>NW_026054777.1:0-1200000 GCF_022836535.1 Colletotrichum spaethianum | reverse complement strand
GACTATTAACCATCTTAACTATCACTATATAGCCTTCTATAGCCTGGACTTTGTATAGTCTAGTCTATCCCTTGTTTTCTCTCCATACTAGAACCTCACTCTGGATCAGTAGTAATAGTATACTCTGGAGGTTAAGGCCATTTCTGGTATTAATCGCACGATTAATCTCTACTTCTATACGAATACTCTAAAGCATTTTTATTACCTTTTAGATTACTTCTACCCTTTAGGTAATTTCAGGCAATAGAGGTGAGTCCTTGTTAATCCTTAGATATATACTAAAAACAAGTAGTGTAGGTATAATGCCATATAGACCAGCTATATCGTTTAATGCCTTCATAGCCATCTAAAGGATAATTTCCTTATCTATATTATACCTAAGCTTAGTATACAAGATATTATATATATACCTCAAAAAAGCATAAACTCTTTCTATCTTACCTACTACCTAGTAAACTTCTACTAGTATTTCTTTATACAATATGCCTATAATATTAGTATAGTTCTTAAATTCTGCTAATACAAAGTTTATACCTAGGTCATGTATAATATAGTCTAGTAAACCAATATACGTACTAATCTAGCACTTACAAAGTACATTCCATGTATCTCGTGCAGATAAGGACTTTAGGAAGGTAGCTCCTTAGAAGCTTATCTCTATATTAATAACGTATAAGGCATTCTTGTCTCTTAGTCGTACAACATCTATAACTATCTCATAGTTAAAGTAGCTTTCATCTTTAAGTATAAACTTAAACCTCTTTAATACTAAGTCATATAATTAACAATAATAACAAAACTTCTAGACCTTTTCTAGAATATTAATATTAATATTATAATACCTAGCCTTTTTTAAGAGGTAATAAAGACAGTCTATACAAGAATATCTAAATTATCTATAAAGCCTTTAAAGTTATCCTTCTATAAAGAACATACTAGCCTCTATGCGACTAAGGTTAAAGAATAAGTGACCCCATTTCCATACAACTAAGATAGGTTTTCTATCTTACTATACAATCACATTATTAACATTATTAAAATATACACCTAACCTATTTATATTATATAATAAAAATAAGAACAAAGTAAAAGCATTAAAGATATAATACATAACCTTTCTAAGCTAATTCTCTATTTCCATAGTACTAACCAATGTAATTAAGTCACTTGCCCTAAATTATACGTTTATTAATCCTAGTCCCTAGGATATTACCATACAAAGGTTCTCCCATAGGTATACAAGGACTTAAGGTTTCCCTATAATAGAGAACTTCACTACTCCTATATCCTATAGTTCCCCTTAGTATAATAAGATATAAGGATTATATAACAAGAATTAACAGGCCTTTAACGTCTTTAGTAATAAAAAGATATCCTCCCTTATTATATAATAAAAGAATAAAGAAGACATTAAGAAAGCTGATATCTCTTTATCTCCTATAAATTCTCCCTCCTTATTACACAATTCGTCCACTAGGTTTTCTCCTTCAAAGTCAAAAAAATACAAAACAAAATCTCTCTATAGTTCTTATTCAAGTATACCATATACCTAAAGGTATTAGTCTTTTATATAATTATATTCTTTATCCAAATAATTTATAAACCAATAACTCTCCTTCTTATACATAAAACATCTTTTCTTAGATATTATATAATTAAACCTAGGTCATAATAAAAGTTAACCTTTCCAAGGTTATCAAGAAGATCCTCTATTGTCTAACGGTCTATTATATAATAGTTATAAGTAACTCTTGTTATTAAAGTATCTTCTATCTATAAAGTTAATGTTATATAATATAGACTTCCTATCTAAAGCAACTTATAGTAATGCTCTTAGGCTAAAAAAGAATTACTTATACGTATAATATGCTTTAAGATTACTTAGAGCAGTTTCTAGCTCTAGTATACCTCTACACGCTTAAGTAACTTACATACAAAGTATAATCTCCCCCTGAAAACCTGGGCTAAGTACCTATTATACAAGGGTATCTTGTCTAAGAGTATCTCTAATACGTCCATCAGATTCTTATCTAGATTATCTTATCTAACTTATATAAAGAATAGACTTATCTAATCTATCTAATAAAGAGTATAGTTAATATTAGTATTAAAGTGTATTTCTAATATATTATATATTTTGTCCTATCTCCTTATTAGTCTAATATAATAAAAATAAAACTCTTCTATATAATTAACTAAAATATCAAGAAATACTATATAATATTAGTCTTTAATAATCCTAAAGCGTTAACAAAAACTAATAAAGACCTTTACCTTATTATACAAGATATTATATAACTTACCTATATAATTCCTATCTTTTCTCTATCCCTTTTAGAAAATTAAAATTATAGTTAGCTTATATAATTTATTTTAGATTATTTATCTTAATAGTAGGTTATAAATGTTATTTTTTTAATATAAAAGTGTTATATGACCTTAGATTTATAGAAAACTCTTAACCTCTTATATAAATCTTGTTCTAAAAGGTATATTTCTTAAAGCTAATTATAACTACTCTTATACAATTAATATTTAGGTTATTTATATATTATATAAGGGTTTAATTAGCTCTATTATTAGTTCAGCTATGTTTTAAGGTAAAGTTAATTTAAGGTTTTAAATAAGTATTTAAGTTATTATAATCATATAACTTAGTATAAGTACTATATAAGTAGAAAGCTACTCTTTTTACTTATTAAACTTCCTCCTAATCTCCTTGATAAATTTAACTAGCTATTAATTTATATTTCTTATTAATAGTAATTAAAATCCCTTTAGCTTAATAAGTTATATAAACTTTACCTTAAACACATAATAAACCTTTTTTTATTAAAAAATAAACTATTTATTAAAATCTTTATATAGTAATATTATTAGGTTTTCTTTTAATTACTTAAAATAAAATATTTCTATATTAATATATATAATATATATAGTTATCTTTTCTTTAAATAATACCTATATAATATTAACTAGATTTCTTTAGCGTCTAAGATTCATAGTCTTTTTCTATGTATACAATAAGGCTTTACTCCTTATACTTATTTCTTTATATATTAATAGATATTCATTAATATTATTATATTAGCTTTAATAATTATCTTTTGGATCTTCTTAGGAAGCTATATTATATTTAGTAGTTATTTTATATTATATAACGTTAAAATTAGTTTATTTAGTGCTATAATATACACTTTATACTCTATATATAGTATAATAAAGATTCTTATCTAGTTTAGCTTAGTAGATAATAATAAGAATTTATCTTATATAATAATAAAATAAAAGTTATTTTTATTTTATTTACTTAATTTAGCTTAATAAGTAATAATAAGTAAAATTAAAGCTTTTTAACATAAGAGACTTTCTAGCGTAACCCCTTAGGTATCCCTAAGGATTTCTTGCTTTACATAAAGTATAAGACTACTTAATAGCCTAGCCATAAAGCCTAAGTCTTATCTCTTTACTTTTACTAATCTATAATTACATAAAGCAATTGCATAGATTACTAAGCAACTACTAATTAATATTAAATAGATTCTCTTTTCCTAAGAGAACCCGTTTATATAATTATACTTAAGTTAAAGTTAAGGTGAACTAAAGATATATTTTCTATAATTATCTTCTTAACTATAAGACTTGGCTTTTATACATAAGATATATAATCTTGTATATCCTTAAGTTAGTTTAGTATAAATATACTTTTGATCCCCTCAATGGATAACCGAGAGCCGAATATCCAGTCTATGCCCTCTGCCATGATGTGTGTCCCTGAGTCGTGCGTGTCGTACAACCAGCTGGTGCTGTTATTCCAACAAGTATAGTTATATATAGTAATATATACTTTTATAGGTTATTTTTTAAGAAGAATCTAGAAAAAATAACTATATATTTATAGGACTTTTAGTTATAAAGTTATAAAGAGATTTATATATAAGAATTATAAGAATTTTACTTCTTAATTCTTAGTCTTACTACTAACTATATAAAAAAAATATATAATAGCCTATAAAGCACCCCTTTAAAAAAGAGATTTAAAGTAATTAAAAAAATAATTAATAAGGGAGCTCTTAGCTATAAGTACTAACAAAGTCATATTAAAGACTATAATAAGAAACTAGTAATATAATAATAAAGAAGCTAAGCTTAATAAGCTATTAAGCTAAGCTACTTATTTATATTAAATATTACTTTTAATAATATAAAAGAGGTATATAAAAAGCAAATAACTAAGGCTATATAAACAAAATAATAGTAATAGTAAGTAGTAATTAAAAGAATAGCTTATAGCTAAAAAAAAGAGGTCTACTAACAATATAATACTTTAAAGTATTAGATAATAAATAAGTAGATAAGGCAACTAACCTTTAAACAATAACTACACTATACTAAAGAAGTTAATACTTATATTCTATTTAATACCTTAGATCCTTATTAATATAACAAACCAAAAGAAAAATTCACTATTAACATTAACCTTACCCCTTTACTACAACATATACTTAATTAATTTAAGTATACAACAAGGCCCTTTAATTAAAGCAATATTAACTAAGCATTAGCTAATACTACTACAAAGGCAACTAAGCTAGACTTTAATCCTAAGATATTTACAGATATAAATAATCCTATTAACAAAAACGTTAATAAGGCTATATCTAGCAAAAAATCAGTTAATATAACTAAAAATAAAAATAATAACCTTAAAATAGCATTAGTACTATTACTACTAATAACACTAATACTAATAACAACATTATAAGCACTATTATAATATAAGTTATAATACTATATAATCAAAAATAATATAAATACCTAGTAAAGTAAAAGCATAATAAAAGATAATCTATTTACTTCCCTATTAATATAAATTAAAAAGAAATAATAATATATAGTTAATAATAATACTAATAATAATACTATTATAATAACAATTTAAATTTTTAATTATTATACAAAAAAAAAAAAAAAGTACCTTTTTAAAGCCTTAGATTAAGGCTATTAATTAATACTACTCTTATTATTACATAACATTGTAGTTACTATGACCTTTTGAATTAAAAAGTAGAGGTTTTTGTGTATAATAGGTAAAAGTAATGCTATTTGTGATGCGAGGTGTAACCCCCCTTTTGCTGCTACAACCCCCCTTTTTTTACCCCTTACGTGAGTAAGGGGTTTTTAGCGCAGCAGCCTGATGACTAAAACCCCTGGGTAATTGAAACTGATAATTCTCGAACTAAGTAGTTCAACCGTTCCATGTGCAGCAAGAATCATCGATTGAGGACCGCTTATGATGCTAAACCTCGACACTTCCTAACAACGAAACGAGTTGCCGGGGCGGTTGATTGCAGTTCTGATCTACAAAATCCCTTATGAGCCTTTGGAATATCAATAATTGTGAAATTTTGGTGATTAAGGTCGTCTCGCTTAGCAGGAAAACTTTTGGGGGCCAGGGATAACATAGTTTGTTACAGGAGGGTAGTAGATGTTAATAGTGATTCCAGGATCAGTTCCCTACGAACATAATTAGATTTTCTTGTAAGTTTTCTGGTCAAGGTTTTAGAGACTTGCCTTGTAAGCGCCAGGGATGCTGACAGTTGATGGGGTTTTAGCAGCAGTCCCGCCGACGATGTTGATCTGGGCACATTCCATGTACAGCTGCGCTCCCGGGTATGAGCTGGCGCTATGCAGGGCAATCATCTCGGCTCTGAGGAGATATTGGCCGTTCGGAATGCATTTAGGGATGGAGATAGTGTGCTTTCCTGCGTTATTGATAACCCGCTCAGTTCCCCAAACACCGTTGCTAAGGCCATCCTCTTGAATCTTGAACCATCCACCTCCGATGCCGGTATCAGTCTTCGCGTCTGTGACTTTCTTGAGATAAGCGATTGTAGGACCCTTATGGCTAGCATCCATAACATCTTCTGGACCGCTAGTCAATGTGTGGCGCCAGATTGCGGTGACGTTAGACCCAGCTGTCACAGTGATAACTTTGTCAGTTGGTTGTGTCGGATTCGGCGGGCCGTTGCACGCGATATACTGAGATGTTACATCGGTTTGAGGCCCATCGTACTCGGGGGTCCGCACGCCTTGAGAAACACCACTATTGACACCACCTGCTTCGAGCGAGACAAAGATGGTGTGGGCCTGGCAGAGGCCGGCGGCAGCGAGGAGGTTGAGAAACTTCATATCAACTATGGTTGTCGTCTTTCTACTGTCATTAAAATAGATCCCGAGTTTAATTCGAGGATGTTGGTCTGTATTTATACCACCAAGTCAACATGAAAGCCACAGAATGATTCAACCATTTGCAGACAGAACATCTTTGCCAATCGATCATCCTAGTTCTAACCCAGTTACTCGTCTACGGGGCAGTAGGGTCCGCAACTCTCCTAGGGAACCATCTTCCGGGCACGGCATTGACCGTTCAAGATTTGGTGGTACCGCCAATGAGTTAAAGGTGGTAGCGTTGGCTTGGCGGAGGCCCTTCATCCGGCATTTAGATTGCGGCTGTTTATTCTCCGCGAATCGCTTGGCAATGCCCTTGGATGGAATCACAAATAGCTTTGAAGCTATAATATTACATTAAGTAAACCATATACAGCCACTCCATGGCCCCGTTAGTGCAGAGGGAACCTAGTTAATCTCATACTGCTGCATGCTAAAGCTCATCTGGACGGTTCATGCCGCTCACGGTGTCTTCAATATCAATTGCCAAGCCATAATCGCCGGGTATCCGGCAGCCCTGATCATGATTCACTTTTTACGTCTCTGGTTCCATTATGATTTCCCATTAGGATTGATGTGTTCGCACAGTATTCACTTTGTTCCAGGCTACAGCACAGCATACAGATGCAAGGCTCTATCACACGGATGCAGTCCTTCCGAGGACCGTATGGCTTACCTTTAAGCTCTCCGTAACACCATGATCACACCTCCCGTCTCCTCTAGACCATCTCTATCAGCCACCAACCCATAGCGTGAAGTACCCGTGAGGACTTTTCAATGACACCAGCACATACTCATCATCAAGGCATTACCAGACCAAGTCCAACGATTGAGATTCAGAAATTGGTGTCGAGGACTTTCGTGGTTTCGACCATGTGACAATTTTTTGCCCTCGAACTCGGTGGCCAGATGCTCGCATCGTAGTGCCTGGGCACAAACGGGGCTGTTGATGATCTGATGCTTATCAGGCGACTTACTATGGAAGAGATTGCCGCCCTTCCTGCCCTCAGCCGCCTTCTGCGCCATTGAATGCTTCAATACACGTTATTATAGCGTACTGACGTACGAAAACTCTAGAAAGACGATAGTCCAGAGTGATCCCTCTATCGAAAAGTAGCATGAGTTCTCCAGACCGAGCTCTGAAGAGCCAGCTGCGGATGCTTTCGAGTTTGTCTACGACTTGAGTCAGCGGAACCTCGTTGCAACGCTTCTTTGTGATCATCTCAGTCATGAGATGTAATCGTTGCGGGAATAGGGAACTGGTACAAAACACAGATATATTGGGTTGTTGAATGACCTGAGAATAGCTTAGACCCATGTGCTTTTGGAAAATGGACATCAGACAAACGTTTTCCACGAGGAAAAAAAAAGGTGAGAGATTTGTTAGAAGCAAAACGGTGCCAGGAATAGAAATCAGAACTCTGTACTAATGCCATGAGAAAACGGAGAATTCAATAGGGCACGAAGACTAGAAGACGAAGGGGAGAACAAGTTGGCAAAGACATCGCAATAATTTTAAAGCTATTGTAGAATGAAACAGAACGCGGTGAAGCAATAAGATGTACTACAAGGGTATAAAGAATGTCAGTCATTTCTCCGTCTTGACGCCACATTTGAAAGTCATTCTATTGCTTGCTCCAAGGAGTGCCGGGTCGTGTGCCAGCGCAACGGAAGCCCTTAATCTGGCTTCTTAATGGTTGTCAATCAATATCATTAGTTTCTCATTATCCATACTCAAACAAGACTCGCGTAACCATGTATGCTCTCGGTATGTTTCATTGCTGTCGTCTGGAACCATGGGCGACTCGATTTAGAGCAATACCTCCCACCGTGCTAACAACGACGTGTTCCCACTTTCTGTGCGGCTTCTCATTATTCTTTGCGGCAATAGCGTCAATTGCTCCGGCTCCCACTGCAGCTGTCAACACCCTGGCGGTTCTATCCCTGTCGTGTCGTGCCAGTCCTGCTTCGATGATGCCTGCGCTAGCAGCTGCGACAGCAGCCTGGGTCCAATTGGTGTCCGAACTCGAATGCCTCCTCTTGCTGCTCCTCCCATGGCTGTGGCGATGCTCGTGTCTGTGATGATTCCCACTATTCTCTGCGTTGACTTCGGATCTTGATGGAGAATATTTTCGCCTCACTTCGTAGAGATGTTCTTGATGTGCGCGTGGCCGGTGTTTCTCTCTCTCATATACTTCGGCTTGGTTCCTCCAGTCATGATGATTAATGTGCTTATGGGGAACACTTACAGCCACAGCGTCCCGTGTTGAGGTATACTCCGCTGCGCCGGCACTGTAGTCGGAGTAGGTTGGGGAGTGGTGGCGTTGACGAGGCCGGTATTCGTCTCTGGAACCATATCTGTGATAGGACATCTTGTTTCCCTGAGTATCTAATACAATGAGTTTTCGATCGATTTTCGATTTAAAACCGGTACGACTGTAAGATTGATCCCTATATGGCGACGCACTTTTATATGATGTCCGAGGTGAACTTGAACTCCGCTGTGAGTGCCCACTTGCCCTCAGATCATATGAACTACTAAACGGCTTGATCCATGACATCTCGCCACCTTCAGAATGCAAGCTTTGGTGTTCCCAGTCATAAATATCTCTTGGCAACTGCCCAAAGGCCGCTTGATGACACCAGTACCTCACTAACTTAACTCAAACTGGTGTCAATGTTTATGATAAGGTGGGGTGGATTCGTTCTGGTTGGGTGAGGTCGCATACTTTTATCATTTAGTTGTGCATGAGTTAACGCATGAGCACGTATGTAAGCTACAAAACAAGTTTTATGGTTACAAGAATTGTGGATGTTTATCGACTAGTACACAACGTCAACATGATTGATTATTCAAGGATTCCATCTAGCCGCACCCAGCTGCGAATACATCTCCCAGAAGTATAGGCCCTACTCCCCTCCACAAGAAAATTTAGCCTTCTTTGGGTTAATCTGAGACGTGATTCAGTCGGCAACGACGAGTTTCCATAAAGCAGACCTTTCGAAACCAAAACAGCCATGCCTAATCCAAAACATCCGTGGTATTCTACGCGAGCTCTTACAAAGTTTCAATGTCATATGTAAGTGAATAGAGGTGTCGCAAGGGTACAAATAATGAGCATGGGGAATGCGTCGGAGCCATGAAGAATGCGCGGTGCATCTGATCCGTATGACGTGGACGTGATTGAATTATGTTGGAATCGGCGTGCGCCCGGGTGTGGATCTGGACCCGACCAGCAGCCCCGGCTCCGGCCAGGTCGGATCTCGATGCAACCGTTTTGTTCACCCTCCCATGTGGACACTGGCAATTAAATGACTGAAATTTTATCATGTTAAATAGGACGTTGTTCCATACAATTGAAAAGCGACGAAATAAAATAGCTTTAATGCGGACCCTCGACAGTAAAGATCAAACAATAGCCGCTAAAAATTCAGGAGTTATATTCAATGGGGCAGAAATGCTGACGCAAAACTTTTTCTTCTTCATTCTTTTCGAGGAATAACAAAGTTGTTCAGATACCTTCCAACCATGAATGTTAATTTCGCGAATGGAGCATATGAGGAACCAAAGTCGACATGATCCAACGTGCAATCCACGCACGAACTAAGCCCACGCTCACAAAGTCTAGTGTCAAAGTATAGATTTATGTCCTCATTCCGTCATAACGTCGTTCATCATGCTACGTCTAATTTGTCCGTCCCTAGATTCCTCACCGACATCCCCGCAGAATGGGATCAATATCCTTGATGGACCCGCTCTTAATGGCGAGGAAGTCGGTAATTAACTGAGATGGGGGCCCCCTGGCGGCTGAAGTGTTGCTGCGGGTTGGTGCCAAAGACATTGTTTCTCGAAACTGCCGCGCCAGATCTTCGGACTCAGTGATGGTAAGGCACTCCTCAAGACGGGCCACATCCTGGTGATCAGTATCACGAACGTGGACAGCCATGTGAACCCAGAGTGCCTTCAACTCGGGTTCGAAGCTCAAGTCTATAACTGGGATAGCTTTGAGCCGGCAAATTTTCTCTTTCAGCTATTTCAGATTAGATCGAGAGCCTTTCTAAGCTAGAGGAGTGGGACTTACGCTCTCCCTATCCGTGTGGTTTTTGGCGCCTCGTGAATCGCCATCCGCCAATCGGTCCTTGAGAATGGGCAGCAACACCTGCTCTTCACTTATGCAATGCCGCGCAAGCTCAAGAGCGAGCTCGTTTCTCCATCGGTTTTTGTCTTCGGGAGTCGTAGATGTAAGAATATATCGATAGGCTTGTTCAATCTTTCGGTGATCATCTTTGATAGCATCGCAAAGTCTCGGCATCCTGTCGTAGAGTGATGTTTAAACAATGTATAGTTGAACGCTTCGAATCATGGATGGTGGGTTCTCGGTGGATCGGGTGGAGGTTGGCAAGCCAAAGAAGTATGCGCTTCAGAAAGAACTTAAAAGCGATTGAAAAAATTGGATGTTTATGGGCATTCAAAGTCTGGGTCTGGGGAAAGCTGATGGAGATCGGAGAATCTAGAACCAGCAAGTTAGCGGGCGTTCCCGAAGCCTAAATACCAGAGCTATGTATGACGTTGTAGTAAACCCATACCTATGGGGGCTGGCTGAGGCTGATCCTAACGTGATATCTGACGAAGGCGCTACATTTGCTCCGGTGGCATGATAAGCAATTCCAGCAGTCCATCGGTGCTCTAATTAAGGGACCCTTCAGACATGACAGGGAGTGGCTCCCATAAGTTTATTTGGGGGCTTTTCGAAGGCTTGCAGACTGCAGCATCCCGAGAAGCAAAGGGGATCAGTGGGTCACTTGGGCCCCGAGGTCTCGGAGCGGCATTGGACAGACGCTTTGCAATACCTATGGAGTGAAAGGTCCGTTAGGGGCGCACAGAGTTGACCGACATCCAGATTTGCCTATTTCGGTTTGGCTGACCGTGCATCCATCCGGCAGCTTACCCAAGTCGCTGCGCGGTTTGACAATCAGAGGGTGCCTTGGTCTCAGCCCTGCTTTTTCGACCGCCACTCGCTCATCATCGCGTCACCCCATTCTGCTTTCGGGACCCGGATAGCCTGTTTGCTTTATCTAATAGAATTCATTTCTGTGCTAGGTGAGCCTGAGCTCAATATTGATAAGGAGTCGCAGGGACAAGAAAAGCAGAGCAACTAATGTGAGGAGCCATTCTGTTCACCTGCTTCTTTGTTATTGACACCACGAAGATGCTAGGAGAGGAAAACGTTATCTCAATGAACAAGCTGACTGGATCGAGAAGAGTGGCGCGGCCAAGTTTGGTGTGTCTGGGCTCTTCATTTTCATTGAGTAGGCTCCGCAGGAAAAGATCCTCGATCACCTTCTAGGGTACACTCAAGCCAGGTCTCACATCACAAAGCTCAAGGCGTTGGTTGCTGTATATGAAGTAGCTTGCGCAACGGCTTACGAATAGAGAAGCGTGTCGAAGGTACCATTTCATCAAGCTTCTTGCGGGGTAGAAATTTCCCCAGAATACCAAAGCTACAAAGCAGTTGGTATCAACGAACCCAGCCAATGTTCCACTCTTCCACATTTTGGCTGGTCTGATTCCTTGTTGACAAGTTCCACCGCCTGCTTCTTGCGTGTTCCGTCTTGTTCATGCTTTGCCACGTCGCATCATGTCGCATCCTGTCGCATCCTGTCGCTGGCCCACTGATGTCTGGGATGCGCAGTATGGCTACCTCTCAATGGACTTACTGGTACAGCTCATGTCGCTCCCGATGTTGCTTGATGTACCCTAGCAGGAGCAAAACGCTCAAATTCTACCACGTGCCAAAAACCTGGCTGGGATTTCGACGTGTTTACATCGGAGATACTCTGCCAAGTTCTTGCTGAGAAAGTCATATGACGAGCTGGCGGTGACTCCGCGGTCCAGATGATCTTTCAGGAGGAAATGCACAGCTACCTCCATTTTAGCATTAACGTTACCAAAGGACCAACGTTGGTCACTCACCCAGGAGGTGTGGAAGCTCAAACCGAAAGATGGGCTTCCCTTTATCATCCTCCCCCAAAAGTTCTCTAATCTTGCTGACAGACAGGAGCGACCTCAGCCAATCCCACTCATCCGCGTTCCGCACGAAGAACCCAACGTTACTGTCCGAACCCTTGTCACCAGATCTCGCATGTACAACGTACCCAAGCGGCGCCTTCGTTACCGTCCCAAGGGATGCGAGCGTGATAGGGTTCTTCGTTTCGTACGTCGGCTGTTCATACACAAACTCAACCGTATCCAATGGTGGGGTAATCTCAACCCGATCATTCTTCCATGGCAAATGACATATGTGCTTCGCCGCGCTTTGCGGGATAAGGCTTACCCAGTATTCGTAATATTCTTTTGGTAACGCCTGCCGCGTGTCCAAGTGGAAAGTCGCACCGGGGTAGCTTTGCATGATATTGTCCACGATTGGTTTGAGGAAATTGAACGGCGATAATACCTCCTCACTGCGGGCCTGGGCAAAGATGCGTAAGTCTACCGTTGCAGCGTCCTGATTGGTCGGGTTTGCTGGGCAGGATCCATTAGTTCGGAACTTAAGACAGGAAAATGACGGCTCGTTAAGAACATGCCGAAGCTGCCGTTCGAAGAAGGCCGCCTTCTCCTGTATATCTAGACCACAGAGAAAATAGTGTGCTTCTGCTTGGTATCCGCCTTTAGCA
This sequence comes from Colletotrichum spaethianum, assembly GCF_022836535.1. Taxonomy (NCBI): domain Eukaryota; kingdom Fungi; phylum Ascomycota; class Sordariomycetes; order Glomerellales; family Glomerellaceae; genus Colletotrichum; species Colletotrichum spaethianum. The sequence continues at coordinate 1,187,094 of NW_026054777.1, read as the reverse complement.
GTTATACCAACTTTAGTTGTAGGTGGCGGTTTGATGTTTCCAACATCGAAAACTCGTCTGAAATCAAGTTAGCGAAGGCAGCGGGGTTTAGGGCTGTATATGGATACCGTACACTCTGTTCTCTCCTACCTGCGTCATCTTGATATTGTCAAGTACGGCAACAACATCCGAGTTGTAGTAATAAGGCCCTTGAATCTCATACAGTAGCTGGGCCTTACAAGTCTCGACAGTCACCATACCACCCTTCCACGCTTGTTTGTAAACCCAGAACTCCCCGGTTACCTCGACTTCAGCTATTGGAAAGCCAATGTCAACGGATGTGCCGGGGAGTTTTTTGAACCCCGAAAAGTTTCCCCCAGTGACGTACGTGGTGCACTCAATAAAGTGACCAGCGACAAGTGCATGAGCAAGCTGCGAGTAATCACTTCGTCTCCAGCCATGGTGATAGGCCGCGCAAGCAATGGTCGGAGATGCATCAGCCACACGACCACACAAAACAATATGAGCACCTTGCCTAAATGCTTCGACAATTCCCCAACAGCCGAGATATGCCTGAGCATAGATCGGCTCAAACGGCCAATCTTCAATTTTTTCACCTGCTTTCGGTCAGCATAACTCTTTCTGGGCGCAGTCTCAGTATTGGCGACCTGTTGTTAAGTTTTTGAAACCTTCTCCTGATTCCAAGCCCTTCTGAACAACATCAATAACCTCATCCCCTTCAATCCATGCGACCCTGAGTTTGAGGCCCTTGTCACTGATCACATCAACCAGAATGTCGTGTAGCTTCTTTGTATCACTCGCGCCCGCGTTGACAGCAACTTTGATCCGCCTGGCATCGATGGACTCCAGTGCTGGCTCGATTGCCTCAAGGAAAGAGGGCTCAAACTCTGATGAGCTGGTCGGGTAATCGGCTTTCGCGCCTCCTCTGAGCGCCATGTTGTACTCCGACATCCAGTCGCCGACAATGTACTGGATGTCCTCATCGCGGACAAGCTCGGCTAATCCATGTCGCCGATCCGCTGCAGAACCAGACGCAGATGCGATGCGCGCCGTGCTATTATCACGCTGCTTAAGAGGCCCGGGAAGATTTGCTCGCAATGGCATAGTGAAATCTAGTGAGTATCTGTCAGTAATGTAGACAATGTAGGATGCTTCTGAAACCCGATAGATTTGAGCACTTCCGACTGTGCAGTGGAGACTGCTTGTCTAAAATTTGGGTGTTATTATATTTATCGTTCTTCTCCCCGCACATGTGTCACAACTGATTTTAAACAGCACATCAGACGAAGCGAACCTCGGCTCGCCTGGCTCGCCAACCGCCAGATTGTGCCCCAGGCGCAGATCTAGCATTGTTTTGGAAACAAGCTCAGGAAGACTGGCCACGGTCAGTTCAGATGCTACATAGGAACGGTCACTTCGCCCCGCAGTGGATAATGATCAACACATCAATTTTCTGCAAGTATCCTTCGACATCTATTGAATCGAATATCGATGAGGACCAACGTAGGCTAGCACCACCACATCTGAAGACCATCGACAATATAACGCAGGATGCGTTCAATGTTGACTCTTTGATGGCAACAGCAAAGCTCGGGTCGCATTCAGTATGCCTACGGTCCAAACCAAGTTGGGACGAAAAGAACGACGATTGGCAAGAGCATATTGACCACACCTCGAATTGAGTGATATATTGAATTCATGTCCACAAAGGCTAGGTATTCGACTGGCTCGACCTTGCCATCAGGTCAAGGAGAATATATGTTGTCTTTCGAACCGTGTAGCAATTCTTATCCAGTCATTGGCTGAAAGAAAACTGTACAGCGTCAATATCCATGTCCGAAAGCTCTAGCTCTTCAATCGTTGGTTGAACTCGATGTCACAAGTAGCAGGCTTACAAAAGGCTCTATAGCAAGGATTCATATCCTTTGTGGGAAAAGTTTCCCAAACTGAAGTAAATTCGAATCGTAGTCTGTGAAAATGGAAATTCTAGTGCTAGCAGTTTAAACCGGCAGCCTGGATATGAACTGTGTCAGCAGTAAAGCAAAATCTGGAACGGTCATTTATTTCTGTTTATTTGGCAACCTAGATGATCTCTTTGGTTCAAACGGCTACCGTCGAGATTTGCTGATGAGGCTGTCAGACTTCCCCAGTCGCTCAGCCAAATGCAATGACATCATCCTTGTGGACCACGCTCAGACAACCGTACAAATCCGGCTTTGAATACAGAACTCATATACAGCAGCTTCTGGATCTCTGCGGCAAGGAATGGTAGCTCTGGACAGTGTTGTGGCTATGTTCACTCCGGCGCCGTAGCGATTGGATCGATCACAGGGCAATGTCACAGAGACAGAAGCTAGACAACCAACAGCCACAGCCCGCAGATGGAGAATCCTTCTGTAGCAAATAATAAAAGAAAAATAAAAAAGGAAAAGAAAGGAACTGTGAGTGACTGGTATCAGATGTTAGTTCTCTTCTCATTCTCCATGGTCAGGCCGTCGTTCGTAGGCGACCACTTCCGGCCCACTCCATCATCCGAGGGCGACGGCGTGTGCGTTTGCCCCTGCTCCATATTGCCGGCTGCAATGGCCTGGGCCTCGTCCGCACCGATAGTGATCAGAGGTGCATAATGAATCTTTCCCTCGTTTTGTCGATGGATCGGGATGAAGACGTTAAACCATCGCGGAACCATAAATCCGGCAAAGATTAAGATGAGTGCGACATGACCTACGGCGAAACCGAGAATGTGCAAGGGATCGTAGCGAACTTGGTAGAACGCAGGATATGAGAAGCCATAAACGATACTCAAGATGGGCCCTGAAATGTAGCGCAAGAGAACAGGCCAAAATGTCGGGATGTTCCAGTTCTTGCCACTACCAATGACCACATTCAAGTCGCGCCGAAGCTGGTTTCCCTTTGGAAAGATATTAGCGAGACTTTTTTGTGACAGTTTAAGAATCGACTTACAGAGTAGAAAGCCAGATACCAAAACCGGCTAAGGAAGGCATTCCTGCTCCAGAATCTTGGTGGAATGGAATCAGGGGTCTTTGCGATAAGGACAGAAACAATGCTACCAGCAAAGAAGAGTCCCAAACCAACACCGGCTCCAGCTCCGGCTTGTACAGAATGAGCAACAGCTACTCCGAGCACCATGGCCAAGATGTAGCATGTATTAAAAACGATGAAGGCCGGCTTTCCAACCTGTCCAATAACGTCCTTGCAGCGATAGACGCTTGTGGATGTGATGCATTCCGCAAAAACGACGAACACCAACGCAACATCGTTGACCCAACGGTCGATTCCAGTCAAAAGGTAATATCCAAATTCCGTGCAGTACGGCAACGCAAGGAGGAACGACACAATGGTAAGGGCTGTGACGACAATTGGTCGAGAAAGCTTGATGCCAGTGTCCATGACTAAAGTTACAATGGCGTCGAGCATGGCAAAGGCAGAGCTGTAGCCAAGGACCATGAGGGTAAAGAATAAAGCAACTGCCCAAAAGTTGGCGCCGGGCATCTCGGCAACGGCCAGGGGAAGGGTCAAGAATCCGACGGTGAAGCCTCCGATGGGATTTTCGGGGTCCGGACGCATTCCTAAGTACCCTACAACACCGAAGACAGCAAAAGCGGCGATATTCTCGAAGAGAACGTTACTACAAACGATCAGGATAGAGTCCATAACTGCGTTCGAGTACTGGCGGTTGTATGATGCGTAGGATGTGAAGTAGCCGAAGCCAACCCCTGTGCTAAAGAACACCTATGAAGCGGTCAATATCCACCAACTGTGTTTGTCAAGAGAATGGCTGGGTTCAGGGTCATGTGAAAAAAGCAGGAAGTTTTCAAATGATAGGAAAGCACCGTACCTGACCGCAAGCTGTCTGCCATACAGTTCCCTTTGCCAACTCACCTCCTCTCCATGTGGCGAAGTAAAGTTTGACACCTTCACCAGCGTTCTCCAGAGAAACAGATCTACCAATGAGGATGATGGTTACAACAATTGGAAGACCCATTGTGAAGTAAACAACACGGCCAGTCAAACCGACGCCTCGGAAAATCGAAACCCACATCAGAAAGAAGGTGAAAGCAGCCCATCCGGTTGTCTCTCCGATAAGGGCGATGCCAGGATACTCCGTGTAGTTTAGAACGCTGGTGCCGTCTGCTGTAAGGTTGCCTTCAATCGGATCGATGTTGGCGACGACGTCCCGGTTGAAAAACTCCTCACCACGACCAGTCCACGGAAGCGGGCTGGTGAAAGAATGTCGGAAGTAGCTCATAATCCACGCCAAGTTGACGACGAAGTACGGCGTGACAACGAATCCAACATAGAGCAACGACAGACCAGTGCCTTTCAATCTCTGGTTGAGGTTGTTGTATGCAACGACACTACCGCCGCGGTAGGCTTGTCCGATTGCAATCTCAAGCACCAATACGGGAATGGCAACGATGAAAACGGCCATTAAGTACGGTATGTACCACTGCAAGCCATGATTGTTATAAACCTGAGACGGATATCGTAGCAGGTTACCCATCCCGGCACAACCACCCATTGATGCCAAAAGAAAGGAGGCCCTAGACGGCCAAGCATCACGACCGTCTTCCGCCTTGTTTGGCGGGGGGGCAAACCAGCCCCCAATCTTCTTGATCACGTCCATGGCTGGGTGTCGGGGTTTCTTTATCGGGCTCTTAAGTGTAGTTCAACAGCGTATGAGGCATGAATAAAAGTGTGACAATAGCTTAGGATGATGAAATTTTGAGGGACGGGAGAGGTCTTGAGTGTATTCGAAATTGGAAGTGGGGAAGAAGAGGTGTGAGGAATAACAAAGGGAAAGATCCAACATGCTGCGGTACGTACCCAGCTTCCAGTCGATGCTCTGCTTTTTATCAAGTTCACGGGATATAGAAGAGAACCTGACTGGGCTATAGAAGTTTTCGCATTGCATCCACAAGAGACGTTCCCAACCGAGCACGCAATCTTGCTTTTGTCACGCCTCATGGGGTTCGCAGAGACCCCATCTCAAACGTCAGATGGGCAACAGGGAGCGCAAGAGTCTTAGCATTACCTAGGACAAGACTTTAGCGAATCCCCCCTCAGCCTTTCGCTGGGGCATTACAGGTGGGAGTCGGCGGCGGAGATACTCAAACCACCCCGGTCTCCCAAGGCTCGGCGGACTTGGCGACAAGACACTAGAAGGCCCGGTATCCGCCCGGCCAAGACCAATCCACGGATTCAGCGCTGCTGAGGGTCGCTTTCCATTGAATCGCCGGCGCGGGATGACGCGCTCACACCCCCACGTAATGTCTTGGTCTGACCTACATTGTGGAATGTTGGAAGGGGAACAGACGTTGGGATGGGAGTAGGGGATACCGTGTAGCCTTGAGACCTCGACGTACTATGTAGGATATCTGAGGTGCAGAAACCACTGTAACTTTTGGGAATAAACTGATATCGACGCATGCCTTGCCGCAGTTTGCGTAACTATTCACTTGCTATCAACTTATCGACCCTGCTGGCCCTAGTCAATTTTTCCAATCGATGAAGATTTGCAATTTACGACATAATAAATCGATTTTAGAGTTGCATGGAAATTACAGCCTAGTCGTCTGTTGCATCAAAGGTTCAATCTCGTCCAAAACCCCCAGCGATAGAATAACCTGTGCGTTGCCTGAGGATTCCGCCCCTGAACTGAACAATCTAGCAATACCTAAAGCTGAGCTTGTGAAGAACATGGAATCTGATCTGACAGCTCGTCGTGTTGGTTGAAATATGTATTCCTCTCCACACCCAAAGATTCTGCATCTGGGGAAACCCGGTTCCACTAATCCGTTGACTTATCTTCGTAGAAACCGTTTTGAGTTTGATATTAAACGAAAGTAAGCGGTCACTTAACTGTCTTTTTATGCCAAACAGGAGGTATTAAGAACTTGCCTTTGGGAAGTATCTTGGAAGTTCCGCACCCGGCTCCCCTCGCGTGCCGAGCTGCAAGGTTTTGAGGTTTTTCTAGCATGCTTACAAGAAAAGGCCTAGTAGATTAAGGAAAGGAGTAACGGTTTCGGTGGACCATTTAGAGTGTCTTAATTTGGAGACCGGCATGCTTCCGACTTGGATTAATGTAGCATCCAGAGAGAGATCTGTGATTGACACCAGATTTTGGACAATGATCCAATATGATCGTGAACCCTCAATATTCATGCGATGATGACGTTAATGGAACGCTGAAACAAGAAGAAATCATGGTTGAGCTTAACAGTAGCAGACTAGGGTACGCTCGTCTTATTTTCCCGAGGCACGTGAACTTATTGGTCAATTTTCGACTTAGGAATGTCAGTCGCAGGTCTTTCTTTGAATAACTGTGATGAAAACATCGGTTTCCTTCTCGCCGACTCCTCTAAATATCATCCACAATTAGTTCACACGTGAGGTGAATCAATATGCTTGCAAAAGACAAGGTTGGCAAAGTAAGCGATCAAGACCATTTCCTAATTCTTATGGCAACCACCTACACTGCACGAGATCAGAAATCGTCCTCGTATCAGTCGCTTGAGCTTCTATAACACTCTCTAAGACGCCAAATGCTGAGATATCTCCTTCCAGGTAAAAGGGATCTCCTGAGTCGTCAAAAAGTCTCAGGCGCTTTGCAAACGGGTTCACCCCCTACCTTTTTTTTCTTCCTCTTTTTTTTCATTTTGGAAGGTGTATCGAGGTGCTTAAGAGGCCATCCCGGGCAATTAAAGGTGTAGGTAGATAAGGCGGTGTAAAGCGGGGTATGACCGGCAGCCATCACATGGTACGCTTTTCTTTATTTCTTTCTCACCCGATGGAGGGCCGTCTTAGAGTATCGTTAGATTGACCGAGCGCCGAAACCAACCCCGATTATGAAATGAGATCACAGCAGAAAACAGACTCTACCAGGTCTTATGCAATCCCCATTGTGCAAACTACGTAACGGGTTTCTGCTTCAGATGTAGCCTAGCTGTCATTCAACAGGAGACGTCTCGGCAATCTACTTCAAAGCATGGCATAGAGAGCGTTTGCTGCGTGATGACCCACAACTCTTCCAGAAATTACTTGTCTTTTTCTCTTTTTCCACGCTTGAAGGTTCTGAGCGCGGACGAACGCGTGGGGTTCCCAGCTTCAGAGTTCACGGTCTGGCCTTCGAAACGTCTGACATCTAGTTTCCGCTGACCAAGATCAGTCTGTGCTTCGCAGCAAAACTGCAAGTGCAACTAGCATTCATTAAACAGGGAACCCACGGACGGACACGTCGGGGTAAGCGGGAGCTTTGCTACATGCACCGATGCTTACGCACCATGAATAGTAACTTTGGGCTGGTATTAAAACAGTTGTTCGTCCCAGGCCACTTGATCTTGTTGTTGGCACGCTTGGTCATGACTTGCTAGATCACACTCAACGGGATATTCGATTCGCCTTATCTACTCAGTCATCTAGGAGGGGCTACTTCTTCAGCTCGTAGGCAATGTCAGATCCGCTGGAACTCGAGCTTGATCGACCGAAACGGAACTCAAAGATGGTTAAAACATTTGATGACGAAATAAAGTTGGCGAGCGTCATCCAACAGCCAACCTCCTCGAGGAGCGATTTCGTCCGGAGCGAATCGTATGGCTCGTCACTCGGGGGAAAGATCTTCGACAAAAAGCTGTTGTACAAACTGGACCTGAACCTGATGATTTCCATGTTCTTTCTCAATTTCTTGTCGCTCATGGGACGAACGAATATTGGGCTGCTCTCATTCGCCAACTGCCCCAAGATCTCAAGCTTGACGCCATGAAGGTTTTCATCATGCTGACCATGCCTGCGGCCCCGTTGATTTTGTTCGAAGTACCGAGTAATCTTTTGATGCGGGTTTTGGACCGCAAGTTGAACTTCTCTTACATGTGGTACATGTGCCTTCTGGATGTTCTGCTTGGTGAGTACTCGCAGGAAAATCGACTCTCCAATGTGATTCAATACATCCTTTAACACACTAGACCAGGGGCTATCACGATCTGTCAGGGATTTGTCAATACGTTTGATCAGATATTGGTCACTCGTTTCTTCGTTGGGGTCTTCGACGCGGGTTTGATACCGGGCTGCGTGTTTCTCTGTTCGCTATACTACCCTCCGACTCATCTTCAGTGGAGGCTCGGTCTCATCACTGTGGCCAACATTTGCTCAAGCATTGCTGGAAATTTCTTGGCGTATGCCATTGCCAACATCAAGACCACCGACAACTTTCACGGTTGGAGATGGTGCGTTCCTGACCTAAGATAACAAGCCGCGCATCACTTTCTGATTGTTCTGATTGTTCTAGGATTTTCATCATCGAAGGCATCATCACGGTTGTCGCTGCGCTGCTATGCTCGGTGGCAAACGTCGGCCCCCGGAAAAAGCAAAATTTTTGACGGAAAAAGAGAAGAGCATCATCATTAATTCTGTGGAAACTCGCACAACTACCGTCGGCATATTGGCGGAGTGGAAGTTGTTTTTCACAAACCCACTGAACTATTGCTGGGCAGCTCTATATTGCTTCACAACTACAACGGCATACTCAGTTTCTATCTTTTCGCCATCATTCGTCAAATCTTTCCGTCCACAGCTAGATGCAACGGAGATCCAGGCCCAGATCGTTCCAATATTTGTGGTGGCCGCCGTGGCTTGTTTGACGACAGCCTATGCAGCCGACCGCCTCAACCACCGCTCTGCCTTCGGCCTCATAGGGTTTGTCTTTACAGTCATCGGCTACGCTATCTTGCGCAATGAAGAGCGTGAAAGCTCAAGTGTCACGATGATGGCCCTTTACTTTATCGCGCTTGGCACTTACATAACTCTTCCAATGATCTGGATTCTCACCATGCAGAATCTGCAAACTCCATTTCAGCGAGCGATCGGGAGCGGCTTCGTGATTGGGGTTGGAAACACCTCCAGCTACATCTCAGCTTGGATCTTCAAAACCAGCGACGGACCATTTTATCAAAGGGGAATGACTATAAGTATGACGTTGGTAATCATCGCGTTCGGCATTCTCTCAGGCACATGGGTGTACACAATAATTCATAACAACAGATTGGACGCAGAGGAAAGATTGCATCCATCTGCAACAGGGAGCAGAGGAGGCAAATAAGGAGAGGATTTAGGTATAAGGCATGAAACACTAAGAAGTGTAAGTAGGTAGAGCAGGCAATCATGTATGTCCGTCCATGGGCAACGGATAACGCTGGCATCGTCTTTGGGGAATGCGTATGAAGCTCAGAAGGAAAATCATCAACTATTGTAGGAAGGTTCGCAGAAGCACGAGCTATTTCTCGCACGTCATGACACTGTATCTACCACACCTATTTTGTTGTATGTTGTGCCGCCAATCCACTCCCATTCCACGATCTCAACCTTATCATTACTCCTCTGCACCAGACCGTATACTCTACCAGCCGAGTTAGCAGTTATCTTGACTGGCCTGTCATCACCCGACATGGTGGAAATCTCCCCCGCGTTCGACCATTCTCCTTCATTATACGTTGTCAGCACCGGCGGTTTATTTGCCTGTGTCGCTAATACGTGCATTACGAGATTGGTGTTATTATATCCACTTGAAAAAGCCGTGATTGTAGTGTTTGTTTCCAGTGTCGTGGGTAACGTGTTATTAGTCCAGTCGTTGTCGTTTGTCAAGGTCAGCTGGGTAAGTGACCCTGACTCAGTGGTGTAGAAGAGGCACATCCTCTTGGTCGACTCCTTGGTGTAGACAGGGATCAGAAACAACCCAGTGCCCTCCGCGGGCTTTCCAAAGTCGGTCGATATGCCAACTGCCACCCAGTCCGTCTTTCCCCAGTCCGGCGGAGTACACGTAGAGTGCTGCTGGAGTCTTGATAGATGACCAAGTTGGAGAGGTATGAGTCGGGGGTATATATGCCATTGGAGAGGAGCTGTGAATTCGGGCTCGCAGTAAACGTGTCCGAGACTCCAGACTTGTCCCAAGTCATTCCATAGATAGGATTGCCGTTGATCTGGCCAGCAACTTGGTTATCATCGTTCAGATAGTAGATGCGAACGTCGCGGGTCTGCAAGTTTCTTGTTAGGTGAAGATGAGCAGGCGATGGATCAAAAGGGAAACTTACGGTATTGCTGTGCCAAAATAAACTATTGCTAATCGGAGTGCCCGCTTTGACATTGCTATCCCTATTTGCGATGGCTGAGGACCACACGTTTGTACTCGAGTTCCACGACGACATCATGAGATTTTTCGAGCGAAGCTGGTAAAAGACCATGTGGTTGACATAGCCATATGCATCGGTGAAATTGAGGGCGCCAATGTTTGTACTCGGGAGTATATCCATGTCGCTCGTCGTCGAGTTGCTGGAATCGCCGTTGCTGTCACCACTGCTGTCGCCGCTTCCGCCGTTGTTCCCATCGCTGCTACCGCCTCCGCTACCGCCGTCACTCGACCCGCCTGACGAGCTGCTCGATTGTTGTGAATTGTTCTGCGCGGACATGGCGCCACCAACACCTCCTCCGACTGCTGCGCCGACAACAATAAAGAGCGCTATAGCCAGAACGACCCAGAAGACCTTCTTCCGCACACCGCATATTGTTCCGGGATTGTTCTGCTCGTGCTTTTCGTCCGTTACGACCTCGGGCGGATATTGGTCTTTCGATACGTAGTATCCGGTCTCGTGTAAGCCTTCGTTCTGGTATGAAGGGTTTTGGTATGTTGCCGCAGGGCTGCCGTCCGTCGGTTGAACGGCCTGCATCATCGAGTAGTCGTGGCCATACTGGTGGCTGACTTCCGGGAATTCGCCGCCGCTATTGTGAACTTCGGGCAAATTGTTCTGATCGGCCACCCGAAATTTTGCAAAGTCGTCCGCGCCCCATTCACCTCCGTGCCCTGGTCTGCTATCGACCTCGAGGCCACCATAGTACCCTGAAGCCGCATTGTTGTTCGAGGTGGTCATATTGAGGCGTTCATAGTCCGGTCACGGAGTGAAACCCATCACAATACCGACATGAGACGAAGAGAAGAGGCTAATGGACATCATAAGACGAAAAGGGCCTAAACATTCAGGGGACAAAACTACTAGGCTGCAGCGGTTTGGCGGAAAAGCTTGTGGATGCTGCTCTGGGACTTTCGCTCTTTGGTCATGCAGGATCGTGGTTCAGTGGCGCCAAGCGACGGTATGGGAGATGAAGGATCTAAATCCCTGTCTAGAACGGCTGTTCATTCCTTGTTTTGGATAAGCGCTGGTTGCCCTGTCTCTAATGGATCGAAATCCCGCGAATAAATTCTCTATCAGTGGTCGGTTTTCGGGAAAACACACGCTGTGCCACCAGTGAGCTTTAGCTGCAGCGTGCCTAGGATGAACCAAATTAAAAATAGAGGGTCACTGGCGAATAATCTTCGGTGCCTGAAAGCCGCCAAGGGGGTCTGAAATCAACTCATGATTCCTTTTTCCCTTACTTAAGCCATACCGTCGTCGCATCCTTTAACGTCATGAAAATACCCGCCAGTATTTACAAGTGAGGCCTGTTGAAGATTTAGAACAAGTCTTTAAGGCCTCGAATGACGTCACAGAGATTTAAATCATTTGATCGCAGTTTCCGACTTGTAGACCAAACTCTTCCTTGTCAAGGGTAAAGCCTGAAAGATTGGATCGCAAACACCTATACGAAGATTGTTGTGTGATGAAAGATGCCAGTTGCGGCTCGCACCAACGAGACATTACACGCCACGATCCTGGCATCAAGCGCGGCGTGTGCCGGAATTTCCATGAACGAGCAAAGATGCAAGGACGGAGGGAGTGTGAAAACGGCATGTGGCAGTATCTCCAACTTTAGTCTATCGTGTGTTGTTTGATCATGGCATGTGTAGAAAGCTGTAGTTGTTTTCTGGTGGTAGAGCGCTCCGTATACCGGTCCTGAAGCGCTCAGCTAAGATTCGCACTTCGGTCTTTCCCCCAGTAGCCGTCCAACCGCTTGAGTGGGGCAAAATAGTTATGAGGAAGATTCGCCATGTAAGGCTGCAACGTCTCGTGTACTTCGTCTACTCTTCTTTATCCAAACAATAGAAACAGCATGTGTTTATAAGGTATGGTTCTAAGGTAACTGATAAGACGTTTCTACTAGTGAGACCCAAAAAAAAAAAACCAAAAAAAAACCATCGACTTGATGAGCAGGTGGAAAGATTAAGGGTGTGTTCGTCTATCTATGTAATGAGAAGACGATCGCCTGATTATGCAGTAATAACGTAAGCAGACCTAGTCATACAAAGATGATGGTGGGCATATGAATGATGGACATACTGTGTTTTCTTGCGACGATAATGTGACCTAACAGGGTTTTATGCCTGCAAGCTTCAACAACCCAGCTGCCCGTTAATCCCGGTTTGCGGGCTGTTACTACCTCCGATCGCTGACCCGACCTACTCGATCTTCGATCCTAGGTCAGCCATCAACGATTCGTACACTCTAGTGACAGTGAGGTATTCAACGAACTCTTGTGCAATATTTATCAAAAAATGTTCTTCTCAGCAACCAAATCCGCAACGGCTAATTCAACCGACTATCGGACCCATCTCTCTAAACCCAGCCCTCACTATGGCCTCCAACATGCAAGTTGTCTTTGTTACGGGTGGTAAAGTGATGCCGAAATGCTCACTGAAATTGCTCCTGGCTAATTAAATTCAAACCAACACCAGCGATGGCTACGAGGTAACCAAGACTCTGAAACAATCCTTTCAGGCCGATGAACTTCTCATGGGCAGTCGCACAGTGACCAAAGGTGAAGAAGCAATTACGAGGCTCCAGCAAGACGTTCCGCAGTCCGCCTCCACCGTGAGAATACTGCAAACCGATGTGACGTCGGATTATTCCCTGAAGAAGGCAGCCAAAACCATCAAGACCACCTACAGACGTCTCGATGTTCTAATCAACAACGCCGGTACCTCGTTTGATCGCGAAATGGATAATGGCTAGATGTCCAACCGAGAGGCGTTCTCACGCATGATAGAGACCAACGCGACTGGGACTCACGTCCTGAGTTCACTTGTGGCGCCCTTGCTGATCAAATCGATGACACCACGTCTGCTGTTCGTTTCGTCCGGCACGTCTTCGCTGTGGAACACGTTGCGCCTTGATATCTCCGATCTCCAGCTGATGAATACGTCGCCGGAGGCCGGCTGGCCTAAAAAGCCCAATGCCATTTCTATGACAAGCTACCGTATTTCTAAGGCCGTGTTGAATGTGCTTGTGCGGCACAGGGCCCGACTATAAAAGAACGATGGTGTCAAGATCTGGGTCCTGGGCCCTGAATTTCTGACGCATGTCGCTACTCTGTATGATTTCTTCACAAATGAAGCGATGGAACTGCCGGAGTTTGAGAAAGCGCTACGCTGTAATGGACAGTTGGAGGCCATTATCGAGACGACGGTCAAGCATTCGGTTTGGGAGATAATTGACCCCACACGTGTAGACTGGCGCACTTTTTAGTCGTGATGAGAATAATACCATGGAAACTGTCTTATGTACAGGTAAACTTGTATTCATCTACCTTGATGTTTCCGACGCGAGATCATAACGGCGGAACAAAAGCTTCAAGTCGGTGGTCTGGCAAACTTTGGGAGCTTCCGAAATTCCGCCCTGGGAAGCAAGCCATTACATTACCTAAGAACAGACGGGTTAATTAATTACGAATCACAAGGTTCAATTGACAATACAGTGCCGTGTCAAAAGTCTGAAAACCCCCGCATCGGAAGTGCACCACCCAAACCACCATCCCATCGGTTTTCGGACTTTTGACATGGCACTGTAATTCTTGCGCCCTTGACCCCGCAGCCACCATGCCGTCAAGACCCGTCTTCCCCGCATGATCCTCTCGAGTGCATGCAGTAGCCTCTCAGCCCAAGCGCTTCCTCCTTCGGCAGGGGAAGGCTAGGAGCGGTTGTTCCGTACTCTTCGTATTAGTGCAGTAATGCAATGGCTATCTGTCTTGACCGGGCGGAATGCCATGGTCTGGTGTATTTTAGCCAGCGGCCGACTTACATAAAACGGAGCTCGCGTCCAAAAATACGTCTTCAAATCCTCTGCCAGTGAAGTTTCACACCTGGTCCGTTCACATACTAGTCGACAGCGATAGTTGGACGTCAAGATGACCGACAAAGATTATATCCTCTACTCCTATTTCCGCTCCTCTTGCTCTGCGCGTCTGCGCATTGCCCTCAACCTGAAATCCATTCCTTACACCATAATCCCAATCAACCTCCTCAAAGACGAGCATCTCTCCTCGTCCCACCGGGCCCTTAACCCCTCCGCCACTGTCCCGCTCCTCGTCCATCACTCCGCCACAGACTTCAAAGTAACCCAGTCCGTCGCCGCGCTGGAGTATCTTGAAGAAACACATCCCTTCTTGACTTCTCTTCTACCCCAAAACCCCAAGTCCCGCGCCGTGGTTCGCAGTCTGGTAAATATCATCGCCTGCGATGTCCAGCCCGTGACCAACATGCGCATCATGCGACGAGTACGAGCGCTGGGTGGAAATGCGGAACAGTGGAACCGTGAGCTGACGGGAGATGGATTTTCCGCATATGAGGCTGTAGCGAGGGAGTGGGCGGGACGGTTTTCCATGGGTGACGAGATTTCAATGGCGGATGTGTGTCTGTTGCCGGCTTACTGGAATGCCGAGAGGTTTGGTGTGGACTTGAGTGGCTACCCAACGATCAGGAAAGTCGTGGAGAATTTGAAGGATCATCCGGCGGTGGTGAAGGCACATTACTTTAATCAGCCCGACACTCCTGATGATCTCAGGACCAAGTAGAGCGCTACAACATGAACTGTTTACGCCGCTGTATTACATTTCACTTTTTTACCGGACTTCTTGCAGGATTCAATCTATCATTGATGGAGTCGAATTTACCATGTCTCATACGTGATTACCTTCTGTGCGACTAGAAAAGCTTCAGAGCTTCCTCAATCTTGCCAGAAACCTCACCGAACCCAACCAGTGCACCCTCCTGACCGCTCCAGCCACGAATGATCATGGTATCTCCATCTTGGAGGAACTTCCTCTCCTCACCTCCATTTAGTTTGACCGTCTGCTTACCTCCCTGCGTCTGCTCGAGAATGCTTCCCTCAGTGCCGGATTCGGTGCCTGATATGGTTCCGGATCCAAGCAGGTCGCCCGGTCGCAAATTGCAGCCGGTGATGGTGTGGTGCGCAATCATCTGCGGCCACGACCACAGTAGGTTCTTGGAGTTGGTACGGCTTATTGTCGTCTTGTTTCCGCTGGCAGCTATAGTTGGTGCATCAGTATTTGCATACGTGCGACTAGGTTGGAAAGATGCGGCTTACTGATGATGTCAATTTCCAATTCCACGCCCAGGACATTGTTCTTCTTGCTTTCGCGGAGGTAGGGCTGAAGCTCTGTCTTATTTTCGATGCCCGCCGTCTTGCACCCATCAAGGGCATCCGCTAGCACGACCCACGGGCTGATGCTCGTGCCCAGGTTCTTGGACGTAAAAGGGCCCAAAGGGACGTACTCCCAAGCCTGAATGTCTCGGGCACTCCAGTCGTTCATGAGCACATAGCCGAAGATGTGCTCCTCGGCCTGATCAACCGCGACGGGCTCTCCAAGCTTGTTCTCGCGGCACAGGAACATACCCATCTCCAGCTCAATGTCGAGCCTCTCGCAAGGCGCGAGGACAGGGACCTTTGGCACCGCCTTGGGGTCCTTGAGGATCTGTCCCCAGGGTCTGCGGATCGGCGTGCCAGAGATGACAACACTGCTCGCGCGGCCGTGGTACGCGACGGGAAGATGCATGTAGTTAGGCTGCAGCGCCTCGGCTGGGCCGCGAAAAAGAACGCCGACATTGTACGCGTGGTTCTTGCCGGCGTAGAAGTCGGTGTAGTCGCCAATGGCTAGGGGCATATGGTTCTGAATCTCGGAGAAAGGAATGAGCGCTGCTTTACGCAGCTCGGCGTTATCTTTGAGGAGGCCCACATGTGGTGTGTTCTCGCTGAGGATGGATTGAAGGTACGTCCGCACTTCGCGGTGGACTGGTCGACCCAGAGCGGCGAACTCGTTCAGCGTGGGCGAGGAGAAGACGGAAACATGCTCTTGAATAGAGGGCAGGGCGTGAAAGCCACCGGCCTTTGCAAAGGCTTTGAGGTCCAGAGCATAGTCTCCAATTGCGACGGCAGGGCGATGAGTCGGGTCCGACTTTGTGGAGATAATGCCAAAAGGAATGTTGGCCAGCGAAAAATGACTCTTGGGGGAGACAGAAACCCAGGATTGAGAGTTTGACATTGTAACGGCCGGGTTTGGGTGCAATTGCTTGGTTGGGTGATGGTACGAAGCAAATGCGATGATGGAACAGCTCCGAGATTTGTTTGAAGCTTCGAGAGCTCTCAGGGCCTCAGTCTGAGGTCATTCTTGTTTGGAATTGGAGCATTCCGCAATTCCGCAGCAAGCCGAGCGGATAGGTCAAGAAACCGGGCCGCCGCGGAATCGATTGCTCGCTGCGGGGTAGCTCGGCGCCGTGGCGGGGTAGGCCTTTTATTGGAGCAAAGCCGCAAGTAGGCGATGGCACGGTTGATTTTCCGCTGCAACACTAAATCAAACTCGATGTTGCAGTACGGCCACAAATGCCTTGCGGCATATACTTTGTTCCGTCATCCGGCAACAGGCGTTGACAGCACAGGCTGGCTTTAAAAATAGAGGTTTTGTTGCGACTTGGACAGTTCCTTAGCCTTGCTGGCCCCTCGGATGAACTTCTGTTCGCAGGGGTTGTGATGATCGGTGCCATCAATCGGAGCTGAGGCTCAATGACCGCGTCCGAGATTGGCTGGTGATCCGGCCCCGAGCCCGGATCTCTGAGGTGGTGCGGTGCAAGCACGGGATCCGAAATCGACGAGATTAAGGACTGAGGGCTCGCGGCGGGTAGATCAACGGCGGCGTCATTGTGTTCCGTGGCCTTTGAGCGGAACCAAGCCTGGATGTCATTGGGGGTTCGCAGAGGCAGACTCTCCCACTCCCTGACACGGTCAACTTTGTTCTGCCTTGGTGTCCATGCAGCCTGCGGAAGGAGTGCGGGCGAGGCTGCCAAAGGATAGGCTGGACCGTCCAGAGCCCCAGACAGGACTTTGAACAGAGCGGCTTCAGTCTCGGCGAGTCGAGTCTCTAGTTTGTTAAGGTATCCGTTAGGAATACCTCTGCAAAAGTTCTGTAAGCACGACACGCAACACACGGACAAGGCGAGGGCGCACCTTTTGCTCTGCTCTGGATATTGGCATCTTCCCGGCTCGTGACTGCATTGGAGGCAAAACGGTCTGCGGGGAACGTAAGCCTCAAAGCCTTGGCCCAACAGGGCCCCTCTTGGGGTGGTCGTGGGGCCACTCACAGCTTCCTGTCACACTTGCAAGGTGTTAGCCAACGGACATGGTAGTATTTGCGACAGGAAGAGCTGGACTAACTCTTCGTTTCCTCTGTCGACAAGACTCGCAAGCAATGGGGCTTCTCAAAGCATTACCATCGCCTCGGTCAGGGCTATTTCGAGACATCGTTGAGAAAATCAAGTCTTGGATCGATATGAGAAACTAATACCGTCTCTAGGAGGCCAACAGGGCCACTATTGCCGTCGTCTCGTCCCTGGTCGAGGATCTGCAGGCGTACGAAGCTGGTGTTGAAGAACAAAAGTCCATGAGCCCTGCGGGGTTTTCTTTGTCCGCCGGGATCCACTTGCCGGAAGGTGCCGTGTCAGTTGCCCCACTTCGACCGACCTCGCCCCGGTCCACGCGTAGCAGCGCCTGTTTTCTTGTCTTGCAGCTACATACGATACTGTTTTTTTCCCCCTTCCAAATATGCTCATGTCCATCATGTTGATCGATCTAACCCCAATCTTGGCATTTTCGTCCACGCACGTCCGCCAATGACCCAGCTCACGTCCTTGCCCTCTTCCTGAAGTCTCTTTCTGTGCCTCGGACATTTCGAGGCTCCAAAGCCCGCATCACCCTTACACCTTTTTTTTCTCCACATCATGCTCAGGGCCCCCACCGTCTCTCGAGCCGTCCACTGAAGACGACCCCGTCCGACCATCCCTGGATCATTGTTTCCTTCCATCACTCTCCTCCTCATTCCCGTATGGAGGCTGTAGAGTCGCCCAATGCCACGTCCGAGTCTGGAACCCTCAGCCCGGCACACTTCACCCACTCACGCAAGCGAAAGCACTCGGGGTCTACGGACCGTCCCACCCGCGAGTATGGGTTGATGCGAGACACGGGCAAGCATGACACCGCTCGTTTCGTCGGCAGTGGCAGCGGTATTCACTTCATCCGGGGTGTTTATGTGAGGCTCGCCCGCAAGTCTGCTCTCAGGACTTCCCAGGCCAACAACATCAACGACCTAGTACCTGGCGAAGATGACCAGCTGCAACGTGAGACATCGTCTCGTGATGGCGACGAGCGGAATCTCTGGCAGGACCATGAGCTTATCTTGGAATCTGAGGGCGATGATTCCAGGCCTTCGTTCGAGCAGCTTGTCGAGTGGTCCAAGAGCTACTTCGAAGCATGGCATCCGACGCTGCCCTTCCTCAGTGCCCCAGATGTCCTGGGTCTCTTTGAACAAGTCAGTGCGGCTGGGGTAGCTTCCCTTGGCCACCTTGAACGGTCGATTGTCAAGTCTATCTTGTCCATCTCGCTGGCTGATAGTCGCCAGAGGGCTCCCTTTGCTCAGCCGGTGCCGAGCTCTCTCGTTTTCTGCACAGTCGAGGACGCAATGTCAGCCTCACAATTTGCTCTGTACCAGCCAGCATCGATCCAGACGACTCAGACAGCGCTCGCTATCCAGCTGTTTCTTGTCTCTATGCTTCGACTCAACTCGGCATCCCGACTTGGCGGCTTGATTGTTCGCATGGCCTTCCACCTTGGGCTTCACCGCTGCCCATCGAGATACCCCTTCTTCACCAAAGAGGAGGCCCACATGCGCCGGCGCGTGTTCTGGTGTATATACTGCACAGAGAGGTTTCTCTGCCAAGCTCTCGGTCTGCCTCTAGACATCCGAGACGATGATGTCGATGTCTGTTACCCTGGTGAAGAAAGGCACGGCGCTCTATCTGACGGCGAGGACAGCCGGCTGCAATTGCTCACATACCTTGTTAAGCATGCCCGAATACGAGGCCTCATCTTGGAGTTGAGGAACAAGTCAATACACTCCAGGGATGATACCGCAGATCGCTCGAGCTATGTCCAAGCCGAACTAGCAAAGTGGTCCAATGAGATTCATGACGCCGTGGAGGACGAACCGACCCAGGAAGAGAGCGCTCCTCCGCAACCCATATCCTCGGGCCATAGAGTCTTTCTACTGCTTTTGAAGTACGAGTCCATGATCTCCCTGAACCGGCCGATGATGACTTCAGACCCCGCGAGCCCGGCTTACTCCGCCGGCTTGCAAAATTGCATATTCGCCGCCAAGTCGATTTTCATTGCCTTGAAGAGGCATCATAGCCAGAATAAGATCCCGACCGACCCGGCTAGTGCCTGTTTACTGGAACCCATGCTTCAGCCATCTTTTACATGGGCAGTTTGGATCAGCGCATTCATCCTGATATACGCCGCCTTCGAGAGGCAATTGCCCTTGGCAAGTGCCCTCAAGTATGTGTCCTTTCTCTCGATGTAGTTGATTAGGCTAATCCCACGTCACGCAGACACGTCGAGTCTGGCAAGGACATCTTGCATCACATCGCAACCCGGAACACATCATGGCCCGAATACTGCCTATCCGCGATTGACGAACTTACTGCGGCTGTGCGGGAGCTGTCAATCCCGCCTAATCCGCTTCGCCGTCACCCAAGCACGGGTAATCCGGCGCAAAATAGCCACTTGCGTCCCGATGTCGGGCAGTCCGCACGACCAAGTAGCAGTTCAAGCAAACCCAAAGCTTCTCAGCCACGATCCCGATTCTCCCCCTCCGTTGCTGCGTCTACAGGCCGGCCGGATGAGCAAGGCCTTGCTAGACACGACTGCACCATATGGCCCCAGCACAGCCAAAGCGATGGAACATCAGGGCCAGGTGACCCGTGTACCGGGTGGCCCTCACAGGCGTCACCGACATCAGGCCTTTCGGTTAACGCAGGATGGACCGCCAGCACACCTGGGGGCCAGTCTGGGTTCCAGGCGCCGGTTCAGCAGGACTCTCCCGATCTCGATGCCCAACCGTTTTCTATATCCTTGGCTGCAACTTCTTTTCCCTCAACATCAATCAACGCTATTGAAAATACGCCCGGAGAGGGGCAAGAGTCCATGGTTTGGTATGATCAACTGTTTGCCAATTCTTTCGGTGCGATCGATTACCCGTTCTTGGCTGCGGCGCAATTCGATCCGTCAGTGGACCCTACGTGGTCTTATTTGAGATGAGAAAAGCCCATGATCATCGATATAAAAAACTTGGGTCTTTGCGACCACCAACTTCAACTTGACCTACTGACTATGTATGATTCCCCGGTGTTGTACTAGTGTTTGGGTAGGGGGGCCACGCGTTTAGGCGTGAAAAAGTCTGGAATTCTTTTGGCAACGCAGAAACAGCCTCTCAAAAGATTATTAACTACGGTACGACGGAATAGATACCAGGTTTGGGCGTAGAGCGTCCTTTGAATATATGGGCAAAGCAGATGAGTTTCGTTCTGAGGTGTCCTGTCACGGATTCCATCCTCGGAGCTTCTTAGAAAGTGATGAATACTGCCCAACGAAATCGCGACGTACTCTAGAAGCTATCTACTTCCACTTCCACGCGCGTCTTCCTGGCATTTCTCTTTGGATATGGGGCAGCTTGGGTCTATCTACATGGCTCTTTGGAAAATGAATGAGGCCATGGTCCCAGCCCATCAACTGGAACGACTTCATTACCGAGAAACACTGCATGTATGACTCATTGAATATCTTGCCCTCTCCGAAAGTCTTTATCCCACTTCTCATTCTTTCCTTTTGATATTTCAAGGCCTAGATGGCCCAAGAGATACAACAGGGACAAGAGGAATAATGGAGCGAGTGAAGAAAAAAGCTGTGAGATGAGCATGGACCTGGAAGGTTGGGATGAAAGCGTGAGAATTTCAGGTCGGTTCTGTTAGTTGTCACCCCTCAAGGCACATGAGAGGCACGATAGGAGCTTGAGCATGAAATCTTCTTCCACCCGTTGCAACGCTTCGTATCATAATGAATTAAATGCTTACTAAGCGCATATCATATTCCAATTCGTCTTCACGACTGCCAAAGTTCCGTATGTACGTAAGCCATGTTCGTCCCTTTCACTAATAGGCATACTTGGTGCCGGCTGACCCCATCTTCTTGTTTGTCTGAATAAGCCAAACGCGCAGTGCCCAAGTCCCAGCAATGCAAGCAAAAGCAAAGGCAGCATTGCTTGCCATGGCCGTCAAATAACGAGGTCCGTCGCTTTTCGGATACTGCAAGATAGAGAAGTCAACGTTAACATTTGAAAAAGGCTGGAAAAAAGGGTAAAGAGACTGTATAAGATAGCATACCAAGTAAGCAGTGTAGATGTACGAAGCATTGGCAACGACGTTGACGATGGACAAGCTGACTGCCTTCTTCTCCTGCGTAGAGCCCAGAGTAGCGGATACCCAGCCTAGGATGCAGCTATTCACTGCATATGCTCCAGAAGCAAACAGGAAACATGAGACGTAGCGCGCAGCGGTGTTGAGTGTCGCACAAGAGATGACGAAGCCAACAATGGCCATGCTCATGCACATAGTAATGTGCCACGTGCGTTCGTTGTACTTGCCAGAAGAAATACCAACAAAGTAGCCGAAGATTCCAGAGATCAGGTAAGGTGGGCAGGTGAGGACTAGAGTAATGGTGTCGTTGAAGCCGAGGGAGCCAACCACTGTGGGAAAGAAATTGTTGAAGGAGCAGGCTGAGAGATGCATGTTTTGAATAAAGCATAGGAGCCAGAGGCGAGGGTCGCGGACAGCCTGCATGAAACCAGCCTTGGCGCCCTTGCTCTCTTCAAGACCAACAGTATCTCTGAGCATGCGCTCGTGGGCAAGCTGACGCTCCTCTGGTTTCAACCAGCGGGTCGTTAAGGGGCTATCGGCAAGGGTGAAGATGCCGATGATTGCGATTCCGAATGTAAGGCAACCCTCGATAATGAAGAGCCACTGCCATCCATGAAGACCATGGTTGCCGTCAACAGTGTTGAAGACGGCGGCGGCTATCAGACCGGAAAAAGAAGTCGCGAAGATGTTACCAGAGTATAGAATCGACAGTCGCGTGGCTATCTCCTTGCGAGTATAGAAGATTGAGAGCATGTAGATAGCACCCGGGTAGAACGGTGCTTCGGCGACTCCGAGGAAGAATCGGACGATGACGAGGTGGGTATAGTCCTTCGCGAGGGCAGTGCAAGCGGAAACTACAGCCCATGCCATCATACAAACTGCCATGTAGATAGAAGGTCGGACATGCTTGGAGGACATGAGCATGTTGGAGGGGATTTGCATGAGCAGATAGCTATGCAAGAAGGTGTCAGTCAGAAGTCGTAGCCTGCCTAAGTTACGGAGAGGACCCACCCAACAAAGAGGATCGAGATACAAGTATTGTACTGAGAGCCTTGTAGATCAAGGTCCTTCTCAAGGCCATCGAGACGGGCTTGTGCAATGGCATTTCGGTCGAGCTGTATTTCATGTCAGTTTGGGTTTCTGCCGACTCGTCCGAGTGAAACGCACATAGTTCAAGAAGTACATGCACCTAAAATCCATGTCAGCGAGAAAGATTCCCACAGCATTGCTTGTGCCGTGAACCTACCAAAGTGTGGGCATGATTCTCCAGTCAAGCTTCCTGACAAGAGCAATCTCCTCTGGGCTTGTCTTGGCTACAGCGCCAGAGTAATCGGCGCCAGGCTGCAGGACTCCACTCTTTTCGTCTTCGGTCGATACCTCAACGAAGTTATCGTTGGGCTTCGACTCAAGATCGACGTGCTGTTGTTTCTTCTCGGAGGCCATGCTGGCTTGAAGACTGATGCCTTGATGGGTTCAGACGACTGATAGGAAGGTACCAATGGCGAACTGAGCAAAGTAACGACAAGAGACTCCTGAGATCTGTGACTTGGGAAAAGATGAGACTGACAGGTGCCAGGTCCCTTCTTATACCTGGATCGTCCTGTCTTGCCCCAGATTATCTGTGCTCAGTCCGGGGTAACTCCACGGGGTTGTGTTTAATCATGCTAGCTTTTCCATGTCAGAACCTCGCCGGCTCCTCTCTACTCAGATATTTCCTTCAAATAACGACCAATGGCCCCAACTTCCCCGGACCCAGACTAGCCCCAGCGGACAAAGGAACTACCGGGGTACTTGGGGTATGATTGCGGGGGACGCGGGGGAATAGTATGGTTTGCTAGGTTCTCGTGCCCTGGTTATCTCTATTGAGGAGGGGAAGGTCACGCACTAGAGGCATAAGTTCGTCTGCATTGGTACGGCTGAGGCTATTTGACGGGGCCTCCGCGTAGACTGTTCCTTTCTTACGGGTCTGTGGGGGCATGCCGGGCCCAGAGACATGGGACTGACTTACCCCGGATACCTGAAACCTCGATTACCTGACGCTTGTACGTTGGCCTTTGTATATTCTCGGTGCGAAGGTATCCGTGATGTTCGAGGTAAGAAGCACCTGGAGGCATTGGAAGCTCAGCTAGAAACAATGACAGTCTGTCAAATCGTCCATGATTTGTTGAATGGTTCCGTATCCAGCTCATTGCTACAACCAATAGGATGATGCAGTTCTTACACCTGGGATGCAAAGCGAAACGATTGATGACTTGCAATTGCCTACTACGCCTCACAGACGCTTAGAACTTTTCGATTAGAGTCTAGAATGACGCGAACATGACATTTCTTCCAGCCATCTTGTTCCGGGAAAAAGGACTCATGCGTTAGCCTTTCTAGGTACAACTCGTAAGCGGGCATGTAGCCCTGAACAAATCGTACAACCTCCGCATCTGTCATACCCGCACGTTTCTTCTCCCGCATTGCTCTCTCCTGATCCAGACGCCAGTGGTAGACGTTGACTAAATTGTCTGTGCTGAGGTGAAGGAATGCGTCGAAGCGCCAGGGGCCCATGAAGGTTTCGCAATACCTCTGCAGATTTTTATTGATGAGGAGAAGATGGTCCAGTTGATGGGCTGCCAACGTCGTTGTGGAAAGTTGAGTATCCTTGGAGTTGTTAATAGTGATATGCTCCTTTGCTTTCCTCCATTTGTCCTCGACTGCAAGATCCGAAAGAGGCTGAAATCCTAGACACCACCCTTCAAAGATGAGAACCTCCAAAGGTGGGCTCCGGGGTACCTTTTCCCACTCCTCCACAGGAACCCTGCCACCCTCACCACTGAACAGACTCTTATCGAATGCGGGCCATTTGATAGATCCGGAACTAGCCTCTGCTAAAATTTTGTCGAAAACGTCATCGAAGAAACGGCGGGCCAAGTCCTCGTCGTGTGTACCGGGCTGCCCGCGGGTACGGAGGAGACCGTTTCCTGGATTGGATTCCCGTAACTCTACCAGCTTCTCATGGTCACGGTAGAGATCGTCAAGTGACAGCGTCCTTGTGTTGATGCCGTATTGCGTGTTGAGTGCGTCTGTGAGAGCCGTAGCCCAAGTTGACTTGCCACTTCCCTGAAGGCCCGAAAGACCCAGAATGAATGGCCTTGGAGACTCCTCTCTAAACGACCTAATAAATGGCAGGACTTGTTGTATCACAGCATCCAAAGCTGAAGTGTCGATCATATTGAGAGCATGAGAGGTCCAACCTCTTCACCACTTCTGTTTGGAGGAATGGAGAAACCAACTTCAAAAGTCCGAGCCCGCAGCCTCCAGCACTACTCGAGGCGGGAAACATGTGTTCATATCTCTACAAACGCGAGCAAGACACGTCAAAACCTTTTTTGAACTAGATGGGGGATCCAAAATTGCTGCATAGATGACTCATTATTCGTTGGTATAGTTGTGGACATAGCCCATGGCCTCCAGGTGATGCGGTGGAGTTGACTTTGTCCGCGGACGTATCTTAACAAGCGGACAAAGTCAACACCGCCCCCGGACCCCAGATCGCCGCCTCCACCACCAAACCCCAAACCACGAACTCCCGATATGTGCGGCCCATACCCGGAGATGGTCCGCGCTGAAGACGGAGATCTAGCCGTTGTCGGCGAGCGTCAGACGATTACAAAAGACAACAACTTCACTGCGATTTCATATACCCTGTAATCTCCATCTTAGCCTTTGAGAAGAAAGACACTCCTCCCCGCTTCAACCCATCATCTCCTCGCAAGTCACCTTGAGACATCCACTCAACCTCGAACCACCCCAGTACCCAACAAAATGTCGCCCAGCGCACTACCCGCTCAAAATTCCTACAGCATCGCCTCCATGGGGGCTGATGGCATCGGCCCGGAGGTCGTCGAGGCTGGTGTTGAGGTCCTCAAGGCTCTCTCCGACACCCTTGGTACATTTGACCTCAATTTCACCGACTATGACTGGAGCTCTGAGACATACAAGAAGACGGGCAAGTACATCCCGGACGGCGGTCTTGAGCAGCTCAAGAAGCACGACGCCATCCTCTTTGGCGCCGTCGGTGCTCCAGGTATGTCACTCTACAATCACTTTAACCCAATGTGTGATACTAACAAAACACAGACGTTCCCGACCACATCTCCCTCTGGGGTCTGCGATTGGCAATCTGCCAGCCCTTCCAGCAGTACGCCAACGTTCGCCCCACCCGCGTCCTCCGTGGCACCCAGTCTCCCCTCCGCAACTGTGCCGAGGGCGATTTGGATTGGGTCATCATCCGTGAGAACAGCGAAGGCGAGTATGCCGGCCAGGGTGGCCGTTCTCACCGCGGATTCCCTTGGGAGACTGCCACCGAGGTTTCCATTTTCACTCGCCACGGCGTTGAGCGCCTGATCCGCTTCGCTTTTGAGACTGCCCGCAGCCGTCCCCGCAAGCTCCTCACATTTGTCACCAAGAGCAATGCTCAGCGCAACGGCATGGTTCTCTGGGACGAGGTCGTCTACGAGGTTGCCAAGGACTTCCCTGACGTCTCCCTCGACAAGATGCTGGTTGACGCCATGACCACGAGGATGGTCCTCAACCCCAAGAGCTTGGACACCATCGTCGCCACTAACCTGGTAAGTGCAGTCTTCTCCGGAATGCCCTGACGCAACCGCTGAAAAGTAGCCCAGCACGCCGACATTCTGTCCGACCTGGCTGCCGCTCTTGCCGGGTCCATTGGCATCGCCCCAACTAGCAACCTGGACCCTACCCGCACGAACCCGTCCATGTTCGAGCCCATCCACGGCTCCGCCTTCGACATCACCGGCAAGGGTGTCGCCAACCCCGTCGCGACCTTCTGGACCGCCGCCGAGATGCTCGAGTGGCTCGGCGAGAAGGAGGCCGCTACGCAGCTCATGGAGTGCGTCGAGAACGTCACAGGCAAGGGCATCGTCACGGCCGACCTCGGCGGCAAGGCGACGACGAAAGAGGTGACCGCCGCGGTTGTGGCTGAGATCAAGGCTACCCTTGGGAAGGGTAAAGCTCAATAAACCATTACAGAAGGGTTGACGGAACGAGGGTGGAAGAGTCATGCATGAGGAGGTTTCAAGTCTATATGGGAGGAAGCAATGCGAAAGAGTATAATACCAGCATCATTGGATAGATGTACAGACGATTCCATACAAATGATTTTCAGTTCCTGTTTATCACTCATAGATGAAGATCAGCAGTTTTGGGCTCCTACTTTGATAATTGATCATCTCGTGGAACAATCCTCTCCAGTCTTTCTTTCAGATCAAAAAGACTCCCTAACGTCGAGTACGGCTTACCGGTTCCGACGGAAACGGTTATCTTTGTTCATACAATTCGCTGTGTTCTACCTTCTGGTCAACGTCCTTGCAATGCTTTACGAGCTAGTCATCCATATAGAGGGGTTGCCGATATAAGAGGTGAAATATACATAGACAACCAGGTTATGACTGATTTCACAGTTGGGGAAAGAGAGGCAACAGTAAACCTCCAAACGTTTTAGTAGCAATTCATGGAGAAGTTCTTGGTGACCAGCACAGTTTGAATAAGCTGGTTGCTTTTTCGACGGACCGCTTTGGTGAAAGAGTCGATGGGAGGGCGGTAGTACCAGTTTCACCCCAAAACTGGTACATGGGCCTTGTTGTTTTCACCGTGGCTTTCATTTGATGGAGTTTTCTTTCTTGTGCTTCAAGGAGAATACCACGGCGGGTCTGCTGCCTTTGTGCTATGATAGGGACACGATGCAGATGCAGCCGTCCTCGGTTAGTTGTCGGTGAGCCGGAGGTAGGCTCTCGGTGAGCCAGCTGTAGCTCGGGCTGGAGTGATGCGGTATGTACTCGTTTAGCCTGGAGCTTACCTAGTTTAGCAATGTCATGCTGACCCAACTGCATATTTGACCGATCTGGAAATGCATGGAAAAGAGCGAAGGGAAGCCGGCCGGCCGAACTGCAGGTCCGGACGGGACCGGATTGGGAGCTTTGGCCGTCGGTGAAGGCTCCCGAAAAAGAAAAAAACGCAAAAATTAAAATCGGAACGTCAAACTCGCCGAATCTACCCCCCAAGCCCCCTAAGCGACGTGGCTGGCGACTTGCCTCGGCACGGCATGGAGAGGGGAGCGGCGGCGGCGGCGGATGGCGTCCAATCGGGGGAACATCAAAGCTCCATTTTTATTCTACTCTGGTACGTATATAGTACACTACATACCTACATAGCACTAGGTATGGTACGGTATGTGTGGTGCCTCGGGTCGCACACGCATGCTGCAAGCCCCTCGATAGGCGATGATTAGTCGCAGCAGCCAGGCCAGGCCCGGGTCTTACGCACCCGCGGATTGCTAAGCCCGACTATCTCTGGAGCCTCGAGTTTCACGAAGGCGTTTCTAATCCTGACCTGGGAGCGGCATTGCACATCCATGACCCGCCGCTAACTCGCCTCGAGCCCACTGCGACCCTCCTTTTTTTCCCCTTCCGAATGGAACGTGGAACGGCGAAAGCTCAACGGTCAAGACCCCTAGCAGCTGTCTCCGTCCCCGGCGTCCGTCCATCGTTCCCGCCTGTCGCTTCGCTTCGCTTCCAGACGATCAGGGTCCCTTGGGAGCTGCCAATGCCGGCGCTGGGTTCTGGAGAGAGTTGAGGTTGACAGCAGCGAAGCGTCGCAGACTGACAGAAAGCCCACCCAGGCTGAGAAAGCAAACATCGGTGTCGCGTCGACTCCGCGTCCCTCATACCTCGGCATGGCGTCATGAATGATTAATCACCCCCACCACGGGAGCGAGACGAGACGCAGCAACCCGCTCCTGGCATGGACGCACTTACATACCTACATACCTACTGTTCCTAGTCTAGGTAGTTCATACTTAGGTACTGTGTTTTTGCTATCAGCCAACCCGTCAGCCAGTCAGTTCCTGGACCTCGGTGCGACCCAGGGCGTGTACTATGTACGAGTACGACTGTTGCGTGTGCAGGCATCCCAGCCCGAGCCCCAGCCCCTCCTTGCGTACAGGTCACCCTAGTGAAATATGTCCGACTCCATGCTACCTACTCGGGCGGTCTCTCCGGGGAAATCGGCCGCTACGAATTGTGGCCGCTCCTGCATCCCACCAGAGAAAGCTACTAGGCAGGTATGTACTATGATGGAAAACCTTCTTCCACATTGTCTGTGTGTCTTGACACGGCAAAGACACCTCCAGGCGTCATCCCTACTAGTCTGTGCCCCGTGCGCCGGAGAACATTCCTCGATCGTTCGTCGAGTCTCGGAGCTCGTGCGGGCCAATGTCCCTCTTGGTCATCCTGCTCCGGCGCGGGGCATGAAGTCATGACATGAGCCAAAGGTAAAAAAAGGGTTGAGGAGTGAAAAATTGTGGTGCACGACGGCTCACGGTGATGAGGCTCGGAGGGGTAAACTAGTCCGTCCGTACGACGAGAGAAACGGCGTTGGCGTAGAGTCCTGAATGTGCCTCTGGTTCCAGAGTTTGACCGACTACTAATACCCCTCGGCTCCCCTTCCAAAGCTGAAGTTGGGAGGCTTTATTTTTCAAGAGCTGTCTCGAATCCCGTGTTGTTCTGTACATCTCTCAAAACCCCTCTCTGTGACTCCTACATATTTTCTTAATACCCCTCACATACCAGCCGAAATGTCGCAGCAGAACCTCTCCGTCGTGCTCGCTGAGCGTCCCACGGCTGAGATCATCCCTGGCCAGACCTTCAAGACGGAGCAGAAGCCTATTCCCAAGGCCGAGGACCTCAAGGATGGCGAGATCCTCGTCGAGAACTGGTACCTTTCTCTGGACCCCGCCATGCGTGGCTGGTTGAACGGTACGTCTACGCCTCTTGCACTCCGGATGCTCCTCGACGGTTGCTAACGTACCCCAAGACCGCCGCTCCTACATCCCCCCCGTCCAGATCGGCGAAGTCATGCGCGGCGCCACCGTCGGCCGTGTCATTGCCTCCAAGTCCCCCAAGGCCAAGGAGGGCGATGTCCTCCCTACCTTTGGCGGCTGGTCCGAGTACAGCGTCGTTCACGACAGCCGCGTCGAGCCCGTCTCCTCCTTCCCCGCCGTGTCCCAGCCGGTCGACTACCTCTCCGGCATCGGCATGACCGCCCTGACGGCCTACTTCGGCATGCTCCGCGTCGGCGACCCCAAGCCCGGCGAAACCGTCGTGGTTTCTGGCGCCGCCGGTGCCACCGGCAGCGTCGCCGGCCAGATCGCCAAGCTCAAGGGCGCCCGCGTCGTCGGCCTCGCTGGTTCCGACGACAAGTGCCGCTGGTTGACGGAGGAGCTCGGCTTCGACGTCGCCCTCAACTACAAGGACCCTGAGTTCAAGCAGAAGTTCAAGGAGGCTACGCCCGACTTCATCAACGTCTACTTTGACAACGTCGGTGGTGAGATCTTGGACATGGCCCTCGCCCGCGCCAAGGAGTTCTCCCGCTTCGTCATGTGCGGTGGCATCAGCCAGTACAACTCTGCCACTCCGCAAGGCCCCAAGGTAGGCCGTGTCCCCCCCCCGTCATCAAGCTCCCGGTAGCCAGAGACTAACACTCTATAGAATTACGCCAACATCATTACGATGCGCATCAAGATGCAGGGCTTCATCGTCTTCGATTACGCCACCGAGTACGCCCAGGCCCGCAAGGAGCTTGCGCAATGGCTCGAGGAGGGCAAGATCAAGCGCAAGGAGACGATCATCAAGGGCGGCCTCAAGGCGGCGGAGCAGGCCCTCGTTGACCTGTACAAGGGCATCAACACGGGCAAGCTGATTGTCGAGATCAAGAACCCCAAGGACGCGGCCAAGTTGTAAGAGGATGAATGTTTTCGACGCGGAGGACCAAAAGTTGCCGGCGAATGACTTGATGACAATGTACAATTATGCATAATGACCTCGGACTCGGTACGGATAGAAAGGCATGCCAATGAAATGCAAAAAGACATGATAACGTTTATGTCCTGACCCAATCGTTCTATCGAGTGCACCATGCTTTTTACCCGAGTATGCGAAATATGCAGCCAAGCGGTGGAAGCCCCACTACCCGCCATCGCCATTCTGCCCCAAGCTCCCTCTTCATTGAACAGGAGCATCCATCCTCGACAAGCTGTTTTCTTCTACGTTGCCTCGGACACAGCTCCCAGCAGGCGAGAACCCCGTTTGGAAGCAACTCAATATCCGCACGAACCCTCCCGTTCGCGAAAACGGCTGCATCGACATGGCAAACCGATTTGTGCATTTTTGAGCTGCTGGCTACACCATTTCGATTGGTGCGGCTTGCTCGGGGCTACCCCAGCATCACGACTCTGCACCCCAGCCTTCTCCTACAGACTCTGAATTCCTCGACGACGATTCACCAACCATTTTCCTCCGGCACAGCGACGGAAACGGTCGACGGTTACGACAGTCCGCATTCCTGTGTATCTAGGCGGGGTGAACTGCCGGCCACCCCTCCAACTTGCATACCTCGAACCGAGACATTGCGTCGCGCTCAAAAGATTCCACTAGCGGGGCAGAAGAGTCGCCCAGCCACGAGTTGACGGCCATGATATAGAAGGTCGCGCAGGAGAACTGTAACACTTCGTGAGCTTCCCTGGGTGTTCGTGACGAATTCGAACGAGTCGAGGCGCAAAGCCTTTCAACCCAACCGAAGTTTTTGCCCTCAGGACTATCTGCAGTAAGACCTCGCGAAACAATCAGCACGTTCCGTCCGTCGATCCGGCTTCGAGCCATCATCTCGAGACCTTGTTATCCAGTGACAGAAATGGCTCTATCACCAGAAGAGGTCGCGCACCTCAACCGACAAGCGAAGCGTCGAGCCGAACGAGCCGCGGCCGAAATGTCGTTCCGGGATGTCAGCTCCGAAGAGTATCTCAAGAAACTGCGTGCAAAGCGGCGCCCGGGGAGGCGGTTCGAGGTGGAAGACATACCCGCTGCGGTCGAGATCGGCGAAGAACCACTGTCACCATCACAACCCGAGTTCAGGCGTCCCACGGGTCCTGAACGGCAACGGACATACAATTGTACGCAATCCGCCAGCGCAACGATACCAGGGCCACAGCAACGTGCGACGTCAACACCTGTAGGTCGCAGGGCTACGCTTGGCGGTCCCATAGCCAGGAACACATCCGCGAAACCTTATGTGCCGTCTCAGAGATACTCCGGCCAGCATGCATTAAGTCAGCCAGACCTCCTAATGCGGGCTGCGCAGCGGCAATCAGTTCCAACACCGGGTCCAACTGTGAGCTCGAGACCGACATGTCCATCACCAAAATCGCAGCCTCCACGGCCCCGATCAAGCCTCAGCATCTTCTACTCCCGAAAGCCAGTCCGTCGAGTCGCGTCTGTAGCTGCCATTTCTTCAAAACCAATTGATTCAGAGATGGGCTCCACGCATCGACAGCCCAGTCACGTCCGTAGCAAATCAGTCCATGTCGCGGCGACTCCATCAGATACTCCTGTGCGAGCTGGGGTCCTCTCCAAACGAGGCTCGTTGCGGATGCTCAAAGATAAAATCAGGAGAGTCGCCAGCTCTTTCGAACTGCGGCCTACAAGGAGTGAGGGTGCGGGGCTTGGCGGCGGCGATGGCTTGAAGCACCGCTCTAGCAGAAGTCTTCTCCAGCGACCATCACGCAAGCTCGGCTCCCAGCAACACCTAGGCACTGTCAGTGAAGAGTGAGCGATGGATACTGGGTCATTGCATCCCTTTTGCACACGCGTAAGCGGCCTACTCGCCATGAAGATTCTCCTGAAACGCCCTATATCCAGAAGCAGTATCAGAAGGGGAGGGCATATTGTACAATGGACGGCAACAAGGCAATGTCCACGACCGCGTTTGAATAACAGAATCCAATGACGTGTATCTGTTTTATGACATTTTATTATCTAGGCGAAGATACCCTGTTTCTACTATTCACCCCAAAAGTCCTGATTTTGCCTTTCTCAAGGGAATGCTACGAAATGACCGGCACCGACTGAAACTGGGGCGAGAACGGGTAGTCGATATACCCAGTTGGCAGCTTTGGCGTGTAGAAGTACGTTCGCTCATACTTTTCCAACTCGATGCCCTCCTTAATTCGGAAGACGAGATCTGGATTCGAGATGAAGTACCGGCCGAAAACGGTAGCCACGTCGTACTTTTTGTACGTATCCTCGACGGCTTTCCTTGCCGACTCGGCCGTCAAGCCGCCCGCGAGCAAGACCGGGCTTGTGTTGTTCCACAGCTCGACCAGCCAGCTCACTGTCCGCTGGCCGCCGCAGTCCGTGTCGTCGTTGCCACTGATGCGGGCCTCAATGAGGTGGAGGTAGGCCAGGCCTAGCGGCTTCAATTGCTCGGTCAAATATCTAAAGGTGGGATCCGGGTCATCCATGAGCATTCCTTGGAAGTCACTGTATGGACTTAGACGGACAGCCGTTCTGTGAGCCCCGACAGCGTTGATGACGGCCTTGGTCACCTCGAGGTGGAACCGCGCTCGCTTCTCAATGCTACCGCCCCAAGCATCGGTACGCTTGTTGCAGGTATCCTGGAGGAACTGATCCGGGAGATAACCGTTGGCACCGTGGATCTCCACGCCGTCAAAGCCGGCCTCGATGGCGTTGCGTGCAGCTGCTGCGTAGTCTTGGATGATGTCCAAAATGTCGGCCTCGCGTAACTCTACCGGCGTGGGTGTGTCGTCTGCGATGGGCACCGCGCTCGAGGACTCGAGTCTCAAGCCAAGCGACTCGAGAATGTCGGCCTTGCCACCACGGCCAAGATGCCACAGTTGGCAGTAGATGAAGGAGCCTTTCTCGTGAACCGCATCCGTCACTTTCTTCCAGCCAGCGATATGGGCTTCATCCCAGATGCCGGGCACGTTTTTGCGGCCTGCAGTGCGGTACGAGATCAGGGTTCCTTCGGATATGAGCAGGGTGCCCGGTACGCAGCCTCTCTGCGCATAGTACTCTGTCATCAACCGTCAGGTCATAAACCGCAGAGGTTGCATTTAATGATTTAGGCTCACCCTCCATCATGGGAGTCGGCGTCCATTCATCATCGGCGCGGTACCGCGTCAACGGGGCCAACGCCAGCCGGTTGGAGAGCTGAAGCGACCCGACAGTCAAGGGCGAGAAAAGCTTCGACATGATGGCGGCCAATTGAAGATTTGCAGCACTTGGTTCACGAGGGAAAGCCACGACAGGTCGAGATAAAGTAGATGCAGCAGTAGGGTCTAAATCATCACGCGGCGTTATTCCGCCATCGGTGCAGCATCACTAGCGCGCATGATACCGGCCTTTCTTGTGGCCACACATGCCGATGTTTCCCGCGACGCCGCCGATGACGGTTCTCCACGGAAATCTCGAATGTTGTCTACAACTCCCGTCCCTTTAATACAATCTAGTAGAGGCCACTGTCAAGACAAGAGAAAACTACACTGAGATGACCCTCGTGGCACCCCACTAATACCCGGCGCGACCCCGGGCGCCCCTTGACTCGACACATTTCCAGAAACCAAACAGCATGAATAATGTGGATGCGCGTCGGCACAAAACTTGCCGACAAAGAAAGTCGGACATGGGATCGGCGACGGCGACCACCAATCTTCTTCCTACCCCAATGCCGATATAGCCAGTGTGGATCGCCCGCGTCGGAAGCCTTTCAGTTATTCCCGGCGAATGGCCCAACAGGCGTTGACGCAATGGATTGCTGTAAGCAGTTGCGGGTGCAAACTGTTGGGCAGTACCCAAGATACCCCGGGAAATCATAGCCGGCGGTTCGGCACCGAAGCCCTGCATGATGGTTCTAGATGGGGCCTCGACTTGTCGACTTTTCTTGGGGCTGCTTCACTGACGATGCTCTCCCGTACCCAAGTGACTCGAGGAGCATGCTGTCAAGATGAAGGAAGATGCGCCAATCACCGGCGACAACACCACCGCGCAACCAGCGCAACAGGTGCTTTGCACAGAATCAACATCGAGCGACAATGAGGCGACCACGTTGGCATCCCCGGCCGAACGACCGCAACCAAAAGACGACAGCGATGTGGAGAGTGTTGGCGGACAGAGGAATACCATGTCGCGAAAGCGCATGCTGCTAGCCTTCTCTGCATTGTCTGTTTGCCTCTTTGTGTCCTTCATCGATCAAACCAGCGTTTCGACAGCAGTGCCGGCGATAGCGGGTGACCTCGACACCGGCACGGCGACATCATGGATCGGGACGTCGTTTCTCATCGCGTCAACCGCTTTCCAGCTCATCAACGGACGACTCTCCGACATTTTTGGCCGCAAGAACCTGCTCATGATTTGTCTGTTGTTGATGGCTGTCGGCGACATTCTCTGCGGATTCTCAAAGACGAAGGAGCAGCTTTTTGCGTTTCGGGCCATTGCGGGTATTGGAGGCGGTGGCATCAACAGCATTGTCATGATCATCGTTAGTGATATCACGACGTTGGAGAATCGAGGAAAATACCAAGGTGAGCCAGAGTCTTGCCTGCCGTAAGATGCGTAGTGCTTACATGTACTCAGGTGTGCTTGGTGCTGTTCTCGCTCTCGCAAACGGAGTCGGCCCCTTCGTCGGAGGCGCAGTCGTGCAAGAGTCAACCTGGAGATGGGTTTTCTGGATGGTCCCAATCATCAGCGCCCCGGCAGCCGTCACCATCCTCTTTTGCCTGCCGCTCAAACACCAGTCTGGCAACTACGCGGAGAAGGTCAAGAAGATTGACTACGGCGGCATCGCACTGAACATGGCCTCGACTCTGCTGGTCTTGGTCCCGCTCTCCGGCGGCGGTGTGTCCTACCCATGGTTTTCGCCTTTCGTGATCGCAGCCGTAACTGTTGGTGCCGTTCTGGCTGTGCTCTTTGTCTTGTACGAATGGAAGGTTCCAAAGCTTCCCATCATGCCTCTACGCTTGTACCAAGCACCGCATTGCAGCTACCTCTTTGGCCAAACGTTCCTGATGGGCCAGGCATACTTTGGCAATCTCTTTTACCTGCCGATATACTTCCAGTCGATCCTCAAGTTCTCGCCTCTCGCCGCCGGTGCGATGATTCTACCTGTCATCATCACGACGTCGGCGCTGTCCATTCTCTCTGGTCAGTACATGCTTCGACTCGGGCTGTATATGCCCTGCATTTTCGTAGGTTTTTTCCTGTGGACTCTGGGCAACGGGCTCACAATTTTGTTCGACCGCGACACCGGACTCGGCGAGCTCATTGGGATTCTCATCATTGTCGGCGCGGGCATCGGTCTCACCCTGCAGCCGACGTTGGTAGGCATGTATGCCAATTCTCGAAGCGAGGACCGCGCCGTGACCACCGGGCTGCGGAACTTCATCCGTACCATAGGAGGTGCGTTCGGGCTCGTCATTTCCGGCGTCATCCTCTCGAATACCCTGAAACGGGACCTCCACGGCAAAGACTTCATCTCGGACAGCTTGATCGCGGAACTCACGTCTTCCACGTACACACTGGGCGAGAAAGGCTTCACTGAGGAGGAGCAGACGGTTATTCTCAAGGCATACATGAAGGGCTTGCATTACATTTTCATCTACTACGTTGTCTGCTCTGGCCTCAGCTTGGTGTTGACGCTCGGGGTGGGCAACACCAGTCTAAAGGCGAAGAAGCCGGCGCAGGCCGAGGAGGCGGCGGAGGTTCCGAACGAATCACAGGCGGAGCCTCCAAGGACCGAAAATGAGAAGGGCGACAAGAAAAGTTAGAGACATTGTCTCTTCAATCGAGCAAGCACGACAATGAGCATTGGGACGGAGCATCAGCGGGTTACAGCATCGGTCGCATTTAGACAAGTTTACAGATTCAGACAATGAGCAAAGAAGCTTGTTTCACTAAACAAAAATCACTGGCCCTACGTTGGAGGTTCATTTAGTCTACATTCTGACAATCATTTGTTTTCAAGGTAAACAAAAGGGTTTATCGCGGATGACGGAACTTGCACAGCTCCCTCTCGTCCCGCAACTCAATCGTTCCTCGTCTCCCAATCCAGCCCTGGGCGTAACATTACATCAACCCGCATCGCGCGCCGAGACTTGGCTTTCGTTATCATTGGCTCCCCATCGCGCGACGTTATCCATGGCCGCTGTTAACCCCACCTCCAACGACACCATCGACCCCGCGGCTTATCAACATCCCTGGGAGGGGCAAACCTCCAGATGCTCCAACGGTTCGTTTGAGCCGACGCGCAGCCCTCCCCTCTTCCCCTGGCCGGCGCCTCCAACAGCTTGCGATCGTTCCTGCACGAGTAAGGGAGGCTGGACAGAACCCGGGAATGCGTGTCATTCGATAACGCGCTGCAATCTGCAACGAGGTGCTGGTGATAACGGAGCTATGGCGGGGCTCCGGGGTTGGAGACACACAGCTTGAGGCCCCGCGCAATCATTGCAGATAGTCGTGATAATGCGCGCCGCGGTGCGGGTTGCGTCGTCCGACGGGCGATTCCCCGGCTGAGATAGGCCGATGTCTGGCTGCTCGGGGCCTATTTGTAGGTCGGCCAGATGATTCTCATACGCGCTTAGTCTAGGAGCCAATTCTATTGTTCATCCAAATCCTCACCGTTGGCCTCCTTCAGAATATTCTTCATTATTAAACTTTTACCAATTGACACTCAGAGACACATTGAGAGAGAATAGTCGTCACCATGCCTGAAGCGTACCACTCCCACCCGGACTACGGCTACCCCCGCGACTTTAAGGGTTACGGCGAGAAGGGCATCGCCTGTCCCTGGCCAAACGACGCCAAAATTGCGGTCTCCTTCGTCATCAACTATGAAGAGGTGCGTCTCTGTCCCTCGCCCCTCACCTTTCCCATCGCGAGCGTGTTACTGACTTGCGTTGACAACAGGGTGGCGAGCGCTCCGTTCTGGCCGGCGACGGCGTCTCCGAGACCAATCTGCGCGAGAACCCCTTGGGCCCGCCCAAGTACAACGAGCGCAACTACAGCGTCGAGTCCGAGTACGAGTACGGCTCGCGTGCGGGCTTCTGGCGCCTCTTCCGCCTCTTCAACACGCGCAAGATGAAGTTCACACTCTACGCCGTCGCGCAGGCCGTCGAGGAGCAGCCCGAGGTCGCGGCGCGGTGCGTCGAGGAGGGCCACGACGTCGCGTCCCACGCCTACCGCTGGATCGACTACCACGACGTCCCCATCGAGCAGGAGAAAGAGTACATCCGCAAGTGCATCACGTCGCTCAAGTCGCTGACGGGCTACGCGCCACGCGGGTGGTACTACGGCCGCAACTCGCCGCACTCGCGCACGCTAGTGCCGCAGGTCTACGAGGAGATGGGCGAGGACCTCGTCTGGGCGAGCGACACTTACGCCGACGACGTGCCGTACTGGATTGACCTGCCCCTCGAGCGCGAAAAGGCCGACCCCAAGGGCTGCCTGATGGTCCCGTACAGCTACGACTGCAACGACTTCAAGTTCCACACCGCCGGCTCCGGCTTCCGCGACCCCATGGGCTTCTACACGCACCTCAAGAATGCCTTCGATGTGCTGTACGAGGAGGGCCAGGAGGGCATGCCCAAGATGATGACCATTGGACTGCACTGTCGCATCGTCGGCCGGCCTGGCCGTCTGGCCGCGCTGCGGGACTTTGTGGACTACATTGCCAAGAAGGAGGGCGTCTGGGTCGCGACGAGGACGGAGATTGCCGAGGCGTTCAAGGCCAAGTATCCGTATAAGAAGGGACA
The DNA here is from genome assembly GCF_022836535.1 of Colletotrichum spaethianum. Taxonomy (NCBI): domain Eukaryota; kingdom Fungi; phylum Ascomycota; class Sordariomycetes; order Glomerellales; family Glomerellaceae; genus Colletotrichum; species Colletotrichum spaethianum. Next base: position 1,148,893 of record NW_026054777.1, on the reverse strand, counting down.
GTTGGCGTGAAGCGAGCCGTGGCGGTGATTTTTGTACGTTTTGGGGTTTGCCAATGATAGTCCTTGTTGAGCGTCAATCCTTTTTCCTCTCGTTCCTTGTTCATGAATGAAAACAAGCTCGACTGGTACATGCATCTTCATCCATCACGTCCATTTATCCGTCGTGTTGAAGTATCAAAAGGCACGGTCAGTGGGATGCTTAATCTCCCGACCTTGACGATACGCAACATTTCAGGTGAAACACTTGTAATCCATGCTCTAACCGATTGGCCTACTCGACCTAAGTGGTTACAGATTACAAAAAAATCACCAGGTAGCTCTCACACGTCCACCAAGCTCTGCAGAAACCAGTGATAACGGATATACACTTTTCGCACATCTGGATCCTCATACTTGTAAAGGCTTTTAACTAGACTTCTGGCGCATCGTTGTGTTGGGCTGCTTAATGAACTATCGAGGTGAAGAAGGAGAAGCCACAGCGGCGCCACGGAGACACCACGACGAAAGGGCTGCACTCACGCAAGCCCGAGCGTAAGCACGTATACATTGATCCAACTCAACCCAGCCTGCCCTCCTTACCAGTGGGACAACCCAGCTCACCGCAACCCCTCCAGCCCGCCAAAGTCCCAGTCCGAATCCATCACGTCGGAAACACCGCCCTGGTTCAAATCGTGTGTGAACTCAGGATCCTGCGCAAGCACATCCCAACTGCCTGCCTGTGGTCTCGGGTCAGGCCGCTTGACGCCCGGCGGTGGTTTTGGAGCAAGGTCGCTTTGGACCATCTCGTTGAACATCCTCCAACCCTGCCATCCACCGGGCGCCTCGTCGTCAACCTCCATGAACGCCTCCTTGACGGCGTCGGAGACGGCGTTACCCACAGCGGACCGCTCTTCGGCTCCGCTGTCGCGCCGGTGGGGCCCGTTTTCCGATGAGGTTATCGGGGCCGTGGGAGAACCAACCGGCTCCGCGGCAAAGTCGACCTTGAGTGGCTTCGGCCCCGGATTTGCCTCTGGCCGCGGATTGACAATGGTCTTGAACAGACTCCCGGAGAGGGCATCGAAGATGTCGCGGTACTTGACGGCGCCAGGCCACTTCTCGCCAAAGATGGTGAGAGACTGAGAACATGCCCGGGTCGCCTCTAGTGCATCGTAGGAAAAGAGGGACCGATCCCTCCATAGGCAGTACACCAGGGTCAAGCCCGCTATGAAGCATGAGTGCAGCGCAGTCATGGTATAGCTCAGCGTCTTTTGCTGGTTCAACCGCTTGTATGCCGTACACACGCACGCGGCGGACCGGGCAGTCGTGACGAATCTTGTGTCTGATGTGCTAAGCGTTGGAAGAAGGACAGTGAATAGTGACAGCACTGATTTATGATACTGTCTGATCTTCTGGTTAGTACACGCCGGCATCTTTGCGACCTTTGCGCAATTCTTTCCACTTACAAGTTAAAGAAGTCTCTTGAGTCATGATAGGCGCTCTCTGGATCGTACATCCAAGTAATGGTGGTGGCGTCTTTTGGCGGGTGTGGAATAGTGTTGGCCCACTCATCAAGCTCGGCTCGGATGGCGGCCATCTTTGCATCGAGCTTGGCTCTCTCCTCTGGCACGCTTGCAAATACGTCCTTGTCGACACGGTATACGCGCCGGTGGATTCTTGATTGGATTCTCCGCAACTTGACGATGTGAATGAAAGGCTCTACATTCGACCACACGGACTTCTGGCCTGGTGGTGGTGATCCAAGGGCAGTCAGGTCCCAGAACTCGGTACTGTCGCTTGGAAGCTGCAAGGTTCTATCAGACTCGTAATCCTTTTCACTTATTAACTGTCAGGGAACTCACATCTACATTGATGTCTCTGTCAGCTATTGCAAAGGTCCGTCCAAGGACCACGCTGGTCATGCGGTCCAGACAATAACACGACCAGAAAGATCGTCTCCGAATCTCCAGATCCCGGGAACTGTGGGATGATGCAGTGGTTTGCTTCCTATGGAGGCCCAACTCGATGCAGAGCGTCACAGCGTATCGCACCTGAGACCAGGCTCCGGCGCCGTATGGACTCCGTGTGCCATGAACTGCCAACAGGAGGAGGAACTGAACTGTTGCGAGGTTGTGCTGCTCAAGTATATAGTCCATTGGTTCAATGGCAGCCATAAGGTGTTGCTGCGTATGTTAGTTTGGCGGCACAAAGGCCCTAGCTGAAGCCCAACTCACTTGTGGATCCACGTCACACGGCTTCTTCATAAGTTGCAAAAACCTCGCCGAGATGGCATATACCAAGTGCATGATGCTTCTGTGTTGTATCGATAGTGCTCCCTGGTCGTACTGCTGCTCAAAGAGCTTTGTGTAAAGCTTGCGATCTAGGATGGGCCACCGAGTATGGAGTCGATCAAAGAAGACATCAAACAGCATCTTTGACTCTGAAGGATATGGGAACTCTGACACAAGCTCATCGGGATGCGACGACACTGAGGCAGTGTTTCGGGATTGCGGCGGGCTCAGTACACCAGCTCGTGTCCCCGCCATGGCATCAGACAGGGCCTTACCCCCAGCTCCATGGAAGATGGAAGACTGGATCATCCGTGCAATGGTGGCGCCCGAGCTGGACCCAATGTAAAAAGGCTCCGGCGCAGTGTCCGTTGTCCCAGAAGCGCACAGGGACAAGTAGGCAACACCGTCAACCAACGACGTGGGCTCCTCTTCAGAGTATGAATCTTGTGATTCTCGCCGGGGCGGGTTCGCTTCTGGTGCTGGGGGCGTCGCAACGGAGGATGTTGCAAAGTGGTCCTCGGCATAGTCTGGCATCCGTGCTTCAAGAAACGCGATTCTCTCTTCGAGCGCGCTGATATACCTTCACCCGGTGTGAGCATGCTGAGCGTCACGTGGTGGCACACATATTGCGGGCCAGCTTACAGTGACTTCCCACCAGGATAATGCGGTCTTAATGCCCGCTCGTAGATACATTCCGAGTTTGCTTTTTGGCAAGACTTGCAACTTGGATGGGCGCCATCGCACTACCAAAATCAGTTAACAAGAACTCGGCCTGCGCCCACCAGGTCTGCATACCCGCTGCTTCCTTCGCTTGCAACGCTTACACGCCAATGCGACTCGCGATTTGCGGTTCGGCGGATGACCTCCGGCCGGGTTCCCAGTGCGGGGACTGACGGGGCTCTCTGGGTGAGAAGCCGATATGGGGGCTACCTGTTTGCTCATAGGTACGTCGCCAAACATGTTCTCGATCCGAAATTGTACAGACATTGAGACGGGTATGATGAGTCGAGACGCTTGTTCGTGATCAATGGAAAGTAGAGCAGGAAGGTTTCGAGCCGATTAAGTTCATGGGGGCGAGGAATAGACCGACAGGGGTCCTCCGCATCAGGCTCCAAAGGCGCGGCGAGCATGTGGCTGTGGATATGTGACAATGCTGACCCCAAACCCCACAGATAGCGAATGATTTCTTGGTTTGGAATCCCGGGCTCTGATGTTAACCCAGATCTATGGTTATGTGCGGCACTAGTGCCTGTATTATTAAGGTCGTCATGTCCTTAATCGAAAGCGAACAGCTTCGTCTCGATCGAATCCTTGTCTGCTGACTCGGGCTAGGGCCTCGTGCTCGAGGGGGAGAGTCAAGGAGACTGCTTGTTTCTGTTGGTCTCTTCCTAGACTTCCAGCCTCTCTAATCTCGAGGCAATCGTTCATGTCGGTAGTTTCTTACCGACGACGTAGTAATTACCTACTTGGGACACTTGGGCGTCCATCACGCAGATAAGACCAAAGACCGGACAGTTTCTTATCTCAGTGGAGCGCCGGGACGATACCCCCCCCTGGCCAACATCAACGCACCAAGCACGGCTCCGCATAGGCTATGACATCCTTATCGTCCCGTTGTAGGCCCAGCCGTTCGCGTGGCGACGCAGCGCTATCGGTTGGAAAGACGCCGATGAGTGTGAAGAGAAAACGATAGGGTAGTAATGGAGTTGTCACCACGACGCAAGGCTTCTATATGAAAGATGACAACCGGCTTCGAAGGTTGAAGATGAGAGATGTTGCCTGTTGCTTGTGGTTCAGCTCAGGAACCCGCTTGTTTGTTTCCAAGTGTCACTGAATAAAGAGGCCCGACAGAAAAATGGCGCGCATTCGCATGCCCACCAAAGCCGCAATGGCGGCTCCGTTCCAGTCTAAGGCAACCTTCCTGGAATGGGCCAAGGCCTCCGAAGCGCCTGAAGGACATACTCGAATTGGCGACGCCAGATGGTCAAACAAAGATCTTGAACCGACACCGCCAGAACAAAGAACATGGACATGGTACAATTTGCCATTGTACTGGTTCTCCAACATGTTTGGAACAACCGGGTGGAACGTCGCATCTTCGCTGATTGCAGTGGGCTTGGTATGTTTCCAGACATCATCTTCCGAAGCCCATGCTAACAAGAATAGACCTGGCAACAAGCTCTCGTCTCATGTATTCTGGGCGCACTCATCTCCGCCATTATCGTGACCCGTATGGCGAGACCTGGTGCCATGTACCATGTTGGATAGTGAGTTAAGCTGTTGGGGCGGACATTGTCAACATCATCGCTAACCCTTCTCTTAGTCCCGTCCTTGCGCGGTCAGTAATGGGAATGTACGGCTCATACTTTTTCGTCTTCATCCGAGCCATTGTCTGCATCATCTGGTACGGAATCCAGACATACTACGGTGCAAACCTGCTGTCTGTGTGCTTCCGTTGCATCTTTGGGAACAGCTGGCACAACTGGGCCAACGCACTTCCCGCTGGCGCCGACGTGACCTCGAAGCAACTACTAGCCTTTTTCCTTCTTTGGATGATTGAGTTCCCATTTGTAAGTGCACTCGTGGTTTCTTGATCAGTCCAAGAGCTTATGCTTTTACAGACTTGGGTACATCCAACTCATATCCATTACATTTTCACCGTCAAGGGCTTCGTCATGCCATTTGCCTGCTTCGGTTTGTTCGGTTGGTGCATGGCCCACGGAACAGGCATCTCGAACATTAACGCGGCCTCAGCGGCTGGAGCAGAAGCCGCCGCAAAGACGCCCGTTGGATGGGCGATCATGGGCGGCATCAACGTCATCATGGGATCTTTGTCGCCCATGCTGGTCAACCAGCCTGATCTCGCGCGCTACTGCAAGAAGCCTCAAGATGCCGGTTGGCTTCAGGGGGCATGTGTCTTCTTTGCCAATATCCTCGTCTTTTTCCTTGGGCTGGCGTCGACAACCTCCCTCCAGGGGGCCTGGGGCAAGCCTTACTGGAACCTTTGGGACATGTTGAATGCCATCCTCGACCACTATTGGACTCCCGCAGGCCGCTGTGGTGTCTTCTTCGTGGCTTTCTGTTTCATCCTCAGTGTGTTGGCGACGAACTTTGGTGCGAACTCGCTTCCTTTCGGCGCTGACATGACTGGTTTGTTCCCCAAGTATTTGACAATCCGCCGAGGCCAAATCGTCTGTGCCATCCTTGGTATCATTGTGTTGCCGTGGAAGCTGATCGCCAACGCTTCTGCGTTTTTGTCTTTCTTGGGGAGTTACAACATCTTCATGGCCCCGCTTTGCGCTGTAAGGATCCCCGAGCCCTTGTTTCTATGGCCAGTACTGACATTTCGCAGATCATCGTATCCGATTACGTCGTTGCCCGCAAAGGCAACATTCACGTGCCTTCGTTGTACAACGGCTCAAAGGATGGCCTGTACTGGTTCAAAGGTGGTGTTAACTGGGTGGGCGTATTCGCCTGGATTGGGGGTACGGTGATGGGTTTGCCCGGTCTCGTCGGACAGTACCAGCCTCAGATCGTCAGTCAGCCCGCCAAGTACATGTACATGATGGGTTGGCCATTGACGTTCTTTTCATCGGGTATCATTTATATAGTTCTTATCCAGTTCTTCAAGCCCAGGGTTTACCCCTCCGGGTTTGAGAGCGCGCCGATGGAGTACGAGTGGCTGGCTAAAGAAGGGCGAGACGGATTCTTTGAGACTGAGAGAGAAGGAGAGATCTATGCGCCGCCGTCTCCCCAGGTCACGAGCGGCGAGGAGTTGCATTTGGGGGAGAAGGCGCAGAAGATGGAAGCTTGAATGGGGTTCGGTAAGAGTTGAGAGAGTAGCGCTATCCTAGACCGTTCTGTCATCGAGTAAACCCGTTTGTAGTCCCAAGATGAGGAATTCGACCATTGTAATGTTAGATGCATCGCACAGACCCCAATACCTCAAGCCGTCAGGCCTGACGAGCTTCTGCCCCTCATGTCACCATTTCCGGACCATGTAACCGCGATGTCGTCGGTTTGTTCTCACTAAGACAAGGCAACTCGTTGCGTATTTCGGTGGATCCGCCCTCGGCTTATCATACCCCTTGAGGCCGGTGCTTTGCAAAAGCGGGTGCAGCCGATTCGGCGCAAAGTTCCCGACGTGTCGAGATCGCGCTGCATTTCAAGCGAAGGTGGTCGACTGCGGGGAACGCCACGAGCCGGTGGGTCTGAGGACGGACGATAACGGCCTGCGGGGTTGTTGGAGTAGCTCCAATGGCCCCGATGCCCGTTGGAGGCGCCGGCATCGCCTTTTGAAATAGCCGAATTGTGCCCCATCGAACCTCTCTTCTGGTCATCGCCCATATACCACCTAGTCGTATCCAAACCGGATGCTCTTTGCCGATTCTGTCCGGGTTTCGGAAGTCTGCACGCACAGACCGACGCGCTCTGACATTCATTTACCAGCATACCCCGCGTCTTCGTCCCAGTTGTGGTTACTTGCGCTATCGAACTGAAATCGTGTACTCGATCTATACGGTCACCCAACTGCAAAGGGATCACGTGGCTCTATGAGAGTAGCTTCAAACTGTTCACAATGACGACTGAACCGTATAGATTATCGGCGACACAGGCATCGGCCAAGATTCGAACCGGAGACTTGACTGTTGAGGAATATGCCCGCTCTCTGCTGTCCCATATCGAGAAAAGAGACCCCGTCGTGAAAGCATGGGAGCATATCAACCCGGAGCAGGTCATCGCACGAGCTAAGGAGCTTGATGCGATACCGCCAGAGAAGCGCGGCCCTCTGCATGGGGTTGCGATTGCTGTCAAGGACGTTATCTACACCAAGGGTTAGTGGACTACTGGCGATGCTCTTCTGGCATGCCACTCACCTTGATCGCAGATATGCCTACCCAGCATGGCTCACCGATATACGCACGGGACGCACCAAAGGTCGACGCTGGATCGATCATCGTCTTGCGACAGGCCGGCGCCTTGGTTCTCGGTATGTTGATGCTCTGATAAAATGAGAGAAAATTCTAACCTCTCTACAGGGAAGACGACGACAACCGAGTTCGCTGCGACCGTCCAAGGCCCAAAAACGGTCAACCCGCATGATACCAACCGGACACCCGGCGGTTCTTCTTCAGGCTCGGGCGCCGCCGTCGCAGACTTTCAAGCCCCGATCGGTTTGGGCACCCAGACGGGTGGAAGTACCATTCGACCCGGGTCTTTCAACGGCATCTATGCTCTGAAGCCGACGTGGAACTCGATCAGCCGAGAGGGCCAGAAGATCTACTCGTTAATCTTGGACACACTTGGCTTCTTTGCTCGAAGCGTTGAGGACTTGCAGTTGATGGCTGATGTCTTCGATTTGGCGGACGACGAGCCTCCCAAGACCAACTTCGCCGTCAAGGGCGCCAAATTCGCTCTTTTAAAGACCATGGTCTGGCCACAAGCTGGGCCTGGTACGAAGTCGGCCATTGCGAAGGCAGTGGAGCTGCTCAAAGCGCACGGAGCCGAGGTCGAAGAGATTGAGTTTGACTCCGACCTCCAAGATCTTCCCACGTGGCATGGGACGGTGCTGCACAGCGATGGAAGACCGGCTTTTCTTCCAGACTATCGCGCGGCCAAGGACCAGCTCAACGAATTTTTGATCTCTCATGTCGAGAACTCCAACAAGATCACCAGAGCGGCGCAGCTCGAAGCGTTCGATAACATCGCGATTGCGCGTCCAAAGGTTGACAAGATGCTCAAGAAGTACGATGCTGTGCTCGTGCCGAGTGTTGTTGACGAGGCACCGGAGGGTATCGCAAGCACCGGAAGCGCAGCCTTCAACGGCCTCTGGACGGTAGGTTGACTACTCCCAAACGTATAAGTATGTCGCTGACAAGTTTCCAGGCGCTTCATGTTCCCGTCGTCAACATTCCAGGCTTCAAGGGCCCGAACGGGATGCCTGTGGGCGTCTCGTTGGTTGCGCCTCGATACCACGACCGCCACCTTCTGACCGTGTCGAAGGCAGTTGGCGACATTTTCGAGGCAGAAGGCGGATGGAAGTCGGGTTTATAGAGCGAAGGAAACAGAAGCGCGAGGTAATGGCCTGACCGTCACACTGCACTGTCCAATAAATGGATAGATGACAGCATGCCTCTGCACAGCACAAACCATGTCGCGAACACTATTATTTGTGATAGAACTGGCACCGCGTAGGAGTTGGTTCTCTAAACTCGTGTCAACCTCTTGTTTGGCGTCCTGTTCTCTTGATGAATGAGTAGAAACGAGATGTAATAGAAGACGCGTCGGTTTGTTTGGAGGAGGAATGAAGAAGATGGCCGCATGCGGGTGAATCGGGGGATGGAAGCGACGATGTAGAAGCTGGTTTTGGCACGAGAGAGAAGAGCAGGCGCAAGCCACTTTGCCCACCAGCCACGATATTGGATCACACGCCACATCTGCCCACGTCGTTCAGGGATCAACCACAAAGCTGCTGCCTGGATGGGCAAATGCCCCCAACTCCAAAGCTTCATTTCCATGTTTTCATCTCAGTTTTACTCAAGTTATAAACCAACCAGGTTCATTCTCGGTCGTGGAAGAAAAGAACGGTGTGTAAGTTTTTGAACTGGTCTTACCCCTAACCTACCCAATCTAACCGGTGGCTTTCTCGACGCCATTAGCACTTCTATCATTTTTATTCCTCACCTAGAATTCTCAAAGCTCATGAAGCCAGTCACACTCCAGGCAACGCGTTCTTGATCGTTCTTTTTGAAGTGACCCTGGCTTATTAAAAACAATGTCAACCTCAACCTTCGATCCCCACGCTCGTCCTCTACCCCTGATCGTCAAGTCTAAGAAATCCTCCCGCATCAGCGACCTCATCAGCCGCAAACCACCCCAATCCCCATCCACTACCCCAATACCATACACACCCCTCAAAGATGGCGAAATCCGCCTCATCAATCTCCATCCCGTAGAGCCCTCCTCCCCCATAATCCTCACTACTGAGATCGTCTCCATCGCCTCGGCAGATTATACAGCCCTATCCTACGTTTGGGGTGATGCCTCGCAGACAGTCTCCATCCACGTCGACAACCACGTCTTCCAGGCGACAAAGAACCTTTACGTAGCCCTCGAGAACATCCGCCTATTCCTCAAGCCCTCATCTTCCAAGGTCATTCCCCTCTGGGTCAACGCCGTGTCCATCAACCAGCGAGACCTTGCCGAGCGAAGTCGCCAGGTCTCGCACATGCGCCAGATATAAATCTCAGCGGGCCTTGTTCTGACATGGCTCGGCCCCGATATGGAAGTTGGCTTATCCTACCTCCACGATCTGGGTGACTATGCGATTTCTCACTGCCAATCCCGCGGCCTAGGACGCGTCGAGGTCCTACCGCGCCACGTGAAGGACTACAAATCCATCTGGAAAGCCGTCAAAGTCTTTGATTCCAATTACTGGAGTCGCGTATGGACGGTGCAGGAGTACTCGGCCCCCACAGCCCTCGGGGTGTTTATGTCTGGGACTGTCTAGATGGACCGCAGTGTCCTGGCACCCGCGGCGAGGCTATACATTCAAGTGCTGAACAGGCTACGAGGATACCTGCGGAATAAGGACGCGAATGCGTCATTCATTGATGCGACAATCTGGAAAGTCAACAAGGTCAGGCATGGTCTCAATTTAAGTGATGCCCGCATGGCGGCGGTGACACAAGCCAATCGCACCTCGTTTGTGGGTTCAAAGGAGAAGGAACAAGACATGAAGGATGAAGAAAGTGGCGTGGCAGGGTACTGGAAGAGGCACGACGAAGCCGTTATGGTTCGCCGCTTCAACCTCATCAGCCTCCTTCTTCGATTCCGCGACTTGCAGGCGACAGATCCCCTAGATCGTATCTACGCACCCTTGAACCTGGTTGACTCCCCGAGCCCAACACAGGATCCCATCATCCCCGTCGATTACACCATTCCGGTTCGCCAACTTTACGCCGTCGTCGCGGAGCGCCTCCTCGAAGACGAATGGTACTGGCCTTACAGCGTTCTGGAGATTTGTCGCTATGGCGTCTCGCCAGACATGCCGTCGTGGGTGCCCGACTGGCGTTTTCTTCCTAGAAAGATCCTTTCGAGGGATACGTCAACAGGTGAGCAGATTGTATCTGCCAGCCAAGGGCTTTCAACTGTCGGCCAGAGACCTTGGAGGATCCTCGATGGGGGCAGGCTGCAAATCCATGCTATCCAGGCTGACGTCGTAATGGAACTCTGGGAGGCGTTTGACACAACAACGGTACTGCGGACGAAGAGGTACCCAAGTTTCACGTTGAGCAACCCACACGAGAAATACGTGGCAGAAGATTGTACCGTAATAGAGGCATTTCGCGCTTTGGCAGGGATCCATCTTGTCGGCGTAAACACTACTACACAGCCAGACACAGGAGACGCTATAGAGTCTGGCAAGGCTCTGGAAGCTAGGGGTGAAAAAGTCGAAATCTTCAGCCAGGCAGACTGGCATCTCAACCCGGGCATAGTCATACGCCTCAACCGCCGCCGCCTGGCACGCACACAGCGTGGATTTGTTGGGCTCGTGCCGGCCGAAGCCGTCCAAGGGGACACCCTGTGGCTGATACCTGGCGCCAACATGTTTTACATTTTGCGCCCGACGCCTGACGACGATAATAGAGTGCTCATTGGCGAAGCCTACCTTCAAGGGCTCATACACGGAGAAATGGCCAAGATCCTAGGAAGCGACACTGAGATTCAATGTATCATTACAGTCGTTTAGGGTATAATATCTATCTAGACTAGGACCGACCCAATCATTTCAAAGCTTTTCCCATTTCCACATTATAGAAGCACCACAGCGCCGTTGTTCATTATCTACTCTCCCTCTTCATCCCTCTCGGTTCCTCAAGGCGGCTCAAGCCCACTTGCCGAGCACACTCATAATGACCATGCCGCCAACAAGACCAAGACCGGCGAGGAAAGTGACGAGAGGGCCGGTGCGGAGGAGCTCCGCGTCGCCGTGCATCCAGTCCTCGGCCCACATCTCGACAACACCAACCCAAACTAGGATACCGGCGGAGAGCGCGTCGAGGGTTCCGATGGCGATGATTGTATCACGGTCGTTTCCGTTGAACTGCTGCAAAACGCCGATACCAATGGCCATGCCGATGGGAGTAACGAGGGCGAACGGAGTGGCGATGAGGAGCTTCTTGACAAGAGAGAAGTTGGGCGCTTTGAGGGAGTTGAGGCTGTTGGGGGCGGAAGAGGTCTGCTCGACTTCGATGGGGGCAGGGCTCGCGGCCTTCTCGGTCGGGGACAGCTGGCCCAGCTGTGCGATACGGGTTCCCAGAGCGATACCCTCGAACATCTGGTGGAAGAGGATGACGACAAAGAGTGTGATGAAGAAGGTGTCGCCAGCGACGACTAGCGTGATTCCGATCACTGATTGGTTGTTTGTTAGCTTGCAATCTCAAAGAAACTTGGCACACAGGAGGTGACGTACGAATAGAGTGGAAGATGATACCACACTCGAGGACCAAGACAGTGACGGTTTCGGGGGACAAACGGCTCATAGCACTCGGGTTGCTGGCCATCTTCTTCATGACCATGCGCTTCCCGACGTACTCGACCAAGAAGGACAAGAAGATGCCCGCCATGACAATGGCCGACGTCGTTCCCTCGTACTCAAGCGCGCCCAAGCACTCATTGCCAAACATCAGTTGAGCATGGGTGTAAAGGTGGACAAAAGCAGTCGAGATGATGATGCCGGTGCCGAACTGCTTGAGGATGAGGAAGATGGTGTGCGTCTTGGTGGGCATCCACTTGATCATAAAGATGGGGAAGTAGACGCCAAAGGCGCTGGTAACAAGAATCACAAAGATGAGGCCGATACGCAGGGGGATGTTGTAGTCACGGTCAACCTTCTCACAGCTTCGCGTACCGCTGCTCTCGCTCTCGCCCGCACCGACGCAGTGCTCGACACCGGCGTGGAAATGGCAATTCTCGCCCTGGGGCTCCTCACCGTCGGTGTGATCACTGTCCGAGGATTCGGCGCCCTCGGCCACAATCTCGACGTCGTCGCCGTTGGGAGCAATGCAGTAGGTGTCGGCCCCATGGGCGTGGCAGTCGGTGAAGGCCGTGGGGATGGCGGATGCGGCGGTGTTTGTAGGCGTAGTCATGACCTGGTACTCCGAGGTACCCCACATGCAGAAGCTGAGAATCTGTTAATCGGGGTCCTTGGGGCTGTAAGGCAGAAAGGCTTACACAGTTACTCCGTGAAGATGGCAGTCAGAGACGGCGGTGGGAGTGCCAGTGACAGCAGCAGCGGTCGTTGAGGCGGCAGTGGCAGCCGGAGCGCCGGCGGGCTGAATCTGCACCTCTCCATCATCGAAGAAGCAGTACCTAGCATAGAGCGTGAGATCAATTTTCGTCAACATATGAAAAGGGAGCTTACGTATCGGTGGCATGCTTGTGGCATCCTGTGTAAGAGCTGGGCAGCGCGCCGGTTGGAGTGGACACGACTCTGAACTCGGTAGTTCCAGCCTTACAGATCCTAGGATGCGGATAAGCGGTTGTTCGACAGTGATATATGATGTTTCTTCCTCTACAAGAGGGAGGCTTTTCAAAGAGGTGCTTACTGCGTAGAGGATGACACGGAGCACTCCGAGATGGCAGTGGGAGCGGACACGGCAGCGGCGGTGGTGCTGGCAGCCGTCTGTCGTGCGACGAGGGAGCCGGAAGCGGTGCTCAGAAGAGCCGCGAAGGCGGCAGCGGCCGTGAACCTGGCCATTGCGATGTCTGGTGTCTGGATAGCGTCGTCAGGAATGCAGTTCACGAGAAGCGAAGTAGGGCCTTGTCTTTGCTGAAATGAGCTGACAGGGCTGGGTTGCGCTGGGTGTTGTCCAAGACAGGATGCTGCTGCAGATTCTCAAAGTTGGCTTATCGGACGGTGCTTAGCCGGCTGTTTTATGGGAGAGGCTTCGGGATAAAGGTGGCTAGGGTGAAGTATGAGCGTCCCAGACAGATGGTGAGAGTGAGCACCTTGAGAGAAGGCGCGCCGAGTAACAAGTGAAATCGCCGAGCTGGCAAGCTTGACCGGAGAAAGAGGCCTGGCGGGGATGGGATGAAGAACCAGGGGCGTCAGAGACGGGGAGAGAAGTCGTGCAGCGGGATAACTTCTCAAGAGGGATAAAGATACTCGGGTGGGAGAGGGTGAAGGATTGGACGACGAACGATGGAGGCTGGAATTTCAGGAAAATGAATCGACGGGTGCGGCGAAAAAGGGCGACAACCAGGCGCAGCGGATGAGATCCCTGCCGAGTGCTATGCCGATTCCTTGCGCGAATATTGCCTTTGCTGTGTGATGTCTCTCTCGCTCTCTTCCTTTCGATATTCCCCTCGTCTCTGCGTCCACCTCTGAAGTTTTTTCTCTCTTCCTCTTACGCAACGTGGTAGTGACTCCGAGCTATGCCTGCTAGGTTATTATGCCGTCTCCACGGCTGAGGCTTGTCTTTCACCGTCTTGGCCATCGGCCGCGGCGGCTGACCCTGTCATGTTTGTCTTGTCCGATTATCGATATGGCCCGGCCTCGGGCACACAAGGAGCACGCCAACGAGACCAATAGGTGAACAGGTCAGCCCACTTGCAAAAGTAGACCCATAGCTGACATTGCGCAGCACGGGAAGAACGCCAACCCGAGGAAACGTAGAAACGTGGAGGGTCAAAGGCGGCATCGTGCCAGGGATGAGGGTCGTTGCGGGTGTGGAAAAGCGGGAATCAGCGGAAACATGGCTGCAAAAGAAGCCAAAGCCAAAGAAGCATAACACGACGCAGACGGTTTGCCAAGGCTGACAGACCCGTTGCCAAGGCTGAGCACCCGGATGGCCATCATGGGAAGGAAAGGGCAGCTGAGAGGCTGTTTCCTGCTGAGCCAAGGCTCCAAGTCACGATCTGTCTCGTCCCCGAACGGCCTGATTGGGCACAGGCCAGCCGGGGTGCGGCGCCGTCGGGTCCACATGCCTCTTCGGCGGCGGTACGTACCGTCCACATGCACCTTGGAATAAGAACCTTGATGGCCTCTCATTTTGACCGCAACCGCACGTCTCTCACTCTCACTTTCACTTTCATTCTAACTCTCACTCTCAACCACTCTCTCCCTGGCTCTGCCTCTTTTCTCACTTTCTCACCCAACGACGTTTTGCCATTCCTTACAAAACCCCGCCAACCTTGATGGCTCACATGTGGCGACTGCTGCATGCCAAGCCCCTATAAAGCCCAGCAGTCGACCAACGGCGACGATGTCGAAGCCATGGTGGACAACGGCTCGCTCCAGTCTCATCCATTTTCGTCTCATTCTTCGACCAGAATGAACGCCAAGGCCATCGGCTAACCAAACGAGCCGACTCTCCAACGGATCCCAACCTCGTAGAGTCGCCAACGCCGGACGCCGGGCACCTTTGTCTGCTGACTTTTCTGTTCGTCTCTGCATCTGACAGGCGAAAACTCTGCGTGACACCCCAGCGTTTTCCTGTGTGAGCGCTGACTGGTGGGGAGTGAGACATTTTCTCCCTCATGCGCAAAGAACGCCGCAACGGGCGTCTTCAATGGTGGGCATGAAGTTTGGGGGGGGGGGGGGGGGACGGGCGTTCCCTCACCATCTACCATGCTTACCGAGTCTTTTCTCCTAATCAACGGCCCTTCGATAATCTTCAGCCGCACTTGGTGAAGGCACCTTGTACTCTGAGAACTTGTGAGGCAGGCACACCAGCAAAGATTACCGGCTGGCGTTCCCCGGCCGCGTCGTGAACCTTTGATCGTATGAACGGTTCACGCATGATTGCATTTTTGACTTTCCGCTTTCCATAGCTTAACCAAGCTGCCGGGTCTCCTGTTGCGTCCGTGCCTGCGTTTACATGATGCCAGGATGGTCGCGTGAGGTATGGGATGAACATGAGACATTATCCAATTTTCGCAATCTTATCATGGCAAAAGGGAAACAATGGTAACACTACTTTTAGAGACAGAAACATAAGATTCATTGATCGGCATATCGAGAAAAACGCGAATTGCACATTAATCTATGGATACCAATACTGTATGTGTTGGCAGTAAGGCAACTTTATGCCACAACATCAAGTGTGAAAGGCCACCAGTCAGAAGTATGCCAGATGAGAAAATTCGTTTTTTCCAATAGCATGCGACTTTTTCCATGCTACAACTATTATCCCTCCCTCTTTGGGGTAGAAATTAAAAAAGAGTCAAACGCCATGGAGCGGCAACATAGTTATAGGCGTGTATCCCATGTCTGATATCTCGGCTTACCACGCCAAAAAGTTCCTTCCCAAGTAATGTTCATGAATCAGAACCCGTATTTCCGTAACTTTTTATTCATAAGGTACATGCTGCGTTTCTTCAACGCGAGTTCACCCCTTGGCTCGCTTAGAAGGCCATGAGAGCGGCAGCGATGGCAGCAGCGCCGAAGCCAGCACGGGCAGCACCAGCGGGAACGGCAGAAGTGGTCGCAGCATCGCCGCTGGCGGTGGTGGCAGCGGCGTCAGTGGAGGCCGGAGCGGTGGTGGTGACCGCAACGGTGGTGGTGACTGATCCCGAGACGGCGGTGGCCGGGCCCTCGCAGTGCCACTAACAGATATTAGAACTACATTTAGCGGCAAGGCGAAACTGCTACTTACATGGTCTCCATGAGGAAGGCAGTTTACGCTCTCAGTGGGCGAAGGAGCAAGGCTAGCCGTGCCCGCAGAGTGGTCGTGGTCATCTTCGTCGTCGTGGTCGTGGTCGTGATCATCAGTGACAGTGGCGGTAGTGATAGCGGCAACTGCAGTGCTCAGGGTAGTACCAGAAGATACAGCAGCTGCTGTAGTAGCACGAGCTGCCTCGCAGTGCCGTATAGGGAGGTTAGCACATCTAAGCAACTTTAACAGGAGTCTGGAAATGACGTATAATGGTCCCCGTGTGGTTCGCACCCGATGCTTTCGGTGGGTGAAGGAGCAAGGCTTTCGCTCTGAGCCATAATGAGGCTCGTGAAGCCGAAGATGGCGAGAACCTGGGAAGTCTTCATGGTGGTGGTGGTGTTTTGGCGAGGGTTTGGGGATCTCGGAATAGCTGCGGGTGAATTAGATGAACCGATGACGAAAATCAACGAATGGATGTGGAATGTGACGTGGAAAGTGAAGAAGGTGCAAGACAAACGTTGCAGTCAAGGTGAAGTGAGATTTATATGCGTACTGGTGTTTCCTGGCCCAAGTAAAGACTTAACCCGCCAAGGCAACTGTCAAGGGACGGAAAGAACAAATAGGTACCTCTTAGCATCTCTTGGCAAGAGAAAACACGATCACGAAAATTGATTGATCAGTTCAGGTCACATGGGTATGGTTGGCTGTTTGCACCGGATTCAGCCCAAGTTGCCAAGACTCCAAGCAAGTCAGTTCAGAGACATCTCAACGTGCTCGCCCCTCCCTTGCTCTTCGCCTCTTAACTTGGCGTATGCAAAAGTGCCATTTTTACGAACGATCCATCAGCCAGGGATCCCAAGGGTCTCCTCACTTTCCCCCATGGCCCAATTCAGTGGTGGTTGGGACCCATGTCGGTCCCGGGTTTGCCCAGGCGCGAAGAGGCGGGCCGGGCCATCAAGGTCCTCAGACCTCCTCTTCGTTCAATCAAACACACAACTGATGAAAAATAGCTGATGAAGTGAGTCTTCCTCTGGATTTTCAAGATTTTGAGCCTCACTCCTCACCCCTGTCATCCTTTCATTTCCGGGGCATTCGTGGTGACTGTGGGGAACAACCGAGAGGGCTACGAGGCCTGCAAGGGCAAAGGAGACAAACAAACTGGACGTAGTAATAGATGTGGTGGAGCTATTTAATCCTGATGCTGTCAAACTCCGCACTCCGCCGCAATATTCAAAATGCCCGGTTGATACTCGCGAATCAAGAATGCCCCAACATAGATGAACGGCCTGTATCAAGGGTAAGACCGGAACCCAGACCGAGTGGACAAGCGTCCCGCCAGCGGAGAAATTGCCCATGTCAACGCATGATTACCTCGCACCCAACTGGCTGTTCCAGCAAAGGAGCTTTTGCCATTTTCGTGCTCCGGTCTTTGGACGCTCGTTCCATATATGATGCCACCGATCCCAAGCCCCTCTTGTTTCCCATTTCCCTGGACCCTCTTCATCACCGCCAAGACGCCAAAGAGCCTCGGTCTTTCCATGTGAATCCTTCAGCTTATCGGCCGCGCCGCCGGCCTGCCCCGACATCTCGCGACGCCTTCCCATGAGGATATCTCAAACGAGACTATACACCTCAAGGTTCTCGTCATCGAATCGGAGGAGTGAACAAGGCAATATGTCGTGTGGAAACGCTGGTCTCGTTGGACCGATGACAAACAGATCACACAAGTCAGTTGTTGCCAAACGGACGGTCTCATGCTGTCACGGGGAAACATGGCCTTCTACAACCGTATAAATCACATTTCATCTACCTCTACGGAATGGGTTTCGTTGACCACCTATCAGAGGGTTGATCCTACCCGTTCTTGGCCGATAACGAGACACTCTGTGTCTTGCGCCCCTGGAAGCCTAAATTTTCACGGCTTCATGTCCTTTCCCGGTACAAGACAACGTTGCCGAACAAACGGCTAAGAAATCACAAGAGCTAACCAATTACAGTGGCGAAGGTGTTCGTGTTGCAGGATTGCCTCATTATGCTTCAGCAATTTTTGGGGTCCTTCAACGATACTGTTTTTTCTACATTTACCAGTGGCCTGCAACTGGGGGCTTAGGGCAATCATGGACGGTTCCGAAGCTGAGATGTTCTATTTTCTGAGTGCTTTACTCTTCTACCTCAACCTCTTGCTGCCAATCTTTTGGCATCCCGATCACTGCCCCTTTCAACAAACAACGCGTCATAGCTTGCGGTTCTTCGGCTGCGGTTGTGGTTTTGGCCTTGAAAAACTTCTCGGAACCCGGTCAAGAACCTGTACTCAATTCATCGAGCATAATTGATCTCAAATATGTGAAGCTATTGGTGTCATCGGGGCTCATAATCAATGGCGCCACTCAACGCGCAGGAGCGATTGCCAAAGATATAAACCCAACAACGGCGATGACGAAATCCGGGCAAAATAATTACTCCGCCATAATATATGGGGTCCATGAGCATAACAGCCTCAAAACTCTGAGTATCGGTACTGGTAATGAGGAAGCTTCAATGGCGGCGGCATCATCCTTGGGCATACTGGTCAAGAAAGATGATAGCTAGTCCTTGGGCCGACTCACTACTTGGTTCTGCATAGTTGATCTTCATCCATTGCCTACAGATCTTGAAGTCTCCATTGTTTAATCCGCGTCTTCTATCAGAATAATAGTCAAGATCACTCGCAATCAATCCATATAGGTCAGTTGCCATATGAAGCAGACTCCTGTCGCAGCTGCACTGACTATCGAAATACCGACGTACTTTACCAGTTCTGCGAGGTATCGTAGCCGAAGCCAAAGAAGACAACAAAAACGAGCAGCTGGTCTGAGAGGTCACTGATTACCCTCCAAGCCCTCCCGGGCATCCTCGTACTCTCGCTTGATTACTGGAATACCGGAGTCGCCGCGCTGGCTGCACGGTAGCCAGAAATCGTTGCAAAGATTCCAAGACATGCAGGAACAGAAGCAAAACCGTCGTCTCCGGGTTCCGTGATGTGAAGCAGACTTTGGCTCCTGGGTTCCAACAACAAAACCTTGGAGCAGCTTCCTGGAATTTTCCGGGACAGCGGGCCTTATCAATTCAATTGCATTCACGTTCTGCCTCGCAACGATGTCTCGTTGCGGCGGCACAAGTCGGTTCTAGAATTACGCCACTAACATCTCCGAGGCCGCCGGTGTCCGCGAAAAGGCGCTCGCAAGTCACATATTCCCTGCCCAAGCCACTTCTCGTAGTCATGGGCTTGGCCTTCCTTACTGGTCTGACTAGCTCGACGACGGCCAGAACCTCCTATCCGTAGTTCTTTTATCTCTTTTCCACTATTGATTTGCCGATGCGGCTTATAGCCGCTGTGCCTCACAGCCACAAACAGGGATGGTTCTAATGTACATGGTCTGGACCGTCACTAGCTCTCCGCACGGGAGAACCCACGTCCTAGCAGAGGTTGTGTGCGCTTTAATCTGCATCTCCGGCCTCTTTTCTCAAATCCATGAGGCAGTGCGGTGGCAGCCTACGCGTTGGAAGCAATGTGGTGCACTCTAAGAGCAAAAGTTGGGGTTGTACAGACAATGTTCGTCAAAGATCGGATCGTCTTTGGAAGGCAAGACACGGGAACACCCGAACATGATGCAGCGTCTGCCTCCATTAGGAATGCATCGAGCCTGGCCTTCTAGTCGCACTAGACGCATCACTGAGGACAACCTGACGGCGGCCAGGCACGCATGATCAATGTCAAGGTTTTACATTATGGGCTTCAGTCTTTTCGTCCCATGTCGGATCTCTCCTCGTCCCATGTTTTACTGTATCCTGGGCTCCTGCTATTCACATCCGCGTATCTTTTCTATCCTGAGGGTAAACCCTCACCCCAAGAAGTCTCCAGGGTTCCCGATGGTGACGAAGTGCGGACCGTCAGAACGAAGCACCAAAACGTAAAGAACTAGCCAAATTATTACAATAAGAGGAGAGGCAGACCTAAATTAAGCCTCTTTGGATTGTCATGCGTCATTGATGTATGAAGTCATCCTCTGTCGTGTCCAGGCCACCTCCAGGCCACTCAGATGACATACAGCATACCCAGTACACCTCAAAACGTAATTGTAATCGTGGACCGTTTTAGGAACAATAGTCCGCAATGTTCCGAAGGAGCAAAGGGCTGTATTCTGCGGAGATCCCGAATACGTTATATTTGTCAAAAGGTCTGCTAACATTCCAGGGCCTTAGGAATGCATTAGCCCAGCCCCGGCCTTCGGGCCGCGACAGGCACATACATAGTAGGCCACCCAAAAGCGCTGACAAACTAGACGAACGGACTTTAGAACGCCTTTACCTGCCGGTTTGCCTCTTAGTGTATCTCGGTAGTTATCATCTTCCCGTGTAGCATCTGCCTCTGCCGCTATCTCCGTTGTCTGGTGTTCCTCTAACTCACCTCCCTATCGGTCTTCTAGCCCATACACTGGAAGGCCTAGCTAGATTACGTGAGGGAATTGTGTCTGGGGAAAAGAATGGAAGATCACAGAGGAGACAAAGACTGTAAATGATTAGAAAGACCCTAGTAATAAGGCTACATGATAGCTTGTGTGCGGATGCCCTCGTTCGATTAGATCATGACAGTTCACAACGCCATTGTCCGTCTTAGAAGGAACAATTTTCGCTTCGGTCCCTGTCGATGATTTCGGGCCGCGGTCTGGGCCAAATCTTGCCGGATTCTGAATGATGCAAAAGAAGGAATGTGACGCTGGGAAAAACGACGGAAGGGTGCAAGAGTGTTATAGTAGAACGGCCTCCTAGCCCGCCGACCTACCCACACCTGCACGGATTGCTGATGTTCAATAGGTCGAGACGTAAATCTGGCAACGCAAACAGCAACGTCCACCCTGGGGACTGCAAATCGTCAACGTCAGGAGGACCGGAGGCAAGAGGCCTCTCCAGTAGCAGTTTTTAGTCGTTCCGCCCGTGTAAGGTCGAAGGCATCTGCTGAACCGGTCAGCTGCGACGATCTCGATTGGACCCTGATGACAGAGGGCCCCGCAAAACAAGAATCTCTTTGACGCGCGACTGAATGCAGCCACCCCGGCGCACCCGGAACCGGCCTCCTCGCTGCGTTCTGGCCCAACTCCTGCGCACAAGGCCAATCACCTTCCCGATACGTCGTTGCGATTAGCCTAGCCGTGGCTTCGAGGGTCTGGGGAGCTTGGATGAAAAGGTTAATGGCCTCGATGTTGATGGGGGGAGTGAGACATCTGGCAAGGAAAAGTGTCTCGGATAGGCTTTGCGGACGGCGCCAGGTTCGTCAACAGACCGACGATCCGAAGGAAAGTGAGGATGGGAGTAGGCTGATGGACGCGAAGCCGCGGACGATTCGATATATAAGATCCTCGCCTCCCCCTTTTGATAGTAAAGAGTCAGACATTCTGCCAACGTTTTTCACCAGCGGAATCAACAAAGCCTTGAACTAAACCGAAGACTTTCTATAAACCCGACTCGATCGTCCTCCCCTCTACGAGTGACTAGTCGATATTCATAACCGTCAGCATGCGCTTCTCCACCTTCCTCGCCGGCTTCATGGCCGTCTGCGCCGTCTCAGCCATCCCAACAAGTATCTTCTTGCCGGTCGGCAACCTTCCCTCCCAGCCAACCACCAGCACCCTCGTCCTCAAGGACTTGGACACCCTCAACACTGCGATTACAGACCTAGGAACGGCGGTCCAGAATATCATCAACTTTAAGAAAACCAACATCGGCAATGGTGTCACCCTCCTGACAGCTGTCCTCGAGAAGACCATTGCCTACCAGATCGCTACTCAGACAGCCCGGCTCAATGCCCAGGGCATCGCCGGAACGTTCAGTCTCGATGATTCTGTCGCCGTTATCAACCAGCTCAAGAACGTCATCTACCCCATTCTGAAGATTGCCACAGACTTGTTGAACACCGCGAAGACCGTGGGCGCTCTCGGCACCAACACTTCCATTGCAGGTTCCCCGGTCAATATCCTTTCGCCTCTGGGTCTGACGAACTACCTCGAACTTATCAAGACAGATACTGCCGGCTTCACCACCGCTCTTCTGTCGTACATTGATCCCACCTTACAACCCAACGCCACCGCCGTCACCAACAACATGAACAACTTGTTGAATGTCACCTACGATTTCTACACCACCTGAGGTGGCTGACGGCATGAGACGACTGGCATGAACTGCAAGATTGACGAGGAGTTGCTTGGATATCACTTTTTTTTGTAGCCAGAAAAGCGAGGCACTGGGTGTGACGGGTCATGTCTTGTTCCATTTAAGGAGTCTTACATGCTTTTTCTTTAGTAAATTATACCTTTTGTTGGAATAACAGCACCAGCTGGTTGTACGACACGCACGACTCAGGGACACACATCATGGCCGAGGGCACAGACTGGAAATTCGGCCCTCGGTTATCCATTGAGGGGATCAAAAGTATATTCATGCCGAACTGATTCAGGGACGTACGAGATCATATATCTCGTGTACGAAAGCCAAGTCTTGTAGTTAGGAAGATAATCACGGAAAACACATCTTTGGTTCACCCTAACTTTTAACCCGAGTACGATCGTACAAATGGGTTCTCTCAGGAAGAGAGAATCCATTCAACACCTTTAATACTTCATACCCATGATGACTTCCATAACGGTGGTTGTATTCCATCTCACTCACTATACCCTTAGGAATAAAATCAAACTTACCAAAAGTTTTGACAGAATCGGACGTGTATCTGTTGAGGCCATTGCGCGCGACGCTGACACTTACACAAGCCCACGTGGAGGCACTAGCCTCTCCAAAAAGCCGGAAACAGTGGCCTGGGTCTCTCATTATACCGCTTGCCGTGATAGAACAAGTACATAAAAATTGTAACATGGAACAGCTCCAGGTTGGCACCTGTTGTACTGTATCTGAAAAGTCCTTGCGTCCAGAGAACTGAGTACAACGTGCCAAGTTGCTCGTCCTCGCCGCACTAGAGCAGTGTATCAAGTACAGCAACTTATCTGTTCACTTGCACCAGGCTGACTTAACTGTAAACTCACGTTGATAAGATGAGAGCAAAAAAAGGGGTAAAAATGGAGATTGATGTCTTCGGAATAGAGGTGGAGGGTGGAAGCGACTTCCAAGCGCTTGGGGTTGTCAGCCCTCGGCTTTAGTGTACGTTTTCTCTGCAACGTAGCTTTTCTGACGCTTGCGTACGGTAGACTAGAGCTATGCCTATACCCTATATCTCTACCCTGAGGACAAGATACGATCTGAACACGGAACAATGCAGACTAGATTGTTATTTTTCATCTATTTGATTTCTCCTTCTTTCCCATACGGTTATGTCATTATGCTCTTACTTTACAGCACCTGCTTCTGCAACACTTTTTCTCTGATCCTAATCAAAAGTGTTAATCAGCAACGGATGCGTCTTTGTCAATATTAGCATACGAACTGTCAACCATGTTAGCGTATTTCATCCCACAACCTTCTGAATGTCCAGATAAACTGGCATCACGTAGTCCCGTATCTTTCTAAAAGGTGCTCCCCGCACATTTGAATAGTACTGACAAGTGAGTATATTAGTCTCCTGCTTTTCTCGTTGATAGGTCGCGGGTAACGTCCCATCTCCTCCGTCGGACATCAAAAAACACTCCTACTACGCCGGTAAACGCCGGGCCCCTTCAGTCGCCCTAGGCTCCATTTCTATTGGCTACGTTTGGCTACAAAAGGGACGGCATGACGCAAAGTTCAAGATGCGAAAACGATGACGACCGCTCGCTGGTTGGTTCGTTGTGAGTCGCAGTTCGAGTCAGAAATCCGATTAGAAAGGCATCTGACTCGGATCTGGGTCCGAAAACTTTTATTTTAATCACCCGGCCTCAGAAACACCTGGCGTAGAGCAGACTCAGTGGTGAGAAACACGGATAGGCCCACGGACCACTTTGACAAGGCAACATTTTTCATGCTTTTTCGAGAGCATCTAGTGTATAGCCGTGATCGCGGCCGATCAGAGTCTTTGGAACCGGCTTGACGAGTCGAACTCCACCACAGCGGCGGATATGAACCGCCTCTATGTAAACAGTTGTTGGTCCGGCGAAAATGGCCCTTCCCACCAGCCAGATTGTTGAGTGAAAGCGAAAGTACAATGTACTACGATGGCTATGCCTATGAAGTCCATGCATGACTCGAGCATCGCCGTACAGAAGCTCCATACACTCGCCCCTTGATCATGTCAACGACTAGACTCATTGTCAACGCGCATGACGGAACTAAAGCGCCATTTCGCCCATCGTGTCTATCGCGCTCTGTAGGGCTACGTGATTCACACAAGTCCATGTGGAAAGCTTGCTTCCGATGCTTAACTTGCACGCCCACTTGCCGTCGGGAAAAGACCGCAAGTTTGGATAGAGTCGGGGCTGGGAGGGTGCTGGGCCAGCACGCACTGATGCCAGCTTCGGCCAGATGTCCGGCCTCTGCCATGCTTTTCTCTGTGATGGTAGTCCCAATCGAGCGTCTTGCAGATGTTCTACAATCATGAGTCGTTACATGGTCGATAGCTATGACGGTACAAGAAAGACAGGGACACCCTAGAATATTACTGATCCCCATGCTCTGCTCGCGTTCGCTGTTTCTTTCGTCGTCTTTGACTGTTAGTCTTGCCCTTACCGTTGTATGCCGTTTTTCTACACACCTTGAACATAGGGGGGGCTAAAAAGACGGAGACGAGGAGGCATATGAGGACAAACAGACAGTGTCATCACCCGTATGAATTCGAAGAAGGAAAATGGGCTTCACAGAGCACAACGAACCAACGCGGGGCAAGCTGTCTATGGAATGGCAAAGCCTCATTACATGCATCATTCTTCCCTCATGCGTTAGCAATCAGCACAGAGCATCAGACACAGCTCATCATGTCACCTCGGAAGGCACTTGAGAGTAAAATCTGCTCGGTCTCGACGCGACGGTAAAATTACCGTGGCTTGTCAAATAGCGATAAGCACGCGTGGAAGGCATCTTCCAGAATGACCGGCCAAGCTAACCCAACCCACAGAAACTAGAAACTCCGACGAATTCGAGCAGACTGGAAAACACAGGAGCCGAGTCTGACCGCAACTGGTCTTACTGTTTAAGTTTATAAAAGTGAACCAGGCAATCTTGGCGGGACGTAGCGGGACACAATGGTCAATTGCCATTCGGATCATCATCGCCGTGCAGCAGGACATCGACCTGGGATTCAGATTAGGTTTAGACCGGCAGCTCGGCGATAACCAGATAAGCGGCGCTTGTCTACTTGCTGGGACAGCCGCTAGTTTTGGCAAACCGCTCGGGGGTGGATGTCGAGAATTTTGACAAAGTGCCGGGAGTTATGGAGTTACGGCTGGTCTCCGTGCGCTGACGCGGACAGCGATGGCTCTTGGCGCGCGGGGCAGTAGCATGTTAAGTTTTGCGCCGCTGCAAAAGAGGTTGCAACAAAACTGCATTTGGCGGTGGGAGGTCGTGGATGGTGTTCGAGTCGTTCGAGAGCCGGCTCGTTTCACCAAAACTCCCAAGACAATTCTCAAAGCATTTGGCTGCCAACCGCAGGGAGCGCCTCTCCAACATTTTGTCGCTTTTCATTGTGCCGGGCCAGGGATGAAGCATTTCGTCATTGTGACAAGGAATAGGCTCCGAAGGGCCGAGGGATGGGGGTCGCTTTAATGGCGGGCTGCGGGAATTAGGATGGACTGTTCCGCCAGACCCTGAGCCAACATCAGCGAAGACGGGACGCCGACAAATGCCCAGGGCCGTTGGATCGGCAGGTGCACTGGTGTGAGAGACCGTGATTCTGCACCTGCGGGCTGCTGACAAGGCCGGCTTCTTTTGAACGTCCTCCGGTCTCCGTGGAGCGGTATCCGGGGGGCCGAGTCAGGGGAACGCAGGGGGGCCGGTATCGAGGAAATGGGGATAACAAGACGGAATGACAAGACGGTCAAGACGGTGACAAGAAGGGGCGCCAATTTGTCTCTTGGCCAGGATCGCCCGAGGAGGACCGTGGAGATGTTGAGAGATTCCTGGGCATAAGTCTTGGCTTTTGGGAGGAGACGGAGTGCCCGAGAGGAGTGACTTCAAGCGGAGGCCTCTGGCGGAGAAGGAGGAAGATCTTGCACGCTTTCTGGGGCACCAACCCCCGCTTTTCCTTCCCACCAGTGGTTCTCTTTTGATCTTGGCGGAATGTCGACCTTGGCGGTAAAGCTGGCCTTGGCGAAGAGTCATGGAACAAAGTCGTCCAGTGTGAGCTGGTCGCTCGCTGTAACTTGTGACCCGCGTCTGCGTCCTGCATTCCTCTGCAACCGCTCTGCTCTGTTCCGTTTCTGCTACTGTTGCCGCCTGGGAATGTGCGTCTGGGCTTGACTCTGCACGTCTGCACCCTCGCCTCCTCGAGCAATTCCTGTCGCCGGCTGGGCTGTAGTGTATGTAGTCTGTAATCCAGGGGCCTCTCCTCGCCAGGGCGGCAAAACGTGCGGCGTTGTGGGCTGAAGGGTCCACCAATGCATACATAGTACATCGTTCATGGTCCACGGCACGATAGGCCTGGTGGGCGAAAGGCAAGATGTGTCCGCAGATCGGGCAATACACTCCGATAGACGGCCGGGTTAACACCGATCTGGTGGTAGCCACCGCCCTATCAGACAAGACCGAGCATAGTGGTTGACGGCGCGTCCTTGTAGGCAATACACATATGGAGATGGATGGCGACTGCGGGATCAATCAGTCTGTGTCAAAGAGGCGAGAGGGAAGGGTAGCCCATCAGTCGGCGGGCCAGGATCACGGGGGTTTTGGCTGCACGAGGATGAAAGAAGATCAATAACCGTCTTGCAGGCGTTGCGTTGCGGTAGAGGCCGGGTTGTCACCAAAAAGATGCTCCT
Source organism: Colletotrichum spaethianum (assembly GCF_022836535.1). Classification (NCBI taxonomy): domain Eukaryota; kingdom Fungi; phylum Ascomycota; class Sordariomycetes; order Glomerellales; family Glomerellaceae; genus Colletotrichum; species Colletotrichum spaethianum. Next base: position 1,122,043 of record NW_026054777.1, on the reverse strand, counting down.
CTCCGCTTGGCAGGCATGTCTCAGACGTTGAGTTGAAGCTGCTGATGATGGGCACCACCCCAACCTCTCTAGTGCCACCCACACCGTGTCTAGTGCCTGGCCAACTCTCCACCGCTTTGCAAAGTGACCGTGGAATTTGCGCGTGTGCATCGTGATATGGACAGGGTGTTTCTTCATGCCGTGCCTGTCTGGTGTCTGTCATCCGAGTGGGTACAGCTTGTCTCAGAGGAGGTTTGTGCATGTGCGAGGTCTGGATGAGCCGCAAGAGGCCGAATGAAAGACGCTGTGAGAGACCCTTACAGGTCTGGACGGATGGTGGTACTCCACGGTAGAGGCGATTAGTACCGGGTGAGATGGGCGTATCGGATACGATGGAAGAAATGTTCGTAAAGTTGAAAATCCAAGTAGGCGATTTTGCCAGCCCACAACAGACGTGTACTGTACAGTAAGAAGTCGCTCAAACGGCGGGACAGCGTATTGCAGGTTGAATCTGTGACTGGTTGGCTGGGCCGGACGAGCGATGACAGGTCGAAATGGAGCAAGCAAGCACGATGCATCTCCATCTCTGCACCCGCATCCGCCTGTGCAAGGCCCATCATTATCCCGGTCGTCGACCCATGCATATTATGGCTCTGCCACTCTCCTGCGGCGGAGACCACAGACCGGAGCAGCGACCGATGCCATTTGGGGCACGCCAGCTTGCAAAGGTTGACGGTGATTGGACGGGGAGTGGTCTTGAGGAGCGAGCAGTCGACGACGAATGAAAGAACCCTAGAAACCGTGCTGGACGCCCCTCCATGAGCATGTTGATGCGGAGGCAGCACGGTGGGATGGTTGGTGATCGGGTTTGGACGAGGGACATGGATAAGGACGATTATGAAGCGTCATTTCATACACTGGGGGCGATGCTGGACCGATGAGAATCGTACAGGGTTAGGAGAATGATGATTTCGGAAAGCAGAAGACGAACATCGAGTTGTGTTCGCGTTGGAAAGGCAGGCAGGCATTCCGTCCAATATGACGATGAACACACACATCGAGGAGGACCCGGGAGGAAACGGTACGTACCCTGGTAGCTCGAGCAGAGGCAAGGTACATGTTTGCACGCAGCACTGCGGAAAGATACTTGTAGAAGAAGCGGACCCGCGAGCGGTCGAATCATGACGTCGGAAAACAGCCGGCCGCTTGGCGGGGTGGGGCACCTGGAAGAGCGAATCCAATGACAACGGCCGTGGCGGCCGGTGCCTTCTTCTTTCCTCTCCTTCGCCGCACTTTTTCGCCATCACGCCTCATTTTCTTGGACTATTTGGCACTTGCTGTGTCCAAGAGCTCTTACCGTCTGGCCTATTTTTCTTTCCTTCTTTCCATTTCTCTCCCTCACTATCGAATGGAGAAGGAGCTCTCGCCGGCTCGCTCGCTCGCTCGCTCACCTCACTGGAGCTTGGCAAATTCTCTCGGCGTCGTCGATGGAGCAGGTTCAGAGTCCCCACAGAATTCTGCCTCCATTATTGGACGCTCTGTCGAATCTGGCTCCAGGTTTTTCTCCCCCGGCCTCTTTCCCCGACAGATGCCCAGAACCATGGAACGTGCCAATGGGAAGTAATTGTACGAATACATGCTATGTACTGATGGCATTGACTGCGAAAACTGTGGGCATTCACAATTCACATCCAGACCTTGACCAGGATCCCCCCCCTTCGGCTTCCCAAGCCCATTCTTAGTGTATGCTCCCCCATGCTCCCTGTTCTTGGCTTGCCCTGTCCCGGCCTGTCCAGTGTTGTCCCGTCCCCATTATTCACCGTCTCGTTTGGTGTTTCTCTGGCTGCTGCTGCTGCTGCTGCTGCTGCGGCGGTGCTTCGAGCGCTAGCAGTAGTCAGTGAAGCGGCTTGCTGGGCGGTGATGTTCCGTTCCATCGTTCAGTCCCTTTCTCTCTCTCTCTCTCTCTCTCTCTCCCCCTTCGTTTGCCCCCTCCTCGTCCACCGTCTAAGCCCAGCCAGCCAGCGACATCACACCCAGACCAAGTTTCTCGGCGCTTCTCGTGGTCTGCTGCTGCTACCTTGTGCTCTGTACGGAGAGGGAAGACTTTCCTTTTGCCCTGCTTTCTTCCTGCCCTTGGCTTGTTTGATGCCTGGACTCTGGGCCTGTTGTCTGTTGTCTCTTATCTGCTGTCCAGTCCTGGCTTGCATCAACCTTGGCTTGCCTCTGTCGCGTTAAGCATCCTCCCATCAGTCGCCCTGGTGTCTCGTTCTCTCCCGTATCCTTCCCGCCAACCTGGTCCCGACCCCGTTCCATCCATCCCACCATCTTCCTCCCCCCGTTCACCCATCTCATCCCGGCCCTGTCCACAGAGTACCTACCGTCTGTCCAGATCCAGAAGCCTGCCGACATTTTCCCATCCATCCATCCATCCATCCATCCATCCATCGCGCAGGACGGAAGACATCCTTCCATCTGACTGGGCAGAGAACAGCAACAGGAAGCGTCTCCGCCCTCCCACCATCCCGACCCAGACGCCGCCAGAGTGGAGGTTGGAGTGGGAGTGCCCTGCTCGTCCCAACGTCCCCAAAGAAGCGCCGCCGCCCTAAACTCAACTCATCTCTCGCAACCTTGACACCGGGAACAACCTGGACCTTGACTCCCAAATCAACCGAACCAGACCAAAACCGAACCCGCCCACCGACCGGTGCCAACTCTCCGTCAAGCTCCTTCCTAGTCCGCCAACTCTCCGTCAAGCTCCTTCCTAGTCCGCCAACCCGCCAGCCCAATCTTCCAACAGCACCGACGTTCTGCGCCCCAGAAACCAACGTTGCTGTCGCATTTGCACTGGGACGGAGGAGACAGAAAAAAGAGAAAAAGAGAAAAAGAAAAAAAAAGAGGCACCCCATTTGCTGCTTGCTCAGTGCGCAGAGCCTTTAGCTGCTGCCGACTCCAACCCTTTGTGACGTCGATTGGCGAAGAGCAACATCGCCTCGACCATTACCGCTCCTCTACCATATTGCTAACCCGCTGTCGTCCTCTCGCCATTACTCTTCCGCTGCCAAACGACCAACACACACGACCGCTCGCGCCGTCCCGGAGTTCAACACCGACATCAGCACTGGTATCAAACCTTGCTGCATCCCATTGCACTGCACATCGTGCTCTTTGCGACGAAGGCTTCGCAGCACCCCAAACCACCCCCCGTTCCACCGACTCCATCACGACGACGTCGACACGATCTCGCGATTCCTCTCCCTCGAGAGACCCCGTGCCCGCCGACCCCGCCGAATCCAACTCCATACCGCTCGCCAATCTCCAACCTGCTGGCTCCAACACGCCACCACGGCGGCCCGACAGCCCTTCGGCTCCTCGTGAGGCCCCGGGTCAGCCAACGAGGCCTCCCTCCCCCGAACCCAAGGGGTCCAAAACCCTCACCTCGTCGTCGATGGCTTTCTTGACAAAGAATATTTGGCCCAAAGATGGGAGGAACAGATCGCATGTCCCGGCCATGCCGGTGTGGATTGCAAGCGTTAGGGTTCTGCAGCTGGTAAGGTCCCTGTTCCCCGATTAAACACATGACGGCCCGGCTCGAAATTGACGTGCCGTGGAGGCACGGATACACTCCCCAGGAACAGGACATTGACGATTTTGGAACACTAGGTCCTCGCCATTGCGACTTTGGGAATCACCGTATACGGTCTCACTACCATGCAAAAGGCGACGGGATATCGCAGGATAACGGTATGTCGAACCACTCCTTCACCATCGCTAGGGGCGTCGCGCCCTGTCGGCGCAAGTGTCGACCCGTTGCTGACCGTTTGTTTGTTTGTTTCTGGCCACAGTCCTTCAGCGGCACAGAGGGTTTCCGTACGTCACACCATCATCAACCCGTCCACTCTCTCATGGCTCGATACTGACACTGCGCATAGCCTTTTCGTGGTTTGCCTTCGCCTGGACCTTCTCCTACTTGACGTGGCTGGGCGTTGCTGTAATGTTCATTCCCGTCATGTACAACTGCTGGGTACATCTGTAGGACATATCCCACCTTACATGATCCCTAAGCGCTTCGACTGACCTACCTGCGTAGCGGCCTCGAATTGCTTACTGTCGTGTTTTGGCTTATTACCATGGCCCTCCTGGCCAGCCATGCCGACGATCTCGACTCCCTCGACGCATTCATCGTGACGTTTGGGCCAAAGTACGAGGTCTATTACAAGATGAACGTTGAACCTTTTGCACACGGCTTCGTAGCCGCTACCTTTGCCGGCACCGCCACCTCAGTCGTTAACTTTGTGCTCTTCGTCATCACTATTAGTGTGTTCGGTGCGTATTCCCCCTGGTATCTCATGGTTGATGCCCGCGTCTAGAAGCCCCACCCCTTTCCATTGACCTTGACTAACCAATGTAGGCCGCGCCCTCCATGCCCTGCGCAAAGCAAACCTAGAAAAGGCACCTAGCACGACCGACTCGCAAAAGACGATCCAGGCTGAAGGGGACAAGATGATCGCCTCGCCGCAGATGACATCCGCCGTTCCGACTTATATCCATTGGAACAGCCAATACCCTCCCCCGCATCACCCTCAGGCCTATCACTACTACGGCCAGCCATACACGCAGTCACCGCACTCGCAAACGAACCCTACACCGCCGACGTCCGTTCCACCCCACGGATTCCAACCGGCATACTTCCCCAGCAGCCAATGGCCACCACAGCCCCCTCAACAGCAACCGCCACCTGAGGGCGGCGTCTGGCCGGCTCAAAACTACGGCATGTACCAGCAACAGGTTCCTATTGCGCCCCAACACACTGGCCAGTCTGGCAGCAATATGGGCTCGCCTCAGTTCCCCATGGTGAACCCAGTGGCAGCTACCAAGTCGGATCTCCAAGGTGTCTATTCGACGCCCCCTCCAGGAACCGCACACCCCGGACACCCGCCACAGCAACACCCTCCGAATCAACCGCCGGCGCCCGGCACGACACAATCACCGGCCGAGCTGAATGATGGGCGTGGGGAGGAGAACATGCCGGCGGAGCTGCCAAACAACCCCCCTAGATCGCCGAGGTGAACAGTCTCTACACAAAACAAACCGAATACGGCGAGTTTTGCCTCTATGATATTCAAGGCATATGGAACAATGAAATTTCAGGGATGATTCTATGGCGTTTGATTTGGACGTGGCGAGAGACATGCATAGAAAACGGGCGTTTTTGAGGGTCCGGCGCAACTGCCAATATGCTCGGATAGCATGGCTGGGATTTGATTGACATATCTTTTCTACTACACAGGGGCCATCGCACCTATTTATGATCAACGGATGCGCCAAATCGCGATTAAAAACGAACAGGAGGGGCGGGCTCCATTTCCGCGCATGCATGGTTTGCCTTGGTTGTACTTCTAGTTAGATTGCCATCGCCTCTGTGGGATGTGTGGTACATGTTGCTTAAGTTCATGATACCCCAACGTACGAGTCGATCGGGAAGACCATTTTTAGGCGTTTCGCCCATGGCATTCTCATTTCTATTGCTTCAGTGCCTACAGACGTCGCTGCCTATTTTGCAAGTCGTCGAGTGAGTACTGCGGAGATGTGCCCGTGGTCCCGTGGCAACTCCCCGGATAAATATGATTACGACTATATATTACAATTGGATTGAATGGTTGGCATCATGCACAACATACTGCGGAGACTCGCGATTCAATAAACGTAACGGAAGTACGGGTTTTCTTTGTCCGTCAAATCCTGGAAGGCCAGCTTCGCCCTATCCTCCTCATCGACAGGCAGCGCGGCCCGCCGCTTGTTCTCGCTCCAGAGGACGTAGTACAGCGCGCCCGACGCGAGGATGCAAATGACGTAGCAGATGATGAGCCCCAGCCACAGCTCCGGGTAGTGCCTCGCCTTGCTCTGGGACTTGACCAGCTGCGGCCCGACGATGTTGCCGACGCAGTAGGCCACGAAGATGGTCGCCGCCATGAAGCTCTTCTTGGTGTGCCCCGCGACGTTGGACATGCCGAGCGTGATGATGAGGCTGACGACGCCGCCGAAGAAGCCCGTGATAGAGTACCCCACCACCGGCGCCGCGGCGTGGTGCGTCCACTCGGAGCGCCAGATGAGGGCGCACCCCGCGATGACGGGCAGGCAGCAGGCCACCAGCATGAGGATGCGGACGTTGCGGAAGCGCGTGCCGAGGTAGCCCGTCAGCAGGATGACGACGAAGCAGATGCCGCCGAGGGGGAACTGGAAGAGGATGGACTCGAGAGAAGTCCAGCCGAAGGTCGAGACGATCAGGGGCCCAAAGCCCGAGACGGCGCCGTTCATGGTGTAGGCCGAGGCCATCATCAGCGCCACGAGCCAGACCTTGACGTCAAGGAGGGCTTCCTTGAGCTGGTGGGGCTTGAACTTTGTGCAGCGGACGCCGGTCTGGCCGAGGCGCAGGCGCTCGACGGCGGCGAAGCGCTCTTCGGCAGTGAGGAACCACGCCGAGACGGGCGAGTTGGGCAGCGCGAAGCAGAAGAGGCCAAAGAGGAACGTGAGGCAGCCCGCGAGGAGGTAGATGTACTGCCACGGGCGGAGGGCGCCGGCGCGGATCTGGGCAAAGGCGTAGTTGAGGGCGCCGCCGATGATGGTAAAGAGCCCCGTCGAGGAGAACCACCAGCTCTGGCGGAGGGACTGCTCGGCCTGGGTGTAGCAGCCCGAGACGATGCACATGAAGCCCGTGGGGATGATGCTCTCGACGAAGCCCAGGAAGAAGCGCTGCGCGTAGAGGCCGCGGTGGGTGGTGACGGCGGCGGTGAGCATGCAGATGCCGGACCAGAAGACGACGACGGCGCCGAGGATGCGGCCGATGTCGAAGCGCTGCAGGGCGTAGGTCATGGGGTACAGGCCGGCGAGCATGCCAAAGTAGAAGAGGGACGTGGCCCAGGACAGGCGCGAGGTGTCGACGCCGCCCGACGGCAGGGGCACGGAGAGGCGCAGGTCGGTGGTCATGCCGAAGAGCACGGCGGAGCCGAGGATCGCCTTGTCGTAGTAGACGAGGCCGTAGCCCACGATCATGGCCGGGATGAGGAACCAGTCGATCTTGCGGACGGCGCGGGCGGCGACGGCCGGGTCGTAGGGTTGCGTGTGCGTGCCGACCATGGCGAGGGCGTCGTCGTCGCCGGCACGGGGTGAGGAGGAGGAGACGGCCTCGACGTCCGCATCGGGTCCGGGGGTCAGTGGCCCCGGCGCGGGGCCGGAGGTGGCGGGGAAGTCCTTTTCGGGGGCCATTTGCGGGAGCGCGTCGCGTGTGCGAGTGTGTAGGGCAGGATTGCACCTTGTTTCCCCTTTCCGGCTCCTGTTTTTTGAGTTGGTGTATCTTATGTGTGTCTGAGCGGTTTCTTTTCCCAGACTTGACACAGCAAAGGTTGAGGACCCAAGGTAGGGAGGGGGGGTGTGGATGAGTGAGCTGAACTCTCGTCGGCCGTCGCTAGGATGGTCTCGTTGCGGGAGGGCCGGCTCTATTTTTGCGCTGTTTTGGAAAAGCCAAAATCGCGTTCTCCTGGGCGAGCGAGGAATTGATGGGCTGGGCTGGACGGGAGGGGTGCAGAGTTTGGAGCGGAAAATTTCGTGAGCGATTAATCATTTCTCGGCGATGTCGAGACTGCAGCGACGACGGCGGAATGATCCGCGGAACCACCAAGACCTAGGAGTAGAACAACCCTTGGCTATGTTAAGATTTTTGGTACGTAAGGTGTGATTAAGCTCTCGAGATTATGACTTGCCCCCCACCACATCGCGATACCCGTCTCGAGGCCGGCTACGTCGTTTGGAGGACGTCCCGGGAGAAAGGGTAAGGTGGCCGAGGGCTTGGCGAGCCGAAAACCATCGCACCAGCCGTCCATGCTAGACTCTGTTGCCCCTAACGGGTATGGCAATCTGGATTCCGCTAGACGGATCTGGGGTTGGCGGGCTTGATCAAAAACTATGTAGCTTAATGTTGCTCGCTTGGAATTAGATGGGAAAGACTACGATTGGACAGGGGCGAGTCGTCTAGCTGGGCTCTGGGTAACATTGGAGACGGGGAGGCCAAGTTCGGTCGCGGGAGGTATGTGGGAGCAAAGAGGGACTGTGGGATTAAAGGTGGGGTGAGCGGCGGTGATTCGATTGAGTTGGCTGATTGATTGCCTCGGGCTTCTTCACAGGAATCCCTTATGGATCAAGTTGGAATCAGTGAACCGACGCAGTTCATTCTGGGTCCTCCGTTTCTCGCAAAGCTTGTGAGCGACTGGCGAGGCAAGTTGTCTGAAGTGTGTGTGAGCTATTGGACGGTGTGAGAATTCGGAGACTCATCCGAAGCGACTGAGAAGATGCTGAGTGAGACGCCTTTCATTCAGTTAGGGCTTCAGATGGAAACCTGGCCATCATCTCACCATGTTCTCTCGTTGTCCTCGTCACAGCAATCCGGCTCTATCGTCTACCACAAGAGACGACGTCTCATAGTGAAACATGGACGCCATGTGGAGGGTATGAAGGCAGAGGATCGCCTCATGAAGCCAGCAATCACTACGAGATGGGATCTGAACAACCATCGTTTGCGGCCATCTCTCCGATTGAAGTGAGATTGCTGGGTCCGCCACTGTCAGTCACAGCGAAATGGTCTTTATCGAGTGTTCTCTAAGGAGAGCGAGTAGATCGCTAAGAAGCATAATCTGCGATGGAAACAGCGTTCGCAAGTGGATGTCCTGGCTAGCAGACAGTTTACGACTAGAGCGCCTCAGCAGTTGAAGCCCGATCATGGAAAATGTGGTAAAATTCAATCCAGAGGCTCTCCGGTTAAATGACTATCCATCTGTGGATGAAGGGCGAGAAAGTAAGAGATGCATAAATTGGTTCACAGTGTTCACCGATTCATAATCGCCACTTTGTGCAAGTCAACTCAGTGAGATGACATAATTGCTCAGTCCAGGTACGTACTTTGTACCCCATCCATCATCGATGCGAGCCGCTTTCCGTTCTCATCCCCGAACGGCCGTCCAAAGCTTCCCCCAGACATGGACCGACCGCGACCGCGGACCTCGTCCTGCCACGACTACATCGCGACATGAGCGAGACACCACACCACCTTTCATGCCCTCCACCAGAATCTTTGTTGCAAAACCCTCTTTCGCAGGGCACCCTGCGGCCCATGCTGCCACGAACTTCGAAGCCTGGACCAGTTTTGGCTTTCCAGGAAGACCGCCCTTCGCTCCTTCGAATGCCTGGGACTTCGCTGTCTCTTTCAGTGGCTGTCTGAGTTTGGCCAGCACCTGAGTGCCGACTGAGTGCCTACAATGATATCGGGAGGATATCGCAAGGCCGTTCACGTTGACTCGACTTACGCGGGGGAAGGATTTGACATTGGCATCGTGTTCATCAGACAGCTCACCGGGGAGCAGAATGAAACAAAAAGAAAAAGATGTACGTATTAGTCGCAACAGTCCACCATCTCGGTATCTTCCTTTTCCTGGGTATCCAGGCTCTTCTCATGCCTTGTCTTGTGATCCAGAACCGATTCCGTCCGCCATAAATACACGCTGTTGGCTGTGCCAATATTAACACTAGGTTACTGTGACGAGCCGCTCCCTTCTCCGACGTCTTCTTCGCCAGTCCTAGGGAGGGCTGTGATTAAACACTAGGCTCATTGGAGCTTGGCCGCCTCTCTTTCGGCCTTACTCTCTTTCCACCATTTCTGTTCTCGCTTGATTGCGTATTCGATCCAAAACCTCGCAGAGACACCCCAGATTATGATCCACCCAAACAGGACACCCAACGTGGAGCCAAAGGCACGTTCGAATTCGAGGTTCCAGATCATGGCCGCCACGTAGCCAATGTAGCATGTGCACCCGCCGATCCAGAACAAGGTCAACTCTAGAATCATCTTGCGAAACATCATTGACTTCTCGTACCGCTCAACGTACTTCTTGCGGAATTCCCGGTTCTGCGCTCCGTCGACGGCGAAGAAGTCCTCGGCCGCGTAGTAGACGATGGGCTTGAGTCGCGAGCCTTTCGGGTCCGAGTTGATGCGGAACGGTATTTTAATCGGGATCAACGTCAAGAAGGCGATGACGTCCAGGACCATGAACATGAAGGCGGGAGCGTACAGGTACAGCCACTCGACGACAAAAGGCTCGTAGACCGTCGTCGAGCACACAAATGGAACCAATGCCGCAATGAGGCCGAGGGTGTACACCCAGGTCGTGGCGTCCAACTCCCACCAGTGCTTGGAAAGCAGCGGCGCGCATTCTTCCCAGCGAGCAATGAGGCGGTACACGCGCACCACGAGGATGTACACTTCGCCGAAACCGAAAGCAATAATGGCAAAACCGAGGATTCTGCTCTCAATCGTCTGCACGGGAGGTAACCCGCACTCCACGCCCGCATCGTACGCACCCTGACAGGCGGCGCGGCGGTCGTTGCGTCGTGCACGCAGCCAACTGTAGTAGATGCAGACCGGCAAGGCGAGATCGAAAAAGAGGATGACAAAGGGGCCAATGGAGATGGAGATGTGTTCTGTCCAATCGACGTACTTGGTCAACGGCTCGAGTTCGTCATCATCGGGGCCGTCCTCGCCAATGCCGGCAAGAACTCCAGGGGTTGACGGGTCAGTCGTTGTCTTGGGCACACCATCCCGCCCGAGCATCTGCGCCGTGCTCTCGCTAACGGCGGTGATGGTGGAATCGCGGAACGCCTCGCGGTTCTCGTCACCAGGGCCCCGCTCTCGGGCAATGGCCGCATCCGAGGCTGCGGTGGGAGCGTCGGCGACCGGTCCTCCTGGTGCGGACTCGCCGGTTACCGCGGCTTCCTGCGATCCTCTCCTGCTGCCCTGCTGCGAACCGCCCCGACTGCCTGCTTGCGAGGGCGCTTTGTTCGACGGCGCCCGGCTTCCCGGTTGCGATCCCGCCACGACGGCTGCCCGACTTCCCTCGCCTTCACGCGATGGTTTTCTGCTGGGCGCTTTTTGCGAGCCAGGTTTGCTGCCATTGTCGACCCCGGCATCCTCACTTGGTGCTCTGTCTTCGGATGGATGGCTTTTTCCCGAATGCGAGGTACTAGGTACCTGCTCCTGAGGCGCGTCCTCGAAGCTTGCCTTGGACGACGTTATCTGCTCGCCTTCGACGTCGCTGGTGATGTCGGCAGCAGCGCCCGACGGAGCGGCTGGCACATTGCTTCCCGACTGCATCGGTGCGATGCTGCGATTCTGGATTCAAGTAGGAGATGGGGAAAAGAGGAGTGAATGAGCATGAGAAAAGAACGAGAAAAACGACAGCTCTTTTGCGCGCGCGCCAAACGAACAGCAACGACGATGGATATTCTCAATGGCTCGGTTGTGTAATGGCAGAACCAGAGCTCGCTTTAGTCCTCCAACCATACAGAGCGAGCGGCCGACTACTTCATATGGAAGGGTGCTTCACTGGCCAGGTGTGGTGGCGCGGATCCCCCAAGCGCACGTCCACCCACCGTCGCAACACGAATCATGAGGGAAGCATGAATGCATCGCGACTTCAGACGGATGCCTGACCGGCCGGTCCCTGGTTTCGAAAACGTGCCCAGGTGATATCTGAGCCAGTTCCACAGCATGTTCCTTTTCGGGCCCCGAGCAGCAGCCAGCAGTGTCCTCGGATAACTCGACGGACGAGAGGCTCTTCCTTGTGCTGGACGCCGTCCGTGGCGCGTGATTGGCATGGGTCGTGAAGGGGTGCTGGATGTGGTGGGTGGCTTCTTCCCTTCCTCGCAAGCTTTGTCCGGCATTAACCTAGATATCCACCTCAACCACGGCCGCCAGTGCTCTGGACTCCCTTGGACCACGTTTGCCCGCCCGTCCTGGTGTGGGATGGGAAAGATCAGACAGTGAGGGGGGAAAGGAGCGGCGTTTCGCTGAAAAGACGCTTCGTTTTGGGCCGGCGGCCATCCCCTGTCAGATGTCCAGGCCAAGACCTCTCAGTTCTGTAAGACATAAACGTTGTTTTCCAGCATCTAGCCACAACCGGAAAGTGAACTCTCGGAGGATTTGCCTCTCCACGATCGGCGACGGACTCCGTTGCGGAACAGCGATTAGCTCCCGACACAGGGGCCGACCCTGGCGTTTACTCTGGTGCAGGCCGGGGTGCGCACCACCTCAGGTTCAGCATGCCCATTGTCTTTCGGCTCCTGAAAAAGAGCCACTGCTGGACTCGAGGGAGCCGATGAGCCCTGGGTCCCCATGTTCTTGACTCGAGCCCAGAACCGTTGATGCTCGGCCGCGTTCGGTTCTAGCGTCAAACGCTAGTGCGGAGTCAAGTCCGTATATCAGAGCACACAGCAGAGCATGGCAGAAGCGACAGCAGAGCGCATGCACGCCGTGTTCAACCGATCAAGGCATATTGAGCTGAAAGAAGATCAAAGGGGAGCTCTGGTCATGGGCACAAGTTGCATACAGGCCAGAGCTGGCCGATGCCAAGCAACAGCTCATCCCAGAGCTGCTCCAGGTTATGCTGCGACATGCGGCAAGATGCGGCATCAAAGCGCATACCACGCCAACTCGCCCTCCCATTGCTCTTTAAGCCCCGTTACCCCAATTTTGCATTTCCCCATTGTACGAGACTCTCCCATGTTTCTTCTTCTTTCAATGCAGGCATGCCTTGACTTTCGCCAAGGTTCTGCCCTGTGCCCTCCAACGCCTACTGCTGCGGCGGTTGTGGTCTGACCCTTGCGATCGAATCGTTCTAACGCTGTACCTTGTGAGCTGCTGCTTGTCACAACCATGAACCTGGTCCCCCTCTAGACCCTTTCCCGCTAGCTAGCCCTCGTTTTTCCCACGTTCCGGTCAAGGTTGGGAATCGAGACTAACGCAGCGAGAGCTACGCTTCGGCCCTGTCTTTGGCCTTGTCAAACAGTGGCCGAATCAAACGTTTGCTGAAAGGATGCTGGATTATCGTCGGTCAGATACAACGGGCAGCATCCGAGTGCCCGAGTCTGCCCACCCGGGCTTTGCATGCTCATCTCCGCACGATCTGGCCTGCTGTACCAGTGATGAGGACCACATTGAAAAATGGTACGGTTTATGTCGACACAGCACCTCCTCCTTTCTCAAACCGAACTGGGATTGATGTCTTGATGATACCAGTTAAGCAACATGACTCTCGCACCATCCAAATGCAACCCCCTCCCTTTTTTCCCCCCTATGTTTAGGAGAAACCACGCTTCGCCCCTCGCCCAATGCCGGCCAAGGTGACCTGGTGACGGCCTGACCAAGGATGCGCCAGTCAACCCGTCGGTGACTTTTCCCGCAGCCTCCAGTAACTCCACTAACGGGGCCCTCGGACTATTCAACTCAAGTTCAAGGGCTCTCTCAAAGGGGCCCTACGGGCGCTCGCTCGTGGCTGGCGGTCATCCTCGAGAGTTCGAAAGAGCGCTTGCAATGGATAGCCCTGACTAAGCGACACACCATCCTCGTTTGACTGACGCCGCATCCCGTCAGCGTCCCCCTAGCCGCCGCGCCTATAGGCTGTCAGGAGTCATTCCATCAAACCTTCGAGGTCGTGCCTGAAGCCATCTACTTTTGCCGGCTTTCACCGATGCAGACAACCCTTCCCCCTTGGTCTTGCCATGCAAGATCAGTCCTGCGTACGTCTGCAAATGCAAACGGCCCGCCGGCTCGAGATGTTGTCGCATTCGCAGCATGCCAGCTTCAGACGCCCCACCGCGCTCGGTCGATGATGACGCAGCGGATGCTACTCCTGACCTCCTGACCTCTTTTTTTGAGGCCCTCACAGGCAATGGAGAGAGATTCCAAACCCGTTCCACGGTCGTTCCACAGAGATATCGATGCGTGAGTTCCACAAGGGCATTGACCCCTCCCATTCGGAATTTTCTAGACGGACGGTAGAAGGAACACCAACCGGGCACCCGGTTTGCAAAAAACCCCGTACACTTTAACACTGCGTACTATCCACTCTCAATGTTGGGTGACCTCTGTTGAAGAACAGAACAGCATATGAAGGCCATGAGCTCTTTGATAAAGACATAATAATGTAAGATTAGAACGAAATGTACTTTACTGATATTTTATTTGAATTTTAAAAGTCTCATATAGTAACGTAGTGCATGCCTTTCTAGGTGTGCGGGTTTTTGTGCAAACCGGGTGCCGGGGTGGCTGTGCCGCATTCACGCGTGGACGTGGGACCATGCGAATCTTTTTTGTTTTGGGAAAGCCTGCGCTACTCCCTGTCAGAGCACCACTACGCTGGGTCCGTCGTTACATCGTCAAGGCTGAATGACCTGCAGGTCCGGCCTTGTTTGATGTAGATTCGCGCTAGAACGGACGCCTCGGATCTGCAACCGGCGCCGGATCAAAAAGGTTGAACCCACTGCAACACGAGTGTCTGCTGTCATGTGAAGTGAATAGGCTCTTTTCGGTCCAACCCACGGACGATTCGTCGCTTCGTCATCTTTCTTGCACGGGGCAGGCGATCTTTGCAAACCACGTGCTGGTCTGGATCGACTGTAGCGCGTGCTGCAACGGCTCGGCAAGGCCTCTCGACATGTTGAGGCGATGTGTCTGTGGGAGATTCGCGAGGCCGATTCATCGGGCGCCCCGGCTGCGGCTCTTTTTACGACGGCGACAAATGAGCGTGGCTTACCCTCGGCATCGGATATGAGTCAGGCTTGTTCGTCATTGATCTCGTCGATTGAAGAAATGGGATAATCAAACTAAGGAGAACCCGTAGCTCACGTTTTCTTTCCATATCCAAGGGCTTCTCTACGGCTTGTTCACGATCTGTACTCGTGAAACTATCTCGTTGCTATTTCTATCCCACGGCTTCATCAACAACTACGACGACTTCTAGCCAGCACCTCAGGGCCATGCATGTAAGTGCGTTTGATGTCTACAGAAGTATGATATGCACAGCTTAGGGGTGTCGACTATGCCGTGGACAATGCAGAGCATTCGCAGCAGCCAAAACATGACTTTCTCGCCTTGGACATCGCCCGCTGGTTGTTCTCTAGACCCAAAGGCATTGTAGCCGAGAACATAATTTCGGCAAAGGTAGGTTCACGCTTGTCTGTGGAAGCGGCAGCAAGGTTGAAAGAGGGGCAAAGGCGCTTTCTAACATGTAGGTAGTATCTGTGAAGATGAGTTGCCTGGATATTGCGATGATGTCGTTGGTAAATGAGCGATCATCTTTTCTGCCGGCTGTGCTGCCCCATGCAGTACTCTTTGCCACGATCCGCATCGTACTGTGGATGCCACGTTGAAACAGGTATGATGATCTCGGCGCGAAACATACGACGGAACTGGTTCCGAAGTTTGACGGCAATACACTGGGTGACAAAGTTAGCCCCTTATATCCCAATACTATCAATGGACATCGTGTTTAGAGGCAAAAGTGATCAATGACGTGAAGTGTTGAAATTAAAGGGAGAAGACGGGCTTTGCCAAATTGAGTGAACATGGAGCGATGGAGATCTCGGCGTTATGAATTTCACTTTAGGCGACGGGTGATTCTTTCTTCAGTATCAGTGTGCTTAACATTATACCATTAAGGGCTCTTGGATGGGATGTAAACACTCATATTGGTAATGTATCAAACATTATGTCGAGTGCCTGCAATCCAGCCACAGCAACGAGCATCTTGAACAGTCGACAACCATTGTAAGTTTGTATATTCGTCTTGTTTTCCGTCGTCAAACGGCGAGAAATCAACCGGGCAAACTGTGCCAGCCTCCGGTAACTCCCCAGACACGAGATACTTCCGAATATAACCCACGGTACATTGGCTAGGCGCATTGACCGAGCAATGTCCAACAGAGTCCTGCTGCAACAGTCTAGCACCCTCGAAGCCAGCGATGTTCAGCTTTGTGCCCTCAAGAGGCGCGACGGGGTCCATCGAGTTCCCAATGAAAAGCATCGGGACCTTGGTCTTGCCTCTGAACGGGCCGTCGAAGCGCCATTTTGGCCGGATCGGGTACCCTGCGCAGACAAACATCGACGACAAAGCAAATGGACCACCGAAGAGCGGGCTTTGCCTCTTGAGGCCCTCGACCCACGCAATCGATTCGGACTTTGTGGTGTTTCTAAAGTCGGGGCTATCAGGGCAGTAGACCCCAAAATTGAACTCGGTCCAAGATCCTTCGCCCATGTACTCAGTGACACAATCTGGAGTGCGGCATCCATCGGTCGAAGTTCGCAACTTGCGAGACGGGAGCATATCGAAGATTGCTGGGGCGATTGTGCCGTTGATCAGCCCTGCCAAGGTCTCTACAAGTGTGACCCAAGTTTGCGATCGGTACGGACGGTACAAGGATTTGAATATCGCCTGAAAGAGGTGTGTCTCGGCAAAGACTTCGGGAAACAACATGTCTTCTTTCGAAACCACGATCGGGTGGGTTTTGAGGTCGCTGAGAAGCTTGTCGATCGACTGCTGCATGGCAACAGGGCCTTTCTCGTCATATAAAGCGCACTTCTCCGGCCCAGCGGCATAGCAGAGATTGAAGAACTCGTGCCACTCCCTTTCCGTGTCGATGAGGTAGCCTTGGAACTTTCCCGACGCATTGTCGACCCAGTCGCCACATCCGTCAACAATCATTCGTCCAACGCGTTCGGGATAGAGACTTGCGAAGGTGCCGCCGAGGAAGGCGCCGTAACTCATACCCTACAAAATTGTTTAGACAAGGTCAGATTTTATCGAATAGCCACTTCTTACCCAAAATTGCAAAAGCTCATTTCCCGGCTTATACCGCAGAGCTTGTGGCAAGACAGCAGTGCTGCATCCTTTTAGATCATGCGTCAAAGCCACCCTTGCCCTCTTCTCTCTCTCCTTGCCACTCTTTTTTACCATGGCAAGCATGTCGCGTGCAACAAACGGCGTTCTAACCGTGCTCATGGCCAAGGCTTTGGAGGTAGCGTTTCCAGGGTCGCACAATCTTCCAAGCGAGAGGGTCCTTGCCCACGACTGGTTGAACAATCGGCCAGAGACATCGACGTTGTCTTAAACAGATCCAAGTTGATGCCGCAGCTGACGAGATATTGGGTCCTCAAAGCATGATATTCGCGGGGTCGACAAGTCCACTCCTCGTGGATCAAAAGACACGAGGTCAAAGACCTTACCGTCAGACTCGTTGCCATTGATAACAGATAAGAGATGAGCGTTCAACGACCCCGTCAAGAAGCCTACCCCCTGACTACCTGGTCCGCCTTTAAAAAAGTAAGCACTTTTCCTAGCAGGCAAGTGAATACAGCATACCTGGTTTGAGGTAGACCTCACCACCGTAACGAGGGTCAAGAATTGAGACGTTGGCAGGTTGTCTGATCATGGCTATTGCGACCTCATGATCAAGCCAGTGTTCCTCTGGAGCCGTCCAATCCATGGGAAGTAGTAGCTTCGCACATTCAAGTTTCTCGAAGCATGGCACATAGACCAGGTCCCTCGATGGTGGAAGAGCGTCCCAGTCAAAGTCCAGCTTGTTGTAGTTGTTCTGCAGGGAGGGTGTTGCAAGCTGCTGTCGGTGCGTGGGTGCCAGCCTCAGATCTAGACCATGCAGCAAGACATTTCCGCCTAGAATTACGACACTACCGAAGCCTAGAATTGCCGCTGCCCATTTTCGTATGTTTGTTGAAGATCTCCCACAAAGATTCGGGGCTGAGTTGGGGATCGCTTTTTCGCTCATGGCTAAGTACTTGGTCGTTGGATAAAGCCAAACCGATTGGTCCTGAAATGAGACTGGCAAAATAGTAAGAAAGAAGGCTTTCCACTCTCTTATTACCAGAACAAAGATAGATTCGACTGGGTGTCTGAGAAAGGGGTTTTTGGAGGATTCGGACCAGTCAAAAGACGCGTCAAGGCAGCATCACAAAATGCCACGGGCTCCTTTCGCGAATCCTTTACCAGCAGGGTTCTGAATCCTTTCTAGTAAGTATCATGGTACAGCGAGCCCATCTGGTCAGCGGCGCGGGGTAGGTAATGCCCGTCTTATATTCTTTTCTTAGCTAAGATTGAGGGGATGGAATCAAGGACAGGAACGAAGGGGAGAGAAGCACATACCATAAATAACAAGAAGAGGTATTGAACTGATCTAACTTCGAACGAGACTGATTATGGCATAGCAGCACTTGGGGATTGAAACTGATCAGAGCCTTCACCAGTGTATGCCAGAGATTGAGAACTTCCCACCGAAACCGCTGAATTACATAGAGAGCATAGAGAATTTTAATGTTTCGAGATAATTAGATTTGGAGATGGGCCTTGTCTGAAGCGACTCGCGTTTTGTCGTCAATGATCCTAGGCTGGGCTCTCAACCGTAAAAAGGTAGGGTTTTAACTCAATCATCCTCGCCCCAGGTTCAATCAATGCCAACCAGAAATAGTATTGCGCCCCTACGCGTCACCATGGGCAGTACCAGCTGCACTCAAAGAGTGTCGGCTTGTTGACGTGCGCGTTCGTATCGCTTCAAACAATCCTCAGAACCTTGGCCCAAGAAGGAAGCACATATATTTCTTCAGCACTCCAGTCCACTGGAAGATAGAGAACTGGGTGACTGGATAGGAGAACTGGGAAGTTGGGTACCTGTTGGGATCACTTACAGTCTCGTCAAGATCCCTGGCACCAGTCTGGCGCCTCTCGTGAGTCACAACATGACAAATCAAACTGCATAGAATACAAAAGCAATGGATTGGCCAGCTTGGGGAAGTTTGCTGAAACCTTTTTCAAGATGCAACATGACTCCTGCACCACTTGGAACCGAACGTAACGAAGCTCTAGTAAGGCCGCGTTTCTAAGAGACATGATACGCGAGTACCCAGTCGAATGTAAATCAATCAGAGGTGTCGTCATAATAAAGACAATTAACTATGTATAAATGAGTGTATTAAAATTTCAATATCCCGACAAAGCGGGTGATCCACGGATTGTCCATCGTCACCATTAGCTCGGCTCCGTCGCATTGTGAGGTTTCAGTGTCACCAACAATCTCAGTATTTAGCTTGATAGAATCGGCGGCTGCCCCGCACTCTAAATACACTGAGAGTACCATTGGTTCTGAGCTTGACAGGTAGAGCCAGACTGGCAGCAAGTAGGCCCGCTGTATCCGGAGCCACCGCATTGGCCCCATTTGGCGGCACACTGTTCCATGAGTTTTTAGCACGGATGAAATATATGTTTTGGGGGACAGTTGTCTTACAGTGCCTCCACCGCTGCTGGGTGGAGGGCTCGTGGGCGGAGGACTGCTAGGAGGGGGGCTGCTAGGAGGGGGGCTGCTTCCACCATCTGAGGCACCAACAGTGATAGTAGCAGAGCCACTGCTGAAGTAACCTTCCGTGGCAACGATCATGTAGTCGTGTGTGCCCAAGTTCAGGCCGACTTGTGCCCAGGCGTTGAAATGGGTCCCTGTTGTAACGGTACCGCCGACACGCTTGCTTCGGCGAATAGACCAATACTGCTGGAAGGTCTTGGTGCCTTCGATGGACGGAGCATTCGTACGAGTGCTAACGTAGATGTCATAAACGCTGCCGTCGCTGGTAACGGAGCCCTTTAATGTTGCCCCACTGGACGGGTTGTAGGTTCCGAATGACTCGACGATGTAGTACTAGAGAACCGTAAGCGTCGGATAACGTTCGTTTGGGAGCTGCGGACTCTTACCTCGATCAAGGGGTTTCTCGTCCAGCCGTAAACAGCTAGGTAGCTGTTGCCGTTCGGGCTGTAGGTGCCAGAGTAGGTGATGGTCCTGCAAGTAAAAGTCACTTAAGGTAACGCTGAGGAGTTTAAGTGCGACAAACATACCTTGGGCCACCAGGGTTCCAACCTTTGCCTCCCACGAAGTTGCCGCCACTTTGCCAGACAACACTGTACTGGCCACCGGCACCGTTTGTATAAGTGACTTGAGAGCCTCCGTCAGTCCAAAACGAGTAGTAGTACCCGTTATGCGTCCCGGTGGATGAGGGAGTCGACTGGCGTTTCAATAATTCACCCGGGGCTGCGAGAGCCCCGGCGAAAGCCGTCAGAGTGACGACGAGAGAAGAGAAAGAAACCATAGCGATAGGGTCACTGGATGCCGGATGAGGTTTGAGTGAAAGAAAATGAAAGGAAAGATGTTCCCAGCCCTTTTATATTGGTCTCTTCTGTTTCTTGGCACCCTCTCTCTGATTGGGGTCGATTGGTCCCAGCCAAACTGGTACACCCATTCGAACCTTAACGATAGATTAAATAAACGTCAACTGCCAAGTACAACGAAGTTAAGCAATGGTGTAACCAAACATGTGTCTTCATCCGATCGGGGATGGCCTTTGGTTCTCATACAAAGGATCAATCAAGTATAGAGCCCTTGGGTTACATTGGTAACCTTAAGAGATGTTGTGAATTCAGCCGGTACCCAAACCATGGCACGACCTTCGATGATAAAGGTTTTGATTTCCATAAGGCCACCACAAGTTTAACAATGAAATCTTTTGGGTTTGCTTTTTGCGAATATTACGAAACCAGTCTAATTAACTGTGAAAGTTTCTATTGTGATAATTAAGAATGGGTATAATTGC
This sequence comes from Colletotrichum spaethianum, assembly GCF_022836535.1. Taxonomy (NCBI): domain Eukaryota; kingdom Fungi; phylum Ascomycota; class Sordariomycetes; order Glomerellales; family Glomerellaceae; genus Colletotrichum; species Colletotrichum spaethianum. Next base: position 1,101,543 of record NW_026054777.1, on the reverse strand, counting down.
TAGACTACAATAAGGAAAATGAGCATCTCATTTTCCTTATCTCGGGACCTTCGCATCTTAGTTTTTCAACGCACATTCGATTTCATTCCCTGAGGGTATACTCGTTCCTCATTGTCGCAAGCCAGGTGTCCTCAGACATTCTAAAAAGAATTCGGAGCATGTAGCCCGCATAAATATACCAGGTTCTCCACACGTTGGCGTCCCAGCTGAGAGTCACTAACATGGGGTTAGGATTTAGCCGACGGCAAAACTGGAGAGGTTGCGTTCAAGATATTTGCCGAGGGGCCTCTTTTATTACCAATATTGGCTTAAATGTCCGGTCAAGGCCACGGGACTTTATGTCGCACTAGAGTGGCCAGATTTGGAGCAAATTAAGGCTGTTGAGCTGTAAAGGCGCGGAAGATGGGTGGTCTGGAACCAAATCAAGGCAGATACCTCGTCATGCCTACTTTCAATGGGTGTCTCAACAATTTGATTTTCGGGAACCTTATCGGGTCAGACATTTCAATGATTTCTAAATGAACAATGAAGTGCTCAAGTTCATTTGCGTTTTTTGTCCCTCTTCCACGGCTACTTGTACAGATCGAAGTTGGTGTTCAAATGGTAAGAAAACGTGAGCGACAAGTTTTGTGGGAACCAGTAGCGTTGTCGACTGTGGGAAGGCGTACTTAATAACCTTGATCTTATCGTTGGAATACTCCGTAATTGTGATGTTGATATCGTCTGTAAGGTTTTGTTTTAAGAAATTAGAGCCGGTGTAGTCTAGTATTTGATGTGCATGGAGTGAGCCAAGGCAAGCTTTCGAACGCCAGATCTGAAATCGATGGTTCGTTAAAATGCAAGACAGAAAGCCTCACCGGCAGCCATTTGAAATGGCGGTCATCATGATGCCCAGAGGGTACGAACAGAGTTCATATATTCAACATTACCAAGCGCCGTCCAATGCCCTGATGCATTTCGCCTAACACGCTTTAATACTCTTCGTTAGCTCGCCGGAATCCTGTCATGGGCGCCATCTTGACCATGGAGTTCTACGTCAAACATCCGACCTTGGTCCATATTACTCCTTGCTGTTGAATTCCATCTAGACAACCCAGACTCGGACGTCTTCGTCGTGCTGCAATCGCCACTCTGTGAAACCTGCTTGACCTTCTTTGTTGCACTATCATTTGACGCCGATGAATCGTGCTTCGTACTCCTGCTGGTACGGAGGAACCTCCACCAGGTTTTGAGTATAGGCATGCACATGACAAGATTGCCGACAAGCATTGCCGTGCTGATTTCGCGGACGCACCAAATGAGCCAGACGGGATCGACCGCATTTGTGAAGACGGCCACCTTGAGCAGGATAGCCGAGAGCATCTGTTGGTTTCATCTTTGGTAAGCAAGGTGGTTGTGGGTTGGAGACGATGTTCCTTATGGAAGACCTACTATGAAAATTCCCATGCTAAACAAACAAATGAACAATATTTTCCTGTAGAAGAGGGATCATCAATTTTAGTTTCCAGGTCCATCAATGGCATTTTGAAGGCGTGCAGCCAGAAAATACACGTACTTTCCAAGTTTCATGTTGAGCCTGCTGATGAGCGTGACAGGTATAAGCAAAAGCACAAGATCGGTTGAAAGGTTCATAGTCATCTGTAGTATGTTGTAGTTCCACCACGTTAAGCATTCGGCTGTGAATATCATGTCAGCTTCTGTGCCATATTTCCACCTTGTGAAGTAAATGCTGTTTTTGCGCTGGTCAATTCGCTCATTCAGCTGTACACCTACTGTTCTGGGGATCAAGCACTAGATAATCAGAGAATGGCCTGCACCATCCTCCATACAAAGCTGTAATAACTGCAACGTATGCTAGTCCGGTAAACGTCGCAACCATGATCCAGACTTTGTTCAGATGACCAAGGAGACTGTGAATCTTAGCTTTTCATGCCAGAAGTTTCCTTGAGTCTTGTTGACTGAAGGGGCGCCTCAAGTAATGGTTTAAGGAACTGCTTACATCAAGCGGTTGTACAAAAGTAAAAGGCAGCATTTGTTGCTCCATAAAGTTGTCTGTATGGCAGTCTCGCCTAGGATATTCAATATTCCTAAACGCCGGCCGTAGATGGCATCTTCTTCGACGGTCACGTTGTCGAAATCAACGTCCGACGCCGTTTCGAAGTACAAGTACAATGCCACGATTGCAGTGGTATATGTGAGCTGATGACAAGGGCATTAACATATATCAGTGACGGAATCGTTTCAGGATGCTCCGACAGGCCCCGAATAGGGGTAGTGAGAAGGTGGGAGAGAAACAAAAGCTGGTATATTTACCACAGTAAAAACCATCAAGATATCATCTAGGGGTATATCTCTTAAAAAATTGCGCTTTCGAACGGTATATTGCGATAGACTATACTGATTGATTAGCGCCAGGAGCTTAATGGAGGTTGAGTTGATTAATGAACGTACTATCGCATAAAAACCACAGCGATAACCAAGGCAAACCATACCCAACATTCTGCTCTCTCACTCGCTGGCATAAACATGTTGCTGATTGTATCAGTGGTTGAAAGAACGGGCTAGCGGCCAGATTAATGTGAAGATTACGATCGCTATCACAAGTCAATGATTGAATGATGCTAACAATGTATTCAATGGCGATTCTTTGAAACAGCATCTATTAGAGAATCGTTACGAAGACGTAGTGGACCGTTTGTGTTGGGAAAATGCAAAAATGCGAAAATGCGTAAAACGTCCGAAGAAAGGCTCTCGCGCGACTATTTAACAGCCCAGCCTTCGGCTTAAGTTATAAGGGTATCCCGATCCAAAAGAAACGCCCCAAAGCGCACCCAGTGGGTAAACAGAGCAGGAGGGGCAGCCCAGAGCGACCCAAGGGATACGCGTCTTGGTGGCATTGACACAAGGCCAGCTCTGAGCCAATCGCACGCGGTGTATGAAGCCAAGTGCGGAATGAAGAATGTGGGATCTAACTATGAAGAGCTTGCTGCCCTCAATAATTGGCCATAAGCAAGAGATAATACTTGGAGAATGTGAAAATCCACTTGGCCTTCCAAAGCAGATGGCAAATTCGAGCCGCATGCGGCAATGGAGTATTCGCTATTATGGCCATGGCTTGGCGCTAGCTGTTGAGGCTTTCGGACTTCAAATTCGGTGGCAGCTCGATCTAGACCGCGTGTGGAAAGCTAAACAGAAAATAAGGGACGACTGAGCTGTCGGAATAGCTCGCGCGCTGCTGGAGGCACACGATAATAGGGGTTGACCGTCACTGTATTTGTTGCCGATGATGTTCTAAGTCCTAGATAACTGGCAGATCTGGCCCTTATATAGGCTGGATTCTGCTGACTAATGTACAGGTGGCATTACCGCTTGGATGCGTACGAATGCGTGCAAATCTCTATTCCAACATGAGCCTTATATAAACCAGCTCCGAGGGCTCTCGAGCTTCTTTCAGTATTTTGAAAATCCAGAACGCTGTTTGGCAAGCTTGATTCCAGTCACACTCGGTCCTTCCCTAGCGCAGAAAAGATGTGGGACTGACAATTGTCTATTTGTTGAGGCGGACGAATTGGATTACATTATGAGGGCATCGTGAATACCGTGAGTTGGTAGACTTGGGTTGGTTTGAATGATGAATAGTCTTATTCCTTATAAGTGACACTCGAGAATTTTGTACAAATGAAATATGGGGTATACATCTAGGCAAAATCACGGCCGCACCAACAAAAACTGTTTCCATCGTACAACGACTTCCTCACGCTCCGCCTCTGTCGATCTCCTAAAGTCGTCAATACCCTGCCTCAAGCGAATCAGCAGAACCTCGGCTTTGAGTTCGTTGAGACTATGTTTCGAAAGTTCCTTTTCGATCCCTTTTAGAGTGTATCCAGGTAGCCCAAAAATCGCTACGTGTAACTGTCAGTAATGTTGAGGCGAGTGTCGACAAGCGGGAACTTACCGGCAAAAAGGTTATATGTAAACCCACGGCCACCCTGCCATATTCCCTTGCCGAAGCCCTTGATACCCTCTTTTTTCGCGCCTTTGTAGGGCTTCACAACGATTCCGCTGAACGCATCCCAGCCCCCCAAGGCGAACTCCTTGCCTGCCGTTCGGATACCGCTCCCTAGCCCTGTGATTTCGTCTCGCCGCCTCACATCATGACCCGCATAGGCATACGAAGGGAAGTTGTGACAACCATTGGCGATGTTGTAGAAAACAGCCACCGGTGCTTTGAGTCCCGCCTTGGCCACATCGATGCCATATCGGCCAGTCGCGCGAGCAACCTCCATTGGCCGGCTCCGTTGGCGCTTGCCAATGGACACAACAGATTTCTTTCGCTTCCCTCGCTTCATCAAGTCGTCCATCGCGAGTTCAACGGTGGGGTCAGCACACCGGAGCGACTTGGTGGCCATCTTCATGGCAATGTCATTCATCTGCTTCCGCGTCATAGTGTTCGCCTTAGCCACCCGCTTCAGATGTCCATCCTCTGTGTTCGCTTCTCCGTTATGGCTGGGATCCACTGATGCTTCGCATGTAGTATTGCTCTCCTCTTCAGCGGGTTTTTCTCGTTCAGGTTGGGCCTCAAGGTCCAGATCTGTTTCTTGCATCCGAACCGGTGATTGAGGATTGCGCAGCCGCTCGGAGTAGTCTGAGGTCGCTATCCCGATGGAAGTAAAGAACCCTGCGACCGCTGCGACCAGGCCGATAATGGGGTGCTCGGCGCCTTCGTCCACATACCAGTGCTTGTGCCTGAGAATCTTGAAGTCGTGAGGCCTCATATAGCCCTTGTCAACCAGACAGCCCACTGCAAAGTTGCTCAGATGGGCGCCTGTCTTTCTATGCCTCCAGTTTGCCAGTTTTTCAGGACATATATCGCACCTCATCGCATCAAGCGTAAGCCTCTCCTGGATATCTTTAGCTGTGTCGCCCGCACCGTCCTCTTCCGCGATTCGTTGAGCCATTTGTTGAACAGCCACCTGAACGTCGGGTTTCAGGGCGAAGGTGATGCTCGATGCCAGGGTATCCGCCGTCATCTTTTTGAATGGCACAGGTGCTGGGCCAGCACCTGCTCGAGCAATCATCTGTCCCCAAAACGGCTGATCGCCGAAGAAAGGAACGACAACTGTGGGCCGTCCCGCCGCGATACCAGCTGCGGAAGTGCCAGCACCGCCGTGGTGAACGACAGCCGAGACGCGCTTGAAAAGCCAGTCGTGCGGGCAGTTGCCGATGAGATAGACGTCATCGGGGACGTCGTCACCACTACCGACGCCGCCCCAGCCTTTCGACACGATGGCGCGGACGCCTGCAATCTTGACGGCATTGAAGATGAGTTGTGTAAGGGCTTTCGGGTCGTCGACGACGATGGAACCGAAGCCGATGTAAATTGGCGGCGGCCCACTTTCCAAGAATGCTGTCAGGTCTGGGGGTGGTGTATACTTATCAGCCAGAGGGAGGAAGGAAAAGCCTGTGATATTAATATGAGAGTCCCAGTCCGTAGGCTTTGGGATGAGCGACTCGGACCAAAGGAATGAATATGGGACGCGTAGTCTGGGGAGAAGCTGGCATCCCCACATGGGGCTGATGGGGTCAAGACCCAGGGTTTGTGTGCGGAACTTGTTGATCAAGTCACCAAGCCTGAGTTGAAGTAGGATTGTCAGTAATGCACTGGAGTTGTTGTGGATAACACGGTGACTAACCCTTGCCAAGTCAAGAGCTCCATCATAATGAATGAGAGGTAGTTCGCAACGCTTGTGTCCGCTTCTCCATAACTCATGGACGCCAAAGGATGATGAAAAGCCTGCGTGGGGCACCATGGCATCGTGAAGACCATATGCAACGGTATGCCAAGCTTTTCAGCGCAGTGGATATGTGCCATCGAAGGCGGGTTGGCGATAATCGCGTCTGCGAGAAAAAGATCCTCTGCTTTCTTCACAGTGGCGGCCGTCGTACGCTCTCCTGTTCCGTCACCCGCTTCGATGCAACTCCTCCATGCGCCGTTGATAATCTCAGCCATCTCTTTCCTGCGTTGGCCAATGTCTCCAGCCTTGACGCTCTCACGGCTGGGAAGTAAGCCAGGGTTCTTGACCATGTACGCCATGAGCGCCTCAGGGTCGCCGCCGATACTGAAGAACTCGACGCCATTGGACTCGACGAATTCTTTGAACACAGGGTGCGTGCAGATGCGGACTCTGTGGCCGTAGGGCGCTTTCATGAGAAGTTGAGCAATTGGGATGAACGGCTGGATATCCCCGCGAGATCCGACGATGTGTATGGCGATGTTCAGGCGCGGACTCGCTGTTGGCGGGTGCTGCTTCAAGTTTTCCAAAACAACACTGCTGCGTCTACGTAGCCTCGCTTCGTCGATCCCATCACTGTAGTCTCCAGAATGCGGCCTAAAGGAGCCTTGAAAGGTTTGAAACCAAGTCACCAGTTTCTGAGGGTTTTCGTGAAAGCGAACTTTGACCCGTCCGTCGTTGCCGACGTTGCCGGTGGTCGCTGTGTCGGATCTGTCATTGTTCCCCAGCTGGATATGCCCCAACCCCTTTGAAGTGACGCGGCTGAGTGCCATAATGAGGAGGCTCTGATGGGCTCAGACCCAGTAACCTGGGCTGCCGGTAATCCTCTCAATATGCAATGGTCAATTGGTCGTCGTCTGAAGAGTCTGTTGTCGCGATGGGATAAAATGAGGTTATGAAGTCAGCTGCAAATTCGTTTACGCTGACTCGGTGACGATCACGTGTGTCATCTCTCACCCGAGCCTCCCTGTTCCTATCTTTCCCGCCGCTGTCGTGCGCTGGGTTAATCCAGCAACGTCATAGAGGGGCGGGTTTGTTTACATTAGCGTCCATAGGGCGCTGGACGAAATGTGGTTTTCCATGCAAATTTACGAAGGTGACTTAAGGTTTACGCCGGCTGCAGTTAGCCTCTAGCAGCCTGTTTCTATGGAGCCCTCGGTCTCGCCTTGTAGCCCTGTTCCTCGCTATCCCTCTAATGAACGTATGGGAAAACACCGATTTTTCTCCCGACCTTGTCAGCCAGTCTCAGGCTTTGTTGTATTTGCAAACTACCAGTAACCGTTGAACAGAAATTGTAGCTTTGTTATGTAAGTCCATCGAGAGCCTTGACTGTCGTGTCAACGTTTACGCATCAGGCAATAATATCCTGATTGTGATTGACTGCCACTCCTACGGTATTCTGCGGATGTTCGGAGGACAGGTCTTTCCGTTCTTGGTAGGACCCTGTGAGTGAGTCGGAAATGTCGGCCGTCCCGGCCCCGGCTTCACCGGCAAATACTCCAAGACTGCGTCTTCTTACTCACAAGCTAAAGCTCTTGCTCGCTCGTGACTTCTTCGGGTTATTCGTCTCGCGACTCCGGTGGGCAGAACCAGTAAAGGCGGGGAAAAAACGCCGTCCGCCTCGGTCATACGGGCAACTCCGGAGGATTACACAATGCTGGGGTTAAATTCCCGTGCCGAATCCCGTTCCCCGACTGGGAGGTTACGGCCGGCAGTCAAGATTAGATTTTCCTCTTCACTACTCTTCTTGTGTGTGGTTGGCATCCAAATTCGGCAAATGCCCGCCTGTTGCCGGTGTTGGTGTCATTGCGTTCACGTCGCTACACCGCGCTTCCACGGCGAGAGGAACGCTAACGTCTGTTTAGGATGGCACTGTCATTTCGACTTTAGGGGCACAGCCAGGCAGTAACTTCGCTGGTAACGTTCGCGAAGCGTAGTCTTTCCTTTATTTCGGAACAGCTCACGCGCCTGCTAATCATCCATGCGAAATTGAAAAATTCTTCTCATGATTCATTTCATTCATCGAATAAAGAAAAAAGGCAGACAAGTCGGAAACCATGCGAGGACTCTAAACCGAAATGCAAAGAAAACCTGGACGCCGGCCAAGCCCCTTCTTCCATGTACTAATTCCCGCCAAGACCAGGTGCCAAATTGCTCTTCTTTGCAGCGACTACTGCCAAATGAGAGATGCTTGAATTATTCGTGATGTCGAAAACAGACACCTCAGCACCGAGCTCTTTCATGAGCCAGGATCGGAGCTCGACCGCAGTGAGAGAGTCAATGCCGTATGCATGTAGCGGCTTCGAGATCTCAAGGTTCGACACTTCGATGCTGAGCATTCGCGCAATCTTGAGGAGCAGTGCGTCTAGAACAATACTCTCTACTTGCTCCCATGAAGAAGCACCTTGAAGAAGTGCTTTGTGGTTGAGGGTCTTGTTGGTCTCACTGCTGCCAACGGTTTTGTCATTATCTGTTTGTTGAAGGTGGCTGAACAGAGGATCTTCAGCCCACGACTGCGACTGATAGCCCTCAACGGCGGTCTCTTGTGGTAACCAAAGTCGCGGGATAACTTGCGCTCTGGAGACTTCCACCGGCTTGTCTGCGGGCCGGCAATGGTAGTCCAAAACGGCATAGAACTCATCTTCCGAGATGTGACTCCATCCGGTAGAGCGAAGGTAGTCCCAAAGTTCCGGCTTCTCAGCCACGTAGCCAACACCCTCGACGATGGGAAGGTCAATCGAGACAGCGTTGATGCCTTGCGCAACCAACTTGTGCGCCAAGGCATCTTGGAACGTACCACCTGCAGCGTAATTCGCCTGTTCGGGGTTGCCAATGATGCTCACAAATGAGGAGAGAAAAACGAAAAAGTCTACCTTGTCGCCGAGGAGGTTGCATAGGTTCCGCGACCCGACGACCTTGGGAAGAATGGCCGCTTCCCAATTTTCTAGCGACATGTTTTGGAGGAGGTTATCCTAGACAAGTGTGAGCTACGACTTTTTGAGAGGGAGTGGGTGTTTACGTACCTGTAAGACCATGGATCCTTGAATGCAGCCTTTGATGGGCGGCAGATTTGCCGAGAGCTCAGTCATGACATTTCTAAAGGCTTCCTCATTCGTCACATCGCAAGCCGGCGTGACTACGTTATCGCAGACAGACTTGAGTTCGCTGACGACATCGATCGCAGGTTTCTCAACCGGACCACGTCTTGAAAGAAGGATGAGGTTCTTAGCTCCTCGAGACGCCATCCAGCGTGCAATCGATCTTCCAAGCCCACCGAGACCACCAGCAATGACATAAGACGCCTCAGGGTCAAAAAAGCTCGTTGGCTTTTGGCTAGATAAGACCGGTACGATATCTTGGGCATGAGGCTCCAAGACTATCTTGGAGTTTTGTCCTTCGGACTGTAGTTGATGGAACGCATCCTGAACTTGAGAAAATGGGTAGACAGCGGCGGGTGCCGGTCGGTTAATACTGTTCCAGTTGGCTGAGATGAAGTCCACCATGCGTTGGAACAAGCCTTCTGTACGGGGAAGATCGTGGGAAGCGGAGGCAATCAAGTCAAAAGACTCAAGGCGGATGTTGCGACCTCTAAGGAGGCGCGCATTGGAGATGGAAATGTCTGAGCCGGTGCTAACAATGCGCCCAAATGGCGCAACGCAGCCAACTGCGTCGTCCATAAACCCGGTCGTGTCGGTTGTGGTAACGAGAACATTGACACCGCGACCCTTGGTCATATTCTGAAGCGACGATTTGAGTGACATGTGGCGGCCATCAAAGATAAGGTCGTGTGGAATGCCACACACATTGGCGAGGGCTTCGCGCTCCGCCTGGTTGCTGACAGTCGCATAGACTTCAGCGCCTTGCAGCTTGGCGATTTGGATCAAGGCTAGTCCACGTGTGGATGTACCACCTTGAATCAGGACGGCGTCGCCTCTGCGGAGAGATCCAAGCTCGCAAAGAACCGCGTAAGCAGCCGTATAATCTACTGGAAGGACTGCGCCATGAGCCCAGCTCACCCCGTCGGGTAGTTTGGCCAGGAGCCCGTCCGTGGACCGCACGTGGGTCTTGATGGCGCCTGAGACAGATAGACCGAAGACTCGATCGCCGACTTGGAATCTAGACGAGGAACCGACCCTGGTAACGATGCCGGATGCCTCGCACCCTAAAGCTGATTCGTCGGCTTTGCCAAGAGCTGAGAGTAAGTCTCTGATCATGAGTCCGCAAGCCATGGTCTTGAACTCAACATCGTGGTCGCCCAGTGTCATATCGAAGATTGCATCATCCTCAAACCTGAGCGAATCAATATGTCCAATGTTGCCCACTTGCAAAGCCAGGGAACGTGAAGCTTTGTCGCCAAGGGGCTCGTCCAGTACACTTGCAGATCCCGTCTGAGCTTGAAGGTGCTCCGTCAGATATCTTGCCTGGACGAGTCGAGGTATCTTGATGACATTGTCCACAATTCTGAACGAGTTTTCTGCAGTATTTTGTGCTGTCCGAAGTATTTGAACACACTTCTCAGCGATCAAGTCCTCAGTTGCCGTTGCCTCAAAGCACGCAGTAAGGAACTTAACATCTGGTCTCTCGGAACGAACAACTCTCGCAAGACCGGTAATCAACTCCACATCGGGATCTGGCGTTGTAGCAGTCTGTCCTCGAGTGGCCCAAAGAATGACCTTGCTTTGACTGAATACTTCCTTGTAGCTTGCAAAGATTTCTTCGGTCATGTTCGCTAAAACAGGCTTGTCAAGCTCAGACACTACGATACATGCCGAGCCAGTCAATTCCTTTTCGGCGATTGCACCGATAGGGGTAATGTCACAAGACACATCTTGCTTGATGCTTCGACAAATGTTTTCGGCAAGCTTGAGTTGCACAGGTGTACCACTCGTCAATATATGGCTTGATGTCAACGATGTAAGTGTTTCGTCTGACTGGGGAACAGTAGACACAAGGATAGAGCTCATTTGATACGGCGATGAGGAAAAGTCATCAAAAACAGCGTCAAGGCCGCTGAAACCCGTGTTGCTCAAATGGTGGTTCCACGAGATTGGAGACATTAAGGGGCCCCAGATGCGGTCCTTGTCCTCTGACAACCACCATCCTGGAAGGACACCGAAGCAGAAGCTCCCGAGAAGTATCTCCGTGTTGGTGATCTCAAAAAGAAGAAGCTTTCCGCCAGGTTTGAGCAACTTTCTGACGTTGCTGAGCGTTGCATCGATCTTCTTTGTGGCGTGCAGAACATTGGCCGCGACAATCACATCGTATTTGCCAGCGTCGAAGTTCTGCGTTAAAGGGTCATTCTCGACGTTAAGAACGCGGAAGCTCATATGTCCTTGCTCGTCCTTGAAAGTCTCTTTGGCCGGCTCAAAGAAGGCAGGTGAGATATCGGTGAAGTCGTATCGCTTGTACCGACGACCGTCCTTCGTCAGCGTCGCCATAACCGGGCGAGTGGCGCCGCCGGTACCGCCACCGATCTCAAGAATCTCCATAGCAGGGTTCTTGTAGGCGAGAGCGTCCAAGTAACTACAGAGCTGTACGTAGCAACGCTTTGAGCCGAGGCCGTTTTTGTAGACGTCTTCCGCCAGCTTGTCCTTGAAGATGACGTCTAAGGGGTCACGCTCTCCTTTGAGGATTTCGCTCAGCGCGTTGCCAACAGCGATAATCAGCTTCCCTTCAGAAGCTCCCGAGGTGATGACTCTGGCCTCGAGTTCAGCGATGTCTTCGCTGGTAGGCTCGATCGAGGATTGACGAACAACATGCTGGAACCATGAGACGTATCGTTGATGATACCAGACCATGTCGCCAGTCACATCTTTGGACACTGTGTTGATATAGCGACGGATGTACGCGAGACACAGCGCTTCGGCGTCCTTCATCCATGAGGAAGGGTCGTCTGCTTGCGTTGTAGGCAACGCGTACAACTTTGAAGCCTGCTCTCTGTTGAGAAAGCAGGGATCCGGTTTCCATGCGATATTGAAGGCGGGGTGCACTGACGTGTCCTTGGCCTTGTTGGACGTGCTTCGTGAAATAGTTCGGAAGACTAGACCCGACATGTAAACCATTGTTTGACCTTGCTCCGGATGTGTGGCTGTGACCTCAGCGGTAACCTCATTCCGACCCTGGATTTCGGCCTCTGCGGATACCTTGTAGGAGTCATGGGCCAGATCGGGAGACGCCGAAACCCATCCATCAGTTAGGTAGGTCGGCACCCTAGTCGAGTTGGAGTGTCTGGGGTTCAAAACTAGTGGTGCAAGATTGGCATGCACGATGGCATCGAGAGTGGCAGGGTGCACTAGATGGGGCTGGACGTAATGGTGTGGCATTACCATCTTGATCCTTTCTCCGGGCGAGTCGACTGTGGCAACCATGTTAAGATTCTGCCCAAGGCGTACGTTGCTCAAGGTCTGGAAGGTTGGACCGAATTCTAGCCCCGACTTTGAAAGACTACGGTATAGCTTGTCGACAGATGCCTCAGTTGTGCACCCGAGGTTGTCACTCGTAAGGTCGCCGCCAGGACCTGAAAAGGCAGTGAAGTCTTCAAGCTCATACTCTGCTTTAACGAATCCATGGCAGTGCTCTCTCCACTCGCTGTTCTGCAAGGTCCAAAGCTGGAACTCTTTCCATGCAGATGCGGCTGAGACGCTTGATTCCCGGTGTTGACGCAAGTAAAACTGCGATTCGACACCGTTTGCATCGTCAGGCACGCGTAGCGCAAGCTTGAAAGAGACATCTCGGAATCTGAATCCCTTGAGAACCTTGGTCTTTTCGGCGACTTGTCGACTCGCCTCGATCGCCATTACGAGCATGCCAGCAGCGGGATACAAAACATCTCCCGAGACTTTGTGGTCCTCAATCCACGGGCTCTCAGTGAGTCGGATGTAGTTATGCCATGCTCCGTTGTTCTCGTTGAAACCCGGCATGGGAGCCCCGAGTAGCTCATGCCGGCCAACGGGTCTCTTTCGATAGTGATCGCTCAATGTGCTGTCAACCCAGTACTCTTTCGAGTGATCAAATGGATAAGCCGGGAGATTCGTCAGCATGAGAGGCTTGGGTCCATGTGGCTCGTCCGCCTCGTTGACTTGGGCAAGGGTGACGCTATATCCCTGGGAAAAGAGAGAGCCGGCAACTTCCAGTGTAGTTTCTACAGCAGGCTTTTGGCGACGAAGTAGAGAGTGGTAGTCAATCTTAGAGGTGCCTTGGACTTGTTTGACTGTACTAGACAGCGGTCCCTTCAGAGCGCTGTGGGGGCCAATTTCTAGGAAGTCGGTGATGGGTTTCATCCCGGTTTCTTCGCTATTGTCCCCGTAGTCTCCGTTGGCGAAGCGGTTGACATGCGCATTGACTTTAGGGTGCGAAGAGCTTTTGAGCAGCTCGGTAACTGACTCCGTGAATCTCACAGGCGACACCAAGTTCTTGACCCAGTAGGCCGGTTGTCGAAGTTGCGAGAGCGCTATCGGAACACCCATTGTTGATGAGTAGAACCGGGGCTCAAAGGGGCTTCTTAGTACTCCCTGTTCAAGATCACCCATCGCCTGGAGATACTCATCGGCCATGGCCTTCATGTACTGGGAGTGGTATGCGATCTCAACGTTAAGCTTTCTCGCAAACACCTTTTCGCCGCTGAGCATCTCAACAAGATCCTCAATCTTCTGGGCATCACCGCTGACTGTGTGAGAGTCAGGGCTGTTCATGCAGGCAATCTCCAAGGTCCCAGCGCCGCCCAGCTGGTTAACACGATCAATGGCAGCCTCAGTGGTGGCCTTGTCTAAACCAACAGCAGCCATGCCAGTTCTGGGACGCAGTTCAGAGCGAGCTAACTGAGCGCTTAGTCTTCCGCGGTGGTAAGCAACTTTCCACGCTGCTTCTCTGGAGATTGCTCCGGCGGCGTAGGCTGCAGCGACCTCACCCGACGAGTGGCCGGTGATTGCATGAGGGTAGATGCCCAGCTGGTGAGGAGATCAACCAAAGCCACCTGTAAAGCCGTGCATATTGGCTGACAGAATTCCGGATCGTCGATTCGAGAAGAAACTTTTGGCTTGGATAGTTCAACTGTAAACGGGGCTATCAGTAGAGTTTCGGAACAGGTTTGTTCTGGGGAGCGACTTACATGTCAACGACCACTTGCAGCCAAGATCGTTCAGGTATCTGTCAGCTGCGAGGAGGCTCTCCTGGAAAGCCCGGTAAGCCAACAGGTCTATACCCATGGCCGCCCATTGCGCTCCTTGGCCAGTAAAGATGAAGGCTAGACGAGGGTTTGGCTTTGCTTTTACCGGGGTAAGACTGCCTTCGAGGGCCTTTTGGAGTTGACTTGGCGAGCTGGCGATGCTCACTGATCTCCATGAGTGATGTGTTCGCCTTGACGCCAAGGTATAGCTGAGATCTCTCAAAAAGCGCAATTGAGCGGTCTCGCCCAAGCTTAGAGATAGTTTTGTTGTCAGGTAGTCTTTGTACAATTTCCTGAGACGTGACACAGCATCTGGGTCGTTCGCCGAGAGAACGAACAGCCGCGGAAGATCCTCGCTATCGTATCCACTCAGATCTACACCGCTGTCTGATGGACGGTGGAACCCATTGACACGATCTGTTGCTCAACTGGTCAGCGAAATTGCAAGACCATGTTCAACCATTAGACAAACTCACGATTACCGTTTGTTAACCCTCCATTCAAATGCCGGGGAATATTTGGGATCGCCTCAGTCCTGTGGTTACCAACAAGCCGGTGCTGCTTCAAGAAATGAAATGCATCATCCATCACGACATGCGCATTGCTGCCACCGACGCCGAAAGAGTTAATCGACATGCGACGCAGCCCCCGTTGGGGCCATACCGTCGGTTCTGTTGGAAATCTCAGGTTCCACGAGTCATGGATCTTTGGATTCCTCTTTTCGAACCAAATGTTGCCAGGAATGACACCGCTCTCAAGCGTCAACACACCCTTGATAACGGCGGCCACTCCAGCGGCACCCTCCAAATGACCAACATTGCTCTTTAGCGCACCGACGTAGAGAGGCTCGTCCGGTGATCGATGGGGCGCAAAGATCTCAGCCAGTGCGCTCGCTTCGATGGGATCGCCCACTGGTGTACCCGTTCCGTGGGCCTCGGCAAATCTTGTAAGCGAGGGGTCCAGATTTGCTCGGGAGTAGACATGTTTGATCAGCGCGACCTGGCCGGCCTTTGTCGGCTGCGTGATGCCGGGGGATCGGCCGTCCTGGTTCGTCGACGAGCCCCGAATGACGGCACGGATGACGTCTCCGTCGCGGATTGCGTCCGACACCCGCTTGAGCACTACAGTCCCGAATCCCTCACCGCGGGCATACCCGTTTGCTCGGTGGTCAAAGCTGTACGACTTGCCGTCTGGGCCCAGGACACCCGCCGCGTCAAGCTTTAGCGTCATCTCGGGAGTCAAGATAAGGTTGCATCCGCCCACGATGGCCTAGCAGCGACGATGGGGTTAGCCAAGGTTCTCTGAATCTGGGTTATTTATCCCTTGCAGTAGCTCTTTAAACTCACCATGGATATTTCGCGGAGCTTCAGGCTCATGCACGCCTCGTGCACTGCTACAAGACTACTTGAGCAGGCCGTGTCGACTGTCACACTTGGGCCTCGGAAGTCAAAGAACCAGGAGACTCTGTTGCTGAGCATACTTGCAACTGTACCTAGTGCGGAGTATTTATTTGGGATGTCCAGATCTTTGGCTATGTGGTCGTTGTAATCCGCCGTGAAGCACCCGACGTATACGCCGGTCTGCGACCCGGCCACTTTGTCTAGGGAGATCCCGGCTAAGCGACCAGCCAGTATCAGCTTTGACCGTCATCTTATCAACGAGCACATGGGAATTTCTAACCATTCTCGAGGGCTTTGTACACGCTTTCCAGCATTCCTCGCTGTTGTGGATCGATACTCCGTGCTTCCGTCGGCGTAATGGAGAAAAAGGGCGCATCGAACGCCGAAATGCTGCCTTTGAGGAAATGACCGTGGCGCACTCGTGTCTATTCCCTGGTCAATCTCGGTCTTGAACATTCACAACGGAGAAGGGATGGAGTAACGCACAGCGCCGCTCCTATCTGCGTTCGGGTGCCAAAAGGCGTCTGCATTGTATCTCTCCTGCGGCACCTCCGTCCGGGCCGACCTCCCGGCGAGCAGAGAGTCAAAGAACCGCTCTGGTGTGTCGCAATCTCCAGGAAGTCTGGCGCTCACACCGACAATGGCAATCGGTTCTTCCATGGCAGGTATAAGCTAGTGGTCGCGTTTTGATGATGATCTACTCTCGTCCGTGCGGTAAGTTACGGTAATAAGGTTGGGATGAAGGCGTCGGGGAAGCGGTTGAGACGCGGAGCAAGATCCTTAGAACGAAGTCAGAACCTGGATCAGGGCTCCAGCAGTCGTGGCATTATTAGATGAAATCCACTAGTAGCCCCTCTCTGGAAGTTAGCTGCGGACAAACGAAAGAATCATGATTTTTGGCGTCAAGCTCGACAAGCGGCCCAGAGTTCTCCTCCACCCGGCTCGTCTCGCGAACCAACGCACCATACTAGCTGCACCTCATCACCAGACTCGGAAGCTATCACGACAGGTGCAGAGCGGAACTCGTTCCAACAGAACGCGACGCAAGGGTACCCCTACAAAGAGTTCTGGCAGCAGCCATGCCCCCAGTGTACACGAACTATGACACAGGACTCTGGGATTGACGTATTCGCTGGCGCTCTGCGTCCAACGAGTCTTCTAGTATCGGAGCTCGACAAGCATCTGTGGGGCCCGATAAGGAGTCGGTAGAGCTGTTAATGCACGTCAGCCATCACGAGCGTCAACACAGGGAGTTCATGGATCACAAATCGCATACAAAGCATCGCACGACAAGCAGAATACTCGAAACAGTAAGCATCGACTGTCTGGACCCGTAAACTGCATAGTGCCTAGCCCAGTCGGCAATTGTCTGAAAGTCCCTCAGATGTTTGCTGTTTTAGGCGACAGGCAATGGGCATCTGCCGCTCAAGTGGCTGAGGAGGTGGGGGCCGGGAGATTGCTGTTGGTCGCCCAATTCGTTTCGTTGCATTTCTTCAACACCACGTGAGGCGCACGACGGCTTCCATATCAATAGTTTCACTTCATGGCGAGTTGATTTTCAGGTTTCTTTTCCCCTTTTGCCTCCTTGGTGCAATCAATCCCTTGGAGCCGGATACCGGAGATCCGGCGACAATCGCTGGGAAACATGGCAAGGCTCGGCGCCCAATCATTGTCCAGACCAGGCGATACGCACCATGGCAGAGACCTTGACTCAAGACCCAGTAAGCAAAGGCGATCCCACTCATGGCGTCCCAGTTGCCGACCCTTGATACTCTCGGCTACATGGGGCCGTGGCTGCTTGCTCCGCTCCGTGCTGGATGCAAGGTCATGACTAGCCGGACGGCCAGTCTTAGCTGCCGTCCAACGCGTCGGCCCTCGAGGCATAGGGGGGCAGATAACATGCTCCCGACACGAAGCTCCCATACTTAGGCCGCATTTCCTACGCTCGCAAAAGTTCTCATAACCAGGCTCACTGGAGCCTAGCGCATGGAGACGAATGTCGGCCTGGTTTTGAGGGTATCCGGTCTATGTATCCGTACCGATGCATTGTCACGGATTCTGATAAAGCGCCGAACGGCGCCCCGCACGTTTCCGCAGCTCACTGACAACGACGCTTGCCCCCAAATCAGTACAGGGTTCTTGTTCTCCCCCAGCGACTAAAGCGTAGAAAAGGAGGAGGCGACAGGGGTATTGACGACGGCACTGTCCGCGCAGCTAACCAACCATGGTGGTATCTATGTAATAGCAGAAAAAAATAAACTGTTGCCCTAGCCCGTTTTTCCTCCCAGGATGAAAAAACAAGAAAAAACAAGACCAACTGCTGCTGTTCTAAGTTCATGGGACGTCCTTGTCTATTTCGCAACCCTCTTTTGCTGCTTGTCTATCACTTCTTCCTACATCTTCCCCTTGCTGCAGACGGAGACGGGGTCACACCTTATCGTCCTGTTCCTGTCGTCCCTCCTTTTGCCCTTGCTTACTGGCTGCAAGCTGGGTGCATCACACCACATCGGCATCTAAACCTACCACAACCCTCCCTTGCCCACAGCCTCGCCCAAGGCGGACTGCAGGTTGATGGACAGACACAACCAACATCGGCTTCGCAAAAACGGCGGTAGCTCGACTGCTCCTGGCTCGCCCGTGGGACGGCAGCACCCGCGTCCCTCAACGGCCGCCAACAGCGTCTCGGCCGCCTCCACATCGACGTTTCTCACCGCTAGTTCATCGTCTGACCGTCCCCGCAACTCTTCAACCGACAGTGGAAGGCCGCGCACGCCGCCCTCGACGAGGCCTTCGATGCAGTCTGGCGAACAAGAAGTATGGCTCACCACCCTTGCCAATCATTGATTCGTGGTAGAGAATTGGCAATTGAGTTTTGTGGGAGATACAGGACTACCCCGATGACCATCCAAGCCCAACGTCCGATGAGGTTAGCCGCGCGTTATGGGCGGGAGGATCCGACTCCGACGACTTTTCGGACGACGCAACGCCGGCCGCGAGCATCCGTACGGCGACACAGTGAGTCCGCTCTGGGGAGACCACGGTGTGATGCCTTGCATCGTCGCCTGTCTCAAGAGTCGCCTGGGCGCCAAGGTTTCTTTTGAAGGACCCGACTAACCCCTCCTGCCCACACAGTAGCGGCTCAGGCAGATCACGCTCCAAAGATTCCAGATCCATCTTCCAATCAATCTTCCACAAGTTCGCAAAAACCGGGAAGCGCTTCGGTTTCGTACCGAATAGCAAGGTATGTCCACCTCTCACAGCTTGTCAGCCTCCAATCGCCGACATTGCGCCTGCTAATATGCGTTGCCGTGCCTAGGAGGAACAAGACAGAAATGGTAAGGGGCACTTCTCCTTTCCCCTCAACCACTACCCGCGTGTCCTGCAGCGCGTGGATCTCGTAGCCCCAGACGTGCGTGCTGACCTGCTTACAGTTCTTCAACACCAAATCATTGCCGAGCTTTTTGACAGCAGACTCCACTTAGCCCCGGTCGTGAAAGCCAGGGCGGCGCTCGATGTTGGCACGGGACCGGGGCTATGGGCATTAGTGCGTACTCCTCTCCCAACACCAACCCCTTTGTTTCCGTATGAGTGATGTAACTATCGCGAGATGACTCGGCTAACCTTTGTGCAGGAATATGGCAAGTTCCTTCGCAGTCGTGGTGCGCGGTCCACACTAACCCCCGCCCGTTAGCTAAGAAGAATCCGAACTGTGCCGTCGTGGGCATCGATATCGAAAAAGTACGCCCGCCGTACTCAGTACCCAACTGCCAATTCAAGGTCATGGACGCCACAGCCGACTGGACTCTCGACAAGCAGTTCGACTATATCCATGTCCGTATGCTCGGCGATGTGGTGGACAAGGAGAAGTTTATTCAGTCAATCTACGACCATTTGAATCCTGGCGGCTGGGTCGAGTTCACCGAGTGGATTGCCGTCCTCCAGTCTCCAGATCGTTCTCTAGAGGGTAGCTCGTTCCAAAAGTGGAATTCGCTCCTTGGCCAGGGTCTCAAAAATATGGGCCGCGACCTTGAGTACCCCAAGGAATATCAACAGCTGTTGGAGAAGGCCGGGTTCGAGAGGATGAAACTAACGAAGCACGCTGCACCCACGAATCCGTGTTATCCGGGCAAAAAGTGCCAGAGATTCGGCGCGATGATGATCACAAATTGGAACGCCATCATTGAACCACTCAGCGTTCCTGTCTTCACCATCGGCCTTGGTTGGTCCGAGAGTCAGGTCCAAATGCTGTTGAAGAAGGTCCGTAAAGAGATTGCGGACACCAACTACCATTCATTCATGACACTGTGAGTGTACTCTCCCCCAAGATTGTATCAAGTGCCTTTGCCAACGTTCCATCACAATTCTAGGTTGACGGTGTACTGCCGGAAGCCACGTAGTGGCACATCATCGTCTGCATCGCTGGCAAGCTCATCGCGTTCAGCGCAAGCGTCGGTATCGCAATCGTCTGTTTCCAATCTTAGTTCACAGGGTTAAAAAGGCGTCTAAAAATGTATGTTATGATGGCATTGGATGATATACCACAACCCAGCGTATGCACAAAGGTAGCGACCATTATGCTTAAATTTTGCGTTCAAAATGAAACCAAAGAAGCCGGGCATTCAATCCCTTTTCAAGAATAACACGTTCCGAAGGATTATGTGCTACTCGAACTGTGTAAAGCTCACAGACAAGTAACGGTGGCGGGCATTGAAGTGTGGATTGAAGTGCGGTTGGACATCATTCTAGCGAGCAGAGCTTCTTTGGGGTTATTGAATCTTCGCATGCAGAATATCAATAGGACCCTGCAAGGTTCGCAAGCTTGCAACGTAGGAGTGCGGCGTAGTCAGCCAAGAGACGATCACTGCATACAGGAATGGTGGGGATGCTCGAGGCCGTTAGGGGTGCATCCTTCTCAATTGTGCAGATGTAACTCAGCAGACCATGTTATAATGAGGCCATTCGGACTCTCCAATCGTTTATTGGCGTCAGCGTTCTGTGAGGTTACATGTAATGCACGCGTACATGAAGAATCAGGTCTTGGGCCAACCGGCACTCATGGGTCTTTTGCGGCATTTAACCCTACTTTTGCAAGCAATGAGTGGCTGACCGGGGTTCGACCTGAGCAATGCCTCGGACCAGTTGTTCTAGTCCCAACAGCATACGTAGGTGACTATGCAAGTGCCAGAAACAGAAGGGATGCCCGGCAGTTCAACCCACCAAGTTGCAGGTTCGGGGACCACTTCTTTACTCTGAACAAGCAATGGAATAGCTACAGAAATGCAACGTAGCGTAACTTCCCAGTCTACTTCAAGTCGAAATCCCTGATTGGGTGCGGCCGAAAAGTAGTTTTGTTAGTGCAAGATCGAGTATTCGGGTCCATGAAGATAGGACCACTGCGGAATTTAACCGGATGGGATGTGTCGAGGCTGGTTGCTGGTGTTCCGACTCAGGTACGAATCCACTGATAAAGTGATAATCATCGTCTCCCCAGAGAATCCGACGGCTGCTCCTACTGCAGTGCCAATCTTCGTCGAGAAAGCTCGAGCCGTAACACCATCATCTCCATCACCTCCGATCGTTCCTCCACCCCACCCTCCCATCTCCTTATCCGTGATGGCTGACCTCGGGGCTGACCCTAATGCCGCATACGGTGCAGTTTACTCGCCGTCCTTCCTCACTTTGTTTTACGACAAGTATGTCTTGGGTTTTAACATGAAATACGTATGGAAGTGCTCAACAGAGGACATTCTTCTCCCTTTCTTCGCCGAGAACTTTTCTCGCAACCACCTCGACTGCGGCGTTGCCACAGGCTGGTTCCCTGCCGCGGCGCTCGCGCGCCCGTTCCGCAAGAACAGCAAGCAGCGCCTTGCACTCTTGGACCTGACGGCGAATCCCCTCAAGGCCGCAACGGCTCGGATTGATTCAGTCGCCACAAACACCGAGGTTCTCTGTGTCGAGGCCGACGTCACGGAGCCGCCCCCAAAGCAACTCCTAGGCGAGCGTTTCGATTCCATATCAATGTTCAACCTTTTTCACTGCATGCCCGGCGAAAAGGCGAAACTACGCGCGTTTGGCATGTATAAAGAGCTTTTGACCGAGAACGGCGTGTTGGCAGGCTGCACGGTGCTCGGTCCGAACGAGTCGACCAGCTGGCTCACCAAGTTCCAGCTTCGGTGGTACAACAAATGGTGGGGAGTATTTAACAACTGGGATGACAAGAAGGAGGACATCCAGGAGGCGTTGGATCAGGAGTTTGAGGAGGTAGAGACCTGGGTCATTGGCCAGGTGATGCTTTTCCGAGCGAAGAAGCCAAGGAAGGCGCTTTTGGACGTTTGAGCGTTTGGTTCGGAACAAAGATACCCGGGACAAGATGATCAATGGCTTGAAGTATAGTTCTTCCAAAGGAAGGAAAGATGAAGATTCGAGCGACAAAAAAATTGAGAATATTGTTGCCAGTCAGTTTCTGACATTGAAAGCTCCCCTGCGTTCTCGTACGTCTTCTGAATCTGCACCATTCCTATCACGCCCAATTTTTTTGGTTTACTTGATCCAGCTTTTCGTACGCAATTCAAACCAGCAGTTGGAAGTCGAGAGTCATGGACGTGATGTGGTCTAAACAATTCAAGATTGTGAAGTATCGGGACCCATACGGTTTCAAAATGAAGAGAGCTGTTGGAATAGAGATTTGCACGCATTCGTACGTATCCAAGCGGCAATGCCACCTGTACATTAGTCAGCAGGATCCAGCCTATGTAACGGCCAGATCTGCCAGATATCTAGGGCTTAGAGCATCATCGGCAACAATACATTGACGGTCAACCCCTATTATCGTGTGCCTCAAGCAGCGCGCGTAAGCTATTCCGACAAGAGCTCATAATTGCTTCAGATTGGTTTTGCGCCACTCGTGGTTTGATGGCACGCAACGTCTGCAGTCCAACAAACAGTGGTCAGCAGTGAGGTGATGGAACAATTCCATATGTGCCCTTTATCTGATTATTGGCCGTGTCGAAGAATATTGTTCGCCCTAGAGACTTAACTACCGAAGTGTCCATACATTGTCTATGAAAAGCGAAATATTACCAAACCGTAAGTCCCCGCCCGTAGTTTGTTCTTCTTCGGTCCCTTATTTCCAAATTTTAGTCAATAGTGAACATGAACCTTAAACACTGTGAACCCTTCTGAACCACTTGGACACGATGTGCCCACCACTGACAGAAGTGTTGCCTATGGAGAGTGCTAACGATTATGAATCTTTCACAAGGCCCGGGTCGCTGTCTGTCGGAGGCTGGGGTCGTACGTAGTAAAGAACTAAACGAGAGCTCTCTCCAGTGTAGGGGGAGACATCAAATAATAAGATTTTATACCGTTCTGCCATTCCTGTATATTGCTGCTTATCGGTCTCTTATTTACTTTATTAATGAGTATCCTGACCATTCATATCTGCCGAGTACTCGGTGATCCCTAGGGTGCCCCCATCCTTATCCGTCGCCTGACCGATCAAGTACTCGGGCCCAACCCTAAGTTACGGGAGATTAATACAACCGAGCCGCTTTCCCAATGGTTTGGGGTTCTCTCATGAAAGCTCTGGATTTAGGCTTGTGATACCGTCTGTCAATCTACTTCGGGCCTGTTGGCTTTCCACTTCGCGCAACTCGAGTTTCTCGTCCCAAGCCATGGTCGCCTGGCAACGAAACTATTGATTCATGAGGACTAACAAAATGTTCACATGAATTTTCTGATTCTCAGTACTGCGAGACTAATCAAGAAAAAGAATTTACTGATTGCTGTGTGCTGGATGACAGTAATGATACTAAAACACATAATAAAGGCATGAAAGTGACCTTATTCGCTTCCTTCGCACTGTTAGTACCCTAGACTACAAACAACGATCTCTGGGGACAACTGGAGAATTCAAATATTCAATAGTCGTTACAATTATCACTTTGTGGTTCCCGCTCTCAAGGCTCAAGCAAAAGGATAATGGAAGCAACAGAATATCCCCTGCTCAACCGGATACCGAAATTAATTGTGTATTAACACATTCCCAATCGCCTTGCTATTCTAAACAAGCACATTAGCCCTTTGTATAAAGCTAACTTTGAGCATAAGACTATACTAGAGCTTTTGCTTTTACTTTGGCATGAAGCGTCAAGGAGTTGAGGTAAAAAGTATTCAAGGTCTAGGCGTGGGCAGACGCAACGCCAAGCGGTTGTGAATTCTCGAAAGACCGCATCGTTCTGCTTCAAGCTTACCACCTTGGTTTCGGATCCCACTAATGTTTGTGTCAAGTACTCGTGTTTCCTAAGGTGTTGAATTACCATGCGTTAACTAAAGCTACAGCCAAGTTAAGAGTACCATGCAATCACACGATAGAGAACAAGTATTTGAGCCGCAAAGAAACATGATAGCGCTATGTTTAACCGATTTCCATATTTCCATATTAGATCTGGTCAGAACTCCCGAATTTAACGTCAGATGAGGTCATACGATGGACAGCAAATCAATTTCCTTGTATAGTGGTTTGTTGTCTTTTGCCGCACCCAATTCCTCATCATGCAGCAAGGTCCTCATGCTTGATGTCCAGCATAACTGAAACAGTGTCAGTTCGCGATGTGTTGTATTGTTACTAAGTTACAGTATTGAAGAGAAGATATATGCTAGGATTCAACGACGGTTTTATTCGTCAACCCTCTGAACTCGATATGCATGAGAACGATCACAGAGATCGAAAGCTTGTAAAGCTCATGTAATGGCAGACCTAGTGTCCTGCCGCGGTACGCTTACACGCACTGCGAGTACCACTCGTTGACAACCTTGCAAGATCCGCGAGAACAGCACGTGGAGCCAGTGAATCCCTTCCCACCACACTGTCCGTAGAAGGAGGAGCACTTGGAGCCAGCAGCAGCAGCAGGGGTTGTGGCGGGGGTCGTGGCGGGAGCAGCGGCAGCAGGAACCTCGGCCGCAGCGGCGCTGGAAGAAGAGCTACCAGCAGCACCGCTCCAGACGGCAGGGCCGGGGAAGGGGAAGGCCTTCTGGCCGCCGTAGATGCTGAACTTCGCGTAGGCGTCGGTGTCCTTGTAGGCGCCGGGGAACTTGACCATGGGCCCGGGGGTGCCGGTTCCTCCGTTCACAACCTTGATCTGCACACAAGAGACATAGTGCTCGGGCTGGTTGACGTGGGAGCGGTGAATGCCTGAAAATCGTCAGATCACCTGTACAATGAAACGGAACAGAAGAGGCAAAAGCCAACTTACCGATGTGCTCAGCACGGAAGAGGTACTCTCCGCTGGGGGTGTTCTTTGGGATAGTGGCAGCAATGAAGTTCTTGTCGTAGGAGCACCAAGCGTTCTTGGTGAAGTCGGCGGCCGTGTTGCAGACACCATCCTGGTAGATCTTGAACCAGTCTCCAGATCCATCATAGGCCTTAACGTTGTCACCAGGGGCGCGGGACAGATAGACCAGAGAGGGTCCTATATCCGTCGCCAACATTAGATCTTGCTCTCTTGCTAAAGGTCCCAAATTCCATCCCTTTATTTTCACGTAAAGGAATGGGACTTTTGGGGAAACAGAGATGGTGAGTACTGACCTGGGTGCTGCATCTTGGCACCAACGCCCAGCTGGACCTTAACCTCGGAGCCGGCGCTAACGGTCAACACCTCGGTGCGGCCGGCCGCGGAAAAGGCGCCCTGGTTGCACCTGATATCGGGTCCATCGACGTGAGAGTTGTCACGAATGTCCGCAGCAGGGTTGGACGAGAACTTGATGGGGTTGTACTTCGTTGGGCGAGTGAAGTCCCGAATGTACTTGAAAGACGACGAGGCAACACCGTTGACGACCGTGGCGTCGAAGAAGTAGTGGGCAGATGCCACCTGGGCAACGGCGCCGAGAACGAAAACAGAGACCTTCATTGTGATAGATGAAAAGCTGTTAGATGGTGACTTTGGAAAGGATGGTCAAAGCTGCAGACAAGCTGTTGCTAGAAGAGTTCTCTGTAATCGGACAAGGAAGAAGTAAAAAAAGAGCGAATGCTGAAGCGAATGCAGCTGAAGCGAATGTAACTGGAGATGTTCTCTGAGGAGGTATAAAAGAAGTGAAGATGCAGGAGCAAACGCCCATCTGTTATATATCCAACCAGACTCGGTTTGGAGGTTTGTACATCCAGGACCCTTACGTTCGGGTAGCTGATCCGAGTGTACGAGGCTCTCGGAGCCAACACCTTGCTTGCCGAGCCTCAAAGCCCGCATTTGTATTGCAATGCTGTGATTGGAGCATGACCATGGCATCTCTGGAGTTGGCTACACACCCTGCATAGCGATTTCTGATTAAAGGAGTCTGCCAAGATCTCTTCGAGATTGGGCCCGTCTTACAGAAGGGGCAAAGCTTGCTCCCTAACAGGCGGTCTCTGTTACTCATGGCTCTTTCGCACCTCGTATTCTCTCTTGTTATTTTGTTTGTGATAAAGTAGGCATCGGTTTAGAAATAGTTAACATAAGCGCATTGGAAAACGAAGGATTGGTATCGCGATGGCGCACCGAGTACGGGATGACGTACTTTGTTACCACCACTCGAGAAAGTTTATCAATATCTCGGACAATATGAAGATCATGACAACGGGAATCTAAAGTTTACGATTCTAGAGTTCACCGATCTAATTCGCAGCAAGCTTTTAACTACGTGATAGGAGGAGCAGCCCCTGATCAGGTCCAGTCCCACCTCGGAGACCAGGCCCCTGGGTAATACCTCCTAAATAGGCGCCCCACCCAAAAATACCATACACGCTTGACCGTGTTGAGATAGCATATCTGTATCCAATTTTCTCCTCTTGGGCATTTCTTTTCTCCCTGCTTGGTTGCCTCGGTACCATGTGAGAAGTATGAGTTTCGCGCTTGGCCTTCCGGTCGTTCGATATACAGGCCGCCAAGAGACACCATGCAGATTTGTTTGCTATGCCATGGTTATGAGAGCCGCCCAGCCGCCTTGTCACTTTGATACTACATTCTTGGCTAGAGACGGCCTCGCATTTCTAAATGGCCTTGACGTATGGAGGTTTTGACTTCATGTGTGTGCACACGCAGTCAAGCCAGTCCTTACTATGTTTTCCTTCC
This sequence comes from Colletotrichum spaethianum, assembly GCF_022836535.1. Taxonomy (NCBI): domain Eukaryota; kingdom Fungi; phylum Ascomycota; class Sordariomycetes; order Glomerellales; family Glomerellaceae; genus Colletotrichum; species Colletotrichum spaethianum. The sequence goes on along the minus strand of NW_026054777.1, from coordinate 1,075,082 downwards.
TAATTCCCTGTTCACAATAGCTCGGCACTGTATATCCATGTTATCCATCGTCTGGCGGATGGAAAGGATCTCTGTCCGCAGATAGACTAGTGGAGACGAGAAATATTTGGCGATGCAATTCCGATTTTTATGGTTCCCGTCATGTCCTGTACCTACGCGACAACAAAAAGGCCCGCGACCCGAGAAATCACTTCTCAAACTAGCACGTGGGCATTGCAGGCGGCCCCATAAAGGAGTGCCTCGCACCTCGGGAAAAGTTCGTAAGCGCAGGCCAAGCGATCAGGAGCTTGGCCGACCAATGTCGTCTCCTTTTCACGGTGACAGGGTGGACGCCGGCGGCTCCATCAAGCGTTGTTTAGCGCGTGTCAGGATTCAGAATTGCGGTAAACCATCCGCAGCTGTTCTGGAGAAGCTGCATGCGCGGGTAACCGAACTTAAATGGCAGCTTATTCTTATCAACACAGAGTTGCCATCAAGAGGCTGCACCTTCTATATCCGTTCCTTAACCCCTCTTGTGAGGGCGGATGGAATATTGTACGGGCCCCCTTCAACTTTCAATACAACATTCGCGTACCAAACTTTCAACGCTCTATGCCTCAACTGTTATCCTTTCACCGCTGACTCACGAAAAGTCTTCTATAGATAAGAGGAGCAGAAGCCTCGATTTGGAAGCGCCAATTACCAGAAGCGCTAGCATCACAGGCCTTCAGGGTTACTTTAGCTACTATATACAGTCAACAAGAAACCCATGCAGAACGCCTTGTGTCCGTCCGTACTTGCCACCTCATCTAGCCAGCCCACAATAGAAGCTTAAAACATCTCTGGATCGTAGCGAATTGGAAAGGGGGCCCTCTACTCGTTTCACTTTAAGTAGCGCGCTAATTGCCAGGGGTTCAACCCATGCCACCGATTCAGTCAACCCAACCTGACCAGAAGCGGGCGGTCGGGTTCCGCAATCCCTGCTTGCATGGTAGAGTGTGCTTTCCAATATTGTTATGTAAGGCCTCTTGTTGAATTCCTCTGTCTTGCAAAGTAAACGGAAGAATGTCCCATTACACGCCCTTCAGAGTTTACACACTCCAATCATGGCCATTGTGTGGTAACCTGACAATCACTGGCCCTTCTTTGGATCTGGCATGCCATATGTGAATGCAGTGCGAGCGTTCGCCAAGCTGGCTACTAAACCAATATGTTTCCTTTGGCGCATTCGTCGCAGCAGCAATATGTCCATGTGCCAACATCGGATGTCTTACGCGATCCCGACTTAGCTGACGAGAAGCTCCTCGAAGTAGCTCCCAGACGACCATGGTCGACGTACGTTAAAGTCGCATCGCTTGTCTGCGCTGCCGTTCTCGGTGGTTGCGTAGTCTTTGCTCTGGGTTACACATCAGGCCAATACTGGGGAGCTGATTTCTCACCTCTCGCGACACCAGTCGATACATCAGGGAGTTGTAAAGAGCTATACTTAAGGAGAGAATGGAGGAGCTTGTCAAAGCAGGAGAAAAGGGACTACATTGATGCATTTCAATGTTTTGTCGACTCGCCATCTGTATTGGGCCTAAACGGGTCGCTGTACAACGACTTTTCGTGGGTGCATAACCTCGTCGCCCATAGCAGTGAGTTGCGATTAGACCTATTGCTTTACTGATGCCGTATCGGAGCTGACCTTTTCCTCACGTAGCCCATACGAAAGCCCCTTTCTTGACGTGGCACCGACGTTTCATCTTCGTCTACGAGAGATATCTTCGAAAATCCTGTGGTTATACAGGAGCAATTCCGTAAGCAACGAAATTCCCTTGCCACAAACTATTTGATCATGTCATCTCATTGTAGCGTAGCTAACGGATACGACGACATACAGATTCTGGGACTGGAGCCTTGATTGGGATGATATCACCAATTCGCCCGTATTCGACAGCAAACTCGGCTTCGGTGGCGACGGAGATCCCAAAGCGCCTGAGCACGAGAGTGCCCACTGTGTCACCGACTTGCCGTTCAAGAATCTGAGGCCGCAATGGTACGGCAGCATGTACGACCCTCATTGCCTCGCTCGCTCGTTCAACGAGGACTGGTACGCGCATTACATGAACCCAGAGGCACTAGAAAAGGTCATGGCGGCGACAAGCTATGAAGAATTCTTCCTTGCCTTGGAAATGGGACCCCACGACATCATCCCGCTGGGAATCAGGGGAGACTTTAGCAGCTTTACAGCGCCCAACGGTACGCTTTCTGTATTTCCATATATCCCCTTATTTCACTTATTTTTCTCATCACTTAGAGACAAAACTTGTTGGCTGACGTTTTGAGAACACCAGACCCCATCTTCTACCTTCATCACGCACAGCTTGACAGGGTCTGGTGGCTATGGCAGATGCGAGACAAGAAGAATCGAGTGCACGACTACGGCGGTACAGGCGATCGCGGTAATGTCAGTCTGACTGATACACTGCCGCTTGCAGGGTTGGATAAAGATGTCACGGTCGCCGATATAATGGACACAGAGAGAGGTGAATTGTGCTATCGGTACATGTATTCATAGGTGTAAGTTCCAAACAATTGAGGAATTGGGAATGATATGATTTTGAAACTTCATTCTGTGTCCCTGCTTTGAGTCGAAGTCTAGAGTATTAGAAGTGCGAGACATCCACCAGCTGCCGATACAGTTCATAGAGCCGAGTTCGCATGTTTTAGTAAGCATATGTTTAAAGGGAAGAATCAGCTCTATAGACCAACGACCGAGCCCGGACCTCCAATGGAAGCTAGCCAAGGGGAAATCTGACGTTGGATTCAGGCAAGTCCTTCTCAGCCTCGATGGATATTGTTGCCGAAAGAGGTACTCTCTAGCTTTGAATCTTCGATCCCAGGTTTCCTCTTACGAATTGCAATCAGGCCTTCTCTATATTGCACCAGGCGTTGGATATGTAGTTGGCATTCAGATTGGCGGAAGGTGGGCGGATTATTACACCGTGGCCTCGTGGATTCAGAAATGTGGAGTGCGACTCTCAATAGAAAGACTTCGGAGCAGGCTTATCTTCTTGAGCCTAATGCTGCCTTCTACCATGATATTTTATGGTTGGACTTCGGAAAAGAAAATTGGAAACATTCCACTGCCAGTCATCTGCATGTTCTTTTAGGTTGTTGCACAGTTGACGGCATTACCAAGCTTGAATGCTTACTTTCTGGACGTTGTGCAACACCAAAATGGAGAAGCTTCCGGTAAGCCCTGGGAACATCTCCAACAAATGTAATTGCTGATTTGTATATTCGAGCTGGTTACTATATGATGAGACATATGTTCGCATGTCTTTTAACAGCAGTCTGTCTTCCCTTAATCGAGGCGAATGGCGTCAGCTAGGTTTCAACTGTGTCTGTTGCTATCCAATTCATTTGCGCGGGGTTAGTGTATCTCACTTTCCGCCTTAGAGAATCGTGGCGCGAGACACATCTCTCTAAGGATTAATAGTACAAATAGTCCTGTTCTTTGGTAGGTTCCGAGAAGCACAGAACGAGGACAAAACAAGACGGGCTCATCTGAAGTTTCGGTATTTCAGTTCTAACCAGGAGATTTGATTGTTCCAATAGAAAGAAGTCCGATTACTTTAGGACCATCATGCCACTAAAGCACCCGAAAAATAGCGGCAAGAGAGTTGAAGATCTCCGTAATGTAGCAAGGGAAGAGATTTACAGGACATGTGAGCTGGCTACCTGCATACTTTATGAAACTGACCAGTCATAAATCAGGATCGCGAGGCATTCGTTGCTGACTGTCCAAGAACACTTTTGATATTGAAGTGGCAATTGTATTTGATCATGAAACACAACGAGGAAATTTTGTATGTTGACGAATCATTTAGTCTGTTTCATCCCCGGTGGCAAACTCCCCATCCTTGATCTTGTCGCTCAAGGCCTTGTTCTCAATGATGAATTCAGTGAGGTCCGTCCGCTTCTCGAGAAGGAGATCAGCAACCAGGCGACCAAAGACAATCCCTCCTGCAGAGTTCAAGTGCGTGGAATCACCAGACGCTAGATCGTATTTGTGTCCGTTTTCGTTGCCAATGGCGTTGATGTAATTAGTGCTGGCAGTGTTCAGGTCGAGATATGTAGCATCCACGGCATCAGCGGCAGCAATTGCTCGGATGCGCTCGTTCTCAAGGTTTTGGATGACCTTACCGCCGCTGAAAGTACGGCGAGTAAGAGACGTAATGAGAATCTTAGAAATAGTCATCAGCAGCTGGCTATTTCAGTCGCTACGTTTGAGGGATTGGCTTACTGGAGTTCCGCCAGCAGCTGTGACTTCATTTGCCAATGTCTCGAGATTTGCCTGGAATTGCTCTAAGGAAATGTTTGCAGCAGCCTTTTGGTCGTTATGGCCGAATTGGATCGTGACGATCGGGCTGAAGCCATTCTTGTTCGACTCAACCTCTGCAATCACTGTATCCCAGATACCTTGGGCTCTAAATGATACCGTTGTCGCACCGCTCTTGCCATAGTTCTTTCCGTCAGCAGGTGACTTAACAAATGACAAAAATCCGTCCCCCCACCCACCGCCGATGGCGACGGTCGAGTCACCGGTGAGGAGAAAATAGGGTGGCTTGGCTTGTCGGATATCCGGTGCGCTAACCTGGCCGAGGGGATTTGCGGACACCGATGTGACGGCCGTTGCCAGGATAGCTGCAACGCTCTGAAGCCTCATTTTGTCAAGTTGAGAAATTTTGGAGTCCAAAGTGTGCACAAGACGGCCGAATAGCGTTCAAGAAGATATCAGGCAACTCGGGATGGGAGAGCAAATGGCGTCCAACCAGAAGAAGATGGCTGTTCTTATGCGCGTATGGTTTGGTCCTTATTCTATTTGTATGCTCGTGACAGATGTTCAGTGTTGCATTGTCGCATCTCGGCGGTGACTACGCCGAATGAAGCGATTACGGCAGTCAAGCAACCAATGCCGCGATGTCCCCATGCCAATCCCACCAATGATTTTCGCCTGTATGGATCCGTTCAGCCAATTTCTAGAATTATCGAGGCTTAACTAGGTGCGGGACATTTCTGCGGAGATGAGATATTGCATTCGCTGATGTCACTCACAGTCTCAGACGATCTCGGGCAACGGGAAGCTTGGCATGGCAGAGTGCGGGGGCCCTCGTCTATCACTCTTTCTGTTCCGTGGGATCATTCGGCCGAAATGCCCGTGCTACATGCCTAATATGGCCATTGCCCGAGAAGACTAAGTGGTTACGACTCACCTGCATCGTTGCGAAGTGAATTATCCAAGAGATTGCCTATGTACCAAAGCTCCGATCTCGTGATTTATTGTCCATGAGACTTCGTCCATGCCAGCATGTTTAAATCAGACGATTGTGTTTTATTGACATGCCGCACAACTTCACGTGCAGCGGGGCCCCAAGTCCGTCTACAGCCAGAAGACTAGCTGCGCCGACACACTGCGCTGTGAACAAGCGAACCACCGGGTATACTGTGTAGACACGTAAACAAACTTCTGTTCCCGTGCAAATTTATACACTACACAGCAATTGTACGAATAAGAAAAGAAGAGATGAAAGCAAATAAGTACATTAAAATTAAATTTTGAATGACCCTCAAGTAGTTTTAATCCCTGCTGTTTGGTCGCTGCTAGTGGCTATTTAAACAACGAATACTGCCTGTCCTTCTCAATATGCAAAAGGAAGCCAACGGTGTGTCGGCGACAACATGGTTAGCTGCCAATGGGAAGTAATTCCGGTATATGAAAGACGTAGGCTATCTCGGTTGGATGACGTATCGGAACATATGCAAGTGGCACAGTCAAAGCCATCGAACTTGGCAGCCTCACGTAAATTTGTACTGCCTGTCTTACCTGCAGGTCGCCAAATCAAGAAGTAGTACCGGCTCGACGCGATACTAGAGTCTACTTTAAGCTCACGGTGCCGCGAAAGTCAAAATAGCACATCAAGATCCTCCGCCTTGCAAATTCGGATATGCTTCATACAGAGTTCGCGTCTCCGCTTGCTCTCCTTTGTTGAGTCCAGTTACGGAGACAGTCCTTCATGCTACGAGCAGTCTCCATATCAAGTCTGAAACTTCTTAGCTTCAGCGATGACAACTTTTTGCCTGTTTTCCGAGCTCCCCTCCGAGTTGCGTATCCGCATCTGGCAGCTTACAAGAGAGCCCCGAATACTTACATTTCGGGCTCATGCTGAACTCAATAAACATCGCCGTTACCCACTGGACTACACACTACTCTATTGCAACTCGCCGAACTATCCTCCCGCCGTGCTGCAGACGTGTCGCGAGTCGCGAAATCTTGGATTGTATGAGAAATCGTTCGCAGGCGGTCTCACACCGCGGTACATATGGGTCAACTTTGAGTTTGATACTATCCAAGCCACATACTGGGACTTGAAGTTGATAAAACTGGAGAAGAGATTCATTTATCACCTGAGAATCGAAGTTGAGAACTCGGAATGCTTATCACGTCACTATCATGAGGCTGTTGCAGGCTTTCGGGTGTTGAAGACAATGAAGTTCCTCTCACGGGAGCCTCTACGGGAATGGGCTTGTCCTATTGAGCTGATACGAGATACAATACGAACGTTGTCGGAAGAGGGCGGTTTTCAGTTCCCCAAAATTACCATGATCAAGGTGTTACGGGAAGGACAATGAGCCTTGCCTGCTACTAAGATATCGTAGAGCCAGACAGTGGAGATATGGGGAGGGTTACCAAGACGAATTATCGGAGTAGTTGGTTAAACCAATAGATCCTTTTGTTGAGTGAGAAAAAAACTTGAAGCTTGACGAACTGGTCGTAGGGCCGACTGTTTTGGCTACAAACCTGCTACTTGGGGAGAAAACATACTCTACCAGATGTCCCTGCCAACAACATTTGATTTAACCTGTCACTTGAAAAAACCGACAGCAGCTGGACAATATCTACAATATCAACACTTTGGGCATGCTTCGAGGTACTGTGCAACTAGGTGAGGCGTGACGCCAGCAAGAGTCCAGTCTTTAGCCTCATTCAACTATTTAGAGTGGGCATGGCCTTCGAATGGTTAAGTCTCGAATGTCAATTATTCAAACCGCCAAACGTCAACCCTTGTCGTGGGCCTCAGCCATGCTCCCCGGGACAGAAGTTCTCAGGTAGTAAAGCGGTTGTAAAAATTACAGTAAATCCCGTGCGTGGGGGAAAATAACCGCTCGCTTGATCATATGTGACCACTGCCATGTCGAGAGTTTATGTCAAATTCCGTTTGGTTCTTAAAACGGGGTTTGGTATTAGCTCATCACAGTGCAGCCTACATGTGAAGCTCTTTGTTCTTTTTTCAATGGGCCGGATGTGTGAGAAAATCCGGCTGCATGGTTGCAAACCGTACCTTTGAATTACACGTAGTGCGAGTAAAGAGTTTCAACCATCCCTAGTGGTGATGTCCCTTTTCAACTCCTTCCGGTGGAAACGCCTCCTCAGCCCCCTCGAGATTTGGATCCCACGATGGATTGGCACCTGCGTCACGCCAACGCACTGACCTTGGGCCATGCTTGTTCCAGTCCAGAATCGCATCGAAGTCTCTGCAAGTATGCATAGATGACCAGTTTGGAAGAGCATCCCGTCGCAAAGGGTTGTTTAAAGGGTCCACGAAGAGAGCCGGCGTTACATCTGCTTGGCATTGCAGATTCATCCTAAGCATATCTATGCAGTGATCTAGATTGAGGATAGAAAGTCAGTCAGAGTTCACATCATGTTTGACCAGTTAAGCTTGTTGAGCTTTGAGCGTAAGAGAATGTGAATCTTACCATAGTGTGAGTGTATATTCTCATCAGGGACGCCCTCGTCCAGAAATTTATAGTGTTCGTAGTTGAAGAAAAGCCCCATTCTCAAAGAGTTCTACTAGAGTTTCAGCTACTATGAGTCTGGTGAGTTTCAGCAGACTTGGCCTACCAGACAGTGAAGTAGATGGAAAACCTCCAGCATGGCCAAATACCCGCCGCCTTGTTCTTCTGGGATCTTATGGAAGGGCATCTCTGGCGAGTCAGTCATGTTTAGCATCTTGGCTTCTTCTTCAGTAACCCAGATGCCTCCAGCCCCTAGCTCGATTTCATGCCATGCAAGGTCAACTTCGTTGGAGTGCGATCCAGGAGGACCGCGCCATTTGTTTGTCTGCCTGAACTCTGCATTGTAATGATCCGGCGCCTTGTACCTGACTGCTTCAAAAGCGGGCGCTGCAACTCGTCAGTGGATGGATTGACGTCGGAAACGTATCTGCTTACATATTGTTGATAGCTCCCACGTACATTGCTCTACTAATTTGGTTTTAGAAGGAGTTGTACTGAAGATGAAAAGGAAAGCAGCAAGCGTAATAAAATTGGTAAGCCCTAGCACAATTATTGATCGTGGCAATCGGTGAGTCAACCACGTTGCCGAAGGGGTGCTCGCCTTAACTGCTTTCCCCTCCGATTGAGGAAGGCTTTCATAGTTTCGCTGCAGCTTCCACCACATCTTGAGAAAACGATTCTCCGGTTCGGTTCTTGAAAAAGTCTGGAGGCAGTGGTTTGCTGAAAAGCCTTATGAAGGTGAGTAGAAGAGAGTGCGCCCAACAATCAGAAGGTTCCTGTAGCTGACTGCTCTGCCATGTACGATCCTCATACTCTATTGGTGTTTTGAACTCGTGGTTATCTGGTGTATCGCTTTTAAGAGGGCCGATGAAACTTTCGCCCACTCACTTTCTCATAGCGCAATCCTTCGGGATTTGAGCTGCTTATTGCGGTCTAGTTCCGGCATGGGGGCCGCTCCAAAAGTCCTCATGCGGATGCGTGTGGATCACTGTCTTACAAGCCTTTTCGGAACACTGGTCATCAATAAAAGCCGGATGGTTGCATATTGGAGTTTGATAACATTGGACTGTGGAATTCCGAAGCAGATGGAAGCGCAACCCCGCCATTGTGGGATCGGATCCCCGGTTCACGCTGAGCCCACGTCCACCTATCCGGCGGCATTCTAAGTTGCTTGTGGATGTTTGGTTCAAAACAAGTCAGAGGAATCCCAATCACGTCATGGCAGCAGACCGATTGATTAGTCCAGACATACTCGGTTGATGATCCTGAGACGGTCTAGACGGCCCGTCTGTGACATCTGCACTGGATACCTTCCGTTCTTGGTCTCATAGATATTGAGTGTGCCAAAGAGCTCAAACAGGCTCAGAAACCAGTTGCTTTGAATAGCGTCCGGAGCAGTAGGATGCGATAAGACGCCACCATTGCGACGGAGTTGCCGTCAATGAGGGGCAGCATCCTGCTCAAGGACCAGATAAGTGCGCTAGCCCTCAAGGTGTATAAGTATCCAGAGGGCCCAGACTCGTGCAAGAGATACCTTGGCCTACTGCCGGTTTTCACTTTATATACTTCTCTACTAAGTTTACACGCCAAAATGCAGATCTCCATTGTCACTGTCCTTGCCCTACAGGCCATTGGCGTTATCGCCGCCCCTGTCGCCGCCCCTGCTGACGACTATGCAGACTTGGCCAAGGCCAACATTATTATCAAGTCTGCCGGCACGTACAAGCGTGACGAAGAGAAGCGAGCCGCGGAATACGCCAATGTTGCGAAGGCGAACATCATCATCAAGTCTGCTGGAACTTATAAGCGGGATGCCGATTATGAGAAGCTCGCCAAGGACTCGATCGTCATCAAGTCTGCTGGTACCTACAAGCGAGGCGAAGAGGTGAGTGCATAACCGGCCTTGGATACATTTTTTTGAACATGGACTGACAAAATAACGTAGTACGCTGACCTTGCGAAGGATTCTATTGTAATCAAGTCCGCAGGCACCTATAAGCGTGATGAAGAGAAGCGCAATGCCGATTACGAACAGTTGGCCAAGGACTCTATTGTCATCAAGTCCGCTGGAACTTACTAGGGTTGATGGCTAGTGCGCACTTGCATCTCCTTGCCTCTACAACGATCGGTTTTAGGAAGCTAGAGTGAAGGATGGATTTGCTATACAAGTTATGAACAGCATATTAAGAAATCAAGAAGTAATGTATCTCTAGAGAAAACTGAAGCAAATGGTTGATGTGGCATGAACTATTCGATCGATGTTTCCTAACTGGCTTTGTCCTGACTCGATCTGAGGTAATTCGTCGATGAAAAAAATAACATCATGAGACTCTCCTTCGGGAGCCACCACAAGTATCACTCTTGGCGCTAGTTCCCTACTTAGATTTGACATTGTATCTACTTGGAGTAGATCTACCAGACTTACGAAAGCCAAGTTATCGGCGCGATTCAACATAAACGTCGGCATTGCAACTCTCACTATGCAGTCAATTTTGATGTTGATGAACAACGAGAGCACAAGCAGACATTCACTCTCGCAATCACCTAATTGGAAATTTCTACGACACGATGATGGAGAACTTTCACCAGCCACACGTAGGCGCATTCATGCTTTGTGCTAGATGTCCAATTGCCAGAAACGACGATGTCAATCTTCTTCCCCTTGTGGTGGGCAAAACAGCCTTTCTTTCAGTCCCGTCGAATACGTCGAATTCAAGCTGCAGTGGGTCACTTTACTCACTGATATGTTTCTACGTACATGAAACGTTGATAAGCTGCGCGATGTGCTCTGCCGATGTGTGGGTAAACGTCCCGCCCAGCACTGGCTTTACTCTTGACCGCTTCTAGCCAGTAATATTCATTCAACCGTTGCCGGCCTGCAAGACACTTGACAAGGAGCTTTGCTACCAAACTGAAAGTATAGCCGTTGAACGATATCATATCTGCCAGGCCAGTAAAGTGCGTTCAACCCTAGTATTAAAGGCCGACTTCGCTAATCACAGGTAATTTTAAATGGATTTGCAGAGGCGTGCGATTTATTTTCACGTTGTCCCATCTTACTCTAGCCCCATTGCGTGTTGCCAAACAAAGAATTATACCTTTGAAGAGGGTTTTACACGTATCCTTCTGCAACCAACGGGGTCATGCTTCATCGACGTGAAGTTTGTGGTCCGTTGCTAACCCGTGCAATGGCTTGTGGGCTTAGAACAGTTGCAATGACAACCGAGAGGTATTACTCAACCTTGACAAGGACTAAGAGCCTACAGTGGCCCCCATTCCCTATCACTATGTGTTACACTTGATAGCTGGAGATTCAGCGCCTGCTTTCAGCATGAGGTGGGACACCAACAGCTGGTCGTAGATGCATAGACCTCCCAGTCCTCGAACCAAACAAAGCGTTCTTGCCGCATTGATTCTGAAGGGTTTACCCACGGTTATTACAACACTGACTTGTTCGTAGGCAACCAAAAATGGCCCTGTGTCTAGGCAGTACAAATGTCAGGTAATGGACAGGTACCTCAACGCGTTTGCCTTTGTTGGCCGTGTGGTTGCGCAGTGTCAGTCACAAGAGATGGAGATAAGGTAGATGAAGTCTGGTTCAATCCCTATTTCTCCTTATATTTTCGCCCTCTGTTACATGACATTCAACTTTGTACGCTCCCAGATCTCTGGGAGGCAAACTGAGACACCACAAAAATAAACAAGGACAAACGGTATCTGCCACTGCTGACTAGTCTTGGCAACCCCTAACTTGGAAGGGAGAGTTCGGTATGTGCACATGCTTTTGCCTACCCAAGACCCTGGGATTTCCCCTTGTCCCATCGAGAAAGATCCGAGTTTGTGCGACAATAACGTAATATCAAGTGGTCTTAGTTGCGGACCCTGACTCCAACATTCATCAAGGCTTAAGCGAGCTGGCACCTGTTCAATCGTTGGATGATCTTGAGTTTGTATACGTACTTGTGTTTGTCTCAGTCCCTTTGATCTGCATCCCTGCACCTGCATTCGCGATCCATTCCATCGTGCAATCGTGGCACAGGGGTTGACAATAGCCCCAGGCTCTGGTCAACCCTGTGCTTTCTGGGGTCGAGCCTGCCGTCGCGAAGGCGAACAATCACTCGAAGCTGATAGCCGACGAGACACTCAAGGTGGAACTTTCAATTCCCAATTTCGAATTTTTGTGCAGCTTTCTTTTTGATGGCGAATGGCTTTCCAGGATTCTCGTAAACAATCATAGTAAACATGGCGGCTGATTGGACGAGATACGCGGTCGGGGTGTAAGCGCTGTCCGCCACTCACCGATATAAGAAAGTTTTTGCCCACGCGAAGGAAATAGTGATCTTGGCGGTATGATTCACTTGTTCACTCCAGAATTCTCTTCTCAGTTCTTCAGCTCAGTGTCACCATGTTGCCAATTATTTTTGCGATCTTCGCCGCTCTGGCTGCCGCACAATCCACGCCCTGGCCCAAATTCGGCAACTGGACAGAAGCGTTCAATGGCTATGATTACCTTCTCTCGGGACCCACGACTTTGGGCAAGAAGACCGACTTTGAACTTGAACGCTGCCAATACGTCTGGAATCTCATCAACGAACGCACGAACGCGGCCGACAAGAACCTGTCAGCGCCGTACCCAGCCGAACGCTGCATGAACAGGCTCTACGAACGCAAGTCGGCCATTGGTGACCAGGGTTTTCTCGACATATTTGCCAAAGACATTGAAGAGGCCAAGCAGTTCTGGTACAGCGTCAACGAAAATTCGACTCTCGATGACCCAACCACATGGAAGGCTGTCGAGTGCCGCGCCTTGGTCCATCTCCCCAACGTGACTGCCTGGGCGTTCTCAGCGTGGTCTGCCTCCCCCTTTGCCGACGCAGCCAACAACCGCGGCAACGCGGAGCACTACTTCAAATACTCGGACCACACCGGGGCTATTGGGACATCGCATATCCTCGAAGGTTGGGGTGGTGTTACGACCAATTTCAGCATTCCCAACTACAGCCCCCAGACATGCGCTCAGAGGCCCATGGTCCGCCCGCTGCCGGAGTTTGCCATAAAGGCCTGCGGCGACAAGAACCTGGTCGATGAGAAGAGCACCAACTTTGGCGTGCTCAACATTGCAGCTCGCGATGTTGCTGGATGCGATGGCAAGAAGAGGGTGGATATCTATGCATCGATCTGGTATGGGAGCGGCATCTCAGAGGAGCACCTCGAGGCGGAGCGTCAGCATGTTATCATTGAGATTGTCAATATGAGTCTCAAGGCACAGGAGGACATTGAGAGCGGCAGATTTGCGGTTCCTGCGCCCCCAACTTCTTAGACTTGGACACCAAGTAGCTCTTTCACGGGCTCATCTTCTGCTGGGCTCGTTTGCCTCCCTACTGTAACAGCGGCTAACGGTGGACAGACATGGCATTGACTAAAAATTCCGCCAGTGCGGGCAAACATGCCTGCGCTGCTGTCAACATTGCCTAAAGGGACCACAAAGGCTTTGCTCCGCGACTTACGCCAATTGTTCAGCCGTGCTGTGACAATCCCGGTGCGAGCTTTTCAAGTGTCTTGAAGTTGATTGGGCTATATGTTCTATAATTTAGACATTCGGCCCAGCTACACTGGCCGTGGCTTGCCGTAAGTGTTTTAAACCCGAATCCGTATTAGCTGTATGTAGGCTCTGCAGAGATCGATAAAGAGCTTCCCTATTGATACCTTGCCATCTGCAACGTTCTGTTTCAGCCATTACCAAGCTAAAATGTCTCCTGTTGATACTTGCGCCGCGGTCGATGAACAACTTCATGATGGGAATCCAGTTATTCCATCTATCTTCAATGTTGTGACTCCCTATACAGCAACTAACCAGCATTGCTGCCATGAAAACGTCCCAAACATTTGTTCCTTCGTTTTTGAACTGGAAGTTGACGTCTGCATCTCGTTGAAGAAGACATGCTACCATATCTAATTTGGGAGGCAGCGTAAAAGTCGCATCGAGGAGGAGCGGCCACCAGAGGTGGCCATCTGGTCGGGCAGCACCTACATCAGCAGCTTTGGTGAGCCTTGTGATCAATCTCTTGGCCCAAGACCGTTTGCTCTCTATGAATCTCCCAACAGTTTGCGAATCTGTTCGTAACACCAAGCAGCCCGGCGTGGCTTTGACCTTGACATACTCGGATACACCTTTGTGTACTGCCAGTGACAAGAATGAGAATCCGTAGTAATGCTCCAGCCACGGACTAAGGTTGTCAACTCCAGAGACCATTTGGTAGAACTCTTCAATGCGATCAGGTCTGAACTTCCGTTCTGTAGTTTTCTGTAGATCATCCAATAATGTAACCATGTTGGACAGGTTCTCTCTTTCGACTAGTGCAGCTTCATCCAAACAACGAGCAGCATACTTAGCGATGCGAGGCCGGGGGTTAGATGTTATTTTCACGAGCGCAAGATGAGCAGAGCAGAGACGAATGTGGCAATCGAAAGTTTCCGCAGCCGCCCTAAGCTTGGCGCCCACAGCTGGGCTCTTGACAAAATCTTTGACACTCCGGTGAAGGTACTGTACTATTTGCCGAGTCCCAGAGTCATCTGACGAATCGATCGAGGCGATCTCTAGCAGGCCTTTGCACCGACTATTGATTCTTCGTCGTATAGTCTCCGTACGACTAGAAATAGCTTGTTGCGTAAATATATCGAGAGGCAGTTTGAGGGCAAAATCACAGTCATCCTCATCAGCGAAGGAGAGCAGAATGGGTGAGGGCGGCTCATCACAGGCCTCCAGAAATTTGAAGTACTGGGCCGCGTGCTCGAAATAGAACGGGTCCAAGGTGTCAAGAATCGCGCTGTACAATCTTTCCAGATCCGGTGGTAGGAGATCGAGACGCTTCTTCAAATCCGACATTCTGTCATCGTGACCCATGCCTGTAAGAAGCGATCGGACTACCAAATTGACCCACAAGAAAACCCCAGAGGACTTTTTAGTGATGTCTTCGATGAGTTCTGCTGCATAGCTGGCCTCTCTCTCCATCAAGCGACGAAATCCGGTATCGTTTTCGAACTGTTCGGTAACAAATGCCTTGATATCTCGGAAGGTGAGATCCTCCAGTTTGAGGCTCGGTCTGTGCTGAAACTCATCTTCGAATACAATCCAGGGTCGACTAGAAACGCAGAGTTTGACGTTTGATAGAGAAATTATATCTTTGAACACCTTTAGCAGACTTTCAGGTGCACCTGAAAACTCATCAAGTCCATCCACGAAGAGACAGATGTTGTAATCTATCCGGGCGGCTTTTATGATGCTGCTAAGCCACTTCCGTAATTCATCTTCTGGAAGCCGATGGATTGGATCGTTGAACAAACACATGGACTCCCAGTGAGCTGGGGATACTTGGGGTATTACTTCGGGGCATCTCCTCAAGATCTGGTGGATCAGGGACATGTAAAGACCTCTCGGTGAAGCAGCCATTGCCGTTCCTGATGCCCAGAAGTAAAACGATGCTATAATTAGGGGGCGTTGTTTGGCCCATTGAACCAGGTAGCGGTAGCACTGCGCCTTTGAGTCGTTCGGAAAAGACAGCCGTCTTTGCATAAGTGTATCATTGCCAGGTTCCCCGTAATCAGATATGAATTTCATCAAAGTCGACTTCCCTGAGCCAGCCTTTCCAGTCACCCAGTAGAGGGGCTCATCGGACTTGAGCCACTCTCTTAGGTCTGACCATTTGCGACCATCTTCTTGAGGAGAATGATCATCAAAGACCCAGCGCAAGGTCTTCTCGTGAGCATTCACGATTCTAGAACGACGACTGTCCATGCCTGCATGGTAGAAGCTGTTCAAGAACTCGGCTTCGAGCTCCTCTTTCCGAACGCGAGGGATGTTGAAAACAGGGCAACTCCTTTTTGCGATGTTCTCGGCTTCTTTATCTGGGCCTGTGATAAGCCACAGCATGCCTTTGCGTAATGATTTTGCACTGCGCTGTCGCTCCATAGCATCAGCATCGAGATTTCGCGTGACAAAGTCAATCACTGCATCGCCGGGTGCATCCCAGGAAATTTCGCTGCCAGAGATTTGCCGGCTCAAGGTTCCGGTGTTGTCCTGTACAATCCCCAATTTCTGTAGAATGAGCTCCTGTTGCTCTGCGGACCTCATTGCATAGTCTCTGGGTTGCTTGAGTCAGAAATTTGATCACAAACAAATGACAATAGACACAGAACTAGGTAGTCTGGTTTCACCTGAGGTTCCCAGCCGCTAGCCAAAGACATACCTTAGAGAACTAAGAAGAGCTACATTCAGACTTTCGCTCAACGCCTTGACTTGGATGTTCAAGTCATCAATCTTCTTCTGGTTCCATGTCGCTTTGAACGCTGTGACCACGGCACCCCATCTGGTTCTTTCGTCTTTGAACCCGATGCTGTCCAAGGATTTCAGTATCTCGGAACATTTCTCGGCACAGGAGTCAGACACTCTGACAACTTGTTGATACCGTGTTGAGAGCGTTATGCGTTCTGCCTGGGAAATCTGGAGCTGCCCCGAGGTGGCTTGGAGATTGGCTACGGCATTGCGAAGATCTCTCAAGTCATTGGGTACGGTGCCACCAGAGCGGTGGATTTCCAAGCCTTTATCGAAGACTTTCTTTGCGAATTCGACAAACTGAAGCACGTTCGCTGCGAGAGAAAATGCCGCCACAGCCTCAGCCATGTTGCAAAATATTGTGTGGTGACCAACATCCAAATGAAGAAGGAAACAATTGAGGGAATTGATGTAGGACGACAAGCGATCCCTAACCTAAGATAAGGGATCTGCATCAGCAGCAGGCAGTGAGAGTGTGTCTGACATCATTTTCAACTGTGGCTGTGTTCACGCACCTCGCCCCGTCAATCATCCAGTTCTCTAGTAAGGCTGCGAGCCTTCTAGTCTTCACCTTAGTTTAGGTCCGAATGATTTCCAGAAGATGGGGAAGCAGACTTGTTTAGTACTTCACAAATTATAATCAAGTCTCTTCATGTCAACCCTCTCACCTCAAGAGTCCCACTGCAGCACAGCTACCATTACCATGCTGTTACGAGCTAAAGCCTGGTTAGTCAACTTCACCTTTGCCCAGGCGACCCTGCAAGGGCTACTTATTTGCTGCCGGTAACCTATCAAGCGCAGCTGCGACAACTTATTTCTTTTTTCCATCTAATACATCTTTTTCATTTTACACGGTGAAGCGAACAGACCGAATTGAAGCTTATGTCGCTCATAGTCGGTCCATCAGACAGACAACTACTGAGCAACTTTGTAAACCAGCTTCTCAGCACTCACACCACCCTTGGCTTGCAACTCGAAGCCCTTGGGGATATCTTCAAGGCCGCCAAACTCCTTTGGCGGGTTCGGTTTGATGCTTCCATCCTCCAACCACTTGGGCAAGAGCTTGATGTACTTTTCCCAAAACTTCTTATCATCGGGCTTCGGCCCGTCGATGTTGTCGAAAGCGCCGTACGTAAGGCTGCGTCCAAAGACCGTGTACGCAAGCGTGCTCTCAACCTTGACGCCCTGCGGAGCTTCGACCTCGTCCGCCTTCCGGGGCAGGATGCACATGACGTGGCCGCCCTTTGCAGACACGGTCTTGACGACGGCCTTGGTGGTCTCGACTTCGCTGATGGTGTCAAAGACGTACTGGAGGTTGTCATTTGCCGCCTTCTTGACTTGGTCAATCCAGTCCGCGTCCCGGTAGTCGATGGTGATGTCGGCGCCTAGGCTCTTGAGAAGCTCATGGTTCTTCTTGCCTCCTGTCGCGATGACGTAGAGACCAGCCTTCTTTGCGAGCTGGATCGCGTACAAGCCCACGCTGCCGGTTCCTCCGTTGATCAACACAGGGATGGGCTCCTTGGCCGGGTTCTCTGGCTCAGGGAGACCCAGACGCTGGAAAAGAGCCTGCACCGAAGTTGCAAAGGCCAAGGAGACCACGGCAGCCTGCGAATCGGTGAGGTTGTCGGGGACAGGGAAGACGAGAGTGCTCTCGGTGACGAGGTACTCGGCAAATGCACCGCGAGTGGGGTCAACGCTCGCGCCGTGGACCCAGCCGGCGACGCGCTGGCCCTGCTTGAAAGACGTGCCGTTGGGGTCTGCGATTGTGCCGGCAAAGTCACAACCGACGATGCGGCCGGCCGGGGCACTGGCAGTGGATTTCCAGTCGGTTGGGTTCTGAGCCACGACGGAGACTTTGATGAGAACCTCACCGGGACCGGGTTGAGGCTTCGGGATCTAGAACTCTGGTAAGTAAGCTGAAGGGGAGGCGATAGAATGGAATACACTTGCCTCTTGGACCTTGGCGGTCTTGTCGCCTTGGGTGACGAGGGCTTTCATGGTGCTAGCCATGGTGTGACTTGCGGGTGGTGCTTGGAGAGTGTTGGCGGGGGTTCAAGGACAGTTCAAACGAAGCACGGCAGAGTTGGAGATTGAGTTTGCAAGTTGTTTGATTCTTGGCAAACGGGCAGGATGGCTTCAGGTCGATATAAGCTGGTTCAGTTGCAAGCACATTAGTCAGTGGAATTGCTTAGAAATCTGCATGACGGATGGCCGGACCGTCCAGATGAGCCAAAGAACCACTCAAAAGGGCCCATCCCGCTTGTAAATTCTAGAAAGTGTGGTGTCCACAGCTCCACAGCAAGCGGAAACCAGGCATGAAGGGGATGGAGTTAAGGTTGGTGAAGTGGTCATCATCTCATCATCTCCGAAGCCGTGCTTGAGCAAGCTACCGGTACTACGTAGATCTTGTCGTCCGTGCGGAGTCTCCGCCTCGAACGCTAACTGCTCGTGCAACGGAATACAGCGTGCTGGGTTTTGAGGGCATCGTCGGGTGGAGTTTGATGGTTCCCAGGTTGGGTGCAGGACGAACGTGTCTCAGCAGATCTCAACGGTAACTAGCCTCGTTGGCGCGCCCCATGAAGCGCCACAACAATGGCTGTCTCTCGCATCCGTGCTGCTCGAGGACATACTTGGGTATGCAGTCTAGGCAGTGTACTAACACGCTAACTACCGGTATTGCCTCGGTCCCGCCCCACGTCGGCTCTGGAATGGGAAGGATTTTGGCCGAATTCGGTAATTCTTCATGTTTCCGGAAATCCACCTTTCAGCACAATGCCGGCGACAAGTTGATCCTGTCTTGTTTCTAATCCCTTGCCGACACTGACAGCGTTGAAGCAGCAAACATCCAGTTTCCACCATCTCGTGCATCCTCGCGACTGTCAATCACCTTGGCGCAGCACCAACCCTCATGCAGCCAGCGGCTCCTTATCATCGTGCATGTGCAAGGTGACCTCGCGGCAAGGGTTGGTGTCCCCATATTAGCTCTCGCGCAATGCTGCCCTTGAATGATAAATGCACCCGCCACCGCTTTCCTCTCCGCTTGGCCGTGTTTGGCCACGTTCTTCCCTTCGAACAACACAATTGCCCTGGATAATTGGATTCCTCATTCCTGAAGAATCCAAAGATGCAGTTTCTCGGAACTGCGGCGCTCGCTTGCGCGCTCCTTGGTTCATCGGCATGGGCCGCGTCCTACACCGAGGCACTCATCAGTCTACACAAGACTCTTGTCGAGGCCGACTCAACAACCAAAAACGAAGCCCTCGGGACACAAGCCCTCAAGGCCTACCTTGAAACCAACTTCACCGTCGAGCTCCAGACTGTCGAAGGAAACAGACAAAACGTCTACGCCTACCCCGGCAACGGCCGCAAGGCACGTGTCCTTCTCACCTCGCACATCGACACAGTGCCCCCATACATCCCGTACTCTCGCGATGGCGATGAGATTTGGGGCCGGGGCACGTCTGACGCGAAAGGCAGTGTTGCCGCGCAGATCACGGCGGTAGAGGTCCTTCTTGAGAGCGGCGAGATCAGTGAGGGTGACGTCTCCCTCTTGTATGTCATTGGTGAGGAGTCTTCAGGCGACGGTATGCGGGCAGCCAATGCTCTGAATCTCACTTGGGAATCTGTCATCTTTGGCGAGCCAACGGAGAACAATCTCGTGCGGGCGCACAAAGGCGTGCTGGGGTTCAACATCACCGCCGACGGAGTGGCTGGGCATTCTGGGTACCCCGCGAATGGGCGAAGCGCCATTGATCTCCTCGTTCGCGCGCTGGACAAGCTCCGGGAGACCCCCCTGCCTTCGACAGAGGAGTTTGGAAACACAACGTTGAATATGGGGTTCATCGAGGGTGGGATTGCTGCCAACGTCATCGCGGAGAGTGCGGCGGGAAGAGTTTCCATTCGAGTAGCGACGGACGATCTGGAAGGGATTAAGGACATCCTCAACAAAGCTGTCTCTGAAGCCACGCCTGAGTATGTGAACTTGGTCTTCACAGGTCAAGGGTTACCAGTCAGCTTGGATTACGACGTTGAAGGTAAGCTGCATATGTTCTGGGCGTGGCTGAAAGAGTACATTACTGACACTTGCAGGGTTCAACACTACGGTTGTCAACTACTACACGGATGTTCCTCATCTAAACGGCACGCATAAGCGGTACCTATACGGACCAGGGACTATTCTCGTCGCTCACTCGGCGGAGGAGCGGATCACTGTCTCCGACCTGGAGCTTGCGGTGGAGGGCTACAAGAAGCTGATTCTGGAGTCTCTCCAAGAATAACGCACACTGGAAGAGCAAATGAGATTGACTTGTGCTCGGCCACGTACTTTATACATTGGCGGAGGAGAATCACCGCATTTGCTTTGAACACGTCGAAATGACATCGACTCCAGCCCATCTCCGCACACGGCACCCAATTGCATGATCAGAGAGTTGAACAGCAGGAGTGAGAATGAAAATATCCTGACATGAGTGCTCAGCATACAATGAAATGACCCTAATCCACCGGCCTCAGTCTCATCATCCACCACCTGGAGTGGGTTGAGACGCGTTGGTGAGTGAGATTCACCGAATTCACCCGAGCGATGAAACGGTACGTACCTGTGCGGGGGCCCCTCACCAGTAATTCGAGCGGCCACTGACGTCATTTGGCTGGGCGGTTACGACCCCTCCTTCGGACTGTCCGTTCACGTGAGACAGCTGAGCTCAGCTGGAGCTCCCCCGGCTGCCTCACCAGCTCGGGATCACCCGCCCGTGCTCTCCCAAGGTAGCTACCTGAGCTTCTCGAGCTAGCACCAGTTGAGCGTCTAACCGGTAACCTGACTCTCTCACTCGGGCTAACGACCTCCATCTCCAAATCCCCATCCCCCCCCCATTGTGCAACCAAGAGTTACAATGTCGAACTCCCGCGGCCTCCCCGATGTCTTGATGACCAAGGTCGACGAGTACGTCGACTCACTCGCCCCTCAGATCCAGCCCCGCATCGCAGCTGAGATCGGCACCTTTCAGACGAGGACCATCGACAGTCTCGAGGACCAGGTCATTGATGCTTTCCGCTCTTTGTTCAACAAGGACAAGCCCTCCGGCGATGGCTCAAGAGGACTCAACGACACGCCCCGGACGCCTATGGTGTCCAGTCCCTCCCCTTCGCCGACGAAATTGGCAAGCTCACCCGCAGCTTCAGCGTCATCACGGACGAAGCCGGCGACGATCTGAGGGACATCTTCAACCTTACCGAAGGCCGCGGAGGCGGTCCCGAGACGCAGTCGCGCGGAGTTAGCCACACTGACTCCTTCTCTGGCGCCAAGGGCTTTCTCTCCTCTGCCATCAACGTCGTCCAGGACCATCTCGACAAGAACAAAGGCCCTGGAGGCCAGAGTTTCGAGCTTGACGGTCTTCTCGGCGTTCTGAGCAACACCGTCAAAGACGCCGCGCGCAACCCAGAGGAGAAGGCGCGGGCCATCAGTCCCGAGATCAAGGAGAAGGTCGGCCTGAAGCTGAGGGAGCAGCACGCGCCCATCGCGGAGCAGTTTACCCGTATCGCGCTGGACCACATCAAGCGCTGGCTGCGCGGCAACACGAGCACGCGGGACCTCGGCGATGGCGTCAAGGGCGAGATTGAGGACCATGTCAAGGACTTGGTCAAGGGCCTCGGAGGACTATTCGGCAACAAAAAGAGCTCTCAGGAGGGTTCCCGGGGCATCGGCGACCGCGACGGCGGGGGAGAGGGAAGCAGCGGCGGCTTCTCCAAGGTCATCAGCGACAAGCTCAGCACCGGCCTCGCCAAGGTCCACAGGGACGTGCGTCTCGAGTTCCGCAAGATCCTCGGCGGCATCGAGAAGCAGCTCTTCGAGCTCCTCCCAGACGCCTTCCAACGCCCTCTCGAGAAGATCCTCGGAGGAAACCCGTTCGACTCGCAGCTCGACCGCGACGCCGGCGGCAACGCGGACCGCGGCTTCGGCGACGACATCAAGATCAAGCTTGTCAACAAGATCCGCGGCCTCGTTCGCAAGGTGCAGGAGACGCTGCGCGAGAGCATTCTCGGCGTCGTCAACGGTGGCCATCGCAAGTTCGAGCGCGAGAGCTGGGTTTTCGTGCAGAACATTGTCGAGCAAAAGGTGCAAAAGTACCTTCCCAAGGTGAAGATCGACGTGCCAGATGACATTGGCAACGAGAATGTCAGTGTTGGTGCGCCGACGGCTGGGTCACAGCTTGGCGGCGCCGGCGGTCCCCATTCCGGACCTCCCCAGGGCGGGAACTACGCTCCGCCGCCGCCGCATGAGCAGTACGGCGGTCAGGGCTCGCACCAGCAGTCGTATAACCCTCCGCCGCACCAGGAGTACAGGCCTGATCAGCACCAGCAGTACCAGTCTCACCAAGAGTACCGGCCCAGCGAGAACCAGCCACCTCAATCGTACCAACAGTACCACTCTGAACAGCACCAGAGCCACGGGCAGAGCCAAGGCTACGGCCAAGGTCAGAGCTACGGAGGAAACCAAAACTACGGAGAAGGCCAGAACTACGGCGCTAACCCGGACCACAACCAATACGGCGACAACCCGCGGTACTGAGATGGCCATCCGGCACCGGAAAACATCTAGGAGGCATATAGGAATGGGAGATTGCATTAGGGCGGGAAAACAAATCAGTTGCCACCAGGTTGGGACTGGACGTGGGGATGAGCATGGATCTCAAGTAGCATGCGTTAATGAATTATGAGAAAGAACAGCACCATATTGGTATTGAACGAATACGTGAACCTTCACTCCGCGTCCGCCAACTCCTTCGCTCCTTCATCCTCCTCAAGAACCCCAAACCTCCCAATACACAATAAGTCCCGAGGGGGAGCATGGGGTGCTAAATCTTTAGGGGGCATTACTGTGTCTTATCACTGTTATCACGTATAGAATACAACGTCGGTCAAAGAATACGGCATATTCAATAGTAGCCGCGTTTTAGACGTAGGGTTTGTAGTCGTTCTAATCCGTATTATTCGGGTATTAGCCGGACTAATATAGCCACCATACTTCCGAGAGCTTTTCAGCCTATCCCAACTTGACACCACTTAGCACTATGTACCTTTCGAGGCGCAAGCTGGTCTTTTCTCAGGATACAAAGGGCTATGTCCCCTGGCAACGCTGAGTGTAACCAATCATGAGGCACCACGATATCTGCCTGCAGGGCTGTGCTTCGAATTAACTTGTTGCAGAAGGATGCGTCTTGTCATCACTCTCGCCTGGATCATATAAAAGGCACCGTACGCGTTTGTCCAAACTCTTCCCGTGTACTGTTCTGCCTGGAAAGCTCATCATCCTTCCCAGCTCCGGGACCTCGCACTGTTCCAGATCTACAACCGCGTTTTTCGTCCATGGTGGTAGCAGAAACCGTATAATTTATGGCAATGAACCGCCGAGAATCCGGATTCAATGACGTAGTCAATAATGACATTGATTCAGGGGTAAACAATTGGTTCCACACAGGTGTCGGCACCGAAAATTTCTTGGTCAATAGTGGCACCGTCAACTTCAATGTCTCCTATTCCACAGGCACTTCGTTTTTTAGCATTTTCAAAGAATGCGAGATAAATGAATAAGCCTTTCGCTCTGTCTATAGCGCGGGGAGGGGCGTGAGTTTGCTTTTGAACGCTCTAATGCTAGGTCTAAACTGACTTGTGACCAAGGCGCGAGGCCCCTTGTCTTTCATCCAGCCACCAGCAACCCGCTACGCCCCGTATGCGACCATCGAAGAGAGCCATGTACGGACGATATTTTATAAGATTGCTCGAGACTTCCAATTCCTCGATGCTGGGTTCGCTGAATTTTACCGTGTGACAGTCCCCCACAACGAGTTGGTATCTGCGGAGTTGAAAAGTATACATGATAAATACTTTCACGGTGTCGCTGACGACCGCGGTCACTTGGGCTCGTTGAGTAACTTCTTGGAGCGGGCCGCTGACCATAAAAAAGTGTATCCAGAAAATATGCCACGGGCAAGGTTCATTCCGTAAGATTACGGAGAACGTGCGTTGGAGTACCTGCAGGGCGGCTTCGAGATTCCTTACTGGGCCCTGTTGCGCGACATCTTCATCCCCTACTGTGAGTCGGGCGAGGTGGATAGCGCGGCCAAGTTCTACATCACCCACACAATCAACAGTGTACAACTCCAAACTCGAGCCCGGCTGCAAAAAACACGGATAGACTACTCCTATGAGCTGCCCAAGGAAATTGCGAACGGGATCAAGGGGAGGCTGGATGTGCTAGGGGATATGACGGGGTCCATCTCGTCCCATCTCGGTGACGAATTGAGCACCTATGCTCACTTATTTCTTCTGACACAGCCGCCATCCAATGTATCAAACTATATAGCCGCCATTGAGCCACCACCAGCTGCAATACCCGAAGTTGCACGTACAGAGGGCCCGAGGAACATCGTCAGTACATGCGCAACCTCTTATTTGATGCCTCAGCCCTGACTATGCTCTAGGAGAAAGTTGATTCAAGCACGTTGTTCATCCTCTTTCTCGCCCTGGCGATCATCCCAGCTTGTCTCGGGTTCGACCGGCACTCGAGCCCGGGGCCAGGGGAAGAAACCATCGGCAAGGCGCGAGATGCCGACTTCATGTGGCTCATTGCCGGCAACCTCCTGTCGCTGCTCGGCAACATCTTCGCGGTGCTGCCGCTGTGAAGAATGAAGAGGGGCTCCACCGCGCACCTCGTTACCCAAGGCTTCATCCTGCTCTCGACGGCGCTCGGCGTCGCGTTGATCGCGTCGTACTGCTTCTTGAACAAGGGCTGGAGCTCCTTGACGTCGTTCTTCTCCAGCTTATTCGCCATCAGTGCGGTGTATGTTTCCACGCATCATGTCAGCATCCAAAGCTCACAGAGCGCTGCAAGACATCCTTCTGTTAAGGCGAAGAACGAATAGGGAGAATCATGGAGTAGGATTCGTTATGTTAAATTATTTAAAAAGGGCAGATTGTCGAACTAAAAGCACATGTAGGGGGAAGGCTTACTATTCTATCCTAAGACGTTTGGGGTCCGCGAAGCGAATTCAGGATTGGCGTCCTGGTAAAAATGGACCGTAGGCGTTGGGCATTGAAGACGCATTGCTTCTTGATGTAAGGCAACTTCGTAGGAATTGCACAAAAGGAACAAGCGGTGATTTAATTGGACTGGGCTGGCACAAGGATTCGATTCCCCGAGCTCTTTACTCTTCCATGACATTTTCCGAAGTGCCTTTGACCCATGGTTGCAAAAGCAGGTTCGGTGATCTCTGGTTCAAGACCACTTCCAATGTACTGGCAGCGTGAATATGGTTGGGGGGAAAAGAGGCACTTGGGAAGCAGGTATAGTCGTCCGTATTGCTAGGCCATGGTACAAGCAATGATGGTTTTGGTGCCTCGTCGATTCGGCCATAGTTTTCCACCTTCCAGAGCAATCTTTGGTATCTGTTTCAGATCGCATAATGGATGGAGACGAAACAGGACAAGGCAGCGTGGGACAAAAGTTGAGATCGGTGTACAATGCCGATTATTTCCCCTACTTTCACCAACCAACCTTAGTTCTGGGTGGCTTTTCAGGGTCCTTCGCCCTCCTCTATCTTCCCTAACCATACTCTCGTTGGCAATGACCTCCAAAACCCAGTCCTTTTGTCCCTCGCAGTCGACGGAAGAATAGTAGAATTAGTATACCGGCTTACATTCATCGTTGGGTTAAACAGGGTATTCATCCCACAAGCGAAGAATAATGTGTGCCATGATGGTCCCAGTCTTGGCGACTTTACGATAACAGGCGTTCTATTGAATACGTAAGCACAGGCTAAAAGAAACTACCAGGGAGCTGCTTGTATCCCAGTCTAGTAGGAGGCAAGATTTCAAGACATATGGCCCTTGAGTCCTCATGGGGTACCTAAAACAGGATGCCAGCCCCCCCGAAAATGGCCCCCAAAACCCCAACACAAGCACTCTCTGTGTGACTACAACTTTCATTCATAGGAACAACTAGAATTCGATGCCACCTCTTCATCAACATCGACACAAAAGAGGAACGTAGACGAAGAATCGAAGGACGAGATGCTATTCTTAGACCGAAACGGCCCCAAGGTACTCTTCTATCGTACCACCATGAGAAGCAAGTGTGTAAAAATCAGCCATGGATATCAGGAAGGGCCATGTCGTAATGGGAGCATTACGAAAAGACCGGAACCAAAGTAGCCTTCCATCGCTCCATCCAATGCTGAATCGAATGGCCGTGTAAAAGTCCCCAGAATCGGCTCATCCCTCCTCAAATCTGACCGTTAACCTGCTCCTCAGAGCCAGCCGCAGCGGCGTCATTGCCCTTGCCTTTGCGAGCGCGCTTCATGGTCGGGGTGCCCTCCTCCTCGGCGTCCTCCTCGGCGGCCTCGGCGATCTTCTTCTTGCGGGGCGTGGCTGCCTTCTTGGGGCGCGGGGCGGCGGCCAGTTCCTCGGTGACCAAAGAGAACCAGTCGTGCTTCTCGGCCGCCTTGCGGACCATGTGGCGGACGCTGTCACCGCTGGCGAAGCCGGCGTCCTCGGCGATTTTGGCGTAGGCGGCAGCGCTGGTGGGACGCGGTACGAGCTTGAGAATGGCGAGAGCGAGCTTGATCTCGTTCTCGGTGGCGTTAATGCCGGACGCGTTAGAGGCGGCTTTGGGAGGCATGTTTGCGTTGGTGGTCTTGTGGGGAGTTAGTGGTTAGTCAAGAAGGAAATAAAGGCTTATTGGGAGATGGCAAGAGGCTTACCGTGAGAGGATTCTGGTATTTTTGACGTGATTCAGATGATTAGAGTTGGTGTTTTGGTTGCTTTGGGTAGGAAATCAAGTTGGAAGTTGAGTGTTTGTGAGGCTGGAGGTTTGAGCTTGGGTTCTTAGCAGATATTTGATACTTGGAGCCGGGCTTCGACTTGACAGTCATCTCTTCTGGGAAGGAAGGATCCAGACAGTGAAAGAATTTTCCCGTTTGAACTTGCCTCCAGATGTATTTGAACAAGCCCGGTGAGAAGTGGGTTTTGGGTGAACGGCGTTGTAGTGCGTGGTTTTGAGTGTGTGAGGCGGATGTTGGGGCGAAGCTGTGAGTTCTTTCAGATGGCAAGACATCAATCGGGTCGAAGGCTTTGGAACAAGAAAAAAAAAAGAGAGAGGCTCCGAACGCAACATGCTGCACATTCAGGCTATTGAAATGGCACGGGTTGGTGTCATATTTGGTGCGCGTCCTTGATGGATTTCTAGTGCATCAAATGAAGAGGAGTTGAGTTCAGTCTTTGAACAGTTTTTAACAATCTCCATGGTTGACTGACAATGATTTGGGGGCAATTCTTATTGGGAACTTGTGAGGAAGAAGTAGAACCAACGGCTGGCCTGAGGTGATCGAAAGCTTGACAACGAGATACCAGGCAATTTCTTTCTCCCTACCTGCTACTTATTTCTGCTGGGGATGAGTGGTGTTTGGCATTTCTTCCAGTTCACGTTGAAAAGGGGTAGAAAGCAGGTGGACAGAGGGGTGAAAGGCTGTCGAAGTTTGCCTTGGGACTGAGGGTGGTTCGCAGGAGTTTCCGGGTGAGCTGCCTGCTACTTGTGGCTAAGTCAAGATCCGAGTCTCCTTTTTGGAACAAGATACCAATTGCAAGATGCCATATGCACTTGTAAGACATTTGGATGACAATGCTCGATAACTTGCAGGCTCAGGCTCCAGTATGGCTCCTGATTCCCACAACGTCGATGCAGGTTTGACCGCATGTTGGGATGCTGAATACAATCTGTGGAGATTTATTCATTAGGGGCTATCACTATGCATGCTAGCTAATCATCAAATGATGTGGGAATGACCGCAAAAAGCATCTGACATTTGAACAGACCATCATCAAATCAAAGTGCATTGTCACAACTTTCAGTTCCTAGGAGAATAAGTGATATTACTACAACCTTGTCACCGAGACCATTTTATCTATATTTCGCTCACTTAACCAGGACATCCCTTACAAGCCAACAGCAGAGCGGATGGCATCGATGAGGATGTTGTGGTAATCACCACCGGCCTCCCACAAGGCGAAACCGGCCAGCTTTGACGAAGTGATGTACCGGCCCTTGGCTGTCAGAGACTCGGGGTTGTCGTAGGAAACCCAGACCTGAGCGGTCTCGTTGTAAAGGTAAGGCTGTTCCATTGTTAGTTGCTGTCCGACCTGCGGCAGTTCGAGTGGGGGGAGAACATACCGTCTGGCTGCAGTTGTCGTATCCGGTGGCGATGTTCTGGCGGGGCTTGCCAGTCTCGTCGAGGAAGTTGCCCTCGGTGATCATGCTCCAGAAGGTGTAGGTGCCACTGGGAGGGTTTGCGTTGCCGCACTCGTCGATCGATGGGTCGTCGTCCCAGCTGCTGCCCTGGAAGCGGTGGCTGCTGTTCTGGGGCGGGTACGCGTTCAGGACGCCGGGGGAGGTGAAGGCGCTGGTAGAGTTAACGGAGAAGCCGTGGCCGTAGGCGCCGACGGCGAGGACGAGCTTGTGAGCGGGGATGCCGGCGTTGATCCACTTGTCGACGCCCTCCTTGATGCCGCCCTGGTTGTTGCGGGGGTCGCAGGACGAGGCCAGGGGCGCGTTGGGGCCGCCGGTCGCAGCCCAGGCGCCGAAGATGTCGTAGCCCATGATCATGAGATAATCGAGGGTCTCGGCGAAGGAGGCAAGGGTGCCGTTGGCGCTAGAGACGCCGGCCGCGTCGTACCACGGGAACAGGCTGGTAGCCGCGGTCAGGTATAGCTGCTTGGTCTGCTTCTGTCTCAGCTCCGTGAGGAAGGCTGCGAAGTTGGCCGTGTCATTGACGTTGATGGCGTTGCAGCCCAGGCCCTGGCGGTTGGGGTACTCCCAGTCGAAGTCCAGGCCTGATGCTTGTCAGCGGGGGGGGTTCAATGTGGGCAGGCTCTCGGCCACAACTTACCATCCAGGTTGTACTTCTCGACAAAATCCAAGCAGGTCTTGACAAAGGCAGTACGGTTCTCGGCGCTTCCGATGTTGGTGCTCATGTAGCGGCTTCCGGTCCAGCCACCGATAGAGACGAGCGCCTTGACGTTCTGCAGAAAAGAGTCAGCAACTTTTGTAACATACGCGCGGCGCGGTCGAGTCAGGAAAACATACCTTCTCGTGAGCGGCCGAGACGAAGACGGGGAGCTGGTCGGGGGCGGACTTGGTCAGGTTGAGGCTGCCGTCCGCGTTCGTCTCCGCGAAGGCGTACTTGGCATCCGTGTACTTCTCCCACGGCATGCTGGAGACGGGAAAACCGCGGTTCGCGTGGTAGCCGGCGAAGTAGGTCGAGGCCACGACGCCGCTCTCGGGGCAGGGTGCGGCGGAAGCGCCCACAGCCAGCAAGGCTGCGAGCGAGAGTCTAGCGAACGACATTATCGAATAGAGGAGGAAAACTTGAACCGTAACAAAAGAATGTAGTAAAGTTGGAGAGTGTTCAGCTCGAGGCTAACGAGCAAGAATCGCAGTGGCACGGCCGGCGCGACGACTCGACCATCTTAAGTAACGGCACGTCGTACACGGGAGATGAGCGCGGCGCTTCACATCACGTTTACCCCTACCTTAATAGAGTTCATCACAGCCCCATGTTGACGAAGCAAACTGATTGCTTTTCTGGGGCTGCGTGGGCCAACGTCAACGGTCGCCCGAGGCACAAATGACTCGGCGTTGGGGGCTGACGACCAATGCCGGCAAGGAAAACCCAGACGCCGCACCCGAAAGTTTGATCTGATGGCAAGGTCCTCTGGACCGTGGTTATCACATTCTGGTCGTCATTGGGCAGGGTGTAAGCGGCGCTGCAATATGTTGCGCATCATTGGCCCCTGAGCCCTGGCCGGCAACCCGGTAACTATGCTCTCTGCACTCGGCCTAACGCTGCACGAGCGCCCCATCCGCCCCTATTCTTGGACGGGCAAAGTCTGTTAGGCCTCCACGGGACCATGGGTGCCTCTTGGCTCTTGCAGCCGGGCCGTCCGGGAGACGCTGGGCACTTTGGACAAGCAGCGGGAGATCGAGCTGGGCGAACAACTGCCATATTGAGACTGCCTTAGCTCGGAGGGGCAAGGGGCATGGCGCAACCAGTGGTCATGCGCAGCCGCTCTTGACATGACCCCAAAGGCTCGAAAGCGGGAATGTCGCACCGGACAAGCCGCCACTCCTTTGGGAGCGCGGGCGATTGGCTGGAGCAATTGAACGAAAGTTACGCGGTGGAACCCTGGAGAGCTGATCGGCATTGCGTAGCGCGACAGCCAAGGCCGTTTACCCTTTTTGTTTTCTCGCAATTGCGTGTTCGCGAGCTGTCAAAAAACACGGGGCCGCGTTGGTGGCGTTTGCGTTTCGTTTGTTGGAGCGCTTCTCTCTTCCTGTGAACTCTGTCAGCTTGGTCAGAGTCTTGGGTCTCGCAACGAGTGGTTGAGCGCGCCGCCGAAAGCGAACACCTGAAACCACGGGTAAACAGCACTGCATTGCAAGGCCGTTCTCGCTCTGCCTGCAATGCAAGTGCAACAACACGCCGACGGCGGCCGTTGCTCCGATCAACAAACTGGATCCCCCGGTGTCCCCTTCTCCCTCGTCGAGTTGGGGAGCATATTGAGTTTTGTGTGGGTGACATACCGTGGTACCACCTACGTAGGTCCAACCAACATATCAGGCGCTGTTGGTCTGTTGGTGTCCATCAACGAGCCCTGTGCCGTGCTATGCGAATTGCTCCCACAGGTCGGCGCGGCGCCGTAGACGGACCCGAGGTGTCCAGATGGGTCGATTTCCACTCTTCCGCCCACGCTTTTAGCCCTACTATGGAAAGGTTCTTCTGTTTTGAGCGCTGAGTCATCCATTGACCAGGCGAAGTTTATATTCTGGGCCCGTCCTGAGGTACTTCATCTCCCACCTCTACATCCAATCTCGGAACGAGTCTCTCGGTATCGGTATTGAGTGTCTTGTCTGGTATTATCCAAGGTCTGAATACGTAATCGAATCTTGCAGAGCAGTTTTCTCAATGCAAAACAAAACTTATTATCCCATGTCATGTCTGTCACAATCTCCGTGTTGACAATGTTCCAACATTGTGCCTACCTACTCTACGTACTCGGAACCTCCCAGCGAACGTTTCTCTCAACTCTTTGGCGCTTGCTGAATTTACGTCGAACGTATCTCATTATGCTCTGGAAAATCTTTGGTTTCTCTTCTAGCACTGCACTGACCTCGTTTGGAAATGTACTCACTTTGCACAGCGCTGAGCAATTTTACTCCATGGCCGATATCCTGGAGCCTTATGCCGACGTTTATGAAACTTCCAGTACAATGAACCGTGCTGTGCGACGACCTGCAATCACAGCACGTTTGTGCTGCCTTCTGTGATCGGATGCTGTTTCCCGCCGTTTTGCTAATAAAAATGCCATACGTTGGAAAATTATTCAAATTCTTTGCTGAGATGTTCAAAAACATTAACAAGTTACTGCTATCATTGGATAAACCCTTGAGCTGATTCTGGCCGACAATGATGAACCCTTCTTCCGTAAAGTTAAGCTGAATTATTGTTTACTTCCGTCAACCGCACTGTTCAGCAGAGTCCCACGCCGCGTTTGCATTTTTCCCCGAGAAGGAATGTTACGAAAAAGCATAATCATACAGCTTGATGGTAAATGTTACCTGCGTCAACTCCTTCACTTCCGGTCCTTCTTCTTATTCAGTCTTAAATCCAGGTGAAAAACACAATGAAAGACGCCAAGTGTTAGCATGACCTTTGCATACGCCGGCCGGTCAGATGTGTCGTACCGCGTTAATACCATGCAAAAGGTGCTCGTCGCAATTTGCCTTCCGGTTTCGTCTTGGCCTGTGGCTAACTAGGCAGCCGTTTTTCTACTTGATAGGCAGTATTATGAGCTCGACATAAACTGGTCTTGCTTGCCCAGATGTGGTTTTGCTTCCACGTCGTAAGCAGAGTTTCTGTCAAACCCTCTCTCTTCGAGAATTACCGAAGACTGTGTGGAAGCATCGGCTCAGGCTGTAGGCTAACTACTTTCACCATCGAGGCCATGCAAAGGTACGAGTCATAGCGCCATGGCTCAAACAGGAAAAGACATAACTTGCAACTTCTTTGGCATCAGGTGTAACTAAGATTGTGTTGACTGGCTTCCTGGATTGCGCTGTTCCTGTTGCGCCTCTGGGAGAAGGGTCTGCTAAAGAAAAGTCAGGCCCGTCGTGAGCCTTGACAGGCCTTGCGATCACAGCAACGAATCTACTTAGCAGTAGACCTCCCAAATTTGCAGGTAGTGATGACAGCCACAAACTGCAATCGCTTATTTGGTAGGCTTATGGCGAATGCTTCCGCAGAGGATAGTCCAGTGCCTTGAGATGGAAGCGGTGAGTCAATGGATCTTCATGATTGTAACAGTTGACCTTCTGATGCTAAGCTGAATGATGATTTGACCAGTGATTGCCAGCAGATGTTTGCACTTTTCTTTAGTTCGTACTACAGGTTGGCTGGCTGCCCACTCGAAGAGTGATCAACCGTAAAGAATCAATACTACAGACCTTTTCAATAACACTCATCGCGTTGCATGATGAGGCCGAAGCTCAGGATAGCAATTGGGCGTAATAGCCGAGGCCGAGGCAGTCAACAGGCAAATTATTACGAGGCAAACCAGGTCCAATAAGGGAACAAGTCCTTCCATACTGCCTATAGTAATGTGCTCAATTCGTTGTTATTTGCGGTCTGCAAGGTTGTTTCAATAAAATTGGGGAAAATCGACGACTGGAAGTGACTTGAGATCGATAACAATATGAACAAACAAACTCTGTGCAGGGGCAACAGCATGAGATTTCATTGGTCGAATAAACGTTCAAGAAAAGTACGTCGGTCACTCTAACAAGATTCAGGCCGAATAACTCCTTATGTGAGTTCTGCTGAGACTTGTCGCAAGTGCGTGTGCCTGGCTCATGAGCAATCTTCCTGTTTAGAAAAGACAAAGTCTAACCAACGTAAAACAAATTACTTCCTTGCTGTATCCACCAATCTATTGGCGGCAAACATTATTTGCTAAATTGCCACAGTTACGCGACTGCGAGCAAAAACCACGGTGATGAGGCACGACACAAGTTTGGTGAAAGAAAAAGCTGGAGAAGTTGCATTGGTCTGAGCGATCACGAGTGCTTGGCCGCCTCAGACCATGTCAATACAAAACGAGACCTTCGACCCATTAAATGTCGACAAGGGAAAAGGATAAAGGAGCACCGTAGGAAAAGTTCATTTCCATATCTTTAGCGATCTCTCTGAGTCTAAGCTCATTACGTAGAGCTGCTTCACAACCAATTCGTCATTATGGACACTAACTATGGAATCTAGAACCATTCAGGATCCTGTCGGTGGCAGGCGCTAATTGTCTTGGTGCTGGCGTCATGCCTGTCTGGCGGTGCAGTTGATTGCCGCAAATTGTCTATGGAGTTGCATTCTGCCGCAATGATTGAGGCTCTGTAAGATTGAGGCGTTCTTGGCAGATGCCAAGCTTTATCGGCAATTCATACTACTTGCTGCCGACGTCTACCAAGACTCTAGCAAATACTTATATCACTGACCTGGCCAAGTTGGGCTCTCCGCAGTCACCAACATCGACATCCGGAGTTCTGTCGCAACAACAACAATTACAATAGTGTTTTTTGTGGTCAAACGAGCTAGCGGCATCTTCTTACGACTTGCGGAGGAACAATATGCCTCGGACAACCTTTAACGCCTCCGGTGGACAGGTTCCGCTTGGCGGCCTAGCGAAACACCGCGGACGATGTTGACTCGCGCTTTCGCTCCCGCGCCCTCTCCACCAAAATGGTCCGATAGAAGCGATGCATCGTAATGGTAAGCAGCGGCAGGGAAGAGACAGGTCAGATACCGAGTTCCTCAACAAATACTTGTAAGCAGGCATGGTATGCTTCCGGGCCCCTTTCCCGAGTTGTTATGCCGTCACACGCTGATCGATGCATCCTTTATTGAGGGAGTAGGTTCCTCTTTGTGGTGAGGTTTCACTGAACTAGTGGCGATTCTCTGCCGAGGTCCCGTGCTTCCATCTCTGAATTCATTTGTTCGCATGCAAAGACCAGTCGATTCGGATGCCCTCTGATGCCATGATAATGATAGCACCTCATCCAGACACGAAACTGATGCAGTTATCTTTGGAAGGTGCTTTCATATTGATAATATGTACATGGTTATCCACCTTGTTGTGCATTGCAACCACACTCCGATCACCTCCTTCATTGAGACACGAGAGCCCGCGTAGTTATACATGAACCAATCGGCGCCAACAGAACGTCCATCCCATCCCCATATGATCTTCGAAATGCGCCTTCTGGGGGTTTGAGCGATGACGAAGCTTGACAAAGCAGTTTTTTTCAGTGTGCATCGCCAACGAGAGTTAGATGACTGACGTATTCCGTGATTCGCGTAACTCCGCGAGAATCGAATGAGGGCCATATATACATTTCGTAGGACAGTTGTTTAGTCGTCAGATCTCCTTTCCAATCGACTAGGGGTCGACATCAACGGCTAGGGTGGATGAGAAGTCAAGGGTTATCCCCCCTACCCCAAAGAAGTCAGCCGATCCCCACGTCTCCGCGCGCTCCTCCATGGGGTACCACGAAAGGCATTGGATACCTCCGCATCTGCCCACACACGGCTCCACGATGGAGTAATCTAACCGCCCGTGGGGTCTCAGATGCTCACAGAGACTAAAAGCCGCCTATTCTCCCTTACCTATGGGATAGAGAAGGAGACCAAAGCTTTGTGATTTCTATCTTCCTTCACTCGTCGTCCCGTTTGTCTCTTCGTATGTTATCTTCACAATACGCGACAGGACATCATGGGTTCCAAGAAGTACTTCGGCCTCACAGGCAACGCCCTCAACAATCTCAGGATTGCCCTCATCATTGCACCCAGCTTCATTCTTTATGGCTACAATATTGGCGTTGTTGGCGGTCTGCTGACCGAGGAGGACTGGATCAAGACGTTCCCCGAAATCGACACAGTGAATACTTCTGGGGATGAGAAATCCCGGAACTCCACATTGCAAGGATTTATCGTGGCTACCTTTACAGTCGGTGCCACAATCGGCTCGCTTTCTTGCTCATGGACCGGAGATGCCTACGGCCGCCGAAACATTATCTTCTTCTCTTCCATCCTCACACTCATCGGCGAGGTTCTCATGGCTGCTTCATTTGGCCTGCCACAGTTTGTCGTGGGACGTGTTCTCACCGGTCTCGGTATCGGTCAGCTCAGCTCCATCGTCCCGGTCTGGCAGTCCGAAACGTCTGCCGCAGCGAATCGAGGCCGACAGGTTGTCATATCCGGAGTGTTCATGTGCGTGGGATACATGCTCGAATCGTGGATCGACCTTGGGTTTTTCCAATTCCATTCCGGTCCTATTACGTGGCGCCCGCCGCTGGCCATTGCCGTCTTTTTCTCCATCGTTCTCATGGTTTCGATTTACTTCTTCCCTGAGTCACCCCGCTGGTTGGTTATGAAGGGGAAGAGCGAACAGGCTCGCTCAGTAATCTCCGTTCTGAAGTCGCTTCCTGGAGATTCTCTCGAGGTTCAGGCCGAGCTTTCCGGTATCGAGTATTCCCTTGAGGAGACCAAAGGTACCCAGGTCTCCCTGAGAGATGTCTTGAAGATGGGCGAAGACAAGCTACTGTACAGATTCTGTCTGTGCATGTCTCTCCAATTCTTTCAACAAATGGCGTAAGTTCTCTCACAGACTCAACACAAGTCTTGCCGATTTAACTAACTCAATGCCTCTTTAGCGGTTCTAACCTCGTCAGTGTCTATGCGCCGATTCTATTCCAACAAGGTCTCGGACTTTCTAGCCAATACTCTCGCATTCTCAGTGGCGGTACTTTGACATGGAAGTTCTTGGCCTCTTTCATCGCGTTCTTCACCATTGACCGGTTTGGCCGCCGCGCTGCCTTCATCGTTAGCGGTACAGGAATGTCGCTATGCATGATCGCTCTTGCCGTCGCCACGTCGTTCGGAACAGACAATTACCCAGCTCAGATTGCTGCTGCATTCTTCATCTTCCTCTACAATACGTGGATCCCAATCGGTCTCATGGGCGCCAACTACCTCTACTGCACAGAAGTAGCACCTCTACGACTGCGTATGGCCATGTCTTCGATATCTACTGCCAATCACTGGCTCTTCAACTTTTTGGTTATTATGGTCACTCCAGTTGCGTTGAATACTATTGGCTGGCGTTACTACATTGTGTACGCTGTCATTGCTGCCGCGATGCCCGTCACAGTCTACTTCCTCTTCCCTGAGACTACTGGGCGTAACCTCGAGGAAATCGACCTCCTATTCCGCGAGTCACCCTCCATTTTAACCACCGTTAAGTACGCCAAGACAAGACCTATTGCAATGCCGCAGGAGTTCAATTCGGAAAAGGACGAGAAGACAGCTCATCTAGAGGGCGCGTAAGGGCGTCTTATCACAACGGGAGCAGGCCAGTCAATAGGTTTGAAGAAAAAAATCGTTTCACTCTATTTTCTCACTCTTTCAAATGCGCTTCGGAGACATTGATGAAATGGGAGTGAAATGAGATTCGTTGGAGTTCTCTCTACGAACCCCCTATTTCAAGTAGTAGAGACTTTTCCTATTGGTGCCTTAGTACTTCGATATTTCACAAAATCTTTGCTCTGGAAACTTGTACGAGACGTTCCGCTTTAAGGACGGATTGATTTCCTCTGCTAAACGCTTGCCCTCTCTTCGTATCCAAGAACTTGATCGAGAGTAGTCAATAGGTTCGAATAGAAGTTTTCTGTATTCGGTGGAAAATCTGGGTAATATGCTATTTTCACAAACTGACTAGGAAGCTCGGTAAAGCCCCAACTAACTGCATTTATTGTCGTCGCAACCACAATTAAATAACGTACCTAGCGGGACGTAAGTATACATCAACATATGCGATCATCCACTTGATTGTTCCTCCCTCTCGCTTCAACCCCACCCCCACATTCCGCCAAATTAGACTTGGGATCGAACTTCAAGCTTGCTGCTCCTCCCACTGGCTTCTCGAATCGTAGTATCTCGGGACAGAGTTTTTAAAACATGGAAACGTTTACTTTAATGAGCCCCGAAATCTCGTAAAGGCAGCATAGCTAGCCATCAACGTACGGAGCGATTCATGAACCTGAGCCACACTAGCAGTTCATCCCACCAACTAGCCTTATGGGGCTGATGCGAGCCAATAGCGCATTTGCTTGTCCCCCAAAAACAACATTAGGACCCAAGCCCACACCCATGATGCCTAGTTCTCGACATGCTCCTTAATGTGAGCTTCAGCAAGGCATGCCTCCATGAAAATGAGGCTCAGAGGGGAACAACGTCACCCAGCTCTGGAGACGCGTCGTGTCTGTCGCCATCAACGGAGATCGCCGTAAGAAGGGGGGAAATGCTCACAAAAATGAAGTAAGGGCAGTCTATAAAACCTCGAACGATGTCAACTTAGGGCTGTAAAAATGGTAACCAATCATCGCCAACCAACAAACACAGTCGACACCGTTCGTTTTCGCTAAGAGTTGGACACAATGAAGTTCACCAATTCCTACCTGTTGATGGCAGCCTCCCTGGCTGTGGCCCAGACAACCACTACTGCCCCGACAGTGACCTCCGGTCCCAGCAACCTCCCGTCCGTAACTCTCGACTACTGTACCGTAGTTGCCACTGCGGGCAATGAGTCCGTCGGCTACTACAAGTACCAGAACATCCGTTTCGCCGCCGTCCCTACCGGTGACCTCCGATGGGCGAAACCCCAACCGCCACCTGTCGAGACAGAGCTCAACACTGGTGACTTAGTCTCAGCCGACGTCGCTTGCAGCTCTGAGGAGGATTGTCTGTACGTCGATGTATGGGCACCAGCTAATTCCGAGGGCAAGAACTTGCCCGTCATGGTCTGGACGTATGGTGGTGGTTTCACTGGTGGCAGCAAGTCGGAGAATACCCCTGAGGGTCTCTTTGACCTGTCTACGGACTTCGTCTTCGTTGCTTACAACTACCGTCTCGGTATGACCGGTCTTGCCAACGGCCCCACCTTCTTGCATGAGGGTGGTACCTCAAACACTGCCATTTGGGATGTTTCGGCTGCTTTTGAGTGGACTAAGAAGTACATTAGCAACTTTGGTGGCGACCCTGACCAGATCACAGCTGTTGGTTTTTCCGCGGGTGCATCTCAGACTCTTTTCCAGATGACTGTAAGCGCTAACATTCTGTCATGCTGTTACAAAAAACTGACCCGAATCACAGCGCTTCGCCGGGCATGCCGAGCAACTCTACAACCGTGCCTATGTAATGTCTCCTGGCTTCGTCCCCGGAGCCGGCCACCAACATGCCGAGGTATAGGCATACCTATCCCCTTTAGTGCTTCAAGCAACTGATAAAAGTGCTCCTAGGCTTTCTGGCTGAACGTTTCCTCTGCGGCTGGCTGCCCTGGCGGTAACCTTGAGTGCATGCGTGGCATCAACTTTGATACTCTCAATACCGCCGCCACCACCATTCAGGACGCTTACGACTACCAATTCCAGCCCCGTGTCGATGGTGACATTATCGCAGACACCTACGAGGCGCAGCTCTACCAAGGCCGCTTCAACTTTACCGGTCCTGTTGTCGCCACCCACGAGCAGCACGAGGCTAATAGCCAAGCCTACACCGGTGTGAACACCACCGAGGATGTCGCCACCTACCTCCGTATCTTCTTCCCTGCCATCGACGACAGCATAGTCGACGAAATCCTGGCGCTGTACCCCGCAGACGACTACACCTCGCCCGGTCTGCGTTTCGCTGATATGAAGCAACACTTTGACCTGACTGCCCACAACCTAGCTCTTACCCATGCCCTGAACAACCAGACCTGGAACGGTTTGGTTGCCTTAGACTCTGCTACCCATGGCACTGATCAGAGCTACTATTGTAAGCTTATTTCACGGTCCCGCCAAGTAGAATCACAATCTGACTTCTTGACAGGGTACAGCACCTACTCGCTTTCCAGCCTTGATTCAAGCGACAGCACCGATTCCACCATCTCAAACACGACTGTCTCCAAGTCCACAGCCACTTCTGCTGCTGCGTCTGCTACCTCTTCTTCAAGCGCCGGTGGCCCTCCTTCCGGAGGTGCTGGTGGGCCTGGTGGCTCCAGCTCAGTCAACGCTACTATCGCTGTAAGTGCAATACCTCGACAGAAACCTAGTCTTTCATCTGACAATCCACCAGGTCATGATGCAGAAGTACCTGCTTTCTTTCGTTCTGACTGGAAACCCTAATACCATGTGGCCCGAGGATAAGCTCGAGTGGCCCCAGTACGGCAACTCGTCTACTGCCGGCACTCAGATCGTCTTCAACACCACCTTCTACCTTGAGGAGGATGACTTGGCAAATGACCAGGCCAAGTTCTGGAACAAGGCCCTCTGGTATTAAAGGATGCATTTGCAGTATTTCGAGCCGCAAGCATGTTTCCTTTTCCATTATTGAATAGTCTGATTGACTGTAGAATTTTAGTAAATCTATCGAGGGTTGATGTATCTTGTTGGTACCATAAAAATAGTCTATCCGCTTGATGCGACAGCAAAGAACAAATCTGGGTTACTCGTTGGTTCGAGGTTTTCATTACATAGTCTCAAGGGCTATGATGGAATAAGCCAAGATAATTCCCATCTTTGTAAGCCTATATGTAGCAAGGTGGAACAATCAATTGCAGACGGCAAGGAATGGGCTTTTTATGCCGACGGGACGGCACGGGCTCTTACTTTAAATAGCTCTGTAGGGCACAGAGGGCGTCAAGCTGCATCGGAGCGAAATGAGAAAGGTGACCTGAGCGGGCGTTTGCATGGGGGCCTAACACGGTCGCTTGGTGTTCTTCATGGCGCCGAGGCTTTGCACAGTAACGATTCCTCGTCACGACTTCGCCATCGATTTGACCACATTAGTTTTGTTTAGATTTACTCAAGTCACGTAAGGTTCATGTCTTCTTTGTATGACAGGTGTTAAACTAAGAAGCAAAACGTTATAATCCCAAACATTAACTGTCAAGACCAAGCTGTCCACAACCCCTGGTCTAACAAACAAGCCAACGTGGCATTGAGCCGAAGTGGTTATATACCCGACGCTCGACCGCTGCAACCGTTGCCGCCCAGCAACGATCCCGACAGGGCTGTGACTGTGCGACTCTCAGGCCATCCGCCCCCGCGTCAAACTAGTTGCGATCACCGCCAAGGTGCATCATGGAAAGCGGATGGATATGGGGGCCACTACGGCGCAAAGCAAACCGTCGCAGTGTCTGAGGATCCTGGGCCACCCCAATGTATATCAAGTGCCGGATCCCCCGCCTTCTTTTAATTCATTTCAAGAATGTCATAGACAACCCGAGCAAACATAACCAGTGAAAGAACGGTTTGCTAGCCCCAAGTGAAAGCATTGACAGGGACACATATTCGGGCTTGTCGCTGTTACGTCACGTACGCTAGCAACAGAGAGAAGGGGCTTGGGAAAACGAGACAGCTTCTCTCCCAGTGTCCTCCATTCGAATCTCGTCTACGTACACGATCGATCTGTGTCTATCAACCGTGGAGTCAAATAGATCCGGGCAAAGATGCTCCCAGGAAGGAGGAAAATACCAGGGATCGTCTTTTTAGGACTCCCTATCTCTCTCCTCCTCACCATACTCTGGCACAACGACGGCGCCCTCCCCTCAATCTCATCAACCTCATCTACACTCCCGCCAAAACCAATAGTTTGGGAGACGGAACAAGACAAGGCATACTTCTGGAAGACGGTGAAAGTCAACCACCCGGCGCCCGAACCCCTCCAGCAGCTCCCCATT
This sequence comes from Colletotrichum spaethianum, assembly GCF_022836535.1. Lineage (NCBI taxonomy): Eukaryota > Fungi > Ascomycota > Sordariomycetes > Glomerellales > Glomerellaceae > Colletotrichum > Colletotrichum spaethianum. Next base: position 1,034,053 of record NW_026054777.1, on the reverse strand, counting down.
GCGCCCTCCGTCCGCTTCCCCCAGGTCCAGGCCCATTTTTCGCCCGAGACAGGCACTCAGCGCCGCATCCGCGAGGAGCGCCAGCAAATCGTTAAAAAGGCCTTCTCGAAAGCATGGAGGTCGTACCAAAAACACGCCTGGCTCTCCGACGAACTCACTCCTGTCTCCGGGAGTCGGCGGAACACGTTTGGCGGCTGGGCCGCGACCCTGGTAGACTCACTCGATACGCTCTGGATCATGGGCATGAAGGACGAGTTCTCTGATGCCGTGGTAGCCGCTGTGACCATCGACTTTACAAAGACGGACCAGGAAGAGATCAACGTCTTCGAGACGAACATCCGGTATCTCGGTGGCTTCCTCTCAGCCTTTGACCTCAGCGGAGACGTCCGTTTGCTGCGCAAGGCAGCGGAAGTCGGCGAGATGCTGTATAAGGCCTTTGACACACCAAACCGCATGCCAATCACCCGCTGGAAGGTCGGCGACGCTACAAAGGGCCGCCCGCAAAAGCCCGGAAGCGGCGAGCTTGTTGCAGAGATCGGAAGCCTTTCCATGGAGTTTACCCGTCTCTCCATCCTCACTGGCGACGCCAAATGGTGGGATGCAACGCAGCGCATTATGGAGGTTTTCGAGAGGCAGCAAAACAAGACTAACCTACCTGGTCTGTGGCCGCTCGTTGTCAACCCGGAGACAGAAATATTCTACGAGGGCGATGACTTCACGCTTGGCGCCATGGCTGATTCGCTATACGAGTACCTTCCAAAGATGTCTGCTCTCATCGGCGGCCGCAGCCCGATGTACAAGACCATGTACGAGATGGCGATTTCACCGGCCATCGAGCACAACCTTTTCCGCCCCATGACGCCTGGCGGCGACGACATCCTCGTCGTGGGTCAAGCGCACTCGCGGGAATCAACCTTTGGGACCAGGCACATCGAGCTGGAACCGCAGGGCCAGCACCTCGTCTGCTTCGTCGGCGGACTCATGGCCCTAGGCGGCAAGCTCTTCAACCACCCGGACCAGGTCTCCCGCGCGCGCAAGCTCGTCGACGGGTGCATCTACACGTACCGAGCCTTCCCGCACGGAATCATGCCCGAGACGTTCTACATGGTGCCCTGCCCGTCCAAAGAAAAGTGCGACTGGGACGAGGGCCTGTGGAAGAAGCACGTCCTGCAGCGCGCGCAGAAGAACGCGGACGACGACGAGGAGCGCTCCGCCGACGAGATCATCCGCGAGGAACGGCTCGTCAAGGGGTTCTCGGCCGTGCCGGACAGGAGATACATCCTCCGCCCCGAGGCGATCGAGAGCGTGTTCGTGATGTACCGCGCAACGGCGGACGCGACGCTGCTCGAGTCCGCGTGGGACATGTGGACGGCCATTGACAACGTGACGAGCACGGAGCTGGCCAACACGGCGGTATGGGACGTCACGGCCAAGAAGCCGCCGACGGCGGACTCGATGGAGTCTTTCTGGATGGGGGAGACGCTCAAGTACTTCTATCTCATCTTTAGCGAGCCCGGGTTGGTGAGTCTGGACGAGTTTGTGTTCAATACTGAGGCGCACCCCTTTAGACGGTGGAAGTAGACGGGACTTGTTCGGGCGTATATAGCATGACTTTAATAACGGCTTTCATACATCTCGCAACGCAATCGTGGTTACTCTTCCCTCTGGTATATCGTATCCTTTGACTTGGGCTCAGAGCTCAAAGCTCATCCTTCTCGTCCGTGATTTTGATCTTCTCGCCCGGCTCCAAACATTTCCACTCTTTCCCATCCCAAACGCCCTCCTTGGGCCAGAGACAGATCCTCCTAGCCTCGTCCCCAAGCGTCATTCCCGCCCCTTTCTTCACAATCTTCCTCGCTTCCAACTCCTCAGGCGCGACCCCTTCCTCAACCCACTTTTTCAGCCTCTCAAACGCGTCCCACGGGAACGGCGTGCCTTGCATCGAGACGCAGTGGTTCACCCCGGGCACCTCAAAGTACCTCCAGTACTCCCCAATGTCCACGCCCCGTTTCTCTTCAAGCCTCTTGGCCTTTTCGTAGAACGCTCTCACGACGGAGACGGAGATGGCCTGGTCCGCCATGCCGTGCCACATGAGCAGCTTGCCCTGGCGCTCCCGGAACCTCCTCAGGTCCGGCGAGCTGCCGATGACGGAGTCGAACTCTTCCACGCCCTGGCGGAAGACGTCCCGGTACTTGTCCATCGGCATGGCCTCAATGTCGAACGCCGGGTCCTTTTCGATGAAGAGACGGATCCACTCGTCCGTGATGCTGAACGGGACCCCCTTGCACTTCGTCCTATCCTTCTCGTCCTCGCAGACGCTGTTCATCATGGCCAGCAGCCCGTCAAACTGCACGCCCGGCACGTATCCCGGAATCATCCTCTCCCCCTCTTCATCGAGAACCCCCCTCATAACCGTCTCGACAACCTCCACCGCCTTGCTGGAAACCTTCCTCTCCTCCGCGTCGCACACATACGCCCTCCCCTCAACTTTACCCACATCGAACACGCACTCCTCCAATCTCCCAACGATCCCATCCCTCACCCCGTCCGTCAAATCGCACGCCTCGACGCCGGCCTCCACAATCGCCCTCAACTCGCACCCGCTCGGCCAGTACCCAACGTCCCTCATCACCAGCTGCGGATAATAAAGCGACGTTACCATCGCGGGGAACTCCACCGCGGGGCAGACGCTCAGCACCCCGTCAAAGTCCCCGGGATACCTCTGCGCAACCGCCAGCCCCTGGCGCCCGCCCGTCGAGCACCCCTTCCAGTACGCGTACCTCGCCTCTTCCCCCCCGTAAAACTCCCGGGTGACGCTCTTCCCCACCACCGCGAGCTCGTGCAGGCTCCGGTACCCAAAGTTGACAAACAGCGCCCAGTCGAGGTTCCCGGGGCTCTTGAGCGCCCACTCGTCCGCCGGCGCGTCCGTCAGATGCCCGCCGTCCGTGACGGCCGCAACGTACCCCTCGTGGACGGCGGCCGAGGGATAATCCCCGTCCACGTCTCCGACGACGAAGCCGCCGCCTCCGACGCCCATGAACCGCTCGTTCCAGTCACCCCTCTCCAGTGGGAGCCACACATGCAGGTTGACGAGATCGTCGTGGCCCGCGTGGGTGTAGGACACGGTGACGTTGCAGAACGGCCTCACGCCGGAAGCAGGCACGATGACGGCGGGTTCGTGTAGCCGTCCCGGAAAGCCCTTGTAGTCCCTCACTACTGTCGCCGTGGTCTTGACGTGCTGGGCGCCGAGGATGTCGGGGAAGGTAAAGGTCTCGGGACGACACGCTTGGGACGCGGCCGAGAGCTCAGCGACGTGGAAAAGAGTTGCCAGGAGCCCCGACGGGGCCAGAACATGTTTAGACAGCATGGTAACTTGAAGCGAATGGGGGGCCTCCGGTTTTCCCAACGTTCACGACGTTTGTTATGCCGGTGGTGACATGGCCCAGAACCAAACAAGACTCGCGACATTTGGGCCACGGCCGTTAAATAAGTACTCATCTCTTAACCTCTCTGATCTCGGACTCGTAGGATCCCGAGGGTTGTGGATGTAGCATCCGACTCCATGCCCCCGCTCCCGCCCCCTCAAGCAATACAACCATCCCCTCCCCGACTTCCGAGCCCACGATCCGAATCAAGATCAGACGGTCCGATGTATGCATACACAAAACGGTCGAGGAGTTAATGCTCCCCGTGTACTAAGGACGACTGGCGACACAGCGAGAACCAACCTTCAAAAAGGAATACGGTGAGAACCAAACTCCACTACGAACCTGCGCCGGGAAAAGCGTCCGACAGAACATTACCCAGACGTCTCCCTGATTCCTGCTTTGCCGCTTTCCCGCCGAGCACCCAATCACCTTGCCATCAATTACTCGCTGACCCGGGATGCCACCAAACCCGGCCGGGGTTCGTCTCGGCACCTCGCCCGCTATCCGAAGACCAGACCCCACCCCTTTGTTCAAACGGCTGCAGAACTCGGCAGACGCAGGACCGGCATTCCCTGAGGGGCGGTTGTCGAGGGGGATGGATCGTCCAACACCATCCACCCCCCTCCACGCAGTTTTGGGGTGAACTGGCGCGCAGTTTTCCCCGCCTGCCCCAAGCAACTCTTCAACCATGGACGCAATCACCGCCCCCTTCATTGGTCGTAGCGGCTGACTGACAAGCCTTGGGGCCGCTGATGATAGCATCATCGTGCATCCGGGTGGGCACACTCGGCATGCATTGCCAGACCCTGAATCGCAAGCAAAACCGCTACCAAGAGTTAAGTATGATCACAAGCACCTACGGACATGGCTGAAATTGAAAGAAATGGTTAAAGAATGATGGTCATTGCGAGCATGTGCGTCGTTATTCCTGCTAATTGTACGCCTACGAAAAGATGTATACCGCCCGATCACTGGTGACTGTCTCATAACCCCCACTTCCGAATTTTGAGCATCGAACCGACCCTTTCTACTAATGAAAGAGGCAAGTCGCTACCAAGCTCGGGTATCATGCCCACGCATCTCCATTCTTTGCCCCCCAGTTCTCGGCGCGGCGTGGCAGTCGGATGCCGATGTTGCCTGTCGCGTCCGCTCAAAGGGCGATCCATTACCATCCAACCCTATATCATCATCTTGAAATGAGTGGGGTATCTCATTGATCGTAAGCAAGCGTTCCTGGAATCCAAAACAAAACAGCGAATTCTAGTAGTTGCGTGAAACAGCCGTGGACAGTTGACCGAAACCTGCGCAGCCTTTGAATGTCGAACCTCATAGCAAACTGAGCAAGGAGACGCGAAGAACTAAGTCGGATATCAAAAGGAAAGGAACTAAATCGACGAAAAGTAATGGCCAGACAAGAACGAGATGAGCTGAGACGTGGGCAACAACACCCAGATAGGAGAGAGAAAACAACGCTATGTAACAACGCCAATGGAAAAATGCAGTCGCCCACCGGCCAAGTTGAAAAGGGATATCATAATAAGAAAGCGACCGTGATCATGCAAAGAGGGAGCTCTGCTGACACAAGACAAAGTAGGAGAAGGTCATCAGTCATGGTATAGGTATGTATGTGCCTCGTGTGAGAACGCGGCGCAAAATCGTGGCAGGTCGTTATGTGGGCGTTCAGTAGGCAGTGGCAGTGGTTCCCTCGCTTGTAGCGACCGCCACAAGCGCCTCAAGCCGCCTCAGAGGGTCAGGGTTCCCCGGCTGCTGCTGTTGCTGCTGGGATTGTTGCGGCTCAGGGTGCCTGGCAGGAAACCCGGAGAAAGCAGTCATGTTGGGGTGGACCATCCGGTTGACATGCGGCCCGCGAGGGTCATTGTTGGGCGCCTCCGGTCGGGGTCCGTGAATGCTGCTGCCGGCAGGCCCGTGGTACCACCCGTGTCGCTTGTTCTCTCTAGATGCGATGGAAGGCGCAGACATCGTGTGTTGATGGTTGCGGGTAAAGGCACCCGAGTTGGAATATGATGGCGGGTCAACCTCGAACCTAACGGTGGGCGGGTTAAGCCGGACTTGCTCCGCCTGCGCCTGTACAGCCTGATTCACCTCGTTTGCCCACGCACCAGCACTGTCACGAGGCGGTGTCGTGTTGGACGTGATATCCAGCCTCGTCAAGCCTCGGTGCAGTCCCATGTCCCACTGGGAAACATTCCGCCGGTCTTCAGTGACGGCATCAGTCCCAGGCAGAAGTGCCCTCGGGCGGGCAGCTTCGGAATCGACCATCATTGGCGAAGGGATCCTTCTCGGAGGGGACACTTGCCTCGACGGCAGGGGATCAAATGACTCGATTCCGGGAAGCCGAAGGGTTTGTTGCGGGTTGGGAGCGTTGACGATGGGAGGCGCGGGATTCGGCTGGATTTGGCCAGGTGTGAGGACATTGCTGAGATGGCTAGTGTTGGTGTTGAAGTTTCTTGTGTCGGGATGCCAAGTTCGGCGGCGCCATGCCTCGTCGGCAGCGGATGATGTAGAGTCCCGTCTGCCAGACCATCCAGAGGTTGGGGTGGTGGGCGACGCCAGGTGACTGCTAGGTGCGGGAGAGAATGCACCCATGTTGGACGAGTTGACGGGTCCTGCGCCATAAACGAGCCTGTTGACTGGCGCACCATGCGGCGACTGAAAAGGGTTTACACCCGACGGAACACTGAGTCGTCTTCCCGGTGTCCTCGAACCAGACGAGTACATGCTGTGGGACCGTGAGTGCGAAGTGGTTGGGGAAGCAATGGCCGAACCCCATCGTGGGCTGCTCTGGCCGGTCGAAAATGTCGCTGAAGTCGGCGTGCTGTAGTCGGTGGGCGAGACTGGGCGATAGCCGTATGGTCCGTCTCCAGCGCTGCGATAAGACTCCAGGGACAATCGCGACCGGGGGTCGGCCATGACCAGAGGCGGGGGGCGTCGTCGAATGTCATCCCGGGGGACGAAAGCAGATCCGATGGAGCCGACGCTGGCGATGCTTGATGTCGACAGCGACTTTGAGTGGCCCCTGACCGGGCCAGCAGCACTGCCAGCCGTTGAAGCGCGGGCCCTACCACCTTGTTGACGCACGCGCTCGGTCCTCATCTGCCTCTGGAATCTCGCACCCGTTGCGGCCAAGGAGTCTATGGGTATGTCCTCATTGACGTGTACTGTCTGTGCGTGCTGTCGCAGGTTGTCGAGACGGGAGAAACGCCGCGAACAGTGACATTGAAAGGGCCTCTCGCCAGTGTGTTTCCTGGGACGGTTAGCAACCTTCTTTCGGCGGGGGAGCTGCTAGGAACCCTACCGAATGTGTCTGGCCAAGTGCTCGCTTCTAGTGAAGCTCAGGTTGCACGGCGGGTAATCGGTGCAGTAAAAGCGCTGTGATTTCTTCTTCTTGTTCGATCTGGTTCCATCGGCATTCACGCTGTCCTCGTCAGATGCGCCGTCGTCTTCGCCGTCCGAGTCATCCATGTCAACATCCTCCGAGTCCCTCGATCTTCTAGAGTGTTGCGAGTTTGCTCTTGTGGGGGTCTTGGCCTTCTCGGCGCTTTCGGGAACCTGGACAGCTTGGGGAAATGGAGAGCTGGGAAGCGGCTTCTGCGACGCTAGGCCGGTACTACCGCTACCGCTGCTGAATGTGGCCTTTGTTGGCGTCTTTGCATCGTCTGGCAAGGGCTGCGGTGTCTGAGGATGCGGAGCGGTACTTGGCCTGGGTGTCGTCGGTGACGTCGTCATCTTCTCGTCAATCTTAAACTCGGCAGGTAGTGGCGAGTTCACCGGTCTAAAAGCAGCAGCCATGATAGCTTGCAGCGAGATGCAGAATATGTGTGGGCGTTTCGTGAAAGTGTCCTGTTCTAGTTCTGTGGTCGTCGAGGTCCAAGTGCAGACGCAAGCTGGCTGGGTTGAGTCGAACACCACGGCACAAAAAGGTGCGGGGAGGGCAGTTTGCGGAGTTGCTGTTGAATGACGGTTGAGCTGGAGGAGGGACGGGTTTGAGAGAGCAAGAGGAAAGGCGGGACGGGAGAGTAGAGGATAAGAGGAGGAGAGAAGAAGAAAAGGCGTCGATGTCTGTATCAAGTCATCCGAGAATCTGGTTGGGTCTGAGAGGATTTCGTTTCCGTGTCCCTTTTGTGACGCTGCGCAGTGCTGATGAAGATGGTCTGCTGCAAAGAACGACAGAGGTGTCGTGAATCTGGTGTGTGTGAGAGTGTGGGTGTATGTGTGTGTGTGTGCGTATGTAAAGAGGTGAGAGTCGCTGAGAGCTGATGGAAGTGCGACGGGAGTTGATGATCAATCCCGGGCCAGGGAGTGGGGTGTTTCTGCTGGAACAAGGTGCAAGGCCGGTTTAGTAGGCGGTAGCGCGGTTGAATCGGAGCCAGGTGGAGGACGAAGAGAAGAGAGACAAGTTGGTAGGGCGAGGGGCAGGCGGCTCTAGAAAAGGACCTGCCAGGGGAGTGTGGCAATGAATGGTCGATGATGAAAGACGTGCCCTGATCTGACCTGCTGGCTGCAGTAAAGTGGTCCCTAGTGGTTCCTCGCTGACTTTTCCTTCCCCCTGCCTCTGGCTTTTACGCCTGCTTGCGTTCGTTCGAGTCTAGCGGGTAGTAGTGTCGAGAACTGGCCCGAGTTTGCCCAAGGTACCTTGGGTTGGAGCGGCCAACCTAACAAAACCAACCACCTCTTGGGGGTGTGTACTGCGCGTACTGGGGGGATCCGGCGCACCAAGTCGGCGAATTTGGGAGGGAGCGTCTGTGGGCTATCGCAGAGCCAACGTAGGTAGTCCGGTCCAATGCCAATCGAGACCCAAGTTAATGGGTTTCCGAGTTTTGGGGGGAGCCCTTTTGGACCTAGGCGAAGACGATGGATGACTTGCGTTTTGCTCAACGAGATCGTAGGTTGCCGGCCTGCAGAGCTTTACTGACGTTGGCCGAACATCAGCTGAAGACCGAGCGGAGAAGAGAGCGCAATGTGAGATTCTTGTTGCTGGCGGTTATCCGCGGTGATGCGCATTTGGGACTTTGGTCAAAGCTGGAATGAGCTGGAGAAAACACCACGGGAAAGCGATGCAGTTGGAGAGATAGGGAGAGAAGAAGGGAGATGCAAATGCTCGCGAGGGCGAGGGAGGAGGATTCGTAAGTAGTTTGGCGATGGCCGTTGATGGGTACGCAAATCGACGGGAGCGCAGGCGGTACGAGCAGAGTTGGGTGGACACAAGACACAAGGACAGGCCAGGTTCAGGGACAAGGGCTGGACGCCAGGGTCAGGGTCAGGAGCAGGACCTGGCGGCGGTAGTGGTGTCTCGGTGGAGTCGATTGGCGGGAGGTACAAGGGGTACAGCGGTACACCATCCAAATCAGACGGGCTTGATGGTAAGATCCCAGTCAGCCGGGCGGTTGGGGGGGATTTCTCGCGCTAGGACGGCGTGGACAGACTGGCGACGGACGGGAGGCGAGACTTGTCGGGACGGTGAGAAATGGCGGTGCTGCCTCGTCTATGATCGGGAAAGCTAGGCGGACGATGGTTTGGTGACGGACATGTGGAAACGGGGGAACAGCGTCGAGAGTGGTGCAGGTAGTGTGCTCGGTAGACTGGTGCGCACGAGAAGAGACGGTACGTCTGCGAATGGAAGAGGAGGGAACGTGGTGGTGAGCCCAGGAGCTGTACCGTGCCAGGCCAGGGAGGGTGGTTGGTTGGCGGAGCTGATGTGACGGGGCAGCCAGGGCCAGACGTAAGGTACCGATTATGGCTGGCTAAGTGAGGCCGGGATTGGGAAGACTGTCCACCGTCCGTGGGTTCGAGGTGCACGATGCCAGGAACAAAGGATGAAAGGTCGAGGCACGGCGGTGGATTGGTAGGAAGACTGGGTCGGTGGGGTTTTGACGGGTCGAGGTTGACGAGGTCAAAGTCAATAAAGACGCCGGAGAGCGGGAACAGGCCAGTCTGTGAGTGGCAGGCAGGCCCGAGGTTTGCGACGGCTGTTGTTGGTGCTGTTGCTGCTGCTGCTGCTGCTGCTATTGCTGCTGGCTGGTGGTTTGCTGTGTAATGCACAAAGTTGTGGGTTTAAGAAGGCAGGTACATGGAGTACTGACGCAGCAAGGTGCAAGACAGTCAAGAACCTTGCGCTGTCGTCTCGCCTCGTGCTGTGGCTTTCAGAGTGTTCCTTGTCGTCGTTGCGAGCTGGGCTGCTACCCTACGCAGGGGTAGGCAAGCGGCGGAGCCGGCGGCGGGGTGGGCAGAGTTGGACGGATACGGACGCCAGAGGGATAAACGGCAGGATGCATTCGGCGGCACGATGCTCGGATGCTTGGATGCGTGGATGTCTGGCTGCTTAGTGCATGTAGAGAGTATAGTGCGGCAGAAGCAGAAGTGTGGGGAGGCGACAGCGTGTGCTGGTGGAGGCCGGCGGATGACGGAGGCTGGAGGTGTCACTAAATCAGATACCATGGATATCCGTGTTAGGAACGAGTCGAGAAAAGTGGTGGTGGTGGTGGTGTTGGTGGTGAGGGCGAGGGCGAGGGTGCGTATGCGTGTACGTGTGCGTGTTCCGACGGTCGGGATGAGCCAGGCTCGGCGAGTGTTGGTTTTGGTTGGTGACGGATTGATGGAGGCACAATCAAGGCCAAGCACTTGTGATGTAGGCCGGCGGAGACGGAGATTCTCAGGTACAGTAGAGAGAGGGCGCGCACGGCAAAAGAGAATGCGAGAGCACGGTGCATAAGGATGAGTGAGGGGCACCGGCGGCGACGGCAGGCGGCGGCGATAAGGATGGGTTTCAAGCAAAGCCCCGGCGATGCGATAAGACACAGCCCGAAGCTTAGGACCTGGGCCGGGAGTTGTGGACTGGCCGCTGACGACTCGGCAGAAGAGGTGGTCAGCAAGCCAGGCACGACGGGCAACGTGACAAGGAAGGAGCATTGCGAATGACATGCAACCACGGCCACCTGCCCTGACCTGACCTGCCCTGTCCTGTCCTGTCTCGTCTGGTCCTATCGTATCCTGCCATACAGGTACACGAGGTACCTGTCCGCTATAGCTGCTTGCCTATTTGCGCGTCCTCCTCGACGGCAGGCTCATGGCAACGTCAAAGTCAGGTACGGCGCATTCTACTTGAGGCAGGCAGGCAGGCACTCGTCCTTTGTTCCTGAATAGAGCCGGGTCTAGGGCGATGCGATGCGCCGAGAAAAAGGGACCGAATCCGTGCAAGGAAAGCAAGTGCGATGGATGCGATGGGTCGTTTGCCTTTCCACGAACTCTTTCCTTGTGAAATGTAAGTGGTCGGCGGTGGTCGAGGCAGGCGCCTCGTTTCCAACCCTCCCGACTCGGATATCCATCCTCCAGTCTGCACTTGCCTTTTCTGCGATGAGGTGTCGCATGTACCTTTTCGGTGAACCTGGCGTGAAAAGGGTACAATGACTGTGCCCCTCCCCTCCCCCTCCCCCTCCCCCTTCCCACCTCCATACCTAGGCTGCCCCGCCCCTCTTCTTTTTTTTTTTTTTTCTTCTGTTGCTGGTGCATCATGCGAGGGGTTGGGTGCGCCCTCACAGGCCTCTTCCCTCCGGCCCCCCCCCTCTCTCCTTCCCTCGCCTTTTGAATTACCTAGTGTGCAATGTACTTACGAATACGTTCGCAAGTCTTGACAGCCAGGCAGGCAGCCATACTAGCGCCGCCTTAGTCCAGGTACCTGTGCACAAAGCAACGCCGCATGTGGTGGGCCAGGTGTTGGCGTCTGTAGGTTTCCGTACCTGAGGAGTCCCTGGTCTTGGCTGGGCCCTGTTCTGTGCCTGCCAACGTCAGATTCGCCGGGCCCCAGGGGCCTTCCATTCTATAATTAAAAACCAAAGTCGCGGCCGGGAAGGGAAGGAAAACTACACCCACTCCAGACCGACAACGAGGAGGAGGAGGACTGTGCGCGCCGCCAGTCACCGCGACCCGCCAAGCAACAAGCCCACCCCGCAATCGAAGCGCCGCGGTTCCGTCCTTGGGAGCAGCTTGAAACGGAACGGGGATGGAAGCGAGTCGGTCGGAAGCGAAGTCGTCGTTGATTGATTGCCCGCGACGAGTGTCGAACGCTACTTGTTGCTGTTATAGAGGGCGGAACCTACTCCAGATTAACGAGCCGCCGCTCGTCTCGACACGGACCACGGCGGTCCATTTCCTCCTCTCGGCGGACGGTTAGGTTTCCGACTTCAACCAGGTATGTGCCAGCTCCTCAGCCCCGGGCCATTTGAGCTTATTGCGCTGGCTTCCGTCGCTTCCGTCGTCCCCGTCGCCTTCCGTTTCGCGTACATGGCCCTTTGGGAACGGGGCGCATGGATGGCGACACACGCGCAAGACAGATGGGAAGCATGTTGATTAAACGGTACAAACGATCGCATACTATAGGTATTGTAGGTACCAGGTTGGATGGAATGTCGCCGAGCACCGTGAACCATCTCTGTCTCTGGTACCTTGGTGTTGCGTTTCCCCCTGTCTGATACAATGGTACTTCCTTCAGGCTCGGGAAGGACCATCTATCTGGGTCGTCGTTACTTCCTTCCCGATCTCACTGACGCCCTTCCCTCCATGTCGGCTTGCTTCCTTCCCGACTCACTTCCTCCCTTTCTTAATGCTAATCGTCTCTGCGGATCTGCAGTAAGAACAAAATTACCCAGGAACGGAAACAGGAACAGGCCGGCGCCATCCATGGTGGTGGGTCCCTAGATGCCTGCATCGTGGAGAAAAGGATCCGACCCGGCAATCGAGAATCAGGGAAAGAGATGATCACCCAAGGTAGAGAGAGCCAGAGAGAAAAATCTCGACATGGAGGAAGCGAAGCATAGTCGTCGATACTCGATGCTAGTCAACATCCTCGCTTCCCTCTCCCCGGCGTTCCTGCCTCACGCCAAGTAGATTGTCGCTTGTCTCTGATGTGCCGTCGCCGCGTTGACCCCTCGCCAGCCGCCATCCATCCATCCATCCAGCTCTCGCTTCTGCGACTTCTGCATCTCTCCCTTTCGTCCCAGACACACAACCGAGAATTCCCCTCGACCGTTGCCCACGTTTTTCTCGTCTCCCGCGTCCCGCTTGCACTCTTCCGCACCTGCTGGCCATTGCGTCACTTCTATCCGCACCTCGGCGCCCAGCTCTCCATTCCTAGCCTGTCCAACGCCTCTAGTCCATCGAATTCTTCGTTCCTCTCAAGACACAGTGCCTAAGCTACCTTGTCTCCAACATCAATCACGCTACTCTACCTCGACTAGCTCAAGGGATACCGGTATCTCACCACACGACAGACGCACGCCAAACCACCAGCCCACACACACACCCACACACATACACTCACACACACATGTGGACACTCGCATCCTCTTGCGCTGTGGGCACACCCTTTTCATCAGACCCTTTCTACGCCAGACACCACCTCGACGCACACACACACACACACAGAGAGAGAGAGAGAGAGAACCGTGGAAGTCTTGCCAAAACTTCCCTCAACCGCAGCAAGAAAGGACCATCAACGCACACACAATCGCCGGCCCTCTGCCACAAGACTAGGCACGCGCTCTTCCGGCCAAGGACGACCCTCCCTTTCCTGACCGTGGCCAAGCTCATCGTGGACAGGCCCAGACCCTAGCCAGGTCCAACCCAGTAGAAGCCCCAACGAAACACACCAAGTCATCACATCACGGTCACATCTCGTTAGTTCGATTGGGTCCGCCTTCGTCCCGTGACAGCCACCAGCACCACAATGATGTGAGCACCATCTTGTGCCTGGATCGCGCTCCGAGGTTCCATCCCCTTCCAAGACTCTGGGAGAATGCAATCAATCCAAGACGACTTCTCATTCACACACAGCCGATCCAGCCTGTCGACACGGGTTGCATACATGCCAAGTAAACACTGATGAAAGACCTCCGCTGGCTTCCCATGCGTGTACACACCCGCAGATGCTTGTCCCTATGGCTGGATCGCATTCGCGACCATATGCAGGCCCCGCCATCGCATCCAAGGTGCACTCAACATACCATTGCCGCTGTACGACTCTTGACTGTGATAGCAACAGCCAAAGACACAATCAAACCCAGCGTTTCGGTCTCAGCCAGGTCCTCACGCCGCCGACACAGTGCGCCTCGAGTTGTCATCACAAAATCTTCGCCCTGCGGTCCGCGACTGATTCATTCCACCCCGTCTCAAGCGTATGCCGCGACACCGCGCGGGCGCCCCTGGCGACAACTTCCTGGCCCCTCGCGCTCTCCAACCTCTCGTTCGTCGCAACACCGCATTTACTTGCCTACCAGCTCTCCTTATCAGGGGCGAACAGCAGTGGGTTGGTCCGGTCTTGTCTGCAGCCCGCACGTACAGGTCTCAGCCGCATAGTCCACGGCGTCCCCCAGCACCCTTTGCGCCTGCATGCCTGCATTTACAGTGTCGGCTGCGTTATGTTCGGGATGGAAACCTGCCGATAGTGACCCACACTTGGCCGAACGCGGGGGGCTGGCAATCTGGCACTTGGCCCTGGCTCTGATCGCCCTAGTCCTGGGGGATGGCCGCAGGGACAAGATGGCATTGCTCTTGGGTACCCGCTAGGCTGGCGCTTGTCGCTTTCTGAAGGGCAAGGATATACGCTGATCCTCACTACCGTATCGCAGAATTCCTCAAAGTCTCACACCCCGCCGCTGAAGATCACCAGGACCCAGTGTCGTCGTAGGTACGCCTGCGATTTTCGAAGCAAAAGAGTTTTAACCATGAGTCTTCCCCCACGCTGCTACCGTTACATATCGCGGCCACTCTATATCGTATCCACTGCAGCTCAGCGTTGGCTGGTCTGCAGCGGCTGTTCAAGGTTCCCTGGGCATCTCCCATGTTGCTTATGCCACACTGAAGGGGCTTCCTTGCGCAAGGTCGGTCATCCTCGCACAACGTGATGTACCAGCGATTCACTCGATAAACACCATCTCGTGATCATGTGCCTCCTCCGCAATCAACCAAGATGTGCACGAAGCATGATGAGGGTCCAAAGGAGCTACAGCTACCCTTGTATGCGTCGCGCCGGCGCTGTCCACCTTCAGAATCATAATGAGCAGTTACATCGCACAGCGTTCATTGTTGACGCATTTCGGCAAGGAAAATGACCGCACTACTGGCGAGTCATCTGTTCCGATAGATGAGGCAGCATTTAGGTTGTCTGCTAGTGGCGCAATGCACCAACAATGAGCAGAGTAGTCGGCGACTTTGGACCGCCTGGTCCATGTCGACCGATGCCTGGCCCTAAGGCGCCCACTAAGCGACGGATCCTGTCTTCCTTCGTCGGAAAACGGAGAATTTAGACTCAGAGCGGATGAAACAATGCATCGGAGTCCCCGCCCCTTGCTTCGCACGTCAATCGCTTGCCAGGAAGATGCCGGCACACAGACCGCCTAGCGGCGTGCTCCCAACCGCGGTTCGTCAGCAGAATGGGTAGGCGCGCAAGCTTATCCGATGGCTAAGCAGGACTCAGGTGGCATGGTGGCCACCAGCGCAGAGACACGTTCACAGCCCTCGAACAAGAGGCAAGGCTCCTCCTTGTGCCGTGTTGCCCATCACTTACTAGTGGCTTACCTCATCCGCCTCTCTACCGAACTCCTACAGGAGAAGAACTTGCAGACCGGAAACGGAGGATGACAGAAGGTAAAGGAACTCGTGTTACCTTCCGCAGACAACCTCTTCGATAGAGTGCAGCTTGGCTCGTTTCAGCGTAGGTGCAGAAGGCAATAGGATGGCCAGATGCATGCGAAGCGATGAGTGTCATTGAAGCCAAACGGGAAGCCGTTTTGGGGAATATGCGTGGTATACTGCAGTCGTATGCAGGTCGCTAAACTCGTCTTGTGCCTGGATTTGGCATCCCGACTGCGTGCACGCTGCTGCGAGTGTTCTCCTTTGGTCAGCTAAATTCTGCCTGCATATCCGCCTCGACTACGACTCTGCCCATGCAGCTCGGATTTCCAGTCGTCCTGTGGTTGGTTGCTCTGCCGGCTGCTCTGTAACTCGCATGCAACTTCGCCGTCCTACATGAATTGTCCGTAGCTATATACTTCGGGCCTGCCGCTATTTCGCATGGACAGCATATAGCCATAAGCACTCCATCGGCATGAGATTTGCAGGATAATAACAACAGCTGCGTGCCCCGGCACTCGACCCGCGAGTTGGCCAAGTTCGCAATATACGAGCTCATGGTTCACCGCCAAAAAAGCCATTCTCATGCTGGTGGCTTGCGGGTACCCTCCGCCACCCGGGACTTGACCGGCCACGTCCGCTCATGGTTCAAAGAATCCCGATCAACACGCCAACGTGGCCTCGCCCTTGGATCTCTCAGCACGGCAGCTGAGACACAACCGACCTAATATTGGATCAAGATAGTCACTGTCGTTTTCAGTTGAGTCAGCCTTGTGCAAAGTTATGGTTTCTCCGCTATGACATCCAGGCACGACCACAAGGAAGCATTGGGGCAACAATGACAGGCAGCTTTATCATATGCCTGCCTCTCTAGACCTTGGGATTTACATCATCCGCGACTCGATTCTGTTCCACGATCAATGCGATAGATTCGGGATACGGAATGAGACGTCACCGTCAGTTGGTATTGATACGGCAGCTCGATTGCATTGACTGGGATGTTCCTTGCCGCCGGATGACTGGCCGAAGCTACGACATCAAAAAGTTAGGCCTCGCCAGAGTAAAGTGCTCCCGGCACAGGTTCCTGGCATCTTCACTGTCAGATAATTCGGATCCCAATGCGGATAACGGATCTGCACGATGCAAGGGACGGTACAAGCGGCGTCTCTCAACGACCAAAGAGGCCCGGGGTGGGTGGAGGGCTGGCCAACACAGACCCCATGGGTAGCTTCTTCACGATTGGCAGCAGTTCAAATGGTGTTGATGTGACTGGCATATGGATAGAACGACGCTCGCAAGGCGGAAAATGTTGCTTCACTATTTGCCGATGGGCGTCAGCGCTGTCCATTCCAGCAGAGCGCACGCTTACCGACGTCAGACGGCGTACTATGTCAAGTCAAGGTGCCAGGGACCCGAAAAACGGTCGCTCCACAGCCCGCTCAACCCCAAAGGCTCTCTGTCAACTGCACCCCCCCGCCTCGGCAATCAGCAGCAAAAAGCCACCACCTTCAACAGGGACCTGGCCTGAGGGACCAGTGGTGTGTACAACGTGGTTGAGGTGCCGATGTGCGAGTCTCTTGAAAACAGACAGAGAGACCATCAAGTGACAGGGAGAACGACAAGCCAACCCAGCCCATGACCATGACAACGAGAGACAACGACGTTCCCCGCGGCCCCAGATGCCAACACACTTCGTCCGCTTTGTGCAGATCTAAAGTGGTTGCGCCGCGGTGTTTGACTTGGCTTAACTGTCCAAAGCTAGGCCCATCCCTGGGACCTCATCTTTCCCTCGCGTCGTCAAGTTGCCTCAAGGCCCGTTCACACAAACTTGTCGCTGTCGCCAGAGTAGTGCTGCTCTCACCGCTCTTTTCCCCAATCTGACCTCGGTGTCGACGCAGCCTCCGTCCAAGCGGCCACGACGAAGAATGAAGTCTCTAGCCAGGATAGACATCGCTTGCGACCTGCATTTAAGGCTTTTTTTTTTTTTTT
Organism: Colletotrichum spaethianum; assembly: GCF_022836535.1. Lineage (NCBI taxonomy): Eukaryota > Fungi > Ascomycota > Sordariomycetes > Glomerellales > Glomerellaceae > Colletotrichum > Colletotrichum spaethianum. Next base: position 1,016,993 of record NW_026054777.1, on the reverse strand, counting down.
TTTTGCTTTTACACATTGGCGGCCAACCCACTGGCGACCCGCGCCGCTCCCTCGCCGTATCTATGTTTCGACGGGCTGTCGGGGATTTGGACTGAGAACACAGCAAGACGCATGAATAGCGCCATGCATGCGCGCGCAGTAGCTGCGGGCTGTCTCCAATGCGGCGCACAGCATCCAGACGTGCATGGGCTCGCATCCGAAGATAGCTGGAGCAACTATCTGATCACCCCAACCCCCGTTTTCTTTATGACAGGAACCTCACTCGACGTACCTGGTTAGCATTCACTTTTATGGCGTAAAGCCTGCAATGTATGTAAGCCATTTTCATTCGGCGACCTGCGGATGTTGTGGGAACTCCCCCCTGTTGTGACATGCAGCCAGCGCATTGGGGCGGCGGCCCTCAGTGTTTCGTTTCCAACACACATGCTAATGATGCCACCGAGACTGGCGACCATCTGCTGTGACTGGGCGGGCCTCCCTCCCCCTCCTGCTAATGCGACATGCAGTCATCCTCCTCTCGCCGACACACTGATCCATTGCTAGTCATAAACTTCCGGCAGCCCTAGTCTTGGTGTCCTCATCGCCCGGTCAAGGTCGCGGCCCAGGTCGGGACTGGCGGGCTGACTTACATCCTGTCTATTCATGCGAGAAACGGCCGACGTCTTGTTAGCCGCCTCCTCGGGCACGCAACAACCTTCATCGCCAGCATCCGGCCTCGGACCGCCTCGATACACAAACTTCTTCCTTGTTCCCGCTTGGAGGCACGCCGCCGGCGCCAGGCACTTTGCGGTGCCTGGCTGTATCTCCTTCTCTGCAGACTCTGTGACTCGTCGTTGTCTCCGCATCGACCCATATCTGTGCCTGGTTTATCTGCCTGTCGTTATTGGACGAACGGGATCTCCTGTTGCTTGGACCTTCTGCCAGGTGACAGGTCTAAAGCTGGACAGTTGATGGGATGGCGGCTGATGAGTCATGGGCTCGAGATTCACATGCGGTAGCTGCTTTAGTTCCTTCACATGCCGGCTTTCGTTTGAGGGCCGTACTGCTGAGGTATCGCTAGTGGCGACGAGGGACCTGGGATAGTCGTGTCAAGTTTGGGCGCTGTCTACGGTCGACACTGCTGTTGAACAAACACGACGTGCTGTGTCCAGCTCAAGGCAACGACAGCCGGCCTAGAGTATTTGACTAGGCATCTTTCTCAACACTCCGCAATGCGCCCAGGGTGGTCTTGGGTCCATGTCTCTTGTAGAAGTCCCATCTGAATAAGCGTGCTCCAGAGATGCATATTGGACAGGGTGCCGGGTTTCGACGTACACAACATATCGTTGCTTCCGTGTGTTGAGTAACACCACGATGTGCGTGTTCAATGGCCAGCACCGGGTGAGATACAAGCTCTGGTTGACTGAAAGGGTCCAGACTCAGGTCGCCCAATGGTCAAACATACGTAGGTTGAGACAAGATTGAACGGCAGTAGCATGATAGTGATCCGTCCCATGCATCTTCAAGGATGCTTATGGATATTGAACGGCCAATAGCCTGCACGTTGACCAGGTCTGCATACGGAGCAGCCACGAAAAGAGGTCGCTGTTGGCTTGTTCTCATGGTATAGTTCTCATTCGTCTCTGGTTACGGACTCACTGAACACGGGGTCGAGAGTCATGTGCAAACGCCCAGATTTGGATGCGTACTAAGTTTACTATTATGCTTGCGAAATCATATCGCCCTGTCCTGGTTATACGATATCCGTCCCAGACGCAAGCCTCCCAAAACGCCTTGAATGATAGACAATACGTAGCCTTTGGTGGTCATGCCTCATAAGCTTTACAGATTTGATATCCCCGCTATGGGGCTCACATATACATAAGATCAGATGTCCAGCATGCTCTTGACCTGCTGGGGTTGCTGGCCAGTGATCGAGACAGCCGTACTGGTGCTGTTACTACGCAGACTGGAATCGTGGGGTGTGTTCAGGTTGTCGGGTCTCCCGGCGCGTTCGGCACCGGGGGCGTCGGTGTACGATGGCGGCGGGCCGTCCTGCATCAGCTCGGAGGTGTGGTCCGGCCGACTCGCGCCGGCAACGGGGAAGAGCAGCTCTGCTGCGGCATTGAGAGCCCGCTCGTTCCGGCGGCGATCCGACTTGCCGCTATACGAGGTGAAGGTTGACCCCTTTGCGGCGTCGAAGCCCGGCCGCACAGGAACGGGGGCGGACTCGGCTGTAATGCTGTTGCCGCGGCCCATGTTGGCCATTTCGATCTCGCGGTCCGCCTGCTCGCGCTCGTTGGCCATGACCTCGATGTTCTGGTGCACGCCGCGGTTCGTGGCGTTTCCGCCGCCGAGCTCGCGCACGTTCATGGCGATGCGCTCGCGCATGGTCATGCGGCCGACGAGGTGGTCGTTGTTCTTGACGCGCCTCCACCAGGCGGGCTTCGGCACGTATCCCATCTCGCGATCGATCTGGGTTCCGCGCTCGCGGCGCTGGCGGATGAGCTCCTTGTCCTCGTTGGGCGACAGGAAGCCGTAGGCGATCTGGATGTAGAGGATCAGCAGCGCGGGCCGTAGCCCCCGGCGTAGACGGCGGCGAGCGAGGCCTTTGCGTTGAGGACGGAGTAGGCAAAGTTCCAGGAGACGAGGCCCTGGTAGGCGATGAGGCAGGCGGCGAGCGGGAGGATGAAGATGAACCGCCACGGGGTGAAGCGGAGAAAGCCGGCGGCCTTGTTGAGGAGGCCGCGGTTGCGCGGGTAGTAGTGCTTTATAGAGTGACGGAGGGAGACGACGATGGTCAGCCAGCAGACGACGAGGCAGAAGGTGGCGGCCTTGAAGCGGGCGTCGGTCGCATTTGGGGCGGCGCGCGCGGCGGTCTGGTCGGGGGAGCGCTGCTTCTCGATTTCGCCCCAGTTGCGGGGGATGATGAGGAAAAAGTTCTGCGCGAGTTTTGTCTTGTCAGCCTCGTCCTTGCCATGTCACGTCAACGTACTAGAGAGTGAAGGGGACCGTACCAGCCAGAGCCAGAAGTAGAACCACAACGGCATCCAAAACTCAATCTTGCTCCGGCGATCGCCCTCCCGCAAGGCGAACGGGTCCGGGTCGATGGCCTGCCTCTCGCTCCAGCTGCCCCAATGGCGGACGGCCTCCCAGACGAGGGCCATGGTGAACTGCTGCAGCAGGTACCAAAAGAAGCTGTTGATGACGATGGGTAGCCCAACAACGTAGAAGCGGTCGACGTCAATGTTTACGAAGAGGCTGATGAAGGCGGCGACGCAGATCAGGATGGCGTAGTACCACTGCCAGCGGCGGCCGATGGGGTAGAAGCGTTTCGAGGTGGGCAGGTAGCTCTTGCCATGCTTCTTGAGGTTGGCAAGGACGAAGACGAGGGCCATGGCGTAGACGACGCCGAAGCCGACGCCGACGCCGGCGCGGGTGCCGATGGGGTTGATGGGGTCGTAGCACCATGTCGAGTTGACGAAGGAGCCGTTCGGGAAGAGGTAGACGGGGGTGTGGGGTTGCTCGGTGACGTAGCAGTTGGAGCCATTGGAGACGGTGCCGTTCGTGTAGAGGGTGTAGTTCCAGAAGTTGAGGACGGTACGGTTGAAGTGGACGCCGCCGAGGACCGTGTCGGAGGTGTTTGCGCCGGGAGGGAAGTCGAGGAGGGCGCGGACGTGGAGGACCATCTTGGCGGTTTCGTGGTCGAGGTTGCGGTTCGTCTCGGGTCGGCCGGATCGCACGGCGCGGGGGCTGGCGGGTTTGTTTTGTTTCCGGTCGTTCGTCCAATGTCTTTCAATTGAATTGGCTCTCAAGGAGAGGTAGACGGGCAGATGCGTGCGAACCTAGGACATTGCTGGCGGGAGGGGGGTTTTGGGAGAAGGATGAGGAGACGGCAAGGGGAAGGTAAGTAGGGAATAAGAAGGGAGGAAAAAGTATGGAAGATCGACGGCGGGAAGGATGGCGAAGTTATGATTATGACGATACGGTCATGGAACGCTCGGAATGGTAGAGGGGGACTTGTTTTTTCCTCCGTTGGTCGCGCGAGTAGTCAGCGCACCCGGTAGTAATTCGACGCTACGCGCAGATCATTTGATGACAGAGGACGGGATCCAGACGGAATGGTCGGGTGTAATTGAATGAGAGTGGTTCGGGGGGGCCGCTTTGGTTGTGTTTATTGTTTGTCAGAGTGGAGAAGCCGAACCTCCGGGACGATTAGGAATGAAAACAAGAGGAAGAAAAACCACGAGATTGTTGAACTGAGAGAAAGCCAACAGGGCGGCCGCTTCGATGGGGCTGACGAAGGCGGGAAACCCCAGTAGAATGATTATTGGATTTTGTTCTTATCGCGCAGCCAAAGAGGGAAAAAACAACACTGAACGAGTAAGCATTGCGTTCCTAATTCGGTGCATAGGCCGCCCGGGGCACCACGGTACCACCGCATGGCGTCATCAGAATAAGGTAAGCGCGGTTTAAGCGTGTGGCTAGACGAAACAAATTGCGGGGATTTCAAGCCACATCCATCGTGGAGAGCCACACTTTGTCTAGGCTCCGCTGACACTCAGACCCCGACCGTTGTCCCTTACGTAAGGCACTTTCTACCAAAGGTACGTACTGTTTCTCCCACTTCGTGGCCGAGACAGGACAGCTGGAGCTTGACTGTCGCAATCGACTGAGCTCTCATAAAGCTCCAACCCTAAGCTCACCACCGCCAACACAACAACACCCATTGACGTGCCATCCACAGTCAATGGATCACCACCGCCCATCATGACGACCCGCGAAGAAGAGGACCCCTCCTACATCGACTACGAGGCCTTCCTCGACCCGGACTTCAGCCCCTCGTCCTTCGCGAACACTCTCGTCCTCGCTACCAACAACCCCAACGACGCGCCCCTCGACCTCTCGACCCCGCTGTCCCGCGTGCTATTCGATACCCAGGAGATCGACTCCCACATCGACCTCCTCACGACAAAGTCGGCTGCTCCGCTGCTGAAGTACACGGATGAGCAGACCACCTCGAGCAAGCGCATCATCTCGGAGCTCGACGCCCAGATCAAGAGCCTCAACGACAGCTACAAGCAGCTCGAGAAGGAGGTCACTGACAAGCATGCCGAGGCCGAGGAGGTGCGCCAGGTTGCCACGCGCCTGTGGGAGACGCTGAAGCTGGGCCGCTCCGTAGGACGCTGCCTGCAGCTGGGGAGGCAGCTCGAGGTCCAGCACGCCGAGATCGCCGGGACGAGCGTCAGCGCGGCAGCCGCCGCCGCGGGGAAGAAGGAGGACCACCGCGCGCTGGTGCGGTGCTCGCACACCATCCTTTCGCTGCGGGAGATACTGGAGAGCACAGCGCCCGGGGAAGAGGGGTACGGGCTCGGCAGAGTCGATGCTATCCGCACCCTGCGCGAGTCCATCGTCGCCCCCATTGAGCGGTCGGTGAGAGAGACGGCCGAGAAGATTATTCGCGACTTTGCGATCCCGAACTCGGCCACCTTTGCGCAGGGCGAGGAGACGAAAGCGCGCACCGTGTCGGCCATGATCACGCTGTTCCTGCTCTCCCCCGCGCCCACCCAGAAGACGGAGCGGTGGACGCCGCTGCTGCTGCTGCAGGCGCTCGAGACCTACTTCCGCTCGGCGCTGCAGTCGTCCATCGCGTCGCTATCGCGGTCCCTCGGCCAGCTGCCGACGCTCGAGCGCACCCTCGCGGAGATCTCGGCACGGTGCCAGAACATTGTTGCGCTGGAGCTGGTCCTCGAGTCGACGAAGCTGCCGACGCACCCGCTCGTTTCGGCGCCGCAGAAGCAGACCAACATGCTGCAGCCGCTGCTGGCGTATCTCGAGACGGGGAGCCTGCCGAGCTACTTTTGGCGGACGATGGCGGGGAACCTGGGGACGCGGGTGCAGGAGATTGTCAACCGGGGCGGCGTGGCGGCGCGCACGCTGCGGTCGAACAAGGCGAGCGTCGGCGAGGCTGTGAGGGAGTGTGTTGTAAAGGGATGTCAGATGCCGAGCGCCCTCAAGGGGAAGAGCAGAGGAGAAGGGAATTGGGAGCGAGAGGTTGCCGTCATGGTCGGGAGCGTGGTGAACAACCTCGGCAGATGACACTGCATAGCTTCACTCGGGTGGCCCGAAGGAGCCGCATTGCGAGGCATAGAAGCGGTCACGAAGGAATAAGTATTTGGTTTTGCGAGAGCACAATCCACCAAAGCGCAGAGAATGGAATGCATTCATCCAGTCATTGGGTTTTTGTCATCAACTTCCAAGGTCGATATCGGCTTCCGTGATGATATCCGTCTCAGCGAGCCGGTTGCGGGTCTCCTAGCATATATGACATGGGCAATTTCAGCCTTTCCGGGTATTTCTAAAATCATGCGCCGGTCCGTACACTTTCTGGCTGCCGTGTCTGCGAATACCGGCATTCGTTATGGGCTAAATGGCGCCATCATCACGGCCGTTAATGTACCGGTAGTGTATGAAGAGATGAACTGGCACTCGAGTCATGGCATGTGTTTACGTGGAGCATGATGAATCAACCCTGCACATCTGGACCCCACTCCCATGTCAAAGGCTAACCGGGAAGCTTTTACCATGTAATCCCCCACTGGTCACTGCGCACCCCTGGTTCATACACTAGATACTCAGCGCGCATGGCAGCTAATCCTGAATGCCAAGGCCTTGGCTATGCTATCACTCGCGCCGCAGCAGATTGTGGGTGTGTGGTCAGATACCTAATTCAGTGTATGCTGGCCTACGATGGACAAAGGTTCTAATTCTACATAGGACAGGGGATTCTCGGATGGGACTTCGATTCGTCGAGCCACCGACGGGAGCGAAACCGACGACACGACGCAACTCTAATACAAGAACATCATGGAGACGGACAAGTGCGTTTCTGCGTTTCCGTACTGGGTAGCGGGGAGTGAGTTGCTGATAGTCCCATGTGCAACCATTGGTTGGGGGGACCCTAATTTCTTTCCGCAATTTCAGAACTTTGGCAACTTGGCCATACACTCCCGCTTCCGCCCATCAGTTCAGCATCACTGGAACCATGGATGAGGACCCTAAGATGCCGGAGCTCCTCGCCACCCTGCTGGGCCTTCCGGAAGATCTCCCATACACCCCTGATGAAAACCTAAGCCCCTACTACACGAGGAAATGGGGCTTCACCATTTACCGCACCCCATATGGCGGTCCCGAGTCTGACAAAGCCTGGTAGGCCCTTGTCGACAACGTCCGCACCCAAACACGCCTTCAGATCGAAAAGCGATATGAAAATAAGCTCGAGGTTGAGTCCGCAAAGAAGCTGATATCACTGTTCCGTCTCAGCCCACATTCCGACCCCCACAATCCCGAACTTAGGGACGCGAGCTTGGATCGTCTGCACCAGTTCCATGCGGATAACACCCGCACCGGAAAGGCTCTCCCGAATGAGGATTGGGCCCTGAGCATCATATTCTTTGTGGCCGATCAGTAAGTGCTGGCCGACATTGCCATTGGAGACTTCTGGATCAAGAGTGTTCAGGCCGACTACGTTCCTCCCTCTAAGAAGACAGTAGATGATAGGCGAAGCCGCACGCCTCAGCCTTATTTCGGATGGTTCAAGATGTGGACGTCATGCTTTATGGAACTGTGGCTCCAACTGCAAGTGTGAGAACTACAGAACATCGCACCTCAAAGCATTGGTGGTATGCACCTCGTAGTATGGGATGGAGATTACCGTGTGTGGGAGCGCGACAAGCCGGTTGTTGCTGGCAGAGGTTGGACTATGCTGGCTACGAGCCCATAGGCAAATATTGAGTTTTCCCCGCCTTGGTCTAATATCAACAAGAGAGAAATCACATGCTAGGCTCAATATCCAGTACGAATTCACGTTCAGTGTACAAGTTTACATGATCGTAAAGCCTATAGATTTAACATCAAGTTTATAAAATATATCTCTTATAAGTCTCGCATTGTGAATACCCTGTTTATGCTTAAGCAGGGACCGGAGCTGCTTGGTCTTGTTACCGAGGCACCTAAACACCCAGATTGAACTAAGTATGAGCGGAAGGCGGTAGTTACACTAACCTGATTTGGAGTGATCTGCTCGCTCTATTTATCGTGGTCGCCATTCGTCGGAAAGTATATGAAAATGGAGTCCCGATGAGTGGATGCTGGTGAGACATCGTCCGTCACGGTCGATGGTGATAAATCACACCCTGGACCTAGTGGCTAGGGACGTGGACACCCACATTTTGGCAGGCATTCCAATATTATGGGGGATATAAGACCTCAACTCCCTCCACAGTAGTTGTATGCGTGAAACCCTCTCCGATCGTCCTACACTTGAGAGAAAAGGCAACAAACCCACAATGGCGCTGCTCTCCCCAACAGGGCTCCTCTATGCCCTTTCGGCGCTGGTGATCTACTACATTGCCTCGTCCTACCTTGCTCACCGCCGCCTCCAGCGATTCGCCAGAGCCAATGACGCGACGTTTCCCAAGTATGTCCCGACAAAGCTGCCATTCGGGGTGGATTTCGTCTGGCGCGCTCTCTCCATTACTCGCAATGGCGGCGACATCCTTGACGATGTCATCGGCCCCAACTACGCGGCCAATGGCATCACGTTCTCGATGCCAGGCTTCTTCGGCCCCACCGAAGTGTACACCATCGACCCGGCCAACATCCAGGCCGTGCTAGCGAACAAGTTCAAGGACTTCGACCTCGGCGAGAGGAGGATCAAGCAGTTCAAGCCGCTGTTGGGGAACAGCATCTTCACTGCGGATGGTGCGTTTTGGGAACACTCGCGCGCGCTATTCCGGCCGCAGTTCTCGCGGGACCAGATCAACGACCTCGAAAAGACAGAGGTCGCAGTCCAGGCGCTGTTCAAGGCGCTGCCGTTGGTTGGCACCGAGAGCGCTGGCGCGGTGACGGTGGACATCATGCCCATGCTCTTCCGCTTCACCCTTGACACGGCCACCGGTTTCCTCTTTGGCGAGAGTGTCGAGTCGCAGATGGCCGCCGCCACGGGGATATCATCGACGACGAGCGCCGCGACGGCGATGGCGGCCGATCAGAGCGGCAACGACATGACTTTTGCCGAGGCGTTCCACGAGGCGCAGTCGTGGATCACCATGCGTGTGCGGCTGCAGGGCCTGTACTGGCTCACGCCCAATGGAACGGGGAAGAAGGCGTCGGATTATCTGAGGAAGTATACTGACCACTATGTCCGCATGGCGCTCAGCTCGGCGAAGCCCCAAGCCAAGGAAGAGGGGTATAGTCTGCTGGACACGCTCGCGGAGCAGACGCGGGACGAGAACGAGTTGAGGGATCAGATCCTGGGGCTGTTGATCGCGGGACGAGACACGACGGCCACGTTGCTGTCCTGGGTGCTGTTGCTCCTGGCGCAGCACCCGGCAGTGTTCGAGAGGCTCCGCGCGGAAGTCGTCCGGGACTTTGGGGAGTACACCGAAAGCCCTTCCAACATTGACTTCAGCACGCTCAAGTCGTCCAAGTACCTGCAGTTCGTCCTCCGGGAGACTCTGCGGGTGTATAATGTTGTGCCGCTCAACCTCCGCGTCGCGGCCCGGGACACGGTGCTCCCCCGAGGCGGCGGCGCCAACGGACTCCTGCCCATCGTGGTGCGCAAGGGCCAGACGGTCAACTTCTCGCCGTACCTGCTGCACCGCCGGGAGGACGTCTGGGGGGCGGCCATGGAGTTCAAGCCCGAGCGGTGGGAAGGGGTGAGGCTGGACTGGAACTACGTTCCGTTCAGCGGCGGGCCGCGGATCTGTCTTGGACGTAAGTGTCTTCCTGTCTGGGGTGTCGACATAGTGATGAGGGTTGTTGACTGACTTGTGCAGAACAATTCGCGCTCACCGAGGCCGGATATCTCCTCGTGAGGCTGTTGCAGAGATTCAAGGGCATGGAGTGGCAGGGGCCACAGGGGAAGCCGAGAAAAGACATTCATTTCACCATGGCGCCGAGGGATGGTGTTAACGTTAGACTTCAGTACGCTTAGTCGTAAGTGACAGACTCTTGGCCTCGAGACTGTCCCATAATGCAAAGGCTTGGTCGGACCTAGACCGCGCCATGGCCGAATTTGATACCCGGGATAAATGGTCCTAGCCGCCGATTATCGCGAAGAAAATGGACTTTCATGATAGCTAATGACATGAAAACCCGGCGATTGTCATCGTTGATAACATTTGAGGCGGTCTCTCCCAGCAAAACCCTTCTACCTAACCTCGATGTCGCACTTTAGCATCATTAATGGATAGATGCCTTGCTGATAGCCTGGAAATCTCGGACAATCACCCAATTATGCTCCCGCACCACACGCTATTTTTGGTGTCAGTTTACGTGAACTACGGATTTGAGAATTTTAGTTGGACGACGCCGCCATGAAAATGAACTTTGTGCTCAAAGCGAGCACCTCTCAAGGCTCCCTCATTTGCATTCAGATATTCTGTGATGAATTTTCTAGCAAATATCCCCAGCATCGGAACCATTCATCACATACTTCAGTTCACTGTCAAATAACATTCTCGCCTCACATTTATCCAATCGATATAGAGCACCAAGGTCTCCTACCACGGCCAGAACTACTCTAGCTGACCAGTAAAACAAGACATCCCCAAGCACCGTAATGCTGGTTGTATCGGCATCAACACTCCTCCATGTCGGGCTCAAAGTCGTGGCGGGTATTCTGGCCTACACTCTGGTCCTCGCCATGTGGCTTCTGGTCGCCGCTGTTGCTCATTACGCCGTGACTCCAGTGATGAGAGAAATTGGACTGTGGCTATCACAGCTTTTGTCTCGTTTTTCGGGCTAGACTTGAAAGCTTCGAGAACGCAGGTCTGAACATGAGTCACTGGGAGAATGGTAATAAGTTAACCGGCAATTATGATGTTCATCGCATGAGGCCGATGGTCTGCGAAGTTGTAGCACTCTCAGAAGCCGCTTGCGTTGGAAACAAGCTGGATGAAAGATTGGTCCATGGGGACAATCACACTGGATCCTTGTGCAAGAATGTCTTTGAGCAGCTTGGGGACCATTTGCATGGGTCCAAGAGCCACTATCCTCAACTGGCTTCACTTCCTGACAAGAAGTGGACATATCCTGCTGACATTGTCTTACGTCGGATGGTATTGAGCTTGTTACTGCAAGTGTAGAAAACCACTTCTATTTTAGCTGTCAAAGGAGATGGTGAAGGAGTCTTTGGTGGCTCTATTTTCTCAAATTTAGACAAGTCCCAGGTACGAGTTGGGGGGATAGCTATCTCCGTCCACAACGAGGGTTTTAAGCACTGTTTTCTAGTCAAGCATACAACCCAAAACATACGACAGCCATGGACATCTCCTGTACATTACTGAACTCTTGCATATCTCCAAAATCATACTTGAAGAATACTTAGACTGGAGATTGTACTTAATAAATCTTGATACGTTTAAACCTCACCCCATGCCGACGCCAATAATCCCTAATTAACACCACTCCCATCCCGATTTCATTGATCGCCTTTGTCACAACAACAGTCTACATACGATTCATAATTTCTTCTAGTCACGGTCGACTCAACATAAACCGCAAGATTGCATCGACATGAGCTGCAAACAAGACACTGCTTTAGTAGTTGGTCTCGGCTTTGTACTCGGCTTTGGCTGTTTAGCGATGCTGGGGTGCATCGTTTGGGGTATGATGAAATGCGCCAGGCTTTGCAGTGCAGCAAAGCCTCGAGACGAAGAGGCAGACCAAACCTACTCCGCCGCATGCCCTCCTTACCCAGAGCAAGATTCTGACCAGGATACCAGTAGTTCTGCCGCAGAAACAAGTCAACCTATCAACGTCCCAATGCAACTAGTCAATTTTCTCAATGCCCTCACTTCATCCAACCAACAAGTTGTAAATTGACCCAAATCCAGCCGACGAACTAGTCATTTACCGTGGCAATCGGGCTTTGGAATGTCCCGGCCCAAGCTCCCTCCGGCATCACTCTCTAACGTTGGAGATCTGGGTTCTTGACCAGCAGGTAGAAGGGCCTCTGTGTATCGTCGTTTGAACGGTTGCAGTCAGCATCCATCAGTATTGGCCATTAATAAATCGTGTTTGAGCTTAAATATGAATACATCATTTTTGTGGCACCATCGATACAGAGTCACTAAAGGCAGAATGTCAAGATCGAGGATATCGAATCTTATGTTGCCTGGACACCAGTTTTATTCACAAAAGTCTCCCGTCATCATAGGCATATATGCAAGTTTTGTGACTAGAGTAACTCGAGCATGTAGCGCTATTCGATAATGACAAAGAATATTGGTATCTTGACAAATGAAACAATCACGGAGCTCTTCCATCTTACAAATGGCTCATACAATCAACCGCCCCGTCATCGACTCCTTTCTGCCAACTGTTTCTGTCGGCGTGTCGTTATTTCGAGATGGAGGATATGCAAATCTTGCTGATATGCCCGATGTTTTATCCTCCGCATTCCCGCTGAAGCCTACTGCAGGATTTCCAATGACAAGACAGAATACCGCAACCGCCATAACCCTGTGTTTGATGTCAGTATTGAATCTCGAAGCATAAGCCATTACGAGAAGCTACTTACGACGACTCAAGGCCAATGAACAACGGTTCGTTCCGGAACATTTCACTGAAGTAACCCTCCTTCAATTCCTCAATGCGGTACGAGCAGCGGACGAGAATAAGAGGCGACGAAATGAACAGGAATGCAACGAAAATTTGCATGCGCCTCGTCATCCGCTGCCGAGTGTTGTTCCGCATGCAAGTGATAAGGTAATCCGCAAAGAGGAGACAAAAGGCTACCAGGCATACGACCTGGAAGATGAGACCAGCTAATGAGACGTTGACGCCTTTCTGCACCTGCTGTTTGTTGTTCCCGACGGTAGATAACGCTCCACCTGTCGCTTGTAGGACGAGGGAGATGATGTCGCAGGGAATGAAGATGTAGTAAAATAATCTCGGGTTGAATCGGGAGATCGAGGAGTCGACGTTGATGATCCTCGAAGCCCATAACTATTAGCTCTTGCCACTAACCGAGAGTGTCGGTCGGGACAAGACTCACACTTTAGACAACATGACATATATAGCCGCACAGAAAAAGACTGGAGCGACAGTAATGCAGACTAAGAATGTGATCAGACAGGGTACACGATCCACAAGCTTGGATCACTTACTGATTTGTAACAGAAAACCACCAAACGAGAAAGGGTTGTCGTGCAGGATAAGTCTTCCAACGTAGCCGATGATTTCTAATAAGCAACCGCCAATCATGCTAGCCATGAAGCCCCAGGTCTTTGATCGCAATCCTTGCAAGGTATGAATGATCATTGCTAAAGCGAAAAGGGCAATAAATGTTCCGTTGACTGGGACTGATGGTTGATAACGCAGAAGGCTAGCCTCCAATGGGCATACCTCGAGAGTGCAGTTGGCCTTCGGCCCAAAAGATTTGTATCCGTTTGGTAGTTGGGTCGCCGACATGTTGTAGGGGGTCTTTTGGAGAGACGGGGTTTGAAAGAAGCAGATAAACCTAGATGAGACAGGTTGTCAATGTTGGATAAAAACGTTGAAATCCGGGGCCCGTGAAGCTGTTATATAGGAAGCGTTCTGTGAACGGTTGAGGGGATGTAGTCCGCATGCGGCTTCAATCAACCTGCCAAGTGATCGTCGGCCGTAAATGAAAGAGAAAGGCCCTTGATACCTTAAACCAGTTTATAAAGGTTTCTAGACTGAGACAAAATGAGCAACCGAATGGCAGAAAACGGTCTCGATCGCCCCTCGCGAATATGGACGTTACCTAGTCTCACACTTTGAACTGCGATAGAGGAAAAATACTGTAACACGATTCAATCCTTGGCACATATCCTGAGCCCAATGACGCGGATCCAGTCATCGGTGAGTCCTTTCGCGGCCGTAGACTAATCTGCGTTCGGCGTGGAAGGTCTCGCCAGCGAACAAGTGTCCGCCATGCCATGTGATTCTGATGGTGTCTAGCAAGTGTGGCTGAAAAGCTCGACCGATCTACCGACCCGACAGTTTGGGACCTAATTTAATCGCCTCGAATGTAGCTAAGGTTGGACTTATGACTTCGCAAAGTAACGAATCAACTGCTAGAATTCGATGAAGTTCGCGTTAAGCGAAGCGGCGAGTCCCGCCTGTGAAGGCTCAAAACACCCTTCACACAAAGAGATTCTTTCTGTCATAACACTCGCTTATATCCGCGCCAAATTGTCCGATATCTTGAGTTCCACATGGAAGCCACGTCGTATTGTATGCCATGCCCCGTGGGGACTCCTCGCGAAGAAGGGCTGGACGTTTATGGCACTCTTCTGGAACACACATCATTCGACCAATAATCTTTGAGATCGACCATTGGGGGTCTCGGTATCGATGCCGAGGGCTTTACGCCAATGAATTTGTAGGTATTTTGTGGCCAAGAGACATGTCTCGCTCTTCACCGTAAAGTAATACGCAGCTTGGCAGCCAAGATATCTTTGCCGCAAAAAGGCAAGGCTTGGCCTACTATTTAGTACGAGGTTTTGTCTACCAACAAGATTTTCACATGTTCTTTCCTCAAATCGTCGGCATACGTGAGTTGCGACCATAATTCTGCGTCTTCGTCCGGATTCATCTTAACTTCCAATCCAGGTGGTAACACATAACAACCCAACAGGGCATCAGAAACTCAGATACACAGTTAATGCAAGAATTGCAAGTCTCTTTCAACTGAAACTTGGGCTTCTCTCAATGAAAAGATGTAACTGGCGGCTATGCTAAGTAGTTTATGGCCATTGTTCGGGAAGTTCACAGGCGCACTACGGTCAAATGGGCGCAGTTCTAGATACAACTATCATAGACAAACTAAGCTTAGTAGCTAGTCTATATGTCAAGGTAACAGAGGATTTTCTTTCAATACAAGCTCTGGGTCTAGTGGCCGTATCTTTTGGAGCCGGGTAAAGCCACATTTGTGTAAGATCACTCGATCCCTTGGGGATTTGATGTAAAAGGTTTAGCGACATGGAACGACAAGCCCGAGTAAAACAATAAAACAAGTAGCCCAGGTTCGTCTAAGAATCCCTCCTCATACGGTTCATAAGTGAGCCAGAAACAATACACTTACGAGCTGTAACTGCTAATTGCAATACGCGATGTCCTGCACGTGACAAGTCACGTGCATTGAAAAGCATGAAAGGTCCTCATTTCTGTCGCGGCAAACCCTTGGAATGGCTCGAATCGCGATGCCATCATCGTCGTTCCTACAATTGCCCGTCCTGCCCGACTTTTTCCCGCTTTAGTATCGCATCTTTTGGTAATGAGCTCATTCCGGACGCGATCCCGGTCTGAAGCAGGATGGTTTCTCGCTGGCCTCAGCTCATCATTTCCCGATCTCGGAACTGACGAGGGCAACCTCTCAGAGCTCCGCTTCTGCGATACCGACCTGAAACCAGGATGCAAAGTATTTCACGTTCCCAAGTCAGACAGTTCAAGTAGCACCGAAGTGTTAATGGCGCCCGATGTCCTGAACTACGCCGAAATCGAAGGGGACCTGAAGGAGCAAGTCCTTGTCTTTAGATACAAAGGCAAATTTCATGCTGTCGATCATGTAAGTTCAAGATTCGGACTAAATTCCTCACATTGAAGCATTCTTAGGAACTAACTCAATGCTTGTAAGAAATGCCCTCACTCCTCATATCCGTTGTCGCATGGCACTCCTTTTGACATTGAGGATTTCGGCATCGTCTTGAGTGCGGGATTGACATGCCCGAAGCATGGATGGTCATTTGATCTCTTCTCTGGAATGGCAGACCGAGCGAGGTACAAACTGGGTGTTTGGGAAGTCCAATTGCGTGATATTGCAGAGACGGTGATGTCAATCCCTTTGGAAGAACCCAAAGCGGTGACGGAAAGCATAGACAAAGAAGTATGGGTAAGGAGGAAGCAAAGAATAGGTTAGGAAAGCCGACGAGCGGACAAAGTAATGTAATGCCACCTGATCGTGTAATCAATCGCATCGACAATACACTGGTGCCCAATGCAATGTGCATGTAGCTGCCAGATGTGTCTCCCACATCTAGCAGCACCAGCGTCGTCACATGTCTTGTCTCCAACTTGCATTGGAGGTCAAAACTTCAATGACCCCTCACTTCCACGTCATACCTCAGGACATGTACTACATTTCTATCATGGTAGGCTGCCAAACTGGTTCTAATGTATACTACTAGTCGATTCTCCAAACCGAGCAATGTCATCTAGCAAAAAGGAAACCAAGCCTTCGATTGGCAACCCAGATAATTCCATCGGTGACTTATTCAGGCTTGAGGAGAGAACTGTTTTAAGTACGACTTGATAAGCTACCTGGGACACAGCCGTGCTGACAGTCGTAGTCGCTGGTGGAGGTGGTTCCATGGGGTTGGAGGTCGCTCGCTACGTCTGATATGACAACTACGTCAGCCCTCTGGCTTGCCAGAACCATCACCGATGATCACAGTCGATGACACTCCAGAGACAGCGGAAGCTCGTCTCGAAAGACGCAGCCAAGACCCGCGGCGACTCTCCAGTGAGTTTCCGAGAGACTCGCCAGGCGCTTCCATTTGTTTGTCCATACACCAAGAATCCACTACTTTGGCAACTTTTGACGAATTTATTTTTGGCGATTGACAGGGGGTCTGGCACGATGCACGTTTCAGGCCACCTGTGGCTGCACCCTCCACGAATTCTTCTTGGCGGACGAGAATTGGGCAGCGAAGGCATCAGTAGTTGCTTTTATCTCTTATTCTGTTTTTCTCTTTCCCCCTTTTGTGCTCGGCAACTGTAATCACAGGCTGGCGGCTTCATTGTGCAACACGGTCATTGACCACCCGTCTCGGTCGATCATCACGTGTCATTATATTATTGAGTTTGTGTGTATATAGTACATCTTTTCCCCAACGACAACCTGTTCGCTGGGAATCCAACAAAAAGGAAAGTTTTCTAGTAGGTCGGACGAGTGATAGGCGTTATCCGTCGTCCCTTGTTCGGTTCGGCTGTACCCAGGGTTGGGACTCGGACGGTCCATCATCCGATCCTCTGTAAGGTACATCGAGGATTGATCCCAGCTCAAACAAAATGTCGCCGTGTCTTCTCAATAATGACCGTGTCTTATATATAGCCCCACGTTCTGATTGCCGATTATGAAATCTGGGCGGATACCTTACGTTCATCTAGGATATCCCACATCCGGGGAGAAACGTCCGTCTGGGCCCCTCTCCGCTCTTGGTAATCCGCCCGGCGGCGACTGATAGTAGATATCCGGACTGTAAGGCTGGTATCCGATGTTGATGGACTCTCGATAAGGCCCCTGTCCGACTTCTTGGTACATATCGTACGTTGAGACGGGATATGGCAGCGCCGTTGGCTCCGGCCGACGTTGTGAGTTGTTGGGTCTTAATGGTGCTGGCATAGCTGGCTCAGGGTAATCTGGCTCAGGCATATCAGGCTCGTTGATGGACTTTTCGTAGTAAAAGCTCTCTGCTTGCATGTTTCGCGTGTTGAAGTTGCCTTCATTGTAAGCCGGGACAGGCGGCTTCGGCGTCCTGGTCGCAACGGGAGGCGGTGTTGGCATTCTCGTCGCAGCGGGAGGCGGGTTGGGCAGTGAGCGCATCGTGTTCCTGTCCGTCCTGAACTGGGCCACCATCTGCTCCTCCATCTCCCTCGTCGTGCGGTTCGCAATCTTGGTTTGCCTGTATGTAGCGACGATGGCCTGCTCCACTTCGCGCGTACTGCGCTTGGGTTGCCTGAGGATGGCCGACTCTCGTGGGAAGAAGGCGTTGCCGCCACCGGTGTTCTGGTTCATGTTCGTTGCCACAGCAGTGACCTTCTTCTTCCTCTTGTAGCGTTTGACGCCGAATATTACTGCTCCGATGAGGAGCGCGATTATAGCTGCGGGAAGTTAGTAAGATGGGTGGATTCTGGGGAAGGGAGGTAATGAAGACTCACCAACGACGGCGAAGGAGATCCCAATAGCGAAACCACGGTCTGTCCCCTCAGCTGGAGCCGGCGTTGCCGAGATCGCCGTGTTAGTCGGCGCAAGCTGTGAGCTGGGCGGGAGAAGATCGAGTCGAGGAGTGCCGGAGGCGGCATTACCCACGGCGGGAGGAGGTAGATTTGTTGAAGGAGTCTCGGCGGCTAGCGGTGTCGATGATTGCACTAAAGAAGGCGGCGGAGGTGCGGAAGTCTGGCTGGCGGGGGAGGGTTTTGAGGTTCGGCGACGGGGGGGCGGCTCGACGTCGCTGCAGCAGGCGGTGGTTGAGACTGTCTCGCCGACGTCTCTTGGGGGAAGATGGCCGGGGGACTGAAGGTGGAGGGGCTCCCGGTACGAGTGTGATGAAGCCTCTTGCAGGTGGAAGGCTCTCCAGGAGGCTTGAAGGGCGTGATGGGTTCAGGATGGCCGGTGCTTCCGGTAGGGGGGATTCTTGAGCTGCGGGTGGTAGAGACGAGGCGGCCGGAGGTGCTGGTGTTGCCGCCGGAGGTGGCTTGGTGATTGTGGAAGGGGGTTGCTCTTGTTCTGAATCGCTCGAGTCTGCTTGTTGTCCGGGCTGCGCTGCGTCGGACTCGCTTTCAGAAGATACGTCAGCCTGGCCTTCGGCATCTGAGTCGCTTTCGGCTTCTTGGCTGTCGGCACGTTTCTCCTCCTTGTCTTCCTCTTCCTCGTCTTCCTGTTCTTGCTTGCCATCAGCCTCCTGCTCGCCGTCTGCTTCCTCGCCGTCCTCATCTTTCCCACGCGGCGCTACGAGTTGTGCCGGACCTTGTCTGCGAACCAGATTATGACGAGGTCTACCTGGGAATTTGGGTCCTGCTCTTCTCCTTCGTTGCCTATTGCAGATGTCAGCACACTTGATCCGCGCCTGAGAGCCGCTAAGATGGGCATATACCTTAGAGTTGACCAGGTTGCGGTGCCCTCCATCGTGACCCTACTACTCGACATCCGCCGCAGATTACTCTGGAATAAATAACGAACTGAAAGGGAAAAAGTCGACCAGCGAATGGAAATAAACAGCACAGCTGTGTGTCAAGAAGAAAACAACTGAATTGAAAGAAGGACGCAAGCGCCTCAAGGAAGGAAGAAAGAAACAGGAACCCACTGAATCCTCGACTGGAAGCGGATCGGAAACAGAAAGTAGCAGCAACTCTGCGTGGGTGGAAATCGCCCCAAGTTATCAATCACATCGTGTCGATCACCCCGCCCAACGCATGGACAGATTGGGAACCAAACCCATGTTCACGGCGCTTCCCAAATCAAACATCTCCCAAGATAACACAAGCAAAGGGGCGTCCGATGTGTCTTTGCTGCAAACTTGCGGATAGCTCGCAAATCCAGTAAACTGGGGAACGGCCTCTTTGGTGCGACAAGTGCACGCGAGGAACACTCCGGGATCATGTGGTTCGTTGCACCCAATGACATTACACAATGACATGTAGCGCCAGAGCCATCAGCGGTGTTCTCCAGGGGCCGTTCGCTCATTCCAAGGGGCCGGAGAGTCGTAAACTACGTATGGAGGGGCAGAATGGCAGCCGGACATCGACTAGTGGGCAAAGGGGGCTGAACCCCGTTGCACGTTCGGAAGGGTTCAAACGGACCCCGGCCGCTGACACTCTGATCAACCCGCATTGCCGCACCAAGACCCTCGGCCGTGTTTGACGCGTTTCTTGGCGACTTGGCCCGGAGGCGCCTCCTCCAAGCTCTGAAACCTGCAAAAATGCGACTCGCGCTTACTCGAAAGGCCTCCCCCCCATTGTCCGCGGAAGGCCGTGAATAGGCACAAGAGAGCACTCGCTCCAGGCATGCTGTCTCCAGAAAACTCCACACCGGCGCTTCGAGGTCGGAAATAATCAGAAACGGAGGGTGGATGCGGCAAACCTAGCGTGGGAGTTTTCAGAGCCCCTTGTTATAGAAGAGAAACATTTTTTGTTCTTACTTGATTGAGGCGCCGACCGATGTTGCATCACCAAATCTCGCCTGGCGCACCGCAATGTCGTCTCTCGAGTCGCTTAGCAGCACTGTGAATTTGCTTCAGTTGCAGGACCTGCTACGCATCAAGACGATCCGAATGCGCATTAAAGCAGCCGAGAGCATGATTGATGGTATGGCCGAGCCTGGGACCACTTGCCAAAGTGACTCGGCCTTGGTCAAGTCATGATCATCCCAGGGAACAATTGGTTCGACTTGCCTTGAACGATCACATCAACTTTTGCCGACAGAACAGTCCAAGTCGGAAGGAACCACAACACTCCCGGTCGTCTTGAGAAGCTAGGCCGCCAATCAAGCCCAGTCCCTTGGCTCTCGTGTTGCTGGGTGGTCGTATCTGGGGTAGCTGTGGTTCATCACTGCCCACCACGGGGTTGACGATGAAACCAAAAGCGCATGGGCACGTTGCACGCAACTTTCGCGGTTCCTCACCTGACAATGACGTTTTCGCCAGTCCGTCTTGGTGGACTTAGGGGAGGAAATAAATATTAATAAAGTCTATTAATACGATCGATGCCTTTCTTTCTTCTGCCTCAACGCGACGTGCCTGACGCGCGATCTATGCAGCGCCGGTTCGACTCAACTCCCGGCTGCAACGTCCTCCGAACGTCTGTGTTATGCTTCTCTGGGCGTTTTGGTGTCAGTCAGTGTCATGGTCATCAACTTCACCTGTGGCCGCTTCCCCGGCTAACAAGGAGTACTGGATGAAATCTACGCCGGTTATCCTTGCGCAACACACTGGCGACGATTGGCATTCCAGTGTATGAACGTGCATCCGGTTCTTGTGTGGGAGCCTGCGATATTGATCTTGTCCCAGACGTTTGTAATCGATCAATGGCTGCTCCCTATATGAATCGTGGGCCAAGCTTATTGCTATATCTCGTTTCCGTCTCAAAGAGTTCCAGAGGGCACAAACCAGTCGCAAACCATTTTCCTTCTTCCTGATTTATTGAACCCTGCTGTCTATGTAAGTAGCAGGCGATGTAATACTTATTGAGGTGCCATGTCTCGCGTACCAGAACGGTATTTTCAACTGATCATGCCCATAGTACAAGAGGCTAAAAAACAGTGACCAGGCTGTTCTTGATGAGGACCATGCAAGTTGCCGCTCATTGTTGTATCCAGCGCCACTCTATTTCCTCACATCGTCTTGCAGTATCTATTGATGTAGCCCAAAAGAGATGGTATTCTGGAAGAGAGACGCAATATCCATCACAGGACCAAAGATTCGAAAATTGTTGGAGAGGCACTCGAAGGCTGCTCTTTCAAAAAAGTTTATCCATGTGATCTCTAATCTGATTGTCACTACTAAGTCTGAGTGCGCAATGGGTCTCTGATGGATCTGCTTCACTTCCGTATCTCTACCACCTGTTTCATGATTCAACTTTGCTTTATATCATCATGTGTAGGAGGCGGCCATTGTCTTCTTTTGCCTCCACTCAACCTCTGAATCCATATGGAGCCAAAGATTGGGTTTGTGGTCTCCGCATTAATAGTTGGTATTTACACAATAGCAACCTAGCACAACACAGGACACGCGTGCGGCCGAAATTGCTGTGATGCGGATAGTGTCTTTTCCACTGGCTTTGACCAACTATCAACCATATACGTCCCAGTTTTCGAACGACATGTTAACTAAGCTAACTATAGAAGATTTAGAGGCCGGTGTCGTCAACTAGATGGTGGAGTGCGCGGACATGAGGCTTGTACTAGTCGGACGTCCGCAAGCTATCACCCAACCCATCAGCTCTTACCTAGCATCATCTAGGACGTGGTCGGAAGGTAAAAGGTCAGTGGCAGAACAATACCCTCCTGTGATAGTGGAGAACAAGTGTGCACTCTCCCAATTGATTTTTCTGGCTAGGACTGCTTTTGACCCAACTACAGAAATGTGGAAGCAAAGGAGACACTGCGCTCGTCTTAGTTGCTAGGCGGTGAAGGCAAATACAGGTAGACCCGCTCCTGACAAGTTGTGCGCACCCCGCCCTCCATTAGCATTGCCAATTTACCATTGTGACATCTCCAGATGGGGTAGACCTAAGTGACAAATCGGCGGGATCGACCGATCTTTCGATTACAACTGCTTGTATCTCATCGAGACTGACAGTCTTCCTCGACGACCAGTAGCGAATCGTCAAGAGTCATTTCCTAATCAGGATATGGCGGCCCTCAGGGTCCTCAAGGGTCTTGCCGACGTTAAACCCTTATTCCATGTCTTGATGAACCTTTTTTCCTGATCTGGCGAGGCGATCCATGGTGGCCGGGCCGTTTTGAGGTCATTTCGGCCAATCAGATGGTGGCCGATGATGATGACAGCCCCGGTATCCAGCCAGCCAATCCCGTGTTGTACCGCTGGGGGCTTCATCAGAACCCGGATGGTCCGTCGTGCGACATCACCGCCATGAGATGATCCCAAAGCTGGGGTGATTGCCGATGGCCTTGAACACCTTGATGGCATTCTGTTAGATAGGAGCGTAACCTAATACAGACACCGTATAAATAGCCAATCTCAGGGAATCGGAGGATAGAAATCTTGTCTTTGTATCTTCAATCTGCAATCTGGAAGCAATTGCATTAGGCTTAACAAGATGGGCAAGAAACTGACAGGTTCTGCTGCGAAGTCTAAGTCGGGTAGCGTTGTGGTCCCAGCGACCACAAAACCCAAACTCCACGATGAAGTTCCCAAACTCGCTCGTAACGACTCTGGCGTCGACGTCACGAAGCCTGGCCAAACCAAGCCACTTCCCGTGACTCTCCTTTCCGGGTTCCTGGTATGTGGAATATGTATGGTAAAATTGAGAGAAACAATCATAAGACTGACACTTGGATGTAGGGAAGTGGAAAGACGACTTTGCTGCAACACATCCTCAAGAGTGACCACGGTCTTAGAATAGCGGTTATCGTCAATGACATTGGAGCGTAAGAACATTCCTGGATACCTTGTTCACATGTTGAAAACTCACTCCTTGTGCCCTTTGTAGTGTCAACGTCGACGCATCCCTTATCAAGAAGAGCCATCGGCTCACAAAGACGGAAGAGAAGGTTATAGCTCTGCAGAATGGCTGCATCTGCTGCACACTCCGCGGCGACTTGCTGGAAGAGCTGGTCAACCTCTCTGAGCTCCACGAGTTCGACTACGTCATCATAGAGAGCAGTGGTATCAGCGAGCCCGAGCAAGTCGCAGAAACCTTTGACGCCCGATTGGCCGAACAGATGGCCACCTTGGGCGAGGGTCCTGAAGGTCTTGACGAGGACACCATGAAGTTGCTCAAAAGACTGTAAGTCCAGAATACTCTGGAGGGATTTGCTGACGGGTTTGCTGATGTTTGTGTTCTGCTAGAGCCGACGCTGGTGGTGTCGATAAGTTTGCTCGCCTCGATACCACAGTCACTGTCATCGACGCTTTTACAATTTTCAATGATTTCCACACAAGCGATCTTTTGTCCTCGCGGCGAGACGATGTCGTACCGGAAGATGAACGGACAGTGTCGGATCTCATGGTCGACCAGATTGAGTTCGCGGATGTCATTGTTCTCAACAAGATCGACATGGTGGGTAACGAGAAGAAACTTGCTTGCGGCGGACATGCTGACTGAGAGTAGGTTTCTAAAACCGATCGCGCCCGTGTTCTTGACTTGATCAAGAAGCTTAACCCACGAGCCAAGATCCTCGAGGCCACTTACAGTAGGATTGACGTGAAGGAGATCGTCAATACCAACACGTTTGACCTCAAGGTCGCTCAGTCCGGCGTTGGATGGCTCCAGGACTTGCACGCCATGACAGTACGCGAGGTATGTCTGTTCAGCTGGTGGTCCTCGCACGATAAAGTTGAATAACAAATCGTCCTGCAGGTCAACGGTCGCAAGGCCATCACACCCAAACCCGAGACCGAGGAGTACAACGTTCGCAACTTCATCTACACAAGAACAAAGCCGTTCCACCCCCGAAGGTTATGGTCGCTTCTCTACGACAAGTTCATTCTCCAGATGGAGGCCCCTGAAGATGACGAGGATGCCATGGATGAAGACAAGAACGACGCCGACATGGGCGACGCCGAAAGGTCCGACGAGGAAGCCGAAGAGTGGGAAGATGACGAAGAGGAGGAAGACGAGGACGAGGACGACGACATGGAGGACCCCCTTGAGCCGCCAGCAAACGACGTGATCCTCGCCAACAAGACCGCCCACCCCCTTTTCAACCGTCTCTTCCGCTCCAAGGGCGAGTTCTTCCTCGCGACGCGGCCACACCGAGCAGGCGACTGGTCCCAAGCCGGCGCCATGTTAACCATGACCGGCGGCCGGCCGTGGTTCTGCACGCTGCCGCCCGAAGACTACCTCACCGGCGACCCAGAGGTCGATGCGCTCGTCGCGCACGACGTCAAGAAGGGCGGCGAGTGGGGTGACCGTCGGCAGGAGTTGGTCTTTATCGGCGAAAGCCTGGACATTAAGGGCCTGGAGGCCGCCCTGGACGAGTGTCTTCTTAACGAAGAGGAGTGGAAGAAGTGGCAAAAGGTGATGCGGAACAAGAAGTGGGACGATGAGAAGAAGAGAGACAAGCTGCAGGATTTGTTCGATGACGGTTTCCCCGACTGGGCAGATGATGATGAAGACCATGAGGGCCATGACCACGCATAACAGGCAATCAAGCACTGGAAAGGCATAGAAAAAAGCTCGTAGATATTGTACCGCTAAAAGCTGTGCTGTTTTAACATATTGCTGGTGATTGTGAACGCGAGGATGCTGTGCATTCGTTCGCTACCATACCAGCAATGTCCATCCTAGACAGCGTGCAATGAGAGATACGCTATCTTGTGGAAGTCCACGGTACCTCCACTTGAGGTTCTCAAGCAAGTTCTGTCTGCCTGTTGATTGAGACTAATAATTATGGCGGACAAGTCACGAACTCAGAAATCACGTCTAGACATGCATACGTATTGATATGGAATGATTCTCATATTTCAAACATGAGGACGCCTTGGCACAAAGGATCGTCCGATATCTAATCGCATTTACATCCAGTGTCTTAAGTCATATGTACAAGAATAGGGTTGAGCATGTAGACATCAAGTGGTGTCCGCTAACTCGGGTTCAACAAAACTGCTTCTCAATCTTTATCCACTTCCACCTTTTCGCATCCCTGAGTTCAAGCGAAACGCTTAGAGGGCAGCGCGAAGAGCACGGCGGTGCATGGAGCGGGCACGGCGGCGGGCAGCAGACTTCTCGCAGTCGTCATCGGCAGCGTTGGTGGGCTCGGCGCCGGACTCAGAGACGGGGGTGGTGCTGTTGCCGCCGTTGTAGTCGGGGATGCCAGCGGAGGGGGCAGGGCTGGTGACGGGGGTGGTGGGAGTGGTGGGGGTGGTGGCGCCGTCGCTGCCAGTGCAGTCACCGTCGGTGGTCTGGCCGAGGAGGTTGGCAGTGTGGTCCTCGCAGGAGTTGGGCCAGGTGACGGGGCCAGGAGCGGTGTAGTTCTTGGGGGCGGGGTAGTAGATGTTGATCAACAGACCGGGCTCCTCGCCGGTGTAGACACCGGGGAACTTGACGGTAGGCGCAGGGGTGCCGGAGGCAGCACCGGTGACGGAGATCTGAGCGCACGCAATATAGAACTGGGCACCGCCCTTGGTGCCGGCACCGTGGAGACCGACGTGCTCGGCACGGAGCAGGTACTCGCCGGTAGGGACCTCCTTGGGGAGGGTGAAGGTGAAGTTGTGGATGCCGGCGTTGTTGATGTACGTCGCCCACTGGAGGCCGGCGTCGGTGATGTCGGAGGTGGTCAGCTCGTAGATCTTGAACCAGTCACCGTCACCCTTGTAGGAGGCGACGCCGGAGGGGGCCTTGGAAAGGTAGACGGCGAGGGGACCGGGGTGGCCCATGTCGTTCTCAACGACGAAGCCAAGCTCGTCACCGGCCTTGACGGCCTTGGTCTCAGTCTTGGCCAAGACGTCGTCGTCGTTGCCGCCAATGTTGCAGACGATGCCCTCGGAGGTGACGTCGGTGACGGGGGAGTTGGAGTTCTTGGCCTCGCGGACGAACTGGTAACGCTCGGTCTCCTCTCCGTTGACGATGAGAGTAGGGAAGACGTAGTGAGCCATGGCCTGGGGCACGATGGCCGCGGCGGCGAGGAAGGCGAAGGAGCGCATCTTGATTTGTGTGGGGTTGTTTGGTTGGTGAAGACCGGTGTTTTGTATGAAAGATTGGACGGGAAGAGAATGAAGCGTTGATTTTCCACCAGGGAATGAATGAAAGTGAAGTTTTCAAAAAAAGAATGAAAGTGGTTTGTACAATGACAAAAGACACAGCGATGGTTGAGAACGAAGAGTGAGGAAGGAATCAGGTCAAGAATCGAGAAGAGAAGGTTGTCTTATATCCCAATTCGTATCACCACCCATGGACACCTGGACACCTGGATACCTGGATACCTGGAGGCAGGGGAGCCGTTAGCCATCAGCCGTCATCCCACGTTCCTGACGAGATTTCTCAACCCCACATCGCTGCAGCTGGCCTTGTTCTAGGCATCGCGGGCGCGAAAAGGGGCACGAGTGGTGGTTGTGAACATGGGCCGCGACTGAAAAGCCGGCCTCGCCTAACCGGGATGGCCACGACACAACAGCCAGCGAAGAGACTGCAGGTGACGATTTTGGCCAACGTTCGTTTGAAACATTGGAGCAGCGCAAGCGCGCTGAATCTATTGCATGGCCCTCGCCGCCGGGGATTGCCTCCCCTTGTATGGGCCGACCGGGGACGACGGGGTCACAACTAGAGTGTGTTGACGACATCGACTCCTAGAAGAACACGGGAGCCGCCCAAGTTGGGGGTTGAGGGTCGGTTCTCGTCGAAATACGGTCGCCAAGCTGAGCCCATGCGCCGATGTCTATGTGATCCTGTTCATCTAAACATCCCACCTCGCCTGCAGCGGCGCACCCTGCAGGAGGAAACTGGGCCTGAGCTAATAGAGCAACCCCTCCGAATCGGTCGCTTATAGATTGCTCGAACCCCACCAAATTCGCCTCATCCGATCTAGGCGCTGACGGGTTCCTGTTCCTGCATGCACGTAAATAGTAGGAAAAGGCTTGTCGTGTCTGACCGTTGCTGCTGTCAATTTCGGGCGATATGCCCGTTTTCTTGTCAATCACCGGTCGCCTGTGATAGTCACCGGTGGCAGAAAGAATTTTGATGAATATTGATTGCTTCGATGCTCGGATCCGCATGTATTGGTCCCGCTCACCCAAAGACCAACTTCAATAATCGATCTGGTCAAGACAATAGTGAGCCCAGAGTCCTTCAGTCTAGTTTTCGTCTCTATGAGGGATCTTGTGATCGAGGTTATGCTATTGTGAACTCTGTTCTGGTTCCTGATCGACGCGCCCGTGGTGGAATTCACCTGAAACATGGGTCAGGGCACATCAGGCAGGGGGAAAAACCGTTGGTGCCGAACCCCTGTTGGAGATCACTTTATACGGGACGACATGTCCACCCAGATAGAGGAAGGAGTCCACACGCATCACGGCGCTTGAATGCATACCTTTTCAGAGCTCTCCAGGCACAAGCCAGTGGCCTATCGCTCGGCACACGCAGCCGAGAGTCTTGGTGGCATCGAGGCCCAACTGCATCTCGTTCTTCTCTCCACCTTGCTGCGGTGTGATGGCCAAGATCGAGACCAGCATCGACCATGATGGGTCTCGACATCGACACAGTGACTGACGCCTGTCAATGCAATCCAGTGCTTCACCAACTTAGTTGGAAATAAAGTCTCAGTCTTAAGTACCCGTCTACCGAATTATTATACCAGCTTTTACTAAGAGTTTAGTTTACCCGAACGAGCGGTATTTGACCCCACGCTGTACAGACGGAGTGTCTGCCACACTGGCCTCCTCTAGCCGCCATGCTCCTTAGTCAGACACAGGCCACCTCAATCCACAATCATGCCCAGGACTGCGTCTCCTTTGCCCACACCATCAGGGAGCAGAAAGGGAGGCACCGGTGGCCCGTCAGAGAAAAGCAAAGTCTGCCCCATCCTCGATTACGTTTAATGACAGGCCCCATGGTTGTCCCGGCGGGATACTTGAGCCGAAACTGCTAGCACGCCCAATCATTTGGTTTCTGTTCCGTCGGCAAGGACAGCGGACCATCCATCATCGCGGCTGATGAGTGCGCCCCGACTTTTTCTTCTTCGTCTTTTCTTTCTCAAAGAGTCTTGCAGCACCCACCGATCCTAGCTGCTTGATTGTTCCCTGTTACTCGTGGCTCTTACGACAAAGACGGCAATGATGCTCGGCTCACCGCAGGAACTCGACTCGCCTACTTTGTCATCGCGAAGGCCCTTGCGCGCTTCCCGCAACTTATCCCGTGCACCTGCCCAGCCTGGGCGATGGGTTGGACTGACGATCCTACTTTCAGCTCTCCGAGGGCTTGGAGCTGACTTGTCACATGTGTCTCAGCTTCATTGACAGTGACGATCAACGGCGCAGCGTCACAGGCCTCTTCGGTGAGTGACGGGTCGCTTTCGCAGGACCCATCGGCAGAGATATGTTAAGCTTTGACTAGAACCTTCGCTGGTAACAGTTAGTCTCATTTTTCTCGTATCGACCTGTTGCAGCCAAAAGAAGCCATGCTGTGCCGTGAGTTAAGCTCATCAATGCCCAACCACTAACATTTCTTTAGTCTGTTAGAAGCTTCCGCGGCGCATCATTTCCGGATGGAACTTTCTAGCAGTGCTTTGGCTGCTACTCAAGTCACAAATGGCCTTTTTTTGAATTCGCTCTGACTATAGCGAGCTCGTTCCTTCTTGATCAGTTAGTCAAACAGCAGTGATTGCCTTGTCAGTTTGTCTCCAAGATTCTATTCGTACATTTGACAAGCTCAGTCAATTGGCCTCGTTCATAAGAATCATGCCAACTATGTGGCATATCGCCATTGCTTTTTAAACCGTTCAACCTGTTTGAGAAGTTTAGAACGTAGGTCTTCAAATGACTGGTGTGCAATTTCCACCTTGATATTTTTATGAAAATTTAATCATCATGGTTCTAACTCTAGCGTTGAGAGCAACGGCAATTATACCCAGCTGCCTTCCTGTAGACTCCTTAGTACTCTAGTATCCTAACGATGCGATGTGATTCTATGGAAACTTTCTTTTCGACGTCAATCAGCAAGGGAATTAACTCCTCATGTCATTTCAAATAGCTATCACTATTCGATATGTCCGCCGCGTTGTTTTCCATGCAAACCGAATGGGTTTCGTGGCCACCAGTAGAAGGAATCAACGTTCAACTATCATACGTCCGCCAATTGTGTTGATCTCTGACTTAAATACCATGCAGTCGTTGGCGAACCGTAATGTATTTCCACCGTCTCATGACGGCCATTGCCTTATCAAACGATGTACCATTACTGTGGGAAGTATTCGGCTCAATTCAGACTACTGGCTCATATTTGCAAGTTTATCTCCATTCAGCATGTGGTTTTTAGCCTAGCCGTCTCTTCCTATACCTTTCTATCGACCCATGGAGATGCAAAGTGATCAATGGTCTTGTGTAGTTACTAGGGCTTGCATTGCGGTCTCTTGAAATCCCTCATCACACTCAGCGATGACAGGAAAGCAAAGCCTTCAATACGGAAGTGTGATTATGGCCAGAGAAGTTTCATACAGTGTCTTCAATCCTGGCTCAGGTATCATATCTCGAAAGTTCTCGTGGTCGGAGTATTGGCAGCTGAGACATCGGCCGAGTCCAGTAGATTGTGCATGTATTGGTCATCGCGGTTGAACAAGTTGCGAGTGACGATGTCCTTTGGCTTGAGCTTGGTGTTGCCCTTCGCAATCAGCGAGTTCTCTAAGTGACGGGGTCGAGGTAAGCAGGCGAGGCAGTCGGCTTGACCTTCTTCGCGGTCTCGCTCTTGACCATTGCTTTGGCATGCTCGTACACGTCGGCCTTCCAGTTGGCCATGCCTTTATGGAACTCATCACTGGTAATGGTCCGATCGTTGGCTGCGTCGTACGTCTGAAACGTACCAACGATGGCGACGGCCAAATCGATGGGCTACTTGTTGCCCGCCTGGTTGGTCTATCGCGGGTCAGGTCGATAGGAATAGTCTGCTGCACCGACTGAACATTCCGAGTCGCCTTGGTCGTTGAGGCCTTTGCATCTCGGCAATGAGCTCCTCGATGGCCTCATGATTGGCCTCGTTGCTGGACCCGTCGTTGTCCTCGTCGTCGTCGCTGGGCACGGCAGGTTACAGGCCTTTCTTCTGGCTTGAAGTGCTAATCTATCCCACGATCATCGCATACCACGTGCTTCAGTAGCGTAGGGCGTGGGACCACATCTTTGTCACGAACAAGCTTGCTTCCTGCTGCTAACAAAGCTACCAGCAGTATCGCTGTCCTTGTTTAATGAAAACAGGTAGATATGTAAACCGTTTTCATAAGCAAGTTGTGATGTATACAAGTGAGGACAGTTACTCCTTTATTCTCCGATAGAAGTATCAAATGGGGTACTCGCGTAGTTCAAGTTGGAATGATCTGAGACCCATGGGTCCTCACTGTACAACGATAATGTGTAAAACATGCAACTCCAGGTTTCATTCAAAGCCTGTATGCCTCTCAACAGGAGCAGCATGAATCCCTAAGGTGTTTGTCGACCCAGCGTCTATGAATATGTCCAGGCTTGAAATGGAATTGTGTAACCATATGACCATTGAGCAAACTCAGGCGTCCCTAGAACACTTTTACTGCAATAGGCTTCAAGTTTTTCAGTGCCGGCATAAACTATCCGAGTGACTAACTCAGAAGCACACACACCTGCTAAGTGACGACAGGTAAAAAGAAAATGATATTTACAGCTCATACCCTATTAGAAATAGAGACCCTGCTGGGTGCAGTCTCTAGGGAAGCTAAATTAGATCCGTTCTTCTACTAAGCCAACCGGGCAAAGCGCCATTCAACTTAGCGCTCATGAGAACGAAAAAGGACGCGGAGCCGCAAGGGGCGAGTAGGCGGAACCGCCGCAACGCGGAAATGGGCCATCGGACTTCGCTTCCTTTGCCCCGGAATCCATGTATGTTCCCGCTCTTCCCCGCACTCCGTCCCCACCAGTATTGACCCGAAGGACATTGGGTTAGTTATTGGGCATTTCTGATAGCTTGGTTCGATCGTGTTTTTGTGCGGTGGAGTCTTTGGGCATGTAGAAATATGGCATTGAATATCTGCCTGTTGACCCGTTCAGGTTCGTCGAATAGGCAAGGCACTGTAACTTCGGTCCTGGAGCGAAACCTTGAAGCCACTTCACAACCCTCAAGCATCCGAAGCTACCTTTCTGACCCCGCGATTTTGAGTGCGGAGAAGCTATGTCACCGGCCTGCGTCAACGCCCCCCAATCTGGGGTAATTCGAGCCGCCAGCGGGTCCTTTAGCAAGGCAAAGACCAAGCCATCCGTCCAAGCATATCACACCTATTCTTGGCGACAGCATCTCAAGCTCTGTGATTTGACCGGAGGCTCGGCTTGCCTATTCCTCCCCCGCATCCAAGGCAGCCGGTTGCGCACTATCGGCTGCAGCTTGGAGACAAGTGTGCGGCCCTTGACGGCTGCATCATCCAACGAACTCCACATATCCGTCGAAACTGTTGAGAACTGAGCGGCACCGCACCCGCCAGACGTGTGTGTCGAGTACGTATTTGCCCATACGACCAGAGTTTCGTGCTACTGCCCCCGATCTATCCCCGGAGGAGCCCCTCACGATGAGTTGTCGCGTTGGACCTGTCAGGTGATGTCACGACTCAGCCTCCGGAACTGAGGAACGGAAGGTCTTTGTGTTAAGAGACTTGGTCTTGCATAAATTCTTCTTCAATGTCTCTCCTGATGCTATTCCCATATTACTTACTGACAGTTCTTTGTCGACCGCCCATACCCTCATCCAGTCTGCGACACGACAGAAAACATGGCTGGAACCTATGCGAACAGCGAACGGGTCGAACCCGGCTCAGTCAACCTTCCACCCCGCGCGTATCCCCCATCGGTTCGCTCGACGTCCGTTGATGCGGGGAAGGCTGCGGCAGATGTCATCGACGCCTTCAACGCCGCACTGAGAACCAAGAACTACAAGGAGCTTGCGCAACTGTTTGTTTCTGACGGCTATTGGAGGGACCACCTGGCCCTCTCGTGGGATCTACGTACCTTGAAAGGGAGGGACAAGATCCAAAGCTTCCTCAGCCAGGCTTGCCGATTGAAGGAAGTTCTCATCGACACATCCACAGCATACCGAGCACCTCACTTTGCTCCAGTTGATGCCCATGGAAAGGTGCAGTGCCTCCAATTCTTCATCAAGGCAAACACCGAAGTTGGACCTGCTGAGGGTGTGGTGCGATTGGTCGATTCCGGAGAGAAATGGGAGATTTTTACCTTCTTCACTGTCCTTCGCGAACTGATGGGCTATGAAGAGCCAGTGCGCCACAGAAGAGATAAGGGAGTCGAACATGTGCGGCAGCGTGAGAGCAAAAATTGGAAGGACAAGCGGGAAGACAGTGTCAACTATGTGGACAGCGAGCCTACCGTTGTGATTGTTGGTAAGTGCGGTCACCAGAAAGCCCCAGGTTGAACTAATACTTACAGCTATGCAGGTGCTGGTCAAGCTGGTCTTACAGTCGCCGCGCGGTTAAAAATGCTCAAAATCAACGCGCTCATAGTCGACAAGAACGGCCGAGTAGGTGACAGTTGGCGCAAACGATACTACCAGCTTGTGCTGCATGACCCCGTGTGGTATGACCATCTGCCATACATCGGTTTCCCAGAGCACTGGCCCGTCTTCACGCCAAAGGATAAGATGGCCGAGTTCTTCGAGGCCTACGCCAATCTACTCGAGCTCAACGTGTGGATGTCAACGACGCTCACCAAGTCGTCCTGGGACGAATCAAAGAAGCAGTGGACAGTCACACTCGACAGGCAGAAAACTGACGGAACCAAGGAGACGAGGACACTGCATCCTCGCCACATCATCCAAGCTACAGGCCACTCTGGCAAGATGTTCTTTCCCAACATTAGGGGCATGGACAAATTCAAGGGTGATCGACTCTGCCACAGCTCCGAGTTCCCGGGCGCAAAACCCAATTCAAAGGGGAAGAAAGCTATCGTCGTCGGATCCTGTAACTCGGGACATGATATCGCGCAAGATTTTTACGAGAACGGGTACGACGTGACCATGGTCCAGCGAAGCTCCACTTCCGTCGTCTCCTCCAGCTCCATCACAGACATCGGCCTCAAGGGCCTGTATGACGAGGACTCACCACCTGTCGACGACGCAGACCTCTGGCTGTGGAGCTTGCCCGCAGAGCTGTTCAAGGCGTTACAGGTCGGCGTAACGGAGCTGCAAAATGCCAACGACGCCGAGCTGCTCAGCGGTCTTCAAAAGGCTGGCTTCCAGCTGGACATGGGCCCCAGCCACGGTGGGTTCTTTGTCAAGTACTTCCAGCGCGGCGGGGGCTACTACATTGACGTCGGCTGCAGCCAACTTATCATCGACGGAGAGATCAAGATCAAGGGCGGCCAAGAGATCACCGAGGTGCTCCCCCATGGTCTCCGATTCGCGGATGGGTCGGAGCTGAAAGGCGACGAGATCATCTTCGCCACGGGTTACCAAAACATGCGGACGGAGGCGCGCAACATCTTTGGCGATGCGGTCGCTGATCGGATCGGCGACGTCTGGGGCTGGGACGAGGAGGGCGAGTTCAGGACCATGTGGCGCAACTCGGGCCACCCTGGCTTCTGGTTCATGGGAGGAAATCTCGCGTTGTGTCGCTACTTTTCCAAGATTTTGGCGTTGCAGATCAAAGCGAGGGAAGAGGGAATCGACCAGGGGCAGAGCCAGACCAAGGGTTTGGGATTGGTGGGCGGCATACCTAAGCTTTGATAGTGTCGTTGTAGTCATTTCACTGTAACATGGCGTACTTTGGCATGCTGATTTCCGCGCGATCTTATTTTTCGGTGTCGTTCCACACCAGCCACGGGTGCGTCGATCTCATGAGTTTACGGTAAAGGCTGAGGACTCTGTAGCCCAAGTCGGCGGAGCTGGGAGACTTGCAAGCACATCGCGTGGTTTGATCGTGTACCCCCAGGATTGATCATTTGCTATGTTGTTTCAAACCTGCAATGTTTTCACTCCAGCCGCGAAATGGAAGCAACAGCGCCATGCGCCCGGGTCGGTTGGCACGCTCGTGCTCTTGGAGCTGGACCGATGGGTCTGCGCAAACAACACCCGCGCTGTTCGCCCTACAAATTCCACTGTCAACGACGTTGCAGCTCCAGGGCTTCTGCTGATGCAACTCCTACAGTTTTACTGGGGATCACTGGGGATGGAGAGTCTCCGTCAGGTAGGCCTGAGCGGCATCCGCCCATTGAGCTATTCCTTCGTTGGGGCTCCCTAGGCCTTTACAACATCGAAAAGCGGAGGCGATCGTCCCTGGCGGGTTCAATCGGGTTTAAACGTGTGGATGGAATCCCCATATCTAAACATTCAGCTGCGCTCCCGGCCCCCAAAAGTGCCCGATTGTGGAATCCGACGTGAGTTTTGACCGAATGACACATCGCATACGCTGGGTTCTCTTAGTTACAAAATGATGACCAGTCAAAACTAGCAGTGATCTCCAACATGACGGATCAATTAGGATCACCGGACAGCACGTGAGTGCCAGCCTTGAACAGCCATGGACGACAAGGGTACGAAATAGTCCTTGCAAGATCATTGCCGTCCTATTTGGGACCCTCTCAAGCACTAGCTTCATGTTCGTCTGTTGATCTGGCCCCGTCTCTTGGTGGCCTCTCAATTGGTCCCCTTGCCAACCTTGCTCGTCTCTCAATCTCAAGACGAAGAAGCTTTACCGGTAGTCCTCAGCAAGGTGTCTTGACGTGCCATGCATGTAAACCTAATCAACCTCATCAAACGGCCTGTCGAAAACCCCGGGAAATTTTGATTTTGCCCGACCTTCAGGCCTGCTAGCTCACCTGGCGAACCCCCTCTCACTGGTCTTTTGCTACCTTTTCGCTACGTAATATCCCCGCCAGCTTCGAATTTGAGCATCTCCCCTCTCTTTCTCCCGACCCCGCAAAAGCCGAGGCTTCCGGTTTCGGACCAATCGAGTCCCGTTTACTGTTTGTCTGGGCCGACCCGGCAAAGAAACAGATCTGCAATTTGATTGCGGTCCCAAAGGATGTTTCTCACTATTGAACTTTGCCAAGTTTTAACCCTCTTCTTCAAATAGGATTGTTTCATGACTGCAAAAGGTCGTCACGCCACACCGTCACTTATCACAAGCGGTTCGTTGCGTGGTGTGTTTTACACTCGGAAACTGTTGGCTTCATGTGTAGGCCATCGTCGACGCGTGGTAGCATCCAGGGGCGTGCGCAGGCACACGCTTCTAGAGCGAGCGAACGTTGACGCTAAGGTGTCACTAAAACTCAAGACATGGGAACGGCTGAACCAGGCAACGGCGCAACGCAAAGCGTGCCAGCGAAGGTGTCAAGGTTTCCTAGGGCCCAAATGAAGGGTTCCAGAATGAGAGAACCCGAAGCAAGATGTTCGAATGACGCGTGTGGTTGGTGTTGCAGATCGATGACACCCACGCCCGCGATCGTCGACACGTGTGCCTGCGCTGGGTGGCTTCTGTCATCTACCTTTTCTCCAGCAATCCAGTCCTATCAGAGGATGGCCGGAGATCACCAAAAGCGGGCGGATGTTTCGGGTTGGCCTTTTGTCTTGGATTGAAAATTTTCAACAGGCCAAAGTCGCTCGTCTCATTTCTCCGGCCAGAGTCGTGCCCAATCGAATCCGGAGGTTCAGTCTTCCGCAGAACTCGTAACAACATGGTGGCGATTGACAAATGGCAAATTTGAGTCGTACTAGATGATCGGTTTTTCTTGTTGATTCAGGGGGAATTCTTCGGCCGTATGTGGTGCAGGATGCTCCCCACTTGCGCCTCTTGATCTGTAACCTGGGTGAGACTGTAGTTGCAATTGGTTCACGACGCTCTCGCGAACTGTTACACCCTTTGCGGTCATTTCGGCCGCGAGAGTAAACTGCTGCTGAGCACACAGAGACATGGGTGTCCCCCTGTTTCGATGTGCTACGGTACGCTATCGACATGGCGTGGTCGGCTCTCACTCACCGGCCTGCTTGGCGGACCACTTTCCCCCTCCCCCGGATTGGCCTTTCGAGGCTTCGCGTTGGCCGATCCCTGCCAGAGTAGCCCTCGGGGCGCCAATGTCACCCCACGGAAGATCATGAACCACGGATTAAACAGCTAGTGCCCTCAGCCTTTATTACGACGTTCAGGCGCATCCATGCAGTCAGAGAGGAGCCGACATTCCCACGTCCCCGCCCGGCGGGGGCCGGAACCGTGGTTTTTGCAGCTGCATGAGTTTCGACTTCGCAAGGGCCGGTGCACGAAGGAGGAAGCACGAGGGATAAATATGATGAAGGCTCGCGCATAGACTTCTGTCTCCTGAAGCTAGTTTTCCGCTCTCGGACTTTCCAGCCCTGAAATCTACAGTCACCATCCCATGTTTTGGGAACCAGAGAAATCATGACGGCAAGCGTCTATCGAAGGGAACTCGCGGCAATTCAGGAAGTGCAGCGGCAAGCTGCCGCCAGTGTCGTCGACCATTCTCGGGATGGCGAGTCCCGCTTCTCAGAAATACTTGCCATACTTGTCGTGGGCTCGGTTTTATCAACCACAGCCGTGGCCCTAAGGGCTTTTACGAGGATCAAGATGCTTCGTACGTTCGGCCTCGACGATGTCATCATGGTATTTGCACAGGTAAGTGGCTTGGCTCCATCACTTTTTTTAAGACTTGCTCACCATGCCGCTTGGCCAGGTTCTCGTGATTGGAGCCGCGGTGGCCATCGGTCTCGGTAGGGTCTTCTACACTGCGAAACCAGAAACACTTTTACTGACGGCCCAAAGAAACGAAGTGGGGACTTGGTAAACACTCGTGGGTCCAGCCACCGGAGGACTATGTTCCCTACATGAAGGTATTATTACGCGTCTTGGACAGTCTCCGAACTTTGGCTGACTTTTACTCAGTCTTTCTATGTCTCGATCGTCCTGTACAACATCGCAACGACCATCGTCAAACTCTCCATACTCCTACAGTACCGCCGGATCTTCGCCAACGACTTGATGCAGAAGCTGACGACGTGGGGCCTGGCCTTCATGTCCGCCTGGACAGTCATGCTCTGCTTCCTGCTTCCAATGATGTGTGTGCCCGTGGAAGCGTTTTGGGACAAGGCGGTCAAAGGTCGTTGCATAGACCTCCTCGCCAGCTGGTATACAATGGCGGCTGTCAATATAGTGGCCGACTTCGTAATGTTTAGTCTGCCGATTCCCGTCATTAACTCGCTTCAACTACCTCAACGACAGAAGAGGATGTTACTTTTCGTGTTCGGTCTCGGGTTCGTGTAAGTGTCACTTTGTCGCTTTGGAACGCAAAACGATATACTGACTTGACCTTAATAGCACTTGCATCATCTCAGCCTTTCGGATAAAGACCCTCCGCGTAGCAGCCCAAACAGAAGATCCGTACTGGGATAACGTGGACGCAGCCACATGGTCATTCCTCGAGGTTACCATCGGTATCCTCGCAGCATGCCTGCCGACCCTTCGACCGATATTCGTCACACTCCTACCCCGTCTCTTCAACGGATCGACATTCCAAGTAAGGAGCAAAGGTCGGCCTTCGCGATACATCAATCCCTACGGCCTTGCGACCGAGAGCAGCAAAGTAGTGGGAAGTAGGCACGGGCTGGGGCGACATCAGCCATTGAGCAGCACAGAGAGGCTGAACCACCAGAATAGGGACGAGATCGAACTTTCTGGACCTGAAACGGAAAGGTTAGGCGAGTACACTGTCAGTGTCAGCACAGGATCACCGGGGGTCTCAGAAAAGATGTCTCGAATGAAAAGCCAGAGGGAAAGTAGGAACGAAGACGAAATCGTCAAAGGCCACATCAGGACTACAACCGTGGTCACACAGGAGGTCTCTTTTGATAACGCGAAACGAGGTCAGATGCAGGCGTAGCGAAAAGAGGTTTCATTTTCTTCCAGCCTCTTGATAACTATTCGCAGCTGAAATAGTTTTCTGTCATGATATCCTTCCATCCACGTTGCATAACTATTTTTGGGCGCCACGCACGGAAAAGTACGAGGCGTGCTTTGCATTCTAAATTGCTTCGATGTCCCCACCACTAAGTTGGTTCATAATTCAGAGTTTGTACAAAGCTCTGGGCTTCGCAACGACGCCGCTTAAAGTGTATGCTAAGGCTCCACAATGAGTTCCAGTTTCGAACAGAACGATGTATGACCTGAATGCACGAGCTGAATAGTTGAATGTAACGAACTGCCGAGATGGGATCCGGACACTCCTTGTCCAATAAGTACATGAATTGGAAAGATTCACAGTGTTACATTTCAGTCTATTGCAAAT
This sequence comes from Colletotrichum spaethianum, assembly GCF_022836535.1. NCBI lineage: Eukaryota > Fungi > Ascomycota > Sordariomycetes > Glomerellales > Glomerellaceae > Colletotrichum > Colletotrichum spaethianum. Next base: position 978,555 of record NW_026054777.1, on the reverse strand, counting down.
ACTCATCTAAAACACTGCGTGGCTCCACGTACTTGCCCAAAGGCTCATACTCAAGATCATATCCAAATGCTCTCGGTCCGCCAATGTCTATACCGGCTTGCGTCTCTGTCCATCGTGGCGAGCAAGTAATGCCGATCACTGTAACCCGATATCCGTACTTGAACTCGGGCACGCCGAGAGCTCTGCCAGACTCGTTGTCTAAGATCGAAATCAAATCAGGCACGGCAGTTAGGATCTTCGTCTTGCCACTCTCATCAGTGTGCTCAGCAAGGATATTCTCGTTCTTGAATGGGATCTTCAACGTCCCCCCAAGCGCCACCGCGGCTGCTCTGTTACTATTGTTGGCAGCCTCATCTTCGTCACCACTTTCGAAAGCGGCGATGTGCACTTCGCCGTAAGAGTGACCCTTGAACAGACGCCTCTCCACCTTCATAATCTTGCCCCTGAACAGCACCTTGGCTGCCTCGGGACCGCCTGCCTCATTGATGATGGACTCGGCTACGGTGCTCATGGTATTGGTTGCCTGGCAAATTGCGATGCATCGCCCGATACGCCACGCAAGCGAAACTGTATTGAGGACGCCAAACTTTTTGACTTTGTCGCTGGTCGTCGGCTTAGCCGCCATACCCACCCGCGACCCCATTTCGGAGCACGAAGCACGAAGGGCACGGTCAACGATCTCGTCGTTGGGAGCTCTCGTCATGACGATAGTCTTGCCATCTCCAGAATCAATTGCGCAGGGAACCAACTCCAACGGAGCATGCACTGCAAGTGTGGTCTGCCAGTATGTCGGGTAGGCCCTTCCCATCCAGTCGCCGTCGATGATTGGACTATCAAAGAAACGGGATGACCCGACGAGAAAAGGCTCAAGGCCGTTGGCACCGCCGATTTCAAGACCCATCACTGCATCAAAAGTGTCATGGCGGAGGTACTCCATTAAAGCCTTGAAAGCATCCACCGTCTCGATGGACTGCAAACGCTCGATAGACACAGCGGGAGAACCCATGTGACCTGTGTAATGTTAGTAAATATCTGAAAAGTGATGGATCGTAAAGTTAAAGGCCTACCACCCCAGTATATCACATCCGTTTCCTTGAGTGAGGATGCGTCAATGACGCGCATCTTGTGTCCTGCTCGAAGCATATTTCGCAGTTGGATCTTGGAGGCAGCAGGGCTTCCGCCTCCGGCGCAACCGAGGACATAGCAGCCGTCGGCTAGATATTCCAAGTCTGTTTCGGTTATATGCCATTCTGCAACACCACCAGCATTTCGAATGACTGTGGGTTTGTACGACACTGGATCGACCTTCTCCTCTTCTTGGGTTGCCCGGGTTAAGTCTTTGGTCGCCTCGACCTGGTCCTCATCTTCCTTCTCTTTGTCTTCTTCAACCACATCGTTAAGCTTCGCATGGAGATCAATGTCGCCAACTGCCTTGACGAGAGTCCTGATTTGATTAGCGACGTACTGTAGAGGCATGGTCTCGATCTCGGCGATCTTGATGCTTCCTGGAATGGCGCCAGCGGCAACAGCACGCTCGATGGCCATCTTTTTGGCGTTTTCAATAGCCTGACTTTCGGTCTGATGAGTGGTGCCTTGTACGATGTCCACAGCACCGCACACGCGAGCAATGGCTGCACCGACTGCGTTCGCAACGTCGTGGAAGGGTGGTCGAATGAGCTTGGAAGCTCCCTTCAAGCTTTCGGGAGAAAGAATGGCACCTCCTCCGACGAGTAAGACAGGAACAGGATCAGGTGAAGTCTTGATCACATCAACGGCGCCCTCCAACAGCACCTGTATCCGCATCACTGCCTCCTCGACGAAGCGCGGGTCTAAACTCTTAGCCTTCTCCGTAGCACCGACAATTGCCATGCCAGCTGCGACCGCAATGTCCGTTGTTGTACAAACATCACCACCAAAAACGAGACCACGCGTAACCAGCTCAAGGCCGACAGACTCGGGTCCAACTTTGACTTTGCCGTCTACAGTTCTCACAATGGAACCTCCGCCAAGTCCAATGGAATGAAGATGCGGCATAGAGTAGTTGACCCGGACTCCGGCAACGGTGACATATGCCGATGCTTGACGTGGCATGCCCGAGGGAAGCAAAACGCCGACATCAGACGTTGTGCCGCCGATATCAACTACGATTGCAGAGCTATCGGCACCAGAGTCCAGGCCAGCGAGATATGCAGCACCTCTCATCGAGTTTGTTGGCCCGCTCGAGAATGTTCGGATTGGAATCTTGGCTGCCGAGGCAGCGTCAAGGATAGTGCCATCATTTTGCGTCAGAAACAGGGGGCAGGCGAGATTGAGCCTTTTCATGGCAAGCCTAAACCTGCTAACAGTCTTCCGCGCATAGCGCAGAATGGCACCGTTCAAGATAGCTGCATTTTCTCGCTCGATGAACCCAATGCTTGCGCTGGCTTCTTTGCTGCAGACAACATCCACACCAGGCACTTCGCGAAGGATAATGTCGCGGACTTTCTCCTCCTGCCCAAAAACCTCATCGATGGGCGAGTACACGCCGGACACTACGACGGCACCGACGCCACTTTCCCGGATCTTGGAACATTCGGCGACGACCTGGGCTTCGACGACTGGCGCCTCCTGCGAGCCGTCAATATGCAGACCGCCGTCGACAATGCCGATATAAGACTGAATCACGGCTGCCAAGTCGGGGGGGAACTCGGCGAATGCGGGGACCTCTCGGAGGAATGACTTGCTCAGTCTAAGGACGCCCACGCGCTGCAACCGACGCACGTCACGCTCAATGACGGCGTTGATGAAATGCGTCGTGCCGATGGTGACGCTGGCGATGCGTTCCGGAGATTGGGTCAACCCAGCTGCGGCAAGGACGGTGCTGACGGCGGTCTCGATGCCGGCGCTTGCGTCTGGAGTGGTTGGGGTCTTGAAGTGCGCCAAAACTCCGCGGTTGGCGGTATGTTGAAGGCTCAAGTCGATAGCGACTGCATCGGTATTTGTTCCTTGGAGTCAGGCTGTTAGCTGACTTTCCAGATCGTGCGCTGGTTACCAAGCGGCGATAATAGTCTCACTTACCTCCAACATCAACCCCAATACGCACGGTTCTTCGTAATGGCGGCATTTCTCCCATGTTGATAAATAACGTGACACTGCACCGCGGTCTGCTGACTTCTCAAGCTCAATTCGCTCTCTCAAACAAGGTACGACAGCTAGAATGCCAGGGTATCATATAAAGCCGTCGACTTTGACCCAACAGACTCGCGGTAATAGATCCCGAGTCAAAATTACGTAAGTTGTTTACAGATGCTCTTGTTGTCAGAGATCATCCCATCGCCAGTGCACCGAATGAGCGGTTAAAGCGGTTGAATGAGCTCCCAGCTCCACGGCTGTGGTGTCAACTGTTAGAGTCCGTTCTATCGTTGGCGTTGGAGTCCAAGGGAGGGATAGATAACCAAGGCTAAATGGGCAGGTACAGGCGCCAAGGTTCTCCAAATGCTATGTGGCTAGATGGCATTATCCCCAGATGCCGAGAGCGAGGTTGCGGGGTATCCTTGGATCCCCCAGGTTGGCAACGTTGAAATCTTGCTCAGAATCGTTCTTATCACAATCTTCTCCACAGTCCGGTCAAACTATGATAAGCATTTCGCACCACCTACCTATCGAACGGGTTGGAGTTTAAACTCCAACGATAAGACCTATTAGTGCGTGCACTGGAAGACCCGCGGGCCTATCAATGGAGGTCGTAGAGGATGCGGTAGTCTGACCAGGGGGCGGTCGATGCAACGTATCTAGAGCAATCCTGAGATGAAAGATTGTCGCCCGATCTACCTCCGAACGTAGCTTGCTTTCTCTGCGAGCTGCATCCATTAAACCAGGGTCATGTCCTCGGTCCCGAATCATGCAGTTTTGCAACTCTAGAGCATCAACCGTCAATATGAGTCTCAGCGGTATCGTCAGAAGGCTGAAGCTGCCCGACAGTGATGTAGCCGAGTCCAACGTCTGGATCAATGACGACATTCGGCCCATGCCGCCGAGTCGCCGACGATGGACAATGTGGACTTTCATTTCCTTCTGGTTGACTAACCAAGTGGCCAGTGAGTATCCCAGGTTCTATTCCGTTGAAAATGCGTAAACTAATGCGCCAACAGTCTCTAATTGGCAACTGGGAGCATCTCTCGTTGCAACAGGCCTCTCAGTTTGGCAGAGTGTGATTGCTATCATCATCGGAAAGATCATCATCGCCGTCGTTGCTATAGCCAATGGCATGGTTGGTGCTGAATGGCACATTGGCTTTCCGGTAGTATCCCGCTACATTTGGGGCGTTTACGGACAATACCTTATCTTGATCCAAAGGATCATCCTCAGTCTGGTCTGGTTCGCTGTGCAGTCATGGACTGGCGGTCTAACAGTTGTCAACTGGTAAGTGTATTAGGACTGGACTTTACTAGATATTTGCAACACTACTTGATGCTAACCTGCCGTTCTGCCGTTTAGTTTGTCTGCAATCTTCCCTTCTTTCGAATCACTAGGCAACGGTTTCCCCGAATCTTCGCATTTGACAACGAAGGACTTCATTGGCTGGATCATCTTCAATGTTCTTCTCATTCCGATTCTCTACATTCGACCAGAACGCATCCAGAAATTACTTCTCGTTTTCAACATCATATCATCAATCACCCTGGTATCCATCATGATTTGGGCTTTGGCAACTGCCGGCGAGCCAGGATCACTTGTCAGGCAAGGGTCAAAGTCGATGTCCTCAAGCGAGCTCGGCTGGCAGATTGTCCACGGAATCACTACTGTCATTGGCAGCATCGCAGTGGGCTTGACAAACCAGCCCGACTACTGCCGTTTTGCTCGCAAACCAGGAGATCAGATATTTGGACAATGGTTCAGCATCATCTTTTTTGGAGCTATCTTTCCTACTTTTGGATGTCTTGCCGCTTCGGCAACTGGTGTTATCTACGGAGCACCGATCTGGAACCCACCGTTGATCGTGCAAGCATGGCTCGATACGGACTACAACGCCAAGAGCCGCGCCGGCGCCTTCTTTGCTGGACTTGGTCTCCTCTGCGTCCAGCTCAGTATCAACTCAGTCGACAACGCCTTCTCTGCTGGGATGGATCTTGCAGGATTGTTCAGCCAGTATGTGAACATCCGACGCGGCGCTTACATTGGTCTAGTGCTGAGCATTGCGCTCTGCCCATGGGAGCTTCTGTCATCAGCAGCAGTCTTCATTAGTGTTCTGTCTGCCTATAGCGTCTTTCTAGGACCGATAATTGGCATCCAGATTTGCGACTACTTCATTATCCGTCGGAGGAGAATTAAGCTCTCAGACCTGTACCACCCCCGCTCTGACGGCTCTTTCTACTACTGGAAAGGGGTCAACCCACGCACTTTTGTTGCTTGGGTCTGTGGCTTTGCAACACAGCTTCCAGGTTTTGCAGCCAGCGTCACTCCTGACAGCGTCAAGGTTGGCTCAGCATTGGTTAATTTGTACTATCTTGCCTTTCCCCTCGGTTTTACCATTTCTTTCCTACTTCATCTGGGTATCAACAAGATCTGGCCACCTCCCGAGGCTGGTATGATTGATGAAGTAGACTACTATGGGACTTTCACCGACAGCGAAGCCAGGAAGATGGGGGTCCTTCCACTTGAAACAGAGGTCATTGAGGGGTCACACAAAGCGGTACACACAGAAGTGCCCGAGAAAAGCTCCCGGACTTGGCTGAAGTCAATACTGCACTGAGCGCCGAGCTCATTATTGAGCTAACATAGCTGGTTATTTTGTATCTCCTGATTTATTCAACTTAATACCTTGTAGACGTTATCAATGCAGAGGCGAAGTAAGATGATTAGTCAAGAGGGCTTCTCATTCGTTACGCATCCTTTGGTGAAGGCCCGTTGTGGTCGGTCGATGTGGTTTTTGATGTTTTATTTTCGTAATTAAAACTGATTACCTCTGAACTATAGTTGATACTGATGTAAAGACAGAGACCTCCACATCTGCAAGGACAGGTCGATGATCATAATAACACACTCCATCATCAACCCGGTTTTTGAGAACAGTGAAGTTGCAAAAGTTGATGTTCTTCGGATTCAGCACAAAGAGGTAGTCGATGATCGTGGGCTCCGCATCGCCAAAAGTGATGTGAGTGAATTGTTTCCATAATGCCGCTTTGCGAGAACAGGGTCCGACATATTCCCCATAGCACCATGATGGACTGCAAGCAGTCGATGCGGCTCGTCTTCTGGTCCGCTATTAAAGTCGCCGCTCAAGATGTCATGTCCATGTGATTCGGTATAGTTCTCCTTCCATTCTTGGACAATTTGTGAGAGCAGTTTGGCGCTCTTCCGTCTTGTCTTTGTTACTTTTGTAATCCCGATGGGTGCTCATTATGACAACCCTTGTGTCTGAGTCCCTGTGCTTGAGGAGCCCCACAGTGACGATGCGACTGATGGCAGCACCCCAGGCATTGGAGGGAGTCTCGGGGTAAGGCTAAGCCAAAACGTCCTGGACCGCTCGACTACCCATTGATCCGTCCGATAAAATATTGGAGATTGAGAGATCTCCCTGTCGTTTGCTCTATCTGCACGTCCAAGGCCTATCCGAGCCCATGGTGTTTCTAGCGCGGCTTGTAAATCGAGCAGCTGTCGGTGTTGAGCTTCCTGCAGGCAGGTGAAGGTATTTTGCTGCCCAGTAGTGTAAAGTCTCCGTTGAGATGCTATTTTCGGGCATCTCAATCCCTATGGTTGCTCATTCGGAGAAAGGGCCTTTTTGACGGCGTATCGAATGTTCAGAGTCATGGTACGAACAGGCATCCTGCATTCATTTGTTCATACCGCAGAGCCGATAACTGCCCTAGTGTACAGTGCACTGATAGTTTCAAGATAGCAGTTAATGTTGAAAAGAGGGCTGCTATGGTACCCAGGCAGGATGTTGGCTTAAGTAATATATTGCTGTAGAGAAACGCAGCACGAAGCCCCAAACCAGCCGTGGCAGACTGGTCAGCCGACAGCGACATTTGTGGCTGTCGGTGATGCTTCCTTGTCTAGACGCCATTGGCGGGTTTTGGGGACATTACCAGTTAGTCGCCGCTCGATTGACTGCTATGCTGGTGCTTCTTCCCAAACGAGACAAAAGCCCAACTTTCTTGACTTGTCTAAGCCTCGTGGATACTCCGCCTGGCGATCTACAGCCCCTTGAATGCTCCGTATTTGGGTTACACACACAACCAGATCTCCAACATGTGTCAGTCAAGGACAAATACTGGAAAGGGTAACGCAAATTAGTATCAAGAGACTACGCTGGTGGCAAATATACGGAAAGCATGGGTATCAGTGGCCTTGTGTCGCCTTCCAATCTGAACAATCATCCCACAATCGATTGTGTGTTTTCGCAACAATATCGAAATAATCCACAAACAAACCACCCATTCGATCCGAATGGATGTTGTCTTGTATCATATCTTTCCCAGAACTCGCTTGACCAGTGACTTCTTCCTTGATTTTGGAGGAGGCTGATTAACGGACCGAACCTGTCGAAGCAGTCCCAGAAGAGTTGCTACGGCCAATGTCTCGGCTTCGCCGTTGAGATTCTCCGAGAGCAACAGAACCCCCTCGCTGTAGTCATTTGGCAAACCAAACCCTATTCCAATGTGGTGATAAATGGCATGGATCATCGGTTCGCCGTTCTCAGTGTTCACAGCGGTGTCCACGAGTGTGTATCGCAAAGGGCCAAGCTCTGTCGGACGAATTTGCCATTCGAGATTCGAGGGTACTGAGGCAGCCCCATCTCGTGATGAATGCGAGATTTGGAACCATGGGTGTCGCACTGGGGTTGCACCTGCGTGCATCTTCGTGTCTGGGACGGGAAACGAGTTGGCAACGACGAGCTGCATGACTTGCATTGGATCGAGCGAGGCGACCCGAAAACCGCCGTTTGCTTCGAGAGGTAAATGCCTGTAACGCCTTAGTTTACATGTTCACCTTGACTTATCATCATCGCCTTGCCAAAACTTACATGCTGACCATCTCTCCATCATGACCTGGGACCCTTCGCTCAATGGTCACGACGGTCTCGGCAAAATCGCTTGCAAAATCGACAAGATAGCGGACTTCTGCGTCGATGCCGTCTCCGTTCGGTTTCTTCATCATGGCTAAGTTTAGTTTATACTTACTACTCCCGATGAACTCCGTCTTCACAGCTTTCACGTAATTTTCTGTGATGTCGTACAGCGGAAGATGGGTGGTTATATCCTTATGGTTCGGAATGTAGACAACGCGGGAAAGATGAGCAGGGGTAGGCGTTAGGTGACGTCCCAGTCTTTGATCAAGCGCAGAATCGAGAGCCTCCGCCAGTTCAACAAGGTGATAGTTTCCAAATGCGGGAAGTGCGGCCATGTTGGAAGCAGTTGACATAGACGTGAGACCTGAAGTCATCATTTATCTGAGTTGGGTAAGAATACCGCTCGATAACGTGGAAAGACCAGAAATATGAATGTCGGGAGGGGGAGGGGGGTTCGAGATCGGTTTGGCTGGATGCGACGCCTGTTTATCTGGAATAGACGTATCTGGAATCAATGATGCGACGATAAGGCTATCACTCAACGTAGCTGATATCAACAAGAGAGCAGTGGGTGATATGTGATTAATATCCTGGGTGTGGAAATGATAGCTTTTGCTTGCTTGGCGAATGCACAAGTATCAGAGTGAGGGTATCGCAACAATCCGTAATATCTACCAGAAGAGGGAGAAAAAGATCCCCACGAGGGGTGAGTCTTCACCGGGCGCGAATTTCTAATCCGGATTCCCAGTCTGAGGGGGACGTGTCATTGCATGTGACGTCAAAATGCAGCTAACCCTAACGCCGTAAGATGCTGTCTCATTAGATGAGGCTTAGTAAATGTTAGCCGAGATAGATCCAACTGGATGGTAGCGTCGCTCAAGGGTCAAATGACGGGAGATGATCGTTGACAATCATAGTTAGTTGGAAACCGAACAGTGTGGCGCCATTAGAAGGGTGAGGATGATTCGCCCGTGGAAAATGAATTCCGTCACCAAGCGAAAGAGATTCTTTTCCGAAGATTAACCTTGCATCACCATGATCAACCCCTTCGTGTCGTGATAGTCTTCATGGCAAGGTATCATGGTATATTTCGACTGAGCATTGCTCCGCCTAACTCCGCGCTGGTCTATGAGAAAAAAACGGCGACGCGACCAGTTGTTCTCTAATACAAATGGGATAGAGAACACATTCTGGCAATTGTATTCCGTCCTACAAGCGCGCCGGGACGTAGGGTCAAACGAGATTGGCCTCGGATTGAATATACCCGCTGAAGCTGACATTTCGATCAAATAACAACGGAGGCCTTAAAGAAAATGAGTAATCGGCGTTGCAGGGCTACCACTCTAATTTCAGATAGACGGCTTTTATTGTTCTTTCGTCGCGCCAGGCAGCCTTGGAGGTGTGCAATCTGAGGAACGAAGAAGATATTATATCTCGATAGACTGGCCAACTGGCATAGAAAACACGCAAGACAGGCTCTCATGGGACGATTATGGTTTGCAGTATGACTTTCTCGCCTGACTTGAGAAGTGATTGAATTATGGAGCGAAAAAGTCATGATTTAGCAAGGTTGCATTGTCTACTTACATGGTCGCCGAAACCTCGCATTTGTCCCTATAAATGGGACTCAAACAGGGTCCCAGCAATATGAATGTGCAGAAACTTGAATGGTAAACCACCCAAGACCATGTGTGGCTGGGAATACTCGGTGTTAGCCCAGTATGCCCAGATGGGAGAGGCCCGCTCAAGCTGCTAGGCATGTAATGTGAACAGTGTCACGGAATGCGTTGCGTGCATAAGGCTTGGTCGCTTAGCTTCTCAATTGGTGTCGTCCACTGAACGATTCAACCTATCGTGTTCGCCCACCAGTCTGCCTGTAATACCACAGAGATTCGCAGTACGATGCTTGCAGCTACACTGCATGATGAAAGCCCTGCCTGCATTGGATTTCCAACCTGATAGGTTCAGTATACCATAGCCTGCCTCAATACGACGCATTCAGCAAAGATATGCACCATTTTTCTAATGACTTAAAGTGGGCTAAGCCACTTGACCATGCATGGTGTCCTGGAGCATATCATAGAAGAAGAAGATGCTGGCCCAGCATCCTCAATCGACTTTGAGCTCCTCCAGTTTCTTTTCATTCTACTTCTGCCGCCGAAATGGCTGAAATTCTCGGTGTAATTGCAAGCTGTGTCGCACTTGGGCAACTGGTTGGCTACGGACAAAAGTTTGCTAAGGAATTGTACCAGTTTTCCAAAAGTGCCGGCTCCCCAGCATTACAGTTGCAACGGTGTGCAAACCAGGCTGTTATGTTCTCTAGTTCGATTGGCACAGCCGAGATAGGCCTTGAGAGCTACTGCCATCAGCACCGCGACTCCCCTGTCCTTAGATATGTGGCGGAGAAACGTGTTTTTGAAAGCATGGAAATGGAGGCAACATTCATCAAGCGCCACTTATCTGATGCCATCAAGCGCTTAGGAAGTTTGTCAAAAAGCAGAGTCACAATTATTAGGTTTCTCAAATGGCGTCAGTATAGAGACTCGATTCTGGTGCCATTTCCGGAGATGGACCTTATTCAGACCTGCTTGCAGTTGATAATGGCCACGGCTCAGTTGGAAGCATGCTGTCTGGCGAGAAACAATCTGTTGTCAGACGCACAAGAAGAGAACAAAAGACTTCAAAAAGAGACGTAAGAGAATACAAAATCCAATCCCCCGATCGGTTTCAATGCGCTGACAGAAACCTTAATAGTCAATCCCTGAGGAAAGTTATCAGGGGTCACTTGAGAACTATACAAAGACTAGAGACTCAAGTCGACCGGACGCATCGATCCCAACATCCTAGAGTGCGGCCGACATTCTATACAGCATCGACAAACGTAGGATTCGAGGCCCTAACTCAACTAGGAGTAAGCATGGTGGAAACTGAAACAGTTCCCAAGACCCCCGACGTGTTCCCATCATCATCGGATTCGTCTCTAGAGACCATAGAAGTAGGTAACCAATCGATGTCGGTTTGTCCAATTTACTGAATGTCTGCTGCTTTATCGCAAGTCCCAGTCACATCCAGGAACGTCTCAAGCCTCACTGCCTCAAACGAACGATGATTGCTCACAGGACAACGACCACTCGGACTGGGGTTCTGTCCACATGAAAACTTTAAGAGTAGATCCCGACGAAGCAACAGACGCAACCAGCGGATATGTGACGTCTGATGATGGCTACACGAGATACGTGACAGCCCCGATTGTAAAGAGCCTTGAAGGGAATATAATTTCTATTATCGAGGCGAAGAAGCTAGGACTAACGGTCATACCTCAAACTGACGATGAGGTGGCCTGGATCGAATTGGGAAATGGCAAATCGGTAATGACTAAAGGTAAAGTGGAGCTGGTGTGGGAGCGCAGGGAAGTAAAAATTGGCTTCCGACCGGCGATAACCTTGCAATGCTACGTGGTGGAGAATTCTAGGCCCTCTTTGATACTTGGAAAACCATTCTGGGACAATAGCATAGATCACGGGCGAAGAAACAAGACTTAGCGTGACTCCGCACTTGGGCATCATATGTTGGATGACCTAGTAAATGTAAGGTTGCTGATATTTTTCCCCCATCCGGCTGCTGCCCCTTAGGCTAAGGAGCTGCCGAAGCAATGAAAGGTGGCAACCGAGGGAGGAAGTTTGTAGCCTTTAAGGAGTTGCAGATACAACCTGGACTACTTAGTAATCAGATTCAATATTTTCCCCTTTCTTTGCTGTGTGCTTTGTAAATGTGGCCAGTGAAGGAAACTTGAAGATGGCGACGTTCGATTAATTCCTTTTCAAGCCGTTCTCGCTTTATATTATGGGAAGGATGGTTGGGGGGCGTGGGGTGTTCTGTCCAAGGAGAAGCAAAGACACCACCACCTCGCTATCGCAGGGTCTGGCGGGTAATTGCCGTGATCAAAATGTCTTCAAGCTTCTGGGCCCATATGTGAGGCTCATTGTGGTTGAGGCATGCACAAAAGGGAGCTTCCGAATTTCACTGGGGTTCAAGTAATGCCAGCTTGTCTAGGTATTATCGTCAGCCTGTGGTTGGCCACGACTATTTCGTTCAGTTGTGGCCCCCGTAGTTTCCACAAAGCCTAAAACCGCTACTGTCATAGGGTTGAGTGCCAATGGGGTAAGCACTCTGGATCTGTTCAGATATAGAAGTGTCAATAAGTAAAGAACCGACCCATCAAACACGACTGTGTATAGATGCGATCTGTTGTTAGAGACCGAGATACGGCGTTGCAGTCTCAAGCAACCTGGCTGGAGCTGCCTTGGCTTTGTCGGGATGGTCTTCCGACATGATAAGCGCATCCGATCCGACATGTCGGAGCGGGCGCACCGACACCTGCCGTTTCGGGGTGTGCCCCTCCCTGTCAAAGACCCAACTATGATCACTTGGTCATTGTTATCTCATGAATCAAAACTCAAAGGACCCGATAACGGGCCTCTGTGAGATTCCGATCTCATCAGAGACCCAATGACATCTCGATTCTCCCTTGAAGGCGGCTTTGTCTTACCCACCTTTGAAGTAATGATTTCCATGGCAAATGGGCCGCAGTAATCCGGGATAGAGTAGAGCCGCAATCTCAAACGTAACATTCTCTACCCTAGAGCGCAAAGACATCATCGGAACGCCGACGGTGGGGTCCCTAGCTCGGAGACATCTTTCCACGATAGTCTAGCTCGGCCACGACTCAGAGTTATGCCGCCCATAGCCGTCCAAGAATGATAAATACATGTGCCCAGACACCCTCCCACCCATCTGCTGAGCTTCACCATATCAAGTCTCCAAGTCGTTCACGATGCCTGCCCGACTCGTCGTGTGTAGCCCGGCGCCGGTACCTTTTTGCAGGTCTCTCCGACTGCAGGAAACGGCGAGATATGTCAGCTCCGCGGCCACCACTCCGGTGGCCAAGGCTCAGGCACTAGCTTCCACCAAGAAATCACCTCTATCCAGACTACCCACCCTCAACCTTGTCCGGTCACTTGCTCTCACACAATTCATGTCATTGCCGCTACTCATGAAGCCCGCTTTGCCCGTACTACACTTTATCGCCAAATCCAAGATGGCACTATTCAACCCCGACAAAAACCCAATTTTGAACCGATTACTACGATGGACTATCTATGACCACTTCTGCGCTGGCGAGAACCTGCAAGAAGTCACAAAGACCGTCTCTGATGTCAAGCGAATGGGATATCAGGGTGTCATTCTCAACTACGCAAAGGAAATCGTTTTGGACACAAAGGAAGTCAACGCCGACGCACATGCTGGTGACTATGCGGCACCATTTTACGAGATGGTTGAGTTGTGGAAGAAGGGCAACATCGAAACGCTTCGTATGCTGGCTCCCGGTGACTTTCTAGCCGTTAAGTAAGTTTCTTGCATTACACTTTCTACAAATTTACTTGGACTAACTCCTTTTCTCAGAATAACTGGTGCTGGTCCTATTGCTGTGGACGCGATGAGAGCCCACGCCCCTATTCCGGAAATTATTCGCAAGGCTTTGGACGAAATGTGCGATGAGGCCAAGAAGCAAGGTTCTCGTCTCTGGATCGACGCTGAACAACAAGCTCTGCAGCCCCAGTTGGATGAGTGGACTATCGACCTGATGAGACATCACAATCGCGAGAGCAGACCTTTGGTTTACAACACTATTCAATCATACCTCAAGGCCTCCAAGGCCAACGCCGAACGTCACGTCGCGCTCGCTGCCCAAGAGGGCTGGAGCTTGGGAGTCAAGTTGGTCCGAGGAGCCTACATCGAAAATGAAGTCCGCTCTCTGATTCACGACACAAAAGAAGACACCGACCGCAACTTCGATGATATCACAGACATGCTCATCAGTCAAAGACTTCCCGAGCAGGCCAAGAACTGCCAGTTTCCCTCCAGCGCCCTCTTCCTTGCAACCCATAACGCTGTCAGCTCCGCCACAGCGATCACCAACCACCGTCGGAGGCTACTGGACGGCCAGGCTACGACCGAGCTCGAGTGCGGTCAGCTTCTCGGTATGGCGGACGAGTTGAGTTGCGAATTACTAGATAACTATGATTCGTGCTTAACGGACTCGGGGCTGAAGAGGGATGCGATTCCCAAGCCGTTCAAGTATCTGCCGTGGGGTTCTGTTTCGGAGTGCATGGGGTACCTCCACCGTCGGGCGGTGGAGAATAAGGGGGCTATCGAGCAGAGTTCACATATGCTTGGATCTTTGAAGAGCGAGCTTCGCCGTCGGGTGTTTGGATGAGAACTCTATAAAGTTTTGTTTTTTACAAGCGATGCATTATGAATGATTTATAGATATCCAATAATGATACTCAAAAACACTGAGAAACCATCTAAACCATCACATTTGCGTAAATGCCCTATGAAGTGTACAAAGTCCAAGATGGAAGCAACTGGTAAACGAGCGGGGTTCTCCATCATTGTGATGATTCTTCGACATCCAGGCCCAGGCGTATATGTGATGCGACCATAGGACCTACCAGCAAGCGAGAGAACAGGTGGCAGTAAACCTAACTGATTACGTGTCCGGTCCGAGTCTGCGACATCTTCCCTGGACGTCCCACTTGGAGATATCATGCAGGGCGTTGATGGAAGTTGGGCTTCAACTGTATCTTTGTGCACGGTGTTGACGACACATTTGCCGGTTTTCTTAAATTACGGTACATATCTTTTACGAGACCAGCCTTTCACAAAATTCACACTATAGACATGGGTGGGTCGGGATCAATGACTTGCAAAGATAGTTGAGGGGCGCAAAATCTTACTTCCCATCCTGAGGAAATGTACTTATGAACCCGTGACCTCAACCATGTGCTTAAGTGACCAAACTTAGGGTATTTGGACTGGGTTTTATTGAAGATGTTACGCTCTCGACAATCACTGCGGTTGAATACGAAAAGCACATGGGCCGCTCTTGGTTTACATACCGAGTTATCTTTTAACTAAAAGACTGCTTACGACTGACAACTTAGATTTGAACCTGCCAGTTTCTGCGCAAAAGGTCGACTAACTCTTGCCACGATCTTCCGACCCACCTTGGTATCGCGAATGCCCTAGTACTCTAAGATGGGTCACCATAATGGTCACTTGTGGCGACAATTGACTTGCCTGCCATTACTGTCACTGGGTCATTGTCAGCTCTGTAAACTAAACTTCGGGGTTGGCGACTTCCCCGGTCTAGCACCAACTCTTTTCGCCTTCGATAAGAACCGTCGACGTGATTGGTTAGGGTAGCATCGGGATGTGAGTCCGATACCCACTTTGGGGGCGTTGTCGGACGCTTGGGAGTGTCGGAGGCACCACCCGACATGGACATTGCGCAACCACTCGGTCATCCCACGTTGTTAGAGTCGGAGACTTTCTAGTCTCTTCTCAAACACAACCTGGTCTCTTTCTTGGCAAATTCTTACGCAACAAGAATCGAGATTCTACGGCAGTGGTATCTCAATCCATCGGGCTTGGTCCCACGGACTCCGGAATCAGCTCATCGGTGTAATCCGTTGATAGAGCAAACACTCGCCATTCGTCCTCTCTACCTCTAACTTTGGACATTTGTATTGTCTTCATTCGGCACGCGGCTTTTTATGAATCTTCGAACATCAGCATCGGATTTGCCGGAGCATCATGGAAGGCAAATTGAGATGAGCGACAGAGATCATGTAGCCTATGCTACAAACGACTTGGCTGTTTACAACTCAATCTATCACTAATTTGCTACAAGCTTGCTCCCGGAAACCAAGTGGTCTCGTGTTTGCTCAACCCCAGGATTTTCGAGATGCCCCGTGTCTTTACAGTCTGTACGACTGTCGATCTTCCCCGTGATGATGTGTACCTTTTGTCGAATGCGACACTCTTCTTACCAATTCCGGAGCTAGGACTCTAGGGAGACTGAAAGTCTGTGGGGTAAACAAGCATTCGTCCCCCAAAGATAACGGCTGGAGCAGAATTACTGTATATCGGCTATCTGCGGCGAGTCATTCTACCCCAGACCATGGCCGATAAGCTGGCCTATAACGCTAATGC
This sequence comes from Colletotrichum spaethianum, assembly GCF_022836535.1. Classification (NCBI taxonomy): domain Eukaryota; kingdom Fungi; phylum Ascomycota; class Sordariomycetes; order Glomerellales; family Glomerellaceae; genus Colletotrichum; species Colletotrichum spaethianum. Next base: position 962,447 of record NW_026054777.1, on the reverse strand, counting down.
TTTGCGCAAAGGCCTTTCCCCCAAATTTGCCATTCCAATAAAGATCACTGGGCGCGCACACATAAACATTGTCGGGACGCTGCTCCGACATATCAAACCCAAATCATTGCGATATCTGCATCCCTCACCGAGGAAACGACGTGAAGTCGTCGGCTCGGCCGCACGAGAACCGACCGCCATGCCACAACTAAGCCAAGGCCAATACAAAGTGACCAAAAAATGCCAGAAAGCGTGCGTGCGGGGATCCCCGTCCATTCCGAAAACCGGAGAATGCGAGAGTCTCGTAACTAACTTTTCGAGCAAAGGTGCGAAAGATGTCGGGTGATGAAGGTCAAGTGCTCCGGCTCCCAGCCTTGTGCCCGTTGCGATAGAAAAAAGCACCGATGCATCTTTGCCGCTGAGGACAAGAGGGTGTCGGTCCCGGAGAGGTGAGTTCAGTTGTCGGGACTACAACAAGTTGCTTTCGGCGCGGTGTTAAGCTGACTCCACTCTGCAGTTACCTACGTGAACTTCAGAACCGGAACAGCGAGCAGGGTTCGAACCGCTCGACGAGGGCTCTGAGTCGGGGACATGATGTAGACGACGTGCAGAGCCGTTTTACAGAGGCATATGCAACACCGCATCCCACGTCCTTGGGTCGGAGCGAGCACGCCGCGGAGCAGTTGGAAACTCCCAGTAATGGTAACAACTACCGGCATTATTAGATTTGCATCCAACGAAAATATCTTGGCTTACAACTATTTGCAGATAGTCCAAATTTAGGTCGTCCTGTGCCGTCTGAGCCTGATACCGAGGTTGAAGTTGCCCCTTCAAACCACGAAGATCAAGGCGATTTCGGCCCGGGGTTTCGACAGAACCCTCTTGTAGACAATGACTACACGTTCGCAAAAGTAGGCGATAGATATTGTAAGTTGTCGCTAATCCTGAATTCAAAGTTACACGCTGACATGGTTCGGCAGGGTACATGGGCCCGACCTCTTCGTGGTCCTTTTGCCGCAGAGTCTTGGCCCTACTTGGAAAACGCATGCCGGAAGCTGCTCCAGATCCATGGCACCTACCACACGAGGGCGCTTTCAGAATGCAATGGACGCCCTTGGGTGCCACTGAGACTCCCGACGTGTCCAACCTCCCGCCACTAGACTATGCCATGTTCTTGTTCAACACGGCAAAATTCTACCTAGGCGCTGTGTTTTATGTCATCGATGAACCGTTGTTCTTGAAGAATATGCAAGAGCTGTACGAAGACCCGGTAGCGAAAGCCAGCGCTTCGAGATTATGGTACGCCCAGTACTTGCTCATCCTAGCATTTGGCAAGGCCTTTGTCGTAAGCAGCAGTCCACATACAGCCCCTCCCGGAGTACAGTACGCGGCGCGGGCCATGGCATTGCTCCCTGATTTATCGGGGCTTAATCCCGACTCTATCCTTGCCATCCAAGCTCTTGCTCTAGCAGCCTTGTACTTCCAATGTTTGGATATGAGACTGGCAGCATATCAACATGTGAGGATGTCCCAAATTTCCACGCAGATACTCGGGGAGGTGGACTAACACACCCACAGATCGGACAGGCACTGCGCATTGGCATAGTCGAGGGCATTTACAGGCATATGCCCGAAGAAGTAGTGGGCGCCGAATATTCGAGGCGCTGCAACATCGTGTTCTGGGTGGTGTACACCTTGGACAGAGAATTCGCCGCCCTCATGGGCGCACCGACATCGATCCGGGATGAGGATATCACGGTCAAGCTGCCTTCGAAGGTTGACAATTCCCTCGACGCACTGAATATGACTCTGCATGTCCGACTCTCGCGCTTGATGGCGCACATTCTTACGAGTGGGTTCTCTTCCTGAAGGGAATGCCTCCTTTTTATGTTGTCTTTGCTAACCCTTTGTCCCAGCTGTGTACGGTGTCGGCAAGGAGTTTGATGGCTCACTTGTCCCAAATACCCAGTCTATCCTTAGAGACCTTGCACGTCTATCGCGAGACCTGACGGCATTACTAGACACTCACTTCCAAGGGTCTGTTAGCAGGGCATCGAGGATGGCATTGCGACTTATCCTGTCTTACCACCACGTAAGTCTACATCCGCTCACTGACTATCAAAAACAGCTCATTGACATCCGTAGTGCGTGGTACTAACAACGCGACCTCTGGTCATGTGCGCTCTGCACATGCACATCGAACACTCTGACATGCGTCATTCCCAAACAGTCTCCCTGACACCTCCCGTCGCCTCTCTCCTCCAATCATGCGTCGACTCAGCGCAGACCGTCCTCCGAACCCTCCGCGTCCTCGGTGACGAAGATCTCCTCGAAGCCTTCCTACCTTTTCAGCTTGAGGACGCCTTCTCCTCGGCCTTCCTACTCTACCTCATCCGTGCCATCAGCCCATCCCTACTGCATGACGACTCGTGGTGCGAGAATATCATGTGCGTTCTGGACAAGATGATCTCCAAAGGCAGCTTGGTCGCGCCGCTGCGGAAGCTAGAGCTCAGCCAACTCGAGCACACCATGTCGGCCCTGACGCCAGTGGGGGAGGAGCCGCCGACGCCGCCGTTGAGTACGGCACATCCGCAGCATCACCATGGCCACGAGCATGGGTCATTTTTGGATCAGATGGAGGAGGCGGGGTGGGACATTTTTGATACGAGCGGCATGGGCGGTCTTTCGCCGCAGGCGTTATTGGATTTGGCGGAACGCTTGGACGTGGAGGATCTGATACAGTCCGTTGATGCCGATGAGGATCACAGAAGGTAATGAGCTATGGTAATTAAAAGTTGAATGATCATGAACATCATATAAGACAAGCACTGCTGGCTTTGTTTATTTGACCAAGGGGGCTTGAATTGGGTTTTGATGAAGCGAGCCCGCATGGAGACATCTACAAAGACTCTCGCACGGCAGACTTGAACTGTATTGTGCATCGATATCAGCGTCTCACTTAGAAGAAAGCTTGTCTCAGCTAGGATGCGGATGATGGACCTACCGGAATGACTTGCGCCTTCTCGAGATCCCACACATCGCTCTTGGCATAGATGTCGTTCCTAATCAGCTCCCAAGCCTCCTCGGCATCCTTGACCGTGTAGATAATTACGCTGCCCTTAAAGCTAGGCGTTTTTCCCTCGGTAGGGTGTTCCTCGAACATGGCGCCTGTAATTACCATTCTCATCAGACTGTCAGCTGTTTGAGAGGGGATTAAGAGCACGTACCACCAACAGCCACCTTCCCTTTGCCCGCATGAGCCTGAGCATCGGCCAGATGCGCACTTCAGCTCGTTAGCCACCACAGCCCTCTCAAATGGATTGAACCTTTCGTCATGTCAATAACCACAAGAAGCTACTCACGATCTGACCTCCAATCGCCGGGCAAGTGCATCCGGCTTGTCCGGGAGGATGCAAAGAAACTCCTTAGCACTGGTGGCCATTGTGCGGTATCTAACGCTGAACGGCGAGGTCTTGCTAGTGACGCGGGGTAGGTTCTTGGCTGCGGGGATGAAGCTGTTCCTCAAGACGTGTGTGGGGATGGACATTGTGGATTTGAGCGAGGGGATCGCGGAGGTCTTGATTACTTCTCAGAGTAATGATTACGGCGTCATGTGACTGGATCGTATGTGCGCGGAGGTGGTAGCTCGGTCGCGCAGGGAGCGGTAGGGAAGGGCGCGCGGCACGACATCGGAGGGGGTAGAGGCGAAACACGGAACTTGATCGAGCATCTCCGATGCCGGAATGTGTTGCCGAGAGTAGCCGGCGGGACTTTTTGCCCGGACTTCGACAAACCAGGACTTCCTCTCAGAACTCTCGAGACTCGTATTACCAAAAGAATGTGTGAACTGCACAGTCCATCCGTAGAGAAGGGAAACGGTCCTGGGCATAAGGTGAAGGTTATTGCATTGTTCACCTTCAATGGCTAGGAGGGCTACCAGGAAAGTCAAAAATTGAGGTCGTGCCCGGGTTCGAACCGGGGTTGCCGGAAGGTGTTGGATGATGGTCAAAATCCGGCTCGAAGGGAGTCAGTACATAATGGATGCAGAAGCGCTTCTTGGAAACCTACAGTGATTACCACTACACTACACAACCGGGTGTGTGCTCCCAGAGTGGAGGCACGCGATGTCCCAGCGTTTGATGAATCCACATTAACACTAACGGTTGTGCGGGTTGGCCTCGGCTCTTTTAGACACGCACACGCGTCGGTAGGGGAGAGAGCGACCAACCGTACAGGCTGCCCTACGACTCTATGCTTCAAGCTGCTGATGCGTATAAACGAGTCAAATATGTGACAGTTGTATTGAAGATAATTCTGCATTCTAGTTTCTCAGAACCTAAATAATGCCGTTCTGCAGCGACGCGTCCACGGTAAACTGATACTCAGTCCGCCCATGCAACGCAATGCTCTCATTCCCATACACAAACCGCCCTCTGTGCCGATAGGAGCCCGAATCGTAACACCAATCTCATCACCGTTTGCTCTCCACTCGACGCTCAAATCTCCATCAAACGCAGTGACAACCCTCGCACTCGCCCTCCTCAGCCCCAATTCCACCCCAGCCGCCGGTGAAACAACCCAGTTCTTGTACCCAAACCCGTCGATCCCCTCAGCAGCTCGCAAGCCCGCCGCCCATTCCGTTAAGACGTATGTCGCGGCGCCGCCCCAGGGGTGACTCAGGCTCGTGAATAGATCCAATCCAGGCTGCAACGTCGCGGCGTTGACGTACTCCCAACTCGTGCCGACAGCGCTCTTGTTCTGCGCCTCGGTGGTGCCTGGCAACATCGCGCCCCAGAGATTCACTATGAGCTCCTTGGCTGTCTGCGTCGCATTGCCCATGAAGAGCGCCGAAAGGAGAAATCCATTGGTGTTGGGAGAAATATTGACGCTGGTGTCGTTGGAGGAGACAGCTGAGCTGTCCTTGTAACCCGGGCCGAGCTTCAAGCTGGACAACGCGGAGATGGAACGGGCAGTGCGATTTGCATCTGCTACGCCGGAGGTAATGCAGAACGCGGTTGAGGCTACAGAGATGCCGCTCAAGTCTGCGAGCGAGAGACCGTAGGCGCCGATCTCATCATTCCAGAGCTTGTTGTTGATGGCTTTTGTCAAAGCGACCGCGGCCTCGCGATATCGCGTAGCAGACGATGTGTCGTTGAGTGCAACGGCCACATCTGCAGCGCCGTTGAGGCTCTGGACGGCCTCACATCCAATGGCAGAGCCGCCATCCGCCGGTCCAGTGAAGGCGTACCCATCCTGGAACGTCAACAACCCCGTTGTCGAGTTGATCTGCGGTAGCAACCATTCAACCACCTTTTGCCACTTTGGCCATGTCGTCTTCGCCCACTCGAGGTCATTATTGAGCCGCACATGGTCGCTGAACGCCATCAGACCCATGAGCTGGTAATCCTGCAAGCCGAAAACGCCACTCGGGGCCAGCGCGTCCGCGATGGAAACGAGGTTGTAGCCGAGGTTGGGTGAGATGTTCATCTGCCCGTTGGCGATCTGTGAGTCGATCAGAAGCTGCAGCGTTCCACGGGACAGGTCCGTTCGTGACGTGCTGGTAGCGATGATGCGGGCAGTGTGGTAGAAGTCGCCGAGCCAGATAAGTCTGTCGCGCTTGGGCCCATCGAGACACGCGCTTTCGTAATTTGCCTGCGTTCCGTATTCAGCAAAGACGTCCGGGGTTGTGAGGTTGTTGGTGTAGAGTGTTGAGCCGTTGACGGTGTCGTAGACGTGCACGTTTTTGAAGTATGCGGCCTGGTCTTGGTATGCGCCGAAGCCGATAGAGCCGGTGAAATCGGGAGAGCCTGTGTACGACAAGGTGCCCGAGGCGAGAGCCCACGGGTAATTGGAGCGCGAGATGTTGAACACTTGGGTATCATTGATAGACACGACAAGATGTCCTGTGGGAGCCATGATTGCCTTGACGCGGTACCATGCGTTCTCCTGGACTCTGAAAGGAACCTCAAAGACATCTAGCAGGAAAGTGGTCAGTGTCGTTTGATTCACAAAGTCTGGTCCATAAGCCAGCGAGATCGTATTAGCCGGCGTCAAAGTCGTGTTGACATTGGCAAAACGGGTTGTCTCAGGCAGCTCGCCAGTAAGCAGCATAGTGTACCCGTTGCCAGCCACAACTCCACCCTAAAGTTGAACGTTAGTAAGATGGTCTTGTAGGTACGTCGGTGGTTGACCCGAGTCTTACTGTCACAAACCAGCTTCCGCCTCTTTGAATCTTGGTGTCAAACTCTAGTGTGTAATTGCTCCAAGACGTGCCCTTATAAGTCACAGCCGGTCGCGTGCTCCGGGCTAAAACCCCATCTTCCTCGCTCATTTCCCAGATTGTTTTCTGCGTGCCCTTGTCGAAGCATGCTGCTGTCGCTGCTCTAGCGCCTAGCTTCCATATCTTGTTTAAGGCCTCATCATCACTGTCAAAGCTTCCAGGGAGAGTGTCCGGCTCGGCCGTATCAATGGTCGCCGTAAAGCCTACACTCGAGAATTCTACCGTGCCATTGGTTAAAAGCCTGATGGATTGCCATTTCTGGCCTCCCTGAATCAGTGGAGATGTAACCCGGCCGGCGGCTGTGATGTTGAAGGTCTCGACGCGGAAGCTGTTGCTCAGCTGGTTGGTAAAGGTATACGGCCCGTCACTGAAGGGATGGTTTAGCCCGTCAAAGTGCTCGGTATACTTGACCTCAACTTGTACTGGACCGCTAAGAGCGGAGACGTCGAAAATCGGAAAACCCGCCTTCTCGGCTCCATAGTCAAGAGTGGCCACCGGAATTCCCGGGCTAAGAGTGAAAGGCGCGAAAGACCGAGTCTGCAACTGCGCTACATTGCCAGTGGCCACACCTCTTGCGATGAATAATCTGCGCGAACAGAATATCAGTATTTGAAACTGATCCAGCGCATTAAAACGAACAAGTGTAATACTTGGCAGTGGTCGGATTGCTCGCTGGTGCAGCTGTCGCAATTCTGGTCGTAACCGCGAGTAACACCAACAGAGCCCTCATTGCCGGCTTATTTGGCACAGATAATAGGCCTGCAAAGAGTTGAAATGATACGCTGAACATAAGGAACGAAGAGTTGAAGAGTTGCCCAACCTTCAACACCTCTAGCAAGAATTTGATGTTTTATTGGACCCAATTCTATCGGGTTGTTGGCGTAGTTTTGTAGTTGACAATGTAGACACGGTCCACATCCAATAGGTTACGTCCCACCTCTTGCGTGTCTCTTGAGCAGGAATATTCGGGGTATCGGTCACCGAGCTTGAGCCAGCCGAGTTCGTCTCTTGTGCGTTTTAACGTTAATTGATTCAATCTGATCGGATCTCTTGCAGACCCCGCATCGTGACACAAGTGGGCATCTCGATCGAAGGGCCGGAGGGTCTTTCCCCAAGCTGCATGTGGTCTGTAGGTGACTGTTTGTGGGGAAGACGCGGGGTAGACTTTGGGAGAGGAGTCTGGTCATAACCCTCGTGCATGAGTCGCAGTAACGGCACTTGGAAGCGGTGAAACGACCGTCAATTAGCGTCCATACTTCCCGAGCCGAACCGACAGGATCGAAGGATGGACACCGACTAACTTCACAAATACGTCTTAGCTGCTTCGAGCATCAACATCTTCCTCTCCAGGGAGCCTTCATTGCCCTGCGCTGAACGTCCAGCCTGATGCGGGATAGGCAGTTGTTTGTATTTGTGGCTGATCTCTCCGCTGAGTAATAGATTTGCACCCAAATGGGGGAAAAAAGAAGTACGGGAATCTCGTATTGCGCATTAGGTATCATCAATAAGTATTAACACGCATCGTTCCGATGGACGCTTCTTCGTAGCAGCTAGCTAAGCTCTAACCACTCTGGTCGTTCTTCTTCTCATCCAAGCAGATGCAAAGGGCACACATGAGGGCCATATCAACGCCCGGTGCGACAGTGAGAGCGTACGTTTGCTTGCCTCCGAGGAAGTCGCGCGCCCGCATCATGTTTCTATCAATCCTACCAAGCACTTGGCCGGTGCTTGTGTCAACAATGTCGGCTTGGGTCGATAGCCAATTGCCCTTCATCTCAAGAGATTCGCTTTTGCCGGTGTGCGGGGATACAAAGGTCGCTGTCGCCTTTGATCCGATGACTAGATGCTGTTAGGTACATTGCCTCAGGATGGGGCTCGAATGAACAAAACTCACGCGCAAAGCTATTCTTCACTTCCATAATCTTGTTACCCTTCGGGTCTTGTGCCGCAAAGGTAGTGTGGAGATGGAGATGCTCCTTGACGATATCGAAGAGGTGGTTTCCCGACATATCATAAACAGACTTGCGTCCCGAAATAGACAATGCTTTGCCCTGCACACGAAGGATAGGCTGGCCATTTGTGAGCTTGATGTCGAAGCTGTCACCAGTAAGAGACAGCATCTTCTCCTTCAGGACAAGGGTCTCGTTCTGGCGTGCCGTCAATTGCGGGAAGATGCCGACGGAATTCCCGGCCTGGGGGAGGTGGTGCACTGCCGGCGTAGCCATCGTGATGCTGTGTGTGTGTGAGGCTGTGAGTTTTTGGAGGTCTGTCTGGTTTCTATCGTGAATTTTTCTCTGCTGAGATGGGGTTACTGTGGATGTACCGCTGCAGTAGAGTCTTGGGAAGAAAGATGTCGGGCAGGGGGTCTGACGATGATGGGGATTTCGGCCGTTTTAAATGAGCTGCACACACATGTGAGAGACTTGAGAGTTTGCGCCTGTCAAATCAGCTCGAATGCCGAAACTCTGCCTGTCTAACGTATGCGGCTGAGTAAATTGGGAGGCTATGTTCAGCGCCACATGTCCGACCAAAAGTCACTGGCTTCAGCTTGACGAGGAAGGAGGCACCACAACCAAGGAGACAAGAGGGACTGGGCGCTGAGAGCTCGAGGTCAGTTTAGGCTCGTAGTGACGTCAAAGGATGAAGCTGTGTCCCCTTGACACCCTCCTTCGGAGCCAAAGGGGGTGAGCTTGAATGCGGGGGGATCGGACCCCTTCTTTGCCCTTGGCACCTCCAAAGAATGGAATGGGAAAAGTCTCACGCTAATTTGGCCTGATCTACAGATACATGGGACTAAATACTTTGTGTGAGATGCTCATCATTCTGTCTCACCAGAAAAACCAGGTCATGTCATCTCAAAGCGGATAAGCTAGGTCATTTGTATCAACCGCCGGAAAGCGAGCGGGTGATTGTGAAAGTTTAGCACAGCCACAAATGTGTGCAGCTGCCTACTCCAGCCACCCATCAATCGTAATCTCGTGAATGACATCTTTGGTAGTAAAGCAATCGGTCAACTCCTCGTCGTGTGGCTTGTAATCATTGCTCCACAAGCCGTCATTCGTCTCATCTAGCTACAAGAAACGAGTCAACACCATGGGTTTACTGGAAACTTCATCTTTCAGGCCCCTATTCTTAATACCCCAGCAACCCACTACACACATACACAATCGTTTTTGTGTAGCAATGAATAATGAAAAGGGATTAAAATAATTTATCACCGAGGCGTACACCTTACCTCTGAGGGACATTGTCATTGTCGATTCTGGGCTTTCTCCACATTCCCCTCAACCATCGACAAAGATGGCTGGCATCCAAGGTCTGAAGGGATTCCATGTGTAATATCGATAGAACTGCCTACTCCTCAATGCTACGTCCATCACATAGCACGTCTCTGTAGTATTACATGGCGCGTTATTGGGCCAAAGACGCTTCCAACCTTTCGCGATGCACGTTCATCTCAGACAATATGCATTGTCAACTCAAACAGGCGATCCAAATGTATTCAAAGTCTTTGGCAAGTACTCTATTGTTTCGCTGATGGTTCTCGTATTCATCAATCTCGGAGCCGTTGCGATGGATGAACAGCCCAGTAGGGGACATGCATCATTACCGCCCCCACGCCCTCAACTTGGCGCCCCAAAACCACAGTATCAGCGGTACTGGACACCCCAAGCCAATGAATAGAAAGTCGAGCAGACCGTTGCCCCATCCATACCCCAGATGGCCGAACATATGTGGCGCAAAGATCGAAAAAACGAAGTCAAGCATGTTGGACAGCACGCGACCCGCCTCATTGGCCGACGCGGCGTGGGTAAACCCGTCGAGTAAGTAGGCTAGCAGTGCAGCGTCGCATACAAGAGCGTGGCCGGCACCACCCCTGGGATACGAGATGGTCGAAGATGAAATTGCCGCCCACAAGACATCCCACGCCGACGTCTAACATGGCTCAGTGCATACCCGTCTCAGCCGCCCACCTGTACCAGGAGAGACCAACCGGGACCAAGATGATGCCCTGAACGAGACATAGCACGCAGGACTCGGGGGTTGTAGCGCCACGTAGAGACTGAGCCATCTGTTTTGCAAAGACACAGTCCATATATCTGCCTCTCGTTTGAGTGGCAATCGTGGTGGCTATAGAGATGGTAATGTAGTGAGGAGTACTGGTAAACTTCTAACTGTCCGTGACGAGTGATCCAAAGCGGGGCAAAAGTCGAAAGAAGAAGGCTATAGATGTCGAAGTTCAATGCCATAACTACGGCAACAATCTGAATGATTGGTCGTTGCTGTAGTAACAATAACGGCCGGCGTAAGTTAGTAGCAATCCTGAAAGACGCTGCTTGCAAAGATTCTTGGTCCAGTACAAGGTTACGTGAGGAATAGACAGCTGTCTTGCGTTTGCGGAACAATAAATCAGGTGTGTAGCTTTCCCTCACAAAATTGACACCGATGGCCCAAACGATGGCGTCAAAGATACCGAGCATCCAAAACAACCAAGGCTAATTCAACTTCTGCATTGTTACTCCGCCGACAATAGGGCCCAGGGTCGGTCCGAGGTATGGTACGAAGGTTGCGATTGCGTGAGACTTGCCTCGATCCTCTTTCTGATACCTGTCGACCATAATGGGACCATTCGGCTACACATAGCTTGCCAATAAACCACTATACAACGCAAAGCTCAACCCACCGCTACTCACCCCGTGTTCTTCCAAGAATCTCCACAGACGTTCATTTTGGTCTGGGGAGTATGGTTCTATAGCCTCAACTACACTTTTGAAGTCATTGTCTAACCTGCAATCCGTTTCAAGAACCATTTGAGGCTTCCTAGGCATTCTCAAGAAACTCAAGATTCAGGTAGAATGGACCGAGGCGATGTAAGACTACAACCACAGATTATTGTGGTAACTTGGCGGGCGTCAGTTCACGCTCGTGACGAATCGGCGGTTTGGAACCCGCTTTCTATGCAAGCTTAAAAGAGGCGTAGCAACCGACCTTGATATTTCCGATGCAATTGCACCGAGTTGGAGTTGTACACCGAGTCGATTAAAACCGAAACAAAAAATAACCAAGAAACTGCACTAACATCCTCTGCTCTTGAGAGACCTAACCCCAGAAATGCTGCTTCGATGAACTTGCAGCGAGCCTGAGCCGAGAATAATGTCTACCCCCAGGATCTATCGTTAAAACGTACCGTTCTGCAAGAGAATTTTGATGCACCATATTTTGCGCAATCAAAATGCCGGAGCAGATAGGTTAACTTCTTTTTTCTAGAGACCTTGTTATGCCAACAATTACGAGTGGGTGCCAATTTTTTGCGAATCAACAACAATAGAGGTGAGACGACACAAATCATTCTGGGACAAACCTCTGTAGGAAATTCAACTCAAGTGGAGGGGAAGGGAGCGGGTTCCCTATAACATTTTTCCACTGACACCCACTCGTACTGGATAAGTAGAATAAACTAAAGGAGTGCTATTTATAAATGACTAGCTTAAATATAACGAGCGACTCCAAGACCAGGTGCTGGATATTCTAGTTTGAATTGACACCCATACTCATGATAAGAACATCGAATCTGTAAATTACCCTCTCGACTCAAGTGCTGTGGCTAAAAGACTGGCCTATTTTTGATTGCGTCACTAAAACTGTAAAGCTTGTTCGTTTATTACGCCTGGAGTCTGAGCTGCAGACATTTGAGTGCTACGGATGTTGTTTCAATGTAAAGTTATTGCCTCATGGAAACCCTCATTCACAAAGAGATTTACTTTCTTTCAAGCCGTGCTATCAACCCACTACCGTTGCAAAGCATATCCTCATCAAGCTTGGAACGACTACCAGAAGAGCTGTCACCTGGCCTGAAACTGTTTGCAGACTTGATCTATTACTGGGGAATTGCGTGAAGTTTACTTGGCCAACACCTTGGGCCTTTGGAACTGACGAGGCTTTCGAGAATATGAGTGTCAAAGGGCAATGTGAGTCAGGGAAGACTTTCACTCCAAGTGCACTTTGGGGCCTGAGCAAGGACCTTCGCAAGACCGGGGGCCACGTAAGCCAATTGAACAACCTGAAGGATCGAGTCTCACCCGAGGTTCTCCCATCTAACGTCTCAGATGTGCCAGGAAGTGTTTTAACAGGACTTCAGCTTTCCCTACCATTGGTTGGGGGTGGTATTTCCATCGGGAGCCGGCCCTGTGTTCCGCCAAAATTGGGTCCCGGACTTCTTCCCGGGTTATCGCCATGGATAGTTTCCGGCGTTTAGCCGTGACGCAGTTGCCAAGTTGGAGATTGAACGGCTTCCAAAAGCCTGCGGCGCAAGCCTATTTGCGCCAGCCTTTGCTTGTTTGTAACATTTTATCAGCCACGCCCAGCATCTCTTTTTGATCCGATCGTGTGCCCAGCCACCTCCTTCTGCCGCTTGAGTACTGTAAATGGTTGCGATCCTTGCGCGTGCTGGATGTAGCTCTCACCGTCAACTCTCAGAAGGATCGCCAATGCTTGGCAACCGAGATAATGCCGATGAAAACACCCCAAACTTGGAGAAACTTGCAGAGGGTGTCGCCCACGTGACAACTGATTCGATTCGTGCATAGTGGTAACCAGCGCGTCTCACGAGTCACTAGGATATCGTGAAACCATCGATAAGGAACTTTGACCTCGTACTGCGTATAGACAGCTTGGTATTGATCGTATAGTGGAGCAAAACTTCTCTTTATGGCCACTTGCAGACACTTCGGCGCCGTGAAGTTCGTCACCAGGTTCAGCATATGTGGGGGGATATTCAGCCTCACTTGAGTGGTCTCATAGTTTTGACGTATTGGCCTTTGGCGGCTTGAAGCCGTCGCATTTACGCTCCGCTTGGACAACCTTTTGTCGCTTTCTCCGTACCAAATCATGGACGATGGATAACAGTCAGTGCAGCCGACCGTCTCACCTTAATTACCATGAACAGTCTCTCAGGATAAATTTGGCTTACCCGCCGTAATACCCCATGAACTACCTCCGAGAATAAGCATTCAGCACATTCTCCAATCGTGGCGATGCATCCTTCACAAGTTGGTTACACTCAAGGTTCAGATGTTTCCTGGACAGGCGCTTCCAACTTCCACCAACGTTTACGCCAAGTCCAACGGACACAGCGTCAACCCTTGTCTGCAGCATAAGGACTCCACAACCTGACCTGGTTCAATTGGCATGTTGACCTACCGAATTTGCCTGCCGGCCTCCTCGCCCAGGACCCAAGGCACTGACAACCATTTTATTGCCTACACCTTGCTACATACATCATGAAAACTGTGGAACCTCTGGGGTTGAACGGGTTCCCCGGGGGGTATGGGGTTCACCACGTTCTTCAGGAACCCGCTTCTGGATCAACTCTGACGACATGAGGTCCAACAGTGGTGCGGTTTTCCCGGGTTGTTTTCTTATCGGCATCCCACTACGGAAGCGGCTGCGGGCCATAAGTTTGAAGAGTCTCGCCGTTGTTTGGAGTTCTTCTTCATCGCCTGCACCCCTCTTTCCTCTCTAACAACCGTTGACATCGAACCCTATGCCCTTCGCCTTTCGAGGAATGACGCATTCATGAGTATCTCAGCCAAACAACCGACCGCCAATGAGGCGAAAGCTGTTGGCCAAGAGCTGGCCAGCGTTCTCCCCAATGACGGCATCCCTTGGTGGAAAAAGAAGCACCTCCTCAAACTTAACTTCTGCATCGTCTCGTTCATGCTCTTCACCAGCTCCAACGGTTTCGATGGCTCCATCATGAACGGTTTCCTGGCTCTGCCTCAATGGCGCGAGTTCATGGGCAATCCCACTGGCGCTTGGCTCGGCCTCATCAATGCCATGTACTCCCTTGGAGCCGTTGTTGGCTACCCTCTCTGCGCTATGCTTTGCAACCGCTGGGGCCGTAAATTAGGTCTCTGGCTAAGTGTCGGATTCGCTTTGGGCGGTACCGCTTTACAGACAGCCGCGCCCAATGTGGCTTCCTTCATCGTCGCTCGTTTCTTCATGGGCATCTCGCAAGGTCTTTCTGTCGGGGCGCCTCTCCTAATCGCTGAAAATGCCTTCCCCACGCACCGTGGTATCGCCTCCAGTATTTACAATTGCGGGTGGTACATCGGAGCCATTGTTGCCGCTTGGGCAGTAAGATCTTTCCTCCAGGATGACACTGTTGACTGCGATACTAATTCCATTTTGACAGACTTTCGGTACGAGAAACATGCAAGGCAACGTTTCTTGGCAAATCCCCTCTGGATTGATGGCATTACTGCCCCTTATGACAGTTCCTTCGCTCTTCATGATGGACGAATCTCCTCGTTGGCTTGTCTCAAAGGATCGAGCCGACGAGGCACGAGCCAACCTCGCCCGAACTCACTGCGGTGGAAACATGAATGATCCTCTTGTCGCCTTTGAGATGGCTGAGATTGAAGAGACTCTGAAGGCTGAAATGGAAGCCAACGCAAAGACTTCTTGGGCTGATTTATGGTCCACACCCGGGAATCGCCACCGTCTCTGGATCTGCGTCTCCCTCGGCATTTTTGCGCAGTGGTCAGGTAAGAGACTCTTGCTCGTAAACGTATTTTCCCTATACTGACATGTTCTTCTCAAGGCAATGGTGTTGTCAGTTACTACCTGGCGATTATCCTTGACTCTGTCGGCATTACTTCTGTCACGAATCAGACGCTCATCTCAGCCTGCCTCCAGATATGGAATCTTATTTGGTCTATTGCTGCATCTGTCTGTGTCGACAAGGTTGGGCGCAGAGCTCTCTTCATGACTAGTGGTGTCATTATGCTGGTCTCCTACATCATCGTCACCGGTCTATCAGGCAGCTTCGACGCCACCAAGCATGGTCCGACTGGACTCGCTGTCGTTCCATTCTTGTTCATGTACGTCTCACTGAGCTTCGAGTCGACCCTAACCTCCATCAAGAAACTAACACAGCATTCTCAAGCTACTTCCTCGGCTACGACCTTGCCCTTACACCACTCGTCATTTCGTACCCTGTAGAAATTTGGCCCTACCAGCTAAGAGCCCGTGGGCTTGCTACCAGTCAGATGGTTTCGCTTGCCGCCATCTTTTTCAACACCTTCATCAACCCCATTGCGCTCGACGCCATTCAGTGGAAATACTACTTTGTCTTCGTTGCTATCTTGGTCGCGATGCTGTTCTCGGTTTGGTTCACGTACCCCGAAACTCGCGGCCGCACTCTTGAAAACATCGCCTGGCTTTTCGATGGCGATCGCGCGAGCGTCGGCATTGTCACAGCCGAGGACACCTTGAAGGTCACGAATATGCATGTTGAGGACTCCTCCCCAGAGGAATTTCAATCCGAAAAGGAAAGGCGCATGTGAGGTTACTAGATTAAATGACATGGTCCCCTCTGGGTATCGACTTAGTTTTCTATATACAATAGAGCCCCAAAGTAATCACATGCACTAGTTCCACAAATAGTAGAATATTATTTAAAACTATTCCAATATAATGTTCAGCCGGTGTGGTACGAAAGCCAAGCTGTGCTCTGATTTATAACTAAGCGCATCCAGTGCGTTTAGGCAAAGTGGCACAAAAGGGGAAATGTAGAGTCTTTAAGGAGACATAGAGCAGGGAGTCTTACAGGATGCTGTCCTTGAATTTATGGGAGGTTATGTTGCTTTTCCTTACTTGGAAAGAACATTAATCGAGAGGCATTCAAGCCAGGGACTCGATGCTCACACAGAGCCCCTCTGGCAGAGAGATCACCAGTAGATCTGCGAGCTTCGCACGACCCATTGGCAACAACACGAACAGACATGTAGATTACGAGATAATGTTGATATGGTCATATTCAGTTGGAATAATATAGGCAAGAAGACTTGAGGTTTTCACCTCAACAGAACATAAATATCACCGTACCCGCTCATCCAACCATCACACGCGATAACCCAAGAACCCCCGAATCTCTTGCATTTGACTACTGTAGGCTCCAAAGTCGTGAAATGTCACTTTCACGTGATTGACGACTCAACCAAGATACTTGACAGTGACAGTGTTTCCACTAACAGAGCCCTTAGTGAGGACAGTCTTTCCGCCGTTGGGCGAGATGTCAATGATAGTCGATCCGGCGGGAGTAATCGAGCCACCGGAGCCAGAAGCGGCAGCACCCGTGAATGTGACGGTGCCAAAGTCAGCGAGAGTGACCTGGCTGCCGCCCTCCTGGAAAGCTTCGACGATCCACTCAGCATTGGTCTCGCAGAGGGAGGAGGGCGTGCTGGTGAAGGTGTGAGTGACCTTCTTTCCGGTGGTCAAGTTCTCGAGGGTAGCGACGCCCTTGGTCTTTGAGGACGCATCAACAGTCATCCTGATCTGGTCGCCGACGCTGACGTCGAAGTTGTTGAAGTTGTAGGCGTAGTCCGGAATCCACTCGTACCAGGCGTCGAAGGTGCCGTCAGAGTAGAACGAGATACCGGTCTGGAGGATAGCGGTCTGGCAGGTATCGCCGTCGATGCCAACCCAGGCGGAGGCGGCAGCTCCTTCGACGCCGCTCACCTCGGGAACCGTAATGGTGCCGGTGACGTGGTTGTAACCGGATCCGATCTTGACGGCGCCCGCCCAGTTGCTGGAGTACTCATCGTTCTTGTCGCTAGTGGACTCCAGAGACTCGAGAGCTCCGACAGACACTTTCTGGTTAGGAGAAGAGCTGTATCGGGCGCGGGTAGAACGAGGAACAACGGGGGAGTAGTTGCGCTGGACGAGCTTGGTGCCAGGAGCGGCAGCAACAATGCCAGCGGCGGCGAGGACGAAAGCGGCGAACTTCATATTGACTACCGGGGCTGACAAATGATTGGGAGTTGAGGGCTAAACGGCTGGGCTCTTGGGATTGATGCTGGCGATGCTGGGTAGGATCTGCACCTCTTGGCGCTGATCTTCAGACATCTTTATAGTCATTCCAGATGCGTTCGAAGTGCCGGCTCATCGGCGATTGTCTCTTGTCTCCCTCGCATTGCGATTAAAGCCGCTATACTTCATATCGCAGGTCAGTAGATATCACAATGCCGTCTTTCCGGTGGGACCTTTTGATTTTTGAGACAGCCCCAGTCGACTGAAAGGAAGATGGGTCGTCACGCCAACTATTTACTCGTTGTCGATTGAGCTCCTCCCTAATTAGGAAGCATCGTGAAGTCTGCTATTGAGGAGTGTTGCATGGAGGGTCCGCATCAGCATACCACTTGCCTCTTTGGAGTCATCTTAAGGTACGGCGCCGTC
The DNA here is from genome assembly GCF_022836535.1 of Colletotrichum spaethianum. Taxonomy (NCBI): domain Eukaryota; kingdom Fungi; phylum Ascomycota; class Sordariomycetes; order Glomerellales; family Glomerellaceae; genus Colletotrichum; species Colletotrichum spaethianum. The sequence goes on along the minus strand of NW_026054777.1, from coordinate 944,950 downwards.
TCTTTGCATATTTAAGTGCCGGTAGACTTTGGGGCAATGGGCACCCCGTTGACGGATAAGACGAATGGCTCCCCGATGATTGGACTGTTGGCTGGGAACTTGGCACTACGCGCCAAGACAAGGGTTTGCAGATGATTGCGACGTGGCAAGGCCGAGGTTTTGCGCAATGGGAAAGCTATCATTGATCCAAATCTCGGACTGCAACACGGATTGAGAAAGGCGCGTTTTCTCCGCGATACGGGATCTAAATGACGGGATGCCAATAAGCGACGTTGCCGCAGCACTTCTGCCGGATATTCGGCATCGCGGACTCCACACTTTGCGAACAGCCCATCACATCACCTGCGAGGACCTCGGGAGAAGGCTGGCTTATCGTCTTATCATGGGAAGGAATGCTAACGCTCCCAGAATTAAACACATTCCTCTGAAAATCACTTGGTTTCAGAAGTGTGCAATAAGATCCGAAAAGATGATTCCATATGGTCTATAGATATCGTTTGTTCAAGACTAAAAGCTGTGATCTCGACTTGTTCGCCTGCGACGACACAATATTGCTTCGAGATAAGAACGGATAGTATGGTTTGCGACAGAGTCAGTGAAGTTCAAACATGATCTACCAATTAGAATGTGCTCTTCCTGCCTTATGTACCTAGATCCTTCACTTAATGCGTACCTACCATACCTTGAATTTCTGCAGCATTCATTCACGTAGCACTTTGTCGCCGATTGTGCATGGGCTAATCGCAGAATTTCCATCATTGTTTAATTCAATGTCTCCTCAGTCAACCACTTCAACCCCTTGGCTTGCACCCCTGAATCAGTGACTAAAACGGACACTTCGTGCAGCAGCCTCTGAGCCATCAACCACATGGACGTTCTCTCCAGGTCATCAAAAGCCCATTTCTTCTTACCGCCACATTCTTGTTATCGCTACAATTGTGCGAAACTTGACTACAAAGTCACGAATCATTTGGCCGGAGTCTTGAAGTTCTTACAGTACACCACTCTGGACCTCATTCCTTGGATTCCTGAACTTGTCTTCAACGTGAATCGTGTATTTGGTGATAACATCAGTCGCGTACAACCGCTTACCTCCACACAAGGGTCATCGCGATACAGCCATTAATTACATCGTCTAACTCAGCCATCCAGGATTGGAACCAGCCCCACATTTGAACGACCATTGGAACAACACTTTGGCATGACCGTACGCAGCGGGACAAGCATAACGCATCAGCGTTAAGCGTTCGGGACTAACTTGACGCTCGGCAACCTCAGGTACAGAACCCTGACCACGTACGAATAATACATAGTCAGAATAATCCGCACACCTAATTTAGAAAAGGAGACAATTACGAATCAAACCACAAGACCATTGCATTGGCAGAACCAATTGGGTGTATATTTAGCAGAGTCCACTCAATACTTTTTATCAAAACAACAAAGCAACAAAGAGTACCTTAGTGTAAAGAAATAATACCAAAAGACAGTCAGTCCACCGCTTCACTAGGGGAGTCAGACTCGCTGGATTCCTCCAGGCTACCCTCAGCTTCGCTAGCCTTGATTTGAGCCCGTCGGATGTCTGCGATGTTGGGGAATTTCGAATTAGAGTCCCTCTCGATTGCCTCGCGCTTTCTTTGTTTTGCATTGTTGACTTGCGCCTGCAATTTCGCTACTGGGCAGCGGCCAGCTGATAGGCTAGCTCTTCACGGCCCTTCTTGACCTTTCTGAACAACTGAACACCTGAAGCCGGGTGTTGCTATGGTTAACATTGTTAGCAAGCTTTCCGGATAGTTACCTTCAGCAGATCCAGCGGATCAGCAGTCTTCCTAAGCGTTGACCTCAATTGCTCGCCCCCTTTGCACGTTGATAGACAGATTCCTTCTTTCAATTCTTTCAAGGTCTACACCCGGTTCTTCCCTTGGGAGTTTGATGTCACCCTTAACACGCACGATGCGGCCATCGAGCTTCTTCACTTGATAATGGGTTGGCGCCAGCCCCAAGGAAGCCTGGATGTGTACTCACTTGGCCAGTCTGCTTTCCTGACTAACAGAAGACCACTGAGAATGGGAAAAGACAGCCTTATTAGGTGGAATGTATTGGATGCGGCGTTGAAGTATGGTCACAAGCACGACCTTTTCTAGGGCCGCGGATTCTTCCCATTGCTGATGTCCTGCAGTGCCTGTTGGGCCTTATGCTTCTTATCCGCGCCTATTAAGCCCACAAAAAGACACTTGAGAAGAATTGTCACGATATCCTCGTGGTGTGAGTCGATTCTGCCTAGATAGTGGAAGCGTGCAGGGTGATCAGGTCCATAAAGAGCGGTGCAGTGCGGTGGACAACCACAACCTCCCCCTGTAGCCTGATGAGCCATCACGTGACATGGCTCATGGCGAAGCTAAGCCCGCCAGCCACAATATCACGAACCTCTTATGATAGAAGAGTTGTGTCCGTTGGATGTTGATGGGCAGTCATGGCGTTGAGGCATTTTTGGGTGGTCCGGTGGGGCTGTGGTGCGGTTGGACGTAATTTAACGTTGCCGATTTTGTTTACCTGAATTGAAACACGGTGCTGGACAAGATATTTGCGTCGATACTGTCTGTGCAGGAAGAGACTGGTTACCTTCTAGTTGGCGGACCAAATGAATGAAAGACGCAGTGATTTCTGCCCATGAGGGGAAAGTGCAACGTTCGGTGAAATCCGCATTTGCAATTTCATTGGCTCTCTTGGTAAGAGGGAACTCTCATCATTTAAGTATGAGAATCCAAGTCTGGTGTTCTTTGGAATGACCAGAGTTGGAAAAGACCCCTACTCTAAGACGGGTGTAAGCTTGAGAGACTCAAGTATCAAGTCAGCGCAAATACTATGGTTGCAGGCCGAAATAAAATGCCCCCTACCAGGTACACTTTCCCACCCCCAATACTCACCACCACTAGAAGATGTATCTGTGTTCATGTCATCCATTGGGCGTGTATGTGGGTCAGTAACCAACCAGGGGGCATTTGACTTGCCCTTGAGACCATATAGTTACCGTTGTGTCTGCATGGCACCCCAGTATTTTGATTCCATGACACACATGTTATCACACACCAAAGCATGACCTGTCAAACACGCCTTGAACATTAGCAAGTCGTTTCCATTTGAAATCCCAGTTAGCACGGGTGCACAAAAGAGGATCCAGAGCTAACTCATTGGGAACTGGCAGCGTGTGCCTCCCCAGGCTCAGCTCGCAGGATGAGACTCGTCGTTCTTTTCGTCCGGATGATGATCCTCTCCAAAATGGCAATTGTCGAAACCTTCCTCCACTACGCTATATCTGGACATCCATTCACTGCCCGCGGCCCTGGCGACAACAAATTCCGACCATGGACTTCCGAGGGTGTACACAACCGATTATCCCGCCATCCACCAAGCCAGTCTTTCTGCCCAGTGCATGTTGCTCGGCGACTGGGAAGCACCGCTCGGCCGACTCATGGGCGGCCTTGCCTATCGGAAATGCCCCGCCCCTGCGGAACCCAACGAGGATTCTGGATGGATATTTCCCGTATTACGAGTAATGTGATTTCTAGAAAAACATGTTTTCATCCTTTTCTTCCGGGCGCACTGTCCACGTCCAGTTTCAAGCACAGCAAAGACCACTTCTAATATGGATAAGACCCAAGGCATTGACGCGTGATGGGCAGACAAAAGGATGATGGCCTAGACCAACGCGCACGTGTTGGGTAAAAACGGCTATCTTAACACGACTGATAAGACCCGTATCGGACTTACGAATGCCGACTACCCTGATATCTAGTGGGCAAGAGGAGCCTACTGCAACCCTGATAGACGGGTATGCGGAGACCTGCTGAGATTCGTTCCGTGCTTTCTGGCTAAGAAGAGAAAATAATCACTATGATCAGTAATTGCGGGGGCATTTGTTCATTATTTTCATTATTCAAAGCCTAAGGGGCGAGGACATTCAGGTAGCAAGTAAATCTGTAACAATGGCCTTGTAGGAGCTTGCAGGATTTCTGCAGGCATTGAGACCCATGTCAGGCCAGATCCTTGCACCGTCGCGCACGCCCCCATGGTGACACCTGGCCCGGATGCAGCCGCCAATGCCGTTACCCCCTTTAATTAGAGTTTCGCCGAAGACAAGCTAGGACCTCCCTGTGAGTTGACCTACCTTCATCACGACATTTTGTTCTACAATCACACTAGTTGGTGTATGTCGATATCCTATTAGCTCTTCCGTGTACAAAATCGGAAGCAATCGACCCTACCTATATTGTGCCTCAGTGTTATAGGGTTGAGTTCGGACCTTGGCCGGGAAACTGGTGTGGGATTCCGTCAGGAATCCCCCATCCGTGCCAAAAGACAAGGCTCCCTAGAGTAGCAAGACAGCTTTCGTCAGTGCGGTCAAGACGCGAGCTGTTCGGACGGGGGTTTACAGTAGAAATATCAAGAATAAGCACATCCTAGCGCTGCTTCGGACGGCGGAATGCAGCCTTGCCATGGATGACAAAGAATCAAACTGAACCGAATCGAATACGTAGTAGAGTACGTGATGAGTGAAAGACTGGGGCGGGTTAAGACTCGCTGGGTGAACGCATGCTGCGTCATGGTGCACTCGACGTTCTGACGCACACAGTTTTGCCTCGCTGATAAGATGGTTTTGTGTGGCGATTGTACGTCATCGCCATCGGATTTAATGGCGACTTGTGTGATCACGAACTTGCGCACGTAAACATCACGCATGAAATAGAGTGCTTATGGACAATGCTTGAGAGACACGAACATATTTACAATACACGATGCCACACTTCTATAGGTATTGATACGAAAACCAACAAACGCCCAGTACTCGTAAAAGCTAAACGGACCAAACATCCGATACCAATCTGTCAAAAGCCACTCTTGGGTTCAATGATGCTCTCCTCTTCTGTGAGTCGCCCACAATCCAGAGAGCTGGCTAAGAATGGTGGAGGTGGAGTCATGATGGGCTACCCGCACCAGCCTTATGGGTAAGGCGAGGCGGGGTGCTCGGTAGCGAGAAAAAAAGAGACATCAAAAGCCCCCGGTTCTCTGGAGTAACTCCAGCACCCTTTCAGGCGAGGTGCTTAGCAGCTGCCCTTGACTTCATCAGAGGGAGCGTTGCAGCGCAGGCCCTGGCCGTCGGCGCACGCGAAGCCGGTGGTGGCAATCTCGCGGCAGGCGGCCTCCCACTCATTGCCAGCAATCTGGTCAGTGTCGGTGCTCTTGACGCACTGCGGGGGTGTTAGTTATATGAACGTATTATTACGCTGGCGAGACTCTACTTACGCGTCCGGAGGGGGTGTCGTAGGTGCCTTTGCCCCACTTGTAGTTCTTGGAGGAGTAAAGCTCGCAAGCCTTGGTGGTGATGCGCCAGTTATAGCTGTCACCGTTGTGGCAAGTGCAGCTGTCGTGCAAGTCGGCAGAACTGAGTTCTGTTAGGTACTATCCCCAAGATGGAGAAACTGCTGACTACTTACGCGACGGAGAGGAAGAAAAAGATGGAGGCGACCTTGGCGATAGAAAGCTGCATTTTGGCGGTGGGGAAAAATTTGATTGAGGGAGATGGGTAAAAGGTAGTGACTGTAACAGCTTTGGTGGTGAAAAGAATGAACGGAATTGGTACCGATTACTAGATCTGGACCGAAGAAAAGAATGTGATGGGCGTGATGGGGCTGGAGTAGATATCTCGATGATAGGGCGGAACCTGTCGAGGTTTATATCCACGGTCACTTACAACGAGTCACGGATGTCTCTCTACCATCTTCTGTCTTCTGCAAGTGACAATCTATTACTATCGGTCGAGTCTATGCTGCGCCCAAGAAGCGGCACCGGTCATCATCCCATTTCCCGGGTTCCACCAACGCTCACAAGTCCTTCTTCTCGTTGTCTACCACCGAATCCCGGATGAGTCCGTGGCCCGCAATAGGAGTTTGATCATCATTGAGTGCGGACTCAACGTGGGGATGAATGTGACCTCTGGGCGCCCCTCTAGGCGGTGCAGGAATCTGGCAGGGCTCTTTCTGCGACCATCCGTCATCAAACTTTACGTCTGCCTCAATAAGGAATAGTCTGGTCTTATTTTCAGCCCTTTGGAGCTTGAATGCCTTTGACACCTTGCTAGCTGGGCTGATTGTGACCATTTGTGTCTTACACGGGGTCCTTGGCCATAGGGGGGCAAAAGATGGGGCATTTCCGACTTAAGGCAGGTGAAGACGTGCATTAGCAAATAACATCTTTGCGCTTTCCGAATCAGGTTAAGACGGGGGGGTCTTGGGATGTTGCATGAAACGGTGAGGCGGCCGGGGAGAGGGACCACCGCCTTGGGTTGTACATGACTCGCAGCCGCTCCCGAAGGCCAAGTGGGCCATATACTGCTCGCGAGCCGCGACACTCCACGCGCACAACGGCATCCGCGCCCAGATCCGGCGTCTATACGCAGTAGTCTCAATCTGAAACTGGGAACCCCCAGTGTTTGCCTTGTTCGTGTTCGTCCCATTTGAAGATTTGCTTCCATCGAATGTCCATCCGTCCGATAGTTCCCCCACCTCGGGAAGCACATCGATCAACGGTATCCCGCCTTCGAGTCAGCGTATCGTCGTACTAGAGTTGGATCTGCTTCAGCCATAGTATCCTTGTGATGAGTATCAGTCCTCGTAAATGGGAATTCAATATTGCACAGCCCTGAACGGCTGGCCCGGTTGGGTGCCAGGTCGTCAAAGTGGTCATGCCGGCAGCCCCGTAGGGATTCTTGGCGATGATCCGAACACCCCTTCGGTCTTTGAGGAGTGCGCGGAAGTGCGCTTGTTCATCCCTCCATGAACATGGGCGTTGGATTGACAGACGCAATAGCCGTTCTGCGGTCACCCGAGAGCGCAACTCCAAGGCGGAACTGCAGAACTTGTCCACCATAGCCGCTTGACAGGGCGTTTTAGCTCCATGAGTTATAAGAATAGACGATTCCCACCCAGTGACTCTGAACTTCACCACTTGAACGGCCAGTCCATTCTCCATTCGTCTTCGTTCCCCACACTCTTTTCTTATCACCCAAACTACCTTCAGTCTTTACTTCTGCCAACCGCTCTTTTTGTAAAAGACCACCCCGTTTCACTCTTTTCAGACAACCAACTCTTCAAGATGCGCTTCTCCGTTCTTACCGCTGCTGGCCTCATCGGCGCTGCCGCCGCCGCCCCGGCCCCTGCTCCCGTTGCCCTCAACTTCGACGATGTCATCGTTGTCGGTGAGGATGGCACCCACCAGATTATGAAGTCTGCCGAGTACGACGCTCTTCAGGCTCGCGCCGCCCTTGTCCCCGCTCCCGCCATCAAGTCCCCTGAGGGCGTCTCACGCCGTGGCTGCGAGGAGTCCACTGAGATTCAGGTCCTTACTGACGACGAGTTTCTCAACTGGGACGTCGCCATCTCTCCTGTCCTGAGCTCCAACGGCGGCTCTGCCACCGTCTCTGTTGCCAACGGTTACTCCATTGCCAACTCTGTTTCTGTCACAGCTGGTATGACAGCCACTGTTGAGAAAGTCCTTGGCCTGTCACTCTCCGTCAGCTATTCCGAGACATGGACCACTACCGAGACCCAGACCATTGGTTTCACCGTTCCTGACGGCCAGTACGGTCTCGTTGTCTCTCAGCCCAGCGTCCACCGGGTGACTGGCAACGTCCTGTCTGGCTGCACCGACAGCCCCAGCAAGACCGAATTCACCTCTGACACCTACACCAGCCAGTCCTACGGCAACCTTGCCTGGGTCAAGGGTGTCATCCGTCTTTGCAACAGCACCACCTACCCCGTCCCCTACTGCATTGGCAACGGTGAGCATCGATAAGCGTCTCGCCTCGAGGTCACTAGAACCGAATGCCTCTTGGTACCGGAGTCTGGCGAGAGCCATCTGCCAGCTTTTCGTGAAAGCCATCAAACCCCAGGGACATGGGATGAATAGTTTTGACGGTCTTCTCCTAGACACCTGGGACACGCACGATATAATGCCCCAAAAAAAACCTATTGTCCTGTTATACCACTTCAACACTTGTTTTACGCGAGTTATGCATGCTTTTGTACATAGAATTGGGGGAGAACCTGGATAGACTTGTGCGAAAGCGACTCAAATACACCTCAGGTGTCTTTTTATTCATGAGAACTGAACACATGACCAGTGTGCTTTCATAATTACTGGTGACTATGTACAGTAACCTTTTCGCGAAACAAGGGCTTAAAATCCAGCAAACCAGATACAACACGCCGATCCCTGCGTACTCATACTACAATGCAACCCGCGAAGACATGTACACTTTGATCTTCTAGCGTCTCATGTTCCCCGCCTGGCGGGTTTGAAGAAGGTTGCAGCAACCGCTGGTCCTATTCTTAACAGTATTCGGGGGAAAAGTAAGTTGAATCAAGTCAAGATTTTGCATCATAGATCATAACTACCATAGGGTCTCCATCTTATCTGAATGAAGTCTAGTCATTTACCCCAGCCGAGACCCGTGAGAGTCGTGGAGAGATTTGAGGGGGGCCGTCGAACCAACACAGTAACCCCTGAACAACCCAACGCAGTGCCTGTGGACTTCATTTCAAGGCCATCGAAGATCGTTTGGGAAGGTGCCAATTCCACACTCGGCAAGGTATGTGCTACAACCGTGCTATAACCTGCCCCCATGGTACTGAGGCATCGAGACGGGCTCATTATGTCATAAATATTGGCCTTTCATCGGGCTCAAACCCGTTTAAGAATCCAAGATAGGGGGGCTATGGGGCCGGCGGACCCACTGGCACTACTCACCGCCATTCCCTTTGCAGCATCAAGTCCGACTCCATCAGGGATACCATCCCAATGGAAATTTCGTGATGCGATATTGCGTGCTTGGACACAACCATAACACTCATAAGTCGACAAAACACCACGGCGTGAGTTTCACATCAACGTGAAAATGCCCCAAACCACACAATTCCAAGAGCGAGGTTGGATTAACAAAGCCGATCGTTGCGAAGCCGAGTCAGTTTTTCTCCACTCATATGGGCATGGGCCACTCCAAGCCCAATGCTACAATACCAATGATGGATAAGCTCACGGAAAAATTATACAGTTAATGAAGGTAGGATCCTTACTACGGGAGATATTCCACACGAAACTGAAGTCAAATCTTCACACGTGTATGGCCACCAACACGGCAAGTGATCGGCGGACACACAAAGGGTTTCTCCCGGTCCCCATCCGGTCACAGAATCTGATTATCGGCGGGTTGCCCGGGCCAAGAAACACGATCGGCTGTCCGCCGGATCTTCGACTTCGGCCCCACTGCATGTCAGCGTAGCACCGGCCACGATGGAATGTCGCGAGAGCTATGAAAACGACTAGACACCAAGTCAGTCAAAGTTTCGACTCTGCGTAGATCGGATTGGGTGAATTGTTCGAGTCTCGCAACACCAATGCGAATCATCTTCAGTATTTCGACGCGGGGAGGAGTTTTGGCGTTGTGTGAAAATGCCCGATAATTAATGTTACGGGGACATAAAGACGATGCATCCCTATTTTATGGCACTCAACCGTCAACTTCTCGCAATTATATTCAAATCAATTGCGTATCTCCAATTTTGCAATTCTAAGACTTAGACAAAGAGTGAATAAAAAGAAACATTCTATAATTAGTTAATGTTGCTGTTCCAATGTATCCCAAAATGGTCCGCTGGTCAACGGGCGGCAACTTGGTGATGTTTGAGAGGTAACAACCCATCCAAGGTTTGTCCGATCAAACTATAACCACATATTCCAAAATAATGCAAATTACTGCCTCCACACATCAAGCAACCTGGGTGGTTCGTTCAACTAATGTTAGTGCTGCTGTGAACGACCAAAGTTCTTTTGTCTTTATCAGCTGCCGTTGACTTTGCACGTGATGCCACCTCCAAAACAAACGGGCGCAAAAACGATCGGCGGACGCGATGACCGCACAAGTATTACCAACTGCGGGGATCGATGTCAGCGTCGGTTCAAGCCCATGAAGTCGATATTTTCTTTGCCTCGCAACACATCGACGGGTATCTCAGCACGGTGCAATTCGAATCCACCGCAATCATGCCTCATCTTTCGACGCTTATGCCTAACTATGTGACGGCATCCATTGCCCTATCGTTCGGAGGGTTCCTGAACGGCTACGATACAGGTTGCATCGGTGCGATAATTCACATGGAACAATTTTCGGCTACTCTGGGAAACCTCTCTGCCACTGTTCGAGGCATTACTGTGTCCATGATCCTCTTAACGGGCATCTTTCCCTCTCTGTTTGCTGGCCAGCTCGCCGACAAACACGGTCGGCTCCGTGTCATCCTACCCGGCGCTGCACTTTTCGGTCTAGGTGCCCTGCTACAAGCGACGTCTTTCAGCCTGGGGCAATTCATCTTCGGCCGGGCCGTCAGCGGCGTCGGCCAGGGAGCTTTCCTTGCTAACATTGGGGTCTACCTTACTGAGATTGCACCGTCGCATCGACGCGGTCGGCTGGCGGCGCTACCGCAATTCATGGCGACGCTTGGGATATGCCTCGGGTATTTCTCCTGCTACACGACGAGTTCCCTCAAAGATAGCATGGCGTGGCGACTTCCGTACATCGTTATGGTTGCGGTCTCTATAATGCTGGCCCTTGTTTGCCGCGCATTGCCCGAGTCGCCGCGTTGGCTGCTACTTTGGGGGAGAACTTCTGACGCGATGGCTGCGCTTGAGTTGCTCGACTTTGACATGGATGAGGCCCGCCGCGACTTTCTCAACACCCCGCAAGAGCAGCCAAGTCTCTCAGCTCGACAAAATTTCCTGTTGCCATTTAGAGGCCCGTATCGGTCCAGGACGCTTCTGGCCCTCTTCATTTTGTCGATGGCTCAGCTGTCAGGGATCGATGCCATTACCTACGTGGGTTGCTGCCTTCCCCGACCTTTCAGTTGAAAATTGAATCACTAAACATAGAATAGTACGCCCCTGCACTTTTCGACCAAGCAGGGATATCCCATTCCAACTCTTCGCTCGTAGCTTCAGGAGTCTCCTCTATTACCATGCTCGTCATCTCCGTCCCTGCCTTCATGTTAGCCGACAAATGGGGACGGCGTACCTCAGCAATTAGTGGCGGCGTATTCTTATCAGGACTCATGGTTTTGATTGGAAGCCTTTATGCGGCTGGTTCGGTCGGTCCTACAGGCGCAGCACGCTGGGTCGTAGTAGTCTCGGTCTTCGCCTTCGGCATGGCATATTGCGCTACGTGGGGAGTTGTGGGGAAGATCTACGCCAGTGAGATCCTCCCAGGGAACACAAGAGCTGCAGGAAACTCCATCGGAATGGCATCCTGCTTCGTGAGTACCATCGTTGTTATCTGCGGACCTTCTGTTGACTGTTCAAAGTTTACGAACTGGCTGGTCGCACTCATTACGCCCATCTTGCTATCGGCGTCAGCGTACGGCGCCTACTTCTTATTCGGTGCCTTGACTGTCTTCACAGTCATCGTTCTCACGTTTTTCATGCCCGAGACCCGCGGCCGTTCACTCGAGAACATACAGAGCGAATTTCGACGTCCAGTCTTCAATAACATCATTGGTTCTCTCTGCCTTCGAGGCGTCCGTCGCCGCACTGCTGCTCCTCAAGAAACCTCTGGGGCCTCCATTGAGTTGAGTTCTCGTTCTCATGGGCCTTTAACCGTGGCAAGCTCATCGGGAGTTGCTGCTTGAACTATGAGAAGAAACCAAAAATAGGACCAGGTCAGGACCGATCTAGTAATTAGGCAGTACAAACCCTCTTGACTCACAAACCCACAGCCTGCAACAGTTCATAAGAGCACAGGCCCAAGTGTACTCGTTAGGGCTCGGGTTCTCTTCTCGTGCTACCTGAAATTTGGAATATTACCTTCAATGGTATAGCATGGGTTTCGATTTCAGTAAAGGCTATAACTACATTTACATACTCATTCAGATCTTCAACACTGAGCTGTAATTTCTCTTTTCCAAGCTGTACGCCGCTGTTGAAGTGGGTCACAACGAGACAGCGAGCTTGTTTCCAATTCCGACTCGCACCGTGCCCTCTTCGCTTACATAACGTATCATGAGCCGTCTAACCAACTAGTCCATTTTCCCCGAACGCGAAAACGAGTGCAACATAAGGTTTGATCAATGCGTTATGATTGCAAATCATTAAGATCGGTAGCCCACAAACCGCAGTTGCCGAGAGTCTGAAAAGGGAAGGTAGATTACCACTGAGCAAGGTTTCGACATGTCTTAAATGATGATGGAAAATTGATTCGCCATTCCGCAGGCCTGTGTCTCCATGTCTGGTGGGGGTCTCCAATATGAGACAGGAGTAGACTCGGTATGAATGGCTATGGCATTGAGGGGTAGATTGTTTATCATTCACTCTTGAAGGAGTCTACAGTCCATCTTCGTATCCTATCGATGGCATCAGTACCCAAAAGGCGATACGTAAGGTCGTTCGGATGGGCTTCAATCATGTACAGTAACGACAGAAATAGCCACAGTGGGGAAGGCCTGGGTAGAAGTGGATGTCACTGATCTGTAAAGTATATCTGTCTTCGCTATGAAAGCACACCAACAGGCTTCGAGTGGAATAAGCAGTGTCGCCTGGTCTGGTACCTGCAAAAGAAGAACGGAAGATTGATACCAAGCAGTTTATAGGCCAAGATGCAGGAAGACGTCCGAACGATGCACTGAAAGTTGGACTCGAACAGATGGGTACGGTGGACCGAAAGCTCCCAGGACGCAACGCAAAGAGGACGAGGCTAATACTAGACAAGCAGACCTTTCACTAACCGACTGGCGAGTACACTAAAACGTAATCGTTTGTCAGAAACTTGCTTGTCGCTTCCTGCTCGGTGGAATAGTGTGTGTGCATTATTCTAAATGGTCCTCAAGAGTGTTCGCACTAGTCCAAAATTCAGGTTCTGTATTTCGCGTTTAATTTCTATGGCACAGAACGAAGTTCACTCGACAAAGCAATTGCGCCAGTTAAGTTGATCATGACTGCTATAAAATCACTTTATGAGAAGGAGTTTCAGACGCCTAGCTGTATGTACTTCGGACTTCTTGCAATATTGTTTGATTTCTACATTCCCTACATCTATAGCAGCGGTAGCTGTAATCAATATACTTGTCTCACGCCAGCCGTTTTGGTATGGACCATGCGGACTTGTAAGACCACAGATGAAACTAATTTACAGAGGGTGAGAATCAATGCTCGCGAAAGTGAGATAATAATACGTGAATGCAGGGACGATGATCTTTTCTCCTTGGACCCGGACATTGTACTGAGTGTACGGCTCGGACATGCAATAAATCTAGATTTCCCATGCAGGCAGAACATCTGTCTTGAAGGCTAGCTGTGAGGCTACGTGAAATGCCAATTTCATTTTTTCTACTTATTTGGATAGAAGCCAATCGTCACCTGCGACAGAGTCGACAGAAACAACCGCTAACCGGGCTATGAAAAACAAGTACTCAGTGCTGCCAGCTTTATGCCACGGTATGAAACTAAGGATCCCATTCCGTTCATGTGGTAAGCGTCAAAGAAATGACTCGCTAGGATATGTCTCTATGGGAGGGTGAATAAACAGTCTATTTTCAGATGAGGACCCGTTAGACGTAGTTCAAAACACACTAGTCCTCTTTTACATGACGACAGTGTGGGAACCACTTGGTTAGTTCAAGGAGCATTGGTATACAGGGAAAGACAAATAAATGACTCGCTAGTTAAATGTTAATCGCCGAGAATCTCCGGCCCATTAGCCCCTTCCAATCTTTGGCATAGGGATGTGGGTGTCAATGCTCCGTAAGGCGCCAGCTGACTCTCTCGTAGTGTCTTTCTTCAAGCTCTAGAGGCGGGCTGGTTCCCTCTTCTACTGTGCCTGCTTTCCCCGCCATCGATCTTCCACAACTTCCGAGCACCTCCCACAGACCAGAACGCGCTTCTCTTTGATCATCTAAGCTCGATTCCGGTACTATATCCACAAACATGGCCTCCTCCCACCCTTGATAGCTGACACCAGATGCGCAGATAAAGAAGATGGCTGATTCGTCTAACATATTTATGAGCCAGAAGTAATGGAAGCCCTCTGGGCAAGATACATGGCGTTGGAAGAAGTTGGTGTCTGTGAGAACCCTAGTAGCTGCTAGGTTATCGTATGCCAGAACCTACTTACCAGCGAGTTCTACTGGGCGCTCAAACGCGGGATCTCCCTGTGGCACGGGCTTAGTATCGTCACATGGGTCTGTCACATCTGTGTTCATTCATACGCACTTACCCCTACCTATCATGTCAAACGTACCTCGCGGTTATCTCTCGTGGCTACTACAGGCGGGTGCAACAGCAAGCAGTCGGCTATTAGGCATGCTTGACCCTTCCCGCAGTATTTACTTGATTCACAAGGCAAATGAACCACATTGGGGTCTGATTCTTGTGCCGGGTTTTTGATGTCGTGCCTTTGTGTGTATGTCAACTGGTTCGATTCGCGTTGCACTCAATGCAACTTGGTCCGGCATATTTGCTGCCTTGGAAGACCCATCATCGCCTGTCCACCTTTTGGCAGCCATCCTATCAGTATCCTGTGCCTATTCAAGCACGTTCTGGCTCAAAATGCTGCTTGTTGTTGCCTTTGGGAGTCTATTTCTCTGTCAATCTGTCAACTGATTTTAGCACCGCCGAATCCCCTCGCAAGCCCCTCTACTGTCGGAATGAAGCCAGGCCTAGCCGACTCTTGTTCACAGAGCAGGGCAAGATCCGGTCTATCTATTCTGGGTACCAAAGCCATCCGTTGTTCACCGAGCAAAGCCACGCACACTCGGTCGTAGTCTTCGTCGTCAACGGCTACATCCTGGAGAAATGAGGTAACATTTAATGATCAGTAGTCTATACTTGTCGACATCAACACGACTCGAACAACCTGCACTGCACCGGCTCACACGTGCCGTCTTGGACTCGTTGCATCTGTAATCGTCAGACTCATATGTATTGTGTTGCGCTCCCCTGAGAGAGGCTAGGAGCTTTCATATAACAAGAGACCATCTGGTTGCGTCCTAATAGCTGTTTTTGCTTTCCTAACTGCAAACCGGGGTAGATCTTGTTCTGCTCGAATGGCAGCATTCATGTGTACAATTTACCAAGCTGCCGACGCTTTCTCTAACATTGAGACGTGTTAAAGCTGCCGGTGGTGAATGTGCCAGCCCCGGTTGTGTCCAGTCGCACGAAACTCTTATCCGGAACAGCTCCCGGCGAGTTGAATGAGTACTGCACGAAAGATTGGTTACGCTCAAGGTTCTGAGCACCGATAGTGGCGCTGCTGCCCTTGTCCGTCGTGGTGTAGTATCGGAAGGTGACTATTCCAGGCAAGGCCTCCTCAAAGGTGGCCGTGAAATGGCAAAAATAATCTGGATGTATCAAGGGAGGCGCAAGCCATTCAAAGATGACGGTGCGGTTCGCGGAGGCGGAGCCAAAGACTTGGTAGGCGACCCTCTGGTCCGTGCCTGGATCAATGACGAGGTCGTCGTAATACGCCAGCACGGAGATGGGAGGTAACGACGCATCAGGCAGCTCGGGATTGCCATAATTGCTATTTTGGTAGTTGAGAGACACCCGACCGTTGATGCTGACATAAACAGTCCTGTCAAAGGAGCCGAAAACGCCAATGGGGAAGGGCAGAGTAACACTTGTATATAGATCGTCGCCTCCGGAGGGGAATAGCGACGTAGGGTTGGGCAGGATCGGCGTCGGTGTACAGCTACTTTCCAGGCTGACGCTTGATGTTGTGTTGGTGGCGGTGGTGATTGTGAATGAGCTTGATGTCGTGTTTGTGGTGGTGGTGATTGCGAATGAGTTTGATGTTGTGTTGGTAGCGGTAGTGGTGATGGTGATGGTGGCGGCTGGGAATGAAGAAGATTCTGTCGACATTGTTTCCGATGACGCAGCAGTGGAGGGTGGGTGTGTGGTGATGACGGCCGAGCTGCTCAAGTTACCTGAGCTAGTGGCATTCAATGTTACGGTGCGAGTAGTAGCCACGACTCCCGAGAAACACTGGCAAGCGGACCAGTATGCCGTAACGTCCGGACAAGAGCTCGCGTAGGCCGGCACGGTACCGGTAATCACGGGTGCCGATCCGGCCTGGCGAGGCCTGTGGACGTTCCTTGGAACTACGGGGCCGGCCCTGGATGACGTCTAAGTTTGGTGGCATGGGATGGAATGATGACGGAGTTAAACTGACCCGGGCAAGACTGTGACAGTGGCGGAGACGAGAGCCTCACATTGGGACCGACGCGCAGCAAAAGGCGGGTTCTGTCTAGCAGTGCCAGCAACTGCGCGGCCGCAATTATTGTTGCAGATGGCAGCCGAGGCGAGGGAGGAAACTCCCAGAGCAACGCCGACGATAGTGTAAGTCTTCATGATGCTAGATAGATACGAGAGGAAAAGTGTAGTAAGCGGTGATGATGAGCATAAGCAACAAGGTCAGCATGACAATCTGCTCTTATAGTCTTCACATCGATCTTGCCGTCTTTTCCACCGAGCACATGCTCATTCGGTCGTGCACAGCTGACAACCAGGCTGGCTTGATATGTCTCGTGGGTAGTGAGACATTTGAGCTTTCAGCAGCAAGGGACGAAGCGGGACAGAGTAGAAGCTGATGGACATATTCTTGCGAGGCAAACATCTCAAGGGACTCCCTAGTTAAGCCAACGGTGCCCTAAAATTCCATGCCAGAACAGCAGGGATAACCTTAACGATGCGTTATAGTACGTGTTACTTACTACCTTGGCAACATGGCGATGGTGGGAGTTTCGGCGTTCAGCCGCACGCACTCAATTGCGCATGTGTTTCTATGGGAGTTGTTGGAAAGGGCTGCAATCTGTGTAATCAGGTGCATCTCCCTATCCTCGATCCGCACTGATTATCCCAGGGTCCGCTACGGTTCATCAACTACCATGAAAAAGGAAAGGCTGGCTCTGGAATGCTAAGAATGTTTGTTTTTCTCGACGTTGCCCCTGCGAAGGGCGTTAACAGCAGCAACGTAACACCTTGCTGTCGTATTTATGTCAATTATTCTCACCAATATTCCCACTAGCTGAGACAAATTATCGATTGTGGATTACACTCACAGCTAGAGTGAAGGCACAAAGGGGCTCTGTATGACCGACAGCATGGTGCATGTGGTACGAGGTGACAAGGCTGGCAGAATGCTGGTTCGGTGATTCCAATCCCCAGTCTCAGTATCCAATCCGCCTCGTCGTCGTTGCATTTACGCTCACTAGGCCTTGGCTGAAGCCGCGCTGGGCGTCCGAGTGGACGCTGTAGCTCTTGAGTCACTTCCTGGCAAAGTTGGGGCAGCAGTGAGAACGGTCTTTGAGTATCCTTCAAGCCCCCAAATCCAGAATGTAGACTTGGCAACTTTCTCTTTGCCTTGTTTGCACCGGGTGGTTTGTATTGACTAATTTGATTGTTCTCTTGGACACCTCCGTGTGTATGGTCTATGACATCGCATCAAACAGCTCCTGCGGTTAGAGGCAGAGGCGATGTCTCATTCCGAAAGCGTTCACTAATGGTCTGGATGAGCGGCGAGAGAAACTTATTCCCTGAAACATGTGCCATGTATGTGAGTGTTGTATGACTTGTAGGAAGCGGCTAGATCTGAAATTTTGGTGACAAAATTAGATCTCAAGAAAATACCCAAATGTGCGAAGAATAAAAATAGGAACCAGTCCCACCCTTGAACTAATTTCAGAGATTCCTAACAAGACCTCGCCCCATCTAGCTTCACTGGCCTTCACAAAAGCTGGCCGGCCATGTGCAATATATAACAAAAGAGCTGTCCGCAGAGATACGACTGGCGCTATGGGGAAGAATGAGTGACCCAGAGAGGAATCTCCGTCCTTGTCAACGTGATTGGAAGCGTAGACGAACGAGTAAGATACTGCAACCCATGGTCTTGGCTAAACAGAACATCCTTCGACAACCGGAGCATGTATTCACAGCTCAAACCAACAGCACTATAAACTATTATTATTATTGGGGGCCGCGGCTCTCCTTTATACCTCCGCGGTTACACTATCCACCATGGTATACAAGAGTACTAAGCTGTATGTATGCTGTAGAAGCTGTGTGCAAGCGCGTGTTAGCACGCAAGTCTATGTCGAATGTCAAAGGCCGTTTCCGTGCGGTGGAGGCTTCAATGCTGCGCCGCCATGCCATCTCCAAAATCAGGTGTCCCAACAACTCCATTTGCCTGTGCATAATACGTGGTCTAATTTCAAACACCACCTCGATCCCGCTTTTCCTTCGTACATGCATAGACCAAGGGGTCCGCACATATCGCTACCAGTCGCAGAGCATAAAGTAGTGGTTGATGAAGAGGTTGTAAAGGTTGATGATGATGAGCGGTATCGGATGGTACCAGGTGAAACCAGTGACGATGCGCCATGTAACGACACCGATCATGGCACCAGTGACGGTGAGGTTCCAGAAAATGCAGAGAAGGCGCATGTTTCGGTACTTGTTGCTCTTATGGGCCTTGGAGTCACCGGACGCGGCCCAGAGAAGTTCAATGTTGAAAAGACGGTCCTTGATGGCGGTGAGGTAGGCGTAGCTCATAATCGTCATGGAGTGCTGCACGTTGAAGCCATACTTTGCCTTGGCCCAGCAACGCATCAAAATGATACCGTAGAGAATGGAGGGGATGGCGAATGCCAGATTCCAGAACTTGAACCACTGAGGGCGGACGGCGAGCAGGAGAGTACCGGCGATAGGTGCGAGGAAGATGTTGAGCGAAACAGCCATGTAGTACATGAAACCTGTACCTAGTCAGCTTACAGATTTATCACAAGATGATGTTTTAACCAACCTGAAAGGTAACAGATTTTCTGCATCAAAGTCAGGTTGGAAACCCAAAAGTGGCCGTTGGTGAGGAGAGTCGTGGAACCGCGAGCCCAGCGCATCTGCTGAGAGAAAAAGGCGCGAGGGGAATTCGGACAGACACCGGTGGCAAGGCAGAGAGGGATGTACTTGACTTTCCAGCCACGGTCAACGGCGCCGAAACTGTCAATAGTGTTAGCGAGTAGATCCGAAGTCATCGAGAAATCCTGACGTACCCAGTATGGACATCTTCCGAGAAACCAATCTCGGCCGTTCCACCGACGTCGACGAGAGATTCGCGGCGGTAAAGCGCGTTACTTCCAACACAGATAGACGCTCCCCATCGGTTGCGGTTGACCTGGACGACACGGTAAAACAGTTCCTGTGTGGCACCCGCCCCCTGCTCAACCCACGTCTGGTCGTCCGTGACACGGAAGTACTGGGGGCTCTGAACAAGGGCCGTCTTATCGTCACCCAAGTGTTCCACCATCAACTCCTTGAGGAAGTCGGGGCGGGGGCAGAAATCCGCGTCGAAAATAGCAAAGAAGTCTCCGTTGGTCTTGGCGAACGTCCATCTCAGGTTGCCTGCCTTTCGGAGGCGAGGGCGGTCGTCGCGAACAGAGTAGTTGAAGCCGTACTTCTCGGCGAGCAAGCGGACGGGCTCGGAGGCACCGTCATCCATGACATGGACCTGAAGCTTGGAAACAGGCCAGTCGATGTTGACAATGTGCTTGTAGGTGTTCTCAAGAATCTCGACCGGCTCGGAGCAGCAAGGGAGAAAGATGTCGACGGTCGGGGCATTCTCCTCGGTGATGGGAAAACGCTCAACCAGCTCCAGATGAGCCTTGTAGTCCCAGTCCCTTCCAATGATGCCAACGGCGTACGAAACCAGAAGGTAGATACACATCGCACCCGCAAACACGCCATACCAGTAGAATGCCGGAGCGGAGAGCGCGAACAGCCACATACCAGCGCCGAGCGAAAGAAACGAGAAAACGCCAAATATGTAAAGGAGAATCCGGTTGGTGTGAATGTAGTTGAGCTTTTCCGTGTCATTTGGGCAGACGGGTAGGACGAGAGGTGGTTCCTCCTTGGGGCAGTAGGTTGCGCGAAAGCGGTTATACACTCGCTTGGGAAACGACGCACCCGATGAAGGCGGGAGAGCCGTCGTGTGCGTCTCGTTTGCCTTTTCGGGATCAGACACAACGGGCGGAACATGGCTGGCCTCAATATCCGCATCGGACGACTCGTTCTGCTGAACCTTTTCGTTGTATATCGGGACTTCTCTG
Source organism: Colletotrichum spaethianum (assembly GCF_022836535.1). NCBI lineage: Eukaryota > Fungi > Ascomycota > Sordariomycetes > Glomerellales > Glomerellaceae > Colletotrichum > Colletotrichum spaethianum. The sequence goes on along the minus strand of NW_026054777.1, from coordinate 924,761 downwards.
GCCAAAGGTGAAGGCTCCTGGATTTTGGTTAGTTCGGCTCGAGCCAACGACTGGCGTCTATCGGGCACGCAAGATCTTACGATTTCAGGCCTGCTCAGGCGATGGTTGGAAGAGTCGGCCCAGCTCGATCTCTGGCCCGACCTATCTGCTGAGTGGGCGTCGCGTGGCGACGACTGTCCGATGGCATTCTGTCAAAAGTCAGTTTCCGCTTCGTCCAATTTCAGATCGCCCGCGGTGTTGGAGCAATGCGCGGGCATACCACAGTGAAGGTCGAGTCGCTTGCGAGCGAAGGAGCCGCGCTCGAATCATTATCAGTGTCGAACGGATTTGTACCGAACGGATTATTTGGGGGTGTCAGGTCCGAGTCAGGAGATGTCCCGCGTGGTGTGTAAGGAGGCGACATTATGTTAGTAGCGGCGATGCCTTAAGAAGCAGTAGAAAGCTTCTTCTCACAAGATGTCGGTGATTGATGAGATCAAGAGACGACTTCTACTGCCGCAGTGAGGAATGTGCCGGAGGGGACTTGGGCAAAGGAAAATAGCTTCAAATGTCGATACACTCCCGTGACAGTCTCGATGTAGACGGGGGCGTCTCAGTAGCGATGGCGCGGGAGGACAGAGCGAGAGACTGAAGCAAAGAAGAAGAACAGCGAGCGTCGTCAAAGCGAGTGATTGAGACTTGGAGTTGACCAGCCTCGTAGCATAAACTAGCGAGTGGTGAGGCGGCGAGGGTAGCGCGGTGATGACAGCAAGGAACCAGTGACCAACTACCAGCCTCCGCGAGTAGTGAGCAGACAGAAGGAAGGAAGTGGTGGTCAGAGGCAAGCCACACGCGGCGGGTTGGGAGGAGGGGAGAGCGGGAGAGGGGGAAGGAGAAGAAAGATAGGAACGAGTGCGTCGATGGTGAAGGCGAGGTGAGGTGAGGTGAGGTGAGGTGGGTTGGGGGTGGTGGTGAATGCAGCATCAGATAGGCGCGGGAAGGAAGCCACAGCCAGATCAAACACCACTTGCACATGCATGTAGACAGAAACAAGAGATTCAGAGAGTAGCCAAGGCCAAGCAAGAGCAAGAGCAAGAACGGCAGCAGCAGCAGTAGCAGACAGGCTGCCGTCCACCGTCTGGCCTCCTCCTGCAAGGATGAATACGGTAGTACGGAGCCCGGTACGGATGCGTATTGCTGAGCTGGGCGGGCTGGTAGCCTTGGTTTTCTGTCTGGATGTCCCGTTCTCCATGGTCATTCGTTAGTCGACCCCCGAACCGCAGCTAGAGACGAATATTTTTTGGCCCTTGCCATGGATATCTCAGTCCACCTGAGCCAAGGTATGGGTAAGTGAAAACGGATCAACAAAGAAATGCGGCTACTGACCGATTGGACCATTGGACTAGGTATGTATGCATGGGTGGTTTACATGGATGTGGTCGATGTAAGGTGCGTCTGCTGCCGCCGCCAGGCTAGCGTGTTCCTGTCCAAGTCTTTCACTTCCACCTTCAGATGTTAGTCCCAAGTCGTATGCACGCCGTGGCAGTGGTCCGATGCAAGAGGATTGGTGACATCACCGCCAAGGACGGTCGGACTGCGGCATGCGCGCCTTCGTTTCCGCTTTCTGCGCAGCTCCGAGTGGCCCAGAGACCACGGCCGAACTCCACAGATGGGAGGAGGAGGAGGAGGAGAGGTAGGCTGGTCGTCGACATTCATTATTAGGCAGGTGAAAGCTCGGGTCCGAGAGTCAGACGTGGGCCAGCAGATAGCGGAAGACCTACCATGTAGGAAGCGAATGGCGGGACAGGGGATGGCAGGTGGAAGACGAGGAAAAGGCACATTGCAGGCAAAATGGTGTAAGACAGGACAGGGGAGTAAGATCCCACCATGAGAGGGAAGAAGAAGATGATGAGATATTGGATGGATGGATGGATGGGAAAAGCCAGATTGAGGTGGGTCTCGTGAAGGAAACATCCGCCTCGCACATTGCAATGCTCTTTCGAGGAAGCTAATACAGAGAGAGGCACAATGGCACATTGGCAGAGACACGTCCAAAGGCGATAAGCCAGGGTTGGTTGTGTGGGAAACGAGATAACTGTCGAGAGCCAGATAACCAACACACACGGGCACATATGGCAACACGCGAGCGGGAGGGAAGGGGAAACGCAAAAAAACAAAAACAAAAAATAGACCAAAGCCAAAGCCACTTCCATCATCAGTCAGGGACGGTAGGCGGGGGGGGGGGGGGGGGGGGGGGCGGGGGGATGGGAATTCCAGTCCCAATCTCCTGCTTTAACAAAGTCGCTTCGGAGGATTGAATGCATGCGCAGCAGCCACAGAGGGAAAGGGAAAGGGTACCTAGGATGATATGGATCCATGGAACAAGAGACTGCAACTGCAAAGAGTGGAACAAAACTGCGAAAGAGCCGCCAAGACGTCTATCGGCGACTCGCAAGCGCAGCGGCAGGAGAGAAAACCCCACGCACACTACATACTATGTACTGCCGGTAGGTACACTACGGACAGGGAGCAGGGGTTATTCGCTCTTGTCTTTTTACATACTAGCGGCAGCCACATCACGGCGGCCGGGGCCTCGGAGGGAAAGTAGACATGCGACTTACTTTACTTTGGGACGGGACGCACGCGCACGAACTGCAGCCGCGGCCGCGCCTTACCTGCCCCCAACCGGCTGACCTACGACATATAATATATACAAAGTACATTGGACCCCCTACTTCTTCCTGCCAGACTCGATACGCATCGCATCGCGTCATCTGTCGTATATCTGTACCTAGACAGGTACCTTATACAAAGTGCTTACGATCGGGGCAAGAGCTGTCTACTATGTACCGGTAGGTACTCGCGTACACGGGTGCGCCTGAGTGCCTACCTATTGGGTTGTGTACGTACCTCCACTACGTAGGGTAGGTAGTGGTGTACGTACCAAAGCCAAAAGACCAAGGCCCAGTGATGAGAGCAGGGATGGCAGAGTCGGGCCAGCGTGGTCAGAATCTCCAAACCGGGCCGTCATTTGCCAGTCATGACTTGGGGGGGGTTCTTGCGTCTTGTTGGTCTTGTATTGGTGAGAGGGGAGATGCTCTCTCTGCGTCTCCTCACCTTACGTAGTAGTACACCACCGAGTACATTGTCTTGTCTTATCTTGTTTTAATTTTTCCTTGCCTTGCCTTGCCTTGTCTTACATGCTTGCCAACCGCGCGCTGCCGCCTTGACATCTTCCATGTCGGTTGAAATCTCTGATACCTGCCTGAGCCTCGGACCACGCCATCGAGGAAACCCTCCCCCCAGCAATCACCAGCGACCCGTGATTAGGATTTGCAGCTAGCCCGAGACGGCAGCCGTTTCTATCGGTCTAGGTATCAGCCGGACTAACGAGAGCGCCAAGCAGCCAAAGGACCCCCCGGGAGACTGCTAGAGGAACAAGATTCGGCGCATCCCGGCCCCCTCCCCATCTTGTATCTCGCTGGCGGCGTGCACTGTCTGACAAGTCTGTGGCGGACGGCTGGGGCTTCTGGAAGCCGGCGTCTGCCACGACGGACGGATGTTGGAGGCACTGACTGACTCACGGACAACGTTGTTAACAGCAGTGCCACGCAACCCACGCAAGACAAACGTTTACGATGCGTGCTGTCTCACCCTAAGCAGCACTAGTTACCTAGACAGCAGCAAAACCAAACCAAACAAATGCCGGGGTGGCTTGAAGACCGTCAGTCCCAATGCCACACACCCAACCCAACCCAACCCAAAGGCGGTGGACGGCTCCTGGCCACACCACACACGATTGGTCCCCGTCCCGCAGCCGTTCCCTCGTTAGCCCGCAAACTAACATGGCAATAAGCGCAATGTTGACAGCCTCCACCAGATAGGCTATTTCGACATCCCCATTCGCTGGCGCGTGCGTGCGTTCTCCCCCCGTCTGTCTTTCCGTCTGGCCGGACGGGCTGTTTCTTGCTTTTTGGCTCCCGGGTTCCGTTGGTCTTCTCTCGCGCTCGCCATCCCTGGTCACATCCAACGCTGCTGTTTGTCGTTACCGCTGCTGTTCCCGCCCCCGCCAATGCTGACGAACCGATGTCTTTCGACCGTTTGTGGTGTGTTGCTTGGCCTCAGCCACAGTGACGCTGTTCGATACGTCGGTTCTCGGACACAGAGTAGAGTTCTTGGTCGTTGGCGCCGATAATAGTTGGCAACAACTCCAGTTGGAACAGTGGCAACCATGTATCCCAAGACCAACGTATTGATCTCTTGGACAGTGCATCCAGCACTTCAACAGACGAACAACGACCCTTGCGTGTCTGGACGTTTCCGCATTTGCTCGGACCCTGGGCTCTTGGGAATACGTTCCTGACAATCCTCACCAATCTTGGACGATATCGAATTTTCCCTCTCTCTCTCTCGTCCCGCTCTCATTCCTCCGCACCCCGGCTTAGCTCCCAATCCGTATCCCAGCTCAGCGAATTCCAGACATCCCATGTCCACACGCTCCCCCCACCATGTCACGCGCGCAGAGTCTCGCCGTCGACGCCCGCCAACAGCAGAGTCGACATGCGAAAGCGATTCCCACTCGCCTCGCCGATCGTCTTCTCCAATGCTGAGACAACCCAAGCGCAAAAGATCCAGCACGCTGCAGAGGGGACGGGCGGGCCACCCTCTGCCTCGTGTTCGTCTGCCCATCCCCGCCATCGCAACCTCACCTCGTCGACTTACACCGTGATGGGATATCGAAACCGCATTCCACTTTACCCCCGCGGCCAATGTCCGGTTCAATGGCGCGACCAACGACCGCAATCCACAACTGGAGGATTCTCGGATGCACGTTGCCTGACCAGACCTGAGAGCACGACATGGAGAATTGTGACACTTCGCAAGAAACACCAAGAGGCCAAGAGCCAAGTCTGGACAGAGGCGATAAAAATAAAGGAGTCCCAAAACCGCGCAAATTGTAAAACGACGACTTCATCTCGGTTCCGCTCCTCAGTCCGAGCATTGCAGACTTCATCAGCCTCCCTCCCACCGTTCTGGGCTTCCCTTTCTCCCGCCCTTGACTTGGCTCCCTGGTTGTGGACTGATGGCCGTTGCAAAGCCGCCCGCCCATCTTGGCAACTCCCTCGGCATGGCGGCACGCGCGCCAAGGCGCCAACCACGACCAAGATAAGGCACCTCGTTGTTTTCGACATGCCCCAGGCCGGCCCTCTACGTAGTGTAGTACTTTTCTGCCGCTGTGGATGTCAAGGACTCAAGACCATTGTTCTAGCGCCTCACGCATGATCCATAGCAGCCTGGGTGACCATTGAACTATTGCCCAGGCCCTGTATTGAGACATTCCCTCCGCCTGGCGGGTCTCGATGACGAAACAACGTCTTGACCGAGATTTCCTTTCGTCTGGTCTTTTTTTTCTCCTTTTTCCTTTCTTCCGGCGGCAGTGGGAGACACTGGACCGCTAGCCTGGCTCATGGTTGGCCTCGGTTCTCCCATCCCGCTCCGCCCAACCCGCCGTTCCAACCCCCTTTCCCGTCCACCCATCACGCATTTCCGCCAAGACCGTGCACACCATCCCACGTCTCCCCACCCGTGCCATTCAACTCTACGTCCACGCTTCTCGAGAACTGATCCTTCGCGAGATTGTGCACTGTGCGTTGCCAACCACCACTCCTACTGAAAACCGATCCTGTCAGATGTGGTTGGCAGGCCATCCATTGGTAGCCTGCAGTCTCAGTACGGGAAAGCGAAGCGTCTCTCTCGGACTTGGCCCTTTGGGCTGTATGCCGACCTGGAATCGACAGGCTGCGGGATCATAACCTGGCAGACGTCGCAGCGATCATGTCTGCCAAGGCCAGGCTTATGTGCTTACCGTTTAACCTAGCCATGCCCGTATCGGACAGCCCAGCCTCCCGTGATGCCGAATCACCACCCGCTGTCGCCATGTTCAGGTCATCTTCGAGGTGGCTGAAACACGCTTCCCCTCTTGCTGTCTAGAATCTCACAAGGCTGGGGTGGTGGCATTCGTAGTATCTGTAGATCGCGCACTTTGCATCACCCAGACGTCGATGGCGGACGCCGACGTCTTACACAGACGCGTATGCCACCTGGAGGTGAATCTCACATCACTCTTGCAAAAGAGGCATACCAACGGCCGCGCAGATGTGTGTCTTCCACCTGTGAGGCAGCCCGTCTGCGGGTACCGGGGTGCATCACGGCGAACATGTGCATGCCAACGACCAGTAGCGCCGCGATCACCCATCTCGCATTCGAGAGGGTATTGCCCAGGCAAGGCACGCTTGTTCACCCTATCATTGTCTCATTGCGACCATCTCCGATACCCTCCATGCTTTCCTGGTATCTATTTAGCACCTAGAATACGAGGACAACCTGAACACGAGTGCACGAATATAGCGATAATGGCAGCCCGGGAATCCCCATTGTTTGTCTATTAATTACAGCGGGCGCCGAAGGCGCCTTACCCTCGCCCACTTATCTAAACCTCATTAATGCTATCATACTCGGCTGCGCGCTCGCGCAACCACCCCGTCTCATGAATGACTGGTACAACAGGGGGTTGCGCTACAGAAGGAACATGGAGATGTTCATGAGTACCAGTGACACAGCCAGCCACGAAAGGCCATACTTTCCAGCCGCGTTCTCGTCATCGCCGCCGCTGGAGCCGCTGCCGGAGCCGCTGTCGCCGTTGTCCAGGTCCATGCTGAAGTGGGCGGCGCTGAACGTGATGTTCTCGGGAGAGTGCCACGCCTCGGAGCCGAACTCGACCAGGCCGAGCCACGAGTCCTCGTCGATCTCGCCAGAGTCCAGGACGTACTTGAGGAGCGGGCTGATGTCCTCGTCGAACTGGGTGACATCCGAACCGTCGCGCGTGACCCAGGTAAAGACCTTTTGCTGGCGTTGGTTGGTGTCGTACCAGAGGGAACTGTGGGGCGTCAGTACCGGATATCTATCAAATACGAGGAGGATCGCAACACGGGCTCGGCCCCCGTGTCGAGGCTATCCCGATGCAGGAGGTGGTCAGAGTACGTACAACTCGGTAGAGCCCAGGGTGATGTTGGTCAGGATGGAATCGCCCATCAACGGGTACGGGTTCCCGACCTTGCCCAGCCAGATCATGATCTCCGCCTCGGAGTCGATGGGGTTGTAGGTCCTTGTCTTGTTCTTGTCGACGAAGAAATCCCAGGCGGCGTTGGACACAACGCCGTCAAGCTCCTGCTTGTTCTCCGACCACGTGCTCGCCGAGAAGTCGCGGGGCGGGTCGCTCTCGGGGTTCCCCTTGCGCATAGTCCACTCGACGGCGAGGCGCATCGTCTTGATGGCGCTCAGCTGGGTCGGCAGCTTAGTCGAGTTGAAGCGCACATGCGGGAACGAGTGGACGTTGTTCTTGTCCTCCTCCCAGTTCCAGTTGGCGTCGAAGGCCGGCGTCGACTGGTCGACCTGTAGACGGGCAAACAACATGCAATCAGCGGGGTGGTCCGGCGACGACGGGCACGGTGGCCTCTCAAGAGGGAAAGATGTGCATTGTCCGCCGGGGCCGCGCGCGGGACCGGGAGAGAGTACAAGATCGGCAGAGGACGGTGAATAGCGGGGTGATGGCAGGCCATCGCCCGGAGGGGTTATGAAAGTGAAGGAGGGGCATGGAGACTGAGAGAGGGTTTGGATCAGGTGCAGCTTCGTATGCGACAGCGCATCACGTCACATCACTTACCGAGACACACGATGAGCCATCACCCACGGGGTTCCAGGCGTTGGACTGGACTGCATGTTTGTCGAATCAGCTTTGGCACCAACAACTTGTGAGAGGGCGGGGTCCGATATCCTGACCATCGCATCGCTGACAGGCAATGCAACACACGAATGGGCAGCACGTACAAATGAACTGGGTATCTTCGCTGGTGAACTTGTTCTCCTTGCCGCATATCGTCGCGTCGTAGGCAGCGGACGCGTGACGGACGGCGGCCAAGCCAGCAGCCAGAAGAAGTGTGTTCCTCATGTCTGCGCCGGTTGTGTGAGATGGAGTTGGTCCAATGTAGAAGCGGTGTCGCGTGCGCAGCCAGACAAACAGAGAGCCGTGACAACACGGACGGGGGGGCTCGCAGTCTGTGGGTAAAAAGAGACCAGGCGAGCGGAAAATAAACGGCGAATGCGCAAACGATGACGATGACGTTGGTGATGAAGATTGGGAACGGGACCCGGTGAACGGAGGTCGGGCAGAAGAAGCAGGGTCTGTGGGGAAGGGCAAAAATGAGAGAAGAAGAAGTGACGATGAGCGAGTCTAGACCTTCACTTTCTGTCTCGACATGCCATCAAGCGACGGAGAGAAAAACCGGAAGAGCGGCCAGAAGGGGAAATGAACAAAACAATGGCCCTGCCTGCTTATCTCGCGTTGCATGACGGCAGCAGCAGCAGCAGCAGCAGCAGCAGCAGCAAAAAAGGCTGGGCAGGAGAAGCTGAGCCCGGGGATCGGTGATTCGGCTGCGTACTCGCTTGTTGGTGTTGGCAGGAGAGGATTACAAGGTTGCCTCGCATTATGTCACTTCACATACGAGGGAGGGCCTCCTTCACCTTGGCCTTCCTACAATAGTATGAGAGTGAGCAAAGTGGGCTACCTAGACATATGCAAGATGCGCCGCTATGCCATGGCGGACGAGGCGTTGAGCCGGTTTTCTCCAAGCCTCGGCGGGAGAGCGCCGGCGGCTGTACTGCAACGGTCTTCCACCAAGGAACCGAAAACCTACCTAGCGCATTCTTACTTTAAAATTAGGCCTAAAAAGCAGGTAAGCGAATCGGCCAGTGAGGCAGCCAACAGGAAGAGAGGAAACGGCGCTGCTGAACCATCGGATTGTGTATATCCCATGTTGCTGCGCTGGCGACGACCCCCCCGGGCCAATGACGAAAGAAGGCCGTATGCACGCCAAACAAACCCAGCTCGGCTCGGTCCTTGGAACACTCACCAACCCACCAAGCCTATGCAAGATTCGGGCTGAGAGGAATCTTGCCAAGGACTGCCGGCGAGAAGGCCAGGAAAAAATAAGAAACGAGAGGCGCTCCATTGCGCGTACACGTTTGGCAGCAAATGTTTTGTGGAATCCCAAGGGGGTTGGCAGCGCTGATGAGGCCTGGGCGGAAAACACCAAGACTAGTGCCTCGGGCATCACGGCTTGGCGGGTGAGCGGCGATGGCCCATGGGTCTGAGCATGTTTGGGCCTCAAAGTGAGGATGGAAGTTGGCTGGAACGAAGCAAAAGTAGGCGTATCCGGTGCGAAGAACGTATTCTCTCTTCTCATCTGGCCTGCATGACGCATCGTTGACTGGTTTGGCATTCATTACGTTGGTCCAAAACATTGGCGCCGTCTTATGAAATACATGAGCTCTTGGAACTGTAATCGTTTTGTCAAGACTTGTCAGCACTTTTCATGTCAATTCCGCTTGGAAATGACACCCAGCCAAATCCTGGGTGAGAGGAGCCCATCGGCTCATCACCCCATTGTGCCCTGTGGCTAGAGATGAGTGATTATACTCCACAGCCTTAGGCCATCACAGAGCAGATGCCTCTCGTCCTAATGGCATGGCTTGAGTCACGTTTGCAAATGAGCCATCCAGATATCTTTGGCCGCGCCCAAACCGAAGCCAAAACGAGTTGGAGCTCGCTCCCCCGTCACCTCACCTTACCCTCACTCACACCATCACCCCCGGCCTCAACCCTCTCGCCGCGCACTATTTCTCCCGGCACTCATCTCCTCAGAGCCGCAGCAAGTTAAGGTTAACCATAAACCGGCCCATGGCAACCCCAAGGCCAGCCCTGCGAGGTCTCGGACCTACCGTTAATCAGCCATCATCGTAGCGTGGTGTGCGTCCTCGTCCGAGTCAGGCCACGACCACCCGAATCATCCCTCACCCACAGAGAGAACACAGACATGCCGCCCAAGGCTGCTGCGACCTCCTCGCGTCCCTCGGCCGCCGTGGTGAGCCTGCAAGCCCTTAACATGCCCAAAACAGCATGGTGATGGGACGGGTGAGGGCCCTGACGCGGGGAGCACTGTGTACATAGTTTAGTAAGTGCTGTAAATTGTGGGAGAAAAAAGCCGTATCTCTCCGAATCTCGTATTTCTCGCCTCAGCAGTACATAATCGCTGCCTCGCCCCCCGTGTCTGCTTCTTCTGCAGCCGTTCATCTTCTCGAACACGACTTCTCGTAGGCGACATGGAGAAAGGCTCGTGAACCCCCCCCCCCCCCCCCCCCCCCCCCCCCCCCCCCCCCCCCCCCCCCCCCCCCCCCCCCCATCGTGGTGTGGAGGAATCTGAGCCTCGAACCGATTCTTCCCACTACCACAGCCAGCACGACGACGACCCGGGGCCGCTGCCCAGTCGCATCAGACGACTCGACGCCGTTATTACCTATCCTGGATGATATCGACCCAGCAAAAAGTGGTGGCGGGAGGGCCCCCTTATTTCCGCCTCGTCCGAACCTTCAGTCCAAGGAGTGCAGCACCGCACGAAGAGCATACCAAGACTTTTCGAAGCCTACAACTGCAGCTCATAGATTTGCAGGATTCCAAGTTGGCAATTGGCGACCTAGCGACGAGAAAAAGGGGGGAATCTCTGGGCACAGTGCCGCCGCATCCGTCCATGTTCACGCCGGAGACTTCGCTTGGCTCTTGGGAGGGTGCAGCCAACCCGGGGGATATTTTACAACCCGCGGCGGATGTGACTGAACGAGATTGGATGCTCCAACCAGCGACCTACCGGACGGCTAATAAAGGGAACGAGAATGAGAGGAGGAGAGAGAAAAAGAAAAGTCGTTACTGGGCGCGATAAGGGAGAACAACCACCTCGATTGATCGACCGGACGCGACAACACTGCCTGATCGAGGGTCGAACAGCGAGGCAACGAGACACGCTCTCCTGACCCCAGTGCGACGCCAGACTGCCACGCCACGCCAGAATTAACCGAGACGAGACAGGATGCTCCATCGCTTCTCCCTCGCCTTCTCGAATCCCAGGCTTTGTCCCGTTCCACGATCCACCTTGCCGAGCCTGTAATCAACGAGGCGTCGTCAGCAGTGACAGGGGATGGCGCTGGGCCGGGTGGGGGGAGCCTGCATCTCTCTCCGCTCTGCGTGCCAACTTGGCGGTCCGCTGCACCACCATTGAGCAAGGAATACCGCGCACAAGTCCCCAGCGGTCCGCTCATACACTACCGGTAGGTATACTATGGTGTGATGGGTAAGTCTTTTACCCACAACAGGTAGTTCTTGGCTTTGACCCCACAGCCAGCGAGGATTCACAGCCCAACTGGCTGAACAGTCACCTAAGTGTGCGAAGTACCAGTGCTTAGATCTGCCTGCTTGCAAGCCACAAGATACCTGACAGGGATAAAAACTTTGGCCTGATACCATAGTATGTATGTACCAGAGTACATCACAGCTGGGACGGGACGGTGTGTACAGGTAGCCCTCCCTCCCACCACGTAATCATGTTGCACCTCACACACTTGTCTGGGTTTGACGGACCTTGCTGCTAGTCTGCCAGCCTTCGAGGTGAGCTTGCTTCTTGTGTGTCTCTATCGTCTCTTGGCAAGACTTATGGCTGTATCGCGAATCGTCCCACTTGGAGCCGTCAGCTACATAGGTAGTATACAAGCGAGCAAACAGACCCCAACCGAGCGACGGCGGACGGCGGACAGCTCGAACTGTTCCCCGCAGCAAACGACAAACCTTGCTATAGTGTACAACGCCAGACGCGTACCGGCGCCAAGGTTCGCTCTGTGCAGCAGCACAGCCGTACCGGATCCCGCCTGCATGCCTTATCGATCTGACGGGGGTCACCTTGACACAACGGCCTCGTCTGGACCGAGGAACCTGGAGGGATGCTCTTTACCTGGGAGTACCCACCGCCCTTGCGCCCCCGATTGGACGTGCACTCGAACCCGTCGGACTGAGGAACTGGTTTCACCCTGTTGTGGCAGCGGTTCCTCCGTTCTCTCTCGCTCTCTGTGTCGATGACACTCGGCCCTACGTCCCCCAGCCACTAACCCTCCTACCCCCAATCTGGCTGGTTGCCCTAGAGTGTCTCGCCGTTGTGTCTTTGCGGTTCGGACACTGACTCTCGCTCACGCTGCCGTTCGTCCCTTGCGGCGTCTTCGTGTAGGACGACACCACCAAAAGGCAGAGCCAACAGCACACAGGCGTGGTGTGATTCGTGGCGACCCCCCGCGCGCGGCCATCAACCAACGGCACATGTGCTCTAATTAGACAGTGGTCAGCAACTAGTTTGGTCGTCTGGCTGTCTGTGCCTGAAGATCACGACCTTTGTCTTTTTCTCCCAGTCCTGCATTGTGCATGCGTTGACAGGGTAGGGGAGCAGAATTTGCCATCGCACTATTGCCGGGCTTTCTGCTTGACCCAAATCAGTGTGAGACGCCTGCGCTTAACGGGTGTCATGTTGATTTTGCCCCCTCGACACGTCTGGCTCCTCACGGCTATTGGATGATGGCGTGCGCTCCCAGTTGATTGCAGACCCCCAAATATGTCTTTGGGCACAGCTGATGGGTGGACGACGCGAGGCGATCTGCTTTGAGCAGCCACTAAAAACCAGCCTCACCCTCGGCGGTACCCTGCGGCCAATGTACTATGTAATTTCTGTGATTGCATCCGTAATGAGGCACCGAGGGTCCCCTCCGCGAACCCCCGTCCTCATCTCCTAGTTTCCGCCACCCCGTTGGAGGAGTGGAAGGCGGGAGAGGGGTGTGGGGGCTGGTGCGAAAGCGGCCAAGCTTGACGGGCTCTCTGAACCGTTCTTCGGGCTTTTGCCGATCTGTCAGTTCCGGCCCGACGGTTGTGTACGCACAAAACGTTCATTGACTGGTGCTCGTTCGTCAACGATCAAGGGTGAGATCACAATGGCGGCGGATAACGTGCTATGCCCGAGACTTGGAGGCTCAGCGCCGTCTCGATGCGAGGGGGGCATACCGGACAGGGTCGGGGCGACCCCTAAGTAACTCGTATGGGTAAAACGACAAAGCGAACGGATGATGGCGATCAGCGAGAGTGTCAACCCGATCCCAGCCCACAACCTTAATCCTGAGGCGATGAAGAACCTCATATTCAGTGCGGCATGGGGCCACCGCCGGGTATCTTATATCGCGTGCCCCTGCCTATCGTGAAGCAGGGTGGATGTGCCGCAATATCTAACAGCCAACCCAGGAGGAGGTACGGGTTGGACTCGCTCAATGCGACCCACAAGTGGCCCGTGGCCAGATGAAAGATGCTGGCCGATGACGAAGACGATTTCCAATATATCTGAGGGTCCTGCGTGGGAGGGTCTCCTCGTGTCCCGTGCAGAGAATTTCAGCTTAGATTCGTCCTGCCGAAGCCCAATGGACCGCCTCGTGAGGGAGAGAGGCCAGCTACACAAGCTGGAGAGACAATGCAAGCAAGCTTTGGATGGATCTCGGTCGCAGCCAACAAGACAACCGCTTCCAGCTGGCCCTGGAGATGGCGGGGTGGAGTCTGCTCATTACACTAGACTTGCGGACTCGCAGAACCAGAAGGGGACGGGGAGAGCGAAGGAAGAAAAAAAGTTCATGAACCAGCAGGGTACTGTCGTATGAAGAGGTGGAGTGATGGGCAATGGCACTTCCAGACAGAGCAGGACGTTTTGATAAGCTGCTGCTGCTAAGCATTTAGCCAAACCAAGTTCAGCGGAAGCGCCGCATTTTCTCGCACGCCATCCATCCCGGAGGCAGCGGGCAGAGCAGACAATGCAACGAGCAGCACCAGGCAGGGTGGGTTCGTTGGAGGCGTTTCGAGCTTTGAAGGAGCGCAACCCGGGACGAACACAAAAGTGGCCGTTGATTTCCCCGACCCTGTCTCTGCTTGCTTACTTGCTTGGATTTCCATGCTACACTGTGCCTAGCTGCAAAAAGACATTGCAGTCAGTTCAAAGGTCTAGACTGGCGCGCCGTTCGAGATGATGTCACTGACTCCAGGTGAGGCTAAGACAGATACAGGCCCCTTGCTGCTTTTCTGCCCGCCAGCCTGCCATGCGGTGCCGTGCTAGTGCAGTAGTTAGGAACCGGTAGTGAGTTTCCGCTCCTGTCCTTCTGGCAGGGGGTGACTGGGCAGCCAGCGTTAGTCCAAAGTCCAAAGTAACGAACGGTAAGAATGGACGGCGTGGGAAGAAAACGGACACTCTGTCCGAGAGGTCAGGGACATAATCCAAAATAACGTGCAGAGCCTTCGCATGCCAAGCACGTAAACTACGAGGGGGGCCCCTCAGCATGTATCCGTAACTGCCGCTAAATTTCACCTTTTCTCTGAAGATGGTTTTGGTTTGAAGTCACTATGCTGGTCGCCGTGTACGTACCCATCCCGTCCCCAAACCCCAATTTCCAGTGTAGTCGGCTCGCCGAAAGGTCCCGATGATACCCAGTCGCCGAGGTACTTCTGTCCACTGCGAGGCGGCAGCGAGAACCCAAGTACATCGCAGGCCATGACTTGGGTCGAACGAAGCTCATGTCGGAAAATGGGCCATTGGGGCCGCCGTGACCTTGGGGAACTGGAGCCCCTCTCCAGCGTCATGTACCTCCCGCCGGTCTGTCATTTCAGCTTGAATTGGCTCTCTCGCTACACGTCTGGCGGTGACGGGACCGTGTAATGATGGGCTTGTCATTAGTCAACCGTCGAGCATCACTGGCGCCAGACCACATTGGTCTGACATCGCGAAACCACTCTCTCTGACGAGCCTGCAGCATCTGCACTAGCATCAATAGTGGCTGGCAATGCAAATCCAAAAAATGGCTTGGAAGCGTCCGCTTTAAGTGAGACTCCTGTCCATCACCATCGCCCAAGGGCAGCGCCCACGGGGAAAGGATCAGAGGGGCCCAAACAAGGGTTCCGTCTGGCATCGAAGAATGAGAGGTTCAGGGACCGGACCAAGACCTTGCCGTCGCCTGTCCTACACTCCGGCCCTCGACATCCATCTCAAACGGAGTATACGCACCCCTCCACGCCATCCGATCATCGTTGAGTCGTAACGCTGCAGCTGTCCGGGGCACCCCGCCGCCTCTGCCCCAACAGCCGTGGCCACCCAGCCGCTCGAACATGTACGGTGTTTTCGCGCACCTCTTTGCGCACAAAAAAAAAAAAAAAACCTGTTGTCCGGCGGATAAACAGCAAGTACGGAGATGGTGACTGCGTGGATGGCGCCAAGCCAAGCGTGTCCCCTATTCCCATCCTAACATGCAAACGTTCCGTCTATTTGCTCCCGCAGTGGTGCTGCAAGGCAAATGGGTTCTGGCGTTGGACACGGCTGCCATACCGAATGCCAAGCTTGGAGCGGTGGAAACGTTGCCGTGCGATAAGGCCAAGAAGTCTCCTGGAGTGCGAAAACGGCACAAGATTGGGGGCATCCGCCGGGCGGAGGACAGCTCCCTCCCTCCCTCTCCGTTGATGGTATGCTGCGCCGTACGCTCTCCGCTGGCTGCAGTTACAATTCCAGTTGCAGTGGCATCGGCATGTGCACTTGTTTTCTTTGCCAGGGAAAGCTGTCCTCTGTATGCATCTTTGAGTACCGAGATGGCAGCTCAACTCGTCTTCAGGTTCTCTCCTCCGAGCGAGGACGAGATCAGGCACGAATACCGAGCTTCCAAGCTCGATACGTACCGTTCGTCAATGCCTCCTCGAACCGTTCCATCACCTTCACTCCACTATCGAGGAAGACAGTGACCAGGTTCTGGTCCCGGTTTCGCTCCTGACTCCTGGGATCTGCTGTCGAGTACACCTTCGGGCTCCTGGTCCCTGCCATGCCGGCTCTGTCTCTCTCTCTTTCTCTCTCTCTCTCTCCTTCTCTCGCCCTCTAGTGCGGGTGCCGCGCATGGTCGAGTACCTCACTGAGCGGCAAGTATCAAGTATTCGTGGCATCTGGGATGCGAATTGCTCCTCCCTCCTAGTTCTTCCCGGAGCAGGGATATGATGCCCATGTCATGCCTATTCCCTTCTCTCTCCATGCCATGCGCCCATCCAACCCACATACAGTCCCGCATGCCCATCTCCTTCTCCATCCCATCCAACCATCCCATCATCCGTCCGTCCCCTATCACACTGTCCAATTCTGTGGTCTGGTCCACAACCCACAACCCACAATCTACCTTCGTACAGCCCACCGTCAACGACTGTCGGATGGCACCGTCGACGCACAAGAGGAGGAGGGGAGCAACAAGGAACAAAGAGCCAAGACCCTGGAGGATATATCAAGAAAGAGCCCCCCCTGGTGCTCTGTCCGTTGCCTCTCCCACTTGAAGTCGTCTATCTGGTCCGTCATCATCGCTGCTGTTGTAACCGTACTATTTCTTTCCCTCATCCTACGTCGGAGATTGATGAACCTCCAGGTTTGGATAACCTGCCGCTCGTTCCACATCTTCGCCGCATAGCTGCCATTTGCGCTCTTCACATCACGTCGTACCGAGGCCCCCAGATCGTCAATCCAGCTCCAAGCTCGTTGCCTCCTCACGGCTCTCCCGTCCTCGCCCAGTCCCTGTTTGCCTTTCCGGGACACCTCGCCGCACCTCAGTCGACAGCCTCTTACAAAACGGGCGCCAATCCCATTTGAATCCGGTTGGAGCGTTAGTGCCACCGTCCAATCCCACCTTGGTTCCCACGTACGCCGTCCTACATTTACGTCGACGCCGTCACCCGCGCCCACCTTTCCGATCCGCTATCCGTGCTTTCTGATCCCCCCCAAAACTACTCTGTACGCCCTCGACTCGACCTTGTCTTGTGAATCCTTCACGCAACGAGTGTCGACCGCCACAGAACAGAAAAAAGGAAGCAGAGACTGGGTTCGCCAAGCAACGCAAGGGAATTCAGCTTTTGACTTTGGGAGAAACCTATCCAAGCTCATCAGCCGCTTGTTGAACTCCTGGCTTCTCTTTCTCTGGACCTCCTCTCGGTTTCTAGGTGCCGTCAGCTTTTGTCGCGTTGCATCGACTTTGACAAGCAACGCCACCAACCATTCAATCCACTCTATATATTTAGATCGGAGCTTCTCCCCCTTTCTCTCCAGTACCCGGGTCTACGACTCCAGTACAAGACTCGCAATTCGCCGCACAGTTTCATCGATTTCCTTTGATTTGGGGATCTTCGAACTTTGTCGCCGACCGTCAATATAGCCGCGCACCGGTCGCTATTTCTACCAATCGGGACGTCATCACCCCGTTTGTGATTCATACATCGTAGGTAGCTCTGTTAGCCAACAGAGCATTTCATCGATGGCTGCAAACTTCGTGCGCACATCCTTTGCCACAACAGACACAACCTCCACTGTCGGTAGCATGGTCTCTCAATCGCCTGCCCTCAGCGCGGGGCACTCAGAAGCCGGCTCGGGCAGCGGGACCCCGAACTCGTCCCCTCCTGCGTCGAGGCCTCGCAGCCCCGAGTTCAAGCATGACACAGCTTCAAACGCCTCAGATCTCGAGCCCCTCGAGCCGATGCAGGTCAAGAATGTCTGCTTCGTTGGTGCTGGTTTTGTTGGTATGTGGCCCTCCGCTGGAAACCTTACTCTCCGTGCAATGTCAAAAAACCCGAGACTATACGAATGGTCTTGAAATAACGAGGATGAGCTAGCTAACCATGTCTTGTAGGTGGCCCAACTGCGGCTCTGATCGCATTGCACAACCCTGACCTCACTGTCAACGTTGTTGACCTCAACGCCGAGCGCATCGCCGCGTGGAACTCTCCCCATCTGCCCATCCACGAAGCTGGTCTCCCCAAGATTGTGCGCATCGCCCGTGATGGCACCAACGAGACGACTGCCTTCCTCCCTTCGGCTGGCAAGTCGGTAAAGATTACCCCTCGCAAGCCTAACCTTGCCTTCACCACCGACGTCCAGGGCTGCATCGGCGAGGCCGACATCGTCCTCATCTGCGTCAACACTCCCACCAAGACATACGGTCTCGGCGCTGGGTACACTGCCGATCTGAGTGCCCTTGAGGGTGCTTCCGAGACTGTGGCCAAGTTCGCCAAAAGCGGTGCTGTCATTGTCGAGAAGAGCACTGTCCCAACGGGAACTGCCCGCATGATTCGTGAGATTGTAAGCTCGATTCCATTCAAAACCATGCACTCCTGCGCGGCGGCATATGAGTTTGGTCATGGCAGATGCTAACACCTTGGCAGATGGCGCAATATCAGCCCGACGCCGAGTTCGAAATTGTCTCCAACCCCGAGTTTCTTGCCGAGGGAACCGCTGTTCGCGACCTCATGCACCCTGACCGTATTCTGATCGGCAGCTCTACCACCCCCGCCGGTATCCGTGCCGCAAACGCTCTCAAGAGCATCTATGCTGCCTGGGTCCCGGAGCCCAAGATCTTGACCGTCAACACTTGGTCCAGCGAGCTCACCAAGCTGGTCGCCAACGCCATGCTTGCCCAGCGCATCAGCAGCATTAACAGCATCAGTGCTCTTTGCGAGGAGCTCGGTGCAGATGTTCAGGAGATCAGCCAGGGCATCGGTGCCGATTCCCGCCTGGGTAAGAAGTTCCTTCACGCGGGTGTTGGTTTTGGCGGTTCTTGCTTCGAGAAGGATATCCTCAACCTTGCCTACATGGCACGCACTCTCCACCTGGACACTGTTGCCGACTACTGGATGGGTGTTCTCGACATCAACAAGTACCAACGCGAGCGCTTCGCTCAGAAGGTTCACCGTGCTCTGAACGGCAACCTGCGCCGCAAGAAGGTGGCCATTCTCGGCTTCGCCTTCAAGGAGAACACCAACGACACCCGCAACAGTATTGCTGTGCACATCATCACCGAGCTGGCCCACGAGATGCCCAGTGAGATTGCCATCTTCGACCCTGGCTGTGACCCGTTGGAGGTGATGAACGAGGTCCGCCAGTCCATCTCCGACGAGCGTGTTGTCGAGCGCGTCAAGGTTCACACGAACTGGCGCGAGGCTGTCCAGGAATCGAGCGCCATTTGCATCCTTACTCCTTGGTACCACTTCCGCTACCCTAAGCAGGCTCAGACCACTGCCCGCCGCTCATCCGTCTGGAGTAGCCCTGAGGCTTCCCGGGAAGAGGCCAACGCTTTCATCAAGGAGTCGTTGTCCGAGATGGACATTGTTGAACTCGAGAAGTTCGTATCCCGTACCAGCACCCACACGCCGACCGACCCCTTGAAGCGAATGAAGCCTGAAGCCGAGTGCCCAGAAGGCTGCAAGGGTTGCAATTTCGACGCGGCGAACGAGGATCTTGGCGATCCTGTCGATTGGGAGTGGGCGGCCTCTGTCATGAAGCGCCCCCGACTCGTGCTGGATGGGCGTAACGTCGTGTCTGTACCCGAACTTGAGAAGCTCGGTTTCCAAGTACAAGGCATCGGCAAGGGTCTGGTCATCTAAGAATCTGCCTACCGAGCAGCATGGTGTGTTTGGAGGGCGGTGGATGAGCGAGACTACATGACGCTTTGCATTTCTTTAGGCATTGACGACGGCCAAACGTACATTAGACGAGAAAACTTCAGCTGCACAGTAAGGCGTTCCGGAGGACAAGGGCAATGGGCGGCGCATTCTTTCTTGTCTTGGGATCACCTTTTCGATCCTCGGGACTTTTTTCGCTATTCATTACACAAAGCTGTAGGCCGTTTGGGTTCAAAGCCAACTAGCTAATTATTTACTTCTCAACCTGCCCCAGAGGCAACAAGTGGAAGCTTTCGCTGATACTTGGATAAACATACCCAATTTCAAGCGTTCAGAAACATTCATTGGATTGCATTCACAACACATACAATCGCTGCTACCTTGTTGATGGAGTATTGAGTCTCCTCTATTGACATCCGTGGGAGTCCATCACGGGCCATTGTGTTTGCCAAGTTGAGCCGCAAACCCTAAGACAGCAGCTTACCTTCAAAGACCGGTCCCGACTCGGCACCTCTTCCGCCGACCACACTTTCACAAGGAGCTGTCCACTTTGGCTTGCCTTGATGTGATTGCGCGTCCACCCTAGGCTTGTCGAGGCTCGGTGGACCGTCCGAGGCAAATCAAACGGGCCAGACGGTAATTGCTGTTTGCTGATCGGAGTGGAACCACTGCCGTGGCGAGCGCTTAATTTACCTGAAGTCGTTCGGTGGAGACGGCTTTCTTGTCGTCACTGGGGTCGCCGCTCGCTTACTGTCGTCTCGCAGTCTAACTCTATCCAGAACAACTGTCTTTCCGCCTCAGTTGCACGTCCGGCGTCTAGGAGATACAACTGCAGCGGAGAGAATGCAGTTGTGGTTATGACTTCGGGAGGTGGACAGGAAGTTTTGAGGTCACAATGACCAGTGAATGATCTATCGAGGGATGCCCCGCACCTCTGAATCGACTTATGACTCGTAAACGCGACGCCGCGCAAATTCTTGTCACGCCAAGGCCCTAAATCAAACCTTTCAAGAATTTACAGATTACTGATTCCTTCCGCGACCGATCGGAGGTATACCGGGATATTGCAGTGTCGCATTGGGACCTCTACGATGGAGATCCTTTGACTAGTCGTCGGCAGCACATCCGAAGTCGTTTGGGATATATTGTTGCGGAGGAGCCCGTTTGTAGGTTGGATGTCAGTGAGCGAGCAATCGCTGAAACGGAATCTCATTGGTGGGATCTTTGGCGACTAGACAGAGGACTGGAGCTTTGATGCACTCCGTCTACATGTAGATTGCATGTTTCACGCACCGACTTCAGGCAAGTTAAGGCTTCATGCCACATACCGATATGGAGCATAATCAAGGGCCTCACTTCTAGCGACCGGCAGGGTGTCGCGATGCCCATAATGATTGGCCAGGTGCCAGGTAAAGTGAAGTGGTGCGCCGCCGTCATTGACGGACCGAAAAGCTTGGGTCCGCGGCCCCTGAGATCTTGAGAACAGATAGCCAAGTACAGGATTCGGGTGTAACGGTAACCCGCTATGGTGTCAGGAGACTGTGAGGCAAAGTACTTGAACCAATCTAGGGTGCTAGCAGACGAGTGCATTCTTCGTTTTGCAGTTTGGGAATGCCGATGTGGGTGTGGTTGGGGGTTTGGAGACACCCCGCAAGACAGGACGCCGTTACAGGAGTCTAGACTTCATTCCGAGGAGGAAAACGGCTGTGCGGAGCCCGCGTGCCAGTGTGCGGAGTCTGGGGTGGTCTCACTGCATGCCGGATGGAACGGAGGGGCCCTGACTTGCGGACGCGTATGCCTCCGGGAGTCCGGCACGGGGAGGCTTGGAGCTTGGGGACATCGGATGAAGGTCGAGCTATTCCGCGAACGGCACCGTTCCACGGTCAAATCAGACTGCTTAGGCTGCGCCAGAAGGGAGACACGGTGCACTTGGACGCACCAAGCCAACGTTGACCACATTAATGCGAGGTTTCGCATGAACCTCGTCAACGTCGGATATGGTACACCCTGTGCTGGCGTCGTCAGCTCTTAAGCAACCGCGCAGCTTTTGATATCCAGTTGTGACCCCGCTGGCAGAACGTTTGGGCTTCAATGACGATTGAGAAGATTCATTATCGTTGGGCACTCAGCATCTACCGTTTCGAGGCACCATCGCGTATGAGGAGATAACGACAAGAAGAGAGTTTGCCTTTGCCTCATCCGCAACGTTGGGGCGCAAAGTCCGATCTTAGCTTATCGGAAAGTCGTGATCTTGCCAAACGTATCCGCCATGCCCCAAACACCCGCCCTGAGGCCGCTCAGCTGTACGATCTTAAAGTGATCGACAAACAGGTTGACGTCAATCCCAAACTTCCTCAGATACCAATTGAACACCACCGGGTCCCGGGTGTCAAGCATGGCCTTATTCAAGGGCAGATCCCTCATGATCTTCTGATTCATATCTGTCCGCCACATCTCAACGTTAATTGTGATATCCTTGCTCTCAATCATGATGCGCTCGACGTCCGCAGCGACGAAATTCTTGCCGAGGTCGAGGACCATGGACGGATCCGACTAGCTACCGGTCTCGGGCTTCGGCATAACGCTGGCTACCTGGACGCGATCAACGAGGCGGAGCTAGTTGTCGGGCGGCAGCAAGAGGAAGCCGATGGAGAACTCGACAACGTCGAAACCTAGGCGTTTGCAAGTTTCGAGGTAGCGATCGACAACGGCTTCGGGGTTGGACTGGGTGAGGAAGTGTTTGATCCAAACGCCCTGTGATGTCTAGTGTCTCCGAAGGGAATCTCCTGGGGCAGCCGGGCTTTACAGTTGAGATGTATACGTCGTGTTGGTAGGCTAGGTTAATGAGCTCCTTCAGCTTGTCCTCGGGGAAGAGTCAGAAAGACCCGCCTGCGAACTTCAGACCGTCCACGTAATGGCCCATGCTGTAAGAGTTAGTGCTATATGGCATCGTCGACAAACGCGAGCCAGTCTCTCACTGACGTGTCCTGCGCATCTTCCAGGTACCGCTATCTCATTACCGAGTAGTATGGCTCGCGGATCTCTGTGAGGGACTTGAATCGGGGCTTGAGGTCGCGGCGGTTGTAACGGATGAAGCCATAAGCCTGGTCATCCTGTAGTATGACCTTGAGCTTGGAGGTCGCCGATGGGGACGCTCGACACCGTAAATGGACGCGTGAGTGGGGCATAGGCTGCCGGCCGGCCGGCGGCAGGCATGGACCGGAACGCGGCGGCTCGGCATCCGATGCGGGTTGCTGCGCCGGTGTATATGTTGGGGGTTCTTGATCGCAAAGAGTTCAGTAACTGAGTTATTATACAACTATTTGAGGCCAATGTGTCTTTGGATATCGAGTGCTGACAACGGCCCGTCAATTGTTCGAGAAAATGAATGTTCGAATACATTTAAAGCTGGGACTAGGGCATGTGTTCATGAAATTGACACAACATCACGCTACATACCCCCGGCATGTCACTTTTGACTGTTCAGTTTCGGATGCCGCTCGCTCACCGAGGACAAGTCGCTTTGGAATAATGATGTACTCAGAGGTATCTCTTATACCAAATTGTAGTCAAGTCCCAAACCTGACAGACTGGTAACACCACAGTCTAGTTAAGCCTGCTTGTGATATCAGTACCTATCTTGTTGCTTTAGAGTTCTCATATTTGAGTCTTAAGGACATCCTCAATTAATGACAGACTAAGATATACGTAGGCCGATATCGTTACACCCATGGCCCACCCCCTTCAAAATGTAGGGAATCCTGAAGCATAACTCTCGATAAAAATCACTGAACAACAATTTTCTGGCCTATCTTCGGTATTCATGCACTCATGATACCATTGCTATCCTAAACAGGAGAAACCCAAAGCGAGCTCAAGTGGTTCCATACTAGGTGATTCCCCAGTCCAAGCTTATGATCCCAGCTGCTGCGGTGCTACATGAGATGGACCAATGAAACCTGCTCTTCTTAACGCCTCGTCATCCTCGCCCGCGTTGACTCTGCGCATCAGGTCTTCCGGATCGAATCTGGCAGCCTTGATATTTAAAGGATCCAAGGTAGCCATGTGTTTCTGGACGTCCTCCGGGTTGTTATAGGCTTCGATCAATGCCTCGATACGATTGCCGTCGGGGTCTCTATAGTACAAGCTGGTGGACACCCCATGGTTGAGACAAAGAAAAGGTTTAATCCCCGCTTCCCTGCCAGACTGATACACCTTGACAAGTTCGCCAACCGAGGCGAACTTTAGTGCAACGTGATCTAGTCCGCAGGTGTTCTCTTTTTTGGGAATCGCTATGGCATCGTTGATGATAGCCAAGCGGTGATGTTCTTGATCCCAGGTGAGAACGGAAATAAAGTCGTTGATGAGTACAACCCTTGCCCCCAAGAACTTCAGATAGAAGTCAACCAGCCGTTGAGGGTTCGAAGTACGGAATCCAAGATGAGCAATCTCGGAGGGTGCAGGTACTGAAAAAGGGGCCATGGTTGCCAATGCTTCGTTATCTTGCTTGGCTGTTACGGATGCGTCAAATTCTGCGTGGAAGCGAGTATTTATTTACGCATTCGTCCTCTATCAAACGCCTGGGGGATATAGCCCTTATAATACAGGACCCCTAGCCTTATACTTACGACCAACACTAGCGGAGTGCTCGAAAACACAAATAAGCTTCATTGCGGAAGTATGAAGTAAGGGCACCAAACCGCGCGGTACCGGGCGGAGTTCTAACCTCAATTGACAGTTCACAACCTCATTTCAATTCCCCTCAAGGCTTGATGACGTCCGTGGATCGTTGAGTACTCAAAAAAATGCATACATAGCCTCTTCACCCGCGGCGATCATACCTCCACTTTGAACTCTATCAGTAGCAGCCAGCACCCGGGCCTCGTGGCTTCCAGGTAGCTCCGCCGTCCTCCGCAGAATCTCCGCTTGTCATGGAGACCCGCCGGTCTCCTTTCAACTTACGACAACCGTGTCTTCCACGCGCTAAAAGTTCAGACTTAGAGCCAGTGTCGACCAACATTTGCCCGTAAAGACGAACCAACCACACGCTTACACACCATAGCTAGAGATTGTGTTCGATTCAAACATACGAACAAACAATTCGCACATTAAAAATACACTATGATTTCGTCACTGCGGCCAAGACCCAGAGCCTTCCGCAAACTGCCCATTTGCGCCCAACATCCCCCAAAGATGCTCGAGTCAGACACCTCCAAAGAGATCAGTGTTACTGATCTCAGTGAACAATCCGGTCAAGTCTGGAAGTTCAAAGTCCATGATGTCTATATCCGCAGCGATAATTCCAGCATTTGGATCCTCTACCGGCGTACGTTCGCTTCGTGTAGATTCCATGGCGATGTAGCTTGTTGAGCCGCGATTTTGCCGGTGAAAGGATACAATTTCAGACATGTTTGATTGGAGGACCGAACACGCCTGGATGAAGCGGGGGTTCTGCGAGACGTTGGTGTATTGCTCTTCTGCATACTGTGCCGCTATACCTAAGAGCTCCAGGTCAGAGCGTGCAAGCCTGGAGCTAGGTTGCTTGAGGATATGCAGTGCTAGAGCCACAGCTGAGATGAGTGGTTGCGTGATGGTAAAGATCATCGATTCTGATTTGGTATGGGGAACCTCGCCGAACATTCTGCCTCTTGCCCGAGGCGTCGGCGAAGAGTCATCGGCTATTTCCCCAACAAGTCTCACAATCGCTCTTGCTGAGCCGATGCATATCTCAGCCCCGCGCCTGAGGCGCGTGAGCTCTACAGCTGTCAATGTACCGGAGTCCGCTTGCGAGTTGATATGTGTTCGATACATGGACTCGGGAAACACCAGAGCCGCCCTATGGAGAGATATAAGAGCATGGTGATACTGAATAGCCAAGAAGATTGCAAGATGTTTGTGACCCTTCTCACACAAAATCACGTTTCCGCTATTCAGGCCTGGAGGGCGGATCTCAGGCGGCAGTGACTGGGCCCACTCGGTAAGCGCCAAGTCCAGGCGGACAGTATCGCCTAGCAAAATTCGAGAGGTCTGAGATTGTCCTGACCTGCGGTAGATATGAGCGCTGATGCTGCTAATTATGCGACTCAATGAAGCCCAGGGCTGGAAGTAGTCGATAGTCTGATGGCTATTCTGGGCTTCCGAGGCTGATAATGATACTATTCCAGCACTGGGGATAGGTACAGAATCTGGTAGCCTGTGGTCACAGTCCGAGTCATGTATCGCACTTGGACGACCGGTTTCCAGCTCCATTAGCTTCTCGAGATTGTAGCAGGTCCACCATACTCGACTGTGAAGTTTTCGGTCTGCTTGGTACCCGAGCGACGGCACCGAGGTCCCGGGTTCGGTTGGGTTGCCACGGTGTTTTGTCGACGCATGTCGGTGGAGGCCGATGGAGTGGGCGATGCGTATGGCTTGGCCAAGAGTCTGCCAGCCTTGACCTTCCTTACTCCGACCGCGCAGTGCAATGGTCAATAGAACGAGGGCTTGCACTGAGGCCAAGTATGGGGTGGAGATGACGTGCGCCAACAGACTGTAAGCTGCTGTCAAGTAATGGGTGCCCACCTCAGTGAGCGAACAAATCTCTTCATCAGCTCCGATGCAGATTATACTGTAGATACACACTAAGAGGGGAACCTGGGACGGTTCGATGAGGTTCTGCAATCCGACAGAGGAGTCCGAGTCTTGGAGTGTTGAGAGCCGACCCAACTCGGAGCGAAGCGTGGGCTCATTAAACACAGGAAACAGTGGGAAGATCCGCTTCATGTACACATCTAGATATGCGTCCAGTGTTGGAAGTGGAGGGAGCGACGGCAGCTGGAACGACAGGGGGACTTGATATTCTTCAACGTGATGCATACCAAACCGGAAGTAGGGCGACAGCGGCTTCAGACCGCGTTTGCGGAAAAATAGGTCGGCAAACATTGTCAAAGACTGAACGCTGCTGCCGCCCATGAACTTTAGCCGATGTGGACTCTCGTCGGTGTTCAGGGCCATGTCAGGATTGAGCTCCGAGTGCTCATGCGGGCTTTGGTTATCGCGGGCGTTGGCGCGGTAGGCTTGAGCCACCCACGACATCTTTCGAGACGCGACATCTCCACCTTCGGAGCCGTCGTCGTACGCAGGAGAGAGGTACTGTCGCGCTCTGGGCGAGGCAGTTCGAAGGTGCGGATGAGCCCGCGGCGTCTCAGACGCCTCATGTATGCTGCTGCCTTCGCTCTGTGTTGTACTATTCTTAGCAGCCCATCTGCGGACTGCATGCTGGTTTGGGTTTCTGGGATTTGTCGTCTCGCAGTTGTCACCCCGGAGGATGCAGTTGTGACATTTAGGCGTTTGGGCGTCGCATCTCACCTTGCGCTTCCGGCACTGGTTACAGGCCAACGAGAGGCGGATGCGCTTTGGTTGTGAATGGTTTTGAGAGTTGGATGGCTGGTCTCCCGAGCGGAAGACGGAGTCGGCCATGAGGCCGGAGGACGGGCTGTTCATAGTCGTACAATGGCTCGGAGAAGCGATTCGGAGCTCAAGTGAGCATATGCGGCGCTCTTCGGTCGAGCTCGGATGTCTTCAGTGGGTAGGGTATATAACAGAAACCCCTCACCCAGGGTCCTGCCGAACGATGTTGGGGTGCATCCGTTAGGACGACAGATCGGGTGTGAAGAGCGGATAGTTTATCCTGCATTTCCCCAGGCAGTGCTTGGTCCAGGCGTGGGGTTAAGGGACATCCCCCATGTCGGCTAGGGTCCATGGAAACCCCGCTCCAGGGCTCAAGAATCCGGGGGTGGGGTGTACGGCAATGTGCCTCGGGAATTGAGACCAGTCAGTTTAGCAATCCGTAATAGATGATGAAGACCAGTTTCATGAGAATGCTCTTAGAGGTTCCTGAGCTGGATCTCTTTGCAGCTCTACAAGTTCGACAATAGACTAGTCTACACCGGAACACGAAGGGATTCACCAAATCCAGTTAACACCCGTCCATTCTCTTTAGGTGTCACATTCCATACGGCTTGAGGTTTCTCAACGGACGAGATTGAGTTTATAACTTGCTTCTCGTTTGCACAAAGTATACAAGACAAAAGCGATCTCTAATATGCAAAAAACAAATCCATCTCTTAATATGCCTTGTGAGCCGCCAACTGCAACAATCTGTCTGTGACCACTGGCTTCTCCAAAGGCTCCTCCCTCTCCTGCGGATCAATGACACCATCCCTTTTTGCTTTCCCTTGAGGGTGAATGTTGGTGTGAGGCCAGTGCGTCGTGCCCCCCAAGACCGGAAGATGTCCGCCTTCTCCTTCAAGCTCTGGGAGTCGGCGAATTTGGCCGGAGTGAAGCACACATATTGAGCATGACGAATCTGGCTGCCCTCAGGGTGCTTAGCGTAGTGCATAGTTCTTTAACGTGTTAGCCTTTCAGAACGTAGCCAGAGAAAGAGGTGTGCATACCGAGAGTCCCATAGAACCAAGTCGCCAGGCTCTAAGTTTGGCTTGATAAGCTTGCATCCGCGCTTTTCAAACCACTCTACATCTTCCTCTTTGAAGATGAAGAGGTCACGGTAGTTCTCCTCTGGCGGCGGGGCATCTTCATGGTTCGCCATGACTCTAGTCTCTTGGAAAAACTGGTCAAAAAGCTTGGCTGAGCCATCCATCAGAATCAGCCCGCCGTCCTTGTCTCCATTCGGCGCAAAGTTGAGTAGCCCTTGGACACACTGCAGTCCTTTGCGTTTAGGATCTTGGTCTGTACGCATTGCTATTAGTAAAATTATTCAAAGTCGATTCGACAATAGGGTCTGACCGCAATGAGGCCATGGCGACCATTTCAAATCCCTTTGACGCGGAAGCGTGATGTTGAACATATCGAAGCTGACTAGCAGCTCCTCCGTCTCCCAAATATGGATGAATGGGTTCATAACTCCTGGCTCCCTGTTTTCCGTAAGTCCAGCCCGGCTAAAAGTAAGAGATAAAGTGACCACTTACATTCGCGCTTCCCATACAAATCGCTCATGCGGGGCACAGTAAGACCCATACATGCCACCCTTGAAGGATACAGGGAGGTGCTCAGAGGTCCACGTGTCTTCGTTCTCAGGGTCGAACCCGCGGTTGAAGGACTTGAGCCAATCGATCTGCTTTGATTTGTAGTACTCAGCCCGCTCAGAAGTAATAGATTTCTTAAGGATGGCGTAGCCATGCTCGAAGAAGAAGTCGCGCCAGTCGCCGTGGTTTGTCTTGGGTGTGAGGAGATCCTTGGCCATCTTGGCAGTGATAACGTACGCAAATGTGAAAAGCTGGCAAGGATTCGTGACTTCTGGAAGTTTGCTGGCTTCACTTTCAGTTGAGCGCAAAAATTAAAGTAGGGGGACTGCAGAAGTTTCAGGCGTTATATGGCCTACTTTTTGCTTATCAACCACACAGCCAACCAGCTCATCACATTTTGAAGCCCTCACCGGGAGGCTAAAACGAGGGATCTAAGATTCCCCGCATGTTCCATCGCCATATTGCATACGCGAGTCCAGTCACGGGGTTCCTCGGTTTTCTCCCTAGGCCCGGTTCGGTCGTCCGATTCCAGATTGCTTCGTTCTGGCGCTGCTCAAGAGGTCGGGTCTTCGGTTCGGTTCGGTTCGGTTCGGTTCGGACATGCCCCGTTCTCCTCACTCTCCTCCGCTTTCTTGGAGAGAGGCGGGGCCGGTGGTCGCGAATGTCACCTCGATTTGCGCCGGGAGCTGCCCCGCCGTCAAACCCCAAGTATTCCAACTTGGCTGAGGCACAACCGATGCACTGCCCGCTCCGGGCACCATTAGACCGAGGTTCTCGCGACACGATCGCGACGATTCGCGTGCTGGCGACGGGTTGATACCTCTGCTTGGGCTCGCTAGAATCTAAAAACGCGTTCGATAAAAAGCAGTTCGCTTGCATACTTCATAGGTCTCTGGTGCACCTATGCGACCTTTCATTTCCCCAGACTATCCCAGACCTTCATACGTTCGCAAACCTATAAGCTACTCTCTGAATCATGCCTCTTCCAATCCAAATTGCGCACAAGCCGATTGGCAAGCCCGAAATCGGCGTCAACAATTATCAGGGCTTCACCCCTGGTCGCACAGAAGTCCTGCCAG
Organism: Colletotrichum spaethianum; assembly: GCF_022836535.1. NCBI lineage: Eukaryota > Fungi > Ascomycota > Sordariomycetes > Glomerellales > Glomerellaceae > Colletotrichum > Colletotrichum spaethianum. The sequence goes on along the minus strand of NW_026054777.1, from coordinate 895,257 downwards.
AGGGCTGGAACGGCTACAATGCAAAACCTCTCGAGAGCGACATTCGTATCGACCATGATGTTGAGATCAAAGTCCGAGATGGCTGCAGACTATACATCGACGTCTACCGGCCGGCGGACAGCAAAGAGAAGATCCCCGCCATAGTGGGATGGTCACCCTACGGCAAGAAGTACAGCGCGCTCACTATGCTTCCCATGACACCGTGGTCTTGCTGTGTCAAGAGGAGTGACTTGAGCGGGCTAGAAAAGTTCGAGGGCCTGGATCCCCAGAGATGGTGTCCCAAGGGCTACGCCATCATCAGTGTCGACAGCAGAGGCACCGGAAACAGCGACGGACAGGCCCCAATCATGGGGCTGCAGGATGCCGAGGATGCCTATGATGTCATTGAAGCCATTGCGAAGTTGGATTGGTGCAATGGCAGCGTTGGCATGGCTGGGAACTCTGCCCTCGCAATTGCCCAATGGCACGTTGCAGCCTTAAACCCTCCATCGTTGAAAGCTATTGCGCCGTGGGAGGCGAGTGGAGATCTGTTCCGCGAGCAATTCGTCAGAGGCGGCATCTTCTCTATGAGCAACTTCGACTTGATCACCAACCTCATCATCAAAGGCAATTCAGGCGTGGAAGACTTCGCAGAGATGTACCGTCGTAGCCCACTGTCCAACATCTGGTGGGAAGACAAGCGCGCAAACATGAAGGCCATCAATATTCCCGCCTACATCTCTGGATCGGACTTCAGCTCCATCCACACTATGGGCAGCATCAGAGGCTTCATTGAGCTGGGATGCTCTCAAAAATGGATTCGCTGGAGCGCTTGGCAAGAGTGGTTTGACTTGTACAGTGTACCGGAAACCAACGAGGATTTGGCCGTATGCGTTTCTTTCATCCTTTACCAACCCTGAGTAGACTCGCTGACATATCTTGAAGAAATTCTTTGACAGATATCTCAAAGGCATCGAAAACGACTGGGAAAAGACGCCCAAAGTGAGGTGGACCTCCCTCAAATTTGGAGACAGAGAAGCCGAGAGCGATATTGAATTCGAAGATTTCCCTCCTCCCAATACCGACTACAAGACATTCTACCTAAACTCCAAAGCTTTGACTGAGACGATTCCTGAGAGCTCCTCCAAAGCTTCATACAACTCTGAAGACGGGAAATCACTTGCGAAGTTCACTTACACCTTCGATAAGCCATCGCGACTGATCGGCATCCCCAAGGCAGTCGTCTACATGTCTTGCCCTTCCCATGATGACATGAACGTATTCATCAATATCAGAAAGCTAGATAAAGAAGGCAATCCTATGAAACACCTCTGTTTCCCTTTTTCGGCTGCACCAGTCAATTCCATCCACGATATCCCAGAAAAGGAGCAAAGTAGTACCAACCTTCATCTCGGTTCGGTTGGCCAGCTGCGGGCTTCCCATAGGAAGATCGACCCTTCTCGTTCGATGCACCCGCAGTTTCCCTTTCATCCCCATGATGAGGAGAACAAGGTTCCACCTGGTACAGTGGTGGAGTTGGAGGTCGGCATATGGGCTATGGGAGTTGACTACGAAACCGGTGAATCGGTTCAGGTGCAAATTGGTGGCCAGTTCCCTTCAATCGCTGAATACAAGGCCTTTTCGACTGAGCGGCCTGAGCACGAGAGGAACAAGGGAGAGCATTTCATTCACTGCGGACCCGAGTATCAGAGTCGTATCATTCTGCCGTTCATCCAATAGTTTAATAGCGGTATCCATGGATCTAGGATATATGTTGATGGAGGTAGACGATGATCGTCGATAGAATTTCCAATTTTGCTAAAGCAAAATCTTTTGGTGCACTCAACATCGCCGTGTTTACCGATAGTCTGAGCATTGCTAACCTTTTGTGCAAACTTATCCAGGAAAAATATTAAATTGACTAATACAAAGTTGATTCGTATCTCAAGCAGTCTTACATTGTATCTGCTTGGTATTGGTTCGAACTGCAATGTTCATGATGAGAATGTGAAGGGTTGCGTTCAGTCACATTGCAAACGTTCCAGAGGTCTCTGTCGACCAAATCCAAAACATATAATTCAAAATCTCAACGGGATTACTCTAGGAGAAGAAACATCAAGCTTTCCGGGAATCACCTTCTGACACTTCTACTGGTACAAGATCATCAAGTAAACCTGATCGATCAATTTCTCTCTATCCATACATGCTTAATCCTAACGAAACCCTTATATCACTCTCCAAAACCCTTTCGCCATGTTCCGATTGGGGACCGTAAAAAGGTTATCGCAATCGAATACTTTTCACTCATAGAAAAAAATCAAATTGGTCACCCTCTGCATTAGTGGTTGTAAGAAGGCGTGGTGGTCGTGTTCGCAACAGCCCACTTCGCAACCAACGCTCTAATCTGGGTTCCCCAAATAAAGACAAGGATTCCAATGGCACCAATGCCAGCGGTAAGAGCACCATAAATTCCGAAAGCGCCGTCGTACCCAACTGAATTGATGAAAGGTGTCACGCCGTAGCTTGTTCCGAACGATATGACACCACGCATGGCACAGATGATGACCAGCACCGGGCCAGAGCGTGTTGGGTATGCATCGAGTGCGTATGTAATACCGACTTGGTTTGCACCGACAAAGCCAAAGTAGTAGGCATTGAGAGCGAACACAATAGAGAACCAGTGGTATCTGTCCGGATGCTCGGCTGCCTGTCCATAAATAACTGAAGCCAGCGTGCCGACGATGACGGGGATGATCAGAAGGATGAGACGATACTCAGGCTTATGGAAGCCACCGTTGCGGCGCGCGAAGAACTTGATTACCCAGTCTGATCCTCGGCCAAGTAGCGGAAGAGCCACAAATGCTACTACAATTTGACCTGTCAATGCAAAGCTGACAACGGACGAACTCCAGTTGTAAGGGGGACTTTGTAAGACTTGACCGTAAGTAGTACCAAGGGCAATGTTCACGCCACTGTTCAAGCAAAGACGTTAGTGACAGTATACTGATGCTTTGTGTAGGAAGGTCAGCTGCAGCCAGGGCGGCTCCTTACATTGTCAACCCATTTAGGAGAAGGGCCCACATCATGTCGGGGAAGAACGTTACAATAGCCATGCCTGTGCAACATTGCCACCCCTCCTTCCAGTCGGGCTTCTGAGTAAGAAGGCGTAGGTCTGAGGCGAGAGTCCTGGGTTTGAAATTGACAAAGTCCAGCTGACGGGGCTCCGTGGTAGTCTTGCGTGTAAGCATTTCGGTGTAAACACCAGCGATGTCGTCACTTCCGGTACCGCCACTGCTGACGAAGTGGGATACTTCGGCAGTGTATCCCTGGTAGGCGGCTAGAGGTCTGGCGTATTTGGTCTCTGGTACCATGAAAACAGCAAAGACAAAAGTAACGGCGGAAAGACCTGCCCCGAGAAAGTACCATCCAGATGGACCAATGCCGGCGGCAATGTAGGAAGTCAACAGTGAATAGACAGCACTGAGAGTCGACTGCCAGAGGGTAAACCACATCAAACAGCGTGCGCGCTCATGGAGAAAATGAGTTTCCTGTACCATCAAGGGGCAAAGGGCCTCACTTTGGCCGGCCGCAAGACCAAGGATCATTCGTGCAACAAGATGGGACGTATAGCCTTTCTGGAAGCCGCAGAGGATTGACGCCAAAACTGCAAGTGCGCAAGAACCGAGGAAAACTGGGCGACGTCCGATGGCAAGGGCCAAAGGCATTCCAATAAGGTTGCCAAGGCCCATAAAAAGTGATGGATACGTCATTAAGTTTGAGATATCTTCATATCCTCGTCCCTCAGCTGCGTATTCCGGGATAAAGTCGCCGAGGAGCGCTCCCAGGCCGGAGACTTGGACGAGGCCGACTGAGGCGAAGGTGGCGCAGGTCATAGTTATGATCTGTGTACATAAGAAATGTTAGATTCTGCTCCAAAAGAGAACTTTTAGGATGTAAGATGCTTACCCATTTTCTCAGAGTACTCAAGTTAAGAGGATCTAAGTGCCAACAAACTTGTTAGCCTGGCGCTGACTATATACGTGGACGGAAGATGAGATGAAATTGGAGCTGTATCCTACCATGTGGATCAGAACTTGGAGTCGGGATGAGGTATGTGACATTGCCGTCAGCGAGTTGGACATTGGTCCTGAAGTCGGTTTCCCCGAGTTGTGGCTTTTGAGGAAGGTCTGATGCCGACTCGACTCTTTCTTCCATAACCTTGTTGTCTGTCTCGCCCATGTTAGATGTCGAAGTATTTGGCTGTATAACTTGACGTAAAAATGTGGTTAAAAGATTCTATGATACAAAATATCGCCTTTCTTCCCAGGACGATGGGATGATCGAAAGATTGGTCTGGCGTTACCGTCAAGGCTCAATGAGACGATGCCCAGGGAGACAGGGCCTATTTCTGCGAAACAACAACTCTGACAAATGTTCAAGTTTTGATTCGCCAAGTTCGGCTCAAATCAACTCCCTCACACCTGTCGTATCTGTTTCTGCAACCTTGACCCCATACGCAACCCCAGATTCGGCTTGGGGCGCTAAGAGTCTGGGGTGCAGAAATGGGGCCCCGACTTGGCTGTTCAGTAGTGCAGTTCGGCATGTTATTCTTGCACACTTGAATGCGGGGAAGACTACGCAAGCGAGGACGATCTAGACATAAACCTGGTCGCAACCCCTCACATTTGTCCGGAAACTGGACCTTCGGTCTGATAGCCGTTCCGTATTGTTTTGACTTCCTCCGTGCTTCGGCTCGGAAAAGAACCAAGCGGCGTTCTTTCTTATCTTACTGCACCATATATTCCGATTCACTCTTGAAGTATTCTCCCCCACATCGTGGTGACACAACATTAACAGCTTTGGTCCCAATCCGAGAAAGTATCTAAGCAGGCTCGGTTCGGCCGATAGACCGAAGACTACGCTACAAGGTAATTTCAGGAATGAGGGGAGCCTCAACAAACGGCCTCTATCAGATGATCAGCTCGAAGTCCACATTCTATGGCGCGGACATCAGACTCCGCATCATAGTCCTTTCAGAGTTGAAATCCGAGGGAATGATTGCGCACGCCTCACACTAAACTCCGCGTTGCTTCTGTGTTTTGCCGCTTGCCATTCATGTAGTAAAATTACAAAACAAATGACCCCTTTCTTCTCCACCGAGGTCTCTTGGGCCGAGACTTAACATGCATATGGATGCGGTGTCTGAGGTGTAGCACTGTCGTAGTCGAAAGGCACCAAGGAGAAACATAATAAACTCAAGTGGTAGACGTTTTTTCTATTCTACACTATAGTAATCATTGTTATACCAGTGAAAACACTCGCAAAATTCGTGGCGTGCAGCAACCGCTCTCCTCTAAATCCCTTTTCGTCGACTCATGCTACTGATCATGCCTCGATGTATGGGATTCCAGTCAGCTTGAAGGCTCTCTCACTGAGGACCCTGTCATTGAGAGGTCTTTCCCGAACAACAAGATCCGGCTTTCCATTGCGGGTTGCAGTGTTAGAACCCGTGTGTCGGGCGTTAGGCCAGTGGGTAGTACCTAGGCGGGCTACAAAAAGAAATCGTCAGAAGTCAGGGTTGATCAGCTTGTAGTCTTAATGAAAAACTTACACTCGTATGCAGACTTTTTGCGTAGGAAATCCTCCTGAGTGGCGTCTGTCGCCGGCATGAAGCAAGTGTACACCGCCATGCGATCGATGTTGCTCTTAACCGGAACATTGTAGTGGGCAGTACGCGAATCCCATACAATGAGATCGCCTGGGTCGGCGCAGACCTTGTGCCACTCTCCACCATGCTCTTTGAGCCACTCCATGCCGCGGTCCGTGAAGCCATACCACTCTTTAGTCCAAGCAGGGATGCGAGGCTCATCTTTGAGCGCTTCGTGGAATTGGGCGCTCAAGTTGTGAGATCCCTTGCATACAATCAAGCCACCATCATCAGGGCCGCAAGGATGAAGATTAACAAGGCCTTGGAGGCAGCGGAAGCCAGGCTTTTCGGGATCTTGGTCTTGGTGAGGCCAGGGCTTGTTCTCAGGGAGGTGGGTGCGGTTGGCGAAGCCATAGTTAATGACATCGAAGGAGACAATCAGATCTTCCGTGTTATAGATCTTCTCAAAGGCTCCGACGACGCCAGGTTCACTGCGAATATCCCAGACAAAATCTTCGTGGCATGCACCGTATGCCATCAGCATGCCCTTCTCGTTGATCACGGGCAAATTGTCCGGATGAACAGTCGAAGGGTCGTTGCGGTCATAGCCAAGGCCACTGCGATGCTGTCAGCATATGATCGGGAAAAGTGAACCCAGAGGTGCATGCGGTGCTTACAATGATTCAAGCAGGGCGTACATCTTGTCGGCGTAGCCGTCTGCGCGCTCTCTTGGAATGGCACCCTTAATGATGGCGTAACCGTCTTGGAGAAGCTCATCCCTCCAGTCGCCATAAGCGGGATCGTTTCCATCCATTCTCATACGGCCATCATTGACAGCTTTGATAGGAGCACTTGTCTGCTCAGTCACGGTGGTGGTTGTGGTAGCCATCGTTGAGATAAGTGGTTTCAAGAGGATTTGCACTAGAATTGAGGCAAATTAACAATGAAATTGGCTTGAGTGGACTTCAACCGGTAGTTTGTGGTTGTATTTGAATTTGTTGATCCAGCATGTTTTGTCGCATAGGACGTATTCTGCAATTAGTTCTCTACATAATTCGGGATCCAGTGTGTCTTCCTGGTCTGATCTCCAGTTCGGACCATCCCCTCGGCGGCTGGTGCTTACTCCTCGGTTCGGTTCGGCTGTCAAAGCAACACAAACTCATCGGCCTCACCAAGAAGTTTGCATAGGATCTCAAGAGCTACCCCACCTTTTCCCTCGCCCACAACAAACCCTCGGAAGGGAGCCGGGAAGTGGAACGGCTCGAATAGAGAAACATGCTTGTGAACCTGAACAAGAGTTGTCGTGCTAGAGTCAGTCGTCTCTCCCCCGGAGAGGGGCCTGGCGTTGGGATCCACATTGTTGATCAGACATACCCACTCCGTATCATTTGATCTTGGAACATAAACGGATTGAACAAGCGGCCCTTGACTCAACGTATTATTCCCACATACCTTTGTCATGATGTTTCTATCGGACGGAAACCAAATGTTCAACATTACCATTGTCGGTGGCGGTATCGCTGGAATTTCGGCAGTAAGTGTCTGGTCCAATGGACCTTCTGGTTATCTTGCTGACAATACAAGGCTATTGCTTTGAGAGGACCCAACCGTCGCATCACCGTTTTCGAACAGAGCCAGCTTAACAGAGAAATCGGTGTGACAATATCGTAAGAATAATGGTTCATGCCCTGGGTGCGGACATTGGAACTTGACTAATTTGAAGTGCCCAGACTTCAGCCCAATGCTTCTAAGTTAGTAAAACATCACAAGATGGTGACAGAATAGCTTATATATACTGACGCGCGAAGAATCGTGGAGAAGCAATGGGGTCTCAAGGAAACTCTCTCAATGAAGGGCTCCATGGCAGACAAAGGAGTAAGCTTTTATCCGGGATCAACTACACGCAGCGACTGAGTATGAATTCACAGTTCCGCATCTACACCACAAAGGGAGAGCTTCATGCGGAGATTCCATTTCACTTGAAGAAAAGCTACGGTGCAGTAAGTGAGTTTACTTGGGTTGATAGAATTAGGTACCTAAAACCTGACGCACATTCTATAGGAACGCATGATGTACCACAGGTGAGGTTTGATCGAGATCAACGATGTTCTGCTTGCCGCGCTGACCAACAAGGGTTGATCTTCATGATGCTCTAAGAGGTGCGGCTACGAAAGAGATCGCAGATGCTGAACCCGTCATCATTCGGACTGGATGTGTAGTACGAGATTGTGACTCGGAGACTGGAACTGTTACTCTTGAGTCAGGAGAGATTCTTACTGGCGATCTAATTGTCGGAGCTGATGGAATGCTAGTGACACTCACTCCCATAGGCGCATACAGAACCTTTCTAACTGCCTCATAGTAAAAGTGTACTCCGTAAAGCTGTCGTTGGGAAAGAAGTTGCTGCAATACCGACCGGGTTGTCTGGTAAGTCGCCAATGCTTTGTAACACGAATTCGTCTGACCTAGGCAAACAGCGTATCGACTGGTCCTTGATAGCTCGGAACTGGAGCAGAACAAAGACTTCGTGTCTGTCATAGACCCTCGAGAGCCGTTTACATCTATGATTATGGGACACGATCGGCGCATCATTATGGGGCCTGCTCGAGATGGTTCCATCTACAGTGTTGTTGCATTGGTTCCTGATGGTGAGTCAGAAGAGTTTGCTCAACTCATGAGGGCTGCACCTAACACACCTAGAAATGATGCAAGAGAGCGCCGAAGGAAAGTCTTGGACAACGAAAGGAGATCCCAAAAAGCTAAAGGACACGTTTGAGGTGTTCCCTACCTGGGCAAAAGCAGTATTCAAGAACTGTACCGAAGTTGGCCTTTGGCAACTGCGTGATATGGTGAGACCCAAAACTCATTTCCTCGCGTCGGAGACTTGGACTTCAACCTGCTAACAGTAGTTTTCAAGGACCCGCTAGAAACATGGCATCGCGGCCGCACCATCATCATCGGAGATGCTGCCCATCCAATGCTCCCTACCCAGGGACAAGGTGCGAGCCAGGCCATCGAAGACGCTGAGGCTCTCGGAGCAATCTTTAAAGATATCAAAGTCAAGCCATCAAAATCAGATATCGAAGGTCTATTGGAGGTGCGTGAAATCCATTTGGCATGTACTGACTTGGTGGTTGACGACTTTTAGACTGTGTTTCAGTGCAGATTCGAGAGAGCCACACTCATTCAAGGGTACAGTAGACAAGCCGGAAAGCCTGCAACGGACAAGACAACCAATAAGATCACGATGTCGGTACACCGTTGGATTGGGTTAAAATTTATGCTGAATGTTTTTAAACAGGAACCCGGCTGAGTTCATGGACTACAACTGCATCTACAATGGAGCGATGGATTGGATGGAAAGGCAAACCAAGGTCAAAGAGCTGACCAAGCCAGTGGAACCTAAAGACGTGGAACCTAAAGACGTGGCTCTGATCTCTGTTCCCACGCAAAAGATGACCTCTCTCAGCTTGGGTGGTAAATGACCAAAACAGAATATGCAAGTGGCCATGCTAGATAGCCCGAGTGATCAATAAAGGCATGCAGATGTGTCCTGCTCTTGAATTCTTGGGTTCAATCATATACCAGCCTCATATCGGTCGGTATCCATGAAACGTCAATCAGGAGTCATTTCTGCCAATGATCTTCTTTCGGACAGCTCCGATGGTTTCATCTATCCAATTACTTCTTGCCAACGTCCCGTGAAGGTTCTGTTAATGGAATTTGTGACTCATCGGGCGACGCCCAGAGTGATATCAGGACACTGAATAAATCTTGGCAGTCAAGGACAAAGTATGGAAATTGAGCTGCAGTGCTTTTTCTTTTCGCCACGTAGTTAATATCTTCAGAAGTAAATTGAGATATGGGAGTTAAATTGGTCCAGTCTCGCTGATAAGGCGCAATAATTGTAGTCTAAATGTTCTCGTTAAGTCGCTGAAGATACACACAACATACAATGTCGCAGCGCGCGGGGTCCGCCATGCACATATTAAGCGCACTGGCAGTGGCAGAGTCAATGAGCTATGGTTATCGGCATGAGTCAGACAGCCGACAGAATTGAGTCAATGTGGGACAGCTCATAAATGTGAGTGCCAAATACATCAGCACTAATCCGATGACTGAACCCCATTCGTGGCACAAATCTTTCTCTTGCAATTAGACATTTCGTACGGCACGCCGATCTCCCGAAAGCTTAAATATGTGTCAGCAGTGTTTTCTCCTCAGACGATTTTCTTCGGATATCAACGCTGCTTTCGCCATGGCAACATACTCTGAAATTAGCAGAGTCCTGCACTATGGCGGCGCCCTGACTGTTTTTCTCGGCCTCTGTATTAAGACAATCATTCACTTAGGTCAGGCAAAGGAGAAGGCAGCAAAACTCGCCATACGCCGCACGACGTCAGTTCAGTTCGCGTACGTCCTTCTTGTCTGCGCATACTTAGGGGAGGCTGTCATCGCCGCCATTCGACCGTGTGCTTTCTTCGTTGAACAAGCTCATCTGGTTCATCTTCTGCTATCTGCCCTTGTGTGGTGTGCAGTTCTATTCAGTCGAACCCTAGTTCAACGACTACTCTGGGTTGCTTGCGGTACTACCTTATTCTTTGAGATACCATTACTCGCCTTGGGGGCTCTGGAGGGATTCAACACGACGTCAGGAATCATTTTAGCTTTTTGTCAATTTCTCAGGATTATAGTTATCATGCTTCTCCTGCTGAACCTCGCTCGTTGGGCATTGGCCAGGCGAAACAATCAAAACTCTGAAGAGAGTCAGCCATTCCTTTCAGCACCTTATCAGAACGACGTTGGTCATACCGATTACGGAACCCAGCAGCTTCATGATGAATCCTTTAGGAATTTTGCCAACCGAAACTCAGAAGACGACGAGGATGACAGCGACTCGGATGATGACGCTAGTATCAAGCGTCGTCGAAATAAAATACTTCAAGAAAAGGGAGGTTGGTGGGAGTATTTCAAAGATTTTGCCATATTCATTCCCTCCATTGTTCCCAAGAAAGACCGCAAAGTTCAGGTCTCCATCCTCCTTTGCCTTTTTTGCATCGTTGGCAAACGAGCGATGAATATTTTGATACCTCGCCAGCTTGGCATTATTACCGACTTGGTCTTGGAAGAACAATCCCCTTATGGAGCTCTGGCAACATGGCTCCTACTGAGCTTGATAAACGACGAATCTGGCTTGGGTCTGGTTGAAGCTCTTGCCAAAATTCCCATAAAGCAGTTTTCATACCGGGAAATTACCAATGCGGCTTTCAACCATGTCATGAGCCTCCACATGGAATTCCACTCCGAGAGGAATTCAGCCGAGGTCATGAAGGCCATTGAGCAGGGGGAGTCTCTCAGTAATTTGCTAGAGACTTTGGTCATCGACATTCTCCCTACAATCTTTGATATTGTCATAGCACTGTGGTTCCTCTACTGGAAGTTTAATGCTTACGTCTCTTTGACGATGCTTGTGGCATCCGTGGGATTCATCACATTGGAGGTCTTCACTTCAAACTTGAACATTGCGAACCGCCGCGCATCAAGCAAAGCCGAGAGAGATGAGGCACGAATCATGCACCAAGCTGTCCAGGGATGGCAGACTGTCTCATATTTCAACATGCTTGGCTTTGAGAAACTACGATTCGGCCAGGCTGTGAATAGGCAACTCGCTGCGAGCCGCAAGTACAGAGTTGGAGACGCTTTCATTCAAGCACTTCTTGATCTGACGGTCCCACTTACCTTTTTCACTCTAGCCAGCCTGGTTCTCCATGAAATCTCCCATGGACGAGCCTCAGCTGGCGACTTTGTTTTGCTTGTGTCATACTGGGAGTTTCTGATTTGGCCTCTCAAGTATCTGTCCAACAATTATCGGTACCTAATGAAGGATCTAGTCGATGCTGAACGGCTTCTCAGCTTGCTACAAACAAAGTCAACCATTGTTGAGAAAGCGAGCGCCGCCAAACTAGGCATAGTAAAGGGCCATGTTGCATTTGAGAATGTTAGTTTTTCGTACGACCCCAGGCGGCCAACAATACAGAACCTGAATATTACTGCTGGACCAGGACAGACGTTTGCCTTGGTCGGAGAGACTGGCGCAGGAAAATCTTCGATCGTGACACTCCTCTTGCGCTTCTACGACGTCACATCGGGGCGGATCACAATCGACGGCTACGATATCCGCGACGTCACCCTGAGTTCTCTTCGAGAGGCCCTTGGGGTTGTCCCCCAAGACCCGCTGCTCTTTAATGCGACCGTCTTGGAGAACTTGCGTTACGCGCGACCTTCGGCAAGAGACGAGGACATTTTCGACGCCTGCCGGGCTGCAGCGATTCATGAAAGAATTCTCATGTTTGCCGATGGCTATGAGAGCAAGGTTGGTGAGCAGGGAGTCAAGCTGTCTGGCGGAGAGATCCAGCGGCTAGCCATCGCGCGGGTGTTTTTGAAGAACCCACCAATTCTCATATTGGACGAGGCCACGAGTGCTGCTGATACGAAAACAGAAGCGAGCATTCAACATGCTTTAGATGCTTTGAGAAATGGACGGACAACGTTTGTCATTGCACATAGACTATCGACAGTTGTCAAAGCAGACAAAATAATGGTGATCCACGGAGGAAGAGTGGCGGAGAGCGGCACACACAACGAGTTACTCGCGAGAGGCGAAATGTACAAGGACTTGTGGGCGAGACAAATAGGAAGAGAATCGGAGAAGGAGGTGTTTCGAAACTGAGTAAGTTTTCTATCTTATCGCAAGAGTTGTTATATAGTAAGGTCGTTAGCGAATCACGAGATTCGGGATCCTCCGGTAACACGGTGAACTATGATCCAGGTCCTACGACAGTTCATTCGATGTAAAGACGAGCCTTACGCTTTCAATCCCATCTGGCTGGTGTCGTAGCCATTTGCTTCAAGATACTTCTTGAATCGCACGTCCTCGTCCTCCAAGTGTTTGGGGCCTAAATGATTTGGTTAGAAACCTTTACTGAATTAATCTAGGTGAACTTACATCAGGAATGAGGAACCAAACACAAAGAGTTCCAATGACGGAGATGCCACTGCCGATAAGGAAGATGGCCTGTTGTCCCTTTAATCGGTCATCGTAACTCGCCAGCGCTGCGCTGAGCGCCGTTGTGCCGATCGCAGCACCGACCTTGCCAATGGCTGCCGCAAAGCCGAGAAAGTGTCCTCTGAGCGGCGTGGGAAAAGACTCGCTCGAAACGAGGAAGTTGCAATCTCCAGGGCCGACCGACAGGAACGTTTGGAACAGGCCGTACAGGGTGACGAACAGCGGGAAGACGTTGTTGAGCTGGATCATGCTGCCACCGATAGCGAAACCGAAGATGCAGACAATGGACCATCCAAGTGCGTAAGTCTGACGGCGTCCGATACGGTCCATCAGGAGAGCACCGATAAAAGCACCTGGGAGAGCAAAAGCGTTGATCAGAGCCGACCAACCGATGGACTCAATCATGGTTTGCTGAGAAGAGAAGCCAGAAACGAGCGTCGGTGCAAGCAAATTGAAGGGGTAGACGACAGCATCGTATAAGAACCACGCGCTACAGCAGCCAAGGAGTGCTTTCCAGTAGAACTTGATGGCTAGCCAGTAGGGGATGTTCTTCTGGATGGCGTGTTTCTGGTATTGCTGCGAGTCAACCAGTCTCATACGGAAGAAGAAAATGACCAAAGGTAGCTGTTCGGGCGTTAGTGCTTATTTGAAAGTAAGGGATACTTGGTTTGGGGGTGGAGCTTACGAAGATGCCAATGCCAAAGCAGATACGCCAGATTCCGTCACTTGCCTCGCCGTTGTATGCCGCAATGACAATCAAGGAGATGATGCTGGATCCAACGAAACCAGAAATGATGGCGGCATTGGTGGAGACGGCTACTAGCATGCCGCGTCGCTTTCTCATAGCTTCAGTGCTGTCGGCGCATTCCAGAGCTTGGGAAGTGCAAACGGTGTATTCACCACCTTGCGAGCCGTTAGTTTAGGAAATTTCTCATTTGAGATCAAGTTTCTTGCGTCCACTTACCGGCACCAACACCTGCAACACCGCGACCAATGACCATCATCCAGAACATGCCTTCAACGGTATTTCCATGAGCTGCAGTCGCAATGACGATACCCTGGTTTCTCATTAACAATCATGAAAATCGCTGATAGGCCAAGTTTCCAGTGCTCACCAAGACGAGGAAGAAAGTGGTCAAGATAATGCCCACTTTCCGGCCAAATTTATCGATGCAGAGTCCGAAGATCAGCATACCAAAGATGTCACCAACCAGGATCGAGTTGGAGAGCCTGGTCTTGACTTCTGTCGTCATCTGCTTCGGGTAGCTGTCCGAGGCTGTCAGTCCCTGCTTCTCCACGTACTTAACTCAAATAATTGTTCCAAGCTTACAGCTTCGCTAGGACGGTGTTCATGTATCCGATGATCTGGATGTTATATCCATCTGAGAACAAAGCAACGCCCTGAATGAGGACATCCAGTTTCCCCGCCGTTCTAGCCGGGGAGGCTGGCTCCTGAAGCGAGACATCTTCGGGCTCAGAAGAGGTGAAAACCTTGATGTCCTTCGTCACCGCAACGTCGGCAGTATCGAAGGCTGCTTCAGCCCGAGGGACGGACTCCATTCTAGCGCTTTGGAATACGAAAAGGCAAAGATTACAGCAGAAAACCAGACTCTTTTGAACGAGTTACAGGATGAAGGTCTTTTCCCCTTTGCAGATGTAGTAGATATATGTAAGGGGAGTGACAGACACCGGCAGCCATCGCAAACCAACACGTGGGGTCCTTGGTCTTACCAAGCCTTTGGGACGCATCAGTTCGGTAGCTGTGGTCACCCCGTTGCAGCTCTCCACAGGTTCTGCAAAAAATCTTTTCTTCTTCCGTATGGGTTGTCGAAATATCAAATCGGCCCATGGAAAATACAACACGTATCTCAGCCATTCGCTAGCGGAATTGGGACACGTGCTGAGATGTAGAGACATCAATAACGGTTAATGGTCCAGGCCATGGCTTACGGAACATGACCGAGCTACGGGTGCCGCCGGATAAAACTCCCGAAGGAACTCATTACCCTTGGGTCGTTTGCCATTTTATACGTTGACTTTTCTCGACGGAGCCCCGCGAAAATAATCTTTGTTTGGTGCTAGAAATTTGGCTTCGTCACATATCGCGCCGTTTCCTGGTGGATCTCCGCCTTCGGAGGCAGGCCGTTATCAGCCGGCTGCCCACGTGGCGGAATACGATCATTTCAGACGTCCATTGAGGTGGGGGTCCTTGTTACGTCCCACAATCCATCCACGGACTTTCGATAACTTCAAGACTCGAATCCTTGGGTGGAGGCTACGTTGCTTTTGATTATATTGTATTCATCAGCATCGGTACTGAAGCCGAAGTGGCCAAGAAGCGGCGAATCCTCCCATTGTATGTTAGTGGGGAATTAACTGAAAAAAATTCAGGTTAATACCTACAACTTAACCCCCCCCCCCCCCCCCCCCCGATTATTCCACGTGGTAGAATCATTGGAGGCATGCCAAATGAGCTGAGTTGCCGCCCTTGAGCCTCAACTCCACCCAGCCTAGATAGAAGTATCCCACCGGTTTTGGTGATTATCGAAGCGACGATTGACGGAACAAGTCATCGGCGCCGCATTGTTCTAGGCCCAATCCGTCGTCTTTCCTAACGCTGCACATCTCGGCACGTCAAGGCCTCGGAACTTGGAATTCATTGACCATAACAGCTCAATAGTAGCAAAAGATATTTTTGCAAGAACCCGAAGTCTGCTGACATGGCAGTTAATGGTATCTTTGATGCCGTTTTGGCGGTCGCAACTCTGACTTTGAGAGCCACTGCCATCTTGTTCACAAGATTCGTAAGTGTCACAATCGAGCCAAGGCACAATCTTTTCCTGACTTTCGAGTAGCACCCTCTCGGAAAGCGGTATTTGAGCCGTATTTATGGAAGCATAGCGCTATACATATCAAGTCTCTTTTTCAGATTAATATTGACATCAAAGTCAACTGGACCTTTGAAGAGGCGTCATCCAGTCTTATTGTTGTCACTCGGTTGGATCGATCGAGCTTCACCGGTTGCAAGCTTCACTACAGTTCTTTTGAACGTTCTGTCTCTAAGCGCTGTGTGGGACTTTCTCTACAGAGGATATTTGGTTCATCAGAGCAACGAGTTATCATTCTCCAGAATTGGATATGTCGACGAAACCACTGCAAGGATTGTCACACGTTCTGCCGGCCATCCAGTTACCTACGTTGAGATCACATGGAGCCAGTCTGGAAATGACGAGGCACAAGCGGGGTCGCAAACGATTCCCCTGGTTGCTTCAGATGACTACGTTGGAACATTCCTCCTCGATGGCCTGAAGCCAGACACGCAGTACACTTACGTCACGAACGCCAGCCATTCAGGCACTTTCAAAACCGCGGCAACATCACCAAAGCGTTGGAGTCTCATTTCAACTAGCTGCATCAAGCCATTCTATCCATATAACCCATTGGACCATGGCCTGCGCATCAAGGGTCTGGAACATCTTGATCAGTACCTCACAACAAACCCGGCTGACATGATGCTATTCCTTGGCGACTTCATCTACATCGACTTGCCCGTTGCTCTTGGCTGGACACCGGAACATTATACAACTGCATACCGTCAAGTATACGCCTCACCGAGCTGGTCGCCTGCGTTGCAATCTTTGCCATGGTTGCACGTATATGACGACCATGAAATCATCAATGACTGGGCGGCAAATGAGACAGGCCTGTACCAGTCTGCAATGCGACCATTCTGGGCTTATCATGGACATGCCAACCCTCCTTCGCAATATGGCAGCGGCGCGACATACTACACATTTCATCGAGGAGACCTCTCGTTTTTCGTATTGGATACGCGACGTTATCGATCTGCCGAGAACTTGGAAGACGGCCCGGAAAAAACGATGCTTGGCATTGCCCAGCTTTCCGACTTGCAGAACTGGCTAAGAACCGAAAAGTCATGGAAGGTCGTCGTGAGCAGTGTACCCTTTACACGAAATTGGAGGGGTCCAGATGCAGCCGATAGTTGGTCTGGATACTTATGGGAACGAGACATGATTTTAGACACAATGAGACAGACGGACGGAGTGGTCATTTTGAGCGGGGTAAGTGTTTCTGTTTGATCGAACTCTGATGCTATATCGGCAGCTATTAATGTTCCTTTTTAGGACCGTCATGAACATGCGACAACAGTCTTTCCACCCAACGACAAGGGTGGCAAGGCGGTCATCGAATTTTCCACGTCGCCTTTGAATCAGTTCTTTGAGCCGTTCGATCGGTTCCATAGGCAGATTGAGGACACAGATGTCTCAGTGTATTCGCATCCGTGGGGTAACTCAAAGTTTGGAAAGGTCTCTTTCGATACTTCGGAGCCCGATCAATTAAAGTTGGAATACGACCTCATTGTTGACGGGGAAAAGGTCTGGAACTACTTGTGGGAGTACAGTAGGTAGCCCGTTGGGTTATGACCGGCAGTCAGAGCCCCGAGTCTTCTATCCGAACATGGAATCTCTCGATGGGCATGCACAAGGCAAAATGCCGAGCAATATCGATTATCTCGAAACATTCAGGGCTGTGCATTCATGTGTCCAGTCGCTAGCTTGTTTGCTTTGTTCACCATAATCTACCCAGACTTAATCGAACCTTACTTCACTCTCGAGTGACAAAAATCCGCGCCGGGATTTGTATGGTAAAGGTATAGAAAGCGGCGTTGATTTTTGTCACCCGAGTGCTTCATTCATGCCCTCCCTGCCCGCCGATGTTTTTCGAGCCAACTGAACCCAGTTGAGCGGTCCAGTGCCGAACTTCTCGAGGACAAATCCCAAAACGCCGAGTTACCATCTCAATCTCCGCCTGAAACTCCCCATCGCTGTTCCCTAAGGCGCATGGTTGAAATCATGCCAGAATCGAAGTTGGAAAATAGTGTCGTAATCAAATGCTTCCATTCGAGTAACGGTTCGAACCGCAAGGGTGTCGGATCGAGAGTCTACTCGCTAGTGGTCCATTGCATCCGCATGGCTGTCGTCGATGAATATCGGGGATTAACGTTGATGTGTTTCAAACTACAGGCTGCAAAACATCGGCGTCGGGGTTGAAGTTGGCCTCCTCTCGCTCGATATTGCCGTGTACGCCTGCTCTCGCATTCATGTTGTACTCGTGGCGGATGATGTTGTTCACCGGAGTGATTGCTGCTTGCGTAGCTCCGAAGAGGGTCGCAGCGATGATGTAAGCGATTGTTGTCTTCATCTTATTTGTATGAAGAGTTGGTCTTTGTATGTTTCTCGGTCTCAGGATTGCGATAAGGAACGTTCCTTGGTTGAGGTTAACTCGGCGATGACGGAGGGGCAGAACCAGAAGACTGAAGTCGCGAACGCGAGAGGTCAAACATCTCAACAACAAAGGGCTGAGGGGTATCAAGGACTTATTAAAAGTGCGACACGGCGGCACAGCAGCAGGTTGTGTGAGATTGGACGCTTTCAATCAATCATCAAACCTTGACTGTCTTGAAGTGGAGCCAATGAACGTAAGAGATTCGGATCTTCGGACGGTCCTTGCTGGCTTGCAATAAGGTGGGGACGGGATCACCCAGACTGACTCGATTAAGGACACTCGCATGCGCATGGGAGATTTGCCACCAAACAGCCCTACAGCGAAGTGTTCCCTTGGTATCTCTGCGTGTTGGCAGGGAAGACAAGCGAGCTTCCCATGCTGCCTCAGGGATGATGTGACGTGACTTTTTGCTTGTTTAGCTCAAGATTGGAGGGTACTGTTTCAAGTATGTTGAGATGTACACAGCTAGACACGTCGCAGGCCATCGCGTGAAAAGATAAACCGCCGCTTTTCCCATAGGGGTCTCAACCTAACTGCATCACTACACGATTTTCCATCCTGAACCATGGATTTATTTATTGATTTGGGACTTTCATATGTCAGTGAATGTAACTGAGATACATTCATTTCTGATATAATTAACCCTGATTTGGTACTGTTCTTGCTCCCAGAAAATAGAAAGGCGAATGCCAGACAGAAGGTTTATTTTCCCACCCCCTTTGCAGGGCATGGGTCTGCCGCTCGGCTCGGCCGATGTGACACAGTGTTGTAACCCATCCATTCCATTTGATATCACAGCATCATTTGAACTGCCATGCGAAATGCGAGTCCCTGAAGACTCACTTTATTTGGATCGACCCAATAGTCCATTGGCCTGCCCGTCTTGTCGAATTTTGCTGTTCCGGATCGTCGTGAGGGGAAACTTGGCGGATGAGAACACCGGGGCCATGCATGATTACATACCTACTTCAAAGTCAATCGCAACCCACCCAAGCAGAAAAGCAAATTTCGGCAATTTGGCAAGTCCGCCGAGTTGCGACTGGTTGCAGATAACATGTCTTAAGCTGCAAACGCATGTTTAATTAGTCGTGTGTGCTAGCCGGAGAAACAAAAGTAAAGTACCCACCACTCCGCACCCACCCACCCACACTTAAAGGTGTTTGATTTGACAAACATTGCAGTCATCATCCACTGTCAACCAGATTCCATTGTCAACCGAAGGATTTTGATTCAAAAATCAGATCTCAGAACGTCTGATGTCGCCGACACAAAACGAGCGGCTGTCTTGAGCGTCAATATTCGCTATCGCTATCGCTATCGCAACTCGAATCTCGCTTCCTCAGGCTTGTTGACTTCCTTCAGTTCCCAATATGCTGAAACAACTTCTCTGTTGCAGCCGCCAGTTCATGCTCGCTTCTCTCAGGCTGGAACGCCTGTCGTTGTCATGTCCATATCCAGTAATATTCTGCCTACGTATCATGGTGTTTGCCCCTTGAACTTCCACTTTGCTGAAGTTCTTCTTCTTGGGTGATTCTGCCGACCAAGTATATACCGCGGTTATTCCACAAGCTTGTGATCAGTCAGAGAAAGACGTTGCAGCTGTATTTAAGGACTTCGAATTCCCATCAAACACGATAGACCCGATAAGCCTTAGACAGAGTAACAGACTAGCTTGCTACTCTTACTACCATCTTCAAAAGAAAACAACTCCAACATGAATGGGCAAAATGGCAACCGCACCCGGCAACAGCCAGCGCGACAACAGTTATCTGGCTATGGTTGGCGATGTTAAAGCCGAACTAACGAGACTCCAAGTCCAACACCGTTGGATCCAAACGAGTACGAAGGACAAAATCGCCTTCGCCCCGATTGACCTCACGAAGGATGGACTAAAGGTTCTTGATATAGGTTGCGCTGACGGTATGTTCAGCTACCATGACGCTGACTTCCACGGCAAACACGATTGACATGCAGGACATAGGAACACTTCTTCGAGACTTGCAAAAACAAGTGCCACCATCGGCCCAAATGATCGGCGCTGATATTTCAACGGTTTTTCTGCCGACCTCAGCTCAGGGGAACATCCGCTATGTAACCCAGGACGTGTGCGATCCACCCGCAGAAGAGTTGAAGGCCCAGTTTGATTTGACCCACGTTCGGAACGTTCTTCACAGCAGCCACAGATCCGGAATCGAGCAAGCAGTTGCGAATCTCTCAGGTACGTGTTCTCCCCACAATTTACCGTTTGCGTGGACTCGGTGTAACAGGTGCAGATACCCTGGCTCCAGGTGGTTGGCTACAGGTTATGGAGTTGGATATCACACCTGACCCGCCACGACAGCCTCAAGCCTTGCAAGACCTGATTCATATCATTGGTTATATGTTTGAGAAGCAAGGTATGGATCGCGACTACGCCAGAAAGATCCCAGGCTCGATGACAAAGGCTGGTCTCCAGAATGTCACGGTCGAAAGTGTCGAGTGTGGCATTGGTAAGGTGCTTGGCGATGAGACGGCTATCAAGTTATCCATAGAGCCGTTCATGTATACAATTCCTCTTGTTGCGCGAAATGCAAACTGTGAGTCGGCTGACATACCAAAGATCTGTCGAATAACTGACAAGGCTGATAGTAATGTGCCCGGATCTTGATCCGAGGGTTGTCGCCGACTTAGAGAATAGATATGTGAAGGAGATGAATGAACAAGGTGGTTACTTCCCTGCTAAGATTTACTACGCTCAAAAACCACTAGCATAAATGAGCATAAGGCGACAGCCCCATGGAGGTCAGGATTTCAGCTACAGAAATAGTTAATCATGGCTAATTACGTGCACGTTCAACCTGATTAATGAAATCATGAATAGTACTGTATTTTCTGATATAGTCAACACCAGTAAGACACATAATCTTTCGCTACATTTCAAAGTTGATCGACTGCCTGTTTCCACAGATCCGAAAACCTTGGTGTTCTCGTCATTCTCGCTCCGTTATTTGTTTAAATTGGCTGCAGGTCGTAACTCTTCTTTTGAATGTCTCTGATCATTGATGTCTGCCGAACTTTTGAAAATGATTCTCAGAGATCAAAAACCCATATGCCATACTGTCATCCCACCTAGCAAGCAGTCGGGGGAGCGAACTCATAGCACGAAGGTCCGATGCAACACCAAGCCCAGCCATCGCGGCAAACTGTATTTTGAGGTTGGCAGCCGGCAGCCTGGCGAGGGTTGACGGCCTTAGGGGCAGCGAAGGCAGTCGATGCCGCGGCAACAAGGAAGATAAAACTAATCTTGACCATTCTGAAACTTTTGAGGTTAGATCGGAACGGAACAACAGCACAGATCTTAATTACGTGGATGATTTGGTATGATAGATCGTACCAGATAGTGTATACGTTTGTTATTATAGTGGATCCCTGATCTGAGGTCCAATCCATTAGTACTTGCTACCCAAAAGGGGCCAGTTGTGCAACCTACCGATTTCGTATACAATATAATTGATGGTTATTGAATGAAGAAGAAGCAGAACATACAGATAACCTTAAAGTTTTATACTGCTCACTTAACTGGGGTTCGGCTTACGTAGGATTTCGTTGTGATGCAAAATCTTGTCTTATCCAGGAAGGTGCTGTTGAAGGATCACACGATTTCGCTTGGCACGATAATCACACGAGGACAGCGTATGAGGGCTGACAATTTCTGAATCCTACCAGCCAATTTTACTTTGGAGCGGCCGCATAGATCAACAGGGAATTACTCAAGCCTTGGTTATCAGGAAGAAAAAACAGATAGCCCCTTAAAAGGATAGAAGCATCGGAGTGAGTGAAGTAGAACCAGGAAATTGCATGGCGGTCGAGGTCAACTGTGTTGTGAACACAGCAAATGGTAGCCCCTATGACGTGGGGTCTTGGTTTTGTCGAAGTTGTTCTTTTTAGCCCTCACTCGCTGAAAGCAGCATTTGTTGAAGGAGCTAGCGAATTCAAAGATCATACTTCGAGAACGGTGTGCCGCTGAAGGGGGATCCTATGCAGCTGGGCCACAAGCATGCTCAGGATGCTTAATCCTTCGGTTGACAAACATCCGAGTCACTAATTATCTGTTTCGTAGGTTGCTAATCTTTCATATCGATCCTCAGCCCTCTTTTCTTCGTCCCTTCAGTAAAGGTCATTCAGGTATCCTTTGAAATCCTTTGATAGCTCAACCACAGCTCGAATATGAATGTCTGTCACCATGATCTTTCCTTCGCTATCTTTTTCCGCATCATATTCGGCAAGTGCAACGGCTGTTTGGAAAGCTGCAGGGCGGTCAGTACGAATGTGATAGAATTGCGTTTCAACCCGAAACTGACGGTACTAGAGGAAAATACCCACCGTTTCTGATCTCTCTACCATTCCATTTAATTCCTTGTTTTCTGGTTGAGGCAATATATTCCTTGGCATCGATGGTCATGCGCATGGTATCTCCTCGCTCACGACCAAATTTATCAGTGAATGTTTTCCACACTTGTTGTCGCTCATCATCAGTGAAGTCAGGATAATACGGTTGAACGTGGATGCGAGAGATGAAAGCGTCATCAAACGATCCCACTCGGTTTGTTGTTAGGAATAGAATTCCGTCATAGAACTCAAGAGCTCGCAAAAATCCTTGAGTACATGGAGTGAATCAGGTTTTTGGTTTTCTTTAGGGATCGAAAGTATGAAATGAGAGGGTCTTCTTTAATACCAGCAACTAGACTGTTACGCGTAAGATCTGATGTAGTTCGCCTCTCCATGAAGACATCGGCTTCGTCAATCAACAGTACGGCGCCCCAGCTCATAGCTCTCTTGAAATTGGAGGTAAGATTATGCTCCACTTGCTTGGGATCTGTTCCGACGTCGCTGCTTGTTAATATCATCAGAGGGCGACGAGTGAACTCGGCGATACATTCTAATCAAGATGATGAACTTTTTAGTTCAATATGCTGGAAATCATCGGTTGTACTCACCAGCTGTGCATGTTTTGCCAACTCCTGGCTTTCCATGCAGTAGGAATATCAGGCCGTTTCCCTTTCCACGGACAAAGTCTGCACTCCATTGGGAATTATCCATCCCTTCTCCGTGCTTGTTAACTCTAGCATAACTTTTCGACAACGCCTTGAGTGTTTTCAATCGGTACTCGCTCATCACCAAGTGGCTGATCATGTTCTCGTCGAATTGAGGTGGATGGAGATTCTTGATGTGAACGTACTCTAAGCAAAACATTAGCGCCAAGATCATTAAGTTAGGGTTTGATCTAATACCCCATGTCCGCGTCCTGAAAACGTAAGTCACTACCGTCGAGGGACATAAAAGAGACTCGTGGTCGGTCAATCCCGTTTCTATGCCCTTTTGACCAAATGTGCTGAATAAGGGCGCAATCTTTCGGTGAAGACCCTGTTTTTGAGTTTGGCAAATCCCACAAGTACGTTCTGTCGACCAGTTTCGCAAATCATCTGTGCCCATTGACGGCGGGGTATCATCTGGACACATTGTGTAGTAGCCATCGAGATCAACCATCGCCAGACCTTCAATCTGTAAAGTACCTCTATCAGTATTAAGATTTCGTGATACTGTATAGAAAAACCTACTTCGTTGAAAGGAAAGCAGGCTCCTTTTCCTCTATGATGGAAGCATTGTTTTTGGACCATAGCACAAAACCTTTTGCCGTGCTTAACGAGCTCAGCTGCAGTCTCGTCATCAAGAAACCTTTCGTCCAGGGTAGGGTCAAAGAATTTTGTCTCTTGACCAGCCTTGGAATCACTCCGTTCGCCATCAAACTTGGACCATGTCACAGGACTTGACCAAATCCGTTCGATACTCTCACCATCGTAGTCCATGCACCATAACTTGACTTCCCAGTCTTTGGGGGGATTTTCAAAAACACCCCCTGATATGGAGTGAACCACTGACGCTTGCCACTCGCCTGTGTTGGTTCTGTCCATAACAGTAATGCCCGGTCGATACGCAACCCACCGCCATTCAAATGTCGCAAACCCTCTTTTGTTGCGCTCTTGTTCTTGCCTCACATCCGACATACCCTCTTCATCGAGGAAGTTTAGTAAAATTCCTAGATGTTCTGCTGCATCTTTCTCTCGATCGCAAAGCTTCTGTGGAGGTCTCCCGATACAATCTCGGCGAAACTGTTGCAGCTCTTCGTAGTAATGAACCAAGACCGGGTAAGGCTTTGGGACAGTGATTGACTCACCCGAAAAATCCTGACCAGGATAATATCGGACGACTGACTATAAAGCGTTGATGATGGCTATCGAGTAAATACGAATATGGCGAGTCGGCAATGCTTGGGAGGTGATTGGTACCGATGAGTCAGGGTCCAGTGAGTGCATCGAGACTCGGTAAGACGTGATCAACTCAAATATGGGCCCATCGATCTCTTGATCTCTTGGTTCATTGCCTTTTCGTACGTCCTTTCGGAAATCAAGTCGCCTGTCCAACGATTGCGATACTCCAATCGATACCCTATCCAGGCCACTTTAGCATCACTAGACTCGTTATGGTGGACGTAATGAGCGGTAGTGTCTCGAGGAATCTCCGGCTCCATGTCATGTTCGTGAGTATCAATGACCTCAAGGGAAGAACTGTCAGAAGTCCCAAACTCGGAGCCTGCGGCAGCCATTTTGTGTTCGATAGTACCGTTGGTGAGTTGAGGGGTCGTATCGCCCACTCTTGAACTGCCCTAGCTGTCGATAGGAAGTATGAGTTAGGGCTACTGAGGAACTTTAGGATGAGTTCAAGAGTTTGTAGATGACATGCACTATCGCCCCAAATGTTGCCATATGGCTACCAATGAGGAAAGGACACGGTTATCATGCTACCGTGGCTGCCTGAAAGAAGGGGATAATCACGCAGCATCATATGCAGCTAGTAATGCAGTTCGCTAGATACTAAAGACTCGATGTTATATTCCAGACTGATATAAAACCCAATTATAGGCAAGTGCCAATCATGAGAAAGTTGTGGAAGGTCTTTCGGACGCTCTTTGCACAATCGGCGAGTATGTCAACGACTGTGCAACTGACCAGGAGCTTTTTCGAACAGAAGTCATGCAAGAGCTCATCGCAGACTTATACTCTCATATCTTCCTCTTTTTGACGAGCGTAATGGACTGGATAATGAAAAAAAGACGCCGGCGACTAATTGATTCGTTCAACGAAGACGTTGGAAACGTCTTCGAGGATGACATGGAAAAGATAAAAACGATTACAAAGCGAGTCCGCAACCTAGCGAAGCAAAGTTCACGAGCTGAGGCGCGAGTTACAAGATTAATCTTGGAGCAGCTTGCAAGAGACGCGCGCATCGGTCTTGAGGGTGAAAGACGACACCACGCTGAGATGAGATACCATGCTGAAAGTATAAGACGAGATCACGAAAGACGCTCCACCAGTTGGAGCGTTGAGAAACGCCAACAGCTTGCCGACAGCATAGTGGATTTACTAGAGGATAAGGCCTTGGGATGGCTGGAAAATTCCCATGGTCATCAGGAATTGTCAAGGCAAAACTATTCCAGGCCAACCTCGAACTTCTCACTTGCACAACCGAGTACCAAAGGTATATCAGCTGTCAGATAAAAGTCTTGTCTGGTCTGAGAGCTAGCTCTTTCCATTTTCAGCTCAATATGCATTTGACGAATTAGCTTTGAACTCTTGTAATTTGGAGGACCATTTCAGCAGAGACAGGGTTCGCATACCTGGTGGTTCGTTCAATCCCGTCGTGGTTGGTCCCGAAGTTCTCAGGCGCATCAGTGAGTGGGTCAAGGCTCCGCCTTCCAACTTGTTATGGCTCGAGGGGGAGTCTATAAAATGCGATGATTTCAATAATCCACTTACGATGATGACCGCGAAAATCATTGGTCTAGCAGAACAATTGTAGACACCCGTAGTGTCATACTTCTGTGAACTTCGGAGAGGCCAGAAACTACGCGTCGGGAATGAGAGCAGAGAAGCACAAGCGGCTATCACCTTAGTATACTCACTCATTAGGCAGTTGATTGAGCTCTTACCACAGGTCTTTGAAGCCTCATCAGATTTCTCGCCTGAGAGATTCCGATCTCTCAACGGCACCCTCCAGTATTGGCACACGGCCCTTTCTGTACTCACCGACCTTGCGGATATAACGCCGGCCCCAGTCGTTTGCATCATCGATGGGCTACATTGGCTCAATGATAGGAGTACCGACCACTGTCTCGCTGAGCTTGTCCGTGTCTTATGGGAAGGCAAATTGAAGGTGTTGGTCTCAACCACTGGAAGGTCAGTGGTTTTACGGGACCAAATTTTAAGGTCAGAGACTGTGTACGTAAGAGGCCAGAAACCACTTCAACATGGTGTCGCTATAGACCGACAAAATCTCGGTGTTCGTGGGAAGGATTCAAGTAACTCGATCTGTCCACATTCAAATATAAATTCGAGGAAGTCAAAACCTTGCTCTATTTTCTTAGTGAAAAGTAAGCTTAGAGCCAAAACGTCAAGCCAGGAGCTATATAATGGGTCGGAAGATTTACGGCCGATGCTCTTCTGAATTACCTATACTGTCTTGACACCGTGTGTCACTCTTGTTGAAATTAGAGGTCAGCTGAAATTCTTGGCAGCCCGGGATCAAAAGGCTGTACTCAGCGTAATGGAGGGTGCCCCATGTGCGAGGGGCACATTAATCCATAGCCCAATAGATTTAGCGGCGGCTTTGTTTCCCTTGCTAAACTTAGTGGCGCGAAAGGTTGAGTATGGGACGTTGCGCTAGCTAGTGGAGGTCCGAACAGCTCCGTACCCAGATGAAGAATCATTACCGGGGTGGCTCAGTAAGCGAGGACAATCGATTTGTCGCTCGGCAGTATAATTGAAAGCCAGTGATCTTCTTTTTCCGTTGGAACTCTTACCGTATTGTTTGAACATTACTTCAATAGAGCAACGCCATGCGATCCATCACTGTCGTATCATCATGTTTGGCCTACTCGACGCTCTTTGGAGGCCTGACGATAGCATCACTGACCGGAAATTACGACTTCTCAAGCTTTCTCACGGTAGAGACCTCCAATGGGCCGATTAAGGGCCACCTCGCCTCGAACAACTCCAGTGTGTTAGAGTATCTTGGCATCCCATATGTCAAGCCTCCTGTCGGCAACTTGCGTTTTGCTCTGCCTGAAAGTTTTACCAGCAATCGTTCTTATGAGGCGTCTAAGTTTGGCTTTGATTGCCCTCTCTCTCCTTCGCCTCAGATCGACTATCCAGGCATGACGCCCCAAGCACAGCGGATCATCGAATACTTCGCATCAGCTGCTGGGACACCACAGAGCGAAGACTGCTTGACGCTGAATATTTGGACAAGACGGACCAACAAAGTCCGCTCTTTCGGGAAACCTGTCATCGTTTTCTTCTACGGTGGACGTAAGTCTCATGAGAATGGGAGTAGAATTCTTACATCAAACATTCAAAGATGATAACCATGATAGCCATTATCTACAGGCTTTGCAATCGGCAACACATACAGTCCTTTCTATAACGGGAAATATTTTGCAGCAGCTCAGGACATAGTCCTAGTTACTGTAAACTACCGCCTTAACATTTTCGGCTTCCCCGGAGCTCCAGGGCATCCTCAGAACCTCGGCCTGCGGGATCAACGGGCAGCCGTTGAATGGGTACGTGACAACATTGCTGGGTTCGGTGGTGACCCGATCAAGATTACTATTGCAGGCCAATCCTCGGGCGGTGTCGCCGTTGACTACTGGTCTTATGCCTACACAAAGGACCCCATTGTCAACGGTATCATCGCGCCCTCAGGCAACGCCTTCAGCTTCCCACTTAACAGCCCGGGGGTACCGGAGCGGAACTGGAACTCGATTGTGGCGACAGTCAATTGTACGAATGCCACAGACGTAATGGAATGCATGCGCGCGCAGAAATGGGAGGATATCAAAGCTGCCGCGGCTACCGTTCGCCCGACGTCGAGCAGCAGTGTCCTCCGAGCCATTCCGCCATTTTACCCCACGGTTGATAACGAGCTTGTTTTCCCAGATTACGTATCTTTGACCAAGTCCGGGTCCTTCTCCCAATTGGTGTGTTTCATCCAATCAATTTGAACCACAATCAAAATGACTGAAATTGACTTTCTAGCCTGTTTTGCTTGGAAACAATGATGACGAGGACGGGTATTACAGAATACCTGCCTACGGTAATGGCGTCGTACCAACTTCAGATCAAGTTGAGTCGTTCCTCCTTGAATCTTTCACCTGTCCAAACTTCTATCAAGCGGAAGCGCGTCGTCAACGAGGTATTCCGGTTTGGGTGTACCGCTATTTTGGTGACTGGGATAATACCCGCCTGTTCCCTACTAGCGGTGCTTACCATGGTGTCGATTTACATATGGTATTCGGTGCTTCAGAGGATGTGAGCGGGATCGTGGCATCAGAGTCTCAAAAACAGACCACCTTACTCATACAAAGGGCGTGGGCTGCATTCGCCAACGACCCAATTAACGGACTAGGCTCTGTCGCCGGTTGGCCGAAGTTTGACCCAAGTGAGGAGTCTCTGATCCTACTGGCGCTTGATAATAACCCCGAGCCTTGTTTTGTTAAGCCAGAGATCTACAATGCTCCTTGTTCAACAGTCACACTGGGAGCTCTGGCTACGCCGGTTCCCTCTTGAAAGAGGTTGGTTAACAAACACAACACCCAAGGAGGCTTTTTCGAGATCTTCATTACAAAGAAGGATGATCAAGGTTTTAAGTAAAAGAGACTTCTTCGTATCAATAACGTAATGGTATGACTGTTCTTCCATCACCTAATCATGGCCAACACTGGAAATTGCCACTGCAAATCTGCTTTCGTAACCACGGTTCCTGAATCTATCATTATGTCCAGAGAGACTATCTTTACACGTTATTTCCTTAGTATACGTAAAAATTAGTCGCGTTGGGGTCTGCCTCTCTCTTTTTGCGGTTGGTGCGCATCAGGGCGAACTTCATCACCCAGGCGCAGATGATGACACCGATGGAAAACCCGATGCTAGCAAGCATGGCAGTGAGGAAGCGAGGAGAATCAGAATCAGGCCAGAGGTACGGGGTGTAAATGCTAGCCGCGTTGCCGAGTGTGTTAGCCATTGCAATGGCGACGGCTTTCTTCTCATCGGTCTGTGCGAGAACAGAGGAGGTCCAGCCGAGAATCAAGTTGTTCACTCCGTATGTGGCACCAACAAAAATCATGATACCTGTTTCAGCTTGGTCAGCAAATTTATGAAAAAGCGTGCAATCCCCACTGTCGTTCATCTTACCAGTATAACGGACGCCCATGTTAAGTGAGGAGACGGACATGACAAAACCGAGGCAGACGACAAGCTTGCTGATGGTGATATGCCAAGTGCGCTCGTTGTATTTGCCAGAGGACCAGGGAACAATAACACTGAAGATAGCGGAGAAAAGGTAAGGCGGACAGGTGAGAACGAGAGTAATGGTGGTGTTGAACTTCAGGGTCTTGACGACGGTGGGGAGGAAGTTTTTAAACCCGTTGGCGGACAAGTGAAGGTTGTCCATAAGACAAAAGACCCAAGTGCGCCAGTCACAACACGCCTCACGGAGACCCTTCCAGACGCTCGTGGCCTCGCGACGATCGGTGGTGTCATTGTAAATTCGAGTGTGGGCGAGCTGACGTTCCTCCTCGGTAAGCCATCGGGTCTTGAGAGGGCTGTCGGGCAGCAGAAAGAAGGCGAAGAAGGCTACAAGAATTGATACAGCGCCTTGGATTATGAAGAGCCTGAAAATGGCTCGTTAGCAATTGTTATCGTTATATCTTGGCTCATTGATTTTCTTGTGACTCAGAGTCACTTTTTGTTTGGCATACAACTCACCATTGCCATCCAGAGAGGCCTTGAAGACCGCCCATGCCTGAGAAGATGGGGGCAGCGATGAGACCGGAGAACGCACTAGCGGCCATGTTCCCAGTGTAGAAAATGGCCATGCGGGTTGAAACTTCCTTGCGAGTGTAAAACATGCTGAGCATGTACAAAGCACCGGGGTAAAACTTGTGTGGTATATCAGAAAACACGAAATTTGATTATGTGACTGTGACTTACTGGAGCCTCGGTGATTCCTAAGAGAAAACGGCATGCAAGCATGGTCGCGTAATCGTGACATTTGTAGGTCAAAAGACTGACGACCGACCACGCCATCATGAAACCTTTTGAAGATGTGAGTATTTCAACCTCTCCCATGTAGTCGTGGAATCATGTTACCAGCCATGTACAAAGAGGGACGGACTCTGTTAAGAATCATATTGGAGGGGACTTGGCCACAAAGGTATCCGACGAAGAGGATGGAGACGCAAGTGTTGTATTGAGTGCCCTTTAAACCAAGATCCTCGTCAAGGCCATCCAGCTTTCCATTAATCATGGCGTTTCTGTCGAGGAAATTAAGGAAGTACATGACCCAGAGAATGGGCTGTTGAAACTCCCATCAGTCGCAAGCTCTTCATCGAGTAGCTAATCATACGCGTGTAACTTACTAGAATATACCAGTCGATCTTTTTGACAAGCGCAATTTCTTTGGGGTCCGTCTTTGTGTGAGCCCCAAACTCGTCAACCTTCTCAATGACCGGTTGCTTCATGAGGGCGGGGTCTTCGGTGGTAAGGACGTGCTCCATTTGGTTGACCGCAACCTTGTCCTGAGGCGACGAAGGTCGGTCGTTGAGAGGTTGCGTCGCCATTCGCTTGGTACGTCGGACGTCAAGAGACAGCAGTGAATTTGAAGTCAAAAGGTTTATTAGGTGGAGGTCCAGAACAAGGACAAAGTTGGGAAGGAGGATGAACAGATTTTAGCTGGGCAACTACTTCTTTCAAAGCGAAGAGTTGACAATTGCTTTCCACTTAATTCGCAGACTGAAGAGACAAGGTCAAATTTAGCCCGAGGGACCCCAGATATATATCCACCGAAATTTGATACCAGCCCCAGCGCATGCACATAGAGCCGGCCGTACGAAGTCATGTTGACGGTTCGAACAGAAGCGGAGTTTGATGAGCATAATTGGTGGAGAAGCATCATTACCCCATGGGGTAGATGAGGTAGGCCGGCTTTTCCGCGAGAATGCCGAGTGCGGGGAAGCTAGAAAGGAGAGGCAGGCCAAGATCCTTAAGAGTCGTTTAAATTCTGAACTAGAGCTTATAGGTTTATTTAGGATGCCCAAGACGACTTTAGTAAAGCTAGGCGGTTGAGTACTAGGCTGTGTGCAGTGCTTCGGCCAAATCCTAAATGCTTCAGGGCCTCCGCAAGACCAACTTGCAAAAATAAATCAATACAACCGGAGCCATAGCAAATATATATCTCTCTATGCATATGTTACAACAGTTCTTGGACTGTTTCTACTAATCAGCTCTCCTCACATGGCTTGTCCGATTGATCGCAGCAAGAGCTTGTTGTTCTGTTGCTCCTTATAAACATGGTAAACACTACCATGAAAATGAGATTGGCAGTCTTCGTTGCACGGTACAATGAGGCGTTCTCTTTGGTGCTTCGTTGTCGCGGACTGCCACCCCAACTTCCAAGAGGCTTGGCGTTGCTGGCGTTCAGACAAGTGTTTTCCTTCGCACACCCATGCTTTTGTGCAGGCAGCGCCAAGGTCACCACGGAAAAAGGGCAGGGCGGATAAACGAGCAAATGCACACGGATATGTATTTTTTTCCATGATTGATCTTGACCGTTTTAATTGCTGGATATCAATTTCGGCCATAAACTATGGCGATTAGACATGCAGATGAGCTTATTTGAGTGAGTCTTAGATGCCCATCGGAAACCCCCCGCAATCTAGGAGCTGAGACGACGGAAGACGAATGAAATGACATCCATGCGTATTACAGACTAGCTGCAACATTCCCGTCGATGTGTGTCAATCATATTTCATGCAGCTCAAGTTGTTCTTGAAGTGACTCGAAATTTGAGTATATGTATGCCGGAAGCTGACCCACAAGCTCCCTTCCTCATTAACTTTCATCTAGGGGAAGTGTTACTTTACCTCCCCCAACGGTGAAATGCGGCAAATCCCGCTGCTTTACGATAGACCCCCTCCCCCTTCTTATCGTTAGTCCTCATGTCCGCATCCCTAGAGACTTCCTTTATATGGCCCCGGATCTTCCACAAGGCCCATCCTTCGCCCGCTAATTCTCCTTTAATGTTGCTTTGGCCTCTGCGACGATGCCGTCCGTACGGAGCATAAATATGCCCCTTCACCGATCTCTGTATGGATAAGCTTACGCTGCGAAGTGGCATGGCGTGCTCTCTACAAGGATCCTAAAAACTGAGAACTACTGTCAGTTGATCCTGCTAAAGCTGGTGTTATACTTCCCCAGACGCCGCAATTTCCAGCAGCACCTCATAGGGCTCCGAAAAATGGTTGTTTCTGTTCAAGAATTCCCCTAGGGTGCCATAGATCGACACTCACCTACTGTAGCCAAGGTAGGGGAAGGTATCTTTCATAAGGCGTTATGCCATGGTGGTGTAGACTGCTGGTGTCTGAATCGATGGGAGGGGCGATATTTCATTCGCAGCTTTTGGGAGATGATCCCGCCAAGCAATTCCATCTCTTTTGGCCTCTTGACTGGCAAGGACAAGGTCATACATCTCCACTGGGCCAAGATCTTAAGTGGCGCCTTGTTCGCCTTTCCCCAATCCTCCAGACCGCTCAGTTGCTTTCCAGCTGTGAGCCAAAGTCGAACCTTAGCGGGTCCAACGAGACGATTCCTAGACACCAAAACTTCTTTCCGTCTTTGCCATGACAGCTGTCACAAGGCAACGGGCTTAATGGAACACGGCTAAGTGCCAGCCTCAGCCGGCGTGGCTTCGGAAAAGGATACCTTACACCACACACACCAACTTGGCGTTGAACGAATACCTCAATGTTTTCTAATCGCCGCTGTCGGCGCTCGGAGTTACCCACCCATCGACGTTTAGAGAGTGTACACCAGGCGGAAATATGAGCTTCCCCGTTCATACAAGGGAATGCCAGACTCCACGGCGGCAGCTGATATTTCATTATTAAGAAAACACGATGTGAACAGATGATCGGCACAAGAACAAACTTTCGGTATGATTTTAGACGCGTCACGGGCCGTAGCCAAACTCAATCATTGGTATTATTGGGATGTCTCCAACTACAATTACAATTACAATTATGTCTGAGACTGATCATCATCTTGAGGTTTTTAATCTCCATATCGGTAGGATCCTGTGATTGTAAGTTGCCATTTAACTGCCTGACTTTATCTGTCAATCACGAACTCTGATAGTCGACAATAGCTCTGGCCAAACTGCAATATCTTGTTTTGAGGGCTCTTATCTTTTCATTTTTGTTTCCAGCTTTATTAAATATCTTTATTCAGGTCAGCTGGAGACACATTTGAGGAAGGCGTCCATTTACTATTTAATGCGGTCGATGCGGACCAAATCTGAAGCGTATCCCAGCTCCCCAGTGTCAGCTCCCAGTTGTCGGATGGGGTTAACTGCATAGCCCACGGTGTCGACAATCTTAGGATGAGTAATCAAAATAGTCGCTAAAGGAATTATTTCCCCGGTTTCGTTGCAAACTGGTGCAAAGTAATGCACGTGAAACATAGTCAAGGACGGCCAATAATTTTGAATAGTAATCGGCCGTTCATGTCCTCGGCAGCCAACCCAATCAAACCTTGCCCTTCGTCGTTCATGTCGGAGACGTTATGTAAAACCTCCGTCCCGCATTTTAGTCAGCAGTTCACCTACGTAAAAACTCCTCTCCGCATCCATCGCTCTTGCGCAACTGTGAGATCTGATTGTGCCCGAATTCTC
The DNA here is from genome assembly GCF_022836535.1 of Colletotrichum spaethianum. Lineage (NCBI taxonomy): Eukaryota > Fungi > Ascomycota > Sordariomycetes > Glomerellales > Glomerellaceae > Colletotrichum > Colletotrichum spaethianum. Next base: position 861,439 of record NW_026054777.1, on the reverse strand, counting down.
GATCACCGTACCTTGGAGAGGCTTCCCCGCACGACTACTCCAGCTTTGGATCAGAAATATTTTCTTGGAAGTCGAGAGACTCAAACCACTGTGAAAGGCTGGAGACATATCGTGTCGGCCCTAGAAGCGTTCTTAGCCATGGAAAACCGGAATGCTCGTCCCATTCCAAAATTGCGTAGAAGGAAGCCAACCATCTCCGACAACACCAGCAGCGATGAGATATTGAAGGTATATTGCGAACTCTCTGTAGTAGATCATTGAGATGCTTGATGCGAATTTGTTTGGAGGAGTTATCAGAAGGCATGTTGCAATACTGACGTGGGTTAGGTTCGCCGAGAACGGAACCGCGCATCACAGCAGATGTTTCGGAAACGTCGACAAGCGGCAGAAGCGAGCCTACGGCAACGAGCTCAAAGACTCGAAAATGTAATTGAGAACATGAGTCTTCTCTTCATTGACCTTTTCGACGAGGTCCTTCATGACAAGCAAATTGTCAAGCGTCATCCAGCGCTCCTCGCCAGGTTTCAGAGCTCAGCACATCGATTGAAAACACTAGTAGAGCCCATTATTGATACCGAAGTTCGGGATGAAAATCCGAGAATGGGGTCTCTCGAATTTGAGGGTCTGCGAGGAGACCATAAAGACATTGGACGATACTCGGCTGGCCAGCAGGCTCTCGAAGATCAGCAAGCGATAATCGCTCCAACAAGCGCTTTGGGTAATAACAGTGAGGTTCAAACTTGTGTCCCGGTTGTCGATGCAACAACTACACTGGGTCAAGGAATCAATTTTAACGCGTTCGAGAAGGCAAGTTACTGCCACACACCATTGGAAGGGCAGAATCCGGTATCTGCCACAGTCATAGACTCTTTTTCCATTCAATTACTGGAGACCACTTTGTCTCAGGCATGTCTCTTGCTCGACCGCGGTTTTGACTCAATATCATCTGAAGAAGTCCAGCGCATTTTCGGTTCCACGTTGCGGTTCCGAACACGTGAGCAGCAGTTAGCTTACATGCGCTGGTTACTCCGGTCGGACGCCAATCAGAAGAAACTTGCAGCAGGGATGCCGGAGTCGGATACACTCAGCGCCCTTCATGATGCCTCCCAACACGAACAACACGAGGCATACAACCAAGATGCAGGCCTTCCAATCACATCGCACCTGCCATTGGGTCACGAGACAACGCTGCATTTGCCACCGGGGTTCTTGACAGCGGTTGATATTCAAGAGCGGCTTCGGGGGCTCGGAGCAAAGGAATCAGGGCCGGATACTCTTGAGCTTCGTATCGGCGGGCAAACCTCCCATGTGACGAATATATCCGGTTGGTTTCCCGGGCTGAGTGATTTCAGTCCGTTATCCACAGATGGACTCGAACCATTTGGAAGCCTCATCCTGCATGTGAACGTTTCTCTCCTTATCACCAATCTCGCACACTCGGCCACCTGCTTCACAACAGGGCCTGCTTACTCTCAATATGGTTTCTCAAAAGCGGTTGAAAGCTCTTTGGTATCTTTTCATGACAATGGCTTCGCTGTCTCATTAGGTTAGTTAAGACCATTGTTAAGATTTAAAATATTGATACACGTTCGAAGAAGAATCTGTTGAGCATTTATGATTCAGAAATTGGCGAGCTAGCAGAAAGAAGCTTGTTTTCTGGTCGAGCAACCCGGTAACAACATTCACCACCTTCAAGGACTGTTAGATCGACGTTTGCAGTTCAAATAAACCTTGCGTGACCAGTGTTGATGTTGCACGGGGTGCCCCGAGAAACTTCCTACTGTTTGGGAACTACTCAGCAACCTTTACGTCACACCAATCTCTAAAATCTTGACCTTTCAAGATATACTCTCCATAGCTTTGCCTTACAGTAGCCCCTTTCCCCCATCGTCGTAGAGCTTGAGGACGGTCACAAGGCTTTCCTTCTGAACCCTTTCCCACAAGCTCCCAAACCCCTTTTCTCTCCCACGTTGGTCTTCTCTCCGAAACCATTGTTCAGCACTCCTAATGCGACCAGGATGAACTTCATCGAGCAATGCATAGTTCTTCTTGACCAAACCGTTGTTATCGGGCGAATCCCGCCACAACATCCAGAAGCCTGTAAAATTTTCGCGACGTGTCATGGTGGCTGGATCGTTTGGATCGGCATTGTAGGCAACCGGTCCATCTGCGGCAAGGTTCGTTGCGAAGTAATCATCGAAACTGACATCGATGTAACGTGCTGGCTTTCCAGTGACCCTTTGGAATGCCGCCGCAAGTTCTGTGTAGGTAATATGGTCAATGGCGACGTCGAGATTCATACCATGAGCACGCTCATAGTTGTCGAACAACCATTTAACGTAATATCCGCAGTCCTCAAGTGCAACAAAAGGTACAGAACCATTACCAAGCGGCACGCGCCAAGTAACGACACCATCCTCAACGGTAGGCGGCGTAAGCATATCAGCGTGGATCGTCATCTCCATGTAGGGAGCCGTGGAGAACAGCGCGGAGCTCATTCCATGCTTCTGCCGGATCTCGTCGTTTTGCTTCAGGATCCATTCGCCGATACGGCCTTTAGCGTCGATATGACCTGCGCGATATTCTGACCGGAACCCAGAGACCTTGTAGCCGTAAACAAGGCTGCCGTAGACGTAGAATTTAACGCCTGCCTCGATGGCTAGCTCATATGCCCGGATAGACCAGTACATCTCAGTCTTCTCTCCGCAGTTGAAGCCGTCAATATTGATGAAGGCACCCCAGACACCCCGAAATAGCTCGCGAAGTGACGATTCGGAAGCGAAGGTGCCGATGACAGGTTCTACAGTTCCTGGCGGCCCGCACGTCTGCAAGTCTCTGAATCGCGGACTGTTCCGGTCGCGAGTCAAAGCACGGATCTTGTAGGAGCCGGATTTGGCCAGATCGCGAACGACCGGCATGCCTTGAGCACCAGTACCGCCGATAATAGCAATGATTCGGGAAGACATTTTGGCGGATGATAGATTGGATGATTGGTTTCTGTAAAAGTGTATTTTGCTGTAACAGATTTTCTCGTGGGGATGGAACGTGCTTGTAGGTATGCTAATTGCAGGCCACGAAGGTTGTGACATTTCAACCTAGGAAAATACCAACGCCTTTATTATGCAACTTAAAAAAGTCTGGTTGGCTGGCATGCTATATCCCGCCTTGAATTTCAAGTTTAGTCAGACATCAAGATATGAACATGGCATGAGTAACAAAATTACCAAAGGTACTGGGAATTCATCATCAGTGATAGTCCAAGTGCGGACCCTTGACGTTAGCAGTCCGACCTATGTATTATTTCTTAGCGTACATGAACATCTTGCATTGTTTTTTTCGGAGGCGCAATTAGTAAGAACACACACTCTGTGTGTGGTCATGTTATGTCATACACCCGCACTGTGAAACCAGGATTTAGCAATGCTGTTTACTAATCATGGTAGTACCATTGCGACATTTATATCTTCCTTGAGTTTAGTCTACAGTCCGAGACAACCATATCATGCTCTACATCTACCCAAGCTTTTAACACAATGGGTGAGCAGACTCCACCTGCATAGGCGGGAGAGTACCAAGCTTGCTCATCTCCTTGTACATCTCAAAGATACTTTCCATGGTATCAACAAAGCCGGTCCAGCCGTATCTCCTTGCCTTATTCAAGCAAACGCTTCCGAAACGGTGATAGGCCCATTTCAACATGTAGAAGGACTCAGTATCTTCGAAGGGATCATGTGTGATTTTACCTCCCGACTCCATCATAATATCGCGCCAGGCCGCGGCATTCTCCTCCTCGTTGGCCCAGTCCAAGAAGCTAAAGCTCGACTTGCCAAACATAGGCGGTCCGTAGCCCAATGGTGATTCCTTGCCTCCGCATCCCATCCCAATCGTCTCCATCTTAGAATCGTCATCCGGTGGAGGGACTACGCCCTTGGCCCCAAACCAGGACGCCAGCTCGGTAAAGAATCGTTCGTATGTCAGAGGACCTCCGTCATTGGAGTTGAAAGCCTCGTTGCCGCAATGCTTCTCCAATGCCGCCCACTCAGTTAGGTAACCCGTCATTCGCGCTGAGCAATGGTGGTACTCATACTGCCACTGCTCCCAATCGCCTCCAAAGAACAGTGGTTCGCCCTTACGAGCTTGCACCGCGGCGTAAACGGCGAATGGGTAAAACATGTTCATCGCGGCATGTGTTGACGCACCGATGACCGCAGCAGGTCTGATAACATTCCACGATGTGCCTTGCTTCTCGCAGTAGGACTTAAGAAGGTCTTCTTGAGGATAGTAGAAGTTGGGAGCAAGGTGCCTTGGCTGCGGGTCTGACTCGAGTTGCGGTGTGCGCGCGCGACCAATCTGCGTCCCGTAGTTCTTGCCACCAGTCTGGAGAATGAAGCGGGCAGGCCTGATATCCGCAACTTCGAGAGCCTCCAGAAAGTTCTTCAGTAGAAGAACGTTGCTCTTGACGAGAGCTTCGGCTTCAGACCAATCTTTGTGGATGTAAGAGTAGTAGAAGACGTAATCAGCGCGGACGCCTGCCAGCTTCATGCTCTTTGCAATCAAAGCAGGGCCGTCAAGGAAGTCGCAGGTGACTATTTTAATACGGGATCGGGCTTCATGTGATAACAAGGCCATCATAGACTCGGGCGGAGGTCTACGCGAAAGACCGTATATTGTCTGCCATCGCTGAGGGCTGTCGAGAAGGGCGCGCATGGTATTGAAGCCAGAAATGCCATTTGCTCCAGTAATAATGGCAGTGAGTCCCGTGATAGACTCATTGAATGTCGGGAGGTTCCTGTGAATGCCGACCTGGCGAAGATAGGCAGATGAGGAGCTCATGATGGGTCTTATGCGCTGTGAAGAGATAAGTAGAGTGAGGTGGATGATGAGCCAAACGAACATGAACAAACTAAGTAAGCTTGAACCTATTTATTATTTCTCATCGACACATTTCATGATCTGTTCCACCATCCGTGTGTCATACAGCAATTCCTTCCAGATCCGTCCCATAGCTGTCTGCTTCTTCGTCATTGATTCTGGAGTTTTGCACAAACTCACAGTGTTAAAAGCTCCCGGATCGGACCCGGAGTCATGTAATCGGTATGAAGCCATGTTCACCGATGTGGAGCAGCTGGAAAACGGCCAAAAACAGGTCCACACATGTCCGTGTTAGGCCAGTTGCAGCGTGAAAAAGTGCAAACTCGGCGTCGAACTAGGCCCCGACGCCATTCACGGCCCTCACAGTGCTCTTGAACCATTTTGTGGGGCGGCCCCTTTTCGTGTAGTTTGCAGAGAATATGACACCGACTTGTCGGGTCCTTCACTGGCCCCGAAGTCCGTCTTTCGTCTTATTTTCGGCCCTTCTCGCCAGTAAGGTAATCTCCATCCTGTTACTCACATTTGAATAAAATGGAAAGCATTCTCCAGGATCCAAATGCCTCGCGGAGTGATGTTACGTCAGTCGTGTTGGACAATACCTGCATTCAACTCATCAACTATCTACATGAATTTCGGCTGCTTTCTTGGTTTCATCTAGCATGACTTTGAAATTACATGTTGCCTTGCTGTCTCCATTCCCGCGACAGACAGGGCACTCTCGGCCATGCACAATCAACTGGTAGTGCAGCGCGAACTTGATCTCGTTAGGAATGCGGGCATCAAGATGAGCCTGCGCCATCTCCCTAGACGCCTCGAGCGGCCGCCAACCCCAGAGCCCAGTGATGCGGTAAATATGTGTGTCCACTGCAAATGTGTCTCTCTTGAGGCAGATACTCAACAAGCAGAATGCACATTTCGGCCCGAGACCCCAATAGCTCACCACCTCCTTGACGGCTTCTTCATCGCTCGCGTTGAAGAGGAACTGAAGATCCCACTTTCCATGACGTTCTTTGACATCTTCCAACAGCTTCATCAGTATCTTCGCCTTGCGGTTTTGCATACCGCCGGGTCTGAGTGCGTCCACCAACTTGTTTATACCGCCCTCTACTATCGCGGCGTAATTGAAGGTTGAGCCGTAGACAACTTTCAAATTTTTCATCGCCCGTTTCGCATTGGCCCAGCTGGTGGCCTGGCTGAGGGCAGCTACGACAAGAGCATCCATGACATACGGATACTCCTGTGACGGAGCATCTGGATCAGCGAAATTCTCGCGGACCACATCGCCATGGAGCTTTTCGAGGATGTCGTGGGCAGTCTGACACTCTTCCGCTGTCGGGCGTAAGAAGTCTGGGTACGGCGACGAATTGGCGTGCTTGGACCACGCTGTCCACTTCTTGTCGGCCAGCTTCTTAGCTGATGGTGAGTCCTCAGGACATCGTGGAGAGGCGGCCTCGCTCTTGATGTTTAGGACTGGTAATGGCTGGTTGACTTCCGTCACAATGGGAGAAGTGCAAGGGGGCTCTTCCTTAGAGTCCGGTGACGGGCCGAGTGGAGTTTTATTTGAACGACCACGACCTCTTGTCGTTTTTCTGGACTTTGAGGTCTCCAAGTTGTCGCGTTTTCTCTTGTGTGGCGGCACGATGCCAGCCAAAGCCGCAGAGGCGGCCCTTGTTTGCATTGCTGCCGTACTTTTGAAGCCTTGGGTATTTGTGGCTCTCGGAACCAAGGCCCTAAGGAAAAGTTGATGGGGAAATGAATGAGTAGAGTGATGCCAGATGTGCATGTGTTAAGTAAGAAAGTCGCTTTTGCTGTCTTCGCATGAATTCACGAACGTCCACGTCCATCTGGTTACATGATGTGCACTTAATAAAAACAGTTGCGAGTAGTCAGTCGGCCCCACTGCAAAATCAATCTGTCTAGGTAGCAAATTACCTCGCATTTTGTACAGTAGAGACGGACAATTTGACAAGCCTAGCTGCCCGAGGAGAAAGTACGTTTGGGGGAATGACGGCATCGATGTTAGTTCCCCTACGATCTAAGCTGGGCCCCACAACTGCTTGGATCGCACGCGCTAGGACCTCTCAAAGGCAACTATCCAACCAAAGTCCATACTCACGACTACAGTGTGTCTTCTGTAGAAGCCGGTTCAGGTTTTGAACTTTGTGGATAAAACTCCTATAAGCGTTTTCTAAGCACCTTATAGAATAAGTTCATTCCGAATGTGACTCATTGCGTGTAGCCTATTTCCATCCACAGTCACGATCAAAGCCAAACCGATGTATTGGTCCAAGCAGAAGAATTGCCATTGGCAACGAACCGCTCATATTGGGTAGCGCTAAATGATGCACAGCCCAAGCTCTCTCTCAGCTCCAGCAACATCTGTGTCCCTTTCTAAAATCATTACTCGTCACAGCCAACGTATGGACATATACTCTGCCTAACTTCGACTGGCCCCTTCCAAGTTCGAAAGTCTTTGATTCATTTTCCGTCACGATGTGCGGTTGTATCTAGTGATTGTGTTGAACGTCTACGGCGTGCTCCTTGCGTACCACATACTCCATTCCTTGCGGCTTTTCGGTGTTTGCGCCGCTCTTGGAGTGCTCGGTTCTCTCCTGCTTCGCCTGCTCAGCCATCTGCTGCTTGGCCTCGCTCTTGCCGGCAGGGTCCTCTATTTTAAAGTTAAAATCTTCAATTGTTGCATGCAAGCTAAGTATACATACTGTAGGTGTCAGTCTGAGGCTGGTACTGAGGCATGTTAACGAATTGAGTGGTCCGAGGTGGGTTTGAGGTATAGGTTGCGGTCGGAGGAAGGCCTGGTGAAAGAAGGTTCGTTCTGGACATGATAGATTCGGAAACACGAAGAATCATCAGAGCAGATTGCCCTTTAAGAATTGAGGAATCCAGTCAGACTTATGCTCAGATGCAATCGTGATCTCTTTACCTATGACGTACAGTTGCGTAAATTGAGCGTCATGTCGCGATCGGTAATCATTGGTGTTTCCACTTGACATCGACGGAGGGTCAAGATGTGGACAAAGCCGGAGCAGCCATCTGGGGCAACGTTTGACCACTGAGAAAAGCCTAAAAAATATGTCATCGAGCAACTCTTAGTTGCATTCGAGTGTTCATTCACCCATTTGTAGCCCAGTTTGTTAGCTTAAATATTTTCACATACCACGTGTGCCATCGTCAATCAATATCTCACCCTGAACCCAGCCGCAGCAAACCGACAATACACTATAGTAAGGGATGAGGTAGAGTTCAGTCGAGTTTCTGATCTCTCGTGTCATATTTGAAGCACTATGTGTCGTGCTTATGCACGCGATAGTAAGCAGTTCCATCGCTGTCGATGCCAAAATCGCAGCATCATTTGTGGTCATTTGAGAAAAGGAGGCAATAGCACTAAACGTCGTCTTGAGCCGCCATCTTCCGAGGCCCTTTTTCATTTTTTAATCCGAAGTCCTTAGGGAATCCGCCTTTCGGTTCGCCTATCTTTACCGAGTCCAAGACTGACTGCACAGTGACCAATAGTATAGCTCTGGTCCTACAATCGAAACAAAAACCGTTGGGGGTAAACCCGCTCCTCGATTTTTGGACTCCGGTCACTACCTGAATAATTACGCTTTTTTCAATGAAGGAAGAGAAATAAAACGTTTCCTGGGCGTCCCTCGCGGCTTGGGCATTGCCATTAAACAATTCCTGCCAGAAGCCCCAGTCCATATCCATGCCTTCGGTCACGCTTAGCAACTCCCCACCAGTGTTGGCCATGGTTACATTGCATTCTGTTAGTGGTCCTGGCTGCGAGATGTGGAGACCACAACTGTTCTCTCTCGGCAGGTCATGTTCTTGATACATGTATAGTGGTGTCTCAGGGCCGGTACTATCTGTAGCCGTCGAGGCCTGTTGCGCAGACTGGGGATTTTGCGACAACGCAGCCCATCGACGCGCTAGCTCTACTATGCATGGCGGCTCCGCGACCGGCTCCAGCCCGTTAGCTCCAACGTTCGCGACCCGCTGGTTCCAAGCCTTCAGCGTGAGGTTGCCGAAGGGCCCAATACAACGGGTCACTGGTGTCCGAAATGAAGCATGGATGGTGCTCGTACACCTGGGTGATGATGAACCAGGCGGCGTCGACGATCTGGCCCGTCTGTCGCCCAGATAGCGTGCTGATGAGCAATACAAACGTTTCAAACGGGAAAATTTTTGCAATGTGCCAGGAGTAGCGCCGTAACGACTCGGTGGAGTGGGCCATGATGTCGTATCGTACTACCTCGAGGCTATTCTCCAGGAGCATGTCAAGCTGTTCCAAAGTCAGGCCCGAGGCCGTCTCGGGATGATGAATAGGATGGTAGACCGACAGCCTCAATTGGCATACTGCTGAACGAGCAAGGTGGGTTGTCAAAAGATTCAACGGAATGCCAGCGTCAATGTTTTGCAGGTATCTCTGCTCGATGTGGTTCTCAAGCTCGTCGATGGATTTCAGAAACGTCATCTTCCTCTCCGGCGTTGTCGCTAGGCCGAGCAGGCACTTCTGTTGAATCATCCACACGCCAATCTCGATGCGGACCGAGCAGAAGACCATCTCGGTGGTTACCGGTGATGGACGGGGCAGCGAGCTCATCGAAGGAACGAGATCTCCGTCGTTGACATTGATTGGCTGTTTCGTGTCGCTGCAGAGCTGGATCTCTGGGCTCAGGGAAGCACCCGTCAACTGAGCTGTCCGGCCGTCCAGAATGATGATCTGCCACCAGACTCGGCGCCGTAGCTCAGCATCAAAGGGCGTGAGACCTTTCAACGAGCTTTCTCGGTGCAGGCCCATCCTCTGACCCATACGGGTTGCCAGTCCTGTTAGAAGCCACAGAATGTCGTGATCACAAGGGTGACGGAGAGAAAGCTGTCAGGATGTCAGCAGGGGAAATTCCAAAATTGCAGCACCCCGACAATCATGCGACTCAGACGCTTACCAGGTAAAGAGTGAATGCCTGGAGTACTTTCAAGTTTGTCGGCCGCCGAAAGTCGACTTGGCTCAATGCTACCTCAGTCGCGTGGCAGTACCTGGCTAAGTGTTTTTCCTTCGACTCGCCGAGCAGCTCCCGGCATTCCCCATCCGTCAAGGAAAAGATTGCCACAAGGTAGATGGAGAACAACAGGGCTTCGGTTGGACCGTCGGTTGAGGAGGGCTCGGAGAGAGATCGCAGAATTTCTTCCTGGACCGAGGGTCCATGTAGAATCTTTGTCAATGGGTGCACATTGGCCGTGAAGACTTGCCATAACCTGCCAACTGGTGCTGTCTCTTCGGTCAAAATGGCAACTGCCGAGGCCAATGCCAAGTTTGGGATTATTGCCTGACCGATAACTTCGGCAACTGCAACAAGTACGCCTGCAGGTTGTGTGACAAGCAGGTTTGCGGCGTTCGAGATAAGAGAGGCCTTATCGATGGACTCGAATCTGATGATTTGAATGTCACCACGCTCCAGGTGGATGTCAATGGAGTCTTTGACAATTAAGTCTGGGGATCATATGCTGAGGCTGCCGTTTCCAGGAATCGGTACCCGGCATTATGATTGTAGGGTTTGGACAAATATGTATTTGGGTCTGCTCAACACTAAGAGACCTCTTAAAGCTAGAGCCTCGAGGCTTATTTCCCCTATCCACTACGTTGATCAAAGCGGGACCAAATCCGGCGCTGTTGTGTGATCCAAGTTCAGATATGGTGGCAGACATCTGTAGAAACATTGTATGCAAGCGCTTACTTCTTTCAATTGAAAATCTGTCGTTCGGAATCCCAGAAGCATTAGCAACGCGTTGTTCATGTACGGCGTATAATGACCAGTGATCTCCGGTTCTTGAGTTAGCGTGACCTGCGGTACAAGCCAAATTTGACAACACCGACGGAGCTAGCGCCGAAGTGCGATGCAAGTGCGATGCCGGTGCGGTGAAAGTGCGGTCGCCCTCCTATTCGCTGGCATCCTCTGCTCCATCCGTCCATCCATACATAATAGCGTCACACTTCCAACTACGATGGTAAACCAGCGTCCGCCCAGCGCTACTCAGCTGGATGGTCGCAAAGGTGCGGTATAATTAGGTTCCCCTCAGCATTCCATTTCCAAGCTTTGCCAACTAATCTTACAGTCAAGGCTTAAGACTGGCCCTCCCGCTTAGAAGACTACCCTTAAACTCGCAATGGACCCCATGTCTGCCGATGGGAATGGAACGCGAACTACGCTGTTGCCTATTCTCCGTCCTTCTTCACGAGATTTTACGCGATTGTCAAACTCTCCAATGAGCGGGCCAATGTCCAGGGGTTTCCTGAACGATGCAGAAGTGTCATACGCATTGTCCGGCAAGAGGAAGAGTACGCCCCGAAAGCTGGACAACGAGAAGTGTCAGCTTTGCAGGCAACACAAGTTGAAGGTGACATTTCTTTTCATCCCCTTATGAACCTGGCATCTCTCTACTTAGGAAACTGAGGAACCGGCAATGATGGCTGATGATAGATTGTTAACATTTTCCAGTGCACGCCGCAGCCTCGCGTATGGCCGCAAAAGTGCGACCGATGTATTTCCAAAAGACTGCAGTGCTCACCTGGAGAGGTCAAGCGGAGGACCAGACGGCCAGCTTTGAGTGAGGAAGAGCCCGAAGATACTATCATCAACCCCCCAAATGCTCCAGCGATCCCAGGGAACAGTCATGAAGTCTGTCGTAAGACTTGGAACACCGAGGATGTGTATGTCAGAAGTTTCCCACACGTGCATATACCCCTTTCGTCACGCCAGCTGATGAGAAATAGTATGAACATCCTCACCATCGTTCAACTCCTGAACAACGAGTATGAGATTCATCATAGTCAAAGAACATCTCTCAGTCATATCTTCCAGTTTTCCGGATCAGACGGGCAGCCTCAGGTACCATACGTCTCTAGCCTGCACCAGAGCCTGCCTCTTCTCAAAGACAAGCTTTCAATGGCTTTCAAAGCACGCCTCGGACGAGGATCTCTTCGTCCGGCAGAGAGAATAGTCCTCGAAATCGCACTTGTTGATTTGCACGGCGATCTGTCACGACGTCCGGTGATAGCAGGCCACAACGCTGATAGGCCACCGATTTGGGCCCAAGTGTGTGACTTGCTCTTCCGAGTGAGGTCGCAAACCACAGAAAAGTTTGGACTGAGACGGCTGGCCTCTCTGGCCAGTGACATGTATTCCGAGGATCTGATGATGAGGTTCGGATTATACGAGTGGTCCCAGGTTGAGCAAGGGTTCGGCTCCGAGTGGGCACACCTGCTCCCCTACTCCGTTCTAGGGCCACTGCTCTTCGACAGTGGTGAACACTACCGCGAGCCAAGGTGCTACGTCAAGATTTGGATCCACGACGTTGTCACAAGAGAGGGCTCAGGGTTCGGCCTTGCACCACACGACTTTGCCTCTATCCCGGAACAATCATGGACCCTGAGCGACCTGGCCTTTCTGGCCGTTGAGGTGGGATTGAACGAGAAGGACAACCAGGGACTCTCACTGATGCACGCCGCAATCCTAGATCGAAGGCCGGATATCGTTCGACAACTCATCGCGCGGGGTGCGAAGCTGTCTCATCGGATCCGAGGGAAGCGGTTTTCTCTGTTCCACTTTGCAGCAGCGGTCGGGTGTCCAGACTGTTACCTAGAGTTGCGCTTCCACCCGGATCTAGCACCGGCGGAGGAGATCCGGGACCGAGACGGCAGGCTGCCACTGCACGTCGCCGCTCTGCACGGACATACCCGGGTAGTCGAAGCCATCCTGTCAGCGAACTGCAACGATGCAGATTACGTCAATAGTGAGACATCAGATTCGGGTCAGACTGCGTTGTCTCTAGCCACTACCTATCCGAATAATGGCGACGCCGCCGAATTTCTGGCGCGGTACCCCGGTGTCAACTTTGTCGTAGATCGCGACATGGACCAAACGGTGCTGCATGTGGCGGCATCTCACAGGAAATACTCCCTCTTCCAGTCTCTACTCTCCATCGTGCCTGGAGGGCTGATCAATACGAAAAACGAGAACGGCGAGACGCCGCTGCACATACTTGCTCGCCACGGTGATCGGGAGACACTAGAGGCGTGTCTGAGGGTTCCAGAGGTTGACCCGGACATGATGGCAGGTGACGGGTCTACGCCCCTCGCCAACGCCGTGATGGAGGCGAGAGTTGGTGCGGTGAAGATACTGGCCGTTCGTGAGGACGTCGACATCGCAGCATTACGACGACCATTGGAGCCGCTTGGAGGGTCGGCTCTTGATTATGCAAAGCAAGAGGCGGAAAGCAACATCATGCATAAAGAGTATGTCAATGTTTTGGAGTTCTTGAGAGATAAGTTTGAGGAACTTGCGGAGGATATCGATGGTTGCGGGTTGACTGAGGAGTCAGATGAAGAGCTGTGAGGGTCATGGGCATTGTCACAGAGGCGTGGGTGAACGTTGATGCCCTGTTATGCTCTTTGCAAATGGAGAAATGCACTTGAACAAGATAGGCGTGTGGCAACACGAGTCACTTTCATTCCATTCCTGTCTGTTGAGTTTTCCTTTTCCCCCTTCTTCTTTACCGATATACATCTGCTACACAGCAACACAGATCCACCCTTTAAGTCCGCCTCCAGTATGTGGTCGCACTATCTCCAAATAATTACAGCTCGCTGTGGGAAAAAATGTCAGTTTAGTTCCCAGAAGTTTGAAGGGCTGGCTACACACGGTTATAAGAATAGCTTTTTGATGTCTTGCCCTCGACTCAGCAAACTTTTTGACGCTCGCCCAGCCAATTGGCCCCCATTGTTGACTACGAGGACATCCTAGATCCGATGGGGTAAGGTGCGCTACCGGCATCACCGTCACAGCACCGGTGGTATTTGTGGAGCATCAGTCCGAGTGTGTGCCGTGTGGGTGACGGGAGGGGCCGAGAAAGATCTCGGCCTCGCTAAACGCATGGGCATCTCGTATCCAGTTTCGGGATGATCCATTCGACGTCTGGCGAAGCGGTGATTCCAACCATGCCTGAGTCTTTGCACGACTGGCATGAGTGCGATAAAGGCTGTGAAGGAAGCGACGATGCCAAATACCATGGTGAGTATCTCGTCGACGCCGACTGAGGATTGCGGCGACCCAGCTGTGCCCATACCGATCGGGAAAAGACTAAGAACGGAGTAGGTGGTGGGGTCTTATGGCAGGACTATGGCAGCTGAGACCGCCTTTGAAGCGCAGGAACTCTTGATGGTAGGGCGAGAAAGGAATTGTCTCTTGATGCTATATTGAGTGATGGTAGAGACGAAGAGCATGAGAATATAGATCTTGCGTCGTACGAGATGGTCTCTCGCTTTCTTAAATCATCCCCCGGGTCCATACTGATTGTTTGTGCGACCAATAGTGCGAAGCTGGTCCAGTTCCCTCTTCATTGCCTGGGATCTCGTGGGCGAGAATGGGCGAGGCTCATCCATCGTCACATCAAGTGCGATATGTGCGATGATCTTGCTACAGGATTTTGGGGGAATCGAAAAAGATCTAAGTGCGATGCGTGCGAAACCAATCGAGCAGGGTACAGAGGCTGTTGATCGATAACGCAATCAGGTATTCCTAGGTTCCCGGATGCGTTACCCAGCCCGATAGCATTGATCAGCCTGCTCTCGTCAAGTGCGATGAGGAGTGTTGTAGAAGAAATTGAGATCACTTTAGTTCGATTGAGGTGCCGATGGGTCTGTGGCGTATTGGTCTGTTGCCTGACGAGGACTTAACTACCAAGATTGCATTGTAGTGCGACGAAACTGCGAAGCGCCCAGGAAGCGTTATTTGTTGCTTGGCATCCAAACCAATGTGGTCAAAGACCAGCCAAACATGGACATGGAACGAAGACACGCGGGATTGCCCTCGAACGGGCTGTACATAATTAATCAGCAAGAGACCGAAGGGCAAAAGTGCGAAAAGTGCGATGGCAGGCATGTTGTTAGCTCCCACACTTTGGTTTGAGCCGCAGGTTGAGGCGCCCGTCTGACCAACGTAGAAAGATCTGCTAGGTAAGGCAAAGTGCGACGCAAGTGCGAAAGAAATGGCTTACTCCGCAAGGCACTCGTGAGGGAACATTATGACTTGTCACTTCAAGCCCCTGTATGTCACCGCGCCCCTTGAGAGAGATGCAGGAAGCGGCAACACCTATGCAGGCGACCTGGGCTGGCCATCGCACTTAAGATGTGCGAAAGCCAATCATACTGAGGCGAAGCGCTGCTCTTTGCCAGCTGGCGCACGGCCCCTTCGCTGCTGTTCAGTTGAGCTGATATTCTCAGGCAGTTAGGTGGATGGATTTATCACATCGAGTGCGACAAGACGTCAAGAACCCATCCCATATCCATTCAAGTCTCCATCTTTTCTCCAAACTGGAACTCATAGATTTTTGGCATTTAATCAGGCAAGTATTTCGCTGCAATCCCGAACACAACACATAACTGGCTTTACCCCGCATAGGGGTTTTTGGACGTCTTGCCGCACTCGATGGGATACCTAAATCCGGCACGCCCTTCCCTTCGCACTTTGTGCTGTCTTGAACCCATTGTATGTTTGTCTGTACCTTACACCCGACGACGTCTTTGGAAAAGCCGTCCCGATTTGTGCACTATGTACTACTCCTATCACTCTCAAGAAGACCGTCCCGGATCCCATGAGTTGCGCCCTTCTTCCCAGAACTCTCCCATTCCGATCAGTTCATGGGAAGTTTTAGTTCCGAGCCCTATCCCCAATACACGCCAGAGCGATGTGGTATCTGCGGGACAAAACCAACACGATACACCCACAAAAAGAAGGACCCCCCGGCAGTTGAACAATGCAAAGTGTCATAGGTGTCGCACGGATAAAGTCAAGGTATTGCAATCTCCTCATCCGGTCTTGCTTTTAGTACTCGCTAAGGCAGAGACTCCAACTTTTAGTGCAGTCCACAGCCTCGCCAATGGCCACAAAAGTGCGACCGTTGTCTTGCCAAAGAATTGCCATGCTCGCCCAGCACAGTTAAGAAAAGAGTTAGGAGACAAGCGCACCTGGGTCCACTGCTGGACATTGCAGATACTTCAATTCAGGCCGGCCGCGAATCCATGATTGAAGGCAACGTATCGCTCCCCCGCATGAGCCTTGGGGTTGTCCAAACTAGTTTTGACGTTGCAGACCAAGAGTGGAGCGAAAGAGATCTGTAAGTAAAAGAAACATCCCTCAAGTGAGCCTTCAAACTGACGGACCCTGAGGATCAACCTCTTTACTCTGCTTAAACTTTCCAGCAATGAGCAACTTTTCACAAGTGTACAAAAAGACAATATAGTCGAGTTCTTCGGATACGATTCGGCCGAAAAAGGTTTCTGGAGTATTTGGTCGTCTAGCTTCGGTCTCCCTTCCTCTTTTTCAGATCTACGCCAGCCTGGGAGCGTTAAGCAAACGCTCTTCGCGGCTTTAGCCAAGCGATTATCTATTTTGGACATGTACTCGGATGAAGCAAGAATCATCACTAGAGCCTTGGTCGTTTTACCCGACTGTGATCCAGAGTTGGATGCAAAATCGTTGGAAGAGAGGCATACAAAGCCGCTCGGTACCGTCGTGAGCGAATTGGCTGAAATTTTTGATCGTCAGAGATTCGATTTCGCCGAATTCAGAGCCATCGCGAGAGACTACGCAGCCGACATGCAGAGGCTGATGACTTCGCGAGGCCTCAGCCCGGGGCCGAAGGGCTTTTCAACGATCGACATGGATACGAAGAAAGTAATTCTCACTTTTGTCTTTGGCTGTGTTTTCTTGAAAGCGAGATTGAATGGTAACAGCAGATTTTATACTGCCATCTCCTCTCTCGATAACTGGGTACGGGATATTCTTGTTCGATACGGCGAGAAGGACATAAACATCCCGAAAGACTATCTCTCGAGAACCGATCCTTGGCATTGGAAATTGTCAGACGTGTCGTTCCTAACCGATGAAGTCGGCTTCAACGAAGCAGACAACCAGGGCCACACACTGTTGCATTTGGCCCTTTTGGGGGACAGGCCAGCCATAGCCCGGGAATTGTTGAAACTTGGAGCAGATGCTGACCCCAAGCCAACACCAAACGGGCACACCCTCTATCACTATGCGGCAATACAAGGAGACGTAGGAATCTACAGGCAGTTGCGGTCACACGAGAGAACGGTGTTTTCAGAAGAGATCCGAGATACCGACGGTTTCTTGCCTTTACATCACGCCGTTTCCCAAAGTCGTCTCAAAGTGGTCATGGCTATCTTAGCACTACACTCTGAGAGTACTGGATACGTCAACGAAGAAGTTGGAGAAACCGGAAAAACTGCTCTTTGTTTGGCTATCGAGTTATTGAGCAAGGTCAACAAGAACGGCCAAGAAGTCGAAATGGTAAAGTTCTTAGCACAATGCCCAGGAGTCGACTTCCTCGTCAACCGTCGAACGAAAGAAACGGCATTGCACACGCTGACCCAAAGATGGATTCCTCGGCCTGAAACGAAGGCCCTTTTCATCA
Organism: Colletotrichum spaethianum; assembly: GCF_022836535.1. Taxonomy (NCBI): domain Eukaryota; kingdom Fungi; phylum Ascomycota; class Sordariomycetes; order Glomerellales; family Glomerellaceae; genus Colletotrichum; species Colletotrichum spaethianum. The sequence continues at coordinate 844,057 of NW_026054777.1, read as the reverse complement.
TTCTTCTTTCGGTGGCGCCTCAAAACAACATCAACTTGCAGGACAAGGAAGGCAAAACACTACTGCACAACTTGGCCAGCCACAGCGCGTGGAAAAATGCCATAGTGAGAGCCCTTGCGAGACCCTCAATCCAGCCAGACTTGCGGGACAACTCCGGTCGTACCCCTCTCATCAGTGCCATGGTGGCGCTCAACTTTGCTGCCATCAGGGCCCTGATGGTTCGTCCCGACGTTGATCCTTGGGCCTTGAGGCGTCCAGTTGAAATTGATGGTTCAGTGCAAACGGCTTTAGATTATCTTTCAGCATACCCTCAAAAATCTAGCTTTTTTTGGTTACAAGGAGACCTGATTCTACCGTGGATCAAGGAACACTTCAACGAACTGACGAGCGATCTTGTATGTAACGAGGTATGAAACCCAGGTCGGTAGTGTGTCGTCAGGTAGAGGAGCACTTCATTACGTATTTGATGTAGAGCCGAGGACAATCATGTGACTACCATCAAGTCATCCAAGCTGTACGAAACGTTTCTCGGCCGTAACTCCATTCAATATGGTGATTCCCTGGCTCCTAAGACGGACAACACCATCAATGTTGCCCATTTCGAGTACTTGACTCAGTCAGCTATGCGGAGAGCATTCAATGAAGTGGAACAACTCAGTCCTAACGGTCGACAACACTTGAAGGTGTGTCTTGACGGTCCAATAATTGAATGTGACGCTTGACTTGGCGGGGTTTGATTCTCTTCGACATAATAGCTATAATCTGAGAGTTGCCCGAGGATTACGGTAGGGAAGCCAAGGGGTGCTCGGGAAATGCTGAAAGCTGAGTACCGGCTCAAGCCCAAGGCCCGAAAGCTGGAAAATGGCTTGGATGACGATTGTGTCTATCGAGGCAGTATGAGGCTTACAGAGGTTAGTGAAGAACAGCAGTACAGTTGTCATGCAGCTATGTTGGGCTTCCCTAGCCAAGTTTTGTTCACTTAGAGACGCTGTGTAAACACGACAACAGGATCCCTGTTCCAGATTCGACACAACAGAAAAGGTCTTGCGATCATATGGGCTGTGTTGAAGCTTTTTGAGGAGGTGGCAGAGGGGTCAGCTGTTCACCCTTCCGAGAATCGCACGATTGCTCCGGTGAGAGAACTTAATCAACTCGGCGATGTATCATTTGCGAAGCCAATGCCGTTTTGTCAGCCCATACAAATGTACCGTTAGCTTGATCTATCTTGGGCATCGAAGACGTTTGCTGACAATTGCGCACCGACGATGGTGGTTGTCCCGACGGCGAAAGGCAATATCGCTTAACAGCAGGACCAGTCTTCGTCCCGGGGTCGGACGACCCGAAGGGCGGGGATCGTGCCGGACGAACCCCTGGGAACAAGTCCCACCGATTACTCTTGAAGCGATGTAACGCCGAATGCGAGGGCTCAGGAGAGTTGGGTGGCGGAGGGGGATACAGGGGAGGGGGCCCATACGAGGTTTGCCGGTTCAAGGGCAACGATGATGGCGACATGGGTGGGCTCGGTGTATTGACTGTTTTAATCCTCAGGAGGCTGAAGGTTGAAGCTCCAAGCGCTCCTCACAAACGTCGATGGAAGGATGGGTTGACGGATTGACGGGACGCACAAGAATACAGATAGTTGGTGGTGTGAAGTCAAAGCAAGTCTGATGCAGCACTAGCATTCGTGGAGCATTCTAGGCTTGATCGACGCAGCGGTTTACTATGGTACGGTTCACTGTTGGGTTAAGACGGTCGAATGGCTGTCGGCTCTGGAGTGCCCAGGTGGATTTGTGTTCTTTTTTTCTTTGACAACGGGCCGAGACGGGTGAACCACGCGGAAGAAGAAAGAGAAACCCACGCCTCCATCGGTGGTTAGCCAAGCGCTGGTCTTCCGACGGTTGGAAACCACGACAAAGGCGGATCATACGGACACGATCGGACGAAATAGAGAGACGAACGGTGGGGAGATTAGAAAAAAACTCACTCAATGGAAACATTCGACAAAGAAAATGCGCGCAGAGCTGGAAGTGCAAGTGCAATTGCAGGAAACAATGGCAACGCGCAAGAACGGGGAGGGGAGCCCACACCAAAAGGAACGAGACTCGGAGTACAGATACAGAACAAGAACGAGAAGCAACGTCTGGGGAGGGAATTCGGGCTCCTGGGAAAGGGCAGGAGAGCACATGGTTGGACAAGGAAGGCGTCGGCACCGGCGTCGTCTCGTTGGCTACTATTGCATGGGAAGTGGGGGCTAGCGGAGTGGCTAAGTGGGGCGTTCGGTCGACGATTTGGCCAGAGAGGGAAAGGATGGGCAGGAACTGAGAGCGACTGGCAGGGAAGAAACAAGACAGAACCGGTCTATCGGGGGACCGCTGTCCCTGCCTTCCTGGATATCTCTCTCCAACTCCGACCCGTCTCTCATCGTCGGTCATTGGGATCGAATGGCAACTTCCCAACCATACAGATTATGATGGACTGGATTCAACTGGACTGGACTGCATTGGGAAAGCACTGCCAGTGGCACCTGCATGAAGGTGACATTGTCATGCATTGCCCATGCTTGTCCAAGTGCAAGGGTGATGGAACGCGCCTTCTCTCTGCTCCAAATCCAAGGCCTCCCTCCCACGGAATCCACCGCAATCCACCCACCCTGGTCCTGCCACCTCCCCTGCTCTTCCATCACCCATGAAGGTTCATGCAATCCTGCAATCAACTCTCGCGCGCGCACCTGCGGCTGTTCTTGCTGCCCCTCCACTATCTACACTGCCTACCTACTCCTCTTTCTGCACTTGCACTCGCACTTTTTTTTTTGCCGTGCTCGCTCCTGCACTTCCATACCTTCCTTTCTACCAGCAGAGCTGCACCTGCCGTCGTTTTTCTCGCGCGAGTCGCCCAACGTCGCAATCGTCGAATCCTTTTTCTTGCTCCCCCTCCTTTTTTCCCCTTCTCGTCTTCTAGACTTCCACTTCTTCCGTTCACCCTTGACCTTGACCTTGACCTTGCCATTCATTCTCTTCTCTTCCACCACACACGCCCCCCCTCCAAGGCCAATCCGCCGCCGCTATCCAACTCATCCAGTCCAGTCCTCTTCTGTCCTAACCAACCACTTCCACAATACACACTACCGGCTACACACTACCGGCTACACACGACACACACACCAACAAGCCCCTCCGGTCCCGTTCACTCGTTCTAATAAACCACCACGAGGTCCTCGAAGCCTGGCGTTTTGACTTCCTCTCACTCCTTCGCTCCCGCACCGACTCAGAACACAGACAGCAAGCTACTCTTAGCGTACCCGCACCCAATTACAAAAAAGAACAAGACCAAGGTCACCCGATCGTAGCTCACGCACACCCGATCGCCCTGCCAGCCTAATCAACCTCTCTCAACAAGAGATCCCACCGCAAAGGCCAGAAAAAGAAAAGGGGGAAATAGCATCACATCCGAGCCACCAGAGACATCTGTGCCACGACACTGCGACATCCTGTTCCACGCATTCCTTCAGTCCCATTAAGCTTTTCGTCCGATAACTCGCGTCCCTACATTACATCGTACGTCTGCCACCGACCACAGACTTCGTCCTTTCTCAGTATACGTCGTCCCAACGAGTCGATTGAGTTTGTCTTGTCCCGTCGCCAGCCCGTCTCTGCACCGACGCCTCGCACGACCCCGATAGAGGCACGCTCCGATTCGAGTTTACATCGACTCTCGCAAACATTGCAAAAAATCACTTCAAAATGGCTCCCGGCATCATTGAACGTATCCAGCAGAAGATTGAGCTCTTCCGCCTCGAGCAGCGATACACCCGCCGCCGTCATCGCCGTTCAACTTTCGTCTCCAACGCTGTCTACGTCGACGGCGAGTACGTCTACCAGACCCCTACTTCGACCGGTTCCTCCACTGGTACTGCCAACAGCAAGGAGCCTTCGTCACCACGCGTCGATGCCCTCCACCATGCCGAGCCTGTCTCTCCCACAGAGTCGGTTCCGTCGCAGACAGAGCCCAGCAAGAAGCGGTTGAGTCGCTTCTCTTCGATGCCTGGTTTTGGATCGTCCAACAAGCAGAGCCCGACACAGGATTGGAGGTCAAGCCGCGTCTCCGTCAGTGAGATCAGACGCTAGGCGCATTCGGCTTGCGCTTTGTAAGGCGACTTAGAAAGAAAAAACATAACGTTAACAAACGATTCAAAAAGGTGGACGATACGCGTGTTGGGACAGCGATCTCACGACGGCGACATGAATACCCTCGGGGCGAGTCTTCGAGGTGCGACGAAGCTTTGCTCAGGAGCAATTGGCATATTGCTGTTTACGACCATCTTCCGTCACGTCTCTTAGCGGCGCACTTGCATTTGTATTGGGAGCCTGTCGTTGCTATTTTGCTCTGCTGGAAGGTTGCCACTAGTCGATGCTGCATTTGCATATCTGCATCCGTCATCCTCTATATATCCCCCAATGTCGCGTGTGAGAATCGCACCGACACTGGATCTTGCTTGTCTGGATACACTAGACCGACTTGTAATTTGGACTGCTGCTCGGTACACCCTTCGGCATGTCGGCGCTGCACACGCACCCTTTTCCCTGTACATATCCAACGGATTATATGAATACTTTTCACACAATTCCAGATCCAAACCTTTTCGTGACGCTGGTCGACCACTAATCATCCAGGATGTGTTTGCCGAACGCAGGAATTTGGTTGAATTACAAACGCTGATTGACGCTCCGTGTCTCGGATTTGACGACGCTGCATCGGCAATGATCGTCCGCGGCTCGACCGGGTACGGCGCGACGGCATCCACAACCTTCAGACGATCGGTTCGGACACATCGGCGACGCTTGGCTGTCTGACCCGGTGTTGCTCAGGAGGGGCGAAACCTCGTGGGGACCCTTTTTGCGGGGGGACAGTTCCAAGCTCCTAGATTGTCCTACGTTCTATCTTGGGTGAACCTGGGACTGGTGCATAGCTTCTTCACATGAGAAACAAGGGTGCCCCGTCGAATAAGTCGTCCCATGACGAGAAGTCGCGACCATGCTCTTTTGCGTGATGCAATCTTTGGACCAGACGAGCACCGTCTATCATGCTCACCGTGCCCAGTTCTTCACCGACCGCTTGCATCCCTGAGCACAGGAACCTAGTGGCATTTTCGTCGTGATGAATCAGGGCGGATTGGGTACCGGCAATAACCATCGGCCAAATGACAAACTTGTGCAACAGACCTGCGCTGGTTGCGATGGGGCTCTGCGAATCAACCGTGCCATGCCGCTGTCTCCGAGCCCTTTGGTCGAAGAGTACGCGGAGAGATGAGAGGACTGCGCGGTATGCATTCATCCTCCTCTCAAGGAAGGAAGCCGGACCCCAAGCAGCTTCACTCATCAAATTGCCACCAAAGACTGTGAGGCTGCTGATGGCATACAAGATGGCAGCGCTGTGATATGCTGCCATTAAAGCTCTCCACGCATCCTTGGTTTGTCGGTCTTCACTCAGTCTACTCGGCTTCAGCCAAACTGCGGCAGTTGTCAGGGTTTCGGCAGCCCAGTCATCTGGACAAGAACCGTCGAGAAAGTCCAGGACGTCGTGGAGTCCTTCTAAACGAGACTTTGCATTCAAAGACAAAGCGTAGTTGGCCCGGACTACATTGATCCGGATCAAGATCTTGGCTAAATCGTTTGGAACCAGCTGCCATGGATTACGGACTTTCACATTGAAGTTTTCGAATACCGAGGCGTACGATGAAGCTCGACGGACGACCGTCTGGGCAGACACCGCTGTGAAGCGGTGGGTGGTCATGCCGAATATGTCAAAAACGGCAAAGTGCTGCAACAATCGACAGAGTTCAACATCCATTCTGGCGACGACATCGAAGCCGCCGTGGGCTTGAACCTGACCCCAGGCTCCGTCGACATGGAATTGCCAGGGGGCGTATGCCGAGAACTGGATCTGATTGCTGCCATCAGCTTCCAGATACAGGCACGCCGAGGTGGCGAAGGGTACGTTACCTGGGACGAGAGCATCACCATGATGCCGACGAGGATGCTCGGACTAAAAGCGTCTGTCGGCTCATCAGGCCGGTATGTACGCAGTTCTTCACCCAGGGCCTTCAATGCACCAGCTTGGGTTGCGAAGTAGACGCTCTTGAAATCGCCTGCTGCTACCAGTCTCGAGAGCTCGGAGTCTTCTGGCGTGGTCGCAGCCGCCCTAGCACGAGAGCGGATGGCCGGTTGCGCACCGCCATCATTACTAGGTGACAGCTTGAAAACCAAGGAAGGCTCGCCGCTGACGTGTCTGTGCAGCGCCGCGATAGAGATGAATGCATTACGCAGATACTCGGCCAGTTCGATAACCTGTGGCGGAGACACCTGGTACGGGCTGCGTATTATCGAGTACGGCACCAGATCTGGTGCAACATGGTGGTTGTCTGCCAGAAGCATCAGACCATTGGTTACAGATGGATTGCATGTTACCCACAGTATTCCATGGCATCGGTGGCTATCTTGAGCTCCATCTCGGAGCCGGCCGTCCTTGGCGATCGGCATACGATGCCTAGGACGGAGGCCGGGGCAGAGCGTTTCTTCACATTTTCCGGATCCCGGATCCGGACGATGCCCTTGTCCGTCGGCACTAGTGGGCTTCGCCACGCTATCGGTCTCTTGTCGCCGTAGCCTGGACATTCAGCTTCTGCAAGAAGGCATTTCCTGCATGACGGGTGAGAAGAGTCGCAACGCAGGCGCTTCTTGCGGCAACGCCAGCATTGCGGGCCGAGACTCATGTTGTGGATGCTGCGAATGTGGCGGCGAGGTTGGTGAAAGTGTGGCTACGAGTCACCAAGGTGGGAGTGAAACATGCACAATTCAAGCATTTCGTAGAGCATGTCACTAGGCGGAGAGGACTGTAATGAGATGTCTGCCAAAAACGTGCCTATCAAGCGCTTATCGTCAGACGGCAACGGGCCAAACACGGATGCGGCGATGTCGGCCCCCGAAAGGTTTCCCGTGGGGCCAAAGCCAGAGATCGGGGCCGCTGGCTGGTGGCCGGCTTTCGCAGCTTGTTACAGTGCCATGTCAAAAGTCCGAAAACCGATGGGATGGTGATGTGGTGCACTTCCGATGCGGGGGTTTTCAGACTTTTGACACGGCACTGTAGCAGACTCGGCACTTGAGAGGCCGATCGCACGCGCTAATTACCAGATGATCAATTCAACTTGGAGCCGTCGCAGATGAGCAAGTAGTTTCTGACGCCAGAGCACTTTCGGGTGACTTTTCAGTCGCCTGCCAGCTCGCAGGCTGTTCTGCGCGAGGCTATTTGGGCTCTCACGACCAACCATGCTGACTCAAACGTTGTCTTGAGGGGGCCTGTTTTGTCTCCTTCATAAGCCTGCTATCAGCAATGTTTGGCTAGGGAGATTTTTTTGGAGCAGTTTCTGCTGAAATCTTTCGTCTAGGTTCTTGGGCATATTCGCATCGGCGCAGTATCCATACGAGGGGGGTACTGGCAGAGTCAGCCAGCTGATTCGAGTATTAGCCAAGTCGCTTGACTTTGTGGCTTTTGACGGCGCCAACACTTGGCCTCATCTCCCAGGGACTGAGAGTGTTCTCGGGTTGAGTTGTGCATCGAATTTGAGAACCGGGATGATGCCGTGTCGTCTTCTGCTTGGCGTCAAGCTCTCTAGCTTTCCACCGATAGCAAGGACTGTGGCATACTGCAGTCAATAAGCGAGCTCTCTGAGCAGTTGCAAGAGGCTGCGTCTCATGGTAGCAACTATGCTCTGTATCTTCCAACCGGAAACCTGGTTTCGAAGTCCACGCCTATGCAGAACTTGGCAGAGTTCTCTCGCTTCCCTTGCATGCCGTGTTTGCTACTGTCTGCTCATGACAGAAAGCACTGCGATCAACGCGTGTTTTTGTCTCGGACCGCGCGGCGCCTGCGACGTCATTAGGCTCACAAAAGACGGCGACGACTGCGTGCGACGTGAAGGGACAACCGTCCAAACGGCGGAGAAGAAAGCGCCAAGAGGGTTCCAGTTCAGCCCGGCTGTCAACTGCGACCAACCAAAGGGCGCTTGGCAGCGTTGGCGGCACCAAGGGCGCCTAAATCAGGGGTTTCCCCGGCGCGGCGTTCTAGATTTGTGTTGGTGGACCAGGAACTAAACAACTGTCAAAGAAGCGCGGAGAGTTTTCTTGCTGGGCCGCACGGCTCTGCCGCGCCGCCATCGTCCACTGAGATTGCGATGGGCGAACGGGCTAGTAAACTGGAATGAAGCTGAGCCTCTTTCCCTCCGTCCCCGGGAATCCTCTTTGTTAAAGGCGCGCGAGAGGCAGAGAGGGGAAGAGAGAGGGAGGGAGAGAGCGAGAGAGGGAGAGGCCTTACCTGATTGACCTGAAGCATGCATAACCCGGCAGGGCAGCTTTTTCGGGGACGGGCCAATGCATTGGCGACCAGACCAGCCCAGGCGGTTCCACCGGTTGGCTCAAGGTGGTAGAAGGATTTCCTGGCGTATTGCTTACGACTCGCTTCTCACCCTTTGCGTGGCCCTCCGACGCGCCCAGGTTCTGCGCAGCTAGAACGGATTCGTCGATCCGAGGAATTGCGGTGGGCTCTCGTTTGGCCCCTCCCCGTTGCGGGTACATAAACTACCACCAAGTGCCTCGTCTCGTTTCAAGGGTCTTGGATCTCTCGGCGATTTAGGGGCAAGAATGCGTGCCATTTGTGCGGTGGAATGGGGACCAATGGGGACAACAATCTGGAGAGCAGCTCGAGATGCGTCACCCAATAAGATTGGCGCGCAGAGTTTGGGGCAGTGCAAGGTGAGCTGCTGAGCTGAGGAAGAGAGAGCAGAAGAGAGAGAGAGAGGGGGGACGGGACGCTAAGGTAAGGTACAGCCATCTATCTCAGCTGAGCAGGCAGGGAGACAAGGGGGAACGGCGCCAGGTACAGGAATATCAGTGGACGTGCATAGTTTGCACATTCAACCTTGAATATTACCTTGCATATACTAGTGGTATGGACAAACAAACGAACAAACGAACGAACGAACGAACCAACGAACGAACCAACGCCTGGCCCGGCCCGTGTTGGTTCATTGGAGCGGTGGCAGCATGGGCGATCGTTGTGGGAGCGTTCCTTTCACTCTCTCGCCCTCTTCCTCTTATGTTCAGGCGGAAAAGACGTGCGACGACGGCGACTCTACATGACATACAGAGTTTATTCCTCTTGGTGCCTGTCTTGGAACCCCCACCGCGAAGCGTGCTTCGCCTCCAGACCCCAAGATCACCGGTGCGTGTCGCCGCGTATAGAGAAATTGCATGCATCAAACGGCAACTGGCAGCTTGGCAAAACGCTTGTAGCCGAGTTGTGCGACACGCCCCCATCCATCATATCCCCTATTATCACCCGTCCCATCCCCATTCCTCCTCCCACTCCCCATCGCCCCCCCCCCCCTTGATCCAAAAGCCCCAATCTTCCGTCATGAGAGACTGTTGCTTCAGCCTAGTCTCTCGATATACACTCATTGAACGCGGTTTTTGACCTATTTTCTTTCTTTGGCCGAGCGACTGGACTGGACTGGACTCTAGTGTTGCATTCGAAGAAACGCCCCGAATGCGCCCTCTGTCCTATTGATTGAATAGTCTCTCTCTCTCCGTGTGCTCGTCGGGGTCAAAGTCGCTCGTCTGTCGATCCGCCTTGCTCGCCATTCTTTTCGTTCGTTTGTTCAGGGGGTCGACGCTCTTTTGGGACCCTCTTTCTAAATAATTCCCGTACGAACCGTTCGACTCCAAGGGTCAAATCATCGTGAGTAGAGAGGCCTCGGCCAGAGAGCCCCTTCTTCCGCCCTTTGTTTTTTTGCTGACGGGACGCCCCGACGAATAGTGAACTCTTTAGGACTTCTGAACCGGACCCGTCGACGGCAAACGACCTCGATCTAAATCCAAAATGAAACTCACCGCAGTCGTTCCCTACCTCATCTACGCCTTCCTCCCCTCCGCCCTCGCCGGCGACCGGATCCTCCAGTCGTCCTCGCTCAACAACTGCCAAAAGGACTCGGACTTTGAAGCCAGCCTGTTCAACATTGTCGTGTCGGCCAACAATGGCTCCGTCACGGCCAACGTCGCCGCCGTCGTCTCCGTCGAGGGCAAGGCCGTCTTCGACGTGGCGCTCCGCATCTACGGCTACGAGTACCTGCGCATGACCATCGACCCGTGCACCTCCAACCTCCAGGGCCTGTGCCCGATGAAGCCCGGCAAGATCGACATGGAGTTCTCGTTCGAGATCGGCGACAAGCTCGACGCCGTGCCCGGCATCGCCTACACCATCCCCGACCTCGACGCCACCATCCGCGCCATCGTCAACCTCACCGACACGAACCAGACCGTCGCCTGCGTCGAGGCCGACTTCTCCAACGGCAAGACGGTCGACCTCGTCGGCGTCAAATGGGCCACCGCCGTCATCGCCGGCCTCGGCCTCGGCTCCGCCGGCATCATCTCCGCCATGGGCCACTCGGACGCCGCCGCCCACCTCGCCGCCAACGCCCTCTCGCTCTTCGGCTACTTCCAGGCCCAGGCCTTCCTAGGCCTCAGCGGCGTCGACATGCCCCCCATCGTCCAGGGCTGGACCCAGAACTTCCAGTGGTCCATGGGCATCGTGCACCTCGGCTGGATGCAGACGCTGTGCACCTGGTACCAGCGCTCCACCGGCGGCACGGCCTCGCGCCTGCTCGACACGGTCAGCAGCGTCTCGGTCCAGGTCTCGAAGCGCTCCGTCGACCTGGTCCACGGCTCCGTCAAGCGCGGCCTCGGCGCTCTCGCCAAGCGCGCCAACATCAAGCTCGAGAACGGCTCCTACCTCGTCTACGGCATCCAGCGCGTCGCGTTCAAGGCCCGCATCGAGACGACGAACCTCTTCCTCACCGGCCTCATCGTCTACTGCGCCTTCGTACTCTTCACCGTCCTCGGCGTCGCCGCCTTCCGCTACGGCACCGAGATCGCCGCCAAGAACAACTGGACCAAGCGCGACCGCTTCGTCGAGTTCCGCCGCGACTGGAAGACGACGCTCAAGGGCATCCTGTTCCGCCTCTGCCTCATCGGCTTCCCCCAGATCGCCGTCCTGTGCCTCTGGGAGTTTGTCCAGGCCGACTCGCCCGCCCTCATCGTCCTCGCCGTCGTTTTCTTCTTCGGCACCCTCTTCACCCTCTTCTGGGCCTCCTTCAAGGTCATCCGCATCGCCAAGCAGTCCATCCTCACCCACCAGAACCCCGCCCACGTCCTCTTCTCCAACCCCGCCATCATCAACAAGTGGGGCTTCCTCTACGTCCAGTACCGCGCCTCCGCCTACTACTTCATCATCCCCTTCATCGCCTACGTCTTCCTCAAGGCCGCCGTCGTCGCCTTTGGCCAGGCCTCCGGCCTTGGCCAGGCCGTCGCCCTCATGGTCATCGAGGCTGCCGCTCTCATCGGCGTCAGCGTCGTCAAGCCCTACATGGACAAGCCCACCAACTCGTTCAATATCTCCATCTTCGCCATCAACTTTATCAACTCCGTCTTCCTCCTCATCTTCACAAACATCTTCAACGCCCCCGGCATCGTCGTCGGCGCCGTCGGCGTCGTGCTCTTCGTCGTAAACGCCGCCTTCGCCCTCGTCCTCCTGCTCATGGTCATGATCTCCAGCATCCTCGTCTTCTGGCGCGTCAAGGGCCAGCCCACCACCCAGCCCACCCAGCTCAACGACCCCTCCGTCACCGGCAAGGGCGACCGCACAGAGAACAAGGGCCTCCTCGACCTCGACGAGGACGACTCGAACCGCCGCGAGTCGCTGCGTTTCGGAGAAAAGGCCATCGAGGGCGGCATGGGCAACGCCCCCTACCGGCCGCCCTCCCCACCCTCCGGCGACAACCACGAGCTCTCGGTCCTCCCGTCGGCCGGCACCCGCCCCGCCATCAGCCCCTCCGTGCCCATGTTCCCCGCGGACCCGTCCATACGGCCCCGCACGCCCGTCACGCCACACTCCCAGCCCGGGAACGACTTTCCGCCGACAAGTCCCTTTGCCAACCACCAAAATATGCACGAGTTCCGGTTGCAAAACAACAACAGGTAAGCCCACTCACTCTCACCGTCCTCTGCCGTGGGCCCCCTTGCTAATATCTCACCTAGTCCATGGCAGCGCGGCGCTGGGTACGACCACTAAAGGTCGACGGGACGGCCGCCACTTTTTTGTTTCATCACCTAGTTCCTGGTCTACCTACTTGGGCTTTACAATAGACTTCTGTCAGGCGTATGGGGGGGGGGGGCGGATTCCCGGGTATTGCTCTTTTCTTATGTTTTCCTTTACCAGCGTGCATAACCCAGCGGATCATCAAAGTCCAGTTAGATAATTGACATATCTAATGTTCATCGCGCGCGCCCCCTCCTGGGGGTTGGCGTCGGAGTAAATACTGCAGCGCGGACGTGACTGCTCGACGCGCGGCTCTTTCGGGCGAGCAGCTACGTGTTGCTCGCCATGCCCATGCGATGACTGTTGCTGGGACGGACATCGTATGAATGAGCCGCAGCGTCGAGGTGGCATCGCATGCACAACGGCCGAGCCGAAGACTCTATAAAAAGGTCTTGGCCAAAAAATCTCTTCTGAAGGGAGTTGGCGCCGTCGAGTGTGACCCTGAAGATGGCCTCAGTCGCTGTGATGCACGTTGTGCGTGTCAATGACAAGACCACCATTTATTGCCATTTCCAAGACATACACCTACATTGCAGGTATCATAACACCAACCGCTACTCCTTTAGAAGACGGCTTCTATATTGGTCTTGTCGTAAAGAACGAGCCTGAGTCCTAACGATGGACACAGCTGGTACAGGTCGCCGAGGCTAATCCAGGACCTCCGACTTTCTCGAGCCCGCGTACGCGAGCATGACTGGCCCCAACGGGCCATGTTCGACCGGATATTGCTCCGCTCCGCGCAGTCAATCCGCACTGGGGGTCGTGAGATCTTCGAACAACTTCGAGGCAAGGGGGTGGTGGGCTTCCAGACCCGAGAGCGGCCATCGGGGATTCGGCCATTTGGAAATCCTCTCGTTTGGGAACCTTAAGACGATGCTGCCGTATGGCAGCATTACCTCGGTCCCAAGCTTTGGGGTCCGGTGGCTGAGGGGGTCGATCTGATTGGGATGGCTGTGAGGGAGACGTATGGCAGTGCGGGGATGGAGATGAGCTTTTTTTGACGACTTTCTGTCGCATCACGTTGTGGGCGGGGAGATCCATTGCGGATCGAACACGTTCAGGGATACAAACGTGACTTGATGGGAGTGAATCAGTTGAGCCGAGAGACGCCCGGTCACGTATGAGCTGTTACTCTTCTCACTTTCATGGCTGAAGTCAAGCCTACAGATACTTCCTAAGGGAGCCATATCATTGCACAGAATGGTCGATAATTAACTATGCCTCATCACCCTGAGCTCGCTTATGCTCCTCTGGAAACGCGGGTTCGGGCCGGCTACCGTAGGGAATGATCCTCACCATGTGCCTCCTCTCCCCATCTCTGAAATCCGGCACCGCGCTATGCGCCGTACTCCTCTGGTCCCAAACCACAACCGTTCCTTTCTCCCACCTCACGCGACAACTGAAATCGAGACTTTTAATGTGATTATGCAAGAAGCCTAGCAACGCATCCGACTCTTCGGGCAAAAACCCCTCCACGCGCCGGGCGATGGTCGGGTTCACGAATAGACTCGGTGCTCCTGTAACGGGGTGCTTGATGACGAGCGGATGCGTCGTCGAGACGGCTTCCTTCAATGCGCGCTCGGTACCAACGCGAGCGACTTCGCCTACAGAGGCGGAGGTGTGGAACAGGCGCAGGCCGTGGAGGGTCCTGCGGAAGGCTGGGGAGAGGGCGGCGTAGGCGGCTGTGAGGGAGGTAAAGGCTGTGTCGCCGCCGCCGGAGGCGGGCTGCTCAAGGACCCAGAAGAAGGTTGTGGAGGGGACGTTTGGGGTGAAGGTCTGATCCACGTGCCAGAGGTCGTAGGACGTATGGGGTCCGAGGAGAGTTCGGAGGTTGCCTCTGTTGGGGGTCAGGACATATAGTTCTTCCTTGCGTCTCATGAACTTACGCTTTCTCGTCGGCGTAGACGACATGGAACTCTGGGCTAGTGCCTTCAGGATAGCCCATGGTCGGATGCTGGCAAAAGAGTTAGGCGATTGAAATTGTAGCATCCTACACAATTTCAACTATCGCTTGGCGAACTTTCATACCTGGTGAAGAGGTCCGTAGTGCCGGACAATCTCCTTTTGTTTGTCGAAGCCGACGTCGGCAAAGTCCTGGTCTCTCTACCAAACACATTGGTCGTCAACATCAACTGGTAGTTGAACCAAATGGTATAAACTCACAAACACAAGCACGCCCCTCTCGGCCGCCAAAAGCGCGACCTCGTCCAAACCAGCCTTGGACAGCTGGCTGAGCTGGATGCCCCTCACCTCGGACCCGACACGGGGCGTGATGTTCTCCACTCGAGCACCGTCCCGAAAGACGGATGTCTTGGAGGCCTTCGCACGCGTCCCGGGCTCTTCGGCCTCAAAGTACGGAACATCGATCGTTGGCTGGAAACCGTCGGGCCGGGTGGGCAGGTAAGCGGGGTAAAGTGGTTGGGTCGACATAGTGACTGGACTGACTTGGTGCAGGACTAGCTACTTGTGCTGATTTGTGAACAGGCTTTGGCCACCAAGCACGCAATGATTGACAGCTCGGCTGAAACTTCGCGTTGCCCTCTCAATATATGTACCCAGCTTTCCCGGAAAGTGTGGGCGCGAACGCATGTTTTGGGGTAGATAAGTCCTTCCAGGTTCGCATGGCAGATCGACTACTTCTCCCCGTCGGCGCGCACCCGACGAATACCTTGCGGTTATGCTCCGACGGGTCACAGCATATAGCCTTGGAATGGCGACATTTCCCCCCACGGCCGGCAACAATCCCTGTGCTGGGATATCCCATGTCGAGCTTACGCACTCACGACTCGGGGACGTGCGTAAAGTTTTGACCATGGTTCGTCTGAAAAATGACAGAAATGTTGACGGCTGGATATGTATATGGCCTTTTGTTCCCGCATTCCACCATCCAAGATGGCAATGTTGCCATACTGAGTTGCGCAAGTGAAGCATTGCGAACGTCGGCGCCACCCGACACCTCGTCGGGAACAATCCGCTTCAAAAAGTTTTGGTAGAAGACGATCGCATGTTGGTGTCGGACCAGCAAGTTCAAATACGACTTAACAAAGCCTGCTTCCAGTGAAAAATTCAGCTCGGCTCACCCGCAAACTTTGTGTGATCATTCAAGGCGCGATCTCTGGAGCCAGAGAATTTGGCCGAAAGCTTGATGAGCATAGCAGTCCTTCAACATGGCGACGACTAACACCGAAACGGCGCCGGCGGACGCAAGTGCTGCGTCCACGAAGCCCTCAATCCCCTGGCTGGCAAATATTCACCCGTACTTCGAAGATGCCGAACACGTACTGGTGCTCAAACTCGACATCCTCCTCCTGACATGGGCCTTCATCGCAGGACTGATGAAAGACATGGATCAATCCGCGACAACGGCGGCCTACGTCTCGGGTATGCAGGAGGCACTCTCCCTCTACGGCAACGAGCTTGTGGAGTTCACCACCTACTTCTCCATCGGCTACGCGCTCTTCATCGTTCCGTCACAGCTCATTCAAACCCGCGTCCGGCCCTCCCTCTGGCTTCCATTCTGCGAAGTCGTGTGGGGCGCAATCACCCTAGCGACGTTCGCCGCCAAAAACGCGCGCACCGTATTCGTGCTGCGCTTCTTCCTGGGAGTTTTCGAGGCAACGTCGTGGCCAGGTATCGTGAACCTCATTTTCAACTGGTACACCCCTAGAGAACTCGGAAAACGCCTCGCCATATTCGGCGTCAGCAGTCAAGCGGGGAGCATGTTTCTGGGCATTCTCCAGGCTGCGCTGTACAAGAACCTCAACGGCGCCCATGGATTGGAAGGATGGCAATGGCTCTTTGTTGTCTCGGGCATCATGACGATCGTGTGGGGTCTGTACGGCTTTATTGTCATCCCCGATGCACCCACAACCACCCGAGCCCTTTGGCTGACGAACAATGAGCGTGCCCTTGCTGCCTCGAGAATGGCCAAATCTGGAACTACAACTCAAGAGATCGTCAGGGGAAAGGCTCTCTGGTCGCGCGTACGCAAGCTCTTCACTTCCCCTATTACATACCTCTTCCTGGCAGCATATTTGCAGTTCGCCTGGTCCCAACGGGCGAACTCATACTTCCTTCTTTACCTCAAGGGTCTCAAGGCTAGTGACGGAAGCGCGCTCTATTCGGTCTACACGGTCAACCTCATCCCACTTGGCGGCTACGCGATCTCCATCGTCGCCAATATCTCCCTCAACGCGTTGAGTGACTGGAAAGATTGGAGATGGCAGATCGCCGTCGGCGCCGCGCTATTGCAGCTTGTGGCAACGTCTGTTCTGGCGGCTTGGCCAGGGGGCAGGGGCACTATCATGACTTTCTACTTCTTGACATTCGCAACTGCGGCGTGGGGCTACGCGTTGCTTGCATGGCTCGCGATCATCTTACGCAAAGAGCCCGAAGCGCGTTCTGTCATTGTTGGCTTGGCCGTCACGTTGGTGTATGTCGGACATGCCACCATCCCGCTGAGGGCCTGGAGGACCGCCGACTCCCCTAGGTACCCCATTGGCTTTCCGTTGGCCGCTGCCTTTAGTGTGGGCAGCATTGCTGCGATTCTTGGGATGTTGTGGTATGTGCGGAAGTATCCTGACATCCTCGATTTTGGGCTCAACTGGAAGGTGTTGAGGGAGGCCGGAGATAGCGTGGCAAACTTAGATAAGGTCGAGGTCGATAGCCAGGATGGCGACGACGACCAGAAAAAGCCTGCCAAAGACACTACCAAGACGATTCCTTGATTCTATGGCCTTAAGTAGAACGAATATCACAGAAGAGCTACGCTACAAACTTGCTACATATCTTTTGTCGTTCTTATCAGTCCTTCGGGCAGCATGACTACTATTTCAGGATTGCAACTTACAGGGAGATTTACTTCCAAGAAGATAGCATAACTATTAAGCTACCGGGTAGATTGTATATGCGATGCCCTAAACCCTTATTGCTCTTCGTCAGGAGACTTCTACTCACTTGCTTTCTCGTTCAGTTTATATAGTCTGTGGAACTTCAAGGCATCTGTTGAACTCCTTTCTGGAGCCTTCTATCCGTCACAGGCCGTGTACTGACCTGCCAAATGCCTTCTATACTGACTTATATTCTGTTTCTTGCCCTGGAATTGATAGACGCCAGGTGTCGGAGCATGAAGAAACCTTGTCACCTCTGGCATGTAATACGGAGAGTTGGTCGGGTTGACCGCCAAAAATCGAGGACTGAAGCTTATAACATAGCGGTTAGGCTTTCCCCTCAGTCATGTGAAAAGTGTTGGGTTTAATGTGGAAAGGAACCAGATCGGATCCCACTTTGTAAGATGAGAACATGAATGAACAACAAGCAGTGAAAGTCTGACAGTGAGTTCCTTCTTAACTTTTACCATAGTTCTCATGGACCAGCGTCGAACAACGAGGATTCCGACCCAGACAGTCTCCATCATACTCAAAAACGTCTTTTGACTCAGTTGTGGGGAAGGAGTCTGTTGAACCCTTCCATACACCGGCGTCTTTCAACTCGAACAGCATCCGCATGACCTGCAAGTTCTCATCACGCTCCCATCTCTTCGCCTTTTCTATTCCAAGACCTGTTACTTTCTGGAAACATTGTGTAATGAATTCAAGCAAATACGAGAAAGCAACGAAGACTGTGCCCAGACCCAATAGCAGAGAAAGACCAACGACAGAGAAGTTAATCGTCCCTTGCGAGTCTTTGATTCTCTGTTTGTGGCACATACCCTCGTGTGCTAATTGGTAATCTTCTTCAGCCTCAGAGAAAACCTCGGTAGTCTCCCAGGCTTTACCGACCGTGCCACGCACGGCCAAGGAGGGACCTGACACGTATTCCAACATATAGTGTTGCAATTTGGCTAGGTTCTCGGCAAACAAAGATTCCATTTCGATCTGCCACTGATTCGATGGCAGTGCCATCTGCGTGAGGTCCGCAACGAGCTCTTGTGCCTTCAAGAAGCTTTGCGTGCGTGTCCAGATTAGATGATTGAAGGTTGAAGCCGCAAAATAGAATCCAATGCGGTCTACACTAGCCAGCTGGACTGCGTTGAGACCAATGTCTTGACCCCTAGCGCTGCGAATGGTCTCCGTCCCGCCTCGAGGCGCGGTGCAGACGCCGTTATTGGGGTTGCATATTCGATGTCTGTCCACACAAGCAATGGGGCTAACATAACGGTCAGGACGGTAGGCTACATCGCCATCCCCGAGCTCTATTGGAATATTAGCTCCAAAAACAGGATCGTTATTCGGCTCAAGATGGATGACTGAGTTGGGCGCGATGAACAACAGTGTGACATCTCTGTGGTCGAGAGCTAAAGCGTCTATCGGGCGCCAAATAGTATCGTTCGAATTGGCCATAGAGTGAATAGCCCAGGTCGAATAACTGGTTTTCATGCTCTCTCCATAAGTGTTATAGATGTAGGTGTAGTTGTTCGAGTCCATGTTCCCGTAAAAGTATTTGATGAGCACATCGTCGTCCCAGCCAAACTCCTGCGCCTCACTACCGTTCAAAAATCTCGAATATCCACGCTGGGTAACAAGAGGCGAGCATTCCGTCTCTCTCCAGTAGTAGACTCGATTGTGACGAGGCTCGTTGATGCCCAAGTGTATATGAGAGTCGATCATCCCGGTCTCCATTCGAAATGACCTGCTTCCCATGCAAATATCGTCTCCGAAGGGACATTCGACAGATTCGTTAGTCCAACGGATTGATGAGACAGGTAGTGTGCTGCACGATGCGGACGATGAGTCCTCATAACATTGCCGAGCATAAATAGAAGCCAGGGAATTGTCGTAAGCACTCTTTTGTTGGAGGGCGTCTCGGTCCGCCGGTACAAATATTCCGCAGTCTGCAGCGGCCAGTAGTCGGTAGCTGGTGGCACCATCGGAAATTTTGGAAGAGAATATGGCAGCAATTCCGAGGAGAAAGGCGTACAAGAGTCCACATAAGGCCCACGGGATAGTTCTGAGAAGCGGTCGTTTCGCATGTCCTCTCCAATGCCATGCTTGTTGGAGAAACAGCCACGTAGTGGGTATCGGAGCGGGTATGTTTCGGAGGATGAGTTGCCGCTGGTAGTACAGCCCGTCATGTTTACCATCAGCTGCAAGTATCTGGTGGCATATGAAGCTGAGAACACGCCAAAGTCTGGCAGCGATTACTGTAACAAATATTGCAATGAAGGCAAGGAGAAGGGCACCATCGCGGGCAGAAAGAGTGATTGTTGTACCACTGACCCTTCCAAGGCTCCAGTCGACCCAGGCACCAGTGTAAATCCGATAAGTCATGTTTCGATTTCTGACTTGAAGTTGGCATCGAGAACAACTTGAACAGTACTGTCAGGCTCTTAAGCCGGGGGCCCGTTGTAGGTTTCAAAGGGGGAAGGGGAATTCTTAAGTGATCTATCGCCGGGAATGAATAAAATTGCAGAGCAAGCTACCACGCAACAAGCCTTGTCTATGTTCGCCAAAAGCCCCACCTGAGCTTTCCCGTTAGATGTTTTCATCTAGTAGCATGCCAAAAGAGTGTGTGACCCTGCAGGTATTGCATGGTGCCGAGCCGCTATCTTCTGAAAGCTGAACTGTTGCTGCAGCCACCACAGTGCCAAGTTGCCTTGGCAGTGCAGGGTGGACGAATCGAGATGACACGTGAGGTAAAAAATCCTCCTTTCATATTTGGGGGATCTGCACGTCGCGACCGCGTAGAAGTCCATTCAAGTGGCACTTGACCTCCTGCTCCGCTCAAATAACTCATTTGGAAACTCATACATATGATGCTTCGAGGTGTAAGGGGAACTCTAAGTTACGGTTGGCGGCTTGTCAAAAAGCGGGATGTTGCCTTTCATGACCATCAGGTAGGGACACAGAAGACAGTGCCGTCGAGTATTATAACCAATTCAACGTTCTGAAATTTGCGAGCAACGCCTAATATTCTTGCTACTCTTCATGCTGTTTTATAGGTTATTGACAACATGTAAATTTCAGTAATGATGTATGCAAGGGAAAGGTACAGGAAATTCGGCACACTAAGTCGAGCGACCTGGATCACTTTGCAGGCCGAGAGCCGACTTCAGACATTGTGACAAAGCTTACATTATTCTTCTTATCATGTGTAGCTCCCGGGCTATTTTCTTGGCCTCGCGCAGAATAACAACGTATACTGATATGCCATGAGTAATCCTGAATGTCAGCTGAAATTTATGTTTCCTGTTTATGACTCCTACCGTTCTAAGTTGGTTCGTTCCATCAAAATGCATGTCATTTCTTTGGAGTTCATTCAGTGCAACAATCAGCAATAACGAAGTGAAATTCTGTACAGTAATGGAGTCTTTGCAAGATTTCAAATGCCGCCCAAGAGGGAGAGCTTGCCTACGTCAAGACTCTGCTTAGGACGGTGCGTGATGCTGAAGTGCCAGGAATAGATTCTCTGTGCGGCTTCAACTAAACGGTTTCGGGCACATATTATTGCTTTTGAATCTGGCTAGATTGCAAAGCGGTCGAATCACGATAAGCGGTTTCCGCTGAGTGACCAATAGTTCCTGTTTACTAGCCCAACTGTCCCGGTCTTTAAAGACATCTTCGGTGGCATAACTTTCTCATTGATAGGCGCGATCACCTTACTCAACTGATTACCTCAGGGTGACCGATATTCAGCTGTGACAATGATGCCTGAGATGAGCTTGAGATTAGCAGAGTCGGCTTAGGAGGGGCAGGCAAGCAGATCAGTGTCCAAAATTAATGCAAGTATTAGTGGTTACCTTCCTACCAATCTAGAACAATTCAACAATCCCCAAAGTCAGTTGAAACATATTGATGACAAGAAACCTGAATACTAGTAATAATAATCAAAAAGAGCGTCAACGGATACAAATGACTCACATCCACGAGCCGGTTTCCAGAAAATATAGGTTATACTGTTGCTCAGGCTGGTAGGGCAAGCTATTTTGGTTGTAGTGGCCGTAACCCGCTGGTAAGGAGACTGTGACTGAGGTTGGTAGCCACCGTGCTGTTTCTGCTGCTGGCTCTTTGGAGGTTTAGTATCAATAGTGCATTTTCACGTCATTGCAACTTCGTGGCGTAGCTCCGTACCAGTGGCGCATAGCTAACTTGTAGTCTAACAGTTGAGACGGTAGATGACTGACCGTGTACAGTATGTACTTAGTCAACTGGGCTCCCATAATAATGTTCTCTAACCTACTCTGTTCCTTTTTTCACCTTTTATCCAGTGATAAGCCCGGATCTGCCAACGAGCTGTCCCGGTTTCGTTACCGCGAACAAATATTGGGGCCAGTTGACCGAGTAGATACGGTATTCCAATTTGCTTCAATGACTTTGTGTGGCAGGTCTCATACGCGAGCTTGTACTAAGGCCGCCGTAGTGAGCGATCGACGATGCTAGGGTGTGGTAGTGCGGGATAATGATTCATGGCGCTCGGATTAGCGCCCAACGATGTGTGTTTATAACTTGCCTATAGTTACGATGATGACAATTACCATGTAAATACATATTTAGCAAAGCGATAAATACAAGCACGAGCTAAAACCTCGGTTTGTAAAGAAAACACACAGACTGCACCAAACCTGACACTGTTTACTGAATTACGTATATGCGATTTTGGAAATCATGACGAGCCTTATCGATAAGAATTTTCCGGCTGGGGACCTTTCTGAGCGCAACTATGTTCGATGGGATATTGAAGGTGTAGAGAGAGTTCCCCAGAATGAGGCAGAGGATATCCAGGCTGTCGCCAACTTAATCAACGAGCAGCAACGAAGAACATGGAATAAAACGCGACACGGGTATGGTGCGACCCATGCAAGGACACAAGGCATTGTAAAGGGCAAGTTCATCGTTCCGGATGATTTGCCAAAGCATCTAAAGCAAACCGAGCTGTTCCAGATTGGAGGAGAGTATCCCGCTGCTTGCCGGTACAGCTCCGAGCCTGGTGATCCAGGTCTCGATGCAAGTTCTCAACTTCATTTCATATAACCAGTTATTTCGCTGACATGTCCAAGGACCGCATACCGCAGCCCCGTGGCTTTGCCATGAAGCTGTTCAACGTCAAAGGGGAAATGTTCGAGGAGGGCAAAGAGTACCCAACCCAAGACATTGAGTTCAACAGCGCACCGACCATTGAACTCGTAGACGCCAAAACAACCAAAGATATCTTTGAGCTGCGACTGAAGTATAGCGACAACAAAGAAGAGCTTTACAAGCACCTTAAGGCACGTCCCGATGCAGAGCTTCAGCTGGCCCGCGACAAGGTCCGCAACTCTCATCTCGAGTCTACGCGTCAGTATTCTCAAACCGCGTACAGGTTTGGGGACTACATGATCAAATACTCCTTAGTACCCTCTAGTGAGACACAGAAGAAGCTGTACCATGAGACTGTGAAGCCCGAGCATGATGATGATATCTTGCAAACGTGGTTACAGAACTTCCACGCAAGCCATGATGCTGAGTATCTCTTCCAAGTGCAGTTGTTAGAGAACATGGATGAACAATCAGTCAAGTACGCAGGCGCGGAGTGGGATGAGGAGAAGTACCCTTGGCAGACTGTTGCAAAACTCATTGTCCCCCAACAAAACAGTTTCGACTATGAGAGGAAGAGGTTCTGGGAGGATTACATGCGAGTTGACCCGTGGCATGGATTGAAGAGCCTACAACCTCTAGGCAGCCCAAACAGACTTCGGCGCGTTGGTATGTATCTCATTGACAAACCACCTTACTCACACAGACTTCATTGAATGACTTTTGCTAACTATTGCAGTCTACGTCGCTAGTAGCAACTTGCGACGAAAGTTGAATGGAGTTAAGGAAGTCCACATTACCAGTATCGATGATATCCCAAATTAAGGGTTAAACTTGCCAGACAGAGAGTAAAGTGTTCGTTCAAGGTAAACGTTTCAATTGGCTTTGTTTTGGAATAAAGCACCCAAGATAAAACCAAAGTTGCAGTCCTACAAGGCCAGAAATAATGACGTACAGATAGATGTCTTGGGTACATATCACTTTTAGAATTTGCAACAAAGCTGCAAATCATATTCGAACCTGGTGACTGATACATACGTTTGGTTTGATTGGACGGATAGAGATATACATCTACCTAGCTTTTATACTGACTTGTCGCTACGTGCTGTGCGGAGTAATTAATCCTCCTAAACTGAGCCAGGTACGTCATAACTTCACATGTTGGAAAGCAACACAAGGCTACAGCCTACTGTTCTGCTACAACTAAACTCCCTTATCAATCGACTATCCTTTGCGTTGCCGGTTTTCACTGCTGCTTTGAGAACAATGCAGGTACGGGAGATAATATCAACATACACATGCAGCGCCTGCCCGTCAAAATACGGAACCGGCCCACGGTCTTTTACTCAAGCTGACAGCATAACAGAGAGTAACCAGCCTTAGCTTCACATGTGTAAGTTATCAAAACTAAGGTCTGGGTTGTATTAATTCCATCATGAGACACATCTTATCATTATCATCTGAAAAACTATGCAATAATCGGTCGAAATTCAAGCCTGATCAAACTCTTGTGGCAGAACAAACGCTGCACCCAATCTCAAAAATGTCGTGGAAAAATCATGCGAAGCAAAGGGTTCTGCCGTTATCGGACCCTGTACGTACGCCTCCGCTGCGCCAAAACTCAGTGAAAATAACCCCCATCGCCTAGAATCACCAACTCAAACCGCCTCAGCCTTGTCAACGTTTGCCTGCTTGTGCCGTTTTCCCACTGACACAAAGGTAGATGTGACCCGTGTCAGGGCAAGTTTTTCTTCATTGTCATCAGCCGCCTTGCGGTTGGCATTCCCGGTGATAAGCTCCATCTTCTCGCGGAACGAGTCGTCATAATGCGAGAAAACGGACGATGTGCGGTGACTATCAAGTGACGACCGGGTTGTGGTCATGCCCCCATACGAGGAGAAAGTGTCTGCTACTGACGTCGTGCGACTCCTGGTTGAGTTCGAGCGGGTGAGTGGTACCGGCTGCTGCTGTAGCTGTTTGCTCTCGAACTTGGCCAGCTTGTCCGCAACACTTCCCTGCATCGTCCTGAGCACAGGGAGATCGCCGCTGATAGTCGGCCTGTTCTTCTTGGACTCTTCGAGCTCCCGGATCCAGGCAAGGCGATCCGTTCCAAGGCGTGCTGATACTTGTCGGTTGGTAATACCACGCCACGGTGCTGATGCAGATGGTGGTGCGGACGGTGTCGACATCCCTGAAGGGTGTGATGTCGGCGCCTGTTGCCAAGACCTTCTCCGATCTGCTCGGGCATTTTCTGCAGGCAGCGAACTTGGTACCGTAATCAACAACGGCTTCGCTGCAGGCGTCGAATGGCGCTTTTCCGCGTGTTGCGGAAGCCCCTGCGGCTCAGCAACGGCATTGAAATTTTGGCGGGGCTTGCTGATAGGCCCTAAAGTGTTGATAGGGGCGGGACTCGACGGCACAAATGCGGCGCGTCGTGGCTCGCGAAGCTGCGCGCTGTTGGGCTGTTTGGAGCCCGAGCTAGTGAGAACTTGAGTACGAATGGGCGCAACAACGCGCGAGGTCGCAGGGGGCGGCCATGGCTTTGAGCTGTGTGATTGACCATGACTGGAGCTGATGATTGTTACGCTGGCGGTAGGGCTCGGTGCGTGTGCCGCATGGGAGGGAGCAAGGCTAGGACGACGTTCTTCGGCAGGGACCCTGCCGGGTTTGTTTACGGGTGATGTGATTAGTGATGGTGAAGACTTGTTGAGCGAAGACATGTTGACCACTGCGGGCGCAAGGGTGGTGGCCCTTCTGGCGAACATGTCCGCGATGGGCGTCATTGTCGAGGTCCGTTGAGGCTTCTGTTGCTCTGCTTCTGCTGCCTTCTGCGGCTGCGACTGCGGCGCAATGCGGAAGGCCTCCAGCGTCTGCAAGTCAATATCAAGGCTTGAAGTCCCAAAGTCTTGCACCTGGACTTGCAGGAAGGTCTTCGGACTCTCGTCTAGTGATGGTCGCTCGTGTTGTGGCTCCCCGATCATCGACATTGTTGTTTTCTTCGCCAATCCACGCCCGCGCCGCACAAAGCCCGACAGCTTCTCCCTGACGGACGGAAGCCGCCGCGGGACTTTCCAGTCGCCGCTATTCCGGTTGCTCAACATGTTGCCTGCTCGGATTTTCTTTTGGTGGTCATGTCAAGACGAAGATTCGCCTGGAGATCCAGTCGAAGGGGGATCAAACTGGAGATCACGTGAAGTAAACAAAATTGGCCAGGGGATCGCATTAATGCAAACGCAGGGGCCGTTGCGGATAATCCCTGTCTGAGGGACGAAAACGCTACCTCCGTACTAAAAGGGGCAAATGCACGCAACATTCCAGGCGTTCGTGTCAACACTGCGGCGAGTATTTTTGGCCAGCTGGCACCACTGGCCAAGCCAGCACATCAATCCACTCTTGTTGACTGGGGCATTTCCTACCTAGGTAGATTTAGGGGGCAACCCGACACATCCCGCACGGGGGTAATGCTAGTTACATATTATAATACAAATGCAACTATTATGCGCTTTGATAACTCAAAGTCTGCATCAGTATTGCTAACAAATGATGTTGTGTTCCTGGATGCGCTCTTCACCCCACCGTCGTGGTCTGAGGGCGGCGGGTCATTTGGTTGCACCTGAATGACAGCGTGGCACTTCACCACACAGTTCAATTTAGATGGCTTTACCCAGGTACTCATTACAGCCTGAACGCTTAGTGCCTCGCTGGATTACGCCGGCAATGAATTGGGTGAATGGGTAGGCAGGGCGAAATCGTACATGAATGAGGGGACGTTTATTATTGTCGTGTTCGTGCAAGCGTCAGCCGCCAACTGCCTGGCACCAATTATACATACACCATTAAATGGCTAGTTCATGCCGGTTTCCTTACCTATAACTGGCGTTATTACGCATACAGAATTATTGGTCAAACGTAGGTAAGTAGGGAGTCCATTGTAAGTATTGAGGAGTATCATAGATGAGTGACCAAAAGCGTACCGTCTATAGACATGGTGTGTGGGTTTAGGAATAATAATGTTTGACTTGTCTGTAGACTACGCCTCATCATTTGCTCTTTCATCTGTCCATCTGTATGCATGCTCTTTCCTCCCCCCTTGTTCCTCTACCCAATCCCTTTCCTGTTACTTTTGATTGTTTACCCCTCCATGGCGACCACCTTCTCCAGGATCCCTATTGCTTTGACCTCTACTATCACCATCGATACTTCTGCTATAACCCACTTACCTAGAACGGTACTCTAGTAAGCAATCAAAGTCCTCTTCAGTCAGGTCTCGTATATCCCTGCGATCGTCTGGCACAATCTTCGCCCTTATACGGCCCGCGACTTTGAATGCAACGACCGCCTTCAACGGTTCACCCAGTTTCTCAAGAAGCTTCGCTTTGGTCCAAGTAGTACGCGCTAGCTCAGGCCGAAACAGATCAGCATTGAGAGCCCAGGACTCCAAAGCAGCATTGATCATGGTGCTAGAGATCACGGTTAGTTCATTTTAAATATCAATTGGTTTTTATGAGAATTGGTTTGAGCGTGGACGAAACTTACATAGCGTCTTCGTAGCGTTGCAGCATAATGAGATGTAGAGCGCAACTGTAGCGCAAGTCCGCTGCCCGGTAGGAATGTACGCCCATAGATTCAACAAAGAAACGTAGCGATTTCTTGTGGCAATCGTAAGATTCGTCAAATCGACTTTGCAGTTTCCTGACATTTCCGAGAGCCTGGAAAACTCGTGCTATCCTATTCAATGTAAATATTAGCACGTGTCAACGCCCCCAGATCATCCTCCGTCAGAGTTGCTCATCTATCTTAGAATTGATCTTACCTCAATGACACAAGGCTCCCAGTTGACTCCCAAAGTTTCACACAATCCAGCAACACTTGTTCTGCTTCATTCAAGTCTCCTTGAAGCATGAGAGCCATCGCATAGTTGGCGTCCCTAGACTGGAGATGCATAATTCCTAGTCTCTTTCGTATCCCCATCTCCCGCCTGAAAGCTCCGATAGCCTCAACCAACTGCCCATTCTGAGCATAGCCGATACCCATCTCAGCGTAGGCATTACCGAGACGCATGTCCACAAAGTCAGGGCCGATGCTTTCGCACACGGACTTTTGCAATTTGAGGGCAACTTCTTGGTGTTGACGTCCTAGCTTGTGCGCGTTGGTGTCGTTGTATATGAGGCCAAGGCAATAGTGGATGCTGTATAACACACTGTCACTGTCATCACCTGGCAAAGATTCACATATGCTTTGTGCAGTGTCGAAAAACCCATCAAAGCCTCGGAGGCGGCCCTTTTCATGCTGATACCTGGTAAGAGCATTAGGGTTCTAGATTTCAGATGAACTAGAGGGGCCTGAGTGGTTTTTTCACTTACCAGGCGGCGTCGGTCAACAGCGCGGCAAATCGTATTTTAGTGCTATCGCTGCACTCAGACGCTAAAGGCCACAGCTGCTTCAGTCGTAGAATGTGAGGATATAAAGCCACACACAACGGATAGCGAGACAATGAATAGCGGGTGTCGTATACTTCGTGCTTTAATATCAAAGAGGGCTTAGTGGGTGCCGGCATTGCTTGCGGCCAGATTTGCCATAGCAGGTTGACCATAGTCTCGAAATTGGACTGCATCTCTTCATTGCTCATACTTGATCTGATGGCATCTTGAACCAAACGGTGGACCGAAATGTGATAGTTTGAGAGCTCGGATGTTTTCTTGTCTCTCCGTACGAGTGATGACTGTGACAATTCAGCACGCGCTTCGTTAAACTTGGGTCTCGTGAAGTTAGATGAAGCAAACATCAGGACTGCAGCATCGAAGAGAATGTTCTCCTGTATGATATCGGGATCCATGAACAATATCAACTTCATTAGCCCTTTTGCCTCCGCAGTCAGCTTTTCGAACGCCCAAACAGTAGCGATACTGTGCTTGTATGCCTTCGTGCTCGCATTGTACTTTGTGTTGTACAAAGCGATCCGGTGTTTGTCCTCTTCATAGATGGATTGGAATTCGCTTAAGCTCAGGTCTTGCCGACGGATGATCCCAGCCATCTGTGCTATCGCAAGAGGCAGTCCAGCAAGACTCCTGGAGATGTCTTGTGCGACCTTTTCCGGATCCTCCTCAGATACTATGTCGGACCCAGTGAGTTTCAAGAAGAGAGCGCCACCGTCAGCGTCACTTAGCGGCTCTAAGTCTAAGCCGGATGAGTTTGAAGAATAAAGTCGCTTTGCCAGCGGGTCGCGACTAGTGATCAGGACACTACCCGATCCCTCGGGCCAGTAGTCCCCAAGTAATCTAGGGTCATCGGCGTTGTCGAAGATGAGAAGCCAGGATGCATCGTTACCACCTGAAGCTGTCGAGCTGATGTCTTCGGTGATCGTCGTATCCCCCTTCACAGGATTTGCGAGCCATCCCTTGACCAGAGACCGCGAAACGATTTGATTTGTAGCCTCCTCTGCCGTTTCGAGACCTAGTTTGACCGAAATGTCCAGGAAGCATTGGTCCAGCTTGGCAGGTTCATCGGCACGTACCCAAAATATGGCGTCAAAGTTGTCTCTATTTCTCGAGGCGAATTCGGACGCGATCTCAGTTTTACCCATGCCGCCAAGCCCACAGAGAGCGAACTGCCGTAGCCCAGGTTGAGAACCTTTGCTTGTGCCCTTGACTACTAAGGCTTCTTGGATTGCATCCAGGATCCTCTGTTGCCCAAAAAAGATGCGACCAGGATCGTTAGCGTCCAGTATAACGCAAGGCAGCTTCACCATGGATTTCTTGGAAATGTTGTCCTGCATTGATGGTATTATCTCGAATCCTTGATCGCTGGAACCCGCGGCTGCTCCACCGCTTGAGTCGCGAATGTTGTCGGACTCTCGCTCTTCTGTTGCGATAACAGTGAGAAAAGAAATTACTTGCGCCAATTATCCAAAGTGATGTACTAACCAGAGATGGAATTCGAAATACTGTACACTGGTGAATAGGTACTGGTGGTAGCGTATTTAAAATCCACTATCGAGAAAGTAAGTCCAACATGCTTTCCTCCTAGTCTACGTGACGGGGGCCGGCCCTACATGCTGCTAATCTGGCGACAACGACCTGCATGGCTTCATTCAATGCTTCTCGTACAAAATTCTCAAGCTTGTTCTGATCGGGGCTGCCTGCAAGCTGTACCCTAAAAAGTGCTGCATGTTCAAGAGGCAAGCTTCTGACAGTCTCAATAGGGGAGTTGGTTGTGCAGAGTGGCGCATCGGTCAACTGAGCGGAGGTGAGAGACAAACTTAGCCAGGCAACGACGATAAACTCACCAGTAGATTCTTGTTTTTTAATCTACCGAGGTAAACCTTCGTCTTCTTGCTTTCTGAAAGGCTCAGCACTGGTGCTTGAATGTTGACGTCTTCAAACCGATCGGCGAGCTGTGTTAGCATGGCGGCTTCTATGGTGACTCGATGTTCAGAAAGGTTTATGGGCTTCCTGATATTGGCGGTACTTGCGAAAATGGTAAGCCATTTAGTCAGTGTATCCAAATCTGTAACGCCTTTGTGCGGTGTGCCCAGGAAAACGATGCCCGCAATGGAGCCAAGGATGGACTCATAGCGGTACGTCTGCTCATGGGCGATGCAAAGAGCCTGCTTCAAGACAAGACCTCCGAGGCTATGACATATTGCAAAGAACAGCCGGGGGTCGCCTTGAGGACGAGATTGGACGTGAACCAACTGGTTGAGCAACACGTCCCCTTGCACCAAGAATTGCTGGCTAGACAATTCACTCTCGTTCAAAGAGACAGAATAATCAAATGCTAGGACTCGTGCGTGCTTCAAGGTCCCCGGGAGTACTCTCGACAGCCATTGAGGCGAAGAGAAGATCCATTCATCTGGCTTCGCGGTTCCAACGCCTGGAATCAGCAGGATGCTAACGAACAATCAGTCAGCCTTTTCTTTTTTTTATTTAAAAAGCGAGTGCGCCTAAATACTTACTCAACATCTGCCTGTTTGTCGCCTGTGTCCAACAGGACTCTCAGGGAGCCAGCTTCTGGAGTCATCTAGGCGGCTTGCTTGAAGTTGTCTTGGAGCTCACAAAACCATTTGAAGCTGGGAAAGTTAATGCAATGGGGAAATTGATCAAGAGAAGCTGTGAGGGCTCGGCCGGATACCCTACATTGGTTGAGGCATACCAGATACCCCGCACTGGACCTATTGAGGTGGTCAGGCTGGCGCAACGATTGGTGAGCATGTATGATAAGCATTGCCACTTGTGAACGAACATTGCAGCCTGTATGGCCAATGACCCTCCATATCTGGTTGCTTGCTGGTCTCAGCATCAGGCAACCAAAGTCAGGTGGTTGGGGTCCGATGACCAGGCAAGCAGGCAACCTCCCAACACTTCATGCATAATGCTATGTGGCGTCTCTTCTTTCTCTCCTTTTTTCTTTCTCTCCTCTCTACTTTTCCTCTTCTCCTTGGTAAAACAGCATCATGTCGAACCAGTATTTGGCTCCTTGGGAAGGCAAGGGCGAAAATGTCGTTGAACACGATCAGCCAACGTCGGACTTTCAAGATCCTCTTGCGGGGCAACAGCCGCGTCTGACACCAGACTCGAAATCTCAGCGTATCCAGAAGACATGTATTACACCTTACTTTGCATGATCAAAAGTACCTTTGGATGAATTTGCTGATGGAAAATGCAGTCGACCCACGCGAATACAAGCAAGCGGTTTACGCTCATTCTCAGCGATCTATTGTGTCATCCAGCTTCCCTGGACGCAACTACGCAGCATTTGCCAACTGGCTCATACGCCCGACACCAGTTGCGTCTTCCTTGGTTGCAGGAGCACGAGTCGAGGATGAGCACAAGCTCATTGTGATACATTATCTTGACAATTACGAGCCTAGCCGAATCCGGAGTTACACCACTAACGATAAAACTGGGTTGCCAACGTCACGGCCTCTTCAAAGAAAAGGTCACTTGATTTTTTTACGCGGGTTTCTTACCCCTATGTGGATTGCCGAATTAGGGAGTAGATATCGGATCGACCCCGAGTTCTTTTACCGCCATCTGGACTTCTATGATGCTTCATCCCATGGCAACTGCTTTAATACACCATCGCTGCTGAACACGACGAACAACATTATTCACATAACCGTGACCACTATATTCACCGATGCGATGCCTTACTCTACCTCCAATCTATACGACAGTTCTGTTGGACATCGAGGGTTGATACAAGATCAATTGTCAAAGTACAAGAGAAGCCTGCAAAAGTCTGCAACCTGTGGGGATTCTATTGTACGAGAATACTCCATCTTAAGCGATCGATATTCAATCATGGAGCAACGTATTTCCATATGTGTTGCAGAAGATGGTGATGGCTGGGCAGGTACGTTTTGTAGATAGCCAAGGCGTCCTTTTGAGAATGGCTAACTAGGATATAGGACTTCTCTGGATGGACATCGGTCGAGACCTTGACAGGTCTGCCGCTGGACCTTGGAATCATGATATAGGCCGAAAGACAGGTACTAAAGTAACTGCACTACCTGTGGTTCAACACCACCCTAAAATGACCTGGAGGAAGCTAGGCGACGCTGGTGCCTCGTCTCGTCCGCCCATCTACCCCTTATCGCAGCCGGGCCTGCCACAATCGACATCCACTCTTCCCTTGGAATACCAGTCTTTGCTGTCTGCATTAGACCTTTCTAAGAGGGCCGAGTCAAACCCTCTACATGCGTTGGTTCCCGTTTTTGCTCACGCTGCATTTTCTGAGGTTGCTTTCTTGAACCTCATTCATGACTTGTTGGACAAATTAACAGAGCCAATGCCATTGGACGACTTCCGAAATGATACATTCGAGGCCCTCCAACACTTGGAGATCATTCTAGAGCGACACTCAGCCCAAATACGTCAATGCATTAGGTCAATTAAGCTTCTTAGTGAAAAATGCCAGTTTGTTCCCCTTCCGAGCACAGATGCTCATGTTAATGACCGCAAAAGTCATTCACCGCAACGTAGTCCCTTCACAGCAGAAGGCAGAGAATATACAGTATATCAAGGTTATCAACAACAAGTCACATCATTTTCTGTCTTAGGGATACTTCAGGATCACGAAGATCTTCAGGAACGCTGCCTGAACCTTTTAGCACGAGTTAATTCAGCTAAAACTACCGAGATGAACCGCGCAATGATACTGGAATCGCGACGCGCGATTGAGCAATCGGAGAGGACAAAGAAGCTTACTCTACTGGCGACTTACTTCATCCCTCTGACCTTTACGGCTACGCTCTTTGGGATGAACTTCGACATATTTGGGCAAAGCGATCTTCCCTTATGGTGGTACTTGGTTTTAGCGGTACCTTTTACGTTGTTGACGCGTATGCTTTACTCTTTGGATCTACATAGTCTACAGTTCGTGTATATGAGGTTGCTGAATCTATGGAAGCCCTCGCATGTTAGTTGATCATGTCATAATCCAAGAGTTTACAAAGTGCAACAAATTCATCTACTTATGCACCACAGAAACATAGTTTTTAGAGTCAGTGGACTTGAGCCTTACAGAACGAATAGCAGGCTTATCCCGCTTCATGAGTTCTGGCCTGGATACTTGTTATGTGACGTAGTTGGACAGAACGACTTCGGGAGAGAAATGAGATCCCCGCACCCTTCTCAGTG
The DNA here is from genome assembly GCF_022836535.1 of Colletotrichum spaethianum. Classification (NCBI taxonomy): domain Eukaryota; kingdom Fungi; phylum Ascomycota; class Sordariomycetes; order Glomerellales; family Glomerellaceae; genus Colletotrichum; species Colletotrichum spaethianum. The sequence goes on along the minus strand of NW_026054777.1, from coordinate 811,203 downwards.
AGACCTCGCCCTGGAGTCCTCGTCGGGACTCGAGGCAGATAGTTTGGAAACCAGAGGACAGCGAAGATACGATCTCAGCTCGAGATGAACTTTGGCGCAGGCGGTCTGCGATGTCGAGAAGCAGTGTTTGTTCGCGACGTATTGACCTGTGACAATCAATGTGTTGTTGTCTAATTGCTAGGCAACGAATCTACCGTTTGAGTCGAGCTATTGTGGTCACAAGAATGAAACCTCGATTGCAATACATTAGCTAGTTATTGCTCGAAAAGTTTATATAATTTATCAAGCATCATATGGTAGTGAACTCTACTAAAAGTGAAAAAGATTCATAATTGAATGTAAAATCTTACCATTTGTTGTAGATACCAGCAACGAGATCAAAAATTTTCTTGAGAACCCTAAGAATACTGCCCGTAGAGTGGACTCGATTATACAAGCCTTGTTTGCTCTAAGGCCTCATATCATCTCCTACGAACTGACGAAGTCATGCCAAAAGGAACCAAAGAACTCTGTGTCTCAATATTAAGCTTATCAGCAGAGGTCAGGAAGCGGAAGACAAAGCTTTGTGTTTTGAATAAGACATGAGCTAAACCTGCTCTCAAGGGTCACAACTCTATAGCTCTGTACATTGTCCCTGTTGCATGCTGCTGCAAAAACAGACTCCTTGCTGCTCTCGGCTACAAACTCTGTGATCACTTGAGAAGTGGAGATTTTCTTACCTGAAATGTAATATTTGTTTCAATACGGTCTCTGAAAACTATCTAATATACATGAAGTAATATGCCTCAAGTTTAATCATCTCCTACTAAGCCATCTCGTCACAATCGTTCATCCGCCCCTAGGTAGGCTCCTGGTCATCTGTTATCGAGAACGTTGGCTTTGAAGCCGCAGTTTGATAAGGTTCTATCTTCTTTGTGATCTTTATTCCGTCATTAAGTTAATAAAAAAGTCGATGATTATACATTCAATGCCCAGTGCTTTCGAGTGTCGACTTTAAGTCACAATTAGTCTTGAACACTTCTTAGATTTCCGAGAGCCAGGAAAAGGTCAGTAGAAGTGTAGAAAGTCTCCTGGAATAATGCATATGAATCACGTATGTATTCTTTTATGTTAGAATAGTTGTTGCTGATTCCAGAATGTCACTGTCTGCCTGAGGTGATGATGCGCCTTCATGAAATCATATACTACGGTCTTGCATTTCGGTCTTCGGGGCTTCTTGAACCTCAATTGGCTGCCATACGAGGATCTGTCGAGAACTCACTAGTCGGTACTCGTAGACCTGAAAACTTCGAAATTGATGTTCAATCGGGCTCTAAACCCACGTATCAGTCTCAACCCAACCGAAACTATTTGGTTCCTCATTCATGATCTGTCACGATTTCGTTGTGGTGTAAGTCGAATCTGCCTAAATAAGCCGCCTTCACTTCCCACTTATTAGCGGCCTCGCAGTGAAATACACTTAGGGGGTATGGGCCACTTCTAATCTTATGACCCTAGTGTGTACAGCAGACTCTCAGCGATATGATCTTTGAAATGTACTAATACAAATAATATGATTGGCCACAGGTGATGTCTGAGGCCTTGGCTGTAGTGTTTGAGCTGCAGGAATTGGTTAAAGTACTAGATTGGTTCCTATCGGCCTGTGTATGTCATCATGCGAAACTTGCCACGACATGTAGTACCAATTGCATTGGGCATATACCGTTGCAACCCTACCGGTTGCCTCAACAAGGCCTAGCCAATCACATTAACGGCGTTTATGGCCTTTATGCAACCGATACAAACACGGCTCAATTTCGCGTCCTCGCACTGAGCGACATTCTGAGATTGGCTATTTAAAATGTACTAATTTGATTTGGGTCACCGGTGAACCTGTGGGGTCAGAGACATGTGGGTGCCTGGACAATGCAGACAACCCGAACCAGCGAGAAATCGCTTTGCTCCCGCTCCCCTATTTCTAATACTCGATTCAGTTCTCATGGTCGTGATTTTTTCTAGTGTCCGTCACTCTGTCTGCCCACTCATCTGGAAAGCTGAACACTGCAAGAATAGTAAAGAAGAGTATGTCCTCCAGGACATGTGTGCAGCAGTACTTTACCAGTAGAGCGACCAAACAACACACGGGCTTTGAGAATGAAATACTTGTCGAAGTTTGGACTGACCTTCACATGGTAAACAGGCAGCCGAAGATATGGCACCTGCAGGAAGCACGGAGTGTCGACGCCCGACAGAGTGCGTGTATCTACTTATCTTTCTTACAGACTATCACGAATCAGACCAGGCGACTCGAGTGCTGGAATCTGTAATCCAGAGATCGACTAAGCAGTCAGCGTAGCCAGCATCTTGCATTCACAGCAATCACATGCATACGCCCTGAGACAACCATGGAGCCAAGATTATGCTCGAGGCAGAACGATGGAAGTTAGGGTGTCATTCATACCCCGCACTTTGCAGTACCCCCAAGTCAGATGGACCTGCTGTATAGAGCAAAGATCGTTGTAGCTGGTCAAGTAGGTTGATATCTTATAAAGGTAGCCACCGTGTCTGTTGCCCACTCGTTCAGGCGTAGAAATAACGAGTTACGAGTGTGCAGAAACCTACCTCATATGTTCTTGCGTCTTGCCTTTGAAAACACTTTGAAAAATGACGATAACACCGACCGGATTGCCTTTTGTGGCTGGCTATGCCTCCATCATCTGGATCATACCAGCTATCCTCCTCGTATATAAGATCCTGACGTTCGGCAGCAGAGAGAAAGGTCTCCCACCTGGTCCGCCTACGGTTCCCATCCTCGGAAATGCCCATCTCATTCCATCGAAAGGATTCTACTCCAAGTGGGTCGTCGTACTCAGAAATCTCGTAGATGTGCACTAATCAGTCGCAGACTCAAGGAATGGAGCGACCAATATGGCTCCGTTTATTCAATCAAAGTGGGGCGTAGTACCATGGTCGTGCTGAACGATAGACGTGCCGTCTATGAGCTTTTGGGTCAGAAGGGTGCCTGGTTCAATGACAGACCGGTTGATCAGCAGATTACCCTCTCAACTCAGGGCGAAAACATAGCCCTGATGCACGAAGGCCCTAAATGGAGAGCGGAACGCAAAATCGCGTCTTCTTATTTCTCGCCAAAGAAGTTGGACTCTGACTTGAGACCCGTACAAGAAGCTGAGTATGTTTGAATTACGATTAGGAAATGAGCTTGCAGTTAAGAAATAGAGGTACTGACATGATAAAGGATTGCCCGACTGATGTCCGGCTTGCTGGAGAGGCCTGAAAACTTCCGGCAGCTCATAAAGCGAACTACTGCTTCAGTTGCAAGCATCACGATATATGGCCATCTGGCAACTGACTGGGGAAGTTTCTGGGCATATGTATGTTGCGATGCTTGAACTCGGAGATCTTCACTGACATTACTAGGCCGTATATATAGCTATGGAAGCTGTATTATCCCCTGTGATTCTCTATTCGGCCCTCAATCAGGAACTAACCTCGGCATAGATATCGAAAGCCATCGAGCCAGGGAGTTCTCTCCCAGTGGACCAATTTCCTATCCTTAAACTTATCCCTGATCGCTGGAACGAATCAGCGCGACGTGGCAAGGAATTTTACATTACCATGACTAATATTTGGAACGAAGCTCGCGACCGAGTAGAGAGGCGCCGCAAGAATGGTGATAAGCGCGATTCTCTCCTCGATAAGCTCCTGGATGAGGAGATCAAGTGCGATGTGCCATTCTCCTACACGGAATTGAACAACTTCCTCGGGGGTGTCCACATGGGTGCTTCTGATACAACAGCCACTGCAACACTCACATCGATTCTCTTCCTCACAAAGCATCCAGAATTCCAAGAAAAGGCTCGAGTTGAACTTGATCGTGTGTGTGGGACTGAGCGGGTTCCTAAGTGGACTGATTTTGATGACTTGCCATACATAAACTGCATCGTGAAGGAGGGATTACGAATCAGGCCAGTGTGAGTGTTTCATTCCATGTTGTTACGGCCCCATACTTACACAAACATCCATCAGTATTCCAGCTGGCATCCCCCATTTTGCCAAGCAAGACCACTGGTATGATGGCATGTTCATCCCGGCCGGAAGCACCATTTTTGTCCCTGCGTACGCGCTCAACCATACCAGTGACTCGTCCTCAGACCTCTCCACTTATAACCCGGACAAGTTTATTCCACAAGCGAGTAAGCTCGCACCTGAGCTAGCTGCTGCCTCACGATATAATGAGCGCGACCACTACTCTTACGGTGCTGGACGGCGCATTTGTGTCGGTCTGCACTTGGCCGAGAGGACGCAGTGGCGTATCATTGCCCAAATCCTGTGGGCATTCAAGATTGAGCCAGTTGTGGGAGCAGACGGAAAAGCGATAGAACTGGACACGAGCTATGCTGCGTATGAAGAAGGGTTCTTGCATTCGCCAAAGGACTATACCGTGCGGTTTGTGCTTAGGAGTGAGAGACATGCCGAGGTTTTAAGAAAGGAATTTGGAGATGTTGAGGGGTTTCTGCGGCGGTGGGAGTAGGCTGGGGGCAGCGGATCATACTTGTGTTCGATTCTTAGATTGGAAGTTCCATTTCCCACTTCGAATACTGCTTGGTTTAAGTTTCCTGCTTCTCACAGGCTAAAAGGCTGCATCATTGCTTTGGTAACTGGTTTAAGATACGCCCGAAGTCTTCTGCTGATGGGATTTATCTTTCAGTATTGATTCTGGGGAATTATGATGAGATTTTGGTTAGATGACGGCTTATGTTCTAGTCTCATGTCACCCTTTACTGGTACTAATGCGAGTCTTCTGTTATCTTGCTAAATGTAAAAATCACTTCTCACTCATTTCTTATCTTATATATTCATTCTTTTACCAATCTGGTGGGAATGGAACTTCAATTAAGGTACCACTCGGGTTCCATTCCAATTTAGCTTATAGTTGGTTTGCCTGTTGTAAGCCAAGAATACAAGTCAATACAAAAGAGTCAATCTTCTGCATTCGCGGAAAAGTTTATTAGTCGTCGGAACTAGGTATTTGAGTTGACGTTGGAAGATTGTTATGCGCAAATCGATGCGTGCCACCTCCCCAGAGTGTGTTGCTCACGAAGGCTGAGAAAGTCGCAATGGAGAGGCATAATTGACGACGAGATTCGCATGAAAATTTGAGAGAAGGAGATTCAGCCCAATTGATTCCAATGGAAAAAGCTGTTATACAAGAGTAAGTTGCTATAATAACTTCAATCTTCGACTCTGACAGCGTCGCGATACGAAGCTCAAGGCTACCACAAACATTATCATAACCAACGCCAATCGCCCCGCCGCCTCTTGGATATGGCCGCCTTTCCGTGTAGTCTCTTATGGTCCTCACTGTTTGCACCGAAATTTCGAGGGTATTGCACAGAGATTCGTCCGAGTATGGTGCTGTTCTTATTGGTTGTACCAAAGTCCGACTGGGGTCGGAGGAAAGGGGCTGGAGAACTACAACGACACCGCCGCCTTTGACCCCAGACATTGTCATCGCCACCATTAACCACCTCTCAGATCCTAAGTTCCATCCGACATCACCACTAAGAGAAGGTAGAGAAACTTGAGAACATAGTAGCCGACCAACGCCATAATCTTTATGAGACGGAACGCAAGGTTGTTGTAACGGGCGAGTTGGGGATGAGGCATTGAGAGCGAGAATTCTTCCTTCTAAAGACCCTTCCAATAGGTTGAACCGATACACTGTTTTGCTACCCTCTGGTAAATCCCGACGACTTCTTTCCTTCGCCGCTCCCAAAGCCGAAAAGGTCAATGCTATTCAGCTCAAGCCTTGCTGCGGCAACAAAAGCTGTATTTGGTGTTTCGATTCACAACGAGCCTAGCTTTTCCAAGGGTGCTATACAGATCAGGCAGAGCAACTGCCTATGGACAGAGAGCATGACGATCAAAGAACTACTCATGCGAGAGTTTCGTCAAAGCAGCCCAAAAGATCAGCATTCAGGAGGGTTTTAAGAAAGACTTGTCTCACTACGAAAAATGACCCAATATGCGGATATCGAGGTTGTGTGGACCAAGCATTTACCAGATCACTTGTTACTCTCATACAATGAGAGCAGCTAGGTCTTGAGTATTTTTTATCTGCTCTCATTTATAGAGGCTACCTACGTGGCATGTTGTGGCAAAGGCACTCGGAATAAAAAGTCTGCAGAAACCAGGGTTTGCTATTCTGTTGATTGGTAAGACAAGTCTCGTTCATGAGTATGCACTCCACAATGAACTGACATGACAATTTCAAGTGGCGAATTGGCATTCTCCGCCGGATTCATACTTGAGACATTACAGACTTACCGGCTTCTCATCCCTCATAGGGACTTGAAAATGGGCTCGCAAAACCTGCCTAGCATCATCAAAAGTGTCACGGAGTCCATGGAAAAGCCGACACCAGAAGACTTCCGATAAGAGGTTAACTGGAGTTTTCCGATACTGGCGTCAAGAGTTGGAATTACGAACCCGCCTGAAGACATACTCTCAAATGTTCGAAACATATCTAGATTGGGGTCTCCGGATTTAAAGCCTACTGGAAAAAGCCGAGGACCCAACCGCAATGTCTTGGACAGGGAGATGGGCAGATAGGCGTAAGGAGCCTAGGCACTCATTCTGGGTCACGGTAGTCGCCTTTGTGGTAGCCAGTATCTTTGGAATGATTGCCGCAGGTCTGGCAGTTGCCCAATTGTGGGTGGGATGGTGTGACTGGCAAAATGGCATTCCAGCTCTGTGTAGTCCGCGAGGCAACATGTAGTTTGCGATGGTTTATCAAACTAAATACCATCACAAAACGGCTCAACTATATAACCATAAACCTGGCTCATAAATTTATGGGTTTCTCCTTGTTTTCCAGGAGACACTTCGCAGACTGGTTTTAACGGGTCGTAGTATGCATCCCCCTGACTGACCTTTGGCTTTGGCAACGCTCATTAAGTCGATGGTGCTTATTGCAAGTCCTAAGGCTAAGTGGTGGCAAAGTCGCATCAGATTTTGTGGGGGGGTGGCGCTCAACTTCGCCGCGGCTAAACTCCTTATCTCAACGTCGTTGAGTCAGTGGGGATAAGCCTACATCAAACGGGGCCAGAAGCAACTATGTCCGACTTCGGAGTGTCCTTCGCAACTCAAAACTGACTCAACCTGCCCGGACGGTACTCAAATGACCTCAAGCCTTGCCCAACAGCCCATAATCTTGAAAGCCAAAGTAAAGGATCTTGCCACCATGTTGACTCGCCATGACCCGATTCTAATAGTAGGTGGTGGTACATTCGGCCTTTCGACAGCCTATCACCTCATCAAAGCTGGCTACACATCCGTCACCATCCTCGAACGAGGCACATCAATCCCCTCAGTACTTTCGGCAGGCAATGACGTGAATAAGATTATTCGCGCCGAGTATGAAGATCCATTTTACACCGAATTGGCCCTACAGGCCATGTCTGAATGGACCAATAACCCGCTATTCTCACGGCATTACCATCAGACCGGCTACTTGCTAGCCAACTCTGCTGCAGCGCCCGAAAAAACGAAGCGAACTCTTGCCAAGTCCCTCGAGAGTATCAGGACACACCCGGCGTGGGCAGACAGAATCAAGCCTATCCGAAGCAGAGAAGACATTGCTCAAGCTGCTCCTGCGTTGAATGGGCCGATGGAAGGATGGGAAGGGTATTACAATCTCTTTGCTGGGTATGCGCATGCCGCAAACGCACTCAAAGGGGTCTACGAGTACGTAAAGGATCAAGGCGCCCATATTCACACGGGAGAAGAAGTTGCTAGTCTGCTGTACGAAGACGATAGATGCGTGGGTGCCCGCACGACGTCCGGAAAGGAGTTTTTAGCAGCGGCAACGATTTTGACCCTTGGTGCTTCACTCGGCAACATTCTCCCTTGTATCGGAAGACAAGTCACTGCCAAAGCGTGGAGTGTCTTGCACATCCAGCTCCAACCGGAAGAAGCCGAGCAATTGAAAGGGATCCCCGTTACGTATGCTCGAGACTTAGGTTTTTTTTTCGAGCCCGAGCCTGGTACTGGGATACTAAAGTTGTCTCCGAGTGGTGGAGGATACACAAACTATTTATCAACTGGCCTCTCTCTTCCGCCGATGAACAACAACTTCGTACCAGAGGCAGATCGGCAAAGAATACGGAAACTTCTACAGGAAACACTTCCAAATCTGGCAGATAGGCCTTTCATTGACCAACATATCTGCTGGTGTGCAGACACTGCGGATTCGGACTATGTTATCGATTCTGTGCCAGGGAAGATGAACTTGTTTGTAGCAACTGGCGATTCGGGCCATGGGTTCAAGATGCTGCCTGTGGCTGGAGGCTGGATCAAAAACCTAATAGAAAAAGGATCACAAGATACAACTCGATGGAAATGGAAGGAAGGGAGCGACGCCGGGCAAAACGTGAGTTGGCGGGCTGGCGAAGTGCTCGACTTGAAAGACCTTAGGTGCAAGCTGTAACATGAGGTCTTCTTCGACGAGAGGCTAACTAGTTGGAATGCGGCTCTCTTTTCACCACAAGAAATTGTTAGACCCAAAGCTAAATTAAGTTTTTTTTAATGAGATTCCCAAACAATAATTGACTCTGCGCTTTGTTGCTGTAATTGCTGTCTTAGGTGCATCTGAAGATGCATCTTGGTTGACGTCAGCACTACATAATTGCATTGTACACTAAAAGTCCCAAATGGTCGAGTGGCGCCTCTCACGTGGTTTTTCACAACTAAAGATGGATTTGCGACGCCAGAATAGCCTTTGTCAAAAGTCTTCCGCGTCATGACTGCTTTAGGGTTTTCGGACATCTGTGAATCAACCGTTATACACAGTCGTACTATTAAATATCAAGTCTTAACACGATAGAAATTATAAAGATCTTTATACCGCCTTACTGCTGAAGAGCGATTCTTGCTTCCATTTAAGAAGACCTTCTTACACATAGAGGATACTCGTAGCGCATTCATTGCCATCATTGAAATGACTGCAGAACCTGAACATATTAACTTCCCTGGCAAGACCTCCGCCACGCCAGGTGAAGAGTTTGAGGTCCGCCAAACTTCAACCTCGGAGGACTACCACCCCAACCCCTCCAAGTCAATTCATCTTTCTCCCGCTCGCCAGGCCTTGATTGACGACGTCATTGCCCTCTATTCTATGGATCCTACCATTGAGCGTGTGGAGCGCTACACCCCGGACTGCGTGTACGATGACCAGTTCGTCTATGCCAACGATCGATATAAGATGGCTGGGCAGTGGTTTGCTTTGCCTAAACTCTTCAACGCGAGCAAAAACGAGGGCTACGAAGTCATTAAAAATGATCGCGATCTGATTCAGTTCAAAAACGAGCAGAGTTGGACATTCAAACTAATTCCGAAAACGGCGACGATCAACGCTCTCGTGAGCCTTAGCTTAGACCCCGGCACTGTCGACAGCGATTTTATCCAAATCAAGTATCACAAGGACCAAGCCAACGATAAGGATTATAGCCACGAGTAAGATAAATCTCTTAACCTTAACTTTATCTGCAATATGTTGATGTTGATATTCGCGTAGGGGAGTGGGGTTTTCTTTCAAGAAATGGCAGGCCGACAATGTTGCCAAACATATGGACAGCAAGGAGGTTCAGGCATTCATTGCAGACAAGGATGCCAGCAAGAACAAAGTCAAGAAGTATGGAACTGGCAAGGCGGAGGGAAATGCGCCCACCAAGACATTCTGAGCCAACATTTCTTATTGGAGTGAGATCATTCAGCAAAATTTCCATTCTTTAATATTTCCAGTCCTCGGCCTCTGCGGCAAAAGTACAGCCCATGCTCATAACCAGGGTATCAAGCTCAGGCTCATCAAGAACATCCTCGGCCCCATGGAAAGAACCATGAACATCTTACATTGCTTATCCGAATGGTTCAGTTTCTCTCAGGGTGTCCATCTACTCAGTGTGTGATTTAGACTGCGTGGCAGGCGTGCTTGTCGCCAGCTTCAACAATGGTGTTCCTGGAGGCCAATCATTCACCGCGATGTCGTCTGCTCTAGTTCCTGGTGATGTGCAGACCACGGAGAATGCCAACCAAAACCCTTCTCTGACCACATGCCTGTCAACGCACCTCTTTCCATCGGCGTCTACTTGGGAAAGGTGTGGTATCAGATCCAACACAAGGCGCGACTTGTTAAGGTGTTTCATCACACTCCGAAACACGTTATGGCGGTTCACGTATTCAGACCGATAAAGGCGTGCATGGTTGCTTAGACATTGGATACGTCTGGTTATCGGCATTGCAAATCGTAACTTGGCGCATACCTTTGGGTGCAATACTTCGGTTATATTCGGTTATATGCTCAACCAGAAGGTAGCTTCTAAATCTTGAGTTCGAAATGCGATCTCAGTTTGGACATTATTAATCTGCATCATTCTATCAACAATCCACTGGCTATATTCATTGGGGCAGTAGGCTATTCGAATATTAGTGATATGGCCTGTTGCATGATTTGTCCCAGCCAACAGCTTGTGGCAGCCTAGACCATTAGCGCCTATCACACTGAACGGATACCTTCAGCATCAGGGCACCTGACGTAAAACATTCATTTATATCACTTCCTTAGCAACCGTGTTATATCGACAGACGCTAACGATGCAAAGCAGGGTTCCGGCACTTCAAATTTGAATTTATTTATGCACTGACGAGCAATAGTTGACGACGTGTCCAGAGCAATGCCACCCATTTTACATTGAACCCCTCTTCGACTAACACAGCAGCTAAGGTACACATGCTGATACTGCCTGGTAGTTCCACCGCTAAGAGAGTTGATCTGTCGCTCTGAACCTTAGCTTACGAAGTCAGATGCATCTGTATGTCGATGCACGTTTATTGGATACTAATAATATCTCCCAGCCCAAGAACAATGATGACAAGCACCAATCCCATACTTAAGCATACCAATTGACCACAAGACGTAATCTACCCTTCGGAATTGTGAAGACCTTCGAAAAAATTCTAAGAATGCCCCAAGAGTTTGACTTCGTGATTGTCGGCGGTAAGTTCAATATCTAACAGTGGTGATCAAGGCGTTTTGTTACTCAAGATCCGGTGATCCCGGACCTCTGATGAGGACAAGCGCACTAACAGTAACGATCAGGCGGCACAGCAGGGTGTCTGCTCGCGTCACGTCTCGCAAATACAAACTCCAAGACCTCAGTTGTGCTCTTGGAAGGAGGCAGCGATATCAATATGCCAGAGTACAGAAGAATGGCAGAGCGATCTAGCACCATCGCCCAACCTGGCCTCGACTATGGCTATGTCTCGACGCCGCAGGAGCATGCGAGAAACCGAGAGGTACCCCAGGCGCGAGGAAAGGGTTTAGGTGGTTCAAGTGCTACGAATTTTCAAGTCTGGTCACTTGGTCCCAAAGAAGAGTTTGACGAGTGGGCTGCAGTCGTGGGTGATGATTCTTGGGGGTTTGAATCAGTGATTGAGAGAGTAAAGAAGGTTAGGCTGTCCAAGATATTGTTGATCAGTGGGTCAAGCTTGAGCGTTGCTGACATTTGGCAGCTGGAAAACTTGCACCTTGATGGTCTTTCTGCCGATTGGGAGGATTATGTCAAGCCTGATCCCAAAAATCATGGGGTTTCCGGGTGAGTGTTGTGCTGAACAACAAGAGTTGAAACGGCTAACAAGACATAGCCCAGTTGATGTCTTAATTGGCCATGTAGAAAAGGAAACCAAGTTTTTCATTGACGCTGGGTTCGACATGGGGTAAGTTTACATTTAGTTTGGTAGTGGAGTAGACTCATCGTCGCTGACCATCCTTAATAGCACAAGCGGAACCTTGATCCCAATGATGGCGATCCTATTGGCTTCTCCTTAAATCCCACGACGAGCTTGAATGGTGTACGAAGCACGAGCGCATCTGCGTTCTTGGAGGAGGGTCTCCTGATCACTTGACCATTTTCACCGGGAGCCGCGTCATCAAGCTTATTTTCCAGGGCGATCGATCAATAGGAGTTGTTGAAGAAGACGGATCTCAGAGTAAGTATATACAAAGCCTTCATTCAAAGCATGATTTGACCTCCGTTACTAGTCACCGCCAAAAATGAGGTCATTCTGTGTGCTGGCGCCCTTGACAGTCCTCGACTCATGCTCCTTTCAGGCGTTGGTCCGCGATCGGATCTCGAAGCGCTGGGCATCAGCGTAGTCAAGGACCTTGATAGCGTGGGCAAGTCTTTCACCGACCATCCCATGATCGTGGCTTGTTTCCAGATGATGTCTTGGTTTACCGACCGAATGGGACTTATTGACCCGGCGAAATATCATGACGCCATCAAACAACTAACTGAGACGGGAAATGGCCCGCTTTCAAGTCATTTTTCCTCGGTTCCTCACGCTTTTCTCAAGAACGAGCGGGCCTACAGATCATCTGAATTTCAACAACTTTCCAAAGAAGTACAGCGTTTTCTGCTGAGACCTGGCGTGCCGAGTTTTGAGCTTGTTATAAGTGGACTCCGGTTGTCATTGCAAGTAAATAACACGCTCATGTGTGAGATTGGCAGATCGGGCCATTGACCCCTCCCAACCATGTCTTCGAGAATCCAGATGATGGCTTTTTCTCAGTCTTTGTAGCCAACATGAACTCTCTATCTAGAGGGCAGATCAAGTTGTCTTCATCAGATCCGCAGGATCCACCGCTCATCGATCCAAAGTATCTCAGTGATTCTTACGATATTGTGAACTTGCGGGAAGCTTTGCGAGAAGGTTTAAATCGTATGCAAACTCCCAGATGAAGAGCCACTTTGTCAAACCTATATTTGCGCCCAAATCCAACAGCGACGAAGATATCATTGTGAGTCAAACTTTTGCTCATTGTTCCATGTTGTGCGGGTACTAAAATGAGCTAGGAGTTCATCGAAGAGAATGTGGCGGGATTGTGGCACGCTTCTTGCAGTGTAAAGATGGGCAAAAGCGAAAGAGATGGGAGTTGCGTCAACAGCGACTTGAAAGTCCACGGAATTTTAAGGCCTATACTAATTTCAACCCGCAGATCCTCAGATTGTTGCTTATGTTATTGCTCAAATTACTGCGGAGAAGATTGGGAAGGAATATGAGCTTTGAAATGGAATAGAAATGAAAGACGCTAGGTGGCCGCCTTCTTCTTCATTCAAGTTATGTATCTGAAGCCTTTTCCCATGATCCTTACCCGATCATCATTCTCTGCTTCTTGTTCCTTCGCAATGAGTTTTTGATTCTCTCTTTCCAGCAGAAAATGCAAGATTGTGGATGCCCCAATTGCCATGACCGCCATACCGGCATTCACACTGAAAGCCAAGACGAATCTGGGAGCCGCGTTATTGGGATAGAAGTAAGAGCCGTAGATGCTAGACACTGTAGATACGGCATTATTGAAGGCCACTGCAGCAGCACGCTTGGCGCTTGGGCGGTAGACAGTGTTGGCCGTCCAAACCATTGACATGTTGAAGCCAGTGTAAATGCCGGGAAGCATAATCATGGCGCCCAAGTACCGCGGCCCCATGCTTGTTGAAGTACTGGAGATGATGAACCCAACAAGTGCGAAAGCAATTGGCCCGACGGTATGCCAGTACCTTTCGTTTGTGCGATCTGCATTCCATGATACCACTGCACATATGATGCATGCCAGTAGGTATGGAGGTGAAGTCAGCAGTAGTGTGGTGATACGGTCTTTTCCGAGACTCTCAACAATCGTGGGTAAAAAGCTGTTGATAGAGATAGAAGACCCTGCGCCGTAGACAACAAGGACAAGAACCCAGTTGATGGGGTCTGTCATGATCATCTTGAAGCTGTCAAAGAGAGGTTGTGATGACGAGCTCTTCCAGTCTTCCTCCCCGGCAGCGTCAACTTCCATGCGCCACATAGCCAGTTGTCGCTCTTGACTCGTGAGCCATTTAGTGTTGGCAGGGAAGTCAGGAAGGATAGCAAAAGCACCGATGGCAACCGCTACGGTGAGTAGACCCTCTATGATGAATATCCAACGCCAAGCACGAAAGCCCCGCGCACCGTCCAAGCCGTTGGTAATTCCGGCAGCAGCTAAACCTGAGAAAGCACCTGAGAGCATGGAGCCGCTGTAGAACAAGCCGGTACGGATACCGAGCTCCTTGCGAACATACCAGGAGCTGAGTGTGGCCACGCAACCTGTTTACCGCAGCGTTAGGAACTACGTCATTACAAACATGATTCTAATTGAAGTCTATCTTGACTTACCAGGGTAAAATGCCGCTTGGAAAAAACCAAGGAGAAAACGAGTCACTAAAAGACCGCCGAAGTTATGTATTGCGCCACTGCAAGCACATAGAGCACCCTAAACATATACACAACTATCAGAAAACAAATCCGGCATATTTATTATACATGGAGTTGGAAAGGAGCATCTGTAGGGGTGGAATAGAAATTTCATGCTACAGCTATGTCAAGTAATCATGAATGGTGCATTTCAATGAAAGCTTGGAATTTGAAAGCGAAACTATGCACTAACCCAGACACCCATGCACCCAGGTAGGTATATTGCAGGACGACCGTTCTTATTCAAAAGTATGTTTGACGGGACTTGCATGAGTATATATCCCACAAAGAGAATAGAGACACAGGTCTATCGTTGTTTTGTTAGTTACGCGAGTATGGAGTCAAACGATGCGCTCACCTGAAATTGGCTTCCTGTCAAACCTAGGTCGTTTTCCAAGCCACATAGTCTCGCTACGCCAATCGCGTTCCTATAAGTCTTAAAACCAATGAATTACACAGTGAAAGTAAGGGGTTAGCTCACCTGTTGAGATAATTCATAATGTACATCAATATCATTGTTGGCAACATTCTTATATCAACTTTTCTGATCAGGTTCTTTTCGAGAATTCTGAGTTCTTCCTCGGATAAATCTTTCAACAGCTGCGGAAGTTCATGAGAAGATGTAGTCGTTATCTTCCCCTCAGAACTCGACCTGATGTCTGTTGATGGAGTCATCGGCGTTGACACTTGCTTTTTTTTTGGGGGGGGGGGGGGGGGGGGGGGGGGGGGGGGGGGGGGGGGGGGGGGGGGGGGGGAGGGGGTGGATGTGGCTTGGTTGAACCCTTTTGGGTGCAGAAGGAAAAAATGTGTTCATAAACACCAAGTCGAGTATGTGAAATAGCGATGGATACGCTCTACAGTGCTGCCTCTAATTCTTATGTCGATATGATTTCGTATGGACATACAAGTTGTTAGATCCACGAGAAGGATACTACTTCAGCAACAAAGAGTTGAACTTGATGGTCCATTTATTGTTGGTTCTGAGATTGGAACACCACTATTATTAGTTGTTAACAAACAGAAGCGAAGTTTTGGGAATGAACGCTCACACACTGTAAAGTAGATGGCGTGGGGCAATAGTGTCGTTAGGTGTCAATAATGACCTGGAGCAAGTGGATCGAGCAGGCCATAAAGTATATGTACCGGGCTCGTCCACCCTTTTAAACATCTTCTTGTCCTTGTTATTGTTTAGTCGATGGAGTTGTTTGCTTTGTGCGAGCCAAGCATGTTCTGGGAACGCGGATATACCAGAAGCGGACTTTCACTCCGAAATCTATCAGATACAGGCACCGGGTCTTTTATCGAATCAAGTTGTAGCGCGCTTGGCATACATCGGCGACCAAGGATTTCCGTGCCGCTGCTGTCACTCGAGCTGCATGATTGGGATCGTAAACCAGCCCCATCCCACTAGACTGGTTCCTGGAGAAGCGCGGTTATCGTATTATTGAGTATGTTTGCCTGCTTACGGCCGCAAGAGGGGTAGAACTGACTTCTAAGCCGGTGGTGCTTGCGTTGTGGGCCGAGAGTGGCGTTTTGATTGGCCCTGTGAACGCCAGCTAGACATGCTGAGATGAGTCTGAGAATCATTTGCTAGAGAATTGCCTAAGAAACCAGAAATGTGATGGAGATATTGCGGACCTCTTGTCATCTATGACGTTCATCATTCATATCACAGTATTCAATGTTTTCGTAGGCGACTTCGGTATATCGGTTGCATATCGCCCCTTGGGAGGCAGCTATAGCAGCGTCACCATCTTAGATCGTTTCAATGCACCCTCCAAAGCCCCACCAGTTGGACATCTCACGAAGGTTATCCGCGCCGATTGTTCCAGTCCACTACGTGCAAAGCTGAGCTGGGGAATGATGCAAGGTGAAAGGGCCCGCCTCCATCTTCACAGGGATAACGATGTCTTGAGACCGGGTGGATCATGGTGGGTCAAGGTTTGATAAGGAGACCATTGAGGGAGTATCGGGAGCACATGTCCCTAAGCTATTCGAAATCAATGATCAGATAAACGAAATGGATGCTAATGTCTGAACAGGCCGCCTAATCGAACTCTGGCCGTTTTCACACAGTTCGTGGAAGATCTGCGGAGAATCCGTGGTGAATCCATAGACAGAGTCCATGTCGAGAATCAACACTTCTTTATATCGAAGAGCAAGGGACCAGAACTGAGGTTGCCGTCAACGCAGTCACAATCAACCCGGTTCAAGATGTTAGCATCGACCAACAAGTCATTCTCGTCACCGCAGGCAATGGCAACATCGACACAAGGCCCATTCCTCTTCTTGCTAAAGACTCTTCTAAGCCGAAGATCGTCATCCCTACATCTGACTCAGCCAAGCTCTTGAGCCGCGTACCTTCTGCCTCCGAGAAGCAAATCGTGCTGGAAGAAGGCAACATCCAGAACCCGAGATGATTTCAGTCAATCTTGTCGAAGCACTCAATTACCTCCGTCTTTCTTTGCTTGACGGGTTCGGATCAACTTTTCACAACCATGAACTGCTTCGACGCCTTGACAAAATCACCATCCGTCAAGCACTTGGTTTACCTATTATCATGTGGAAACCACTCGCCATCCTCCATCATTGACTCCGGAATGATGCAGGTTATGTGTGCCCCTCATGTTGCTGTCAAGTTCCTTCTTGAAGCAAAACTTTGGCATGGACTACCTAGTAACAGTCTTACCATTACGATCCTTGGACCATCTCCCTTCTTCGATAACGACGTTCAATCGAAGAATTCGCTAATTGATGAAGGGTTTTCCGCTAAACCGCTTGGTTTAAAAGGCGTGTCAAGGGTCGATCCATTCGACATCGCTCTTGGGGCGTACCACGCCCTCAAGGATCAAGGTCGCAAATACGGTGGTCAGAAATTCATCATCGGAAGCTTAAAAACCAACAACAATGCTTAGATTGCCGATATATTGTCGAAGGATCTCAAAAGAGACGTCAAAGTTGCCGGAAAGGACTTAGAGAGCTTTGAGACCCTTGAGACTCACACGAGCAATGCCATTGGACCCGCATGAGGCAGGGATATGCGGCTGATGTACGAGCTTTTCGAGACGGTCGGCTTTGGCAAGAGCGAAGATGAATACTAGCGCCAGGTTAAGCTAATGGATAAGGAATCTGAGGACTATGTTCGATTTGTCGAGGAAACAGCCAAGAGCTGGCTTGAAGCCTGATGTGCTCTCCACGGACAATTTGTATGCCACTCTCAATAATTGTAGCTAGACACAAAATCATACAAGGTTATGTTTGAAGGTAATCATTAATTACATGAATCTAATTACATCGGCTATGGCTTCTCAAATTTCAATGAGAAAATGCTGCTGCCGGCTGCGATAGAAGACTAATAATGTCTCCTGTAAATAGGGCTAGTACCAGTAAAGTTACCAGTCTGAGTCGTGAAGCTCTCAGTACTACTGAAGTCCTTCACCTTCCCAAGAAGAATCTCAAGCATACGGTATGCGACGCCTGGAGTGTAGCCGGGCAATTCATGGCCAGCGAGGCGAGCAGTATAGAACGTCAATCCACGGTCAGCAGTCCACGCACCCTGAACACCCGCGCCCGCAAGGGCGCCACCGTTGTACTCTGGGTGGTATGGCGCGTAAAGAGGCGTAGTTGGGTATTTTGACAGCCCTTGCGCGCCGTTCCAGGTCATGTTTTGAATAGCGAAGAGGGTGCCGTTGGTGCTGAGGAGCATGTCCAGATCACCGGAGCCAATGATGGTGTTGTTGGTGAACTCGATGACGCGCTGGAGAGCACCGCTGTTGGCAGGGCCAACGGACTGATCAGAAGCGTATCTACTGTTCGTGCCATTGCCGAATACGTTAACGTCGGTGCACTGCTGCCAGTTTGAGTTGAGAGGGGCGTGCAGCGCCTTCTTGACGTCGGTACGGTTAAAGTAGATGGAGGCACCTGGGGGAGAATAGTCGCCACTGTTTACTATGCCAAGCTGAGAGTACGGGTGCGGACAGGTCTCGGTGATGTGGTAGATGTTGAAGCAGGGGTTGACTTCGAGGATGGCTTCGTAGAAGGTGTCAAACATATCGCACGCGTAAGTGTCGGAGTTGTAGGGATCGGGCAGGACGGGGAAGGGTTCTTGTGGCGGCGGGAACTTGAAGTAGGTGTCGATGTAGGAGGAGTAGTTGCACGAGTCCTGACGATCGCGAACCTGATCAAGGAATGTCTGGTTCAGGTACAAGAGGTTCTGCCAGAACTCGACGTATGGCAGGATAACAACTTGCTGCTGGATGGTCTCGTCGCCAATGATGGGGTCATTGATGGAGATACCGGCCAGATTGAAGTAGTCGGTATCGTTGGCCGAGATAAACCCATCAGCAATGTATGGGACGTAGTATCCAGCATACGACTCTCCTGTGATATAGGTCTTCCAGTTCTTCGTTTGAAACGTGTCGACAAAGCTCTTGTAGAAACCGCGGAACTCGGCAGCAAGTTGGACTTCATCGGTAATATTAGGGATTCCTTGGGAATAGCCAACGCCAACCGGCTGCTCGACCCACAGCATGTTGGTCAGATTGGTCCATGAGTAGGGGTTCTGGACAGGCGCGAGCGTGCCAGCTTCCCAGGTGAAAGGTCCATTCTCAGTCAACAAACCGGAGAGCGAGGAGCAACCGGGACCGCCATTAAGCCTATATCAGGTTAGAGAAATAGTTCAGACATAGAGGTTGCTATCTTACCAAATGGTGATCTCGTCAGGTGTCTGTGTAGCCGTTGAAGGGAAGAACCAAAAGAAAAGCTTGCGGGTCTCGTCGGGGCTGTCAGAGATGGGAAGCAGTCCGGCATAAGATTCGCCAATATCGAACGGAACATCTGGAATGCCAGAACCATTGACAGCGAAAGCTTAAACAAGATCAGCGCACTGCTCTCCGAATTGAGTTTCCAAGCTTTACTAACCCTCGGTCTTGTCCGTCAGGAAACGAGACGCTCGCTTCTGGATCTCTGGGTGTGAGAACGGCTGGTTGGCTACGCGCCTCTCAATTACAGACCTGGGAAGCGTAGGCTTGGTTGGCTTTTTGAAAGCCAACGCAGAAGAAGCGCAAAGCAACCCACTGAGGAGGGTAAGGAGTCTCATGTTGGCGTGAACTGGAATGAAGCTGCATCCAGAATATCAGCGCTCTAGAGGGCGCTCCAGCAGCAGTATTTAAAGGTCTTCGTGTATGACACCATCACTCTACTCGGCCCATGGCGCCTTACCGCGAGAAGAAGGAGCAAGACTGTTGGTAGAGGCGAACAAAAGTCCCAGGATAGAACGGGTCACCTCGGGCATTATATCGCTGTGGGTCTAGGTTTATGCTAGTCATTCGCTCATGATTCGACAGACGGTATTCGGCACCTGTGGATGCCGGCTCGCGAGATTGCCCGCGTAACATTGCACCAACGGCATCCCATCCGATCGACGGTTGAATGGCGTCAGTATATGGAATTCCACTTAAGATCCAGTTTTCTCCTCACAAATGGAATTGCTTTTTGATTGGCCTGAAGTCAATGTTGATATCCTTGCAGCTACTCCGCACGGCTAACGTAGGTACTGACCCCTTCAGCAGTTGATGGGGGTAATGACAGCAGCTTTCAAAGAGCGCTGAGTTTCCGATTCAATCCAAATAACAAAACAGCAAACTTAGGAATCTCAACGTACTAAAATAGAGTTTTTATCTTCTTCGAATTTCCCAAAGAGCATTCAAGCATAGTTTGTGTTGAAAGAGAGCGCCTTAACCTTTGCTCATCTTTGGTTTGGTGGTATTCCCCCACCGGGTGTTCGGCATCAACTTCTGAAGTTTGTCAAAAGCTGCGTTGAATCAGTTAGGCACGAACTACCACCTTCCTTATAAGGTTAAATTCCTAAAACCGTCCCACGGATCGACAATGGGGCCGGCAGCCCCGCCGCACTGCTCGCTCATGATTCGGTAGCCGTGACCAGTGCAGGTAAACAAACCAGGATTCGGATAAATCAAGCTTCATGGCGGCACCACGATCGAAGCTTGTTGTGCCTGGTGATGCTTGGCGAGCCATACGGAGCACTGATGTGGTGGAGTGAGAAAGGGGAAGAGATCCGACCCCCAACATGACATGTGCGCAGGAGTAAAAGCTTGCCAGTTTAGAGGCTTTCTGGAAGCATGTTCAAAGCTGCAGGACGTTGCTCAATTCTCCAGGCCGTGTGGCCACCATGAGTGGTTTCCTCCAACAATTGACAGCTCCCAAGGTAGCAAACTGTTCAGCGCTTCATGGACAGAGTCGAAACTGGGCTCTTGGAGTGAGCGCGGCGTTGTAATTAACCCGGCTGACGCGACAGCCCCATTTTCGTACAAGACTGACCTCATCAGGGATCCAACTCACCGGTCTGACGTCATAACGACACAGGGAGTTATCACAATCGTAGATGCAACAATACGACTGCTGATTTGCTGCAGCGTTATCATTAGAGGAGCCGCAAACACTCCTGTGGGTTGTCCAGCGACCCCTCTGAGGCTGAACCAGTCTCCGATGAGCAGAGCGCCAACCACAGCCACACTGAACCATGTTCACTTGAGTTCTCGAGCTCTAACACTACCCTCGCAATCCGTTTGCGGAGCGATCCTGATGTGGAGCTGCTGTACAATCAAGCAGCATCAGAAACATCAAACATACACTACCCAATCCGTTCAGCCCACACCATCATTACCAGGCAGGTATATGTTAACAACCGCGCCAGCTCAGGTACAGCAAGCGGCGCTGCTGTCTTTGCCTTGTATTCGTGTTCCGACCCACATTGTCTCACTACTGCCCATGCCAAATACCAACCGCAAGTTTATCGTAATCAACCAAGCACTTGAATCCCCCAAGACGACAACTGAATTTTAAAGTTGTTCTGAAATTCAATCATCCATTTGCTGGCACCAATGTTCCAGAGGACCTTCTTGTTGCAGCAAAGAAAAACGATCATTGAGAGTGCCGAAACTCGAACTTTTACTCTGGTGGTCGTTTTCATCTAACCATGGCTTCATTTTGTAATACAGCTTCCTTCACACACTTCCATTGAACTCTTTCTATATCAAACCGTTGGCGGAAAGGATTGGTTAATTGATCCCAAGCGATTTGCTTCTTGGTATGTTTGCATGCCTCCATCATAGCTAGGTGAATTCCCAGTTACTCTATCTTGTTCAGCTGGAAACTCTTATGGCTTGAGGTCATGAGCTACCATTTGACTTTGAAATTCCGGAAAGCACGTTCCTAGTCGAGATAATTTGCTAGTCACTGCTGGTCGCATTGTTAGGCGGTTTTGGATGCCCTAAGCTGGTTCCGGAAGGCCTGACATGGACATCCACCGAGAGTTCTGGACTTTCATTTTTTCGTATGGTTTGCCAGTTTCTGCTATGTCGATCGCGCAGCCTAACATTACGCAATGCTATCGGACACTTTTGGTTGTGAAAACGTTGTTAGTTGCTTGTAAGGCTGACCTGCGAACCGTGGGAGATTTCGCAGAGTTGGGCCCTGCAGCGTGGTGGCAAAGGTTGTAGCAATGCTGAAGTCCCTCAGCTCGCGGTTGGAACGTGGGCACCCAACGCTGCCATCCTGGGCCATGTTCCCTAACCTGCAGTATAAAGTAGCCCCTCAGCGCTTCCCACAGGCACAACAACGGCCAGAAGGCAACCACTTTTCACACCCCTTTGGTAGTCTGTATTAAGATACGTGCTGTACCTGGTAAGACTGCAACAATTAGAGTAGTGTAACTGTCCGGCAGCAGGGTTTTCCCAAGTGTAATCGCAAGTGCGAAATCTGGCGATATTATCAATGAACGACGCTTCTTGCGTACATGATGCCTTTGTAAGAGTTGAAGTATGCGGTATATGATCCTTCCGCCAGCCGGAATGTGTCTTAGCCCTTTTGTCCTACCAAGCCTGAGATAGAGGCACTGGCTCTCGACCGAAAACTTTTCGGTTGCGGAGTGTCAGTTAATTGCTGTACGAAGTAGTCAATTAATGCGCCGAACGACTTCATCTGCACCCCAATTGAAACCTGGCTGCCGCGACTGGTGAGGCAGCCGGGTCCCCGGGGCTCGCGCCCGACCGGCCAGGGGCCAAGCTCTGCCCAGTAACAAAATGTAGAAAGTTGAAGCTTACGGGGAGCAGTGACGGTATCCTGCCAGCTGATCGACAGCGCCCGTGAACACATACTCAAACAGTAAACAAAGCAGAAATTTGGCGCAGGGAGCCCAAAATCCGTCTTGCCCAGCCATGGTCGGAACACCCCAAGAGTGATGGTCAACGCCTAATGGTCACAGATATGAAAGCCAAGCGGGTGGCTTGCACGGAAATGGCCATGAATTTGACGCCCGCCTAATGGGCGAATCACGTATCGCGACAAGCAATATAAACCCCTCCGCCTGCATGGGTATTGCATCTCATCCTGCTTGAAAAGTCACATGGCGAAGCTCTGGGCCAATTGAGGAATAGACTCTCAGGCCACAACGTTGGTTCAAAGGACAATCCAGTGAACGCCATGCAGGAGCTGAGTCTGCCTCATGAGGGGCTATGCCGTCTCAGTCGCTAAGGACTCACTCGAAGATTCCAGGTTATGACAGTGCAAGCCAAATACAAGATAGTCGACGGCCCAAGTGCTGGTCTTCCCTCGTCCAATCCGTAATAGCTGCATGAGATTGTTTCTCCTTTATAATATCAAGATACACCCTGTAAGCACCAGTCATGGCATCAGATACGCAGACCAGCATCTGCCTCGACGTAGCCGTCGATCACCGCATCAGGAGACTTTTCAAGCCTGTTCCTAAAAATGCGACCGAGCCGTCCACACATGTCTCCCGCATAGAGGAAGTAGGCCGGTCGTTGCAGCGACCTCGCGCCGAGATTCAAGTCACGGCACAATTGGCGGGCCCGCCTGTGAAGGGCGGTATTGCCATCATGTTACAGAAGCCCCGGAGTAACCACCCGTTCGGAAAGGGCCTCGATGCCGTCATCAATGACTGCGAGACTCTCCGCGCCCTCGACGACATATTCGCCGTGGTCTCCCGGGGGACCCTTGATTTTCGGAAGGACATCGCCGTTGTCGACCTGTTACCGTATGTTTCCGAAGACCACAATGATGTTGACGACGCTAGGCTGAAGGACGCTTTTCGTACGTCGGCCGCGACCATTTGTGACAAGGAGCCTAA
This sequence comes from Colletotrichum spaethianum, assembly GCF_022836535.1. Classification (NCBI taxonomy): domain Eukaryota; kingdom Fungi; phylum Ascomycota; class Sordariomycetes; order Glomerellales; family Glomerellaceae; genus Colletotrichum; species Colletotrichum spaethianum. Next base: position 787,706 of record NW_026054777.1, on the reverse strand, counting down.
GGTTCTTCTCTGCGCGGGCAAGATTATGATGCCTTTTGGGAGGGCGAAAGTCAAGGGCATTTCCTATACGTTCGAGAATATTGGGGTTGGGGAGAAGTTTGGACGCACTCGGAAATGGCCAGAAATAGCGAGGGTCCGGCATGAAGGAAATCGCGGGTTCATTGATCTTCTTAAGGTCAATGGCTTCCATCCGAGCTACGCGATGAACTATCACTCTCATGTTAGTCTTCTGAGGCAGCTCCTCATCCTGATTGGTGCTGAAGCTTGTGGCGCGTATCGGAAAGACTGGGAGGATAGGTTGTGGATGGACGAATTGAGGGAGCGTTGCCAGGCATATACCTCACGTACAGGTGAGACCATGTCCCTGCTGTTCTACGCTTTGCTTGCCGTGCACTTGACATGCTAACTTGGTTTCATAGCAACACGATCTACAAGGTCTCCCACACCAATGAGTCCGGGCCAAGGTGAAGCCAGGCGCAGCAACATAAGATATATACCAGAATACCAACAGCTCTATTCTGAAGCACTGATCGATATAAGAAATTGCGTCAGTCACCTCATCTCCACAAATCAGCGCTACGAAACTTTGCTCGACAGTGGTCTAAGCGAAAAGTGCAACAACGCCAGTCTTATTCTGCGCCAGATGCTCCGTCTCAAGGAAAGAGGCTGGCCAGAATCGGTCGCCTGGAAGAACGAAGCCGCCCTTAAAGAAGCAGCCCAAGACACCTACCGCTTTGCCATCGACACATACCGCTTGGTCAAGGCACCAACCAAATCTGCCAAGCCGCTCAGCGATCCGCCGCTGGCAAAAGCACTGCGGCAAAACCTCGACCATATTGTCGATTGTGTCACGGTTGTTCAGCCTCGTAAAGAGTGTGATCTCGACGTGGGCGGCGCGGCCACGGCTCTTCTTGAACTAGCAGTCGATATCGAGACACTGCTGCTGGATCTACTGGACCGGAGGGAGATCGCCCTATTGTCAGGATTATTGAGCAAAGTAAGCCTAGCGCCCGTAGCTTTAGATTCGGTAGCCCCGGTGGCTGTGGGCGCGTCGCGCGTCTAGGGGGCTAGTCTTGGGTCGTTGATTATGATTCTCGGTGAACCTACTTTGATGATGTTATATGGTTTTCGCGAGCTTTGTGGCCATGTTCTTTCCGAATCAAGTATCAGCAGGCTGCATCCTCTTTATAAAACTCATGAATCGCTATGTAGAGGAATATCACGACTAGCACTACAGGAAGGCTTAAAGATGGTCATGATGTAAATCGATCTCGAGTCCTGTATCAAAACTCGCTGGTTATGGGTCACTCGTGTCCCCCGCCGTACATCTAGAAAGCAACGATTCTGTTGTGGAAAGCAACATTCAGAACTTGTCGGTAGATATATGCAGGCCATTTTCTCTAATAATCAAACCATTCTCGACTCATACAGTTGACCCCTAAACTCACCGAGACCGATACCGAGAGCGAAGTAACACCACTTGTGGGGCCGCTAGGTGGTGAAGTCGGAACCTTAAACATTAAAGAAAACCAATGTCCTCCCGTCTCCCTTCGCAAAACGGCAATTCTTGATGGAGATGACTCGTTAGTGCGATTCTCCTACGGAGGCAAAGGACTTGAGAATGGTGCGGATCGTCGGGATAACTGGGTTGAGCTGGTTCCCGGATACGCCCCCTCCGGGAACTCCAGACCATGTTAACCACTCTTTGTTCCCCTCCCTTTCGCACTTGCTCTCCCACTTATCGAACCTCTTCCTCGGACTCGCAAGACAAACGTAGGTGACAACCAACCGTTCTCACTAGGCATCTACCGCCATCCATCATCGCCGCCAGCCATGGCAAAGCTCCCGAGCAGCCAGGTCCGCCGGGTCGATTCTGATAGTTCATCAGTCAGTTGGTGAGTTGTCTCTTTCGCTCTCATCTCTCCCATGACCATGATCAACCAAAACGCATCTCGATGCTCTGTCGCCTCATGCAGCTAAAACTCCGTCTCTTGACAGGGGTCTTGAATACCTCCAGGAAGAAAAGATCACGCCTCTAACCTGGATCGAGTCCCCCGTATCATCCGCCGACAAGGAAACGGGCGAAATCCGCCTGTTTGTGCGGCACAACGCAAACACCATCGAGCTTTTCTCCGACCTCTTCTTCGTCGCGAATCTCGAGACATTCACGCAGATGCACTCCATCACCAATCTAGGCAGTCTCGCGGCTTATCTCGGCTTCTTCAGCATCATCTGGTTCACCTGGTTCCAGATCACGTTGCACGATGTCCGCTTCTCTATCGACTCCGGGTACGAGCGCATGTGCAAGATTTTGCAATTCTTGATGTTTGTCGGGTTCGCGCTAGTAGGGTCTTCGTTTAGTCCCGGGACGAAGGAGCACAACAACGCGGTATGCTTTCCGTCACTGCTGGTGTCTTCACGGCGGAAGGCTCGGATTATGTTGAACTAACAGCCACCAGAACTTCCAACTGCTATGCAATATCCTGTTCGCAACCCGTCTGCTGCTCGTTGCGCAGTATTCCGTTGCCCTACACTTCGTGCGCAAGAAGACTAGAGCTTTGAACTGGCCCCTCTCCCTTACTATCGTCCTCTTCATCTTCTCCGGCGGGTCCTTCTACTCAATGACGCCGGCTTTCTCACCCGAGTCTGGCAATGGCTTGGGGATCTACTACGTCTGGTACATCATCCTAGTTATAGAGATTGCGATTACCCTGGGCATATCATCTGTGTGGAAGAACCTTAGCTTCAAGCACACGCACTTGACGGAGAGAATGGGCCTCTTCACCCTCGTAATCATTGGTGAGGGCGCTATCGGCGCAACCAAAACCATCGGCATCATCATGGGGAACACTGGGCTGCGACTAGACGCCTGTCTTGTTATTGGTTGCATCGTCTTCATCCTTGTACGTCTTGATGTCACCAAGACTTTTCTGTCTCTCTCTAACTTTGACAGATGTTCTGCTGGATGCTCTACTTCGACAACCCCCCGGAATGCAAGTTCGGCACAGTACGCCAGCAAATCTGGGCCGTCCTACACTTCCCCTTCCATCTCGGCATGATCGGCGTCGTCGAAGGATCCCAGCAAATCGCGCTGGCGTGGCAGGTTCTGAGCTACTTTGGCGACTTCTTCAGCGATGTACGCAAAGCCTGCGTCACCAATAACCAAGACGGCCAGGACCTGACCACCTCCATTGTCACCTCATTCAATGGCTTAACAATGCCCGACAGCGCTGAAACGCGCGCCATGGTTCCGCTTATTTACCAAGAGATCTACAAGGTCGGTAACATCACCGGCGTCTGCTCAGTAACAAACACAACAGGAGGCGATTCCCTGTTCCTGCCGGACGAGTTTCGTATCCTCACCAAGCGCGTCCTCGGCGTGCTTTTCGAATCGTACAACGGCGTCAGCTCGTCTGGAGGCGAAGACATCGGAGAGGTGGCACACCCTGCGTACTCGACTGTGTATATTTACTACTGGTCTTCCTTCCTCTTTGTTGTGGCTTTATTCGCTGTGTTCATCATCATTACCAGGCACAAGGACCGACCGCTCAACATATTCGATAAGGCGGCCATTACGACGCGAGGCCTAGCTGCCCTTCTGGCCGCCGGGCTGGCCGCTGGTGCAGCGTCGGAGAAGTTCATTTTCACGTACCTCAAGAGTAGCGCCACCTTGCCCACCGTCGCGTTGATATTCTTGGTTATTTTGGCCGTCGACCGGTACACGAAACATTTGAGCGCCAAGACATTGAGGCGGAACCTGACAGAGACTTCTGAGTTCTGGGAGAGGGGTTTGGCAGAAAGGGGCATATCAGAGCCGTCGTTGGTAGGTAAGGCTTAAATGCCCATCATTATACCCTAGTTACACTGTCTTTGTCTCTTGGCCACAAAGAAGCACATTGGTAAGCCACCATTACTATTCTTTCATGCTCATGGGTAGCATCACAATGTGAAGAGTAGAACTGGAAAGGGCGTTATACCTCCATATATGTTCTTCAGGCAGCAGCATTACACAGTATGACGGGAGATCGGGGTTACTTAGCAATCCGGACCCTGTCAGTAGACTACCCGGGCAGGCACCGGTCAATCTAATGAAGTCAGTGATAAGTATAAGATCAGAATCATGCTGCCTGATAAGAGTGGAACGCATGCGGCAGATGGACCGCTGCCATTCTCAGCCGTGCTAGCGCCTAAACCCGGACCCCGGCGCGGATATGGGGCATTTGTGCCGAGTACCGGACCTTGCGCGAGTTGAACTCTATGTATCGAGTTGTAAGCGTGCAAATTGAGTGATGCCTGGAATACTGGCAATACACAAACAATTGGGTGCCTGGAAATGCCACCTGCATCGTGCATTTGACGTTTCAGCATCTCATCGCATCAGGCTGTTGGTTGAAGGCACCTACAATCAACGCGGGTGTTGTGTGCCAGAATGTTGTTGGAACCATAAACCGCGCAACAGCTAGTCCTGAAACCAACACTACATCGGCGTCAACCATCCAACGGCCTTCTTATTTCGTTTGCTTCTTCCTCGATTACTGAACATTAGTTCGGATAACAGCTGCCTGGATTCCTCAACTGATAATATATGTAGGAGTCTGGCCTCAGTCTCTCCGGCTTCAACCAAGAGCTGATCAAACCAACTCATTTTCTCAAGATCTGTCTCCGAACCTTCGACGCCAATCTCCACAATGGCCGGCTCCTCAGCACAACCCCGCATTCCTCCCCAGAAGCCGCCTGTTTTCACAGCGACGCCAACCTCAATCATCGCCGATATCAATCGCCTCATCTCGGCATCCCGGGCCGCCCAGCAAGCCATTGCGGACTCCGTCCCCCTTCCACAGCAACTTACGACAACGTCCTCCTTGCGCTTTCGCACGCAGAAAATGCACTAGCCTTGGAATCTACCCTCCTCATCTTCTACAATGCCGTATCTCCATCCTCTGAAGTTCGTGCCGCCTCTGCCGAAGCCCGCAACATCCTCCGTGACTTCGAGCTCGAATGCTCGATGAATGAGGGCATGTTTCGTCTCGTCGATGCCGTTTATAACAACAGCGATGCCACCCAGGGATTGGATCCCGAGAAGAGGAACTTTTTGAATAAGAAACACAAAGAATTCGTCAAGAACGGCCTCCGTATCCCGGCTGGTTCCCAAAGGGACCGGTTCAGAGAAATCAAACGCAGGCTCGACAGCTTGACGTCAGAGTTTACCAAGAACTTGGTCGAGACCGATGCTTCCGTCTGGTTCACTTTGGACGAACTTGATGGATACTCACAAGACTCCCTCGCCCGTCTCGATAGAGGGGAGCCCGGTAGTGAAAATGAGGGCAAACTCCGTATCAAGATCCCGAGCCACCTCGCCTCCGTTCTTAGGGCTGTACGCAACCCCGAGACTCGGAAGAAAGTCCGTGTAGCCTTCGAAAACCGCTGTCCGGAGAATGTCGCCATCTTCCACGAAGTCATGGTCCTCCGCCACGAAGCCGCTCAACTCCTGGGCTACAACAATCACGCCTCCCTTAGCGTTGAGGATAAAATGGCCGAATCACCTCAGCGCGTCAATACTTTTCTTTCGTCTTTGAAATCGAAGTTGATTGAAGCCGGGAAGGCAGAGCGTGAGAGTCGCCTCGAAATCAAACGGCGCGACGTCGAAGCCCGGGGCGAGACTTTTGATGGGCAGTACTTCGTCTGGGACGTATTGTACTGCAATAAGCTCTACTTACAAGAGAAGTGGTCTGTTGATCACGAGAAGATTTCAGAGTATTTCCCTTTGCAGCCGACAGTCGAAGGAATGCTGCACATCTTTGCGCACCTCTTTGGTATGGTGTTTGACGAGGTGACGGGTGAAAAGAGAGACCAGCTGTCGTCTACGGGCAAAGGAAACGACGTGGTCTGGCACGAAGACGTTCAAGTCTTTTGCGCATGGGACGCCGAGAGCGAAGGCGGCGGGTTTCTGGGTTATCTCTATCTCGATCTTTACCAACGTCATGGGAAACATGGAAATCCCGCAAACTTTAGTCTAATCCCGGTAGGCCTTTGTCACTGACCTATAGAGGCATAACATATACTAACATCACACATAGGGCTTCACTAATTCAGATGGAACTCGCATCTGCCCCTCCACAGCCCTTATATGCAACCTGGACACTCCTGCGTCGCCCAATCATCCAACACTCCTACGCCACTCCGACGTGGTGTTGCTTTTCCACGAGCTGGGCCACGGTATACACGACCTCGTCTCCCGCACGCAGCTCGCGCGGTTCCACGGACCGATGGGTACCGTTGTTGACTTTGGCGAGGCGCCGAGCCAGATGCTGGAGAACTGGTGCTGGGCGCCGGAGCAATTGAGGGGCTTGAGCCGGCATTACTCGTACCTCTCGGAGGGATGCCTTCAAGACTGGCGGGAGCTGGAAGGGAATGGGGAAGCGCAGCAACCGCCGGAGAAGATCCCACAGGATGTGATTGAAGGTCTACTGAAAGCGAAGAATGCTGGAGAGGCATTGAGCTCGTTGCAGCAGCTCTTCATCGGCCTTTTCGATATGGCTGCCCATCAACCTTCCAGCCAGGACGCGGTCGAATCCTCAAACTTCACAAAGCTGTGGACCGAGCTTCGAAGGAACATCGTCCCAACTGACGACCCATCCGCGCTCGGTGAGGGTGATGAGTGGGGCACGGGTACACCAATGCCGGGTACCTGATGGACGAGTATGATGCCGGATTCTACGGCTACTTCTTGCAAGTTTTCCCTCTGCTCGGTCAAGATCCAGGGAGTGCGTGGCTAATCAACTACGGTGGCAGTTCCAAGGTTTACGCGCAGGACATCTTCAGCACGTTTTTCAAGGGAGATCCTATGAGTCAGGAGGCAGGCCGCAAGTATCGCTACGGCGTGCTTGAGAGAGGAGGCAGCCAGCCCGAAATGAAGACGGTTTCGGATTTTTTGGGGCGAGATGCTCTTATGGAACCGTTTTATGAGGGCTTGGGTTTGGCTGTTGATGCCTAGGTAACAGGTTGCGCATCTCGAGACAATACACTATCAGGTTTGCCGGAATATTGAGCTTGTAATATTCGTGTAAAAGTCATCGGTACTGGTGTGCAGAATGGTGCAGCATTGTACATCGTTGAGCGTTTGGCTGGGTTCAGATTGCGGTGGGGCTTGCCCAAATGGAGTGGTCACACAAAGAACGCCTTTGGGGGGTTTAAAATTGCAGTGTAATTACCCAAGCAACTCGAACCACACTCCCGTTTAACGGGAGCCTTTGGGGTGGGTTAAAACTACAGTGAAATCGAGTCCTACAAGTTTCTGACAACCAAAATCATCTCGAGTCCTGTCCATCTTCCCACAAACCAACGTGTCAAGGCGACAGCTATAGAATTCCCATCTGACTGATAAAAAAATGTCCCCATTGAATCACAGTCCAAATAAAGCCATCTGCCAGGTTGCTTTTTGAAGGATTACCATTAAACACAAGAATAGAGAGGTGTTGACTCGATGCACGAGCTTCTTTGAACTCAAGGGACCCGCGGACCAAACCAGCCCCGGCTCCCCAGAACAGGAAAATGTAGTCCACTTTGAGTTACATGCAGCGCCCCGGAACCAAGTCAAAATCAAGGGCTGCCATTCAGTTAATGCTGAGAAAAACCAGCCGCACGGGGTCTTCCAACCGCGTCGTAGCAGAAAAGAGCGTATCTTCCTAGTCGTGGGTGTCCAAGGCAGGCAGAAGACCGAACATGACCGAGCGGCGTAGCACCTGACCCAGTCACCCAGCATGCCAGCTTACGAACCATTGGTTTGTTGCGAAGGCCAACAAGGCCTTTGGGTGGGTTAAAAATGCAGTGCTTAAAAGCAGACGACATATGACGCGCTCGCATACCGTAGTAGGAGGTGGCTGCATGACACATGGCCGGTTATGCAGGAGCCTTTTCCGCGGGAACAGCTGGAAACCAGCAAGCGATACCCCTTCTCTTTACAACTGAGCTGTTCCATCAAACATCTCAATGTCATGCCCTTTGAGAAAACTGAAAGTTGGAGAATTATATGGGGTGTGGGATCCAACTCGCTTTCCCATTGGCCTCGCGCATAACGGGTTTCCGGAGCCGATGTGGGTCTCCACCGGCGCCAGAACCGCACCACGGAGCAAAGAAACCTGCCGAAACGGTCCCGCCTCGGCTGCCGTTGGTCAGCACCAGCCTGATGCCATTCCTGCCGAGATCACGAAACACCGCACCACGCAAGTCGGCGTCGACTACTCCCAGCGAGACGGCGTTGTCGCCCGTCTGTAGCCAATGTGCTCGTTCTGCTGCCCAGCTTCGACCCAAAAGCTTGTCTGCATCGGAGGTAATTGTCTCGATGCCGAAAGATTAGCATGTCGATCCTGATGATGCAACGCACGCCCTCCGGACGATGCGACCAGTGATGTTGACAATATATGCGAGCGAGGGCCTCTTATCCGTGACTTCCCCGCATGCAAGCGTCGATGGCGTGAACCGTGAGGTGGATGGCTCCAGTGCTCGCCATCTCCCGCCGATTGACGCGATGGCGATTCGCGTGTGTGCTTTCAGCATTCGCGAGGATATTAAAAACGTTCGTCATGAATTAAGGCTCCAGTCTCCGTGAGCGAGACTCGATCGAAACAGTCGGGAATATACACAAAGAAACATCATTAAGCAACGAGAGAAGAGAGCAGGCGCAATGTCTTCCACCACGACCACAGAGACCCAGGCTGAGGCGGCGTCCGTCAAGCTGACCTTGGCTTATGACGACAAAATCCATGACCAGGTACATTTTTTCAGCATCACTGAATGACCCGCGGACAAGCAAGATACTGAGACTCATACAGTACAAGTACTCACAGTACCTGCCCGTCTACGACGAAAAGACATCGTTCCCTCCGCTGCAGCCTTTCGAGTTCACGGATCGCGGGCTGGCGGCAAACAAGGAGAAACCCAACCTGCTCCCCAAGGACAACGCAGGAATCAAGGCAACAAAGCTGACGCCCGTCATCGGAACCGAGATCAGGGGCCTCCAGCTGTCGCAACTCGACGACAGACAAAAGGACGAGCTCGCGCTCCTCATTGCCGAGCGCGGCGTCGTCGTCTTCCGCAACCAGGACTTCAAGGACATCAGCATCGACAAGCAGAAGGACTTTGGGCGATACTTTGGTCCCCTTCACATCCATGTTCGTTCTCTCGGAATCTGCTGATGAAAGTATGACTGACGAGCCCGAAACAGCCCGTGGGTGCCCATGTCAAGGACCATCTGGAGTTCCACAATATCTATCTGGGCCCGGACAACGAGTACCGCAATCGAAACAAGAGCAACAAGCTCTCGACCATCGGGTACCATTCTGATGTCTCATACGAGCACCAGTCGCCTGGCGTCACGATCCTGACGTTGCTCTCGGTGCCCGAGACCGGCGGCGATACGGCGTGGGTTTCTCAGACGGCGGCGTATGCGCGACTCTCGCCGCCGATCCAGACGCTCCTTGAGGGGTTGAGAGCAGAGCACAGCGGATTTCCTCAGGCGGATAATGCGCGGCGAGACGGAAAATTTGTGAGGAGGGAGCCGGTCAAATCAGAGCATCCCATTGTTCGCATCCACCCAGTAGGTTATCTCAAAGACTGGTGCATTGTTTTGGCCTACTCACAGTCATGTCTCTAGGCGACCGGCCAGAAGGCATTGTTCGTCAACCCCGGCTTCACGAAGAGAATCATTGGACTTCGAGACGAGGAGTCGGATGCGTTGCTGAAGCTGCTCTTCAAGGTAAGCGGAAATCAATCAACAACTCCGCATCTTGCACGAATTGGCGCTAACGAGTATTACAGCACATCAACCACGGCCAAGACTTCCAGGTGCGCGTTAAGTGGGAAGAGGGAACTGTGGCGCTGTGGGACAACCGCGTAACGGCGCACACGGCAATCTCGGACTACAACGTCCACAACCCGCAGGAAGGACTGCGGCACGGGTTCCGGATCACAACGCTGGCGGATAAGCCGACGGGGGCGAACGGCCTGGAATCCACGTGGTGAGTCGCATAACAGCATCTAGACTGTTTGCACTCGGATCGCATACTTGTTGGGCTCGCAATGTGGATGAGTCTAAAGGTGCTTGTGGGCTGCGACAGAGACATTGGAATTTTCTCGCGGCTCTCCGGCAGAGCAGGGACTGCCATGGAAGCTTCGGAAGTGAAACGGGAAGAATGATTGATGCGGGCGGAAACACGGCGGGCCATACGCTCCCGCGCCATCTGGCCAGGAAGTCCCGGTATCAACCAGACACTGGGGGGGTCTCTGGATAAAAAAAGCCGACCCGTGCGTGGCTTCGTCTGGTATTATCTCGTGCATAGCAAATGGAGAAATGGGCCGTAAAGCCACCGAGAAAAGTGGGAAACCGTGATTATCAAGAAACGCATGTCCAGCTGTAACGTGGGATATGGATTACAATGGAGATGAACTGTTGGAGTGGGATGGCGAAGTTGGGGGCCCGGGCACGTGCCTGATCCCGACAGTCAGTCACAGTCAGTCACTCGGGGGGCAAGATGCTATCGCCGAATATGGGGAATCGCCCCTGATTATCGAGCATCGATTTCTCATCCAGGCCCGTCGTTAGTTTTCATAGTGATGGCGGTTGGGGGTTCTAGCCGCGGCGCGTGATGAGAGTGGAGAGTGGGCAGCACCATGCCAAACGTTGGATTGCCGATGTTCGTGTCCGGCCAACACGATGAATACGGTTCACGGCCACGGCGAGTGGAATTACTGATAGAATTGTGGAGACTCACTGGCCGAGGCCCGTTAGGCATTGCCGGACCCCAGGGGAGCCTCATGACCGCCCACGAGAATCTCGACCCGAAAAGGGGGAGAAACCCGGCGTGTCATGATGATGTGATTGGCAGCGACGGGAGGGTGGCGGAGGCCGAAACAGCGGAGGCGGCGAGACACCTCTGATTCGCATGTCGTTCCCCGGAGGAGACCCCGAGAGCCCCATCGACCAAAAGGAAAAAAACGGGCGCAGTGAGGAGGAATCTGGGTGCCCCGAGGGGAAGACGGCGAGAGTTTGTCGGGTGGATGCGCGGATTGCGTGGGCGCGTGGATGCCTTTTTGGCGCAGATACTGCAGAGTGCTTCGGACGGCGACCGACAGGCCGGTTAGACCTGTAGAAAGAAGCAAGCGAGTCTGGAGATTGGGGAAGGACACGCAGCAGAGAGTCCAGACAGACAGAAAAAGACTGGAGATTTCTGGAGAAATATCTGGGTCTTGACTGGAGACATTGGGGGGTGAGGAGGGAGAAGCGCCGAAGAGAGGCCATGGACGAAAAAAAGACGAAGAGTCGTGGAGCGTCACGATTGCTGCGCAGTCATGGTCGTACCGGTTGTTGGTGTTTTGACGACGTCATTTGGCCGAAAGCGGGTCTGCGATCGGAGACCGGAAGAGGATTTTGCAGGTGACTCCCTAGGAAAGAAAGCACCCAAGGAGGAAAGAGGCAAGGAGACGCCGAAACAGAGATGGCAGGTGGTTCAATCAAGATTTCCTCGACCCTGGTTTTGGAAAGAGCTTGTTGGCGGTTTCCCAAGACTCTGCCCAGTAGAGAGGTCAGCGGGTCTTGGACTCTTGGGCCTTAGCTTCTGTACTTGCGTACTTGGCGGGCAAAGGGGTTATTGGGGGGAGATAACCGGGAGGAATTCCACGATGGAAATGGCACCCAATGCAGCCAGGTGTCGGTCGCAGCAGCAGGATGGCGTCGATCAGCAAGCTGGGAATAACAGCCCTTGGCACCCAAGATCCGATCCACCTGGCCGGGAAGCCGCTTGGCAGTGATTGGCGATGCGCTACGGAAAGCCTTCGACAGGCCACTGATGGACAGGCTGCAGACGAGCCGCGGTAGGATTCCGTCGTGCGTGTTGTCGGCGGATGCAAGGAACCTGATAACCTGACGCATGTACCCTGCAGTACAATCATGGCTGTCGAGGTACATGCCGCCAGGTCGTGCTGGGGTATGTCACGATGGCTTCGATGGATTCCTTCTAGATCAAAGTTACAACACGAACAGTGTCGTGATTATGGTCAAGCGATGACTGGAGAAGAGTCCAGGCGCAGCCGATGATTCTGACATCTTTCTCTCCAGCTTTTCCTCTCCACAAACTCTCCTCTCTAGCCTGTGAACCCCGTGGGAGAGAGACGCTCCAGGCAAACTGGAACAACGGCTTCCACACCTTCGCTGGCCCGCACCGCACCCTGGACCCGGCCCATCCGTCACACCCTCAGCCCGTGGTCATGTGTATCTTCCCGCAGCACTGCCATACAAAAGATACTCGCCATGCAAGACGGGCATGCATCGAACCCGACAGCGGGTCCCCCTCGTCGCTCCCCTTGCCTTCCTCCAACTTCCGCGCTCTAGCAGTTTACATCATCTCACACCCTCCCGTTCTTGTTTCTACGAGATCCACCTCCATCAACCAACGTCATTCAGCCGCTCCCCGTCCTCATCCTGACAGAGCAGACTGGCAGACCGCCCACTGCTTCTAGGAACCATCGCTGGCCACACTGCCTACTATGGTATACCTGCCTACGTCCCCTCCCCTTCGTCATCCCCACTGTTCCCAGAATACCATGATTTCATTGTCCCCAGAGCCGCATTGGTAATCTGGCACGCCCCTCCACCCCCATGCCACGCCAGCCGTTAACCAATCTCCATGGTTCTTCTCCTCACAGGTTCACTCGAATTTTCACCATCTCCTGTCCCTGATACCAGAATGATGGGGAACGGACCGATTTCTCGACCTGGAGACCCCAGGCCCCGGACGGCAGCACCTCGGTGCCATCCACACTTGTCCAGCCCATGATCCGTCCCAAGTCATCGGACACTCAACCTCTGCCTCGTCTCTCCCCCATTGACACACAGCCCTCGGTCCTCTCCTTGACGTCACACCCCCTGGGCTACCGGGACGCCCTCCCACATGCTCTCTGGTCCCCCAGCAAACTGTCGTGTTTTACGGGACCACGTTGCTGGTGGTGCTCAGTGCCTGTGTCGTGTGTCGATTGACCGAAACATGCATATATACTGCCCGCCGTGCCCCTTCAAAGAACTTCTCATTATTGTCTCGGACGAACCATCATTGGCATCAATCATCGAGCCTCTTCCACCTCTCCTTTCCCCAATACAAGCAAATCGTCGCGCAACATGGGTTTCTCGACGATTGAGTTCGACAAGTACAATCCCGCCTCGGAAAAGGCAAGCGATGCCCGCCAGGACCTCGCCCATCTCGACTACTCCCCGTTGAAACGCATCACGGGGCGGTCATGGGCTATGGGCATCCTCATCTCCATGGGAGGCATGGTGTAAGTAGGCCCAACAATCAGAGATCATACAAACAGCCACTGACAATCTCTCAGCTTTGGATATGACACTGGCCAAGTCTCTGGCTTCCTTGAGATGCCCGACTTTCTCGAACGTTTCGGCGAGGCCGGTCCCGATGGCACCTTTCACTTCAGCAACGTCCGCTCCGGTTTGATTGTCGGTCTCCTCTCCATCGGTACTCTCATCGGCGCCCTGTGTGCCGCCCCCATCGCCGACCGCTTCGGACGCCGCTACTCCATCTCCTTCTGGTGTATCATCACTTCCATCGGCTTCGTCATCCAGATCGCCGCCGAGAGAGCGTGGGAGCAGGTTATGATAGGCCGCTTCGTTGCCGGCTTCGGAGTCGGCGCCCTCAGTCTCATCGTCCCCATGTTCCAGGCCGAGACGGCTCCGCCATGGATTCGTGGTGCTCTCGTGTGCGCATACCAGCTCTTCATTACCCTGGGTATCTTCCTCGCCGCCTGCTTCAACTACGGCACCGTCACACACCTCGAGCACAGCTCTGGGTCGTGGCGCATTGTCATTGGTCTTGGCTGGCTGTGGACCATCATCCTTGGCGTGGGCATTCTGGCCTTCCCGGAAACCCCTCGCTTCGACTACCGCATGGGAAACATTGAGCGGGCCAAGAGCACTCTCTGCCGCGTTTACGGTGCACCCGAGAACCACTACAGCATCCATGTCCAGCTCGAGGAGATTGAGAGCAAGCTCCGTGCCGAGTCCACGATCAAGGGCAATGCCGTCCAAGAGTTCACCGGCATGTTCAAGGCACCCCGCATGGCCTACCGCATTGCCCTGGGATGCTGTTTGCAGATGTTCCAGCAGGTATGGACTGAACCCAAGTGTCATTTCTAGCCCACAACACTAACAAACTTTGACAGCTTACTGGTGCAAACTACTTCTTCTACTACGGAACCACCATTTTCGCCTCCGTCAACATCAACTCCTTCATCACGCAAATCATCCTCAACGTCATCAACTTCGGCACCACCTTCCTCGGTCTCTACATCGTCGAGCACTTTGGACGTCGCAAGTCGCTCATCACGGGTGCCATCTGGATGTTCATGTGCTTCATGGTCTTCGCCTCTGTTGGTCACTTCAGTCTCGACCAGGAAAACCCCCAGAGCACGGTCGGCCCTGGCATTGTTCTCATTGTATTCGCTGCCCTGTTCATCTTGGGATTTGCGACCACTTGGGGTCCTATGGTAAGTTTTGACACTCATCCACAAAATGTAATACCAGACACTAACTCCCCCCTAGATCTGGACCATCCAAGCCGAGCTCTTCCCCTCCCGCTACCGCGCCAAGGCCATGGCTCTTTCAACGGCCAGCAACTGGATGTTCAACTTCTTCATTGGTTTCTTCTCACCCTTTATCACCGGGGCGATCGACTTCCGCTACGGCTACGTCTTTGCCGGCTGCAACTTGGTTGGCGCCGCGATCGTCTACTTCTTCGTCATTGAGGGTCAGGGTCGCACCCTCGAGGAGATTGACACCATGTATCTGGAGCGTGTTGCCGCCTGGAAGAGCACTCAATGGGTGCCGCCTTCCGCCGAGGAGATGCACCGTATCCGCAAGCAGGCAGGTACCGAATTGGATGCTATCGCAAACGAGAATGCCTCGCAGAGCGAGAAGAGCGAGGGCATGCAGTCCAAGGGCGTCAACGGTACCTCTCACCAAGAAAGAGTCTAATCGTGGAATCCCTTTCTCAATTTGTAGGCACAAATGGGGGGTCCCTGGGAGTGGTTTTTTTTACATAATGATTTGCATGGCATGGAGTTGAGGCACATTGAAGCGGACTAAATCAGCCGCATGATTTCTAGCGTTTATACCAATACCAATATAACCTTCTATATTTGTCAACAATTGACCAGACCGCATTGATCTTCCATTACAATATGCTGCCCAACATTTGGCAAGGCTACTCTACTCGTCCTTGGTAATCCGGCAACCTGTGCCGCGTCTACAGTTCAACGTGCTATGATGACGACAATGAGTTCAGCATACGTGTGCCTCGACAGCCAACCATCCCCATGCGCTATGGTAGCCGTCCACACCCCAGCACCGCTCCAGGAATCGATCGCGTCAGGACCCCTAATGGGCTGCAAAGACTTCGCCTCATCCCGCAGGCCAAAGCCCTCATTCGCTTGGCTCGCAAAGGATGCAGAGCTCCGCTCCCCATGCCACGGTGCTGAAGCATTCCCCGCGATTGCCATCTGCGGGGTCCGACGACGCCGTGCCATTGGGGGGTGGGCAATGTCACATCGCCCCCCTCCCCGTTGAGGTCTAGCCAAGCAGCTCTTATCATGGAGCGCGTCCCTCACCGAGTGGACTTTACATTTTGCCAGCTACAATCAGCAATCAGCAGAGACGGATACGGTTCAGACGACAGTCGTCGAAGAGCAGGTCTCGACCGTTCTCAAACCTCCCCGCTGATAGACTTGTCGCTGGCCCTTCGTCTCGAGCCCCCCCCCCCCCCCCCCCCCCCCCCCCCCCCCCCCCCGGGTACGTCTCGGCGCAAATCAGCAAGCGTCACAGCACCGCCATCACCACGGCTCATTCGCCGGGCGGACCACCCCCTCGGCGCCCGGGGCCGTTGTTCCGCGGCTGGGCGGGCGCTTACGGTCCAGCTTTCTCTCGACTTTATGCGCTGCCACATTTTCGGGGTGCTAAAGTGCCGGACATTGAGATTGATCACATCGTGGCGCAGTCTTGCGTGTCTCCTAGTGATCTGATAACGTGCTTTCTTTCTTAGATAGTATCGCAGGTCTCGAATCCGATCTGAGGGTGGCACGCATGCGACAACAAGGTCAACCCAACGTTTAGATTTTACATATAACTAGCCTCGAGACGAAAACAGGGTGAAGTCACAGCTGCCATGTGGAAATGGAAGAGCAAACCCCGAGAAGCCGGCGAGGACCCCGCCCCCGCGTCCGGATCCACGCCCGCGTCCGGCCCCGCAACCTTGTCAACCTCGGCCTTGGCCCCTCCACCGGCATATGGCGCTACCTCAAACGCTAGCCCTCCGGACCCCCAGGCTCTCTCGGCCGCCCTCGGCGCCCTGGACCTTGATCCCACCCCGCCCGGCACCGACCCCCGCGACGATCCAAACGAGGACACCTGCCTCGCCCACCTCTGCCTGCTGGCCGCCTTCAACCGCCTCAAGAACGAAACGGGCTACCGCGACGGGCTCTGGGATATCTGGGATAGGCGCGCCCAGGCATCCAATGCTTCACCGGCGGCCGGCGGCAGCAGCAGCAACGGCAAAGCCGCCGGCGCCGGCAGAGGAGACGCGAGCTTGAACACGGAGGTGCTGGTCAAGCTCCGCGAGAAGCGGTGGGCCGTGTACGTCGGCCGCGCGGCGGACCGCTACGCCGCGTGGTGGCGCAGCTTCGTGCCGGACATGCTGCTGGAGAGGGACATGGTCGAGCCGAGCGAGGAGCGGAGGGACCGGTACGAGGGGTTCCCGAGCGAGGAGCCCATGGCGTGGAACGCGGACATGCTTCCGCCGCTGGGTAGGACGCCCTTTGCTCATCGCTGACGGTTCTATGCTCGGGAGTGGCGCGGCTGAATATGAGGCAACTGGCTGACGTAGTGCCGCAGATGTGTTGCTGGTCTGGCACGCCCACATGCTCAACCCCAGGCTCTATCTCGAGGTATTTGAGACCCCTTTCATCCCTCTTGCAATCGGCATCGTGGCGGTAAGAGCACAACTGATTGCCAGCAAGGACTGTCTCCGCTACGGCCACGGCGCCTTCTGGGCGGCCGGCATGCCCTGGCCCGTGGTCAACAAGGCCATAACCGGCGCCGGCTTCGACTACGTCGTCTCGGACGCCTGCGTCGCGCAGTGGGAGGCCCGTACGAACCTCGCCTGGCGCAACGAGGACGATCCAGACACCAAGCAGATCCGGTGCCCCTCGTGCCCGACAATGGTGTCCGTCCCGTGGACGACGTGCGGCCAGCCGAGGGATTACAAGGGAACGAAGTAAGCACCTGCCATTCATTTGAATGTTGTTGTACCAGCCACACCCGACTGCCTCTTCGAGGTTGTTCGGTCAGAGAACAAAGTTCCTGACAGGAGAACAGACCCACCAGCATCGCAGGCGAGGGCTTCGCAGACGGCCACCTGAGCCAAACCTGCCCGTCCTGCTCCGTCACCATCACCCACGAGTCCGTCCGCGCCGCCAAGTTCCGCAACGACGTCCAGGCCGCCATCGCCTCGGGCCACGCCATGCCAGGCACGATCCTCGATCTGTACACCGGCCTGCCGAAGCGCCTCCAGTACGACTCGGACAACAGCAAGTCGGCGGGCTGTCCCGACCGGCTCTTCCCTGCACGCCTCGCGCGCCGCGGGCTGCTAGTTGAGGTCGTCAAGATGCTGCGGCCCGGCAGCAAGGTGGCGCCGGGCATGATGGCCATCCGGGACCACATGGAGGAGAAGTTCACGGGCAAGTTCGCCGACTCCAAAAACCTGAGGGAGGTGATGAACCGCCACAGCCACAAAAAAGTGATGGACTTTCGCTTGAGCTTGGATGGAAGGCGGCAGACGAGGAAGATGATGTCGCGCTATTGGGAGAACTCGTCGCCCTTTGCCATCGATCTCGTGGGGTGTGTCATGAGGCAGGGGACGTTCACCGAGAAGATGCGCAAGGTGAGAGGTTCTCGTTTCTTTACGTACCTACCTTTGGTACCGTGTGCTCCTCTCGGAGAGCCAGACTGACGGACCTCTCCAGCTCAACTGGCTGCACTTTCCGACGGCCCGTGATCTCATGACCGATCTGCTCAAGAAATACGCCCGCTTCGTCGAAATCGTCGCCATCGCGTCAACGACAAAGAGCAAGGTGGCCGTCCCGACCCTCGACGTCGACCTCGCGTGGCACACGCACCAGCTCTCCCCGCAGTCATACTTCGTCTTCACCCTCGCCAAAACGAGCGCCTTTGTCGACCACAACGACAAGGTTGACGAGGATAAGCTGAGCACGGCCTTTGAGTGGACGAGCAAGACATACCAGGAAAGGTTTGGCGAGATTTACGCCCAGTGCAAGTGCTGGTACTGCGAAAGTAAGTTCTTCCACCCACCCACAGCTATGCTAGCGGGCACTTGCAATCGAAACTGTCATGGTCTCGATATAAGTCGTCTTCGCGTGTCGGCGCATCCCGACCAAAACATCGTTACGATTTACTGACGGTGCATGCCTTATCTCTAGCTGTCAGGGTGATGGCGCTGCCTGCAACCAAGATGTTCAGCATTGGCAAGGAAGAGAAGCGTGAGCACCAACCCGCAACCTTGACACTCCTTCCCCCCTTTCCCGCATCCTACCTATGTACTTGGGTAACTTTGTTTTCCCATCACACCTACTTACCAAACCCTGCCTTGACGCAGTCCTTGAAGCATGGCATGCGACCGCTAAGGCTAACAATGTGCCCATGCCTCCCACGGTCGAGTCGGCGCATATTTCGTCGCACCCAGCGGTACACACCAATGAGACCACAGCCCATCGAGCGACCACCCGCCCACTACGACTCGAGTACCGCAACAGATTGGAGGAGACGCACTCCAAGGCGCGCAAGAGAGCGAGCACGAGGTTCAAGGTCGACTCTGGCAAGCGCATGGGCCCCCGGGGCGAAGACAGAACGCCTTTCTGGGGGAAAGATGTTGTGATAGACGGGCCTTGGGCCTCAGGCTTGGCCGCTGCGACGACGAGCGCCATGTATCCTGCGCCGCCGGGCTTCGTCAACATAGGGCCCGGCTCGGTAGGCAGCTGCGCAACGGGAACGTGTGGTGGAGCCACTGGATGCGGCTCCGAGCTGCTTGGCATGTGCTCAGCTGGCTGCGTTGGGGTGAGTTTGTCCTCGTTCGGACGAGTTTACCACGTTCTGCGGGATATATCCATCCCCCCGGTCTCCGTCTTATCGATGCCGAGGTTTTTCTTTACCCTCGGAGTTCAACTGACACGTCAGCAGAGCGGCTGGTTTGGCGGGAACGCCGGATGTACAGGAATGGGTACAACATCAGGCGTTTGAGCGTTCAGGTTCTGAAGACAAGGTCGATAAGCCGTGGCAGGGAGGGGGAAGCCCTCTGGCCCGGAGCTCTGCCACTCCATTGATATGCGCGTGTGTGAATTCGTAACTTGCAGCAGCTTAAGCTTAATCAGATGCAAGGTCCGATCGGAGGTCGGGATGTGGGCTTGCGTCTCTGTCATACTGGAGAGGTCCGCTTCGCGCGAGTAATGGGAGGGCCGACCTATGGGGACGGCTTCAACCCTTTCGAGATATGGCGGGAAGTATGTTTGATAGGTCGAGCAGCGGATGTGTACACCGCTTGTGGATGACGATCGCTATCAGCCCTCGCTTGGCCGTCGTAAAAGTAATCCAACCAGCTTTCGAGATGGCCTCCCCAGGTTTGCGTCTGGCCCAGTGGTGACACGGATCTACGCTTCCGCCCACCTGCCTCTCTTCGTCTGGCGTGAGACATTAGGTTTCGTTACTCGTGCTGCCAGCTGCTGCCCGAGTTGCTCATCTCTGGGCCCTGAGAGGTTGCTATCTTCGCCGTTGCGTACCACAGACTCACTCTTGACCACACATCGTCGGCAGCTGGCCCCCAAACAGGAAGGTTCGTGGAAGGCCCCGTGCGCAACTGTCGAAGGAGCCGGGACATGGAGGGGGGGTTGACGTGCAGCGGAGAAGGACAAGATTGACTGATGGCCTGAACTATGTCCCTCTTTCGCAGGTGATTGACAGGGACTGATAAGATAACGTGCCGGTGCCGGGAGATGTGAGTGGCTGGTCTTGGACTTGGCTTAAGGTTGGAAGCGCGGGAGAGGACGCCCACCGCCGTGCATCGGCACTGGGGATGGATGATGCTAGATTACCCCGCCAATAAGAGCAGAGATAAAGGCCATACACAGCTGTCAGCTCGCCGGCTGAACCCTGTGGTCCCCCTGCGAAGCCCTACAAGACGTCTGCTTTGAGTCGCACCGCAACCGGCTCAGTGTC
This sequence comes from Colletotrichum spaethianum, assembly GCF_022836535.1. Taxonomy (NCBI): domain Eukaryota; kingdom Fungi; phylum Ascomycota; class Sordariomycetes; order Glomerellales; family Glomerellaceae; genus Colletotrichum; species Colletotrichum spaethianum. The sequence continues at coordinate 767,368 of NW_026054777.1, read as the reverse complement.
CCTTTTGAGAGAAGCGCGCCGTTTCATCGACTCCAATGCCGCATCGTCGGCGGGTTCCTGGAGGGTCGGGCTGGAGATTAAGACAGCAGGTAGACGGATCGTGGGGTCGGGAAGGATGGTGACTGGCTCGACGGCAAAGCAGCCGACGTGATTGCGGAGTTTGAGGTCACTGAGCAGAAGGAAACTTGTGCTCGGGGACTATCGCGACCCGCCGATGGAGGAGACGTCAGGAAAACTGTTGAGGTAAACAGGAAGGAGAGAAACAAAACATATAAACCACGGCAGATCTCCCGCTCAGGGCTGTCCTACTTCATCGTCAGTGCCAAGCTACCCGTTCACTACACCTCTCAGCCTTCATCCTTGTTCTCGCTCGGTCGCTCCGGTCTTCAGTATTCGCCAATCGTCGCCATGAAGGTTACCGCCGCTCTTTTCATGCTCGCCGGCGCGGGCTTTGCCGCCCCCGTCCCGGAGCCGGTTGCCGAGCCGTTGCCCATGCCCACACCCGTATGTGCCGGCAGACCCCGTTGATTGCTGTGGCCAGCCCACAACAGACCCTGCAGACTGACTGACGTTCGTTTCTAGCCCGGCATCCCCACTGCCGCCACGGCCAAGACGCAGCTTGCTGCTCTGACCGTGCGTGCGTGGACCAACACGGACACGTACGACCGTGACCTGTTCCCCCACTGGTCGACAGTCTCCGGCGCCTGCAACACCCGTGAGACCGTGCTCCAGCGCGACGGCACCGGCGTCGTGGTCAACTCTGCCTGCGCTGCCACCAGCGGCACCTGGAAGAGCCCTTACGATGGTGCGAGCTGGACCGCGGCCAGCGACGTTGACATTGACCACATGGTGCCTCTGAAGAACGCTTGGATCGTAAGTCTCCCCCTTTGAGAGTCTGATCGATCGTCGTGCACACGGTTGGGATGGATCTGTGCGCTTCAATGCAATTGCAGAAGGGTGGCATGCTAACATGAGATGACAGTCCGGTGCCGCATCGTGGACTACGGCCAAGCGCGAGCAGTTCGCCAACGACCTCACGCGTCCCCAGCTGTGGGCAGTCACCGACGAGGTCAACCAGGCCAAGAGCGACAAGAGCCCCGACTCGTGGAAGCCTCCTCTGTCCAGCTTCTACTGCGTCTACGCGCGCAGCTGGGTGCAGGTCAAGAGCTACTGGGCCCTCAGTGTCACGTCGGCCGAGAAGACGGCCCTCACCTCCATGCTGAACACCTGCTAAGCAACGCGACTCTTTGCAACTTCGATACGAGCGGGCGATGGGAATTTTCGGGTGTGCCCTGGTGGTTTTGCGTGTCTGGTGATCATCAGCGAGTAAACCAATGGTTTGGGCCTTTTTTGTTCATACTCTTCCATTCACTTCTTGTTCCTAAGAGAACTAATTTGCCTGAGACCATCGGAGATGGATTACGGGAGCGCCGAGGACGCGCTGGTGGATGGTCGCGGGACGGGCTCGCTTGGCGCCGCTACGCGGCTTATGAGGGATCGATGCAAGGGCCGACGGGGGACAAGTCCATTGTTGCAAGTATGCGCTGTTGAGGCCGTGCAAAGGGAGACAGAGATGCAGACTAAGAGTTGCTAGTCGGTCTCAGTCACCACTAGAATGACCTCGAAAAGAAATACAAAAAAAAAAAAAAAAAAACCAAGAGCTAGAATGCTGCTCTGCTTCTTCTCGGACGTGATGACGACGCAGTCAAATGATGGTTCAAATCACTTTGCATCAGAAGCAAATGCACAGAACAATCTCGGCGCACAGCTTGACCGAACACGTCCTATTCGCACGACACGAGACCACCAACGGTCTTGGCATCTGGGCCAGCCCGATCGGTCTTATTCCCCTGAGCTTTAGGGCTGGGCAGCATGGCTTGTGCCGTAAAGATGGAGATCATCGTTGCCCGACGCATACCGCAGTATGTGTGTCTTGCAGTTGATAGTCTACGGAGGGAGGGAGCCATCAGCGCCGCTTGCGACAGCGGTTACCCAGTTGGAAATTGCGGCCGAGCATGCCGAGACTGCGCTGGTGGGGAGATGGCCTTGGTCATAACTTCTTCATGTTGTTTTAAGCGTGAGACATTGTTGGATGGGGACGAAATCCGACCGAGGGCTGGAAAGGAGGCAACGTTGGCGTCGTCGAATGCTGTTAATGGAATGGCGATGCGGTGCCAGCAACCCGTTAGCGGGTGGAACCCCTCAGGAGATGTCGTGGTGATGCATCAGTCGGGAATGCAGAGGCTGGGAGATGCTGTTGGGGTTGAGCTGAGTTGAGCTGACGTGCGCTGGGGACTGGAACTGGAACTGGAACTGGAACAACATGACGAAGATGGTGTAGAGACGGAAACGGCGCCAATCTGGACTCGGCTGGAACAGCAGCTGGCGGATGCAGAAGCGTCGGCGCAGCAAACGGGGTGCGGCCAGACAGAGCACTCGCAGCATAAGTAAGGTGTAGAAAGATACATACGGACAGAAGCGACGCAGAGTTGCGGTACGTACCGATTCAGGAAGTAAGGAAAGCGCGCCTGCAGCTGAGGTAATCTCCCGCTTGCAGCGGCCACAGCCAATCGTGCCTAACCAGCTGGCTGGATGCTGGGGAAGAGCAGGCGCAACACAGATGGGAGAATCCGGAGAGATGTACCTTTCCACGATGTTCGTGCGCGCAGTGTACCTTTTTTGGACCCTGCGTTAGCGTTGCCCCTTCCTTCCCACCTTTGCACCCCGCCTGCTCCTCCCTCTTACTTGCCCAGCCTTCGTCGAACTCCTGCCAATGAATGCAAGTTGCTCTTGGCAAGCACGGATCCGTTGGTAGACAAGAGCAACAGGCAGGCAGTGGGAAGGAGTACCTAAGACGAGACGAGACCACCCACCCGTGTCATCTTACGCTTACGGCCCCTAATGCAGCAGAAGAGAATAAGAAACATGGTGCACAGCCGTCTTTTGGAGTCTTGGACTTTTCTTGGAGGTTCCTTGGGGCGGATGAGATGAATTCAGCTACAATTACCGGCGCAACCGCCGCCCGACTGTCGCCAGACCCCGTTTGCCGCCTGCTTTCATCTATCTCGTGTCTTGCCCTCCCGTTTTCTGCGTCTTGTCACTGCCTTCGGTAGAGGGCATTGTTCACCCTCTTGGTGGTTGAGTCACCTTGTCCCAGAACTCTCCAGCCTCTCGTTTCTTGTTTCCGCAAGCCTAACCTTGGGTCCCCTTTCGCCTTCCTTAGTTGCTTCGCCCCCCGTGTTACGCTAGATCCCTTTCTCGTAACCTCTAGCCTTCCCAAACATCTATATTTGGCTCATCCTCCTCCTTGGGAAAGCCGTCTCTGGTCCTGCATCCCTTCACTGCGGCTCAACATCGATAACTTCTCTGGCTTCCGCTCTTTTCTTCCCTTTCTGTTCTTCAGCAAGCCAACACCACTCGTTCACCTTGATCTCACCAGACACACCCACCCACACATCTCCACCACCACCACCACCGTCATCGCCACCACCAGTCAAGATGATGAGATACGCTGCCCTGGCCCTGGCCACTGCCGGCCTGGCCTCTGCTCAAACCTTCTCGTCGTGTAATCCCGTCAAGGGCGATTGTGAGTGCCCTCACTCTGGCCCCTCCCACTTACACCGATCCGGGGGACCGCTGCCACCCTCAGTTCCACAACGCTAACATGTGCCAGCTTGCCCTGCGAACCCGGCTTTTGGCGGCGACGCCAGCTATGACTTCCGCAACTCCAAGAACATTGATGACCTTGAGTCATTCTTCATCGTTGATGGCGGCGTCAAGTACAACCCCAAGGTCATGTCCTTCTCAGCCGACACCGGCGCCCAGATGACCATCTTCGAGGAGAACAACGCGCCCACCCTCACCTCCAAGAACTACCTCTTCTTCGGCAAGGTCGAAGTCGAGCTCCAGGCTGCCCCCGGCCGCGGTATCGTTACCAGCATTGTCCTGCAGTCCGACGTTCTCGACGAGATCGACTGGGAGTTTGTCGGCGCCGACCAAACTCATGTCCAGACCAACTTCTATGCCCTCGGCATCAACGACTACACGCGTGCCCGCTACTACGAGGTCCCCTTCAACCCCATGACCTCCTTCCACACCTACACCATTGAGTGGACCAAGGAGTCCATTGTCTTCTCCATCGACGGCCAAGTCTACCGCACTGCCACCCCGGCCGAGGGCAACTACCCGCAGACGCCCATGCAGCTGAAGCTCGGCACTTGGGTTGGCGGAAAGGGTACCGCCCAGGGCACCATCGACTGGGCTGGTGGTCTTGCCGAGTGGGACAAGGCCCCCTTTGCCGGTTACTACCGCTCTCTCAAGGTCTGGGACTACGCCGGCGGCGACAAGGCCGGTGCCAAGCAGTATGAGTATTCCAAGGGCACGGACGGCAAGTGGCAGAGCATCCAGGTCATCGGTGCTGGTGAAAAGCCCAGCATTGGCGGCGTTGCCTCCAACAATGTTGGCAAGTACGGCAAGACCGACGACAATGGCAAGGCTGTTCAGTCCGACATCCCTGTGATCCCCAAGAACAGCACCGCCGTCCCGACTTTCACCACCAGCGCTCCTGTCCCGTCCGTCACCCTCGCTGTCAACACCACCATCACCCGTACTAACGGTACCTCATCGACTCTGACGAGACTGCCCCCCAGCTCCAGCTCGCCCACTGGATCTGCCAACGCTCAGACGACGCTTCCCACCGCCTCCAGTGGCCCTGCTGCTCCGTCTAACGTTCCCGCGTCTGGTGCTGCTCCGGCTCTGCAGAGCAGCCTCTTGGTCGGCGGTCTTGCGGTCGTCTTTGCTGCTATGCTGCTGTAATTGGGTCACTCGTCATGGTTGACCGGCGTTGCCTGTTTTTTTTCATCTGTGCATACGGTTTAGACGACAGGCTTGTGTGTTTGTATGTAGATATGTATAACGGACTAGAAAATGGCGCCCCGGCTGCGGATGCTGGGCGAATATTTGTAATGCAATACTAATAATACCACTTTTACCGCATGGTTACCTGCCATCTTCCTTGCCACTCGTGCTGCGATGTCTTGAGCAACCCTGCGGCGTCTTTGGACGTCGGACTGCTGCATGGCAAAGCATCGCACAACATAAGCCCTGCCGCGACGCCACGCATGCCGCCATACGGGCCCTTGTCGTGCAAAACCCTCGCTTCCTTAACCTCCCAAACACCCACCGAACTCTGCTCTTCTGTAGTGTCCAGCATCTTTGAAGGATTCCGGTTCCCCAGGCATGGGGGGGTTGATGCCGCCGGGGCTGGGATGCTCGGGTAGGGTATATCCTGCCCACGCCCGACCTGTATACCCCCCGTCAAAGGACGACGGCATGGCTTGGCAGCTTGGTCACCGCTTCCGCCCAGGCGGCGAGAGACGGGGAGAAACAGACAACGAAGGTCGGGAAGCGTCACTGAGCAATCATTCACCAGAGTTTCATACCATAGACGTTGGAGAACCGAGTTTATTTATCCCTCTTGTGTTGTTGTTTTCCGTGTTTCCTCCTTGTCGACGCATTACTAATTACACCTCGTTAACCCCACGATCCCCTCAACCGCACATGCCTTTCTTACTATCGACTATCGAAAAGGGTCAACCGTCGACAGCCCGCAGAACATAATCATCCAACGCATGCTATGCTTCCTCGACAAACACCGAGACATCAAAAAGCCCCCCCCCAAAAAAGCCGGTGATTCCCAAGTGCAAAGGGGAGTCAGAGGCAGGGCCAAATAAAAATGAAATAAAGGGGGGCGTTGTTGACCATAAGTCTGGGTATCAAACTGGGTTTGTACAAATAAAAAAAGTCAAGAAAAAGCATAGATGATGTACCAAGCCAACACCTCAAAGATGCCCACCCAAACTCAAACTCCCAGAGTCCAAAGTGGTCATGTCGTCGTCGTGGGCTCGGCTACGCACGCACGAACCACTCAATGGTGTTTCCTGATTAACAACTCCCTTCGTAGCGTTTCTGTAAGGCATTAGGCCCTGATCGTCGTGTCTCGTCCGACGTCAAACTCAATCTCCCCTCGTCCAGCTCTCCTCTGGCGGCTCGTCGGGCCAGGTCTCTCTCTGTGTAAATCTCGCTCTTGCGCGTCCCCGCCTGCTGCAAGCAATCGACGTAGGTTCTGAACTTGACAATCTCCCGCAGGAGGTAGGCGCTCTTGCGCTCCCAGTTTGCCATGGCGCGAATGGCGTTGTTGCCGCGGGGCGTAAAGGCGAGCAGCATCGGGCTGCGGAGCTGGTTGTGCACCTGCAGCTCGTCCTCGATACCCTTGACGTAGGCAAGGAGGCTTTCAAGCTGCTCCTCCTCGGGCAGGTTGCTGGGTCGCATGCTCTGCGCCGGAGGCGCCCACTCGGCAATGTGGATCCGGTCGCCGGGCAGCTTGTTGCCACGGCTGGCGGAACCGTAGGGCCCTCCGGAGCCCTGGTCGAGGGACCCGGAGCGGAAGCTCGATATACTCGGTCGGGGGTTGGCGGTGCCGCTTCCGGGCCGCGAATTAGACCGCTGGCGTCCATGCGTCGGGCCCGTGGTCTGTTCGTTGATGGCTGCGACAAGCGCGTTGTTGATGATGGCATCGCTCCAACCGTACTCGACGTTGCTGATACCGCCGACCAGCGGATGCGTACTCAGGCGGGCGCTCCAGTAGTTGGCTGTGGTGACAAACTCCTTGCTAATTTCCGGGGTTCCGACCTGGAACAGATGGACGGCACCCGTAGGCAAGCTCAGGGCCCAGACGTGGGGGCGGGCTCTCGAGTAGCCAGGCGGCGGCAGCGTGGACGCCAGGGTCTGCCGGAGACTGAAGGTGCCTAGGTTAGTAGCGTTTTCTTGCCAGTTGCCGCCTCCGACAATGGTTGGGCCCTTGGCCGCGTTGCGACCGCGGCTCTTGCGGCCCGCCGACTTGTTAGTGCCAAAGGAAAAGATACTCATTTGGCCTCTCTGGATGACGGCGAACACCTCGTTCCAGTGACGGTCCTTGGCCTTCTTCTCGATACCGTCGAGGTGGTGCTTGTGGATCACCATACCTTCCTTGACCCACGGGGGGCCAGCGAGCTCCAGCGATTCGTCTTCGAGTAGGTGGGCGGGCTTCATTTCGTCGCTCATGATGGATGGCTCCTTGCCGAAACTGGATTCATCATCACGGATGACGGCCTGGCTAAGGGCGTTGGCAAATCCGATGGACTGTTGATAGTCGCCTCCGCGGAATGACGAGCTGAGCGAATCCACAGACATCGATGTTTGCGTTCGGCCCAGCGAGAGCTTGCTCCAGGTTGCCGAGGATACGGTAGGGCTCCAAACTGAATTTCCGTCATCGAAGCTCGTTCGCGACGAAGAGAATCCCGGATTGCCCATACGAGGTCGTGACCTGCTCTTCGAATTCCATCTGGAAGAATTGGCACGGCCATTTTCAGCTATGCGCCCACGCATAGATGCCTGACTCTCAGACGGGGCCTTACTCAGAACGCTAGGCGTTCGCTTCAACATGCCGATGACGGACAAGCTGCTGTGCGGGTTCGGCGCAAGGTTCTTGGACGGATCGGCGCCGAACAGGGGCAATCGCTCGTCGCGGATCGAGGCGTAGATGTCCTTGAGGACGACTTCGACCTGGCTCTCCCAGGCTCGCATCGAACCGTCGAACGGCGTCTTCACCAGCGGTCCGCATTCGTCATGGCAGTGGTCTCCGGACCCGTCTCCCTCGTGTCTCGGTGGGGGTCGGAACGACAAGCGACGCGAAGTGAACCGCTCCTCGATCGATGGTCTGGAATCGTCGCCTCCGAGAGCGCTGTTGGACTTGCCTGGCAGGATAGTCGGCCGTTCAAACGCATCGGGAGCTGCCTCCGCCACCGCCTGAGTGATGGTAGTCATGGTGTTCTTGACGAACTGGCTCCGCGTCATCTTTTGCTCGATGTCAGCCAGGTGCAAATCAGTGTTGAGCAGCATAATCGAATAGCAGATTGTGTGAATGACGTCTGTGCCGCGTTAGCTTGGGGCCCGAATCACTCGGGGGGTTGTCAAAAACATACCGGATGCCTTGAACCCGTGGTTGGTGTTGCAGTCACACCAACGCTTGGAAAAGGCAACCAAAATGCGGTCAACCTGCTGCGTCTCCGCTCTGAAGACCAGGCGCTCGCAAATTAACCGAAGACTCTGCAGGATGCTCTTGTTGGTAAAGTCATAGAGATCCATGTATGCCTGCAGGGTTCTCTGCCGGATGGGCCCTTCCTCGCCCATCCACGAAGCAGCCTTCTCCTTCTGAATGAAGTCCTCGTTACCATCAAAGATCTTTTGGGCCTTTTGACGGTCATCCTCTGTCGGGTCTCCGACGACGAAATCGGGCTCATCCAGAGGCTTCGCGCCCAAGGACTCGAACGTGCCGAGGACCCTGGGGCTGCTGGTCTCTGAGGCTTCGACTCTGACGCTGGGGGTCCCGCTCATGGCAGACTTGTACTCAGTCGTGGTCGATCCCGATGCCCTGCTTGCAGACCTAGTACCCTCAATCGGCAGGATTAGTGCTGGCCGGTTGCCTTCGTCATCAGAGTCTGCTTGGCCGACGGCTAACCGGTCGTTCTTTCTGCCTCGTATGGTATCATCTTTTCTGTTTGAGGCACCCCTCCGTGGCGGGGACGGGTTTTTGGCCGCCCCGCGAGACCTGGAACTACTCTCCTTTGTCTTGTTGTCCCGCTTGGACTCGGTATCGGCTTCGTTATCGCTGCCATCGATGTCGAGGAAGGAGTTGTTCCTCTTCTCGACCCATACAGGGGGTTCCGGAGGTGGTCGAGTAGGCGTGTCGGTGCGACGTTCGGGTTCATGCTGCGAGTCATCGTCGCCACGAGACCCAGACCGAACCTCTCGTATACGTGCGTTGGGGCTCGGCTCGTAGTCGGGCGAGAATGAGCGCGGCTGCTCCTCGCGTGCGTCGTCGTGCGAAGCTTGGGCGGAATCGGTGGCCATTTCGGGGTTGACAGGTTGCACAGGGGCAGACTGAGGTGTCAAAGGTGTATTTGGCGTCACCGGGCTGCCTTTAAGGTATGGGTTCATGACCCTCCGAAGGCTACTGATTGGGCTGGGTTCGGGTTTCGCAGAAAGCTTATCCTTGGCGATGGACAACTGAATAGGAGGCACCAAGGGCGGCATTGGCGGCTCGAGGGCGGCGGCAGCTGGCACGGGGGGCACCTCGTCGGCGGACACAGACTTCTTCCTGCGACGGAAGAAGGAGCTCGGTTTCTTTTGCAGCACGTGATGATGGGAATGGGACGAAGACGTGTCCCTCGAAGGAGGGGTGGGACCGGAGGGCTTCATCTGGTTGCTACCGTGCATAGACTTGATGCCGGACCTCTGCTCGGCGGCTTCGACAGACATTGACGACGTGACGGCCGTGGAACTCTGCAAATCGGACGGGTTGCTCGAGGCATTGTTCCTAGACGAGCCAAAGACTCGCCTGAAAAACCCCGGTTTTTCTTTTGTTTGCGACGGTGCTTGTGTCGGAACCTGAGTTCCGTGCACGGCCTCTTTTGTCTTGCCGTAGCCCACGTGTGGCGCGGGTGCGGAATCAATCTCGAACGCGGGGACGGAAGACGGTGCCGGGGACGCGGTTGATGACGGTGCAGACGCTGGGACCGACATTGGCAGTGGCGGCATCTCGTCGCGAGGGTTGGTGGATTTGTTTTCTGACTTGCGGTGGTTTGTCGAGGTGCTTTTTGCGGAGCGGTTCGAGCGGTTGCGTTCGAGCACGATGGGCGGCGGTTCGGCTGGCTCCACAGCCAGAGATGCGGGTACGGCCATTGGCGACTGGGGAAGGTTCGTGGCCGGGGGCGTCATGGGCGGCATCGTGCGTCGGGGTCCGCCGGGCACGGTAGGCGTCGGCGCTGCGTCGTAGTCGTCGGCGAAGAAGTTATTGGAGAATTCGATATGCCACGGGGCACCTCCGGCTTGTTGTTGATGTTGCTGCTGTGGTTGCTGCTGTGGATGTTGTTGCGTGGCCTGGAGTGCGGGCGGGCGGTGGCCGTAATCGAAGCTCGACGACCTACCACCAAAGCCGGACGCCCACCTCGTACTACTAAGCACCTGGACGTATCCGGCGTCAATGCTATTGGAGCTACTGCTCTTTGTGCTCCCCTTGCCCCCTCGGGAGTGCATGTGGCGCGAAGGGCCAGACGTGCTCCGCAGCGGCTCGCGCATGCTGCTGATGCGATGCAGGCCGGGCTGGAAGTTGGAACTACTATTACTCCTCCGTCCTCGCGAAGATATCCTGCTCGCATCGTCGGCGTCGAAATCGGAGCTGTACGAGTACGAGTGCCCCCCGTTGGCACGGCCACCTCGCACTGACCTCGAGAAGCCGTCTCCGTCAGTATCGTACTGGTATTGCTGTGACGGCTCGTCAAGCATGTCCGGCGCCCCAGCCCCGAATGGACCGTAGACGGGGCCACCCATGGTGAACTGGTCGAGAGAAATGAGCATGTTCGCCATGAGGGAGTCGCGCGTAACGTTTCGTGGAGACAGAGACAGATCGTGGGAGTCGCGCAGACGAGAAAGGTCGGGGTTATCGTTCTCCTTGTTCGCGGACATGTCGAAGCTGTCGGGGGAGTCGGGAGTATCTAGGAAGGAGTCGTTGGCATGGCGGGAGAGGGCCGGGCCTTTCAATACCCGAGAATTGGACTTGCCCTTGGCGACAGACGATGAGGAAGAAGGCGGCGGCGGCGGTTTGGTTCTGTTGCTTGGAGGTGTCTGGGGGACGGCGGGAGCGGCAGCGGCAGCGGCAGCGGGTTCTCGTGAGGCGGCGGCGATGGCAGGGGGAGAAGTGTCGATGTTGAGGTCGGGACGGCGACGACTGGACCGTCTCGGCGTGTCGGCGTACATGATGAAGGAGGGGGGGGCGGGAGGGTATCGTGGGGGTCGGGAAGGGTTTTCAAGTCATTTCCGGATTGGAATTCAGCAAGCGTATAGGCCACAAGGTGCAGGCGCGTGTGCGAGCAACGTCGGCAGTAATGTCTCGCCAAAGTAAAGTGCCGCTTGAGTGATCCTACGCGCAGTAGGTTGCTAGTAGGGGTGGTTCCCCAAGATGGTCCAATGCAGTCCAGGGCAAGCAAGCAAGCAAGCAAGCAATCCAACACAACCGTATCGAGGCTAGCGATCCAATCCAAAAACGATGACGACGCCGCAGCTGAGTCTCCACGACTCAAAAGGAGCACCGGGGGAGGGAGTGAGCTGATGGACCTGGGGAGCGGTGCGTCGGTCGAGTGGCTACTATTCAGGCGTCGCAATGTCCACAAAGCCGGGTTAGAGGTTCGGGGTCGGCTGTGTCTCCCGCTAGAACGAGTCCCAAGGGAGTAATTTGTGGCCGAGATTGAAGACTTGGGTGAGTCTCCTTTGGGCTTCTTCGGGTGGGCGACGTTGCAGTGAACGCCAACGATGGGATTTTTCTTCTTCTTCTTCCTGCACGGGTTGCTTTTTTCTGCACTCGCCGTTTTCCCCCCTTTGGCATGGGCGGGTGGGCAGTCAAGGCCAAGAAGGTGCCACGATGGGCGGAAGGTTTATTATGTATTAGTGAGTGGGTAGGCGAATACTCAGATGGTGGGGGGTAATTGGTACAATGCTCCGAATGAGGCGATGGATGCTACCCTCAATCTTCCCCTGACCTAGGAACCTGCTAGGCTCGGCTGAGCTGCGGTGGGATTGGGCGTGGGAGTGTTGGTGGTGGTGGTGGTGATCGGCCGGCGGGCGAGGGTGTGGTTTTCTGGCGATGGGAAACGGGGCCTGCCTGGGTGTGTCAGCGGCGGCAGTGGTGGTGGTGGTGTTGTCGGTGGAGGACGCTCCAGGGTGGAAGAAGCAATAGTGTATTATTAGACCGGAGCGTAGTATTCGGTTGTGTAAGAGGGGATGGATGCGGTGGATGATGGATGATGCATGCGCACGCAGTCGTTCGTTCGGGAGCTGGCGCCGTGTGCCGGGGGCCGTTGGTTGCTGAAGCACGAGCAGTCAGAGAGGACGGATTGTCGATGCTGCTTTCATGGGCGAGCCGCGCAGCGCCTTGAAACACACGTGGAGAGAAGGGCACGAGGCAGAAGGGAAGGGAAAAGAAGCGGGATGGAAGAGTTAGAACTGGGGCCGGGGACGGTCGAGGTAAGGTACGGTCAAGGTCAAGGCACCTTGTGTGTTGTTCCCTAATGATGGGAGCGCCGGGGGGTCGGAAGCACGACGATGGGCAGGACCAGGGCCAGGGCCAGGAACAGGAACAGGAACAGGACCGAGATCAGGAACGGGACAGGGGGGAGTTCGGTGGATGGAGTGGCTGTCGAGATGGAGATGTGGGATTGCTATGACAATGGACGGCAGCTGCTAGTGTACCAGAGATCAGAGTCGGAGTGTACGAAATGCCGAATGTCTGCTTGGTCGTCGTTTACTGCGGCCGCCATGCGAGTTGAATGAGGTGGATGATGACAATGCCAGGCCGTCGTCTGTGTGTCTTCTGCACATGTCACTGCTGTCTGCAGCGAAGGGTGATAAGACGTAGCGTCTTGGACCGTGTCTGACCTGTCATGTCTGGCTGTCTCTATCAGGTAAGGTAGCCTGCAGGCCAGCAACGGTGCCGACTAGAGGCGACGGGATGGAACTCAATGTTGCTGCAGCACGTAAGACACGCAGAGGGCATTCCAGGCAGGGCAGGCAGGCAAGCAAGCAGACAGACAGACAGTCAGTCACAGAGGCAGATAGATACGCATTGCAGGTATTTGAATGGGCTCGCTTTCGATGCCCCCCTCATGATCTCATGCATTGCAGTGCCTGTCCCTGTCGTGTTCGGCCCCGAGAGAAGAGAAACACCAGACGAGACGATAATAACAACAATAACAACATGCAAGGGAAAATGGGCCACACAGGGAAGCACGGACAACAATATCAGCGGGAGGTACCTGTGTATACTACACTAGGTACGAGGTACGAGGCACGGAGGATAGATCCAGTCGCGGGCCTACCAGTTGATTCACTGACGTGGCGACGAGAGACCATAGACCAGAGACCTCCGAGGAATGGAAAGGTTGTCCTCCATCTCCATATCCGGCATCTGCTCCCCTCGCGGACCTACTCTGTATTTGTAGTCCACCATGTGCTACATACCTACCCACAGTGAGGTACCATACATGGCAGGTACCTGTACGATGTAGTCCCCTCTCGACGAGACCACTGTTCCTTCCTCCACTGCCCAAATTTCGACGTGCAACCTGCCTGCCTGGCCCCCGACTCGTCTGTCCTTGGCCCCTTCCCTCTCTCTCTCGCCCACTCTCCCGGGTGGCCGCGGTACGTACCCGTAACGGAGTCACCAGCCGGAGCTGGTGAACAGGGACAGACGACGGAGAGAACGAACGCATTGAAGCTTCTTCACTGGTTCCATGGACTTCAGAGGGTCCATCCGGTCCTACCTAGTCAGCAACGGCCCCCCTTCCCCCCCCCCCCCCCCCCCCCCCCCATAAGCTCCCTCGGGCCTCGAGACGTGTGGCCGCGACCCTGCAACCTTGTCATGTCTTGCTTCTTGCTTCTTGCCTGCTGCCTGTTGCATGTCGAATATCGAGGAAATTGCTGCAGTACGTACTTGAAATTAGGACACGCTGGAGCGGATGGAGCAGCTGGAGCCCCTAAGGCCCCTAGAGCACTTGGTTTAGAGTATGCGTACAGTACATACGTACCTACCATAGTACATAGTACTGCAAAGATAACCCCTTAGGGATGGTGCCAAGGACATGGAAAGGGTCCTCACTTGCCCAAAGAGAACACAGTGACCCACCACGTCTGCAGGGTTCCCCCCCTTTTCCTGCCAGCAGGCTTTTCCTTTCTATTCTGTTCTGTTTTCTTTTTTTTCGTACCTTATTTCATTTTGCGAGTCTACTGTACATTGTACCTTTCTTTTTCACGCTGCTTCTCGGCCAGAAGAATAACCGCTTTCTTCACTCCGCTTTCCACCATCACCGATCTGGTCCGTCCGCAACATGGCCAATCCACGGGCTGACCCACTGACAGACCGATATTGGACGGCCTAAGCCAATTGCTGCTGGCTACCATTGTGACATGCTGGCAATCTGACAACCTGTGGCACCCACTCGCTGAGCACCGGCCACGACAAAGAGCAAAGGGGGGGAAGGGGAGAGAGAGAGGCGGGTGGCCTCGCAAGACACGAGATATCAGATACGCCAGACGCCAGACAGACACCGGCGACGGTAGCCCTTTCCCGCCTTTGACTAGCGCCCCCTTTTTTTTTCCTTTTGTTGACAGGCCACACCCCTTGACGAGTGCTCACGCAAAGAATAGGGAAAAGGGGGACAAGAGGAGACAGGGCTGCAGGGGCAATGCAAGATGCAGCCATTTCACCAGGCACCGTGGTAAAGCTCTTGTCCCAAAGCAGAAGCAGGCTCCAACGCACCCCCAGAAGATTGGCCGGGTTTCCTTCGAGGTTGTCGAGGGTGTCACCGGCTGCGCAGGGGAACAGAGGGCGAAAGGGGACATGGTTGCGCCGCGATTAGTGTATGCTCGCTCGTCTCCGTCAATGTTTGTCTGTCATTAAAGACCATCAACCGCCTTTGGGCCGCTTAGTCGTCGTTGGTTGTTCCGTCCGCCAATCCGTCCTCTCCGGGGCTTGCCCCTTGGCGGTCCCACAAGTCCGACAACAATCCCAACCTCGAGCAACCAAGATGCCGTCACCATTTACTGGTTTCTAGAAGAATGGCACGAACGAAAGAGACAACTTCACCATCTGTCAGGCCATCTTACACGATGCAACGCCGGGCGGGCAATAGCTACCCTTACCTCACCTACGGAGGCGCAACACCCAGCACCACCAGCAAAGGTCGTCGATGGGCACGCACACTACGAATACACGACACCATGTACTTGTGCCATATGTACGACTGCCAGCGGCACGCCAATCCACCGAGTGCACCAATCGCGACACTATTCCGGTCATCTGTCCTACTCTCTTACACGAGACCTCGGCCACGACCTCCCTCCCAGTCAGCGGCCGGAAGGCATATCCCGTCCATTGTCCCGTCTTATCGCGCGCTTTTAATGTCGCGGACTCTTTGCTTCTCTCCCCGTCGATGCATGCTCCATGCACAGGGCTCCATGCTCGCACTTCTCGGCTTTCCTCTGAGCCTCCGGGACTCTGTGCGTCCTTCCTGTCATGACCCGTTCACGCGCGCTTTCTGGATGCGCCCACACTTGGAAGCGCCTGCATGCAGGCACCCATGGTTTCCCCTGAATTGATGCAGACACCAGCTTTTTAGCATCAAGAGGTCCGTGCCATTCGTAGGTGGATTACGCCACCTCTTCCTCGTCGCCCATTCGCCTACCTCGACACCCTCTCGCCGTCCCACGGGCGCTCGCCACTGGCACCAACCGACCTCCGCCCTCCGGCCTTTGTCCGCAGTCCAATGCCTGCAGAACCGTGCCGATGGCCAACCGCCGTCCTGCAAGCCTGGCGGAGGCAGTGTCACCCGGGGTATTACAGGACGACGGCATGGGGCCCCGTCTGTGTGTTGGGGCCCTGCGAGCGCTGCATTTTCACTGCTTACTGTCCGAGGACCTGGCGCCTGGCCATGACACGACGCCAATGACGGCCGGCACGCTTCGGTACCAAGCAGCCAAGGGAACAACGGCGCTCTGCGACCCCCTTCGAGGAATGATTTCCATGTCAGACGACGCATCCACCTTGAGAGAAGGGCAGACCGACTGACAACGGGGCTGCAGGCTCGCCCCCCAAACCAAGAGAGAGGGATAGAGAGATCAGGGCGAGTACCGGTAGAGCTCCATCTGCCGTCTTCCCCAGAAATAGGACCAGATAGCCATCCGCCCTGCCAACGTTCCTGGACCCCCAATTGCCGAACTCTTAACGAGCGGCGGTTGATTGTCCGTGGTCGGATTAGCGACACACTCTAGCGCTTTGAGAGCAGGACTGATCGTTGCTGACCTTCTTGACCAGGAACTCGAATGGCCTCTCATCACAAGCCCTACCAGTCGCCTTGTTCAACAGCCTGTGATGAGTCGTGAAACTTCACGCTACGGGCTACCCTGCAAAACACCATCCTCGTTAGAGTGCTGAGGCTTTGCGAAAACCTCTCGGCCTCGGGCGTTCCAGCTGGGACACCACTACATCCCCCCTCCCCAGCACGAGAGTCTTTCGGCCAGTCCCAGCGGCGTTCCAAATGCCCTGCCTGCAATTTGCTTGCGGGGTGTTGGACTGGACGTCTTCACCATCACTGACCAACAGTTCCCCGTTCCAGTCCAGGAAAGGCGGGCTCGGCCCCTATTCCCATCCTCTAACCAAGTCTGCCGTTGAGCGACTCAATCTCCAACGCCGGCGGCCCCTCATTCCATCTCATTTTTGCGCTAAACCGACAAAACCTAAAACACACCGACAGATCTTCCATGTCGTCAACCCTCCCGCCGTCGTTCCACCGAAAGTTCCTTGGTCTAACCCTTCCGCCTAGACGTCAACTCTTCAAGACAACGTGACAAAGCGTATCCCGGTGACACTCCACAGCTAGCATGACGAACAGTCCTGCGGATCCCTCATTCACCTCTGGCTCTTGGGCGCCGGCCCGGCAATGCGAGTTCGCGAAAGGCCCTCCGAAGCCCTATCTTGGCGTATCAACTTTTTGACTACAGCATCAAGTAATCTGGCTTTGCTCGTCGTCTCTGGCCAGCGCCGGCCGGTTTACTCGCTGTTTGTGCGTCGACCGCTACGCTTCGTCTGAGAATAACGAGCCCATGGTCTTCCGCGCCATGGGTTCGTACCAAGTAACGTCGTTTCGATCTCCCAATTTTGGCAATCCTTCGAGGGTGAACCGGGTCCGTCGATCAGCAGATCACCAGCCCCAGTAACCATCGCTTGAAGATGCCCATCTGCATCGTATGCGAAGCGAGCCGTCGCTTCTCCAAACTGTCTCGGCGACTCGCCTCCTCGTATCATCCCGAAACGACACTGCGCGCTGGTATCGCCGTCTAAGTATCTGATCTTCGCACGTCCAAGGGCCGTCAATGCAAGGACCATCCCGACCCCGGTTCCAAGCCCGACCACGAGACGGTTTCTATTCACCCGCTAGGTAGTTAATGCGCGAATGACTCTCTAGCCTGCATGTCAAACATTGCAATCATAGTGATTACCGACGGCCGGAATTCTAAAACTTTTATCCTGCATCCAATTTCCGCAGTTCCTGTGGGCGGTGAGGGTAGTCTCACTTCTTGCAGCGCCACCAAAGCCCGGTTGGCTTCTCCCAATGCCATGCAGCATCTCATTAAGGGTCTGCTTGCACTACCAACGCACAATGGATGCATCGAGAAAAAAAACTGCATCGTTGGCACTGCGGCCCTCTCGCCCGATTACGGCTCCCGGTGGTACCTTTCAGGTGGGCTTCCGCGTGGAGAGGTGTCACTGCATATGGATCCGACGGGTCCTTGCGTTGCACGTAAGCTGTTAAATTTGGCGAGGTATGAGCAAAACAATATCGCTCGACACGTTATGTCGAAGCTATTTCATCATTGATTTCAAACGTTCCCGTCATCCGCGGGAGAACGGCCGAGCTGTCCGCGGGAGGTGGCGCACACCGGTGATGTTTATCATGATGTATCGATGCTGCAAGATGTCCATGGCAAGGTTTAGTTATCGCAATGGCAGCCTCTTCAAGGTCTTCAATGGGACGGCATGTCTCCCCGTGGCGTCGGTTAGACGGCGCCATGTCTCTGGTAGGCATCTCGTGGGGCCGACCACGAGGGGCGGCGCCTCAGTCGTCAGTTGGGGCAAACAGTTCGCGCGCGTGCATGTGACGAAGAGTGCTGTGTCTGCTGGATGTAGACAACTAGGTACCGCGTGGCTGTCAGCCTACTCTCCGCTAACCGACTGCCTCGGGCCCTTGCAGAGGTTCTGAGAACATTTGAGCCTGCGCATCAAGTGTATCTTGCTCGTTGATATTGGGCCTTCCTGATTTCGCAGATGTGGTTTACTCAGCGATCAAGTATGGCTTGCTGTGGTGACTGAGGCGGACTCTTCTCGTCAGCGCCATGCGTTCTTTGTCCCAGTGACGTGCTCGTGCCTCAAATACCTTTTGAGGATCGGGACATTGCCATCGAGACAAACTGGCTCTTCCATGCAACTCCCGGTACAGGCCAAAGCCACGTCTTGTCTAATTATTTCTCCATGGGTGCCGAGATCATGAGCAACTCAAGGTGCCCCGAGTTACGTATCAAGCGATCTCAAAAGTTGAGCACTAGAACATGTTACCCGGTCAGAGCAGCTTGTGTCACTTTTGAAGCATGATGGCGCATTTGAGGTCCAAGTCCTCGTCCCGACTTGATCAGATTATATCTTGAGTTGTGGCCCAGATAGTCAAATATCGCGGCGAGGCTGAACATTCGGAGGAGCCAGCCACGGCTGGATCACCCCAACGCATATCCGTCTCGTTTGATTCTCACATCTGGATACTCGCTAACATGATGGCTTTAGTTGGGGCCGGTAGAAACCCTTCCAAGGTGAGTTACGTGCTGGTTGTCAAGACATCACGATCTTTCCATTTCGAGGCTTAGATGTCGGTGTTTAGTTACCATGGCCTGTGTAACCCTTCAAGGCTGACGATGGGACAGGATGAGAGAAAGACAATAGTGTCACAAGAAAAGCTCACTCTCGAATCCATTGCCTTGTGCCAGCCTTCGCAGCCTTCGAAAAGCTTAGATTGCCATGCGGTAGCATCTACCAGGATCTGTCTGCTAAAACTCCAGAGCACGTTCATGACTGAAAGGCGGCTTGCTATTGGAGCCACTTGGAAAATGCAAAATGTGACGAAACAAAACTGCAGGCTGCCAACCATACTACTCCGCAGCGGTCAACAGCCTGATGTGAGTCCCTTGGCTACGCATGGCATAAACACAACAACGAATGGTTGTCGACGCCAGATACCAGGCTGCGTGGGTGCGCGTAGACGATTTGACCAAGGTCAGGCCGGACGACCACGTCAGCGCCCCCAAATCATTGCATCTCCTCTCCTCCCTCGACGCGGTCTACTTCTCCGAGAACCTCGCCCGTAAGGATCGCGCGTACAGCATCAAGCCATGGCACGAACTCCGGCTCGGCTGTATTTCGCCTATGGCAGCAACCTCTGGCTTCAGCAGATGGCCAACAAATGCCCCAGCAGTCGCTACGTCGGACGAGCAGTCTTGCCCGATCACTTCTGGCATATCAACGAACGGGGGTTCGCCAACGTCGTCCCTCGTAGCGGCTTCAACGTTCACGGCCTGGTCTACCAAGTGAACGCCGAGGACGAGGCCCGACTGGACCGGTGCGAGGGCGCCCGCAGCGGCGTCTGTTCAAAGACGTACAAGACTGTTATTCTTCATCTGGCCTTCGCGGAGTTTCAAATACCCACCCGAAAGATGGCCGAAGGCGGCGTGGCCCGGTCTCACGGCGCAGCGGAACGGTGGCTCGGGCCGGGTGACCCTCGTGAGCACGAAGCATATCTCCAGGCCGACGTCTTGGTCTACCTCAGTGAAGCCTGTACTCGTTGGGGGGATCCGAATCCCGAATACATCAGTCGCATGAATCGTGGCATCAGAGATGCTGTCGCCCTGCGCGTGCCCGTTGACTTTTACGAGAACGCGGTGAGGCCTTCGATCCCGCCCTCCCGTATCCGCCACGGAACCTCTCGCTCGCCACGCCGCGACAGTGGCTTCTCTCGCTACCATGGGCGTCACTATAGGAGGCCCTGGAGCCCAGAAGTCTACAATCGTAGGACGTTCCGCAGAGACGCGTCGCCATATCGGGACTCGTGGCAGGCTAGAGCACGTTCCTACATGTCATCAAGTGAATTTCCGTACGGGGCATCAAGAAACCATTCACGTTGGTGATTAAATGGTATAACATGGGGTTGGCTGCGCTTGGACTACTATTGGAAGCGACTGCATGTGGCTCGGGGAGGACACATGCTTTAATCCAAGGTCTGTCGCAGCGCATTATTAAAGGTATCCCAAATCGTTTGAAGACCAGTCTTCAAAACATGGCCGAGTCGGAAGCAAGACGCGGCAACTTGTTGTTCGTATTGGTATTCAATGTCAAGGCCAGGGAAAATATACAATTTTAAGACTCTCTGCGCTGTGGTGGCATTAGCATCAAGCATCTCCGTGTATACATTTGATGGTTTTGCATAGATAAAAGGCTCCATCTGATCTCCATCCCGGCCTTAAAGGCCGTCTTTTCCTTAGGCTACCGAATGCTCAAACGCCTCAACTCGGCTAAGAGAACATTAGGCTGCTCGAATCTTGGCTCAAACGCGTCTTTCTCTATCCCTAATCCTCACTCTACATATACACAGTTTCCTTCTGGGGAGCGTGAGTGCGCGTTCTCGCCACTGCTATAGAGAAACCCTTGCGCTTCTTGGTCTATGCAGAGGATGCGCTAAAAAAACCTTATAAGCAAGCCCTGACTTGATCTGGCTGTCATCAATGATCAACTCAAGGCCTTGGTGCTCTGCTGTCGTGTGAGAACCACGCTACTTTCTTTTTAAGGACCCTTCTCCCAGTTCTCAGCCGCTGCCTACGCTATTCTACTAGACAAACCAGCCGCAAGGAATCGGGTATTTAGATCCATATAGGAACCCCTGAATCATAGGCGTCAGGTGCAGAGGGGAAAAGAGGACCGCATAAGTCGCAGGCGTTAACGTCACCCTCTACAAATTAGGAAACCTATCAATATCTAGAGCCCATTCAAAGCCAGCGTCTTCGGCGGCAGAAGCCGTCACATCTTCGTTCTGCATGGAAGCTTGGAAGCTCGTGGTAGTAGGCGTAAGCTCCGTCTAGGGGTAGCTGCGCGACAAACTGTTGCGCAGTTTCGGCGTGTTACGGCAGGTATTACATGTCTCTACCCCCAGCGATTCTACGAATCGGGCATCACCCTAGACGATCTCACGCATATCCTAACGGAACTTCTCATGGTCAGCAATTACCTAGAATACTTGAATGCTGCAGGGGTTGGCTGAGATGAAAACGCGTGTAACGCGGAGATGGGCGCTGACGACATTGGCAACTCGCGTGGAGACAAGATGTAGTTTCTTGATGTTTGAGATTGGCAGGTAAGAGGACATTGCACCAGACAGTTCCGTAGGAAACTTAGCAATAGATTTGACGATGGGCGTTAAGCTCACCGGGGTCCAATCTGGCGGAGAGGATGCCATGAGAGAGAGGCAGCAGTACGATGTAATTAAGAAGACAGAAACTGTTGATGTTGTTGGACTGAGCCGTAACTTCTCCTTCCATGTACCCCTGCTTGGTGTGGTAGTTGCTGTAACCATAGGGGCATCAACGGAAAAATACCTGCAGCCTTGCCCATGTTGACTTGAAGTGTGCGTGGAGAGCAAACAGATTAGACTTGAGCTTTATTACTACTCTATAAAGACTTGAAAATACCGCATGAGCTTAATTGAACTTGGTCTTGGGAATCATTCCTCTGCTGTTGCTTGAGAAAAAATGAGTTCCGAAGGTCTTTAGCTGAGTCCTCATCTCCGACCCCCTGAACACTAGTTGCTTCCTTCAACTCTGTCCAGATCAATTAATTGGAGTTTCATTCATTTTCCTACGATCCTCTAGACTTAGTGCTCAGTAATTCTTTTCGCAAACGTTTCAGAAATGGTGCTGCTTGACTACCGTTATTTCCAGCCTTTAGCACGCATTTCGGCTTCGTTCTCAAATAGGAAGAAAAATGACCATTTTGCTGCTATTGAAGAAAAGCGTCTACCTCAGGGAATTCATGGGGGTGTTGGATCGACAGCCGACAAAGTTCGCTGCACTATCAAAAAAAATTCGATATCACGAGGAGTTCGCCAGGCATCCCGAGGTGACCCGGCTCTGGTACCAGGGGAATGGCAGAAATCTCACTAGAAGGCGCAACGCCATACTGAAATGCTTTCTGAAAATACCAAACCGTATCGTATTTGCTATCCTGACCTCGCAACTGATAACGCCTCTCGCGAGCTTGCCAATCAGTATACCGATATGCACTACCACGTCGGGCGCACCTGTGCTGTCGCTAGCTACACTCAGTTGTACCATGAATTCAGCCTCCTAACAGACGTCTCCATCGCAGAAGAAACCAAAGGAAAAAAATTCCAGTGACATTTTCAAGTAAATCATGGGGCACAATGTCAAATATGCAGTGATGAACGATTACAAACGAACGGTACATCTCAAGAGCCTAATAGCCAGGGCATTCCTCAGCTACAACACATTCATGCGTTCGTCGCTCAAGTTTGACCAAACTATTGGAGACAATATGGCGGATGAGCACTTCGTTCACTACTTTGACATCTAAGAAGATGGGCATATTAACACTAAGCGGTCCTCAAAACTCGGCTTGAGCCAAATCAACAACAAGCTTGCTGGCCTACTTTATACGCCACTGCTAAGAAACCCACCTAGCATAAAAAAGGACATACTTATTCTGACTACCGCTTAGGATAGTAACATTGACCGGTATGCGCGACTACAACGTCCTAAGTATGCTTCAAGCGAAATATCTGCCGTCATACACAGCGCTCAACACCACACCGCTTTTGCAAGGTGGCTAGATAACTACGGAGAGGATCTATATAACAAAGATAAGATTAAGTTATTCAGACAAGGTCATCAATATTCGCTTGATGTTATCAAGTAACCTACCGCGTATCACCCCTAAGACCAACAACAAAATATTACCTAAGATACTCTAGTAGGGAAAACGGGTTGCGCGCGTGGGAGCGCAACTAACCAATCCACACTAACCTAACATACCAGCCTTCGCCAGCGCACGTGAAGCGCGCTGTCGAGGAGGCAGAGGGAGGCAGGCGGCTTGGCCAGTGCTACTCTTACGCACGCTCTCGGGTGTAAAAGAGGGACCTAGCAGTCGAGAATGGGATTCTCAGGTCTAATAATCTTTAAAAGAATAAAATAAAGTCACTCCATAAGGCAAAATAAGACAAAGCAGTATGTGTGGCAGCAACTCATATATTCGTGCTGTAAGTTTACGACGATGAGTGATGATTCTCCTGATGAGCTTGCCCTGCTGGGCAGCTCCTAAGCTATCTAAAATACAAAGGAAAAAGGAAAAAGAATAGCCCGATCCGTGATCTCCTGAGGCTGTTATTCTTTAGTCTATCTATCTGACCCATGTGCATATCACCCCATTCCAGTAGCCACAATAGCCACACAAAGATACTCTAAGGGAGCTAGCATAGCGACGCCCCATCCTAAAGCATCAGTGTGCAGTTAGGTGCATCGCCGCCAATTACTACACTCTTAATTGACAAACTGCAGGTCCAGCCGCCTCGTTCGCAATAGGAGACAGCATGTCAGAGCTCAAACCCATACTACAGAAACAGCACTGAGAAGTGCGCGGTAGCTGCTGGCATCCACATGGCAGCATAGCATGCAGTCGCTATAAACGGCGTACCTATGGATAGTGACTGGAATAAAGGCTTCCTCCGGGCGGGAGAAGGAGCCATCTGGGGATGTAGAGATGCCCGAGGGGCTTGATCACGACGCCGTGAGAAAACCCGACACCTTGTACGGTTTCCAGGAGGATTTTGGGGTCGATGGGTTATTCAACGAACACATGCAGCAGTAGATGGCGGTGTGAGCCACCTACCTGAGCGCCACAGACGAGATCAAGCCTCGCTGTGGCATACTGGCCGGAGGAACGGAAGCGCGAGAGTGAAGAGACCGGACTGAAGAAGCAAGAATGGAGTCGTGCTATGACCCGTTAAGACGTTTAGGTGGGAAGAAGTGGAATCAAGTCCAAGTGAAAATAACAGGGGCACCATGTTATCAGAGACATGGAAGATGTCCGAACCAGTACCGAGCTACTCGTACAAGCCCCCATGACCCCTTCCCCCCGCCCCCTTGTTTCAACTACTTCTTAACCAGGATTACTATTTGATCTGTGCACTAGCTGTTTCGTTAGCTCCTAACTGAGCCTTCAAACTTCCACTCCATAACGCCAAAACCAACTGCTGAAAATGTGTGTCTGCGTATAGTACGGTCGTCAACCTTTTCTGGTCAATCGAGATATTCCGTAAGGAGTTCACTTCAGTCGTCGTTTCAAGCTCCAAATTCTATAGCAATTCATTTGATTTTGTCTTTCGCAAGAAATACGTGCTAAATTGTGGGAGTGTGCTTCCATGGGGGGCAAGTTATGGTTTAGGCTGATTGGGCCGCGTGACACATCACTTGCCATCCTGAGGCTTGGAAACGGGATGCATGATCTGAGAGTAACGTGGACTTGAAAAGAAAATCTCTCAGATCTTCCAAGATCCTAAGAGATTGCTGAAGTCTGCAAACTGTCTGCGTAGGCCTGCATGAGGGTATTTTCGCAGATATGACAGATCATGAGGAAGAGGCTCCTGCTGACTTTCATTGTATTGAGGAGTACGCGTAGGGAGGTGGCCGGCCTAGGGACGGCCAATTCAGCGCCAGCTCAAGCTCCATATTGATTGACCCAACAACGATTGTAGCGAAACATGGGATTAGGTGCATGTGGTGTCATTTCATAAAATGACTCAAACTCCAAAGAGGATTGTGAGAATACATAGGTATTTCTTGGGAAATGAACCATATCCTCTGACAGTCAATTTTTGACCGAAACAAAGTCTTGTTTGGATCACACCTGTTTCTCTTAATTGCTCGGCATAGCTATATGCCGGTTCTATAGGCCAGTTTCTGGCTTTGCCCATTTTAAAAGTCTGTTATTACTGAATAGCCTGCTTGGCCAGTCATACTTGAAACTTTTTAGAGGAGAAGAATGAATCAAAGAAGATGATAGTCCTTGGAAGCCAATACTGTTGCTAATAATAGGATCGGGGTGAAGCTGACTCTGACTAGTTGGTGAGACTACTAGCCTATAGCTTTGAACTGAGACATCAAACAAGTACCCTCCACATTGAACTAATAGCCTAAATCAACGGCGAAGGGAAATAATGTAGGGACAGGGGGCCATAGGCAACAATATAAGTCGTGACTGTCACTGGGCGGGAGTATCACGATGCAGAGATTACGGTTCAAGACCCCAAACGAGCTGGCCCGGCTGGGGCTGAAGGGGAATGTTATCGACGGGTGGCACCTGAATCTGTGGCATATGCGATCCTAGACTCAGTCGTCTCTCAATAGGACAAGGTGTAACAGAGGCTAGATATTTCTCAAAAGTTTGATGTACAAAAAGACGAGACCCATTCAGGAAGAACGACGGCTCCATAGCGAATGAATTCTATAGCCCATCCTCACGAGGCGACCAATGTCTATTTGCAGGTAAGGTCACCGGTAGCCTTGTCGAAAGAGCAACGTTTGCCGTCGTAGGCGTAGTACAGCTATTGCCAAAACGTGTTAGTAGGCCAATGTCTTGTGATTCACCAGACTGGGATCTGCTACTTACGTTGATGGCACCACCATCGCCGTCAGTGTAAAAGGCGTTAGCTGCGGTCATGTACATGCAGTCGTAGCTGTATAGCATGTTAGTTTGTTTCCAGTAGCAGATGGATATAATTGAGGAAACTTACCTGACGTGCAAAACATTAGAGCGTAGAGTAACACTGGCCTTACCATCGATGCCCTTGGGGTCCTTAACGCGGTAACCCTGGTTGTAGCAGATGGCGGCGGGGAACTTCTTAGGGTCGGGGTTGGTCTTGTACATCTGGGTTGCGGTCTTCTGAGTGAAGGCCTCGCGGGCGGCGGTCCAATCGACGACCGCACGAAGGGTATCGGTGATCAGGTTGACAGCAACCTCGGTAGCGACACTCATGGCTCCGGCGCCAAGGCCACTCACGACAGCGGTGACGCCGGCCTGGCGTTCGGCGAGAGGGGCGGCCTCGTCGGAGCGGGCGACGACAACGTTGTCTACCTTTGCACCAGCGAAGGTGACGGTCTCGACATTGACAGGGTTGGCCTCACGGGCGGAGATGTTACCCTGTGCCACGACAGGAACGGCTGCGCCATTGACTGCGAGCGCAGAAGCGAGAGAGACAGAGATAGCGGAGAAACGCATTTTGAAGTTTGAGTTGAGAGTGATTGAATAAAAAGATAGTTGAGTGACTGACTTGAGTCTTGAGGATGATTGAGCGAAGGGCTAAGTAAGTTGATGAAGTATGAGAGTGTGTTGACTGGAATAAAAACGTGAATTAGACGGGGAATCGGCCGACTTATATCTAAATTCTAGGATTCCATAGATTGTCGTTTTTGCAAGTTGTGATCCGTTTCGAAGCCCACATCAAACCTACAGCATCTAGCAACAATGTCATCGTCGACTCCAAAGTTTATTCTTGGGTCTTGGCCACTTCACGAGAAACTTACCGGTGACGGATTGATTGCAAAAGCGGATCGCTCACAAGGTACGAGTATTGGCAAACCGTGCATCGTGAAGCTCTTCAACACCAAGCCTCTCGCAAGCCATGCTCATGTTGATGAGACGGTCAGCTGTGCTCGGAGCATTTGGTCTATTTTGGGGCTAGATTGAGCACGAGGAACTCATTGGGGCAACACATAGTCCACTACGATTCGCCAGACGTCTTTGCTGGAAACGGGTTTGTATTCCAGGGGCGGATCCAGCCGAGTGGCTCAACTTGTTTCAAGGGCTTTAGCATGAGAGATATCGTAGTTGCTTTGACCGAACCCTCAGCTCGGGCGCAGAGCCCGAATAGGGCTGACATTCTAGAACCTGAGGTTTGGGAACGGCTCTGATTGGCTTCACATAGGACCTGATGGCTGTACCCTGAGAGGCTGGGTCTTATGTCAAAGTTGAGGAGCTGCGTCCCCCATTGTTTACTTGACCGGCCGGGTCGGCAAGGACAGACCCTCGCGGTGTTCTCTATTTGCGAGACAAACAGGAGAAGCATCTGACTCGCGCACAACTCCCATGGCTATTTCTCTCCAATGAAAGACGATCATGAGCTTGTTCAGTGGGGCTATATAGTAGATGAACATATCATGAAAAGGAGGCTGAACCGAAGGGATCCATTATACGGAATTGGGTTCCGAGAGAAGAGTAAACATGGTTGACTGCGGGGCTCACATTCTTATCCAAATGTCTCACTTCCATCAACTTGTATGACTCGCTATTCTTATAGCAGACGCAGCGTTTTCTTAGTTATATTTACAAATCACACTCATTCTTAGTAAAGTATGTCAGTTTCGTACAAGAGAGCCGAAACTAGCTACCTAGGAGTCACTGCTGAGAAGCGTGCTTCCAGAACCATCTGTCGTCTGGTCCCTCCAAGGGGGTAGTAGCCGCGATAACGCTGCGCACTCCCGGCGTCGGAGGTCCGCCAGCTCTCAGAATCAATTTCCCCGGCGCGTCAGGAGCGTTTCCTCGGCCCCGTTGAGCCTAAATATACATATACCACCTTATTGGGTCGTACTGTGAGGAGGGGCAGAATTCAGGGAGCTTTTTATTTGACGCCTACTTGCTATATCGCCCATAGTGCGCGCGTCCTTGACTTTGCTCGCCACCCGTATCTGACGTGTGCAGCATGACCCAATGAAGGTATGAAATAGGAATTCCCGCAGTTTGACGTTTAAAGGAGCTCAAGGAACTCGTATATTTCGCTAGTATGGTATCCACAGCTCCCAGGAGCTGTGCTTGACAGTATGCACCCTAGATGCCGGTTGCTAGCCACCGTTTTTGCCCTATACGTCACATGATCAACAAGATGTATTATTACTGAGTAGTAGCAATGAGAACAAAATAGTAAGGTAGATCTGCTTAAACAATTAGCTTGGGCTCGCTTGGAGATCTTAACAAGGGACTGTGGGGGGTTTTACTCATTTTTCCACCCTGATGATACAGATGCTAAAACGTGATTTGATAGGCGGCTTGCTTGCCGTTCCCTGGTAAGTAGTGATGCTGCTGCTGCTACTATCTTTTCGGGCTGCTTTAGATCTTCTGAGACCACAAGAAACAGTGAGTGTTTGCAACAACAAATATCTGTAAGAAGCAAAGCCGGCTGCCACCAATCTTTCACGTGTTTGGACGCAAGAAGCAGGCTCTAAATGCCGCCTCCTTCCTGAACGCTTAGATGCCCTTTGTCAAAACCTCTCTATTGACGATGCGAGCCACTCTGTCCACCGGCCGCTTTGTATCCAAGTTCAACGCCGTATAGGCTGGCTATATGTTTTTTTTACCAAGCCATGTTTGAGTTCCTGATGACCGAAACCGTCCTGTCAGTTGTGATCATTATAATTCAATTGCAGCCCAGCGTCAGAAGTCATGGATCTGGTATTAGAGATAAGCATTTATAGCTAGTAGGTGGAACAGGAAAGCGTGTGAAATCTCGCATCGAATTCTGTGGTTTGATAGAGGCGGTGCGTTTGCATCTAGTATGTAGATCAGATCGATTATTGCAGATTGCGTGTCGCAGGCTCACACGGCCGGGCGGCTGCAACCCCGTCTTAACCAGATCTCAGATGAATTTGAGATGAAGATAGATGCCTGTAATTTGTCTATGAAGGAAATGAGGCCACAACCCAAGTGGTAAGGAGACCCTTCATAGCGTTTGTTCACAAAGAGGTTCGCCATATTGTGGCTGCTGGCCTCAGCCTCGTCATGCACCAGGGCACGTAATGGCCCTTCGGAGGCCTATTGCTATGGGCCACCGCCTTCTGCTACCCCTTTCTCAATTCAAGCACTTGGACACCTCGTTATGCTATGCTTGGCTGCGTGCTACGACTTGTCACAAATGGAAAGGCACGTAAGCCCTCATGGTTCTCTAGACGATGCGAAAGCCAGGATTGAAGCATCCAAGCAAAACTAGCCGCCTATTGTCCCAGCGTCTGAGCACTCCAGCTAAACCATCGATGCTCTCTTTACGAATAAGCCAACACCTCCAGCTCATGGACAGGCGAAAGCCTACCCTCTCTTCATTTCTGTATGGGCAAAAGCCCACCTTCTTTCATTTCTTGATGGGCGTAACCTCTATTTCTTGATGGGCGGGAACCTTGGGTTTCGGCCCTATAGCGTCGTTGGTGTCTCGGCATCTGGCCGCCTCGAGTATCTATACACCTTGCATTTGCGAGCCAGAGATATCAGGGAGCGGGTTCGACCCCCGCGCGATGCGAAGTCTCAAGGCCTAGTCAAGGACGACCCAGTCATTGTCTAGCAAAGAAATCGCTAAGGTGAGCTGAACATGCAGTGTAGTTGTATTGATAAATCTCTAGGTTTCTGAAAGTAGCAGCCCTCTTTAACGTTGGGCAGTCTGGCAATGCTGCACGAAGCTTCAGACGAAAGGAACTAAGCGTACTGTTA
The DNA here is from genome assembly GCF_022836535.1 of Colletotrichum spaethianum. Taxonomy (NCBI): domain Eukaryota; kingdom Fungi; phylum Ascomycota; class Sordariomycetes; order Glomerellales; family Glomerellaceae; genus Colletotrichum; species Colletotrichum spaethianum. Next base: position 738,087 of record NW_026054777.1, on the reverse strand, counting down.
CTTTGAAGTATCTGTTCCATGGCCATCTTGAGACAAAGAACGAAATCCGGAGAGCCAGACAATTGCTGACTGAAAGACAGAACAAATCCAAGGCGATAGGCAACTGGCCGGCATACCCCAACCAAACCGCTCCTCCAACATCCGGGATCACGTCCCACAAACACAACGCAGGATCACAAACCAAGAACCCCCCAAACCAAGCGTAGCATCTTCAACGTACCCTCGACACTCTCCTCAATAACGACACCGGCCAACGCGCACGCTCTGTGGCTCAAAGTCTTGGCTTCAAGGTCTCCATTCCCCAGCCGCAGCTCGTGTCAAACACCCTTCAAACCCCGTACAAGAATCCACAACCCCCCGCCGCACCAAGCCTCGAACACTCACACTTACACAGAAACAAAGCACGCCCTGAAGAATCACCTTGAAGGTCAACTTTGAACATTGCATTGCAGCGTCGTATGCGGGAGGAGATCACCTGCGGGAAGCCTGCCGCTAGGCAAACCCAAAAGGGGGGGACTTTGTGTCGGCCCTGGCTCGCTAGAGATAGAAATATATGGTACCCTCCAAGGTCTCGTGGCGGCGGTGGCTTTGAGGCTTTCTCACAAAGTCATGCGCTGTCACACCCCAGACAGCTCCCAACTTGGCCAAGACCTCACGCCAGTCAACCCGGCCTTTGACGAGTACATTCCATCTCGTGTTTGTGTTTGATGTCGAACGTCTCGTTATTGAGAACCTATCCGTAAAGTTTTCCCCGACCCCGCAATGTTGAATGGCAGTGTTCCAAAGTTTGGAACCCCAGCCATTCACGTGTCGGAAAACAAGAAACAAATTCAGTGGGACATCAAACATCGCCCCGCGGATACGTCAGTTCTCAGTGTGGGAAACGATGCGCGGATGAAATGTCCGCTGTCCACCTTGAAATGAGAATGTCTATTCCGCTGAAATAATATCAAGGCTCAAAGTATCTAACGTGGCGTCGACGAGCCGCATATCCGGCCGCAGAGTAGCCAAGGACAGCATCTAGCAAGTCTCCCCCAGTCATGTTCGAATGCGCTCAATGTGCAACCCGCAACGCAAATACAGTCCACAACTCCAGGGACCCTTCAATATGGGTCCTAAAGAAACCTTGTTGGTCTAGAACTCTGAACCAAAACGTCTTCCAGGCTGAGAGCGAGTTGCGCTGCTCCGCACTGGACGTGTCTGCTAAAAGGCTTGTGCCCGCCCCAAGTGTCAGACGACGGAACCTTGCGCGACGTTAAGCACACGGCGCTCATCCAAGCTTCGGGTCGGGGTTCTCCATCCATTCCTTGACGGCCGTGATGGCCTCGTTGTACTCGATCATGACTGACTCTTTTGGCGTGAACGGTGGAGGCTTATCCCAGGCATGCTTTTCGGCCTTGACAACACGTGTGCTGATCCTGCGGCCTCGGGATCTTGCCCTTTGGGCGAAGCTCTGGCCTTCCAATAGGAGCATGTCGTACTCGCACATGCACAGGTGGACGGGTGGCAGCCGATCTATCATCTCATCTGTCATGAGACCTGGCGAGAGACGGGGATCACCGCGTTCCGACCTTGGTCGGGGAGGGTATACATAGGATGCATCAAAAAGGTCGGTCATGCTTTTGGGCAAGGTCATGTCTGGCCTCCCACATGTCTGGCGCTTCTGCGGCCTTGTCATAGTCCAATCCAAGAGTGGATAGAAGAGGACAATGCCGGCTATGTCGGGGACTGGGAATTTAAACTTGTAACCCCACCTGTCAGGGTCCTGGAGAATATTCCAGCTGGCGAGGGCTAGCGTGCCTCCAGCCGAAAAGCCCGAGAGAAAGACTTTTTGGGTGTCAACGCGGAACTCTTCAGCACGAGCGACGATCTGCAGGATAGAGTCGGCAGAGTCCTCCACCGGTGTGGGGAAGGGGTAGCCGGGCGCCAGGCGGTAGTTGACGGAGAAGACAACGGCGTTGAGGGCGGTCGCTACGGCGCCAGCCCAGCGTGCATCGTCGGTGCCCTGTCCGAGGACGAAACCTCCGCCGTGAAAGTTGATGACTGCAGGGACCTTGCCCGTGGGTCTGTTGGCCGAAGTGGTGGGTGGAAGCCACACGTCAACCCTGATCTTCTCCTTGCCGCTCCATTCCGAGAGAGTCGAATCGAGCCAGATGACTCTATTCGCAGCGGGTGGGACGGGAGCGGAAAGGTTCTGCAGTCCGAAGGCAAAAGCGGCCCCCGAACGGAGGGCCACGGCGTTGGCGGTCAGGCGCCAGCGAGACACGCTCTCCAGTGGGTTGTCATATTCCTCGTCGGGAGTGCCGGTTATGCTGCCGGCTAGGCTACTGGCCTTGCTAGCGGCCTTGCTACCCTTCTTGCTGCTCTTGCTCGCCCTGGAAGCATTCGAGATGTTGGATACGGTGCGGGTGAGCTTCTGTTGCAGCATTGGGGATGCGGGATGCGGGATACGGAATGCACGGAGCGCGAACAGGAGGTCAGACCCAAGCTAGCGGAGTGGGTAAGGCTGGCAAAGAGCGGCGGACGATTGGACATCAGAGGGGCATATCTCAGTGCTCCAGGTCGAAAGCGGCGGTCAGACAGTGGTGCTGTGGTGTCTACCTGTATGGTATCTCGGGTATGCCGGAACAGCAGGCGATTGATAACAGGTCGGAAGGGACGGAATCAGAGATGGGAGGAGAAAATGGTGACAAATCAACAGAAGTGGGTGATGGAGGAGGAACCCGTGGGATACCGCATCGAGGTACTGAGGGAGGCAAAGTAGGTAAGGTATGATAGAGGTCGTCAGTCGACGGCGAGCTAAGGGCTCCGAGCGGCTGATGGAGGAGGGGACGGCGTCAGGTATCGTTGACGTCCAAGGTGGCCTTTTCCTTGGCAAGGTGTGCCTTGCCACGTTGTGCCCGTGCCACGCGGTGGTACAGTCTGTAGGGGAGGAGGAGATGTGGCGGATGGTGGCAGATGTGTGTGTGTGTGTGGCGGATGAAGATCGGAACCTGTGGCTCAGTCGAGGTTCGAGGTTACAGCGATGAGGTAGGCAAAATGTCAGTTTGACGGATGCTGAATGCAGATATTTCCGTACGCGTATCTGCGGGATCGAGAAGCCTGTCGACGTGAGAGACATGCGACGCAAAAGGGGCAGCGAACAACATCAGCCGAGGCCAAGGGGGATCCGTCCCAGCCGTTTACAAGCAACAAAACAGGGCAGGCGTGATAGGGCGGGGCAGGGGACACGAGACAAGATGTCACCATGTTACCACCAGACGATGCTCACTTAATGCGGGATGTAGGTGTGCAGGAGATGCCAGTTTCCAGTTGCCGCAAGGTGAGGTCAGGCCGGTGTCAAAGGTGAGAGAGAAATGGCAGCAAGGGGACCTGCGCATCCATCCATCCATCCATCCTAGGATCCTGGGGATGCCACGGTGGCTAGTGAGAGGTGGGATACCTAGGTAGGCGGCGGAACCTTGGGATCATCCCAGGTGCCGAGCGTTTGACGTCATTTTGCGCTGTTGCGCTTCGCAGGTGCGCAGGGCCGCCAGGCGGCCAGGGACCCGCGGGTGGGGTGGGGCCGCACCTTCCGGGATGTGATCGGAGCTAAGGTAGCATTGGCACCACCTCTTTTCTCTCGTGCAGCAGGAGCGCAGATGCCCGCGGTTTCCAGACGATGCCAGAATGCCACGCTTACACTACCACAGAATGGGTAGCCTCATCCAATGGGGCCCGTCTTTCCTTAAGCAGTTTTCCCTCCTTTCTCTATCCAAACAACCCAAAGATCCAACCCTTGCACACGGGAAGGAGTGGACCTGGCTCCATCCAGTCTTTTAGAGCGATTGCCGGAGCAAAGCGTCCATGAATGACCACCCTGTTTGGGTTTCAACCACTCACAACCTCGGATCCGACGTCCGTGACCCTTTGCTGGCCTCACCAGTCACCAACAGGCCAGGCCGGGCCAGGCAGGGGCATGTCTGTTGTGCCCCACAGCCAATGACGTCTCATTGACACCACACGGCCGAATTTCCTAGAGGAAACAGAGGAAACAGAGGAAACTTCGACGAGGATTGGAGCTCCAGGGAGAGAGGTGGGAGTGGGCAGGCAGAGGAAGAGGGACCACTCACCCACGGCCGGCCTCTGAGTCTAACGACCGCCCGCGTCTGCCCGAGCCCGATGCGGCGCGATGCGATCGATGCCCCTGCCTTGCGGCATGTGGTGTTTTCAGCAAACTTTTTTGTTTTTCGACTCGTGCTCTTTTTCGGGCCTCAAGGTGGAGGGGTGGTGGAAAGCATCCGGCAATCGGGGAGGTGAGATGAGGTAACTCGAGGTCATTGCAGTACTCCTGCTTCTTGGTACCGGGTACCTTGGCCTTCCTGGCGTTTCCTTGCTGTGTTCCAAGCTCCCGAGTTTCCAACCCGGCTGGCGGCCAGTCTGGAACCTCTGTCGCCCTGCCATCATGTCGTATAAGCGTCTTAGTCACTCCCAGCGTATTCCCAGCCGTCCCATCAACCAAGACTCCGTACCGCAGTCTCCCAAGGCTCGGCGTACCCATTGCCAAGTCACTGGTACACGACGCCCAAAGTCAAACATGCAAAGAAAGACCGACGTCGTCTTGCTCGAGCGGACCGCTGGATGTCGCACGCCGAGGGACGAGGGACCCCAGGGACCTGAAGGACCTGACGGAATCCGAACTTGTGTTCGTTATCAGTTTGGCTTTTTTTCATCCTCTCCCACCCCTCCTTCCGCCCTTCCGCTCCCACCGAGTCTCTTCTTTCTTATACCCTGAACCCGCATTGATCTACCCTGATTCCCCTCCTCGTCCCCTATGTAAACTTGTCTTGGCCGACTCAACCACTCTGCCACATCCAATTCATCTTCACACCTGCCAAGAGAACTAGTAACGCACAACCACAGCTTTACCCAACCCTCGCCAAGGGGAGGTAACGACACCATGACCCAACAGGAAGCTGTGACACGCTCTCCGAGCACGCTTTCGCGCCTCGCTCAGAAGTTTACTTTGCCGTTGAAGACATCAACCAGCCCGATCGCTCCCACGCACACTAAGACGACCGTCTACGAGAAGAAGTCTCCCACCTCGAGCTCCACCAGCCAGTCCAGCAAGTCCAGCACAGGACGTAGCCCAGCAAGAAGCGGCGAGCTCAAGCGCCAGGAACGCGGCGAGAAGCTGTTGCGCAAACAGGAAGAAGAGCGCCAGCTCGAGGAACGCCGCAGGCGAGAGTATGAGGAAGCCCGCCGCGCTGAGGACGAGGAGACGAGGGCACGATATGGAGAGGGCGACGAGAACGACTACCCTACCGAGTTGACGACTATTGGTGAGGCCGTCAAGTTGGACGTCGGTACAAAGATTACGTTCCGCGCGAGAATCCACACCCAGAGGAACATCTCGAAGCATCTCGACTTCATCCTCTTCCGTGACCAGACGGACACAATCCAGGGAGTTCTGGCGCATGCAACGCCCAACATGGTCAAATGGGTCCAGCGACTGCACCCAGAGTCCATTGTTCAGGTGTCTGGCACTCTGAAGAAACCCGTCGAGGAAGTCAAGTCGGCGCACTACCATGATGTCGAGGTGGACATTTACTCTATCCACCTCCTCAACCCCGCCAAAGCGCCGCCGTTCAGCAACTACCAACCCCCAGACAGCATGAACTTTAGGCTGAACAACCGTATACTCGACCTGAGACACCCCAGCAACCAAGCGCTTTTCCGCGTGCGTGCCATGATTACGCGCAAGTTCCGCGAGACCCTTGACAACAGCGGCTTCATCGAGATCCAAACCCCCAAGCTGCAGCCCGCCGCAACCGAGAGTGGCGCCGAAGTCTTCAAGCTCAACTACTTTGGAAGGCGGGCCTTTTTGGCACAGAGCCCTCAGCTGGCCAAGCAAATGGCCATTTCCGCCGACTTTGGCAAGGTGTATGAAGTAAGTCACGCAATGCGCGCACAGTCCGTGCAAGTCAACTGATGCTAACATGCTTAGATCGGTCCTGTGTTCCGCGCCGAAAACTCCAACACCCACCGTCACCTGACTGAGTACACTGGCCTCGACATCGAGATGAAGATTCAAAAGCACTACCACGAGCTTATTAAGGTTCTCGACCAGACTTTGAAGAACATTTTCACGGCTGTCCAGTCGATGCCCGAGCTCCAGATCATCCGCGAGCGCTTCCCGAGCGAGGATCTCGTATGGTTGGACGAGACTCCCATCATCCCATTCCCCGAGGGTCTGCAAATGCTGCGTAATGATGGTCGCGATGTTGCTGACGAAGACCTCTCGACACCTGACGAGATTCGTCTGGGCGAATTGGTCAAGGAGAAGTACGGCACAGACTACTACATCCTCGACAAGTTCCCTGCCAATGCTCGCCCGTTCTACACCCACAAGGCCGAAGACCCCTTCTGGACCAACTCGTTCGACATTTTTGTTCGCGGCCAAGAGATTTGCACCGGCGGCCAGCGCATCAACGACCCCACTGAGCTACGAAAGAACATGGCCGAAAAGGGCATCTCGGAGGAGGAGATGGCCGAATACCTCGAGGCCTTCGATCTCGGTGCTCCCCCGCACGGCGGTGCCGGCCTCGGGCTGGATCGCGTTGTCTTCCTCCTCCTCAACTTGGGAGATGTTCGATACGGCACCTTGTTCTACCGTGACCCGAAATCTCTACCCTCGCGGTCCTTTACCCTGCCGCACCCCGCTGCCGACACTACCAAGGCATGGGCCGGTAAGGAATTGCCACCACTGGAGGATCTCATTGCCAACTACGGCGACGCCACCAACACCTCATGGCTCGACGAGAGGTTTGAGATTTGGCGCCACAGTAGCGGTGCTGCAGTTGGGTACGTCAAGCAGGGCAAGTTCGCGATGATCACCGGAGACCCTCTCTGCGACCGGGGTCAATACGAAGAGGTTATCCCGGCGTTCGTTGAGTTTGTCACTAAGGAACTCAAATTGACACCCGTATGGATGCTGGTTTCCAACAAGGTGCAGGAGATTCTCGGACGCCGCATCGGCTGGCGGACCATGAGCTGTACCGTCGAGCAGCGGGCGGACGCGGACCAACACACCACACCCGACGGCCGTGCCGCTAGACGCGTCAAGAGGGAGGGCATCAAGATCCACGAACTCAAGCCTAACGAAGACTTCATCAAACGTGCCGAGCAGGCTATCGACGCATGGAAAGAGAAGCGCAAGGGCAAGAAGCAGGTCCACCTCACCGAAATCCGACCTTGGATCGACCAGGCTCATCGCCGCTACTTTGCTGCCGAGAAGGATGGCAAGGTTCTGTGCATGGTCGTCCTTGCACAGCTCGCGCCCAGACACGGCTGGCAAGTCAAGTGGGCGCTCGACTTCCCTGACGCACCAAACGGCACCATTGAGGTTCTCGTTGAGTATGCTTTGTCGTGCATATCGGGACCTGTGACTTTTGGAGCAGGCGTCAGCGAAAGGTTCGTGCCCGGCGAGCACCTCCACGGTGTCCGGGCCAAGTTCCTGAGCAAGACGTATTCCGGCATCGTCAAGAGCCTCGGACTCGGCAACAAGGCCGAATTCAGAGGCAAGTTTGGCGTCCTGGGCGAGCAGGTATACATTTGCTACCCGCGTCGCGGCGTCACGCTCTTTGATCTCAAGGAGATTGTCAAGTTCTTCATGGACGAGTAAAAAGCCAAAGGGGGTCATTAATGACTGAACGAAGAAGGAAAGAGAAAGCATAAAGTCCGGTTACGATACGGTGGCATGGTATTTGTTTGGCTACTCCCACATCTATAAGTCTAATTGGTGATACCTTGATGTTGTGTTTTTAGATTTTGATACCAGCGTTGATCGCACTCTGCATTTCTTATGTCATAGCAACATATTCATAGCAAATATCATAGCACGTCTCATAGTAGCACTGTCGGTCTGTTGTCCCTTGTCAAGCCACAGTGGTCTGAAGTGACTTGATCGAGCCGAGAAGCCGCTCCAGCCGATTATTGCCGTGCTGCCTCAACCAATTGGACACGTTCCGTGTCTTCATAGTCATGGTAAACCTTCATGGCATAGGTGATGCGATAACCCACACTCGAACGCATCTGGCTTGGAGGTAAAACGTATCAGACATACGAGAAGTCCACGGTTTGATGCGAAAATCAATGACAGACTCGCTGTGATGGTATTCAAGATGTTTCGTAGTGCGCTCGTGGCAGTGCAATCTGAGCATCGTACATCAACCTCCCCTCCCCTCCCCTCCCCTCCCCTCCCTCTCACGCCCCACCCCGCTCCTCATCGTCCATGTTCCAGAGCAAGCGACTTGCACGGATTACTAATTAACCCCAGACCAGTGAGCCACGAAATCGGGGTGGCTCTTGAAAGACAGTCCCAGAGGAGACGATCGCGCAGAATCGCCGAGCCCCCCAATCGCCAAGACAAATTTACAAAGGAAAAAAGAAAAGAAAAAACCGCACAAGAGACAAGCCAGGCACCACGAAGAAACTCCCAAGGGAATTCGTCAAAGACTCGGCTGGAACCCAACACAAGGACAAGGAATCCGGTAACCGTGACCGTGTTGCTAGCTAACTAAATGCCCGAAAACTCCCGTTTCCTCATCCTCCAGCCTGCCGGAACGCGCGCAGTGGGCCGATGACTGCCGACGCAATGTCGCTGTTGTGGACAGGCCGGGAAGGATGTGCGTCAACGACTTTGAGTAGCGATTGGCTTCCCCCGCGCGCCCCCTTTCTCTTAGTTGAGAGGTTGGGGGTTGAGCCGTCTGAGCTCGTCCATGGAGGAGATGGCGACCTCCTTCTCGAGCTTGTCCCAGCACTCGGGGTGGCCCAGCGCCGAGATCCAGTAGTTGCCGTTGAGGTCCTTGCCGAGGATGGTGAAGACGTTGCGGGAGAGGACGGTGCGCGTGCGGGCGAGGGAGTGGTGGTAGGCGATCTTGCCCGGGGGCGGGCGGTTGAGGACCTCGGCGATGGAAGCGTTGGGCTTCTTCTCCGGGTCGCCGCCGTTGCTGATGACGTCGCTGTTCGCTTGGATCTCGCCGTCAGCCATGACCGGTTCCGAGATGCGCGGGAGGACGGCCGGGGAGAAGTCGATGCACTCGAAGAACTTGCACCGGGCCCAGTTGGTGAAGATGATGAGCATGCTGTTGGTGTCGCCGTAGAGGGGCTGCGACTTGCAGCGGCCGCCGGAGCGCAGACGGCGCATGAAGGCCATGATCTGGGACGGCGTGGTCTGGGTCTGGATGTCGTAGCGGAAGCAGCGGGCGACGTATCCGAGGGGCGCTTTCAGGACCTCGGCGGAGCTGAGGAGGGTCCAGGTTCCGAGGGCAAAGTTTTGGACGTAGAGCTTTCCGGGGGCGAAGACGGTCTTTAGTCGGCCGGTGATGTCGACGGCGTTGAGGACGGTGACGGGACGGTTGGAGCCACGGGCGAGACAGACGAGACGGGTCCACCACGCGGTGAGCACGTCGCCCTCGCTGACGAAGGGCGCCTCCTCGGTGCCCAGCCCCTTCTCGTCCATGGCGTGCAGGTCGGCCATGGCGCGGGCGCGGAGGCTGGCGACGAAGTCGCCGGGAAGACAGAGGATCTTGGACTCGATTTCCGGACGACGCATAATGTCCCAGAGGAAGCGCAGACTAAACCTGAAGTGCCGGAAGCCCTTGAGCTGTCGCGGGTCGAGAAGGAACGGCTCTTTTTCAGGGTCCGTGTCGACGCCGACATCGTCGAGGATGTCCTTGCGGGCGCCGTGGATGGCCGGGACTTCGGCTTCGCGGCCGGCGAGCACCTGTGACCAGGCTTCAACGAGCGCCTGCATGCCGGCGGCGCCGAAGAGGACGTGGGAGAAGAGCAGACCGACAAGTGTCGCATCGTTGAAGGAGACGACGTGCAGGGAGATGCCGGGCTCGTCGGAGCAGAGAAGGTCCTCGAGGGTCCTGGGGGCATCCTGTCGTGCACCAAGGTGGTAAAAGTTGATGACACCGGGCTGGACGGACGGGGTGGAAGTGGTGGTTGGCAAGTGCTTGGCTATGTTGTGTTCCTTGATGCTGAAATCATGGACATCATGGGAGAAGCGGATGGCGGGGCGAGCCGAAGTAAACTGTTGCGGGACGTGAAGCTCAAGTTTGTTGTCATCCTGGGCGGTTGGTTTTTGTCAGCAAGATCGTCTCGCCAAGAGAAATCTGAGCCTGGGTGAGATGAAGCGGCGTTCAAGGGAACACTCACAGTTAACCGCATGCGTCCACCGAGCTTCCTCCAGTCGCCAATCTCCAAAAGTTTGGCGAGAGAAAGATGAAGTTTCTCCGCGTCGAGCACATCGTCGAAGCGAAGCGTCCAGTTCAGGAGCATCTCGCGGAAGGGCTTGGTATCATCGAAGAAGTGAACCGGGTAGACATCGTCCGTCGCCACCTTGGGCACCCGAATTTGCTTTGTCCTGACACCGATAAGAGAGCGTAGGTAGTCCATGATGGCAGTGGAAAGAAAGGGGTATTGGGTGTCGTTGCTGTTGGCTGCGAAGAGCTCTGACAAGACTTCCGGCCGCGAACCAAAACAAAGAACAGAAAGGGGAATCCAGTCCAGCCGTTTAACACGAATTTCAAATAGCGGGCGTCAGTCACAGGTCTATGATCAAAGTCGTCGGATGCCGGCTTATATGGCATAACGAACGACAAGACGTTCTGGCCGACTTTGGGCCCAAGTCCATGGCAGCCGTCCAAGCCTTCACTGCTTGCCGTGACGAGGTTTCCTGTAGGTTTGAGGCAGCGTCTGAGCTGCCCGTTGCTCTAGTGGTTCATTGCGTTGGCCTGCAGGACCGAGAAACATGCTTCGTCGAGCGAGTATGTGCGCTTTGTACAAAGCCGAGCGAGATCGTGCCCCCTTGAAGTATAAAACTTGCAGCCGTTCCACTCTCAAGGCTTAGCGGTAATGGGCTCCCCATCTGTTCTCAGCTTGGCGAAAGGACCAAAGCTGGCAGCGGATGGTGGTGTTAGCTGTGGACCTTAAACAGCCTCGCATTTTGACGTTGATCCCTGTCCGTGGTCTTTGTCGCGTGTTACGAGATGCGTTGACAAAGGTTAGCAACCCAGAATGGGCAAGTTGTTATCTCGGTGGAGGGAGCTTGGAGTGGGGAATAGCACGGAGCCGGCCGGAGGGCAATAGCCTATCGATGCATCCCGCATGGTTCCCCGCAGTGGTAATTAAGGTAGATAACCCAACCCCAAATAAAAGGTGCCACGCCGTTGGCATCTTTGAATTCTCACGAGGTGGCCCTCCACAGACGAAACTCTGAGTGACAGCCGCACAAGAGACAAGATGACAGCCCAGGCGTATAACCTTTGGGTCGGAGGCCAGGAGAAACCGGGCCATGCAGAAGTGTTCGTGACATCCTCTTGCTTCCCCTCACCTCGTCTTGCTCTGCCCCATACCCCGCAGCGAGGAGCTGCAGGCCGCTTCTTTGCGCTCGTGCTCATGCTCAATTCTCACACTGCATCAGGATCCCGGTTGAAGACCCCGCGACGGGTGAGATATTCGCCCAGTGAGTCTCATTCTCGTCCGCCATCCATTCTCATTGAGTGAAATCTAACTGCATGCAGCTGCCACGCAGCGTCCCCCGAAGACGTCGATGAGACCATCCGTCTTGCGCACGAGGTCTTCAAGACTGGGACGTGGTCCAAGTCGCCCCGTCATGTTCGCGCCGACGTCCTCGACAAGACGGCGGAACTCCTCACGGCGGAACTGCCTTCGCTGATTCCTCTAGAGGTGCGCCAGACCGGACGCGCGATACGGGAGATGCGCGCTCAGGTGCCCACACTGGTGAAATGGTTCAAATACTATGCCGCGCTGCTGCGCACCGAAGAACGTGCTGTGCTGCCGACCGTGGGCAAGCTGCACAACTGGATAGACCGTGTCCCACTGGGCGTTGTGGTGCAGATTACGCCTTTTAACCATCCCCTGCTCATCGCTGTCAAGAAGATAGCTCCTGCGCTTGCAGCGGGTAACAGCGTCGTGGTGAAACCTAGCGAGCTGACGCCCCTCACGACGTTGTTGCTGGGCAAGATCCTGAAGCAGGCGGGTGTACCCGACGGAGTGTTCAGCGTTCTCCCGGGCTACGGCGCGACAACGGGCAAATCGCTGGTCGAGCATGCGCTTGTCCGCAAGGTCGACGTTACGGGCGGGACAGTGGCGGGCAGGGCGATTGGGTCGATTGTCGGCGGCAACCTGGCGCGATACACGGCGGAGCTGGGAGGAAAGGCGCCGTTGATCGTGTTTGAGCAGGCCGACGTCGATGTTGCGGTCAATGGCATTGCTTTCGGGTCGTTCATCGCTAGCGGCCAAACATGCGTCGCCAGCACCAGGATCCTCGTCCAAGACAAGATCCTGCAGCCGGTGTTGGAGAAGCTCAGAGCCAAGGCCGAATCCATTGTTCGGCGGATGGGGTCTCCGAGTAACCAGGAATCCATGATGGGCCCGCTGATCTCGGCGAAGCAGTTACAGAACGTAGAGGCGCTTGTCAACGAGGCGCTTGCTGCTGGCGAGGGTGCAGCTTTCGCTGGCGGCCGTCGCATGTCTGGAACGAGCAGCATCGACGGGACAGACTTTGCCAAGGGCTACTTCTTCGAACCGACGGTGCTGGTGTCGGGTGCCGAGGGCGACATCCTCAAGACGCGCATCTGGCGCGAGGAGGCGTTTGGGCCGGTGATTGTGGTGGCGCCGTTCAAGACGGAGGCGGAGGCCATCGCACTCGCCAACGACAGTGAATTCGGATTGGGAGCGGGCATCTGGACTCGCGACGTGGCGCAGGCGTTTCGAGTGTCGGAACAGATTGACGCAGGCATCGTGTGGGTGAACACGCATCATCGAAACGACCCCAGCAGTCCGTGGGGTGGCGCAAAGAGCGCGAGCGGCGTTGGCAGCGAGAATGGCATCGATGCGTACCACGCCTACACAACGACAAAGAGCACTATCATCAGCTACGCGAGCTCCGAGGAAGCGTTGGCGGCGGATGATTGGTTTCGCGAAGGCGCTGGAGACGTGCGATATGGGTAGGCTTTCCGATAGATACGACCATCGGCAGATCGATCCAATGTTCATTGTTGGATGACGAGAGAGTGTGTGAAAAGGGTTGGGAGAATACGAGACGATGATGCTGTTCCTCTCATGTTCGGGGATGAGCTGCTTGTTTCAAAGAAAGGAACCTGTCAGTGCGCGATTCCATGTCATGTTTGGTGCCATGTATGTGAGTGAGCCAGACAGCCCGTCAATGAGGTGCGTCTCGAACTGCAGCTGCAAGCAGTTTTGTTGGAACGAGTCAACAAAACTTGGTTTTGACTCTGATGGGCAGGCCTGGGTGACGGATGATTGAGAGCAAAAAGGCGATGAAGCACTTCCCAAATACAAAAGAGAAAGGTCCATCCAGGATTCGAACCTGGGCCTACGGAAGAGACTGAGTATGATCAGAATCCGACGTCCTAACCAACTAGACTAATAGACCGACGCCTATTGGGTGCTGTGATGAGAGAGCTAGATGCGAGACTCATATTCATTGATCGCTTGACAGTTCGGCGCCGGCTGCTGACAGTTGTCCCCACGTAACAGTCGTTGAGTGGTTGTGCCGTTTCGCTGTCCGAATCCGTACCCTACGCATACAATGTCAAGTCTATGGATCGCCCCAGCAAAATCCGGAACTGCCGGGAAAACAGACTCTTTGAATAGCATTGCTCGAGTCGCTTGGGTTCGAGAAGGTTGAGTGATGCAAGGCTTTGATACTAGACTGGATGATTTTCATGCTGCTCTCAGTGTCACTTGTCCACGGCCAGAACGGGTGACACGAAAACGAAGGCATGAACTGATTGGACCACTGCCGGGTTATTCAACATGGGCAAGCTTTCTGAGCTTTTACAACGGTTTTCCATGTGTCGCTTCGTTTGTTTGTTTTCTCGTCGGAGTTTTCTCATTCTGGAATGTCTGATCCATCGTCCCGGCTATGATTGAACGAAAAGGGGACAAAAGAGGAACATGACACGAACGGTTCGACCCAAACGTCCCGCTGCTAGGTCCGCATGACATCATCCGAACGCCATCCAGCGACTGTACCGGCACACCATGGGAAAGTAAGAGTGCAACAAATGGGAAACTCTGAGAAGAAGAAGAGCACATCAGACATCAGACCGTTCGAAGACAAGAAACCTACCTTGACACTGTTCAATCTAACTCTGACGGGAACCGGTGGCCATTTGAACTTTCGTCTCTCCGTATCGATCGTCTTCCCGACTTACTCAATCGCGGACGCTTCGACAACGAGATCTGAACCCTTCCCACCCCGCGTGCTCTGATCTGCCTGAGACCCGAAGCAGGGAACGCCTCCGAGCTCTTCCAAAGCCAGCCTTATTTTCGAGCATCAACACTTTTGCTCAAAGCTTCTATCGCCGAGAGCATTGAATCAGCTCAACCCAAACATGTCGCGTCCGAAACAGCATATTGTCTTCCTGACGGGACCAACGGGGACGGGCAAGACTACGATAGCAAAGTACCTTACAGAATCACTTCACATGACCTTCATTGAAGGCGACGATGTCTGTGCCCCCTCTCCTGTCAACGCCAACCAAGAAACGCATCAACCGCGAGCGCATGGACACTAACGCTGACACCGCCGCTCAGTACCACCCCAAAGAAAACGTGGAAAAGATGCACAGAGGCGAAGCCCTCACCGACGACGACCGCTGGGGCTGGCTCGATAACCTCCGCGACGAGGCCCTCCGCGAGCTGGAGCGCGACGGCCTGCGGGGCGTAATCGTCACCTGCTCCGCGCTGAAGCGAGCCTACCGCGACGTCCTGCGTGGCGCCTCGCACCCGGAGAAGGACATCTTTGTCAACTTTGTAACCCTGCACGCCCCTGAGGAGGTGCTCTTCGAGCGCGTCAAAAACAGGCACGGCCACTTCGCAGGTTCGAACCTCGTGCACAGCCAGTTCCAGAGCCTGGACCCGCCGCATGAGGACGAGCCCGATGTTGTCGGAGTCGATGTGCAGCCGCCGGTCGAGGAGGTCAAGAGGGATGCGCTGAAGAAGCTAGAGGGATTGCTGAGTAGATGATTAGTCTGTGTGAGGGCTGGACGACCTCTGAGAGCCAAAGCAGCCAGCATTTGTTTGAAGTTAGAGTTAGGTAATGCAATGCTATGCAGCATAAGGATCAACAGAACCCCTTAGGCGTTGAAGCCGAGCACGCTGAAACCCCCCTGCTCACTGGCGGAATGGTAATAATGACCACAATCAGCTTTCAACTCTAAGTTTGGAATTCGAGGGTTTGAGTTGAGAGCTTCGACACCGGCTACTGGCTGTAGATTTTCCTGCGCGATGTCGATGTTCTTTCCTGTTTTATCGTGGATCAACCATCAATGCATAATGGCCATACATGCAATGACCTGATTAGTTGGCCCTCCTTTCCCACATGTTGCACCGATTGGATTCATGCTACACTGTGCACTCTCTAGGCGACATTGATTCTTAGCTATTGACGACAAACGCAGTGTTCACGAAGACGATGAAACGCGTTGTTAAAAGTAATTATTCGGAACTAGCTAAGCAATTACGATGATGTTAGGCACGCGTCTCATGAACTCAGCGTCGAGTACTGGCTTATTATCGTGGCTCGGCAGGATCGATGAAGGCTAGCCTGCTGCTGAAGGATTGTGCTGCTTGAATTTGAATTCTTTGGCAGTAACTGTCCATCCTCCATGTCTGCCAAGACTGCGACCATGAGATACACACGTGGACTTGGTAGTTTGCCAATCCTATCCTGGAGACTTAGCAATTGGCTACGATCCAAGATAAGCCAAAAGGTCCTGATGTGTCGAAAATCCTTACCATGGGAATTCTCTTGTCAATACATAGCAATACTCTGGTCTCAGTGTAAATCTGGTAAATCCAACGCATCGCTATAGCGGTACGCCCGCTCGTACGACTGACAGTCTGCTCCAGCCTCTATGAGAAATCTAGCTTGCTCGTCGTTGACCGGCACCTCTGAATTCCCATTCACCTGTTCGTGGTTACCAACCAGACCGTCTCCAGCTCCAGGTCGAACCTCATCCCACTCGAACGTAGGCGGTCCGGTGTTGTAATAAGTAACCAACTGCCCATTGACCCCTTGCACTACGTAGACTAGACGGCCATCGTTCCTTCTTCGGAACTCGCCTGGATATTCATGCCGCTGTCGAATTAACTCGCCGATGAGAGACGCAGCCCCTTCTTGTCTTCTGAAGTAATCGATGTCTTCTTCACGGCGGTCATCACTGCCGGTTTCTCGACAATCTGGCGCCTGGCCTTGTCTCCATGGAGTTGAAGGCGTTCCATAATGATCATCAACCTCGCGAATTAGTTCTCGAATAGGTCTCATTGGTGCTTCATCGTCCCAAGCGAGCAGGGCAGCTGGTTCGTCTCTTAGCCGGGGAACATGGATACCATCTTCTGAATTTGACAGTCGTGGTTCGGCAGCTGACAAAATACCCAAGATCGACAGTCGATGAGATTGCGATGACGCTGAATGACGATGTGTGCCGCCGTAATGCCCGTGGTTAGGACTCAGAGTTCTGCTCCTGTTGCACAAAGGTTCAGGGAAGGTTGCAGGTGGTTGGGAAAGCTGGCCCAACGCTGGGGTAGCGATCTCATTCTCGGGTAGGTAGCTCGCGGCTTCTCTGTCATCTTCGTCCATACTCAAAAGCGTTCAAACCAGTACTTATAGCTAAATATAGCTCTTGTTCGTTGTTGGGGGTGATCCAGTGAGTAGTCTAGGTGAATCTCGGGCGAGAGCAATTGCCAATGGCTCGGAGGTAAAGATTTACTGGATAGCTCCACTATGCACTGTTGTGGGATGATCAAGGTCAAAGATTTGACAGATTTTAATAGCCCACAGTTTATTAAAGAACATAAAGAGGGTATGTGAGAACCCCGGATCATCAATAAGAATGCCATGGGAACCACACATCTTGTTTGGTGGATAGTTTTCTACGGCCATGGGGTAAACTACAGGCTTCGGGAATTTTAAAGTCTATATATTTGTCACCTACTCTCGGAACAGCTTCGAAATCGCTTGGGACTTGTGCACTTCATTTAGTTCTCGATTCCTACGGTTGCGAATTGAGACTTGCGTAGGGATCCGCACTCATGGACCGTCTCATTGGACAAAGGTGCCGTATCGCATTCCATCGCTGAACATCATAGAACCCCAAGACCGGATATCCTCGCTCAAGGTAGCCAATTTATGTCGCATAAGGGACCCAGATGTCCTCGGTCACTCAGTACTACATAGGCTTTGGCAACAGTCAATGTCAAGTCCGGCTTTTATTTCATTTGCAACATCCTTATCAGTCAAACCGGTTTTCGTGTTACCATAAGACTGACACTATCGGATTTGAAAGCTTTGTAACCCTTCAGTCATGAAGCTCGCAAACACCATAGCACCAACCTTTGCTCTGGCAGCAACCGTCGTCGGCCTCCCAAAAGCCCCTGAAATCATACCTGACCCTCTGCAGCCACGTGAAATCAGGGCGCCAACTTGCCTACTCAAAGGCATATCGGAAGATGCACACCCTGAACTCTTCTTCGGTCTACAGTACGACATCACGGCAACGGTTCCGACAGACAAAATTACGGCAGTCTGCCGATCTTTCATGGAAAACTTGGAGTCGACACGTCACTGTGGCGGCCAGTTCATAGACGCAAAGAAGCCCATATGTAGAAACGACCAGAGAGGGCTCATCATCAAATTGTGGACCTACAAGCCATGCGGGCAGGACATGGTTCACCGTGCCTGGTTCCATGCGACCCAGAACAAATACGGGTCAATCCAGTGCGACACCATGGATGATATCTGGAATTAAATCGAGAAGCTTTCGTCAGTTGGCGTGAGAATAATCGCCATAGTTGATCAGTCGGCATCAGCATCTTTCGGAGGATGAGTTGCTGATGATTGCATTAAGCTATTAGAAAAGCTCCATACGTTCAGGCTTCTGTCAAATTTTGGATTTGGCCACCGCTGGCTTTTTGAAAAATAGAATACATACTTGTTGATTTAAATAGAAAAATTTGGATCTTGAAATTGTGACCAAGTGCTCCGCTTCTGTCGTGAAAATCTCAGTGGGGGAGTATTTTGAGTTCTTGTTCGATGTATCGCGCCAGTGATTCGACTACACATGCAGCAGTAGAATACATTTTTTCATGCCCAAATTGTTGGTCTCACATTTTATACATCTCTATTCAAAAGGGAAGAGAATTTCTCTTTTCCTATTCTATCTGATAAGGGTTGAGATGGTGAGGCATCTACTGCTATGTGGGTCCCCCTACCCGTCGAGGGAGACCACGAGCCAATTACTTGTATCATCGGGGTCCTCAATCGCACTTTATGGCCCCCCACTGGCTTTCTGTGGCTTCATAGTAGGCGGAGTGAATCATGGCCTTGTTGCAGACAGTACTGGTGGTGAAGTGCCAATGAAGGTAGCCTTGGTAGGTGCCTTCCTCGCATCCGTTGGGCTTGTAGACCATGCAGGCGGGGTGCCTTTTGAGATTGTCCCACAGGCCACCGCATACATCCCTAAGTTCATCTCCGACCACGTCTGATATAGAGACCTCGTAGAAGAAGGTTCCATCTTGTTCTCGGCGCACGCAGCGTGCAGCGGCAGAGATCGTGCCTGCGAAGCTGGAAAACACAACGATGGAAGCGGTGGCGATAGCTCAAGGCTTCATGATGCGCAGGAAATTTTTTGAGGTATTTGGTGGCCGATAGTTAAAAATGCAACTCTAGTACCAAGGAATGATGCGGTCCTCGTCAAAATAACGACATGCATTCGTCTCAGACTTAGTAGTCTGAGAAGATACTCACAACGAAGAAGAAACAATTCAGACTTTAAATGTTTCCCACCCCTCCCAAACCCAGATAATTTGATTGATGAACTAGGATGAATAGTCTAGGTGTGACGATGATTCCTTGTATAAGGCAATGCCAGTAAATGAAGCAGAAGGATATTTTTCTAGTACAAACCTCGTCACACCAACAAACCCCTGGCTGTATTCCCTGTCTACCAAATGATCAGAAATATTGGACGAGCAAACAAAGAGGCTGTGCGAATTGCTGGGCATCCAAAAGGTCACGGGTTGGGAACTGGTGAAGGTTTGGCCCAAGCCACTCGTCTGCATTGTCATATAACGATAACGTGGCTCTTCAATCTGCTGGTACTCATGCGGCCTTGGGCTACTATCACCAGACGTCTCTCCCTTTGTAAGTGTTTGATCTGTGGCCAAACAACAACCCTGGTAGTTACGGAGTCAACGCTACAAACACTCCCGGAAAACACGAACCCGAAAACATTCACTGCAATTTTCATTGATACGACTGGCGACATATCGCTTTTGTGTATCGTGCATGTTCACATCTAGGCAATGTGGTTTCGAGGCAGTGACAACAGCTTCAACTCTTCTCTAATAGCCATGGACTCCCATCACCGAGCATCCCAATTGACATACATAAAATGGTTCCAGATTAGCTCCAGAAGTCTATTCTTACAGGAAGACGTATCAGAGTAACTTGTAGAGCATTTTAGATTCAGGGCGTCTATGCCTGTGCTATGATCTTGTGAGCAATAAAGGAATCGCCAATTGTGGACTGTAATTGCAACAGCCCGTTTCTAGTAAAGGCCTCCGATCAAAAAATTGGAGAAGTCAAATAACTTCAACTTCACGGTGATTTTTAAGAAGCCACCTTGCTCTGAATCACCGGTTTCCTTCGCCTGGAAATAGGTAAAATCTCTGTGCCGTTGGAGTAGAACTTCATAGGTTCGACTGCGTCTCCGCTGGGCGGATGCGGAAAGGACCAGATTCTGCTACCGAGATCGCCAAGACCTCTGGGTAAACCTGGTTTGAGGTTCTGATGTAATAAAGTTGCTCTCGCAGGAAGTGCTGGGGATTTCGAATGCGCCTCAAGATATTCAGAGTCCCTGTCGCGGTGAACTGCATCGTTTCCACACCGAGATACGCCGCCGACCAGGATGGCAAAGAGGGGTAGCACATCCGCGGGCATCTGTACCGATATTACAATGGCTATCTTCGAAGACGCGGGAATATAATTGGTCTGAAAAACACTCTAGGCCTCTCAGCCATAAGCGACACGGATCGGTTGGCAGGGAATCTCAATGCGGAATGTGATACGCATCTGGGCCGCTGCACCAACGGTGGGTCATCACAGTTCGCTTGCTTCTGCGTCCGTCAAAAGGGGACATCCTCCCGTCGACCCATATCCATTGGTTAGTTATTCTCTGTGCTCTTCTAACAGTCTGATCTCCACGCCACACCTGTGCGTAAATCTTCAAAGACTTCATCATATTGGTGGGTCGACGAATCTGCTCCAAGCCAAATACTCCAGGATGGCCAACAATTGGGCGAATGCGGACCGTTTGTCAGAGCTCGTGTCTGAAGATGGATACGGTGTTTGTCTTTCCTTCCAACACTGCCTCGAGCTGGTGAAGCTG
This sequence comes from Colletotrichum spaethianum, assembly GCF_022836535.1. Taxonomy (NCBI): domain Eukaryota; kingdom Fungi; phylum Ascomycota; class Sordariomycetes; order Glomerellales; family Glomerellaceae; genus Colletotrichum; species Colletotrichum spaethianum. The sequence continues at coordinate 717,598 of NW_026054777.1, read as the reverse complement.
ACGTACTGCATCTAGACTGATGATGTAAACTCGTTTGATGAGCAGATGTACGCGACTTGAAGCCATTGACTAGACCCTCGGCTCATAAGTCTGGTCATCGTACTCTAGATCGCTTTCGTCCAGCGTTGTCAAATACCCAGTGGAATATGGACGCCGATATCATGCTTTCCGATCAGGAGGTACGTCCTACGTCCTTTTAGGTGATACTAACGTTCTGAACCGTTAACCTAGTTTACGCATTTCCAAATGACGAGGTTGTTATTTTCGCAGTTCGAAGTCCCATATGCAAGCCTAACCTTTGCAGGCTGAACTGGATCGTAACGACATGGCCCACGCTCTTATGGTTAAGTCAATTGGCTACAAACTTTTTCTGGCACCACTAGTGAGAGAGCAAGTCCACAGGATTCTCGATATTGGGACAGGTACCGGAATTTGTAAGTAATTTCAGATTAAGATGTGTTAAATTTCTCGCATTCAATGAATATAAACATCATGAAAGATGACTCATCGTTTGCAGGGGTAGTTGAGATGGGAGATATCTTTCCAAACACTGAGGCATGTATTGTTTCCTGGAACTGACGCCCCTTGCTAGCTTTAACTGAGAACATGTTTACTGATCGGAATGTAGATCATCGGAATCGACTTGAGTGCTATTCAGCCACCCTGGTAAGTGCCTTCATGTCGATATGGCAAGTACACAAACGGCAATTGACACATTAGGGTGCCGCACAATGTCAAATTCGAGATTGATGATGTCGAAAGCCCATGGGTTGGAACCAGGACATATGACTACATATTTGTCCGCTATATGCTTGTCGCCATCCAAGATTGGCCGAAACTCGTTCAGAACATATATGAGTGAGTTTCTTCCAGTCGCGCACATTACGTCGACTTTCCTGACAGTCATGGTCCTAGCCACCTGAACCCCGGCGGCTGGGTTGAGTTTCAGGATATGGATGGTCTATACTACTCGGATGACGGAACTTATACCGAGTATCACATCGAACGCCAGTGGAACCTTCAATTCGTGCAGGCTTGCGAGACAATGGGGCGAACAGCCCGTCCTGGACCACAGCTCGAGGGTTGGGTAAGGGATGCTGGGTTCCAAAACATTGTGCACAAAAGATTCAAGGCGCCGATCGGTCCATGGCCCAAAGATGCTCATTTCAAAGATGTCGGAATGCACAACTTGGTACAACTTTTGCATGGTCTGGAAGGATTTTCTCTGAGGCTCTTCTGCGGGGTGCTCCGCCGAACAGAGGAAGAGGTTCTTTTCATGCTTGCAAACGTTCGCGAAGAACTAAAACGGGGAGCTTTCCATGCCATGTTTGATCAGTAAGTTGCCCAACTCTTCTCCAAGGTGCATTTGCTCAGTCATACCCGTACGCAGCCACGTCGTGTGTGGACAAAAGCTTCAGGATCAGCAGCAGCAGCAGCATTTTTCGTGGTAGATATTCTCATTTCGCCTTACATAGGGTTATCTAAGCGACTTCCTCATTAATAGCCCAATTGGGTTTGGTCCAGAGTCACATAATAATGCGAGAAAACGAAACTGTATTTACGCTGTGGCTTTACCCCGTCCAGAAGCAGACTCAAACTTTTTCTGCCATTTGTCTTCCTGCTTGAACATAACGACGCATTGTAGTGCACTCGGGTTACCGTAATCTGGATCTGCACCACCCTCAAGAAGAACCTAGTCCCGAAGAATTAGCTTTATGCAAAGTAATTGTCGTCTAGTTGTGGAAGAAGACAAGAAGATACTCGAGTTCCAACTTTCAGTCAAAAAGATCCAATAATGTTCTTACCTCGATGACGGCGTCTTCTTGCTTGAAGACCGCTCCAGCCAAAGGGCTCTGCCCTCTGTCGTTGAGCCGATTAGGATCGGCTGCATGCTGGATGAGCAGCTTCACCAACTCCGCATGCCCGTGATAAGCAGCCAACATAAGCTAAGAAGAAGAATTGTTAGTATACGTTTAAAGGGTCTGATGAGCAATTTTCTCACCAATGTGTCACCTTTCTCGTTGGTCATATTGGCGGGTAAACCAGCCGGCAGAGCTTGCTGAAACAAGGCAACATCGCCCTTCCGCGCACCATCGTACATGCGCCCAGCAAGAGCAATAGCTTCCGGGGGCAGTTCTTGGCTTCCTTGAGGCGGTTCCATATTGCTTGGTCTATGCAACGTCAGTCGACAGCTGATAATTACGGCACATTGAAGAACGCCTTGAAACCCCCAGTAACGTTCTATTTGATGCACGCTTCAGGACTGAAAGTCACCACACCTTCAAAGAATATAATACCCTGCGATTTTGATTGAGTTATGTAGTTCGCTACCGAAGGTCGAATTACTGATGGTTACTTGCGTGGTTACTAAGGCCTCCGAGTGTGTGAAGAAGCTGAGCTGCTAGCAGTAAGCCAGTTCTCGTAAGCAGTGGGGTAAACTCCGAATGCCGAATAGATGACGTGAACAAAAAAATGTCATTCTCCGGTGGACCCACGCTCCCGGCGGAGAATCGGCCATCAACTGGAGAACCGGGAGCCAATGACATCGAGCAGATTTGACATATCAAATCCAATTACCGATTTTACCAGATTTGTTCAAGTTGTTTGAGCAAGTTTGAATATACACTCATGTAGCTGTCTAGTGTTAAATGAAGTCATTGTGAGCAGGTCTAAACTGTTTCACGTTGTTCTTCACACCAAGCAAGTTTTAGCGTGGTGAGAACCAATCGTCAAAATACATGTAGGACGAATGATCAAACCCAATCCGAACCCATCGCTTGGCCCGCCTAAAATTCAAGACATTTTCGAACAACGTGGAGAAGGGAGAGTGGCTTTCGTAGTGCAGCCAGTGAAGAAGCGGGCGGGCTCCTAGGCACACATTACAAGAACGCGTGAGCTTACGCCAAGTCTCGGGGGCACTCAATATACCAACCAGTCGATCCGTGTACTGGGCACTTGGGTGACAAAAAGCTGCGCCGGGAATTGTTTGGTAAGGGATAGAATAGCGGCGCTATTTTTTGCCACTCGAGTGCTGGGCTATGTCAGCAGTTTCGCATCGGAATCCTGCGAAATCAATCATCAGTGATTGATAAATGGTTTTCTACTCGTAGGTGGATCTAGATACATGATTCTCCCATCTTGTTACTCTACGGTCTGATGAACATAGTCGGAGGTTTCTCTCGACAATGATCAAGTCTACTATGTACTAGGAGGATGCAATCCGCGTAAGCTATTGCTTTGCTTGGACACCGGCATGCCAAGAGGGAACAGCATGCTTAGCCACCACAATTGCGTATAAGGCACCAGAAAAAGCAAACACGAGACAGATCATCCAGCATCACAACTTGGCACCCAAGTTACGAACAGCAGCTTACAGAAGTCAAACGTCAAAAATGGCTCGTTCCAAGTGTGGATATATAAGTATGCTTGATTCAAAAGAAAGACAAGCATATTCGTTGCTACTAACTCTTCAATCAACACCCGAAAATGGTTCGCTTTTCGAGTCTGGGCACAGCCCTCATTGTTTTCTCAATACACGTCATTGCAAGTTCTGGAGGTAGTTGGGAGACCTTGGCTCCAATTTCCGTTGCCCCTCGTCAGGAACATGCTGCCGTGGCATTATCAGACACAAAACTTGCAATCCTTGGCGGCATAGTCCCGAACCTGGACGGACCGGGTTTTAACACAACCTCCCTGTTCCAGATTTACGACATCCCGTCAAACACTTGGTCATTGGCTGCAAACGCGCCGATTGAAGTCAACCACCCCAACGTCGCCGCTGCAAATGGCAAAGTCTATCTTCTAGGTGGACTTTCAGTTGCACCCGATGGTGCATGGAGAGCCTTTCCAGAGTCTTGGATGTATGATCCCACCACTGGCGTATGGAGAGCAATTGATCCTATGCCCCCGGGTGAAGAGAGAGGCAGCGCAACCGTGGGCGTATACGGCAAAAAGATTTACCTCGCAGGGGGCATGCGAACTTTGGAACCGATCGGAGAGGCAGGGGAGCAAGATACCGTTGATACCGTCACCGCTTTCGACACAGAGAGTCTATCCTGGTACACCTTGCCATCAACCGCGCAAAATCTTCCTGAAGGTAGAGATCATGCCGGAGGTTCTGTTGTCGGCAGCAAATTCTACGTCATTGGTGGCCGCGAAAGAGGCCAGCGCAATGTCAAGGACACAGTCTTCATGCTTGATCTGGATAACCTTGAAGGTGGCTGGACTACGAAGGACAGGAGAATGCCCACAGCCCGCGGCGGCGTTGTGACTGGCGCCGTCAACGGCAAGGTATACGTCTTTGGCGGCGAAGGAAATCCTGCTGCGGGAACGAATGGAATATTCAATGAGACTGAGGTTTTTGACGCAAAGACAGAGAGCTGGAAGCGGCTCGCACCGATGCCCCTTCCCCGACATGGGGGCTCAGCTGTCGCGATTGGCGGTGGAATTTATTTACCCGGGGGCGGATTGCGGGAAGGAGGAAGCCCTGATAGTACCTTGGACGCGTACCGGCCAAAGAAGTGATTTTATTCCCTTGACTGTCTTCTTCTATGGGTTTGTATGTAATGTACAGAACAACCAGCTACGCCTTGCGCAGAATCAGCACCTCTTGGCTTACATCAACGAGGTCAGATACAAACAAGACGTACGACGGAATTCCCAAAACTGAGTATGGCTGCGTTAAACATTGACCTGGTGTATCTTCACAATCTATCCCATGTAAAGGCGAGGATAGTGGCATGAGATGGTAGCAAGCCATTGAATTAATTATCTACCCTGCTAGGCCATGCACGTGATCATTCCGCGTCGAGGCTTCTATCAAATACACTCATGCGACACCTCTATTTCTTTCCGTTCACTGCGAGGTTGTATCCGTTTGCCCACAAGCCACAACGCCCGTTCGCATATTCGTCTCGCGACTTCGGCATCGCGCGCAGAGTCCTACGGCATTCGGGAATGCCTGCTTGTCAATGAACCACAGAGCATCTGTCGCACCAAAATCTGACAGATGAGCACGATGCTAGGGTTCCAGAGTGACTTGCGACACGTCCGTCTTTGTATGTCCGTGGAAAAGTGCATGACAAAGATACGAAACGGGGTTAAGGGTGGTGATAAGATAGTGGCGCCGTAGATAAATTTAAACGCCGAGCTAGAACATGGCATCAGTCAGCGTGGCTACTGCAGACAGCGCCCAATATATAGTCAAGCGGATAAGCCAGCGTGCTTCAATCGCCTCTACGAAAAGACCCCGAACGATCTGGTACAATTGAGCTCGAGAACCTGCTGCTACACCAAGTTCAACACACACTCGCCATCCGAAATCAAGATGTCGTCGACCAAGGGTCTCGCTCTTGTTACCGGCGCCAACGGCTTCATCGGAGCCCGAACTGTGGAGGCGTTCCTCCTAGGTGGCTATTCAGTGCGCGCCGCCGTCAGATCCCAAAATTCAGCAGCAGGCCTTCTTGATGCACTCCCGTCATATGCCTCGTCTGGCCAACTTTCCACAGCTACTGTCCCCGACATCACGGCGCCAGGCGCATTTGACAAAGCGGTCGAGGGCGTGACTACGATTGCTCACCTCGCAAGCCCGGTCGACTTCACCAACACGAATGCCGAACAAGTCATCGGCACTGCTCTGAAAGGAACCCTCGGCATTCTGGAATCGGCCATCGAACAGCCGGGCTTGAAGTCGTTCGTGTACATGTCATCCATCGTCGCAATCAGGGGCTCCAGCCCGCAGTATCAGGGCCGCGTTGTCACCGAGGCGGACTGGAACGACGAGGCTGAAGAGGTGCTCCAGAAGGCAGGAAAAGACGCGGCCGGTCACCAGATCTATGTCGCGAGCAAGGTCAAGGCCGAACGCGCCTTTTGGGAGTTTCGGGAGAAGAACAAGAGCCGCATCAACTTCAGCATGACGGCGATCAACCCGGTCTGGGTCGCGGGTCCGCCTTTGATCCTGCCCAAAGACCCCCAGAAGCTGAGCGATACTGCCATCGTTGCGTATCGTGTCATGAACGGCGATGAGTTGCCGCCGGTGGGACCGGGCAACGGGACGCACGTAGACGCTCGCGACGTCGGTCGGCTCGTTGTGTTTGCGGCCGATAGACCGGATGTTGCAGATGGGCAACGTTTCATCGCGGGTGGCAACGGGAACTTCGCCAACATCCAGGCATATTGTGATGTTCTGCGAAAGGCGTATCCTGGGAGGAGAGATGTCATCAGAGAGGGAGAGCCGGGTAAGGGATATCTGGAAGACTACAGCGAGCCTCCCGACGCGAGGCGAGTTGATGCAAGCAAAGCAGTAAAGGCGACGGGTCAGGGATGGATTCCGTTTGACAAGATGGTTTTGGATGCAGCAAAATCTTACGAAATGTACTTCTGAAGATGTTGTCTAGTCAAGAACCCAAATTAGAGCGAAGTTGACAGATATCCTTGTGAAATGATCATACAACTACCTGGCGAAAATCATGGACTGACTTTGCGGTCTTGAACCATCTATAATGAGCTTGTCGATCTTCAGGTTATTGACAATAATCTAGTTAGTCAGGGGCCAGAAGGCTGATGTGAATCGGTAATTTTGCATTGCAAGCAATCATAGAGGGTGCGAAGGGGATAAACAGGTGGTTATAGATGGAAGAGCAGCGTAATGAGGAAAGGAAGCACACCAACTTGCCTTGGCCTGAAGCTCTCTTCCAACAGCCTCATTGCAGCCCGACGGATCTAGCGCTACAAGAAACTGTACACCTAGAGCGAGCTCATCCTTAAGCTTGAGAACTTATGGTTGTTGGTTTTGGGTAGGTTCACCCTGTATTAATTGCTCTGATACTTGCAACACTTTTGTGGTATCTATCAACAGAACCAAACAACAACAGTAGAGTATCCTGAAGATAAGTTGAACTGAAACAGGGTATCGTATATTGGTCTCGAAGACGGAAGGTTGTCTCGAGGATGATGTATGCTGCTCTATATATCCAACCTCTGGTTGCCTTCTTTGTCGGTCAAAGCACATGCAAGGTAAACGCTTCGTGAGAACTCCTATTTTCCGGCTACAGCCTCGCTTGCCTTCAAGGCACCGACAACAGCAAAACAAATTAGGGGCGAGATTATGTACGACATCTACGGCATGGTCAGTAGGAAATTCTTGTCTCACAGAGTGCAAGCCAGCACTCACGGTCAAGAACTTGGCAATCAACATCTTCTCAGACTCTTCAGAGCCCTCACAGTCGGCCAGCGCAGACAGCTTCATAGCCGGGGGTCCGGTAGGCATCAGCATCAGACAAAACCACAATAGCGCGTCCTTGGTCACCAAGTTCGTCCGGCTGGCCAAGGCGTAGATGATTCCAATCGAAATGATCGGCCAGAGGATGAATCTGACAAAGGCGACTACCAGAAACGGCACCGGCGGAACTCTGCTCTCCTTCGAGTCGTTTCCATTCTTGTATTGAAGAATCGCCTTGGAGAGTTTAACACCGACGACAATGACTTGCAACACAGCGAACAGTTCGCCGACGTTCTTGATGGCGGAGGTGAGCCATGCGTTGAGGTAGCCACCTTCCTCAGGTTCGTTGAAGAACAGGCGATGAAGCGCGGGGACGAGACCCACGAGAGCTCCAATAAGAGCTCCAATTACAGGAGCGTTGACAAAACTGTAGCAAAAGTCGAGGATCGAGCGGGTGGTGGGTGAGAGAGAAGACCAATACTTGCTGCCCTTTCCATAGGCAAAGTATCCGGCGCGGGTACCTTTGGCCGCAGCCGGCTTTGGGAGAAGCGACGTTTGCTCGTTCCTTTCGACGGCTTCCTGTTCTTGTGACTCGAGGTCATCCTCAACGTCGGTTTGGCTGTTCTCACCGTCGCCCTTTGATTTGTCAGGGGCTTCCTCCTCTTGGCCGTTGAGAAGTCTTGGCCCCAGAGCAAATGTCAAGGAGTTGCCAATCATGGCATTGACGAGAAAGTAGCTCTTGGCCTTGCTGACAACACCTGAGCTGTCGTCGATGGAGCTGAGAATTCCCGTGGCATCCAGAGACTGAACGAGCAAGAGAGGTAGACTAGTTGTGTTGTTGAAGGCGATGGCGGGGATGACCCAGTCCGGCATGCCGAACACCTTGGTAAGAACGAAGCCGATGCCAATGGAGACGGTCGTGTAGAATATGGCCCAGATGACGATGGGCACGTACCGCATTCCCTGGTATATGGGTCAGACAAGTCGGGTGTAAGTGCCGAAGTGGGCCGGCCATGAACTCACAGTCTCGAGGTCAAGTTGAGAGCCAACGTTTGTGATCAGGAGTGCAGGAAGAGCCATTCGCACGCAAAAGGTCGAAATCTTTTTGCTGCTGGCATCGTCAAGAAGCCCAAATTGGGCGGCAATGACTCCGGCTGATATGGTCAACAGGACGGACAAGGAAGCCTGGAAGGCCCCCAGGAAGGGGACGAGAATGCTCTCTTCTGTGCTGTCTGACATGATGAATGAGTCGGTAGGCAAACGGATGAAGGCCGTGAAAAAAAAGACGGGGGAGCAGCAGAACGGCGCTATTTAAAGGGAATTTGACGGGACACGCGACTCCTCGCAGCTAGAGGTGCGTTTGCGCAGGGACGGGGAGCTTGGCGTCTGCGCTTGGCACCAGGAACGTGGACGTCACTATGCACGGGCCACAGGCGCCCCCTTGATGGCGTTTCCCAGGATAAATGATTCGTCTTGGCTGTTTTCGGGGCGAGGCGATGATGGGTGTTTCTTTTTTGAGAATTCGTCGAGAGGGTGTTTCTCCAAGTGAATATTGCACCTGCCAAGCATCGACGATGGTCGTTTTTGGGGGCGAGGCAGGTGTGTGTGTGATCCAAGCTTCTTGCCGGCTTCGGTGACCTTGGCCAGGAAGCTCCTTTCACCGAGAGCTGTACCTGGCCGGGCTGTGACAGTTGGTTAGGAGCTGACATCCATCCGTCCACGGCAACTGGCGTCAACAAGTGACACCTGCGGGGGAGCTTTAGATAGCATGAGGTACGTAGGTAGGTAGGTAGGCAGCCCCCCACAAATAGCCGAGCAAAACCGAAATGCCATGAACGTCATCGCCTTTTCACCAATGGAGCTTTTGCTCCCTCCAATCCACGTCCTCGGTCCAATTCTCGCGCTTTGCCGAAACACAACGATCGGAATCTGCAGCTAGCTTCCCACATTCCGTCTGAAACCAGTTCTTGATCTCCAATTGTCCTACAGCCTCGACTTCCCATTGTTCTTAATCCAAACCTCAACCGACATAATGCTTCCTCGTCTCGCCCCCCTCCGCGTCGCAATCCGCATCCCGCGCACCATCGTCGCATCGTCGAGGTCGGCGGCGGCGGCCTTCTACTCGACGTCGACGGCGTCGGACTCCAACCAGCCGCTGATAACCGTTACCCAGCTGCCCGCGCCCGGGTCTGGCCACATTCGTATCCTCGAGCTCAACCGTCCAAAGGCCCGCAATGCCCTCTCCAAAGCCCTGCTCTCGCAGCTGCGCGCCGAGGTCGACGCCATCCACGCCCAGTACGACCCGGAGACCGGCGCCGAGGTGCCCCAGAAACAAATCTTTGGCGGTGCCGCCGGCAAGGACGTCAAGGGCCCGACCCGCGCCTTGATCCTTGCAAGCGCTGTCGAGACGAGCTTTTGCGCCGGCGCCGACTTGAAGGAGAGGCGAGGCTTCACGCAGGAGGAGTATGTGCTACCTACCTCCCTCAGTTGGGGCCAATTGGCCTCTGAAGACCGACTTTCACCTGCTAACACGCATCTCTCACAGGACCGACGAGTTCCTCCACAACCTGCGTTCCACCTTCACCTCCCTCCAGAACCTCCCCATCCCGACAATCTCCGCCATCTCCTCCATTGCTCTCGGCGGCGGCCTTGAGCTCGCCCTCTCCACACACTTCCGCGTGCTCTCCTCCAATGCCCAGATCGGTCTCCCCGAGACGCGCCTTGGCATCATCCCCGGCGCCGGTGGCACCCACCGTCTGCCCGCCCTCATTGGCCTTTCCCGCGCCCGCGACCTGATCCTCACTGGCCGTCGCGTCTCGGCTCCGGAAGCCTACTTCCTCGGCATCGCAGACCGCCTGGTCGACATCACACACGAGGAGGCCGAGAAGGCCGGCGAGGGCGACAAGGACAAGGGCGTGCTGCTCGCGGCGCGCAAGGCGGCGCTGAGCGAGAGTGTGCGCCTCGCGGGCGAGATCTGCGAGGGCGGCCCGATTGCCATCCGCGCCGCGCTGCAGGCTGTCGCGTGGGCGAGGGAGGAGGTCGAGAACAAGATGTACGAGCGGGTCGTTGCGACCGAGGACCGCAACGAGGCGCTCAAGGCGTTCCAGGAGAAGAGGAAGCCTGTCTTCAAGGGTCAGTAAGCGACTTATGACTGCGATTCTATCGAGACGCATGACAAAACGACTGTATTGGATACCACATCGTTTATGTTGGGTAAGAAAGGTACGATGGCGGCATTTTGCCGCAGAGAACCGCCGTGAGAGGACCGGCACATGTGTTTGAATAGTAGTGAGAAAGGGGGTGAGGTTCAATTCTACGGATATTGTGCAAGGTGCTTAAACACCAAAAACGGTGGCTATAACGGATCAGCTTGATATTGCGATGCTGCCTTTCGGACACACATTTGTTGAAACCCATCGCCTGGGTCTCTTCCATGCTCCGCGCCGGGTGGGATTGGCATGCCCGGACGGAAGGCTTATAGAGTTTGAATAACGAGAGACCTACGTCTGTAAACCTTGACTGGAACGACTGGGGCATTCCAACTTCACATGGGATCCATGGGCAACATTGATGGCGGATCCAGAACGGCGGCTTATTCAATCATGTCCCATCGATTCGTTACACTTTAATCGTGTCCTACGACGCAACTCTTAGAGGGTAACCGGGCAGCCAGTACAACGGACCCATCATCACCCCAGATACACTATTTGTTCTTGTTCAGCATATCCCCGACCTTCTCCGTCACTTTCCTGCCGGTCTCCTGCACGTCTCCGCTGCCGCCGTCGGAGGTCCCGAGTATCGGCTGCGTGGCCTTGTTCTCTGCCGACGAGGTCCCCTCGCTTCCGTGCTCGATCTTGCTCTCGTTGAAGGCGTTGACCTTATTGACCAGGTCCTTGTCGTTGGCGGAGCCGAAGGAGCCGTATGCGCCGTGTTGCTGCATGAGTTTGGTGTCAGCCTATGAATCCAAAACCATGCACCTTGGAGAAGGGAAGGGGGGGGGGGCAGCACTCACGTTCTCCATGGACGACTTGTGTTACTGGATTGGGGAACGTTTGAGACTCAAATTGTATATTTAGAAAACTTGGATTTTTAAGAGTCACGCTGCTAGTGCGAAAGTTTGTATTGAATACAGGATGAGATGTTGGTTTGGATGGGGAAACTAATAGCCGTTACCTATCTCAACGGGTTCGAGGGGTATTTAACGATCATGATCATGATGACGGCGTTTTCTCTCACATGCCGTGCCTCCTTCGTGTCCTTGGTTGGCAGGATCGCAGGGGCTTCATTGGCTCAGAGCAAGCAAGGGAGCTCAAGGGATGCGGGTCGCATGCAAGTCCGAGACAGACAGATCAGTCCCGAAAGGCGTCCGGCTCCGTACCCAGGTCCGAGTCGGGGTGGGGCTGGGCGGCCGACGGGTGACGGAGATCACTCGGCGGGTGTTCCGAGCAACCAGGAAGCGATCGAGATCAGGGGAGTTTAGAATCTAGGAAATTCCCGCCTCAGGAAATCCACCAATGGACTCGGTATGCTAGAGACCAGGCCCGATCTGAGCTCGCTCAACCTTGGTAGTAAGCCAGCCTTTCAGCCCCTTCTTTCTTCGTTACTAGAAAGCCCAGACCCCTCGAGTACCGAGGTAATGCAAATAGCCCAAAGCAATCGCCCAAGCCTTGGTGCGTGGATTGGTGTGATGTGCTGTCAAAGTAGCCATAACGTCATCCCCCTGAGAAACCGAACCGCAGGAATCAGAGCAGTGGCTCAAAGATACATCGAATGTACAACAATGCGGCTGCATTGGGCGTCGCCTCGATCGATGATGTAGGTGTGATACAATGTCTCGATGGTTGTCCCGGGACGTCATTTAGTGGAGTTTTGGCATGTGTGGTCTGCAGTCAGTGCCCTTGGGTGCAGTTCCAGACGGTGCTAGGGCGAGCTATGCCCCGCGAAATCAGGGTGCGCAGCAGCTGCCCGTGCCCATCTTTGCCTCACCTCCCTTGGGGGGAGCGCCACGATGACATCACCCCAAGCTCATATGCAGCTCCAGCTGAGCTACCTCACTTCACCGCGCGCAAGAGCTTTGACGAGGGGCAGCTGCATTCATTCCAACCGTTCTCGTTCCTCATATTTGAGCTGTCTGCACCTCAAATTCTCCCTTCTTCCTACCCTCTCATCACACAGAAAACAAAACAAACAAAAACTAAGCAAACGAATCAGACGCTTTCAACTGCGATCCAATCCAAGCAACCCTTACAAGAACAACTTCAACCCAATACACAAAACCACCTATATACCCATCACTCACAATGTCGTTCCTCATCGAGACCACCGGCCGTCGTCTGGCTACTCTCCCCCGCGTCGTCCCTAGAACTTTTGCCGCCGCACCTAGGTCCTTCACCACCACCGTTCCCGCTCAGAAGTCCGCCACCGAGACCGTCAAGGATGGCCTGAAGACTGTCGACCGCAAGGTCAGCGACAAGCTCGTCGACGGCATTGATGTCGGAGGTAAGCAGCATCGGCCCTCATCCCGCTAGCACCATCATGGGCCGCGGTTCACTAACACATCCCAGCCAACGTCGCCGAGAAGGTCAAGCAGGCCGTCCCCAACACCCAGGGCGAGGCCAAGGGCAAGGCCAACGAGCTCAAGGGCGAGGCCGCCGGCAAGGCAAACGAGCTGTCCGGCAAGGCCAAGGGCAAGGCGAGCGAGCTCGCCGGCAAGGCCCAGGGCACCGCCGAGCAGGTCAAGAAGAGCATGTAAAGCCGCTCTCCACGAAAGACTGGAAGATGAAGAATTGTACGACGAATAATTCATGACTGGACATCACGATGTCCCACTGTACACTACCATTACTACTACCTCATAGCATGGAAAGGGGTTCTCGGGTCTACAAATGGGGCGTTTTAGCAAGCTCAATCAAAACTGGGATTGATGATGATACTCTACCCGTCCGTTCATTTTTGTATCGTGACAGTGTTGAACAATTGCGCCGGTGTTCTGTGCTCGATGTGAGATGGAGTGCGAATCACATGGAAAGAGTCGAATAGAACGCAATGGTGATGTGAACATAATGAGGCCCTCGGTCTCTCCTGACCTTCTTTATTCGAGTCACATAGATGCGTTCCTTCCATGACAATGGTTTCTCTTCGCAGAAGCGCTGTTTTACACGGTATTTTTCATCATGCATGATCGTGGTTGATTGCATGGGTGAGAATATTACATGATGATCGATGGTGTTATGTAAACATTATTTAGTTCATGGGTCAGGGGTCGAAAGTCATGACAGAAGGGTGCACTTGAGCATCGTTCATCTTTTCACATCTACCCATACCGTCCGCTGTAACTAGAGTAAATACCTTCCTGTATATAGTGCTGTGTAAGCCATTGAACTTTATTGCAAATGCTGCTTGTGGAATCTCTCCGATTGAGATATGTATCTAGTTATCTAGAATAGTCAAACTCAGTAAGACTATTCAAGACGCCAATCTCGGTAGCTCGTCTTCTGTTGTTGTCTACTGTCAATTTAATTGCTATGATTTCTTAGCTTGTGAAAGCTCTTGCACGTCTGCACGAACAGTGTATCCTAAGTAGAAGCAAATAAGTTGATTAATCTATGTCATAAAGGCGATAGTCATGCACGTGTGGCTCTTAGTTGTCTAGAGCAACTGATGATGTCCTGCTAGTATGCTTATCAATACAGTATACCACAAGTCTCTCAACGTATGTGTTATTTTTGCAGTTCTGGTGTTCGAAACAACCCGTACTTTGCCATCCTCAACGAACAATGATTAGCACCGAGTTGAACAGCCTGGCTCTTGTGGATAAACCACCTTCCTTGCAGTAGAACATAGACCAAATCAAAGTCACCGAGATTCCAGTTGCTTTGAGGGCCGATCGTCTTCCTGAGGACACTGTAAAAACAGTTTGATACTGAGAAACTTTGACCAGCTCATTGTTTAGAAGTCCGTCCCCGCAAGAGAACACGAAACATCTCCTTATAAAGATCATAGTGCTGGTCTGACGCAGGGTCTAGGGTATGAACTTGCAACGTTGAAAGATCTTTGGCCGCGATCTCGAAAGGCAGAATCCATTGACTGGCATCATAACGACGTGCTCAGGGTTTATGCATAAGCTATACGGCTCTTATGTAGGGTATGTATCTAGTATCGCGATACCCCTCGCCTTCGTCGCCAGCCTTGCCAACACGACTACCGTATAGATCACTCATTCGCGTCTTTGCATCCATCACTCGATAATCGTGTGGAGATGAGTTGTAAACATTGGAGCAGTGCAGGGGGCCACTTCTTCAGTAACTCGAAATTTCCGAGGCAGTGGGAAGTCGAATTACCGAATGCTGATTACCGAATGCTGCTCTGGCCTGGCTGACGATATTGCGCTCATGGATTTTATATTGTACTGTATCTATACAGCAGCAACAGGGCCACCATACCAACGCATTGCGATTCTAGACTTCTGCCCCGCGATACATGGAAGATCTGCTACCGAATCCCGCTACCTACCGGGATTTGTTCCTCTTCTTAACCAAACTCAGTCCTATTCCCGGCGACTCATCCCGCTCAACCCGGGACAGGCATGGGGCACCCAACAGCCTCGCAAAAGTCCGCTTCGTACAAGTGTCTTATCGTTGGTTGGTGAGCGTCGCGTGTAACAGATATCACGGAATGTGCAAAAGATCTGCACTTACCCTGCTAGTTGATCACCTGGATTCTGTGATGTGGACCTCGGTTGCTGGGACACTAAGGAGGGCCCCGGTTTAGGCGCCAGCTTCGCGGGGCCTCGTTGCAAAGAGGGCGTTGAATTGAGCTGACGTGAGATGTATCATCCTTCAGAACGGGACAGGTGTTATCGTAACATGTTTCAAACTGTACAAACGAGTCCTTGGGTACCGTCCTCCTCAATATCTTCCTCTGAAGCGTTTCATAGAGAACCCCTTTCTACCAACACCACCTTGTTTATCAAGGACACCTTCACTTTGCTCAACAAGGCAGGGAAGATGGATCAACGTCTCATCACACACGTCCTAGACGATGCTAAGGCGCAAGAGCCTGATCGCGTCTGGGCTTCGTACGCCATCAGCAAGGACATTGCCAAAGATGGATTTCGAGACATCACCATCGCTCAGCTCGCAAAAGCGGTTGACCGCCTGGCATGGCACATTGACTCCGCCATCGGCAAGAGCACCATTTTCGAGACGATTGTCTACTTTGGCCTCCCTGACGTTAGGTACGCGATGATTCTCATGGCAGTTGCAAAGACGGGCCACAAGGTTCTCAACTGCTCGCACTTCAACAGCCTGGTCTTCAACCTGAGTCTCTGTGAGAAGATGGACTGCAGTACGCTTCTCCACACCGAGGGGGTCGATGCCATGATCGACCCTCTGTTGCAGGCAAGGCCCATGAGGGAGGTCTTGCTGCCGACTCTGGACAGTCTTTTCGACGATAACGCCGAACCTCCACAGCCGTACCCTTACAACAGGTCCTTTGCGGAAGGAATCGATGACCCAATCTCTGTGGGCCACACTTCTGGAACCACAGGTCTCCCGAAGCCCGTTGTGTGGACGCAGAGGTCGTTCGCCGTCATCAGCGTCTGGAAATCCATCCCCGATCTCGACGGCAGGCCATCCGTCGAAAAACTCTTTCGTGAATCTCATCGGTGCTACCAGACCATGCCAATCTATCACCCATTTGGCTTATTGTGCTCCATTGTCGAGCCGCTCCATCGCGGCAAGATCCTCGTGATGGGCCCCAACTCACTAGGGCCCATAATGCCGCCCACGCTCGAACAGATGTTCGAGCACGCCGACTTTGACAGCTTGGCTGGCGTCCCAATCTACCTGGAGATGATCGCAAAGTCCCCCAAAATGCTGGCAGCCGTCGGAGAAAAGCTCAAGTTCATATACTTCGCCGGCGGCGCCCTCAGCCCGTCCACCGGAAATGCATTATCTGCGCAAGTCAGGCTCCACAGCCTGTACGGGACGACGGAGGCTGGTTCCGCGTTTGGTCACGTTTCAGACCGCGAAGACTGGGAGTGGCTGTGTCTCAATGAAGAAGAGAGCGGGCTTAGATGGGAGCCGTACATGGTTCAGGAGGGCGACGACGTCTTTGAACTGTCGTTCGTCAGGACTCCCAAGTCGGAGACCTTCCAGCACGTGTTTTGGCACACCGACTGCGGCGACGCGTTCCAGACCAACGACCTCTTCATCAAACACCCAACCAAAAAGCATCACTGGAGGTTCTACTCGCGCAAAGACGACATGGTCGTTACCAAGTTTGGATGGAACGTCAACCCCGTAATCGTGGAGAGAACGATTGCGCAGCATCCGGCCGTCAAGCACGTTGTGGTCGGGGGCACGGGTAGACGGAACATCTGTGCCGTCGTTGATCTTGTCGACCGCGACGCCGCTCCGACTGATGAGGTACTTCAGAATATCTGGCCCTTGGTAGAAAAGTCCAACGCCATCATGGATAAGACCGGTCAGCTGGCAAAGGACAGGATGCTATTTAGTAACAAGGACAAGCCATTTCCCCTTGCTGGCAAAGGCAACGTCCAGAGGGTGGCCGTTCTCAAGCTGTACGAGAAGGAGATCGAAGACATGTATGTGCGTGTGGGAGATGACTAAGGTTTGAGAAACTTGACGAATCAAACAACCGTCCATGTCCGTAGGCGGGTGTTCATCAAATAATACATGGATAGACAATCACATCACTGCTCGCAAAGTCACACATAATTGATACGATGTACCGACGGAACCACCTCCCAGCCTTGACATCCCCCACCCCCTCCCATCTTCCTCCAGCGGCCATAGGCGACCAGAGTCAAGGATTCGGGGCAAATGACAGGATGACAAGAGTAGGCCGGGAGAGCAAATGGTCAATTCGCGTATGCCGAACCACCCATATGCCCCCACCCGTAAAAAGTCCCTGTCCTAAAGTAGGAACCGTCGGCTATGCCCTCGTCATGGAGTTGATCCCCCGACAACACTTCATCTTGCGATCTTGTGCCTTGTGGTGAGAAAAGTCCCAGAGGACCAGGGCTGTTTGATGTACCGCTCGTAATACAGAGCTGGATCAAGGATGAATCTCTCCTTGCGCTCCACCTGGACGTGCGGATTGCCTTGGCCTCGAGAGGCTAAGCAAATGATAGATATGTGTGTTCGAAATAGGAAAAAGGAGACCACGGGAAAAGAGGCATATGACGACATGGTTTACTTCGGCGCGTACCATGAGGAACGCAAAAAGTTTGGGTCGATTTTGCCGGGACGGCCCATGGGTATCGTACATTTTGGTCTCATCTAGGTCAAGTCTCGTCAGCAAACATTAGTGGAACGACCGGTCTTGGTCCTCCTCAAAGAAGACTTTCTTCCGTCCACTACCCCGGTCGTCTTCCATATCCTCCAAAGCCCTGTCAATCTCAAGGATATCCAGCATCTCCACCTCGACATCACGAGTTGTGACATCATCCTGCAAGTCTGCTGCTGCACTGAGCGTGTCGGCGAACCCAAAACCTGACTTGGGCCGTCCAATGGGAAGTGTGAAGTCGTGCGTGGGATCCTCAGCATCGAAGCTATCACGACCACTTGATTTTGCACGCAAGCTTCTCGTTTTGTTGACGCTGAGATTGAATGAGACATTTCGGGGTTGATCAGGTCGAGGGTGGACGATGATAGCGCTGGGCGGTTCTGCCTTGCCCTTATCGCCGAACAAGCGTCGTCGTGTCGAAACAACAGATCCGATCTTGGTGCCAGGCGTGTCCTCGGACTCATGAACGATCACCAAGCGGCTCTCTCCCATGATAAGCACCTCAATCTGCAGGCCTCCGTCGTTCTCCTTCAGCTTCGCAAAGTTGACCGCAGCGCCAACACCACAGCAACGCTCTCCGAGAAGACCTGTGGAAAGATCGTGCAGGCGGATCATTCTGGTCGGGGTAGTGCCGCTGAAGAGATTCACGCCACCACCCGAGCCGCGGCGCAGTTGAGCGTCCCAAAACCGAGACACTGCTGGAATGACGGAGACATTATCCAATCCGCCAATCCAAAGCACAACACTCTCGTCAGCAGAGCCAGACCCACTGCCGGGCAAGGGCGTCACTGTGATCCCGCCCCTGACCGACACGAGCCGTTCCAGGGAGCCAGCTGCGCTCAACGATGCCGCAGCATCACGACGGCTATGCGGCGTCAAGGGAACAAACTCGCCATTGCCGTTTGACCTCGGTACGCCAGCTGTTGTGCGCAACGGGCCTGTGCCTTCGACATGACCACTGGCACTAAAGGTCGTGAGCGCCGCACCCTTAATGCCCGAACTATTCTTCCCCAGGATTGAGGCGCCGAGAGGGCTGGCACCGTCCACATCCCAAATACCCCAGGTGCCATCTGCAAGCAAGGCAAGCACGGCTCTACCATGCGCAATCCAGGCCGCATCGAGAATCGGCTTCCGCGTCGAAGTAGGGCGAGTAAACGGCTGGAACATGGAGAGCAGCCACGATCCCTGGCTGGGGAACGGCCCGATGGCCTGGTCGTCGGGAGGCAACGAGGGCAGTGCGTAGTCGTAGATGCGTACAGCGTGCGGTGAGGCTACCGTGAGGAGCTGAGTAAGATGTGTCGGGTTGAAAGAAATGCTGGACAAGGGGCTGGGCAAGTACTCGGACTGGAAGGGGTTGATTCGGCCACTGGCCTCGCCTGGCTGAACATCCAGAGGGACATCCCAAAGACGAAGTGTTCCTGATGCCTCGCGAGTATGTGCGGCCACAACAAGG
This sequence comes from Colletotrichum spaethianum, assembly GCF_022836535.1. NCBI lineage: Eukaryota > Fungi > Ascomycota > Sordariomycetes > Glomerellales > Glomerellaceae > Colletotrichum > Colletotrichum spaethianum. Next base: position 698,615 of record NW_026054777.1, on the reverse strand, counting down.
CGAGGTTTCTGTGTGCTCAAAGCACCGGTTTGTTCCCGTATCCGGTCGGAGCTGGTTGATGTCTTGGGTTTGATTAATGACATGGCAACACCTTCGCTGTGCTTGTATTGGCCGCCAAGGAGAACAACACGCTCCCCCCACTGGCCAGAACCGGCCTTGCCGGCCAGCAAATTCGACCTCAATTCAGGGCGGGCCTTGCTTTCTGGGCTCGGAGGCGTCAATGGGAGCGTCACGACGTATACCTCGTTGGTGGCGCAGGCCACCGTGAAGACGATTTTCTCCTTGAGGACATCGGCTCCTCCCCACGCAGCATCTTCGGCGGGGCAAGGGGTCATGGGCAGCACGGCCAGGTGAAGAACCGTAGTGCCGAGAGAAAGATCAAGGGTCTGGATGATTTCAGGGTATGGGCCATCCTCCTCGGAATCCTCGAACTCGGGTTTATCCGTAAATGGCGCCGAAGCCTTGCCTGCCTTGGCTGGTGGTTCGTCATCATCGGAGTCAATGATCATGACGGAATCGTCAGACGCGCCGTTTTGTTTCTCGTTCGCTGGTGTTGAAAGCTTCTTATTTGTCCGCTTGAAGCGCCTTCCGCCTCTCCAGACTATCGTCACACCATTGTCGTGAGCGTACAGGAGGATCGTAGCTCCCTGGGGAGACTGAACGGGGTACGTCTTGACATCGTGGATCCACCTCGAGAGGTTGTAGCTAGTCCATGTAAGCGAACTGCATCTAGCTTGAAATTGCTACCAATTCATACGTGTATTGTGTGTTTTGCGACGTGCGCCGGACTCGTGGGATAGGCTGAGAAGCCATGGCTGCACTTGTGATGTTGTTTCTCGCTGGACGCTTTCACTCCGGCTGAGTTGGTTTAGTCGGCGTGGGATGAAAAGCGCGTCCGCTAGTGACACAAAAAACCCGTTTCCGAGAGCCGCTGTTCTGCCCTATAGGTCACTTGAATGGGGTTTGCACTTGGCGTGGGCGAAAGAAGTGCGCAAGTCGTCAATTGCTCCGTAAGGTGATGAAGCTGTCAAACAAAAACGCGATGGCGTCGCGAAAAGCATCGAAAAGCTGTGGCTGAGCTCTCCACAAAACGATTCTGCCGTTGTGGCTGGGCAAGGCGGTCAACGGAGCTGCCAGCAACTGATTCTGTGAAAGAGATCAAGGAGCTTGGGTCACCGGGTACCACCTGCGACCAACTGGCTACCTAATCAACGACCTCTGGGAAAGAAGTTCCCAATGACGAGAGGAAGCTATATGCATCACCCGTAACTTCCTTCCATAAGACAGACAAGACACGGAAGGGAGGTCAGGTTAAATTTGTTTCATACTTGGCATTCTCCTGTACTCTGTTCCATAACTCTTCAGGCATCCTTTCCATCACTTGTCTGTTCTTGGCTCATCAATTGATTTGACTGAGATCTGCCAAATCATTTGGGCTGACACTGGCCCCCCACTTCTCGTCCGTTCGGGCTCGATTCGCTTCGTGAGACGCAGGTCATCGCACATCCGACTGTATTGTCCTTCGGTCTTTTACATCATCGTAAGTGTCCCTGGGCACATTGCGTCTTGTCTTCATTACCATATTTACGCACGGCTAGTGTCTTGTCTGTATCCACGAGTCTCAATCTCATTCTCAACCTGGTCTGCTAGGTCCTCCCGGACGCGTCCGTCGGCAGAATGTTCACTCCTACCGTCGCCAACTCTATCTCCTACTTCTATGCAGTGGGAAACACTCCTGCCATCAACTTGGCCAAAAACTTGCCTCACGGTCTTGATGCTAGTATTTTGCTTCTCGGCTGTGGTGATGTGAGGAACATCCTTCACACCACGTATAATGAGGACGGGCTACGTAAGTCATGAGCTGTCTCCCCTACGCTTGCACACTAACACACCAAAAGCCACTCGTAAGCTAGACATCACCATCAACGACCTCGACGAGGCTATTTTGGGTATGGTCGCTGTCCTCGCTTCACAATCGACCTTTACTGATCCACTGAAGCGCGAAATATCTTCTTGTTCTCCCTCCTCCTGGACAACAGTGCCTCCGGCAACACACCCTGGAACCTGTACTACAACCTCCACCTCGAGGAAGCAGACTTGAGCGTCCTAGCGTCCCAGGTTAAGAAGCTCATCTCCGCATCAGAGTCACTGAAGTCATGGAAAGCAAGCTCTTACGGCAAGGTCCTGCCGTTCTGCGACCAGGCAACCCTGGATGATGTTCGCGCAATATGGGTCACCTACGACGCTGCCGCCAAATCCGATGATGCGTCCGCGGACTCGGCCGCTTTGGTATCCAATTTGAAGCACTCACTGGAGATGAAGAAGATTGCTTTTGGCGACGGCGTTGCCTTCACAGGTCTGCGATCAGCCGCCCCTGTTGCGTTGCCATTTTCGGACGAAGTCGTCGAAGCATCGCAGGAGTTCTGGAAATCTGCCGTCGCAGGACCCAGCGGCGTCGCCAGCTATCCGAACCCCCTGTTTTATTCCTCCTTGTCGAAGCATCGTCTCTTGCACTACGCGACTGATCCTATCCTGGGCTTCCATCTCGCCGCTGCATTCATCCCCTTAACAGAGAAGTCTCCTCTCAAGCCTGACCAGAAGGACGAGAAGTTTAAGGCATTCTCCGCCGCGAAGACTCAGTTCCGAGAGTGGGCCACTACTTGCGGGACAATACTTCGGGCAAAGAGGATCGTGATTCGTTCTGTTGCCAGCGAAGCCCTGGCCCTGTGCCATACCCTCCAACACTGTGCTGTGACCAAGGAGACATCGGCCGGATGGTACCGTCGGCAATTTGATGCCCGGGTCCTTGCTCTTGATCCCGATGCTTACGGATCAAAGTCGACAGCCCCGGTGGCCTTCGATACCATTGACACTTCCAACCTCGCAGACCACTTCGGTACTCTAAACATTCTCGTATCGACACTGCCTTTGCTCACTGCGCAACCGTGGTCAGCTCTGTTTACCGAGACCCTCCTCAAGACCCAAGATACTACCAAAGAAGCATTCGACAAGCTCCTCTACGGTCACAGTCATACAATCTCACTACTCCTGGGGGCGAGTCCTGTGGAATACTGGACTAACGCCACTTCTGTATCGAGCGTCGACGAGATTCTGATCGGCTTGACTACCAAGAAGATCCAGTCAAGCAAGGATACCCCGTCTCAAGTGCACAACCGTATCACATGGAAGCAGAGCAAACACTTCTCTGGAGCGACCTCGGGGAGTCCTCTCAAGATCGAACCTGAAGCCCTGGCGAACATCTTCTTCAGCCTGTACCTTGAGATGTTCGCTCATGAGAACCCTATGAAGTTGTTGTCCATTTCTAAAGCCTCCGTCACCCAGTTGATTCGAAACATGGCCTATTCTCACTTCCATCGCGGCACGCTCGTCTCTATTCTGCGATATCTCAAGCTCAGATTGGCCGTCAACGACTTCGACTTCGCCTGCAGGCTGTTGATTGAGAAGATTTGCGCGGAAAGAAGTCTCATGTTCACGGGCAACCTCAGGCAGGATTTGTCCCTGCAAATGCATATCCAAGATGTCTTTTCGGAACCCTGGCTTCGCCAAGAAATCAAGCCCAACCGCAAGCTCGGTGGTTTCGACTCGTGGGAGCACGTCCCAGAAGTTGTGGCTGTTAGTCTTGTGGTGCCGAGGGAGAGGTTCGCTCAGGTTTTTGCAGGGTCGGATCAGGCGAAGATAAGCTCTCCGACCATTAGAGGATCCTTGGTCTCTGGCGAGAATGCGGATCACAAGTGGCATAATTTCTATGACGAGGTTCAACTCGTTTTTGGTAACATCGCCTCCCATGGTAAGAGAGAGAGCAATGATTTCTCCGTCACCGTCGAAGCGGATCCTGCAGGTTGGCTTGGAAACTCTCCACTCATCGCGTCCTTTTACGTCCCTGCTGCCGCGCTCCAGGTGGAACGCAAGACAGCCTATGTTCGCTTGGAGGTCCTCAGTTCCGCTCAAAGCATTGCCGTTTTCAGCAAGGTTCTGGGTGATGAGCTGCAAATCTTCCAAACGAAGCTGGGCGATGAGGATAATGTATTCATCACCAGGTACATGCCCGGACAAACCAGGTATCCCGCTGCTTCAGGTGCGGCGGCTGCTGTCGCCGAGTCTACTGTCGAGGCCAACAGCGAAACTGTGTCTCTCTTCACCGCCGACGCGTCCAAGAATCAGAACATAGTTGAGACTATCACGGGCCATCTTGATTTCTTCTCGGAAAGGGGCAAAAAACTGCTCGCCGACAAGGTCCCAGTCGTCATTGAGCAAGCCTCGCCCTTCACCGTCAACATTGTGTTTGGCGACAACGAGCACATCTATCCTCTTACATTCCCAGTTCCAGTTGACGCCAAAAAAGCCAAAACCCGCATCGCTCGCAAATCAGCCTACTTTGAGGTCATTGCCCCCTTCGCTCTACCCCGACCGAACCAGAGAGCAAGACAGCCCTCGACGATTTCGTCTACCCAACTTACCTCGCTCGAAGCTTGTCCAGTACCCCGGCAGACCTCAATACCCCACACTTTAACCTCGATCGTCTCCCCATTATCGACCTCACAAGTAAAGAAGACAACCGCTGGATCACGACACTCCTCTCCTTTGAATTCTCTCTCCGAGAAAGGGCGCTGCGCGAGGAGGTCAACGCAGGTAGACAAGAACTTTCACCCTCGCCCCGTCTCAACTTCAAGGAGTCTATCTTCACCATGACGATGCTTTCCTCGGGCCAACAAGGCGGCCAGACCGGTCTATTCTGCCTGAACCACCCCGATCGTGGCGGCGTCCACATGCTGATATTCATCTCCGCCATCAGGCTTGATGCCGCTGCAGCTTCCATCGTCCTTGACGCCGCGGTCCTGCCTTTGACAATTCCACTCATCAAGAAGTGCGAGCCGTTCTTGTTGCTTCTCAGGACGCTGGAGATGTGCTCCATTACAATCAATGACGACGAGTTGGTCTTCTGGAAAAAGACTCTCCCTGCCCTCGCAGAGCGCAGCCGGACATGGAACCACAAGTCGTCCTGCGAGTACCGTAAGACCGGCTCCGTCCCCCTATCTCTGGAGCCCAACGAGCCAGTCCTCTGTTCATGTGGCAACGGCCATTTTCCGGACAACTTCATCGGTCTCCCGGAGTGGGAAACGGCCGCCAAGTACGCCACCCGCGTCGCCATCAGTCCGACTTTTGCCGTACCACTCGTCGAGGACATTGTCGATACGAATCTATACAAGGAAGTTGGCACCGGCGCCCCCTCGCAGCAGGAGAGATGCACGAACTGCGGCAAGACGGGTACGGATGGCGTTGGGCTGAAGAAGTGCATGCGCTGCCTGAAAGTGAAGTACTGCAGCGCTGAGTGCCAGAAGAAGGACTGGCGCAAGCACCGCGGGGAATGCGAGGAGAGTGAAGAGTACCACAAGTAAGCTCAGCCTCGGTTCGGGCATAAATGCAAAACTCCATCGCCGTTTGTGCCTTTTCCTTCTGTTCTCACCCCTAATGAGTTGATCCATGCTACTGAGTCATATGCCATGCTCTACTCCGCCGCACTTGCGTGATGTAATACACCATCTGGTTTTCCAGACCGAGAATGCCCCGTTGCGCGATGCATTGTAGGCAGCATGTGCAGGAAGGCTTACCTCCAAATCGCCCCTCCAGCTTGTGCCCACTGATGGAATCCGAGCTGCGTACACCACCCACTGCGTAGATGTGCATTTTATCAGCGAAACTGGACAAGGCGGGACGGTATGACAGGTAGATTTCGCGTGATTCGGGTGGCCTGCAAAGAGAAGGACTGACGACAGTGTGTGTCGGCTGGCTCATTCTGCCCCTCTGACTTACCTCACTTCACGTCAACCAATCAATGACGGGGCAAGGATCTCATCAATGGTTCGCGCGCACGCCGCAGTCCACACTAAACCGTGAGATGCGTGGCTTGAAATCCCAGCACAGCCAGCACGAGGCAACCACCCGGCAGCGCATGATAACGGTCGAAGTGACGCTAATAAGTACCATGCTTCGCTCTTCATCTCAGCGGTTGCTCCCCGCGTCGTAGAGCACCACCAAGCTTGCAAGCGAAGATCGTTGACTACGCACTCGCCTCTGGTAACGAAATAATATGTGGCTGATCAACACCAGAACCTTGACTTTGGAGGAGATCCACAATCCTTCCGCCGTCAAGTACGCCATTCTCTCACATACCTGGGAGCAAGAAGAGGTCTCCTTCCAGGACATGGCCTATCTTCCAAAAGCCAAGGGAAAGATGGGCTTTGCCAAGATCGCCAACGCCTGCAAGATGGCCCTTGAGGAGGAGGGCCTTGAATACGCCTGGGTCGACACCTGCTGCATCGACAAAACCAGCAGCGCAGAACTCAGCGAGGCCATCAATTCCATGTACGAGTGGTACAAGCAAGCCGACATCTGTTTCGTCTTTCTATCAGACCTTTCTCCTCATACAAAACCGCAGCAGTCGGCCACATGGCACTTTCGCAAGGCGCTTGAGGATGCCGCTGTTCTGAGGTCCTGCAAGTGGTTCAGCCGCGGCTGGACCCTGCAGGAGCTTATTGCACCAACATATGTCAAATTCTACGACTCCAGCTGGCAGTACCGTTTCACCAAAGACGGCGAGGCATCAACTTTGTCTACCATTACCAGGATCGACTACGATGTCTTGACGTTCAAAAGGGAACTTGCTTCTGTTCCTGTTGCGGTCAAGATGTCCTGGGCATCTCGTCGCGAGACGACGCGAATCGAAGACCGTGCCTATTCTTTGCTTGGGCTGTTCGACATCAACATGCCAATGCTCTACGGAGAAGGGCAGAAGGCTTTCCAGCGACTTCAGGAAGAGATCGTCAAGGAGACGGACGACCTGTCTCTGTTTGCATGGTTGGCGGCGAGCGGCAGGAAACAGCTTTACCGGGGTGCGTTCGCCGTGTCTCCATCAGATTTCGCGCACTGCGCAAACTTAAAGCCCAAAAGCAAAATGGACATCGACTTGACGCCATTCTCCATCACGAACAGAGGCATCAGTATTCAGGTTACCGTCTTTGTGAGCATATCCGAGGCCGAATTTTACATAGACCTTGGGTGTCGGACAGATGGCATTTGCTGGAGTTGCGGAACCGAGCACATTATATGCATTGGCTTGCAACATACAGCCAATGGCTGGGTGCGCAAGTCACCTACGAAGTGCTGGTTGATTGGTCAACCGTCGAGTTACGCACGGCGACTAGAGATTTGTATTCGAAAGCAGGTTAGTTGGGAACGAAGCAGAGACATCAGCAAGTTCCCTATACATTCATTTCAAGTACGCTTCGACTTGGTGGCCGATGATACACCATTCATGGTATCACCCCAACATTATTGGAACCCGATCAGTCGCTCTTTCGCCGGCGAGGCTCTCCAAGAAGATTTCGTGGCAACGTTCGTTTTCCCGGTCACTCAGCCAGCAAATCATCGTCTTACACTCTGGCTCATGAAATACCTGAACGGTAGAGAGGTTGTGGTTCTCGGCATGCTACCGCACCCAGACTGGGAGATACTCGAGGGCCATGTTCCGGGAGATGAAGATTATTTCCACAGGCGTGAAGATATACTTGAAAGGTACAGACATGGGGCATTCGAGGCGGGGGCAGGTGCCGATTCTCAATGGCGAGTCCGGGTCATGAATAGGTTCGGGAATCAGGAGGTAATATATCAAGCAAGTACGGGACCAAATATGTTGGTCACGATCAGACGGGTTCATTGACGGCGGCAATGGTCTGTTTGGGTTGTGTTGGATATGCTGTCCAGTCGACATGCTTCACACTCATTCGCGAGATTGAATCTCCGAGCCCGGCATTGTAATGGAGCAAAGCGGAAGTGATCGAGGTTAAGCATGTTAATATCACCAACAAGAAAGAGATATCAAGATGAAACCAAAATAAAAAAAGACAAAGACAAAAGCCATGGTAAATCTCAGTTACTCACTAAAAGTACATCAGTTTGAGCCAAGGACACAAAAACAAAGACTTCAAAACTTCATTTAGGAAGACGGCAAAACCTTGGGCTGTTCTTATCGTCCAAGCTACGGATCGGCTTAGTTCTCGGCAATAATGGCAGGCAAATCGTCTGGTACAGAATAAAGAAGCTCTAGCACCCAGCTTGTCTTGCGTTTTCCAGCGAGTCTCTAGTTGGGGATTTCGTGGGTGGCGTAGGAGTTGCTGGTCACTTGCCCGTAACGTGGAGTTCCAACTGCGGCTGAAAATATAAAAGTTGAAGGCATTCTGACCGAATGAAAGCCCCACGTATGGTCAACATCTAAGGCTGCTGAAGGTCTACGAGCTTGTACTTCAAGTGCTAATCACCATAGTGAAAGTGGTGTCCCTCTACCACAAGCTGGCCACCTGAGCTTTATAGGAACGATCAATGCTTCGTATATTTATTGTCGCAAGCCAAGTCAGCAATCAATCGGTGCCAGATTAGTTTACCAAAAACTTCAATTGTCTACTGCTTGGATCTGTATTGTGTGGTTGCATTTTCTTATTCATCTGGAGTTTCTTCATATTGAAGGGTTGCTGTATTCCTTTTCCTCGATTTCCCATTCCCAACTCTCGCAAAAACACAAAGTAGAGATAACCGAGCAATCGATTCTAAGCAGACTACGATTCAAGAAGAGCCATCAAACGCAAACGCAACAGGGCAGAAACAGTCGGTTGCTGGTACTATTGCTAAATGTTGTAGCAATATCTCGTTACAGAATTTATGCAAATTAGTTCACCGTTCCAAACCTTTTCACGCAGCGAGTATGTCATGTCACCAAGGGCTTCGGTTATAATTTCTTAGACGGAATTTTGATTGCATTCCGTACACCTCACATCCCACAAACTAAAACCCGTGCACTTCGTTTGATAATATATATGCTATGTGTCTTTTGAGTCGGTTGTGCTCAAGAACTGTACCTCACGAGCATCGAACACCAATCGCCCAGACCAGGACTATAACCATATCAGGACGTGATTTGCTCATCAACCCGGGAACTTCTGAATCAAGGATGGCCCATCATTGTAACAAAGCTTAACTGCCTTGTCCCCCAGACCAACGAGGCATCTCGAACGCAAAAAGCTCGCTAGGCATTCCCGGGTTGGTCACGATTTAGGCACGCGTGATAATCGTCGATCGATCGTGACCGAGTACCGCCCGACATTTTCTTCTTTGTTCTCATTCCAGAAAAAAATCCCTCAAGCGCGTCCTAGCCTAGCTGAACAACCGATCCCGATAACCAACACCCGATTTCTGTCTCTCCGGACAGCCGTCACGTCAAGCCGCAAGCGGCATCTTCCATGTGCTTCGAACGGCCAGCACCCACATCCAACCGGGCCGTTGGGGAATAAGGCTCAGCCAAGAGGGCAAACTAAAAAAAAAATAGTCATTAAACATCTAGTGCCGTCTGGCAAACCCTCGCAGCTGAAAACCCGCACCAATGGCGCTTGGCGCACACCGGGTCTAACGGAACTTCTGGGCACTATCTCCCACCCCGGCTCAGGCACCTCAGGAGGGGGCCCGGCTGTCCCAGGAACGCGCGGCCACGGACCCTCCACTGCCCTCATTCGGGAGTCGAGATCCCCTTGTGGCCGCTTTCAGAAATACCAAGCACCACATACGGGGTTGCAATTACATTTCACGAGGGCGGGGTGTTCAGGGAGATGTCCAAGTCCAGCGCAAGATTTGTGATGGTGATCCGATGCTGCATATGAACAACTGTGGCACAAAGCCCTTACACATGGCACATTTGGACAGCCGGAGCGTCAGGCGGCCATACCTTGCATGTGGCGAAGAAGGAAGATTAGAGATGATCAGGAGCATTCGAGGCCCCCAAGTGGATGACGCAAAAGGCATGCGTGCCTGAGATGTTGGTGGGAGAGACGGTCTAGACTCTTTCGGCCTTTGGGGGGAGCGGCGTTGAGCCGCCTGCGAGCAGGAAACGCGTCCCCCGATTCATTGTGGGGGATGTAAACAGCCGGTCTGGTGGGTTCGCCCTGCATCTGACTGACGCAGAATAATGTTGTCCGGGCCGGTGGAGTGATCCGAGAGGGGATCATACGCAGAAACAAATGCACATTGGATGACTTCTGTAACGGCCGGAAGGAGACCATTGAGGAAACCAAATGCAGGTGTTCGTCAAGACTTCTCCTCAGCTGGCATTGTTAACGAGAGTTGCGCCGCGCAGTTCGGCACATGCAAAGGGGTGGCTGCCAACGACGCATCTAGAACAGCAGCCCTCTCTCCACAGCCCAGTAGCGAGATGCCTGATCCTGCGGCCCTTTCCTCGGGACAGCAGTCCTTGTGCACGCCAGGCACAGGCGGGCCCTTCCGGCTCGTGGACTTTGCTGCGGCCTGCAGGGGGGAAGCCGTGGGGGCTTGGTCCAGCTTGGTCTGTCAGGGACCTGTTCCTGAACGTCCCCATGTGGTTCAATGTCGTTGAACCGTCGTCCAAGGTCTCAGGGCTGTGGCATTGGATCTTAATCTGTCGCGCTGTCTTCTTCGGTCTGTTGATGGGATTTGGGCACAATCAAACGTCAGCATGGAGAATTCGGCAGCGAAGCCTACCGGTTGTGTCCAAAGCCGGCTTCCGTTTCCCAGCATTTTTCAAGTCCGGCGTGCTTCATCTCTCTATTTTTGTCCAGCAAGCGTCATGAATCTTGTTGGTGTAGCTTCTGCCCGTGATATTGAGGAATTCACCAAGTCAAGAGAGAGGGCCATGTCTTGCATGTCCAGGCCCGTCGTGTGGTGGCGCACATTCCTGGAAGGCGTGTGTGGTTCGAGACGCTTCCCACAACCAGTGTTTACGCTAGAACATGTAAACAGACTGGCAGCCTTGCGTAATCAAACCTCTGAGACTGGTCTCAAGTTTGTTGACGGCATTGCCTCGAAGCGAAAGTGATGTCTGAGAGAGATGGAGTTCAGTCGCCCCTTCATGTTCACAGTGCCGTCAGGAGCATGTGCTGATGTAAGACTGTTGGAAGCAGATGGATGGGTAATCTCGTGCCGCCATTTTCGGGACGGCGGGCTCGGGCCTTGAGCGAGGATGGGCTAATCACAGTTAGGGCGAGGGAACCGGCGGGATCTGCAGGCAGGGCCAGTAGAGATGAGGAGATGCCCGTTTTCATTTCGACGGAGGGAAAGCTATGTCGAAACTATCAAAGCCAGCAATGTCGCGGAGAGCTTGAACGTGGCGGCCTCGGTCTCGTCGAGTAGGCGACATTAACAAAAAAACCAAAATAAAAGGTGCAAAAAACGGGTCGCCGGCCCCTGACCATCTCGGCGGCTCCCAAGAACCGCGGTCGGGGCTCCATTCGACGCTCACCCGAAGGATGAGAGCGGCTTGACATGTCCCCCAAAACGAAACCAGCCGAGTTTATGGCGGTTTGAACTACCAGAAGATGGGACGACTGGTGCCAGCAGGATTGACCGATGAGGCCTTGCCTGGTGAGTCTTGGGCCAATATGTGTGTTGGAGACCTCTGGGCAGCTGGGCAGCTGAAAGGGAAAGTTGGCGTCTGCGTCTACAGACCATGACTCGGCCTTCTCCAGAGCATCCACATATGAGATGACATAAAACTGTGGGCTTGTGCTGCCCGATTAGGGGGATTGACCCTGCAGCGACGCGTCTTGGAAGATGGGGTTGAATTCTTGAAATAAACACAACAGGTGCAGAAGGGGTGAGAGTCCCGCATGGAGTCGCAGTCAAGAATGGAGTCCTCGGGCGGCGGTGTTTGCTTCCTTGCTCGGAGACCGCAAGCAAGGAGTAACCGGGAGCCGGGAACCGACTCGAGATAGGAAGCTTGGGGAGCCGATCAACGGAGTTTTCAGAGTATTTCGGGGCTCTAGTCGCGTCGAGGTCGGACTCTATTCGCCAAGAAGAGTTTTATGCCGGCAGCGCACATAATCAATGATTTGTTCGTATTAATCAACGCTGATGGGACTCGTTGGAACGTTGAAAAGCTTCTTCTTCACGGCAATTCCGGATGCCGGAGGCATCGTTTCTAGGGGGAGGATGCCACTTGGTAATGGATGCGAGAGTCCGTCGTGCCGGAATCCTGTAGAGAATTGCTTTTTCAGACCCTAGAGGTTTGAGATGGAGGAGATTGGTGATGGTGAAGATTGTAGAGAACAGACGCAGAGCGACTTCACAGCCAGGGAGGACGTTGCTTCTTCAAGGGCCTCCGACCTTGCGAAGGAAGCGTATTAGCTGCAAAGTGCCCCCCGAATCAACTCACGGCAGCTAGCCAGACGCCCGAGCCGCGACTGGCCATGCCGTGTTCCCAGCCCCTGTCGGCGCTGTGGCAGATGCTCTCTGTTGACACATACTCCGAGGATTGCGCTTTCACGGCCCCTTTACCTGAAAAGAGGTGAGGCAAGCTGAGCTTACAGATAGATGCTGTTAGTGGCAGACTCTGCCACGATTAGTCGCAACCGAGCGCGACCCCGATGCAATGAACGGACCGATCGACGTTCTCGAAGAATGCAGCTTCCTTGATCTCACGCTTCAACATGGCAATGTTGATCAATTCGACATCGGAAACCCAACATGCTCTTCCATCAAGACTGCAGACGGCTGGGCAAGGCATGCTGGTGGCTTTGGAAAAACATCCAACATCATCTCCCGGGTCCTCGCTAACCTCTCGGCACCTGTCTTGGCTCCAATAGCGTCCGCTGGATGGAAATAGAACCAGCGTAACCGTCCTCGGGCACACCATGCCACGCAGCATTCGGACTCTGGGGCCACGGAGAGAAAATCATCGTCGGCATCAGACACTTCACCTGCAGGATGCCGGCGGCCAACAACAACATGACGCAGGCTTTCTTAATTGATTGTTGAGGCAGTGCTGAGGAGCAATATCGACTCCGAGCGGGAAAAGCAACGCAGCCCGGGGCCATCCCAAGCAAGACATGCATCGGATGCCCAGGTTTTGGGGCCGACTAAGGACAAGCTTCTCAGCTAAGCGTCTCTTGTGCAAAAACCCCACCCCCTCTCTTCCGCTGACTGGGATATGCGCGTTCGATCATCAAAATCCAGTCAGTTGGCAACAAGCATCTCCGTAAGCACCCAAACTATCCTAAGACGCGCGCAGATGAGGCCACTGAGGAGAGCAGAACAGCCACTACAGTCACTCGCTGCTGATGCCCCTTTGCCCTGTGAACCAGCCACCTTGGAAGACCTTGGAAGACTTGGTGTCCACGGAAGGAATGATTTGACTTTTGGACGGCTTCTCGGGAAGCCAAACACGTTTTTCTTGTGTGACGAATGATGAGTCCTTATTTCCTACTTCGTCTGATATATTGGTTTTTAGATTCCGCTATCGTCTCGTTGGTAGGTTTGGGTGTTCTTCTGCTTTTGATCATTCCCTCTCGTACGGTAACGAGGAAAGGCGACGGAGCCTGAGGGAACATGGAGAGACAGACACCATACACAACCATGCTCATGGGATCAGTTAGGCGGGAACCAAGACCAGGAGCCCATCTCTAATACAGCACTCTATCCAATGCAAAGCCCCCAGCATTGTCGAGTGTGCAGTACTCTCTAGGTATAGCGGGCACACGCACACAGACAGACAACCTTGACAACCCAGAAGACGGACTGGCACGCTGCAAGCCTCGCTGCAAGCCGTGCCCAAGCCTCTTGGCCCGGCCGCCCGTCCTCGTATCCTGCCCACATGCTGCACTCTCGGGGGACGACGACGTTAGTGGGGGGGGGGGGGGTAGGAGTGCCGTTATCCTGACCAATTTCGCCTCTTTGCTGCTCTGCCGTGCCGCGTGCACACAGCACCACATGCGGCGCAACACACAAGAGGACAATGGTGACTCTGACGGCGGGTGTCCCACGGGGTCATGGCACAGGGAGCCAATATGACTGCTCACTCAGTCGAGCATTACCAGAGAACCAGCCAGACTGCACACTTACTTGCCCAGGGAACGGCGTCCGGCTCTGCGTAGGAACCCACACGCAAACAGGCAATCTGCCTTACCTGTCGTGGCACTCCGTTGCGGGGATCTATTCCCAGTGGTCCCGTCTCCAAGCGCTGGTGTCGGGCCAAAAAGCAGGTGGTGACGGCACTCCCAGACGGTGCTGCCGGAGTGTGAGAAAAGGCGACGGTCCTCGACTCGAGTCGACTCGACCCTCGACCGTCTGCCACCGTTGGCGTCTTCGTTTCAAGTTTCAATCTGCGACTTTGGGCAGCCCCCTTGGCGCTGGAGGGGTTTCGTTTTCACAAGTCGTCGTTTGGGGCGACGGGCCTGAAGACTTGCTGCCCATCGAGGATGATCAGGATTAGAGCAGCAGGAGTAGCATCATCAAGCAGTAAACCAGCCACAAACCCCCTTTGCCCTGCCCGCTTTGAACCGTTAATCGAGGGTTGTCGAACATCCGTCATCGCACACTGTCGACCGCCACTGCATGGGATGTGCTGCAGACTGCTGCACCGTGGAGATCCAAGCATAAAAAGTCCGTCCAAAGAGTCAGACGGGAAGGCGTCGAGAACAGGCCGTTCGCTCCCCGTCCTGTCCTGCACGTTCAGCCGGCCCATCAGTTGCGACACAAACGAGACGAAGAAAAGAAACGCTACCAGAAAGGGGGAAATGGCACGGCCGAGAGGAGGTTCGTCCTGTCAGGGAACCGTGGCACCAGCGGCAAAGGTGCAACGGACGCCGGTGCGCAGGGCGTGCCGTCGCACAACTGGCGGGTACCTGGTTTTCTGTGCGTGTGTGTAACCTGTGTAATCCGGACGTATCCCAGCTTCATCCAAATGCATTTCTGGTGTGGCCCTGGGATGCGTGCCATATGCATGCCCAGGCGCGTGACACCTTGACACTCAGCGTCAAACACACGGTCCTGGGTTCCCAGCGAACGACGGGCGACGACGGGGGGGAAATAATAGGAGACGTCACAGGAGGGAAAGGCGTTGTCGTTCATCGATGGAAGTTGCCGCCCGCTGGGCCAGGTCGCGTGGCAGATAGATGCCCGCAAGGAGCAGCGAATCTCTCCTCGGACACTCAGCACTCAGGACCCCAATGTGAAAACGGTACGGGTCGCCGCCGTTGACCGTTGCTGGAACGAACGATTCGACGGTTAGCAGCGGCCGATCGGATGTCCGCCTCCAACCAAGATGGCTCTCTCCCCTTCCCTTGAGAAGATCATTTCACAAGCCGGTGTGCTCAGTGTCTGGCTGGGCAGCGTCTCCTCTTTCACAAGTCGAGACGCCCGTTCAAGTCACAACTTTTGGGGTGGCATCAGCGATGATGTAGCGGGTGTGTCAAGTTATTCACCGCCTCCCCCTTTTTTCTTCTGTGCACAACTTCACATTTATGAAGGCCCGCGCGGAATTTCGCAGGCGGCATCATACGCCAGCAAGTTTGGCGGTGGTGTGTTGCATTGGTGAAGGATTTAATTGGAAAGTGGATCCGATCACTCCCCGGGCTTGCGATAGCGTGTACCGGAGACGATCTCTCGTGTTATGGATTACGCGAGGCTTCCCGCCACCATCACTAACAGCCACCACGGCTCTCAGACCGTACATGGTACCGCCGCCGCCCGATGTAGCCTACGATCTGCATAGTCAACTGCGCCCCTGACGGTAAATTCTGGTTCCTGGATTCTTAACCAGGAAGACCCCAAACATGGGCCCCTGTCGCACCACCTGCACAGATATCCAATCGACGCCGATGTTGGACACCAGAACGAGGCTCGCCGTCCAATCGAATCCAATCAGACGGAGTCCTCGCCAGGCGCGGCACGCTGCCATTGGCCAGTGGCCGTGTCAAGTTGTCGCTCACTTTGCCCAAAGTCGCCTGAAGCAGTGGGCAGTGGACTCCCTCTCTCTCCTTCGCGCAAGTCTCTATTTCTCACGCAAGCCTTTCTTGCTCGTTTTCCCCTTCTTCGTCCCAGTCTGTTCCCGGGCTTCTCTGCTCCTCGTCTGAAGGCCTTCGGTGGCGCCAGGGAGTCCCCTTGGCTGATACCGGTGCTTGCTGCACCAAAGTGCGCTCCCCAGGGCTTCTCCCAGCACCAGCCTGTCTACTTCTGCCTCCTCGCAGAAGCTGAGTGGTGGACGACACGGACCTTTTCTCGAGTTGAGTAACTGAAAGGCTGCCCTCGTGAACTGGAGAGTTGTGCACATACACACACTCACACCAGATGGCAGGGCGGGAAGTCTTTGCCTCGATGACTTAGCCTAGCCTCATCTAGCTTGCCCTAATTATCCGTCCATTCGCGCTTCGTATCGACTGGTCATGCCCAGCCAAGTAACGTTTTGAGTGCACAAGACAGAGTGAAGGGGGGGGAGACAGACTCAGTCCCGACCGAGAGAGTGAGTGAGTGAGTGAGAGAGGGAAAGAAAAAAAAAAGGGGTGTGCGTTTTCTTGGCCTACACCCTCCCGAGACCCCCGGGATGCCGCAAAGTGGACTCCTAATTTCGCTTTTCCTCCTCATCTCAACCCACTCCGTGCTCGTTTCCCTCTTTTCAACAAAACAAGCCATTCCCTCCAATTCCACCCGCTGTCACTCGTTCATTTCCTCCCCTCCCCCCAAGTCTCTCCCTCTTCCATCGCCTTGTTACTCATCTTCAATCTCGCCAAGGTCTCCTCCTTTCGCCTTGTTCATTCGCCCTCTCCTTCAATGTCATTTACTCGGTGATATCCTCTTTTTTTCTTTTCCTTTCCAGCAAAAGAGAGGAATTTCGAAGGGAAAAAAGCAGAAGAGGCTTCGTCCAAGCCCAACACTTGAGAGAAAAACCAAGAGGCCGTTTGTGCCCATACATTCATTAGGATTCGCCTTGTTTCCCGCACGACTCGACAACTGTCCGACACGCTCGCTCATCAACATCATCACCCAACCGCCGATCGACCGAGTCATCATTCGATCGAGCGACAACTATTAATCGAACGAATTGGATTTTGAGGACGCTGTTTGGACTTCGAAAGCTTGGGAATTCTGGCGACCGACTGAATCGCACGACTTTGCATCGAGCCCCTTCTGATCCGTCGGAACTCGGAACTTCACGACGTGTCACAATCGGTTACTAACTAGCATCGATTCGAGACCGTCTTCCTCTCGACTTTTTATTCACGCACTCTTTATACCCCTCAACGCCATATTCCAAAATGAAGAACTCGGTAGCTGCCCTGGCCTTGGTGGCCTTCGGCTTCGCCTCTGCGCAAACTTCTACCAGCACCGCTCTGGGAGTCCAGGAGCCAAGTACGGCGCCGGCACCAAGCGCCCTCACCGCGCACGGCTGCTACAACCAAAATGCCACGACATGGGAGAAGTACATCCCCTCACAGGGCATCAGCAGTGGATCTTGCAACGACGAATGCAAGACCGTCCAGAAGAAGAACGTCATGGCCCTGAACGGCGAGGATTGTTACTGCGGTGACTCTTACCCGCCAGCAAGCGCCGTCGTCGACGACGCCAAGTGCAACTTCCCCTGCCCGTATTACCCCCAGGAAGCCTGTATGTTGTCCCTAGACTCGGATCTGCCGATTTGAACGAGTACTGACCCAGATTATAGGCGGTGGTGTCGAAGGAGGAATGTACTTCTCTGTGTTCAACACAGGTCTTAAGCTTGTTGTGCCAGACGACAAGGTTGCCACCACTACCACATCAGCTGCCAGCAAAGCCACAACGACATCGAGCGGCGGTGTCGTCGAAACCATCATCGAGACCCCAGTGCAATCATCAGCTCCCACAGAGACCGGGGACTCCAAGAAGAGTGGTGGTGGTGGCACCAACACGGCTGGCATCGCCGCCGGCGTTGTTGTTGGTGTCGTGGTCATTGCCGCCATTGTTGGTGGTGCCTTTTTCTTCGTCCGCCGGAGACGTAACGCCGAGATCGAGGAGGAGCACCGTCGCAACGCCGCCGTGAACGCCTTCATTGGCGGCTCCAAGCCCCCAAGCAGCAGCGGCATGTCCATGAGCGACTCTCGCATGGATCCCACCCTGGCGCACCGACGCATGAGCGACGGCAGCATTGCTGACAACCAAGATTACTCAAGGAAGATTCTCCGAGTAAGTTGAGATGAAGAGTGATGGCATAACCCGAGGCTAATTCGTCCCAAGGTTACCAACGCATGAGCACTGCACTCTCACGTCATGACGACGAACGACTTGGCCTCTGGCCACTAAATCACTTTTTAAACATTCTGGCATTGATGGCGTTTAGGGTGTTTAATCTCCCGACGCTGGCTCACTCGGGAGCGCCTTCCGAAAGCGACCAGTGTCGTCGGATTTCATATGTATTATGGTGTAGGGAACATATCTCGGAATTACGATATGGGTTTGCGTTGGATTCATCTCTTTGTCTATGGGACCTAAAATCCGCCGTCGGCCACGAAATCCCCTATGCCGTCCACTCCTTTTGCGCTACATTTTAGAACAACTTTTGGATATCAATGGGGGGGACCCGTCTCGAGACGGGAAACCTCCCCTCTACCCCCCCAATCGCATCGCCAGCCACATACCACATCACAACACATCTACAAGCACAAAACATCCCGGCCCGCCAACTACCCCCGCTGGGTATCTTCGCTTCTACGCTTCCCTCTCACCGGGGGGGGTTTGGCCGGCCGAGATCTTTTGTTCATCACAAAAACGGCGGCGATTAGGAATAACCCTTTTTTTTTTATAACGACATTTGATGGAAAGAGTTGCGACGGAGTATGGTGGTTACACGCCCTCCCCCATCTTGTGTGTATAGTACATGGCCCCTCATATTATGTGGCACGCGGGGCCTCCCCGGGGGATTCTACAAATGGGCACTGATTCGAAATATTACTCTTGGATATCACAACCTCGCCCTCGGGGAGCCCGTGACGCCCGCGCGAGGGCAACACCTTATTATGCGAGTGTTGGGGCCGGGTGTGGCGCGTTTCAACACCGGTTTAAGGGAGTTGAAACGCTGGAGGCCGCGGTGTTGGATTTTTCTGATAGCGTGTTCGATGTACTTCAAGGAAATCGGCGTAGTAATCGAGCATTCAATGACCTCATAATCTCACTGTTCACGCACCGCATTGACTAGACTCGTGGTGATTTGACAGACGGCCGTGAACATGCAGTAGACACTCCGACAGCCGTGATTAGTGTCGTCCCCCGAGCGCCGCCTCCGAGTCCCCGAGCCACCTAGTCTTCTGCACAGCCAACATCCTGCTTCTCCGGGGAAGCGTGAAGTTCGGGGACAGCCAACGGCGCAGCGTGTCAGGTTGTGTGTGAGGTCACCTGACGTGACACGGCGGGCTGAGCCTTTTTTTCCCTCTCTGTTTCTCTGGGGCAGCTCTCATCCTTACGTATCCGTCCATGATTGGTAGGCCAACCCCCAGCCTCCTAGGTAACCTTAGCAAAAGAAGCCCCGAAGTAACCTTGGTAAACAAGGAAATCTGCCTTGCTGGTGGGTTTCTTTTTTGCCTCCCGGTTCCCCCCTCCTATCTCTCCTCGCAAAAGGCCTCCCAGCACGTGGAGTTCGGGGAGGGTTCGAGATAGAGAAGGGGATTGGCCGGTCGGCCCTCTGGGCTTTCGGCGGCTTTCGCGAGTCCAAGTGGTTTTTAGTGTGGGTGCGCTGGGGAACGTAAATTGGGGAACAGGCGTGTCGTGTTTAGGCCCCTGACGATCATTCCTTTCGGGATTTTCCTCGTTACCTACTGCTTCTCTCGTGCGTGTCTGTTTTTTTTTGCGTGCGAGACGCGGTCGACTGACCAACCAGCCAACCCGACTAGATAGCCAAACCCGCTAGGCCAAACTAGCAAACGACTACCAGTAGCATCGCTCAGAGCAGACGCCCATCCTCGGCGCGATGAGGGGTTCTTGGCTTGGGGTGGCGTCTTTGAGCATATTGCAATCAAGCGATTGGGTTTCTTTCAAAAAGGAGCCTCCGGGTCAGCGAGCGGTGTGTCGGAGACGAGGGAAACACAATTCGAAAGAAGGTTGGAAGCTGTGGAGGGAGGGATGGACCCTGATGACCCCCGCCCATGCTTACCTTGGTCTGACGCCATTTCGTGCCCAAGCCCAGCCTTCGTTGGGCAATGGGATGGCGAAGGCTCGATGGCAGTCTGGCAGGTGGTCGGCAAATGATTCATGGCGTCGAATGAAATCCCATCTGAGCCCTACGCACCGCACTTCTATTCTTCTTCTGAGGCGTGTGTGGATTCAACTGCAACCTTGGGCTGGCCTCGGGAGTTACGGTAGCAGGTGGCTCTGGGCATGACAGCAGGGCTGCGGCCGGTGGAGTCGAGGTGTGGGAAATGTGTCGGTACTTCATGTCATTTTTTCTGGGCCTTGGTTTCTTGTCCGCTCTCGAGAGAATGACATAATACTCTCACTGCAAACTCCGGTACCGGGTTGGCCGTAAAAGTCGCGGACGCTGTTCCAAGTGCTGGGCTTCAAACCGATGATTTTTGGACCCTTGCTTGAGAGGACGACTTGGGGTCTCGAGGGTGCAGTGAAACCCATCTTCATACCGCTAGTCTCTAGAGGCCAGCATGCGGTCGCGGATACGATGCCATCGCGGGCAATAGTTTAATAAAGTGGAATGTCAAGAGAAGATCCGAGTCTGCGCACTAGCGTCCGAACCACTTGAAGAACAAGGCTTTATTTACTGTTTATCTTTCAGAGTGTAAATTTTTTTTTCAAAGACTGAAAAGCATTGTGCGTCCTGTATCCAACGCGGCACAGCTATAGACCAACATGTGTTCCAGTCCCCAAGTCCTCCTTGAGTCGCAGCTTGCAACTACATGTAAGTTCTGGCTCTATTGTCGCTCTCGATCAATAAGCTTGTTTCTATCGGAGCCTCCAAGTTGTCAAGTGCTTATTACCAAGGTCTTAACGACGTCTGCCGAAGTTGTGAAGCCTCTAAAGACTCGGGCTTTGGGCCAGCTGTAGTCCTATGCCTAATCAACGAAGCGACATTGATCAACTGCATCTGGGCCTACTCTATACGGTTAACTACACAGAAAGCTTCCTACTTTTTTTATGATAATACAAAAAGCGAGGAACAAACATGTTATGTTGGCTCCGAATCGTTTTAGCATGTTATGCCACTGAAGCTCGAGAAATCTTTACATTAATTAGTTAGGCCACACCGCTTCCCAAAGTAGGGGCAGGCCACCGCTCAGTTCGCAAGTTATGGCCATCTCAATCAACCAAATGAACGCTGTCTAATTCCAGGCTGAACGTCTTCTACTGCTTTCTTTTTCCCAAGATATTTGACCTGATGGCAGGAAAAAGTGCATCTGCATCTAAGGCTCGCACTCCTACCAAATTTGCCTGGCTGTGGTGTCGACCGAGCTTTTGCTTTTGCAATTGAAGTCTTGCTTCTTTAATTTACATTATTCTCAGAAGGCTTGAAATAGTGGACACAAATCAGAACCCAATTGGTGAACTGGGGTTATCAACGAGTGATTGGATTGCATCTCGCTTGTCGCAGCTGTCAAACTTGTTTCTTAGGTCCTTTGAGCCTTGCCTCCTTCTCCGCCTTCCACAAGGCATCAGACGCATAGAATTCGGCGTCTTCAGATACATCGTCGTGTCGGTGTGATGGCTGCATAATCTCTGGCCGGGAGTTGTCAGACGATTGTTTCTCTATCTCTGAAAGAACGTCCGATGCGTAAAAGATGTCCCCAGGGACATTGAGTTCTTCTACAGGTGGGAGTTTGCCTTGGCTGTCTGTTTGTCCCGGCTGCTGTTTGGTGAGGCGGTGACTCGGCTCACTCGGATGCAGATCATGCTGTGCCGTGTTCCAGCGTTAGCTCGTCTCTTACTGAGCTCTCGTCGACCAGTTGGTTCACAATCTGGGAGTTTAGAGGTCTTACGAACATTTGGGTGAATCCCTGAGTTTCTGAAGAACGAGAGAGCTAGAACGCAGACGATAACAAGAATCAAGAGCGTGCATCCGCCTGATCGTCGGGCCTTGGGTAGATTTGGATATTGGGTTCGATTCTGAAGGAGGGCGTTTTTTTCCATCGCAAATGGCATTTTCCAGATCCCAATATGAGTATGTATTTCAGGTTATCTTTTCGTTTGGCTGACGAACAGTGGTAAACTTGGGCTGAGCTGCTGTCGATGGGTCGCAATCGTTGTTGGGTTATTATCGTCAACAGTATGTGGGTGAAATATAAGTGAAGAAGGCGGTTAAGCCATACGCAGAAAAGGCTGAGCGGGTCATGCCGAGTTGTGCAAGCGCCGAAAGGAGCGCTCAGGATCAATATGGTCAGTTATCTTTTCGCTTGCCTGGTTGTTGTCACCCTGAGGTGGTGTGCATACCCTGGCAAGACCTAGCCTGAAAAGCTTCGTTTAAGCGCCAATGTCGACTCTCATAGGTTGCTCTACAACCTGGAACCAACATGACCATTTAGCATCCTTATCATAGGTCGGATGGCCCTAGTACTTGCATCACTATGTCGGGCCCTTGCCTAAACGAAGGCTCTTTCCGTACTGCAAGTGGGATCATTTCCCTTTCTAGACACCATCGTGGATCCAACAATCAACTGAACCTGGTTATGAATCAAAGCTGAAGCGCCCAACTGCTGTGCCGTAATGGCGTGTGCCTGCCGCCGACAGATGGCGTAGCATTGCAGAACGCCGCGTCTCTTTTCTTGCTGCTTCGCCTTCTTCTGGACTCCAAGACTTCCTTTCCAGCTTCTTGTTCGATTCTTCAGCCATAATCCTTGGTGCGTGATGGCAGCGTCTCCTACTGTAATAACGGCCAACGGCCGCCCGACAGTCTATTCTCCACTACCGACACCATGGCCGCAGAGTCGATCCTGCGCTTCACAAACATATCGTCAGTTGGATGCAGGCACCATACTAGCTTGGGATCCTTATTATGGAATGAACATCGACGACAGTGCGGCGGCGTGCTTCCCACCACAGGTTACGTCGTGGTGGTTCCAGACAGAGGACCAGACGACGAGCGTTGCGTTGGGCCCAACGTTTGCGTGCCCCGAATTGTACACGGCTGCGCAGACGCTACTCGAGGCCGGCGGCGTACAGCACGTGTATTGCTGCCCTTCGTATGTCGCCATCGTTCAATCCACTGTTCTTTCGATCTTGTTGCTAACGCGTTAGGGTAGAGAGTACACGTTCCATGTCGCACAGCCAACCAAGCCAGTATTCCCCTCTCAGTGTCTATCTACGGCAACAGCGGGCCAGACACTGTCCTACGAATCGTTGACAGTTTTGAGTGACACCTTGACGCACAAACCTGCTTCGACCGTGGTGTCATCAGAGAACGTGACTCTCTGGGCCGTTCCCGTCAATGGATTTAACTTTCCTGCGAGCTCGACCAGTGTCAGCAGCCCCGGCATTACCATCCCCCCAGCCACACAAACTGTTACGCAACCGGCCTCAACGAATACTGAAGTGGCCAGAGAGGCTGATAATGAGTCCTCCGGTACGCCTCTCGGGTTGACGGTGGGCGTGTCTGTTGGTGTTGTGCTAGGTGTTTTGGTATTGTGCGGCGGAGTGTTCCTCATGTGGAAGCGAAAGAGGAAAGCAAAGAAATCTGGCTCAGGAGAGCTAGAGGCAGCCTCTGTCCAGTACTGCCAGCCAGAATCATTCGAAGGTCGGAAATTCGAATTGCCAGGGCAGTCTGTTGAAGGACGAAAATACGAGTTATACGGCGATAACATCCACACACGACCAACAGTATACGAACTTCCAGGCAGTCGAGAAAATGGTTAATATCTTTTCTCGGGTGATCAGAGACGAAAAGAAGAGCCTTTAGCGGCCAGAGGACCACCACAGACTAGACACGGTAACTTATGTGAGCATGAGATGTATGTAGAGAAGCAAGCGAATGATATCCCCCAGTCTATGCACATGAATGATACTGTTATACAGAAGCGTAGCTACATCTGGCCAATTATATTTCGTTGAATGCTGCCGTAAATGATGCCCATTGTGATTTAGTTTGAGTTGCAGATGTTCAACATCCAATGATGGATAGTTGCAGCTTTCCAAGAGCTGGGTACTACGGAAGTAGTACGGGCAAGCATTCCAACGACGACATGGTAATTAAGCGGGCTATTTAATGGTACGCCAGCTAGAAATCAATTCCTTTCTTGCCCCTCTTGGTAGATTTTTGGTGGAGCGGCTTGGATCTCCAGTTCAATCATAAACCCAATTTATATCTATATTGAATGATGGTTGAAGAATACCGACAAATCCATAAGTATTTTTCCATCATCACATACTTTATTGAAGCATTAAAAATGGTGAGAGTTACGTAGAGAGCCTTTCACGCGGTACCAGATGCGCAGTTTTCAGTCAACATATTTCCTTCATAAGTTTGGGTTAGACAAATAACATTCCAATATATCATTCGCGTTAAACAAGCTACCCGGTATGACATCAGCTTCACACTGTCTTGGCGGACTCGCTGGGCAATGGCAAAGGTTGTGTAAGATGTACAGCACACTCTTCAATTGTGAGCGCCCCCGAAAACACCAGACTGTGCGTGGCCTGCATTACATACCACAGCAAACAACTCCATTGTATGCATGGCAATAGATCTTTGGGAGCCATGTTCTTTACTAACGCGATATTCTTTCATCTCGTATGCCACTCTTCTTTCCTTAACCTCTTTCTTTGCCTGACATCAAGCAAACGTAACGATATGCACAAAAATATCGAGATACTGGGTACGTCTGCAAAGTCAGGTACGCCCGCAAAGTCAAAACTTGCATTCTACATGCTAACGAAAGCGAAATCAAGTCTAAATTTTCCGAGTAACCCAGTTACTGCGAATAAGTTTTAGAGTCGTAATCAATGCCAACAATCAAGGTCGCTGTCTCCCCCAATCCTATAGCCTACACCATTCCCATCGACATTTTCATCCCCAAAGTGGTTCGTCGCGGGCCATCCCAGGCATGGCTCGAGGCATGGCCTGGGCCTGCGGCGCGGGGGGGACGTCGGACCTCTCAACTACCTCTCTTTTCGGGACGACGACCTTGGGACTCTCTTCAGGCTCGCAGATGTTGGTGTTGGGTTGGGGCTTATTCTTGCAGATGAGGCCACCGCAGCATGGCTTTGTGGTATCAGCGATACTGGTGAAGCAGAGTCCTGCAAGTTGACATCGTCAGCAAAATTCAATGATTGGAGCTGATACATATTCTGGACACTACTAACCTCCGCTGGCGATGCACTGCCTCTTCACCAGACCGGCATCGACACTAATGGCAGACACAGCGCTGATGATGGTAACAAGGGCGGTCAGTGTGAACTTCATTGTGAAGATAATGTGCGTTAGTATATATGTATGTATATACAATCAGTGAGTGTGCGTATGCGCCGCGGTGTGTTGCGTCTGTAGAATCTGGAATGAATGTGTTGGTGAAGAGAGGCAGTTTGTGATTGTTGAATGATGATGGTCTTGGTCCGAGGGTGTTCGGGATTCTGTTATATAGAGGTTGCTTTGATTTCCAATGACTCGGAATTTTATCCAGAGAAGCAATACTGGTCACAAATTAGTTATCAAGGCTGAGGCATGCCCCACTACATCAAATTACGATTACACCCAATCCATTCCGATCATCCGGTACCCCGGGCAGCGCTTTTGGGATGCTTCATCAGATGAGGAGCCAAAACGTATGCGTAAACCAGTTTGAGCTCGTTGTATCAAGTTGCAACAGAATGTCTGCAGGGTCACGCCCGCCTCATGCGGGCCCGAAGTTCGTCGCAACTGTCCGTCCCGTCTCAATGAGGTCTATAGACTTTGGGGTAAATAGCCACCCAAACACGTTGGTTCTTCAGATGGTTGGCGGAATTAGAGTCTATGTTAGGCGATGAGGATTCTAAACTGGAGGCTGCAAGGAGACAGATGTGGTTTCAGAGATGGGCCTGCTTGTCAGAAGCCATCCAATCGGGCTAAGGACGAGATAGAAAGCCGTTATATTTATCCATATTAAGCTGGGCGTCGTCTGGGATAAAGTTGAGACGAAATCCAGGCCACCGGAACGGCCGGACGGATTGGGAGTGCGACAGCCGAAGCTGACAAGGCTGTCGGTTCTGAAGTATTGATGGGATAATGCTCGTCAAGCCACCGGAAACTCCACGTGCAAAACCAATCAGAAGACAGTCTTACCAGAATTGCTGATAGACATATTTACAGGGGCATCCAGCCGTTCCAAGCATTTAGAGTTTTTCTCGCTGTAACGAAACCCATTCAGTGACATGGCTTGGCTTGCCTGGCTTCCTGTGACATAATGCCATATATCAGACGAATCTCTCACTAGTAACACCGGCCACGATTCGTGATATTTCCTAGAATTGCTGTGCGCTTGACTCAAAATACCATGAAAACACCAATAATAACCTATGGTTCTTGGATACTCAACCGAAGTTTCCCTTTCTACTTACTATGTTCACCTACGACTGTGCCCCTTCCGTGCGTCCATGACGGGTGCTTGCGTGGAATCCGTCTGAAGATCACCTCCATATGTTACCTCTATAAATACTCAAAGGCAAGGAAGACTGGTTAACTATCAAGATCGAATAGACAAGGCGCAACATCAATGGATCACTACTTAGAATAGAACACCAATCCTTTAGACAGAGATAACAGTCCGAAATCGCTCAGTGGGTAGTTTGAACTCGGTAGTTGTCCAAAAGGGGGAAAAAAAGGTTTAGAGAAAGTGTGCGCACCCCCCCTGGCTGGCCGCCGAGACTTCGAAGAAGATGAACGAAAGTGCGTCACCATAGCCACTAGCGTTCCAACAGAACCGGCTCCAGGTTTTGAACAAGGCCTACTTTCTTCGCCGGAAAGTACAGCACCAGAGCATTACCGTGAGGTTATGCTGGGTTGTACACCAGTTTGAGTGTGCTACAGACAACGATGGTTGTGAGACTTGTTTTGTGTCGCAAGACCGGTGGGTTGCATATCACCAAAGGACTGCTAGGTTCAGGAAGTTGAATTTGAAACCAAGCTTCTACACTACGGGGTTCTGTCAAGATAAAGTCTCAATTGTGGGAAATGTCGAAGCTGAGAGGGGCAGCTCTAAGAACCGATGAACTGGATCAGTGAATTACTACATCGGCCTTAGGTGGGTCAGAGCGTGGCTATTCGTCCCGTCGGAAAGACTTCCCTTAAAGGGAAAACCACTTGTAAGCAGCAAAACCTTATAAATCCCACCGGCCTGTCACGCTTGACAGCCGTGACAACCTGTGACAAGCTGATGCCGTAGGAAAAATAAACCCCTGTTAGACCATTCTTCATGTCCATAGAATCTCTCGACTAACATGCTCCTCAAGAAGAGATATCTTTGGCTTTGCAACCAATCTCAGCCCAACCAGAATAATTAAGTTGGTACAACATCAAATCAGGTAAAAATGGAAAGAGATCACCAATTCTTTCTGTGCTTGATCAAGCAATAAGACTTGCAGATTACAGCTGGTTAGGGCACCCAAGGAGGGATTGCTGGCAAGCGATGCTAAGCACACCAACGAGCGCAACGGTTGGAATGATGTTTGATATAATTTCTACAGGTAGTTATGCATTGTTTATAACGCTGATATGCCCCCTTCTTTCGTGTAGAGAAGTCTGGTAATTGCAAATGGCAGAAACACCGCCGCCCCAAACTAGCCCAAAACGCCAAACAGCACACGTACAGACTCTCCCTCTCACCCGTTGATGAACCCTATAGAGTACACGTCCTTATCCCTCCCTTCCTTCCCCTCCATCGGTTCATCTGCATCCTCTTCTTCCTTGTCTTGCTCGATCAACATGTCCAAGTCCCGATCCACGGCCGCCGCCTCCTCTGCCGTCTCTTCTGCCTCTGTTGCGTTGAGCAGCGCCTGGAAGTCCGTATGGTGTGGATGGTAGTGGTTGTACGGATCATCGTGGGACGTCGGCGGCGGGCCGATGATTTGTGGGTCAATAGGCTGGAAAGATTCATCTTGTAACATGGGATTGTGGTGCGGATGTCGAGGCAGAGGGGAAGCAGAGGGATCTCGGAGGGTGTGTGACGGCGGTATTGATGCGACTTCAGCGTATGGTGATGATCGTGGCGGGGACAGAGGAGGCAGGTGGTGATGCTGCAGGGCGAGGACGCGGTTTGCGGTGTTGACGTCTGCGGCAGAGGGGGGCGGCGTTGATGTAGAAGTATTCGTAAATGACGGATTCGAAAGTGAAGTATTTGAGATAGAAGTAGAAGTAGAAGTGTTGGCCGGGGAAGAGGCGACGGCAGCAGCCGCAGCCGCCACTGCAGCCGCCCTCCCCCTTGCACCCCCGTTGCCTCCGGGGGCAGGCATCTTGCCGAGCTCCTTGCATTCGGCGCAGTTCCTGATGACATCGCTCACCGTCTCCTTGATACGACTCCAATGGTACTTTTCAGCAATGGTGGCCGTCGTCTTGTTGATGCCACCGTGTTGGGCGACGTGGACCTCGCGGGCTATCTCGTACTGGCGGCGCGGGTCAGGTACGACCTCCTTGTCCTTGAGCATCAGGCGGTCGCCGTCAAGCAGCTTATAGTGGGTGGCGGCGCTCCGGAGCCTGCTTTTCTCGGCGCGGTCAGCCCCGGCGGGATACTTGCCGTATTTGAGGTAGAACTTGATCTTGTCGAAACGCTCTTCACTCACGAGTTCCTCCGATTCGCCGGGTATGAGGTCGCGGCCGTAAATGATGGCGTCAATGAGCTGGCCCGGGTGCGACTTTAGGTTGCCGCAGCCCTTGACGCGGCCGATACGCTTGAAGCCCAGTGCGTCCCAAATCTTGCACGAAGCAACGTTGGTCTCGTAGACGAGATTGAAAACGGAGTAAGTGTAGCCTAGCTTGGGTGCCCAGTCGATGTAGCATTCACCCATCAGACGGCCCACACCACGGTTACGCGAGGCGTCGGTGACGAGGAAGCCCGCGTTGCACACATGGCTGCTGCGGCCGGGGTAGTTGGGCTTGATGTAGAAGCTGCCCAGGCACTCTCGAGACCAGTCCATGTCGTCGGCGAGATCGGTGCGCTCGATGTTGCCGAGCAGCATGATGGCGCCGAAGTTCTGGAACCAGTAGGCGCCAAACTTGTCGGCCGGCATGGGATCCATCATCGGGTACGTATCGCCGCCCTCGATTTCCTTGTTGAGTTGGTCGCTGAGGTAGCGCACGAGGGATTGAGGCACCTCATGTTGCGATGCAAATGGGATAATGGTTGCGATTGTCTGACGATCCCGGAGTGTCACTTGACGCGGGACGATGTCAACCGGCAGCTCAGGCTTGTTCGGGTCCGGAAACGGCGGCGCCCCGGAGACACGGTAAATAGTGGGGCTCGCCGGGTCATCCAGCATGGCCGGCATCTTGCGCTGATTCGACGGAGGATCGGCACCGCAGGGGCCTCCTCAAGTGTAAGCGCCGGGCGAGATGAAGAGGGGTAGCTGCTGCCGTCTGCGCCGAGTTTGGCTCTACCAACTTGGTGTCCGATTAAGAGTTAGTCAACATTTCACATGGTATAGCAAAAACAGAGCAGCAGTCGGCGGGGAGCGCATAAGATTCGCGCGCGCGCACAGTCCCCTTCCGTCTCCGACCTCTTCTTGGTATCTGATATTTTGGGGACGGAGAAGGGGAGTATGCAGGTCTTGATTTGTAAGGAAAGGCTGCAAGTAAGCCTACCGAGTCTGGTCTGACGGTCAAGGTCACCCCCCAACTGGCTAAAGAGAGAGACAACTCTCCGTCGGCCAAAATGCCGAAATGGGTGTCAAACTGCAAATGAAAGCGCCTGGTGGTGGCTTGCGCTGCACTTGGTTATGATCGGAACTGGCACCGCCCTCCGTTTAGCTTTGCGATGACACCACTACACCATGCACGAATGCCTGACCTTGGCGGGGTGTGGGAAAACGGAAGGGAGCTGCTGGTGCTATGCTGTTGCGTGTGCCGTGCTGAAATGTTCGTTGGTGATGGTTTCTAGACATCAGGGAGGGGAAATGCGCAGGTGCGAAGTTTTCAACATGGGCTGGTGGGGGTGGTGTGGTTTAGTTAAGCGTGCTGAGCCACCTTAGCGGCCCACGTGGGCGCTGGCAAGCCTCGTTGTGGCTCGTGAGGGCATGGAAAGTCAGCTCAGACGACAACCTTGCCTGCCTTCCACCAGTACCATTCTTGCTTCTCAAGATAATTCTAAGGAAGAATTTCTGAAACGACACGGCATCCGTCCATTTAAGGGCTTAGTTCCGAAATAGTTGTTCTGTGGGCTTCCGACGGCTGGAGGATCGCCGCTTCTGGGAACCTTCAGGCGTGTGGGTCATGAGCCGTGAGAGCATAAGTAACATCAACCAGAAGCTTCTCGACCAACTAGCATCCTCCCCATTCCCTCCCCGCATCTTTTCTTCCAACATCTGACAGATCAACGCCAAATTATACTGCTATCGCTATCTCCGCAATGGAAGGCCGCCCAAAAGACGTGCATACAAAGCACCTTACAGAGACTGACCGTATACGCATCCGTACCCTATACTTTGATGCGTTCATGCCCCAAAAGGCCATTGCAAAGAAAACCGGCTATACCATTAACCAAGTACGCTACGCAATCCGAGCTGACTCGACTGCTGTCAAGCCACGCCCTGGGCGTCCACGAAGACTGAGCAAGGACGAAGAAAAGCACACATACAAGTAAGTTACTTCTTCTTACCAAGGCCGCCTGTTCTTCCTCTCACTATGTCGAATCTTACCGAGTGCCAATGGGGCTCACTGAAGAAAGTTCTGTAAGTGACTCGAGTACTATATGCTACGGTTACTTTTGTTTACTGTACTTCGACAGCAGCAAAGATGTCTGAACTCGACTGGTGTTACTCCACACTGCTTGTTGGAACACTCGCCCATTGGCACTCGATGAGATATTTCTCAATGTGGAGTACAGAGCCTCACTATGTCTATGAATATATATATACATATATGTATGTACAAGAAACGGCTGACATTTGTTGTAGAGTACCTCGCTCAGATGTAAACGATCCGAGCAAGATAACCTACACATGAGTGACAGCAAGACACCACTATAAGCAGTAGCATATTTAACGCGCCGCAGTGAAGAGCTAGAGCGAAAGTGTACTCCGTAAACGAGGCTGCATATTCTGATGTTTCTTTTTTACCAGTACAGAAGGCCTAGGGATATGTAAGGACTGTGTCTTTATTCCCATATCATCCGTCTTGAGTCTGAAACTACCCCAAGGGCAAAGTCCCTCCCATTTGTCATTGTCGAGACGACACCGATGCTGCTATATATCTCTCGGACGCCCGAGCCCGATGTTGCTCGATAGCTCTAGTACGTTGAGCCCTCTGCTCGATCCCAGGACATACGCAACCAAGGGCCATCATGACACAAGAGCTCCCCTGATGTAGTGACAAAACACCCGCAGACAGCAAGGTGCCGATTCTATAAATACTGGTACATGTTCATACAACGGTGTATCTAGTACAAAGAGGGTTGCCTCTCGTCACGTCTCCCAATTTTTCTTTTTTTCCAGATATTCCTTTTCCCGGAGACGAAGACGATGCCTTCCCCTCCATCCAATCCCCCCAGACCACGCACATATCGTCCGCCACGCCAGCCTTCCCCCTTCTACCCTTAGTCGACCTCGCCGTCAACAGCCTTGGTCCGCTCCACCTGCAGCATCTCCAACAGCTGCTGCTCGCCGCTGCCGCCGTTTTCCGCCTCGCCTGCGTTGTCGCGCTCCCACCGCTTGATCTCCTGCTCGTACCGCTTGATCTCGTTCTTCATGTACCGCCCCGTCTCGGCGGGCGTCTGCCACGCGACCACGCCGTTCTCCGCGTCCGCGAGGCGCCGCTTCTGGCCCTGCTCGCCCGCGCGTCCGAGGACGCCTCCGATGACGGCAACGGATCGGTAGCTGTTGGGGTACATTCAGTCAGCCATTGCGTCCTACGACAAGTATCAAATCAGGGGATATCAAGACGTACCTGTCGTCGTTGGCCGGGATGGTGTACGTCACCCAGTCCGGGTTCGCGTCCGTGTCAATGATGCCAATCGTCGGCACGTTGGTCAGGCCGCACTCGTACAGCATGGTGTAGTTCTCGCGCGGGTTCAGGCACACCACCAGGTCCGGCACCAGCGGCCGGCCCGTCCTCTCGAGCCTCTCGAACCCGTCCAGCGTCGCGTCCTTCTCGTCGACGACCTTGACCTCCTTGCCGGGGTTGATCATGTCGCGGTTCGTAATGTTGCCCGGCGTCCACTTGGTGAAGAGGTGGCACCCGCCCGCCAGCTTGGCCGCCTTGGTGACGATCTCCATCTGCCCCTTGCGCGTGCCGACGAACAGGATCAGGCCGCCGCGGTACGCAACCTCCTCGACGACCCGCGCGGCGCGGCGCAGGTGCGCGGCCGTCGTCTCGAGGGAAATGATGTGGATGCCCTGCCTGACGCCGTAAATGTACCGCGCGTTCGCCGGGTTCCACAGGGACGTGTGGTGGCCCATGTGCGTCTGCGAGGCCATCAGGAGCTCGAGCGTAATGTCCTTGGGCGCGGGCGGGTCGTTGATGAGCGCCGAGGGCACGTAGGGGCGCTCGACGACGGAGCCAATGTGCGCCGTCGCCTTCTGCACGCGGCGGAACCCGTCGTACGCCTTGCGGACGGCCTTGCCCTCCTGGATCTGGCGTTGCCGCACCTCACGCGGGTCCTCGGGGATCTGGCTGAGGGCTGCGGCCTCGTTGAAGCTCTCGAGCTGTTCGGGGGTCACGCCGACGAGGGAGGAGGTGGTGATGGCGCGGTGGCATGATCGGACGGCGGCCGGCGCCGCGAGGGCTCTGCGGCCTGCACGGGGGAGGGCGGTCAGCATGGTGTCAATTGATCGAGGACCATGAAGAAACATACCATGCCGGCTGACTATACTTCTGACAATCATTTCTTGTCGGCTGCGGGCGTGATGCGGGTGCGTGGTTGCGCGCTGCAGGTCGTCGGGAACAATTTTTGGAGCTTTCGGGGGAGCTGGACGGAATTCTCCGCCACGCCCCCTGCTCCAGCGATTAGGTAAGCTAGTATTTGACAGCATCACTTACAATGAATGCAATGGACGAGAGACAATTCTGCGTGCATGCATGGGATTTCATAAATTTAGAAAATTACGCCTTCATTTTGGTCGCTGAACTCTTGAAGAAATTGAGAAACGTCTTGCAAAACGACGATTTGCGGTGGATTAATTAACGTCGGGGTACTCAGTCTAGTAAAGACAACAATACTCGATACATATCTACAATGCTTTGCCAAGGACTCTCGTAAAGTCGTAATTGAGATCCTCCCCTTCCAGTGTCCCTCGGTCTCTACAGATGCCTTACCTACTGGTCATGCGCGAGATGGTAAAGACACCGACAATAACAACCGCTAACGTCACAATGGCACCGGGAAGCAACAGCTCGTTGGGGACGCCGGCGATAACCTGGTCCGGCTCGGGTGCGTGCTTCGCGCGGCGCGACCGACGGACGTGGGACACGTCGTCGTCCTCATCCTCCGCCTCGTCATCCTCGTCGTCGTAGGCTCGTCTCCGGCGCAGGTCGGGGGTGGCAGAAATAGGGGGAGTGGGAAGGGCGACCGGCTCAATGGTCGGGGGAGCAGCCGAGACGGGGGGCTTCTCGGGGTCGTGAACGAAGAGGTCGACCTTTTCTCTGTGGCCTTGGCGGGCAAGCAGGATGGACTCGAGGAGATCGTTGTCCGTCGTGATCGAGACGGAGTCGCCCTCGTCGTCAAGGTAGCTGAGCGCGAAACCACCCGAGATCTTTCCTTCCTCGACCGTGGGAGCGCCACCGATAGCATCCACCTCGCTCCCGAGCTTGGCAAGCACGTTGGTGACCATGGCGGCGATGCCTTGGGAGGCGATAACCTGCAAACGGTGCACACGTCCGGACGGGGCCTTGAACTTGAAGGGGAACGGCAGCTCGGCGGGGGACTGTTGGACCGGGCTGTGGCCGGTGACGGCTGAACGCGGGGGCGACTCGAGGCCGACGTGGGAGGCAGAGTCGCCGGGGGCAACGCTGTCGCCGATGCGCTCGCGGGTGAGGTCGGGGGACATGATGCGAGAGCCGAGATTTGTGTGATGGGTGTGGCTGCCCTCGCCAGACATCATCGATTCCGTGCCGTCATCCAGGGAGAGCCAGAACTTGTTCCACGCGGGGCCTTCGCTGTCGCCGGTGGACATGGTGTTGATCTGCTCGAGGGTGGCGTAGGTAAGCTTGAGGACGTCGACCATGCCGACGATCTCGCCGCCATCGTTCATGACGGGGAGGTTGAGGTAGTGGCCGTCTGTGGCGGGGTTAGCTGGTGTTTCTCCGTGCTCGTCTCGAGCAACACTTACCGTGCATCTTGCGCAGGGCAGCCTGGATGCTCATGTCCATGGGAGCAAAGTCGGGGTGAGGCGTCATGACGCGGACAACGCTGCAGGTGGCGGGGTCCAGACCAGGGGCAATGACACGCAGGACGACGTCCTTGCTGGTAAAGATACCAGTGATGGCACCCTGGTCCTGCACCAGGACGGCGGTCGTACGGTTCTCCTTCATCATCTGCGCGGCCTCCTTGACCGAGGTCCTCACGCTAACCGTCGTCGGGGGCGTCCGTCGAGGACGGACTCCAAAGTCGGGCCCGACATCTTGGAGCGCAGAGCCTCGACGTACTGGATGATCTGCTGGGGCTGGCTCGTGCCGAGCTCGGACTGGACACCCTCGAGGGCGTCGTAGAGGCGTCTCGAGGACGAGTAGGCGCGTTCCAGCTTCTCCATGGCGTCGTAGAAGCACTTTGTGATGTCGAGAATACCCGAAATGTCCTGGTTCTCGTCCATAACGGGCAAGTGACGGAAACCCTTGCGGACCATGAGATCGAGGGCGTCGGTGGCGCTCGTGTCGGTGCGCGCGCAGAGGGGGTTCTTGGTCATGATCTCGGCGATGGTGATGTGGCTCGGCTTTTGACCGGCTCCGACGACGCGGAAGGCCAGATCCTTGGCGGTGAAGATACCGGCGATGCGGTCGTCGTCGTCGGTGACGAGGACGCAGTCCTCGCGCTTCGCGGCCATGAGCTGGGCGGCCTCGGCGACGGTGGTGCCGGGCTTGATCTGCAGGGCCTGGCTCGGCTTCAGGGCGAGGACGGTGCCCGGAGGGGCCTTGCGCGAGTGACGGGCTCGGCTCGTGAGGTGCTTCTTCTTGGAGAGATCGCTCTCCATCTTCTTGCGGATCGCCTTGACGTAGTAGTCAGTATCCATCGTGTCGAGCAGTCTGGCTCTTTCGAGCTCGCCGTAGGTGAGTCTGCCCATTGGGTGGAGGAAGATCGGGTGGGTTCTGGGAGTCGACGGGAGAGGCGATTGTCACGATGCAGACTCGACGGCAGCAAAGATGGGCAGACAGTGTTTCCGAATCCCAAGAAGTCGGGACGGAGGGAGCAAGAGGCAATCATCGTGGGGTCAATAGCAGAAAAAGGGATCATACCTCATCTCTCTTGGTCTGCTTCTGACGGCTGGCGCTGACTCCCGATCCACCAACTTCGCTCTGAGTAGCCTGGGTCTCTAGAACTGGGCGAGGAATGCCGGAGGAGGGGCCAGGGCAGCAGAGCCTGTGACCGAGGGGCTCTGAGTGAAGGGGATGCCTCCACGGGCCTGGCCGCGATTGGGCGTGCCTCTAAGGGTGTTGCCTGACATTGCATGAACTTGCCAGATTGCGATATGAGAGGTGTTGATGCGAGGATGCTATTTTTTTGCCCTCTGGTTGGGGGAGAGTGGGTGCCGAGGGCGACGCGTGCGAGAGTCGGAGAATCGGAGTCGGGGGTGTCAATAAAGGTAAATTGTCGCTGGCTGCTCCAAGTTTTGCAGGGCGATGGGGGAGAGGGAGGGAGAGAGAGATGTAGGTTTGGAAGAGTAACAAAGAAGGTGCAACAAAGAATCGGACGGGAGACAAAAAGGTGTATCCAATGTTATCTGCAGTCTGCTATCGTATCTTCCGAAAAAGCTGCACCGCAAGAAAGCCGTTGCAGAAAAAGCTGGAATGCTTGCCTCGGGTGCTGAGGCCAAGATAATATTAACTGACGGACAGGAGATGGTCGAGGAAAAGCCTCTGGGTCGGGGCCGGGTCAGTTATTTCCAGGTCCAAGGCCAGCCCAGTCCAGTCCGGTCCAGCAGCTGGTACGGTCCCCGGTCTGTCTGCTGTCTGCTGTCCGCGGTCATGGGGGCCGAGATTAGGGGGGGTGGATTATGTTTCTTAGTGCTGCACGCTGCACATTGTACGCTGCACCCGCTGGATGCACTGCACAAGGCCACCAGTCAGTCCAGTGAGTGAGTGCAATTGTCACTACTGAAGCATAGACATGCCCAGTGGACAGCTGGAACAAGACCAAAGAGAAAGAAAAAAAAGATACCCCGGTTGTCAAGGTGACAGGGGATTGCGATGCACGGGCCACTATCGGCACCTGCAGACTGCAGTTGCGTTTATTTTCATCCACACTCCAATTCACCGACCGTCCATCTACCAATAGTTCTTCGTGTCTGGCTGGAAGCCTCCACTCTGTCGCTCCCTGAAGCTCCCGAGGCCGTGTGATCTGTAACCCGAGACTTCGTCCGCCTTTTTTCCATCCTCGGTGTGACTTCATTTCTATACCTGTATGTGCTACAGAGTGGTTGGGCTGTCAATGCCAAAGATGAGAGACTCGCTCGATTCCACAGTCACTGCACCCGTCCTTCATCTGGTCTCGGCTCTGGCAGAAAAACTCAATTGCCACAAAAACTCGAAACAAACAAACAAAAGTCCAGGCAAGATCCTCTATGTGTGTACCTACCTACACGCGTGGGAGAAAAGACCCTTGCATGAACCCAACCCGGCGGCGGTGAATAACAGCCTCGAATAAGACAGCTGAACCCTGTCGAGTCAAGATGCATGTCGTCCGATGTCGAGAGCCACTGTTTCCTCCCAACTCTCTCTTTCTCTCTCTCTCTCTCTCTCTCTCTCTCTCGCCAGCGTCGTCTCCCACAGAACTGCTTTCCGCCAGTTGTCGCCGCCGGATTACATACTCGCACCAGACCACATCGTCGTCGACTGATTCTTGCACCACCGCCTCTCGTTTGTTTCTCCGGGTCGGCCCCAGCCAACGTCGCTTCCCCAAAATCGTACATAAAATTGCAAAACATCCTATGCATCCTATGCCTGGGCCCTTACATAGTACTCCCACCACCAATTCCGACCCGAAAGGGCGGGTCTGGTCGTCCCCTTTTTTTTAGCCTCACCTGAGAAGCCAATATCGCCTGACTCTTTTTTTCTAATTGACCTGCCTGGCAGATCACACCGTGCGTGAAAATTTGCTTCGAGATCCAACTCGCGTCCCGAGGCATCGCGTCCCAAAGTATCACGTCTCAAAGTATCGCGTCCCAGGGTATCGCGTCCCATCTCGTGTACCCGTCTCTTCGTCGCTACGTACCCGCGCTCTGCAGCCCAAGACGCCGGCTTTCGCGAACCCGGACTTCCCGTGGTTGCTGATCCGGCCCGAAATCCCATCGGGTCCGAGATGCTGCTATCGGGATCCGCCACTCCATTTCCGCATTCTTTGGGACAATTTAATAACATGTCTGCGGATACGTGCAACAGACGCCGCTACTCTTGTTTGTACGACGTTGAAGCTTTGATTTCTTTTTACTTAATATTTGATCCCTCAACCATCTGCTGTCACTATTCTATGATCATCGAACCCGTGCTGCAGATCGGCACTTCTTCTCGTTATAATCAAACCTTGATATCATGTCATTTCCAGCTAAACATTTTCTAGTCGCTATCCTTCCCAACGTGAACTGCCTCCTTGGAGACGGCACATGGGCGCAGTTCTGATTATCAAATGTAACGATGATCCTTGGCTGCCCCAACCCATTAGGTGCTAGAACTTGTGCCCCGTCACCACGTGCACTAGCTGGAAATCCATCAGCATCTCCTTCGATTCCTTCAATCCCACGATGCCGATGACTAAACCTCCATTAGACGATATGTACTTCCCTCCCTGCATAGGGTCTTGTGGGCTTGTGAGATCGCCAACATCTCTGCTTCACGGTGCAATTCTCCCTCACAAGCTCGACGTGTTCCATAAATCGGGCTATAAAGTTGACGCGGCAGGCGGGTTAATGTGCGAGGATGGCGCTATGATGGTGCATTCCATGGTCT
This sequence comes from Colletotrichum spaethianum, assembly GCF_022836535.1. Lineage (NCBI taxonomy): Eukaryota > Fungi > Ascomycota > Sordariomycetes > Glomerellales > Glomerellaceae > Colletotrichum > Colletotrichum spaethianum. Next base: position 660,511 of record NW_026054777.1, on the reverse strand, counting down.
TCTTGCACAGGAAGGATTGGAGAGAACGCAAAGGGGAAAGCATCAGCTTACATGGCGCGACAGCAGCGACAAACATGGTATCCCTCCTGTCTCTGGAGGTCCCTGAAGCAAGCACATCATGACATGCACCTGCAGCTGCGCCCAACACTTCACAGCCAGAAGCCACATCGTTGCTGTCGTTGCCCTCACATAGAAATCTCTTGGTGTTTTCTTCATCCCGGGATATCCAAATCCCGCTCCTACAGACGGGCAGGTCTTTCACCCTCCCTCAAGTACTAGGCAAAACTCTCGCTGCCCCGCCGAACTTGCGTCAACGATGCCCTTCCTAAATAATGCGAGGATGCGTAAGCTCGGCCTCCCGAACATCTGTGAGGAGGAACAAGTGAAGGCTCGGGATCGTTGTGTCGGGAGAGGTGGAATAGGGCCTAGGAAGAGGCCTAGCGAATGATGTCTTGAGGAGAACGGGCTGGTCTCGCAGAGGCCTGGGTCCAGAGTATTTCCCTAGGAATGAGCGTGTAAAGAGGCGGGAAGTTGCGACTGCTTGGTGTTGCAACAAATATCCATCCTGGTCCATGAGTCGCAATACATGACGTACCCGAAGAATCAACATGGACAAGAAATCATGATACCCGTCACGCCTCGGCCACGGTGTTCGTGGTCGGCTCTCATTTTACATATACAAGGATCCAAGAAAAGATGGGATCTTTTAATAGTGAACGGGCCAAACATGCAGCTGCACGTCCAGATCTCGTTTCCTCGTCGCACTGCAGATCTTCACTCGCACTCCCCTCGGCGCTAATGCCGAGAGGTGATAGCAAGCGAGGCCTAACCAAGAGGGCCTCGACCTGCATGATCGCCGGGACCTCCCGCAGCGCGCCCAAAGCGGTGAGTTGAGCTCTGATTAGTCTTGATTGTGGGCTTGTCGGCCGAGCCGTCAGATTCCAAGTCGCCTTTCGGAACGAAAACCTAACAAATAATGATAATAGACATACCATGATGCTCGTCCAGGTCTCGTGTCATCCAACGACCTTCATCGCTCCATCTCTGGAAGCTCCTCGTTTAAGAACAGTCGACCCGTCCATCCAAGCTTCCACATTGAGTATCATGTTTGTCGATTATTCTCCTCGAAGTCCGGTACTCGACACGTCACCGCACAGCTTCAGGCTTACTGCATCACACTCGATACTTGTCGAAGCGGTCTTGCCGTATGGTCAGCTAGCGCTGCCAATGTCCGAGATGCTGGATCTGGACCTAGCTCTGCCTTGCAGACTTGGCGTCCCTGCGATTGCAAAGTTCTTTAAGCGCCTTTCGTGAAAACCGCTCCCTTGGGAAAAAATCGGACGACGCATTCACGGTCAGATCGTATCCCGGTTCATGGTCAAGGCCTTCAGTCTTTGGCACGTATCGCCCACGGACGCCGCCTAATCCTCTGGTGTATAAGAAATAAGATATTTGATCGTAGAGATCGGCCAAACTCTTGCGCAGGTTAAGATGCTGGCTGACAGATCCTCCATAGCTAATACGTCGTCCGAGGTAGACTTTTCTTGTAAGGAGTGCAGGGCAGCTGCCTCCAAGACGTTGGATGTTCGCCTCTTGACGATCTCATCAATCATGCTGGTACGACCTTTTACTCTTGCTGCCGGTCAACGCTGATACCTGAGAGGATCTGACTCTCTGGTTGGGCAGCGAAGGAGGAAGTGAGATGTTCAGTGGCTCGTATATAAGGTGGGAGGGGAAGCCAATTGAACCGTGCTTACGATCTTTCTAGCTTGGAAGACAAGTGGCACTGGAATCTAGAAGCCGGCCTTAGACAGCACGGCTTGGGGTGTGCAGTCTCGGAAAGGTACCAAGGCAGGTTGTGTGTACAGACAAGACGTTGTCGCAGTATTGGCGAAGTCCATCTCTGGCCAGGTGGACGAAGATTTGGCAATGAACGAGATTGGAGTGTAAAAGGAAAATAGCGAAAGTGTAAACGACCGAACGAACGACTAAAGGAGATGATGATTGTCGTGTAGTCTCTTCCTTTGGAACCATTTTTGTCTTACATAAAGATACCTAGTATTGGGCGTTGGGAGGCGGGCGAGGGCGGGTGAAACATTGACTTGACCGTGTGGCTGTACCAATGCACGCCGGCAAGCTGTGGTGCGCCGTCGGTACCGTGTGGTTGGCGGCGATGGTGAGGTGAGACGGCGCCAGCAGACGACGGTGTGCGTTGAAGGGAGGGAGATGGGCAGCACCGCTGGTCGTCCTCCACAAGTCCGGTTGCCAGGGTTGTGCGATCGGTGATCGAATCGAACTGGTGTATGGATGGCACTGCGGGACGTGTTGGATGGGACCGACCGGGAGCACGTCCTTGATTCGGGTCTTGACTGCGGAGACGGGATTTATTTTTCTGATCCCTGAGGTGGGCGAGTGGATGTTTTTGTTTCTGTGCCCACTTTGCCCAGGTCAGATAGCGACAACAACGACGACGACACGACGACATTGTTGCGGTGTAAGCGCATTCGAGACTGCCGGTATTGGGTATCGAGGGCCGACGTGGACGAATGCCACACCAAACTCTGACCACGGAGACCGGGTCCGTTAATGGATGCATCGACTGACTGTTCGTCCGGCATCCGAGCACCCCCAGCAGACGAAAAGGGAAAATCGAGTTTTCGGCAGCAGCAACAAGAAGGTCGAAGTCACAGAAACCTGGCCCATGATGCGACCACGCCAGGAACGGCAGGGAGCAGGGCCAGCGGTCCTTGTCCTAAGACGACATGTTTTAAAGTGTGGTGATGATGAGGTGGAGGGCCAGGGAGGAGAGCCAGGCGTAGGAACCCACAATGACGGGATCTATCCTGGGCGTATCTCAGACTGTGAGGAGGAGGAGGAGGAGTCGGCGGCTTATACGATGTACCATAGTACGCACTTTACATGGTAGAGGTTTGCAGAGCAGAGCAGAGCAGAAGCGAAGAGTGAGACAAGGCAAGGCGTGGGAGGACAAGAGATGTGGAGTGGGAGAGGTACCCACCCACCTGCAGGGTACGTACCTCCCTCTTTAGCGTAGCGCCGTCGTTGGCTGTTGCGCTGCCCGCTGCGGCCGCGAACAAGCTGGAGCTGCAGCTGCAGCTACAGGCGCAAAGTGCAGGCGCGAAGGCCGTTGCTGTGGTGACCATGTCAACAAAGCCCATGACGCCTTGGTAACCAGCGCCAGCCCATCGCATCGTCTGGAGTGAGATGGTTTCCTCAGTTACAGCACTTGGAACTCCCCCTCCACCTTTTTCAGCCCAGGCTTCACCTCCCCTCCCCTTGCGTCGTCGCTTGGTCTGTGTCTGTTTGACTACCGTCGTCGTCCTCCTCTCCCTCGTCCTACTACTACTACCTACCCACCCCGTTCGTCTCCAGAGTGGAATCTTGAATTTCCTCCCCTCCCCTCCCGTCAAATCCACTACTGCAGGAAGACAACCTCTACCAGTCCATCGCGACTACACCACACTCACCTACATCTCCTCCTCCGTCTACCACGAACCACCACAACCTCCACTGCTGCTCAAGAAGATCTAAAAGAACTTCTTGCATACCTGACAAACGTTGCCCGTTGCCATTGACAAATTTACCTTTGCCTAGGTAGAGAGCACGCTCTCGAAGCTCTCCTAACTTTCTCACCTCGCCTGAACAGGCGTACAGACCAGATATCATCTGTTTAACCCGCGAAGTCGACCTCGACTGAGCACAACTCCCCCTTCCCCCCTTAGCCCGGCAGCTCTGCTTGCACTGCGTGAGGTGAGTCGCCGCCGCCTACTACTTGCCATCCCATGCGACGCGCTCCGTCGCAATGCCCGGCTCCAGTGCTAACTTACACGACGCAGTTTCGGACCCATAGGTTCCCTTGACAATAACCGACCGACGACAATTCCTTCCGGACTCGACCTTGCGACACAATGCTGTCCAATAACCCCCCAACCAACCAACTTCATGCCCGTCACAGAGCGCACCGACGCCAGAATTCGACACCGACGGCATTCGAAGCAGTGAAGATCCAGCCCTTGCCCCAAAATGTCCAGCGTCAACGAGCTCTCGGCCACCGCCGAGGCCTCAGCCTGGACACAAGACGGCAGGACTTTGCTACGGTAAGTATGACTACTAACACAGGACTAGCACAACCGCAGCATGTACTGCGAGAAGCGCAGCAGCAACGCATCCAAGCACGCCCGGGCCCCCGCCAGCAAGCACACCTTCGACAACACTCACAACAACAGATTCACCAACAGCAGCAAATGTTCATGGCCGCCGGCGACCATGAAAACTACCTCATGTCCCCCCATGGGACGCCCCACGCCCAGCGCTTCGACTCCTCGTGCTTTGATTCGTCCCCCATACAGTACAACCAGTATGGCAACCAGATGAACGGCATGATGGCCAAGAACCAGCACGCCTACGCCGGCAACATGGCCGGTAACAAGGACTTTGAACTCTTTGCGTCTGACAGCGCCCTCTCGACCCCTTCGTTCATGAACTTTGGCGACGCTCCCGGAACCCCACAGGGCTGGATCTCTGAGGGCGAAACCTCTAGCACGAGGCGCTCCTCGAGGAGGATCAGCAACGGCATCATGGACAGAGTCAGCAAGTTCGAGACGATGGGCATGGAGATGCAAAGACCAACCACGCCACCTCATCAGGATGCAACAAGTATGTCGACCCGAAATCCACCACTTTTCAGTCACTTACACGAACCAGACTACTTCCCCCCTACCCCCATGGAGACCCCCCACGACAGGGCTGTCAAGCACGAGCCCATGTCTGCGAGGCCGACTCGGTTCGCTGAGGGTTATGATGAGTCGATGGAGGAGACGCTGAAGCCCGTGAGGCGGACGAACCAGCGCGCCCAGAACATCTTTGAGGAGTTGCGGAGACAGTCCGAGGAGAACGTCATGCCCGGATCTCAGCAGCCTTCCCAGATGGCCGACGGTCTCTACGACCACGTGGTGCCCACGCCGGATTTTATGAACATGAACAACTTCAACAACGAGTTCATGAAGATCCAGGGTGGCTACGACGGCCTCTCGGACGATGTGCAGGTCCACTCCGACATGTCCCAGCAATCGACTCCCCATACGCCTCTCATGAACTATCACAGCGCATTCGACAACAGGCCCGATCTCCACCACCCCAATATGACCGTCGGCTCTGTCTCTCCTAGCAGATCCTTCGACGACAGATCTTTCGATGAATCCCGCCGCTCTTCGCCCCATCGTCGCACCGAGTCTCTTGCCAGCATTGCCAGCGCCGCCAGCATCGCGAGCATCAACATTGAAGAGACCAAGACTGAGACCGGTGTCACGCTCGATGAGATTGCCATGTACATTACAGGACCCGACCCCAACGACGGCAAGTGGACTTGCGTATACGAGGACTGCGGCAAGAAGTTTGGCCGCAAGGAGAACATCAAGTCCCACGTCCAGACGCACCTCAACGACCGACAGTACCAGTGCCCTACTTGCAAGAAGTGCTTCGTTCGCCAGCACGATCTGAAGCGCCACGCCAAGATTCACACCGGCATCAAGCCCTACCCTTGCGAATGCGGTAACAGCTTTGCCCGCCATGACGCCCTTACCCGTCATCGCCAGCGCGGCATGTGCATTGGAGCCTTTGATGGCATCGTCAAGAAGGTTGTCAAGCGCGGTCGCCCCCGCAAGCACCGTCCCGAGATGGACGAGCGCGTCAACAAGTCGACTCGCACCAGGACCAAGAACAAGTCTACCACTTCCACTTCGTCGCAATCCGGCTACTCGGACAGCTCCGCGGCCAACTCGCCCGAGAACGACTTCAACATGATGTCGGACGACCAATTCGAAATGGGCGGCATCAGCATCGAGCGACGAGGAATTGACATGCCCCTTCAAATTACTACGGTCTCATCCGCACCCATGCCTTCGTCGCCTCCCCGTATTCACAGGGAATTGCGCGAATTGCATGTGGAACCATCACCGGCCGCGAGCCACAATTCCGGATACGTGTCGCCCGAGGCCCTCATGGAGGCACCCATCTCGTTGCCCCAGCAACCCGAATCGCCAGCCAAGAGCGAGTACAACACCCCGCCGGAACTTTCCCAGTCATCGTCCCCGCCGCCCAATCAGTTCTTCGATGCCGAGCCCAACAACTCTGGCTTCAGCGACGACTCGCTGCTCGCTGGAATGAGAGGCAATGCTGGCCCCGTTGGCAACACGAGCATCTCGAGCCTGGGCCTGGGCGATGCCGATGACGAACTCCTCATGAAGGCCTTCACGACCGAGGAGGGAATGGTTCAGTTCGACCGCGACCCAAGCATGCTCATGATGAGCAAGTTTGACGAGGAATTTGACGACGCAGTCAACATGTTCACCAACAACGACGACGTCTTCTTTGGTAGCTCATAGCAGGACAGGGTGTTTTCCTTTGGCGTAATGGTTCCGTTCGGATAGGTATTGGACGATGTCACGACTTCTTCATTTCGGCAACGTGTACCTTATGACGCTTTACGCTTGGGTTTGATCTTGGTCGTTTCTCAGTACCGCCACGGACCATGTAATGACGACGATATTTCGCGACGCTCTCGCTCGCCGGGCGGATGTACAACTACAAGGGGAATTAAAACGTTTCGGTTTACGGTTATTTCGGTATGGGTTTTCGGTTTTTGGCGATCAGCGGCGGTTTGGAACTCGGCAATGGGTCAGGAATGAGCCCGATTTTGGCGCAAGGCAACCGAGTATGCCTCTGCCACGCACGGTTGGGTTCTGGGTCACGCGATAGAAAGATACGATGAATTGAATTTGGGATGGACTTTAACTTGCCTGACAGATTATGCCTATCACTGTGAATCTCGATTTGTGTGACTACTACCTTCGACATATGTGACTTCTTCCCCATGACTTTCCTATCACATTCCTGAGCCAAACAGGATCGTCATGCGACCACCCTGCGTGTGACCTGGAGGATCCACCCAGAGGAACGCAAAACATCTTCAGCAAAAGTGGCGAGGCAGAAGAACCGGAGCAAGCCTGGCCCCGTGATTAAACGTCTCGTTGGGGGCCCCCATTCCAGCCGTGGCCCCTCGCAACGGCGGGTGAGGATGTGATTCTGGGGAACGCAGGACGGACCTCTTGTTGGTGTGATTGGCGCTGTCGACGGGGGATGAGACACACGGTAGGGCAGGCCGTATATTTGTAATGTACAAGGCGGAACTGAGTAAACAGGCTGAAAAGAGACGGATCGATGAAGGGAGAGAGAGAAACCAGAACCGAACAGGTTCAAAGAAACAGCGATCGGCGTTCACGATAAGAAAGGGCCCTTCGTAGTCTACCCTACACTATCCCGTTCTCCGCCCCTTCGTCTACAAGTTTCCTAGGTAACAACCCCGTCTCCTTCCTTTTCACGTAGGACCGTTTCTCAAAAGGGCAGAAAACAGCCGTGGGCCGCAAGCTGGTTTTTCGGAGCCGGGGCGCCACCGGCAACAAGCGGGATCCAAGGCGGGGCCGGCGGCGGCGCCGGGGCTCCAGCAAACCCAAGCGCTATTACAGAGGACCGGTTCAAAAGTTCTGGCCAGGGTGAAGTACAGAATCACCTCGCCAACACTATCAGTACCTAGGGTACACGATATTCGGATTAATTCTCTGTGATACTTTCGATCCAGCGGCTACATGGCCCTGAAAAAGAAATGAATAGGGACTTATCCTTGTCCCCTCTGATAAGACTTCGCACTGGCTTGTATAGTAGTAATTCCGGGTCCACAACTACTTGGGAGCCTGGCCAAAACTTTTGAACCGGTCCTCTGTACTTCTCGGGTGGCTCTATGAGGCAACTTTGAAGGCCAAACGAAGAACGCCATCTATATCAGAACATGTGACGCGTCGGAACCATTCAGCGTATGCTTGTTCCTGACATTCACAAGGCCATTTGTTTGTGCTGCTGGCAGGGGCTAGGGGCGACATGGCAACCTGGTCTGGACATGTTGGATGCATGGACAAAGCAGGCGATTGAAGCGATTCTGTCCAGCCTACCCTCTTCTGTGTCCCCCGACGACGATGTGCGTTTGTTGCGTCCGTCTCCCGTCTTTATAGCCTACGCTGGGGTAGGCCGGCGCTGCTGATTGGAGGACGGGAAGGCATGCACATATGTAAAATAAAGTGTCTGCATTGCATTTTCAATGCCCCCCAATGCGGGGTCCTCAATGGAAGAATTCAGTTCTGTACGTTGTGACTCTCTTTGCAACCCACTACAAACGTTTGACAATCAGACGAGGTGTATGCGAGAATAAACATTTCGTGACAAGCGACAAATGACCCAGTCTATTCGGACTTCTGAAAGCCAAAGCCCCTGGGGGCCAGTTCTAGGTATCATACAGACGCCATTCGTCGATTCCTTTTTTGATTCCTTTTTCCATTCATTTCCCGGTCATGACCACCTCCTTACCGACGAGGCATACCCCGTCCTCTGCCTCTCAGCGCGCGCTGAGCGGCGCCGGGGGGTAGCTGCTGACCGGGGGCCTGGGGCTGCTGGCTCTCCTCATTGCGGATCGTCTCGTCGACACCGAGGATGAGGCAGCTGGCCTCGGTCGCGGCCTGGATGGCGTTGATCTTGACCAGCGCCGGCTCCCAGACGAAGCGCTCCATCATGTCGGCGACGCCCTCGTTGGTGAAGTCGACACCGGCCCAGGTGCTGCCCTTGCGGTGCTCCACGCGCAGCTTGTTGAGGATGTCGGTCGCGTCGAAGCCGGCGTTGTCGCAGAGCTGGCGGGGGATGATCTCGAGAGCCTTGGCGAAGCTCTTGATGATGGCTTGTTGCTTGTGGGGGATGTTCTTGTCGGCGAACTGGTGGAGGTAAGCGGAGATCTCCATCTCGACGGCACCACCGCCACCGACGATAGTGTGGTTCTTGATGGCACGCTTGACGATCATGATCGCGTCGTGCAGCGAGCGCTCGACCTCAGCAATGAACTGCTCGGCACCACCGCGCAGGACAAGTGTGCAGGTCTTGGCCTCGGGGCAGCCCTCAAAGAAGTTGAAGCGCTCGCCACCGATCTGGCGCTCGTCGAAGCTGCCGCAGGTACCCAGGTGTTCCGCCAGGATATCTGAGCATGTTGACTGGACAGTCGCGCCGGTGGCCTGAACCACGCGCTCCATGTCCTCGGACGCAACGCGACCAGCGCAGAAGATGTCGCGGTCCGCAAAGTACTGGGTGGCCAAGTCACCAATGGGCAGCTTGCTGAGCACCACCTTGGCGCCGGTGTTGTGGATTGCCTCCAACTTCTTGTAGATAATCTGCCATTCCGCATCGACAACGGCCTGGTAGTCCGACACCTGCTCGACGCGGACCTCGGCGTTGTCCTTCTCGGCCTTGAGCTCCAACTCGACGTTCAAGCAGACAATCTTGGGCTTCTCAAAAGACTTGGGTTGTTGCTCGAATCCGGCGTAGGAGAAAGTCTTCTTGAATGCGACACCGTTGACAAATAGTGACTCAGTGAGGGAACCGCCGGGGATCTTCTTGACGCCAATCAACTTCTCGTTCAGGTCGTCCTGGTCAAGGGACAGGACGGCGTCCACGACCACTACGCATGGTTAACAACGTCCAACAAGGAAAGTGCATATCCACGTACTCTTTGTGAAGAACTCGGTGTTGCGCTTGATCAGCTTGCTCGTCATGGCTGTGCCGGCGAGCTTGCCGAGGGTCTCTCTTCTGTTGCTCTCGTTGGTGTCGATAGCAATCTCCTTGATCTTGTTAACGGCCATCATCGAAGCTCTCCGCAGGCCCTTGATGATGACCTGAGAGCTGACGCCCTGCTCCACATGCTCCTTGATCTCCTTCAGCATCTCTCCGGCCAAAACAACGACGGACGTTGTTCCGTCGCCGACCTCGGCGTCTTGTGATCTCGCGATATCGACGAGGATTCGGGCTGCGGGGTGAACGATGTCGAGGAGCTAGAACCGCATCAGTGTATCGCCCTCCAAAGCTTCCTGTATGGGGCTTCGAACCTTCATAACCGTGGCACCGTCGTTAGTGATGGTTTGTCTGCCGTTGGCATCGACCATCAAGAGGTCACCGCCATAGGGACCAAGAGTAGACTTGATCGTGGCCTGGACGGCCAAGCATGCGTTGATGTTGGAGATGATCTGACCCTTGCCCTGAGAGGTATCGGTTCCTACGCAAGAGGCAATCGTCAGTCATGGTTTCTAGGTCGACAAGGGGAGAGAGGGCGGTGGGGTAACGGACCTTCTTTCAGGACAATAATGGTCGGGGTCTGGCCTCCGAACGACATTTTGAATGTTGGTGCTTAGACAACGATTACAGCAGTGAGGGGTTCGCTCGGCGTATTGTTCGGGGTTCGTATGTCGTCGCGGGGGGGAGGCTGTACTTGTGCTGTTCGTGGCCCAAGAAGCTTCTGGAGCTCCAAAAAATTATTGCAGCCTTTCGTGATGTTCCCCAAGCACGGACCACTCTGTTATTGCCTTACCTGAGGTGGCTTATGTAATTGAGGAGGGGTACTCTCCAACCCCTGTCAGGTCCCCGCCTAAAGCCCGACACAAATTCAACACCAACACCTATGGTTGCGGCGTCATTTCACCGCCTCTAAATGGATATGAGGTAATGCAGAACGGCCACGGCACTACTACGAAATTCCTGTGGAAGAGGAAACGCGCGTTTTTGAGCGAGGTCAAGGGTCTCCCCAACTTCTGCTAATCAATTTCGAGGATGACTTGCTTAATTCCACTTGTGGCATCTCGTGATCATGCTTTCGGCCTGCCAATCAGCGACGCTCGGGGCTGCAGGCTGACATGATGTTTTCTCGAACATCTGCCTATTGTCCATACATCATCCTCTTTAGCTCTGCCGCTTTCACACAGGTGGATTAGGACTGGCTGGCAATGCTTCAATTTCCATCAAACTCTCGTACCCTAATTTGACAGATGATGTCTACTTTTCACTACGCCGAGGAACTCAAAGACATGGAGATTCGTCTCCTTCGACTTCACCCTGGCGAGTGGGTGGGAGACCTAGAGGCAACGCTGTACGTGGCTGACCGATCTCGGCAATATACTGCCCTATCCTATGCCTGGGGCAGCACCAAGACTTCAAATCAGATCATCGTCAACGGCAAGATTCACAACATCACTTTCAATCTCGACAGAGCCTTGCGCGCGATACGTCGGCGGACAGAACCCATCGTTCTCTGGGTGGATTCGATCTGCATCAATCAGTATGCTGCTGTTGAAAAGAGCCATCAGGTTGGGTTGATGCACGATATTTTCGGCTGGGCTACAGAGGTGGTCGCCTACCTTGGCGACGGATTGGATCGCAGCCGGAAGGACTATCCACATCGGTTTGAAAAGCTTGGTCAACATCCCCCGGTTCATTTTGCCGGATCCCGCAGAGACGAATCTGTAGCCTATCAGTACCTCGCTGATCTTTGGAAGAAGTCTCCTGGATCAATATCCGAGAATGACGAGATCGTTTCTCTCTTCAGCTTCTTCATAGCGTTTAGCTTTGAAAGCATGAACGATAGCTTGGTTGACGAGCATTTCGCTTCGCTAACGACGGACAATTCGACCAAGGACCAGAGAACTCAGCTGATGGCCGAGAGGATTCGACTCTTCGCTATCAGTGATTGGTGGAACCGCATGTGGATTGTACAGGAAGCATGCGTCGCCAAGAACCTTACTATTGCGTACGGACGTGTCACAATGCCATTCACGTTCATTGTCGATGCAACTGAGAACTTTTTGCAGTTATCTTCGTTACGATCTAAGGAGTTAAACCAAGTCATGGCCTACCTAGCAGAAAAAGTATACGCCATCGACACAATGCGTTTCCGCGGAACCTTCGGGGACATGGCACATCTCACGACAACAAGCCCACTACTGTGGTTACTGAGAAGATTCCACACCAGAAAATCGTCTGAGCCTCGAGACAAAGTCTTTGCTCTTCTTCGACTTGCACAAGACTTGAAGAAAGAGCGAGTTTTCCAAAACAGCGACGTTCACATCAAGGCCGACTACGATATCCATATCAGCGATCTATTCAGTTCAGTAGCGTATGAGATTATCTTACAAACCGGTCTCATTTGGATGACGACGTTCGACTTGCTTGCGAAATCTCGTACGGACATTCCTTCATGGGTTCCTGACTGGTCTTCCGAGAATATAGCGCCAGGTTTTGATCAACGTCGCTTCCGTCTTCAGGGAGAAATCCCACTGCACTTTAACGCCAGCCGTGCCATGTTCAAACAACGCCCCGTTGATCTACCCACGTGCAATGGTGCAACGTTAGTTCCCCGACAGCATATCGAGCGTCTGGTAGCCATGGACGATGATTCAACTTGGGGGGCTGTTCATCTACTCCCAACAATTTATAGGTATACAAAACACCCCTACGCTTCTGAAGACCAGCAACGTCAGGCATTGGTCTTGAACAGCGTGCATTGTGGCTTCGCCGAGACAGTCAGTGAAGTTATCATGAGCGACCTTTCGAATATTAGCTCAGCCATTGCTCAAATTCGACCAAGCGATGGCATGAACAAAGTTTGGCGAATATATAAGGAATCGTTTCTTAATATTGTCGCGACCTGTCTTTGCTATTCTTTGCGAGTCTCTAGTGAAAGCGGGGGTAGTCTGCATTCACTTGAACCGGAACAGCGACAGCGAGTCATACTTTGGGTCAGGCAGAGGTATGAAAGTTGCTCCTTTACTACACTGAACAAAGACGTCTGATGGCAGCCCCAGAACTCACTACCCGGATGCCTCGACACAGATTGCGACTTTCGAGGATACCCCCGCCTGGATCAGCGAATATCGCTCTCAGCTGGATGATAAAGACACAATTCCAAATGACGAATTAGACACGCTTCCAAATGACCTCAATCTACAGAAGCCACTTGAAGCAGAGGAAATTCAGTGGATCGAAGATACTGTTCAAACTATGGCGGCAGGATGCCGTTTGTTTATGACAGGAGGTGGTCAAATCGGTGTAGGGCCGGAAAACATGCGAATAGGAGACGAAGTTTGCATCCTCGAAGGAGGTCTCATGCCATACATTCTCCGGGGGCATACCGAGAGGATAAACATTCTTCCTCAAAAAAGCGGAAGAATCGAACATTTGCACGGCATAAGAAGAATGACGATGGTAGGGAGCTGTTTTGTTGAGGGCATAATGCATTGGGGACGTGGAGCAGGTGAGACCGAAGACGACCCACGTGACATTGAACACTTGGAATCAAAGTTGAGGAGGAGATTATACTATGACAAGATATTCGATGAGGGCATTGCGATTCTGTAGCGCATAAAACGCTCTACCAGAACAAACTATATATACAAAAAACAAAACAAGAAGCACAATAGATACTTTGCGATGCCTACTCATTATTTGTCTAGGTTAACAGATTACAACTTCTTTCAGGCCGCGGACTGCTCACTCCAGAAGGAGAAGAGCATAAGTAGCTCCGCAAACGACCTAATCAAGCCTTCAAATAGGTTAATCTTAGGGCATGGTTCCCTTCTTTGTGGAATATTGCCATCGATGCTCTCAACACCATCCCTAAGTACACTGACGTCGATGGCCTTACTGCTCTGGACGACACCCAACAAGCTGACTTCGCTGGTGTCACATCCGTTCAGTTAATACCAATAGCTGTGGCCAGCATCGACATGATCGGTCACTTTGGATACAATGCAGAGTTTAACACCATCAACACAATGGCGTCAAACAAGCTCGGTTCTGCTGCTCGACACGCCAAGCACTAAAAGAAGAGGTTCGTCGCGCATTCATCCATATGTTCAAGATAACGCGCCATGGTTAAGTGGTTCTTGAATTGGCATCCATAATTGGACCGCCAATCGCCTTGAAAACACCTCTTCGTGCGATTAGGACCATCAAGCTGTTGCCAATAAACCCGACTGAAGGCTCAGACGAAGTCACGGAGATTGGTGGTAACTTTGCCTTTGACACTTTTGGAGATTCTAGAGGGCTGGAAGTTGCATGTTAGAAAGATCACCGGGTGGTAGCTGTTCAGTATGCGCAGTAGGCTGTATTAAGGGGTAGCTTGTACATGTAGAGGACAAGGACGAAGGATATGGGGTTCGGGGTAGTTACCCTGGAGGGTATAGCCGCAGACGCCGATGCCGACCGAATAATTGTCCGTTGCCCCGCTACCTACGCAAGGATCTAAATACACTATTTGCAGGCTTTCAACCCACTGAAACCAAGTTTTGCTGATCTTAAGAAGGCTGTGGCTGTGCGCATGCGTTGAGATGCAGAAAAATAGACTCAGAAGGGTGTTCGAGTTCATCCCATTTCAGCGAAAGCTTGACTTTATTATAGCATGATTGTAGAGCTTGTTCTTGTCAAGGGGGTAGAATAGCGTTGGTGCTCTGGGAATGGAGTTCGACCTTGACGAGGTTTGGTCTGCTCGAGCTCTGGGAGAGCTGTGAAATAGCGGGGAAAGTTGGCTGCTGTGGCTGCTGTGACTTTCAATCAAAACAGACCACACGCACACGCAACCTTCAAAAATGGACACAACCGGCCTGTCTGTCGCCAGCACCATGGCCGGAACCTCGGCAATCTCGAATGAGACATTATTAAGACCATCACCGGCCAGCAGGCGACTTTTGTGGACGCTTAACGGCCCTCTCGAGAGCGCAATTCAGGTCGCGCCTGACCAGTATTACAAGCCGGGCGACGTCATGGAACCCTACTTTCGCCTTAGCGAAGTCAATATCGCGCCGAGCTGGCACCCCGTGTCGCGAGAGTCTCTCATGGTACCCCAGGTTCCAGCCGTCACCGTGAGGATTGAATGCCTTGACGACTGGGAACAGCTTTGGGTGGAGCTTAACCGCTACTGTCTCGACACAAAGAACGACCCCCAGCGGCCGCGGGCTAAAGACGTCCAGCTCGAGGTGACCAAAACGGCTGGGAGCGAGTTTCTTACGATCCACGAGTACGTCTCTGCCGTGCACCCGTGGCTCATGGGCATGCGTGAGAGGCTCCTGTACGCCCTGGGCAAGACCGATGGCAAGGGGGTGCCGTGGTCACCCAAGACGAAGCTGGCCGTTATGCATTTCGGCCATGGGCCGTTGTTTATTGATACTGAGGACAGGTGGGCTTACAGACGCAGGGAGCCTAACCTTGAGCCAAGGCGTCAGAAGACTATGGCTGAGAGTATGGAGGCCTCGCGGAAGGTAGCGGAGAGGATGCTGGCGAGATCTGTGGCACGCGTGCGCGAGTTAGAAAGGCTCCGCCAAGAGAACAACAACAATTAAAATAAGCTAATCTATCTTCTGTAAGTATTAGTACTGCTTCCCCCCCCCCAATAGTGATTAGGACCCTTGAAGCTAATACTACCCTATCAGACAAGCACATTTTCCTGCTTATCTACTGCGACTGCTCTCTCTCCCTGTACGACTGTACCATCATAAGCACAGAGGTTGAGGCTCTTATGGCCCAGGCTGAGCTACTTCACCCGCTATGGTTTACCTCCAAAGAGGTAATCAATTGGGAAGAGACATGGACGGTAACATACGTCCACTTAACTCATTCTACAGGTTTGCCGTTCCGTAGTATGCCCGTCCCTTTCAAGAGATAGGCGGACGAGGTTCTCAAGGGCACCTTCAAGACACCATCGAGGTCTGGGACCAGAGAGTCCCGAAATACTCACCAGCCTGAACAACTTACTCACGCTTCGAAGGCAGGGAAGTACGAAGAGGCAGAGCAGATGCATCGGCAGCCAAATCTTACTGATGCTCTTGTAAAATGCCCATGTCCCACAGGCTAATGATGGACCTTGGCTGAGAGTGGTCTGGAATGCACAAGGACGCCCATCATATGCAATTCAATGCACGTACTGTAAGCAAGTGTCATAAATCGAGACTGCACTTCCGCCAATTGTAGATGTTTGCTCTCTGGCAATAAATCCTCTTTCCCATGCAATACCTTCTTAGTTGAAATTTTAAGGACTCTAAATACTCCTCGATAGGGTTGAAGTCATGTTAGTATAGTGAGAGGAATTACAGTATAACCCCCTATAAGCGACAATTCTAGCTCTGTCACCTTGCTTTCCTGCCTTACCCTGTGTGAGCCACTTTCACCCTTGCTTACCCTCAACTTCACCCTTAAAGCAGCGTGTCTGGGTGAGCCTCTAGTGAGCTTTGAGTGTAGATTCCATGTAATCTAAGGCCAATGGCCCTTTGGGGACGTGGAGCAGGAGAGACAGAAAACGACCCACAAGCCATCAAGCATTTGTATTCAAAGTTGAGGAGAATGCTGTACTATGACAAGATATCCGATGAGAGCATTTCCATTCTTTAGGGCGTGAAGAGCTTTACCCCAATGAACTGTACCCGAATGGAACAAAATAAGCGGAGTGCATACACTTTGCGATGCCTATTGTACATCATCATGATTGACAGATTATAGTCCTCTCGTATGCTCATTCTGCCTGGAGAAAACCTCCACTTATCCCTGTTAACATCTCAATCTCCTCATTTATATCTCCACTCAACGCCTTCCCATCCCACTCTCCTCTTCAAAGTTGCTCTGCTAGACTTGTTTCCATAGATAGGGGAACGTAGACCAGAAGTTGAAAACAACATAGCATGATCTGGGACCTCAACTCCTTCAAGCTCAAAACCCACTGCCAAAACAGCCAAGCAGCCCAAGAGCTCAGCAAACGCAAAATTTCGACCAGGGCAAAGATGCTTGCCGCCGCCAAAAGGCACAAATGACTCCTTGGAGCCCTTGTTAATCTCGGGGGTCCTCTTCAGCCATCTTCCGGGGTTGAAGTGCTCGCTGTCCTCGCCCCAGATCGGCTTCTTGTGCATCACGGACGCACTCCATTGAACCTCGACGCCCTCCTTTAGAAGGTACTCGCGTCCGGTCTCATGGTCGGTGATGGTTGTATCCTTGCTTGTGACGGTTCGGCTTCCGGTGACGGTGTTCTCCATACGAAGAGTCTCGCGGTAACATGCCACGAGGTAATGGCACGACTTTCCGAGCTCGGAAACATCGACAGTGGCGACGCGCTTGTCACCCTCCTGGGTGATGGAGATGACGTTACCGTTCTCGAGCTCCTGGCGGACGTGGAACAGGTACTTTGGCTCAGCGAAGACATTAACAATGAGCCAGAACATCGACGGTGCCGTGTTGACAGTTGATGATGCCGGGAGGGAATCCATAGCACCGAGCATGATATCAGAGAGGCCGAATGAGCGCCAAAACTCTGCCCGGCCCTTTATAACGGCGGAGACAGTTTCGCCCTGATCAAGTTTGCGCATGTAGTAGCCGACCAGACCTGTGACTATCTTCTTTCTGGCTTCCAGCGCCTTGCCAGCAATGAACTTTGAGATCCAACCGTACTGAAGCTTTCCAAGACCTGATTCATATGTCCTACGGTAGACTGGTTAGCAAAGGAAAATCGGAAGATGAATAGTAAGCTGTCAGTAAGCGGTAAAACTAACAAACGTACCAGATGGCTTCAACTAACTCCGGATTGTTGAAAGGGCTATGCTCGCCATACAAAGCTCGAGTAGTGGCTTGTCCGATGAGATCGCGGGCCCAGTGGTGAACGTCGTCGATCTGCAGGGGGTTCTCAGGCTTGACCTCATTGAAGCGACTGCCGATGTACTTCAACGCATTCAAATTTAGACTTAGCAAGTTGTCTCCGGACAGGGCTGAGACGGTGACGCGAGAAATCTCCTCAACAGCATTTTCCTTCACAAGCCTTTTAACGATGACGGGGTCCACGCCCATGATACGGCCGATCTCTTCGATACGAGCGCCAAACTCCAGTGTTTTGTTGCGCATCGCACTCTGCACAAGATTTGCACTGTTGATGACATACATCTTCTTGTTAAGGACGGGAATGGTGCAGACAGGCAACTTGCTTTGTTTGCTGCGAGATGGGTGAGGGAGTCAGCACTTCATTCTTCCTCCTCCACGCTTGAGGTTTCGTCTAAACAACGATCTTTAATGGAGATACTTACGCAAGCTTCTCGTAAACGCCTGGGTACGATGTAT
This sequence comes from Colletotrichum spaethianum, assembly GCF_022836535.1. Classification (NCBI taxonomy): domain Eukaryota; kingdom Fungi; phylum Ascomycota; class Sordariomycetes; order Glomerellales; family Glomerellaceae; genus Colletotrichum; species Colletotrichum spaethianum. The sequence continues at coordinate 642,490 of NW_026054777.1, read as the reverse complement.
TTACAGAGATCCAGTGACCAACAACGGGGAGGATTCCTTTGACAACAGGGGGCTCGCGAGGATCCACGGGCGCAGCAATGAGCTTGTCAATGACGAGCAAGATTGCGGCAAATATGGCTAGCGCAGTTGCTAGCAGCTTGACTGAAGAGCCGGAACTGAAGCGTTCAAGCAGGGTTGCTGCTGCAGCAGCTGCGGCACTCGATGAATCCGCCATAGTTTTAGTACAATGGGAGGGGTGTTTGGCGAGAGACTTGGATCTGAAAGAATGCAAATGAGGGGGGATGGTTGATGCGCTGAACCGTAGGAGAAAATAAGGCGAGAGCCGGTCTTCTGGTTTTATATGAGTCGCTTCAACCTATCTCGGACTGTATGAAATGCCGCCTTGTCAAAGATGAGGTGATAGGCCATCAGCTGCTCCGTTCAGATGGCTGAACCTTCTTTTGTATTCATGTGCACTGCCATGCTTCCTACGGCCTGGGCCTTGACGCATCGAAAATTGTATTTTATGTGATTCTATTGGTCTGAACATGGTATCTCATACTCTCCGCGCATGGCAGGTATCTTACATCCTTAGCTGCTTAAATTCTACGGGCTGTTTCTTTTCGCCAAGATTGAGGGAGACGGGGATTGTAACTTCGCGAATGAAACCCCGGTCTCGGTTTCGGTCCCGCATTACAGGGGGTTCTTCCCGATCCCGAGGCAGAATCAGGATGGTAGGCAGCTTTACGATATAAAATAATAAGGTATAAGAAAGAGATATATAACGAACGGGACTCTATGAATTCAGACAGGCCTCATACGAACGATCGCTATCAAACATCCAATTGAACCTAACCTCTATTTACCCCACAAAGTTCGAAGAAAATGGCGAGTGTAACTGGACTGCGCGTTATTGTGGCTGGTGCGGCCACGGGTGTCGGAGCCGGCACGGCCAAACTCCTCGCCGCCCGCGGAGCTAAAGTCGTCGTGGCCGACATCAATATCACCGCTGCGAAAGAAGTTGGTGAAGAGATCACCAAGTCTGGGGGCAGCGCTATTGTCATTGAGTTCGATCTCTCAGACGAGGACTCTATCAAGGCTCTGGTCGAGAGAGGCACCGAGTGGCTCGGCGGGCTTGACAGCTTGCTAAATATTGGTGCCGACCTCAGCCCTCAGAACTTGGGAAACGACACATCTGTTTTGGATATGGACACCAAGGTCTGGCAACGAACGTTCCTAGTCAATACTACTGGCTATGCTTTGACAACAAAATACTCTCTACCACATCTCAAAAAGGCAGGGGGTGGCACGATCATTAATATATCCAGTGTAAGTCTTTGGCATTACCCTTTCTGTTCCCAGGCAGTGGGTACCTTGTCAGTCATCGTGACTGTGTATATAGTGGGGCCAGACACTTGCCATGTACTGATCCTATCACAGATGGGTGGTCACTTTATGGGAACTCCAGAGCCAATACGAGTGGCATATGCAGCTTCGAAAGCAGCTGTGCATGCCTTGACACGCCACACGGCTGCGACGTACGGTTCCGACAATGTTCGGTGCAACACGGTTGCTCTCGGCCCTATCTTGACTGCCGCTTTGGAGAGAGGCATAGCGGCAAGTCCAGCGATGCAAGAGGGTCTGAAGAGAGTTCCTCTTCGGAGGCTTGGGAAGCTTGAGGAGGTTGGTGCACTTTTAGCATTCATGATTTCATCTGATGCAGCATACATTACGGGTGATATTTGGTCAATCAATGGAGGGACGCATGTAATGACCTATCAGAGCTGAAGAATATTCAAAATGTCCACTTGAAATGTAGGCAGGCGAGTCTCCCAGAACTGTGTTATGTGTCATTTGGGTATATCTTCGAGTAGCAATGGGTATATACTGGAACGGGGCAGGGTTTCCTGCTCCCATTGATGTGGTCTTTGCGTTTAGTTTCTTTGATTTCTTAGCTAAGCATGGTCTGATCAGGGGTATAGAAACCTCGAAGACACAGAAGGACTCAGGTCAGACATGCTCAATCAACGGACACTCATCAGACTTTTCTACGCTCAAGGGAGCATCCTTTCTGTCTTTCGTGATGACCAACACCCTGATCACCTCGACACAAGAACTATGGGAGTCTCTACTTTATCTATCGCGTTCCAGCCAAGCCTGATCAGGGCACATTTGAACTGATCAGAACTGCAGATTCGCGGCTGGCTAAAGGCATCTTGCGTGGCTATAAGGGGAGGTTGTGGTTGTCCACTGCACCGCACCGCTCTCTATAGACCTGATCACCTTGCACTCATCTAATACGCTTGACGAATACCATGTAGTAGTATCCATGCCCCTATTGACGCGAATTACCTTGACCCATCCCAACAGGCACTCTTCAGTCGCCACATATGGCTATAGTAGCACATCTAGCTTGATGGAGTTGGCAGATCATGAGGCCTTACAAAGTAACTTGTGTAGGCATGCCCAACCAAATACACCCCACATGAGCTGCGCTCAATTCTTATATTCTGTAATTTATTTAAGGAAGCGAAAACTCTACATGTTCTCTTCTGTTACCTTTCCGCAATTATTAACCTACAAAGCAGTAATCGAATGAAAATTTTGACTCAAGATAACTTCCAACAATTAAAGCTTGCATTTCGCCTTGATAAGGCTTGGCACGAGAAGTCGTAGACAATGGCTCTTCCTCGTCACTCCCCAACACAAAAGAGGAATCGAGATGCTGCGAAAACAATATTCGAGAATGTTGGAATAACAGCACCAGCTGGTTGTACGACACGCACGACTCAGGGACACACATCATGGCAGAGGGCACAGACTGGATATTCGGCTCTCGGTTATCCAGTGAGGGGATCAAAAGTATATTCATGCCGAACTGACTCAGGGACGTACGAGATCATATATCTCGTGTACGAAAGCCAAGTCTTGTAGTTAGGAAGATAATCACAGAAAATACATCTTTGGTTCACCCTAACTTTAACCCGAGTACGATCGTACAAACGGGTTCTCTCAGGAAGAGAGAATCCATTCAACAGAGAACAAAGATATTGACTTGAACTTTCGGTATACATACGGCCAGACACCGCTTTCGTGGGCCGCTGGGAAGGGATATCTTTATGCTCTTTAAGAGCCGGACAAAGCTTCTTATGTGTCTTTCCCGTTATCTCGACCTCACATGTAATGGATTAAATCAGACTGCTCTGCTTGATCAGTTTTCAAATTATTTCATAATTTTTAGTGTATTCGAGTGGGGAGACTGTTATTCGACTAGGCCTGCTGACATAGTTGTTACAACGGGCTGTTAGGGACTTGTCTCTAAACTCGGTGTCCAGCTTCAGCGTCTAACACCTCCCAGTCCCGGCCAGTTTCACTAGGCCCAAAATCCACGGCTGTCTTATTCATTTACAATTAAAATTAGCGTATGACTTGTTACGAAGGTCTCAAGGTTTCCGTGCACCTTAGTAGCATAATGCGGAAGGCGAGCTGTAAATCAAATAGCCATGATTAGTCCTGCCTAAATGGTTGGTGGTCTTGGTTAGAAAATTTTGGTAGAGAACGGTGAGTAGCTGTTTCTTGTCTAAGGATTTATGTGATGAATTCACTTTTGAGTTTAGAATAACGCGGGAGATGTCTGAGGGGTAATTTCCATCATACCGATGGTATCTTCGACTGTGTGGCTTAGAGAGGGAAAGATGTAGATTGCAAAGGCATCAGCTGCCAAGACATACGCGAGTTTCTTCGGTCCAAACAGCGATATGTCCATCGCCATTGACTCGAGGTCTAGCCTACACTAATATAGGTTGTATCCTTAAGCGTCGTAACGCAATAGACGTGACGTTTGTGCCAAGACAGCGCTCACGCGCCAATTTCCACATAAAGTTGACGCTAATGCAACTGGATGACATTAACAAGGTACCTTCATCAAGTCCTAGGCGATCAGCACTCAGATATAGGTACAAGTACACTTTCCAAGACTATTCTCATGCAACTTGATGACAGTGGGCCATCGTACGCAACGTCCTGCTCGATATTTGCTTTCCAGGACCAAGACGTCAGTATTGCTAGATCTGTCGTTCATCTCATCAACTATAAGACGAACAGTATGCCATCCAAAATGACGAATATGTTTCCGTAGACTAACCTACAATTTCACCTCTTTTTACAAACAAATACCCACTCAACAGCAGCAACATGACGATGCGCGTAGGAAGTGGCATCACCGCAGTCGGCCTGATGGCAGTCGTCCACACAATGTCGACTGCGGCACAAAACCTGTCCTACGGAGCAGACAACTTCTACCGTAGCAATGTCGTCACAATTCAGCCCATCACTTTCCAGACTCAGTATAATACGACCGTCGCTGGCAGCCTATTCACCCACAACAACCTCGACATCACTGTCAATACCTCTGCTATTGTTGTCGGCCACCCCATGGGCGCGGTCAAGGAGCAAAGCGCGAATCTCTATGCCACAAAGCTAGCAGAACAGGGCTTCGTCACCATGTCTCTAGACCTCCCTCACTGGGGCGGCAGCGAGGGTACGCCATGCAATGCCGTGTCAGCAGAGCTTTACGCCGACGCCTTCAGTGCTGCGGTCGACTATCTCATCACCCAGGACTTCGTCGACCATGACCGCATTGGCGCCCTCGGCATCTGTGGCAGCGGCTCGTTCGTCATCAGCGCCGCCAAGATCGACCCGCGCATCAAAGCTATTGCGACTTCGAGCATGTACGACATGGGCTCCGTTTCTCGCAATGGGTTGCAAAAGTCCGTGTCTCTTGGGCAGCGCAAGGAGATCATCGCCGGGGCGGTACAACAACGCTCGATCGAGGTGAATGGCGGTGAGGTGGAATACACCGGTGGCACGCCGCAAGAAATCACAGAAGAGTCAACTGCTGTCGACCGCGAGTTTTTCGACTTCTACCGTACTCCGCGTGGTGAGTTTACACCTGAGGGCTCGTCACCGAACCTCACGACGCACCCGACGCTGTCAAGCAACACCAAATTCATGAACTTTTACCCGTTTAACGATATCGAGACGATTTCGCCACGGCCTTTACTGTTCGTCTCGGGAGACCAGGCACACTCGCGTGAGTTCAGCGAGGACGCTTACGCTCGTGCGGCTGAGCCGAAGGAGCTGGTCTGGGTTGCGGGCGCCGGTCATGTCGACCTCTACGACCGGGTGGAACTCATCCCGTTCGGAAAGTTCACACAGTTCTTCCAAAAGAGCCTCGTTGGAAACTGAGAGCTCATTCAAAGAGACATTTATATCCTCGCGAGTAATACTGAACTGGTCATTGGTCCCATGTGACTTGGAGCGCTAGACATCAGTTTCCCCAGGTCCATGTTTTCACGCTTCAATCTCAGTCTCTCCTCTTGTAAATAGTCTCTTGCTATCTGAAACCACAATTCTGTCATTAGGCCATTCCGATGGAATTCCTTTGCTGATACCTTTAAAAACACTATGAATCGAAAATTTCCATCATTTCTAATTACTGAGTGTCTTGTGTGAGTTGGTATATCTTCCACATACATTTTGCCACTGTATTCTGCGGGACAGGTCTTAGCTTGTAATTCTTTGAGGGATCAAAGCCGAATTTACATTGAGGTGCTACCATATTTAGTCATGCTCTAAGTCAAACTCAAGATCCTGCCTGTTGTTTACGAGTAAGTCGGTTTGTGCCGGAGTACTAGTCCGGCTAGGGAGCACTATCGAAAGCTCGGTGCCAAATATTTTCTTCCCCTTATTTTTCTATCTCTGCTGAAGGAATTGAATATCCGATGATTAACACATCCTAGACGCATACAATGCTTGAAAGGACCTGGAGGCATAGTGTCATGATACAGAATGAATAACTGGACGTACAGGGTCGAAAGGCCTTACGGGGCAGCTCATTGTGTGAAAGCGTCAAGCTCATTGTTGTTGTTGTTTGGGAACTACAATTACCATAACGAGCTTCGCTAACTCGAGCCTAATTTCTCATAACTTAATATCTCGCAGGTTTTACTGGAGGAAGTCAAGTGTAGAGGTAGCGAACCGTCTGCTATGCATTTTGATTCGAAAGCTCTTTCTATCTCTATTTTGGTTGCCGGGTACTTGATTTAAAGGATCCCCACATCAAATTTGAATTCAGTGTAAACAAGCCTGAATATATAATCCTCTAGTAGCGGGCCGTTATGGAGCTGTGGAGGCGTTTAGCCCCCTTGGCTTATCTGGGCTAGTCTACCTCCAAAGTCTCAGGGTCAAAGGGAGACATTCAGCTCGACCAGGTTTACAAGACTGAAATGCCGGAAACTCATTTAATCAAAACTGTGAAAGAAATAGACGAAACTCCATAATACCCCGCAATAGGAACAGACACTGCAGCAACAAGAGACAGATGTCTCGAAACCCCAACGACTTTCTGACTCATATTGACGTGGGCTCATCAGTCGGCAACTTGACATCCCCGTATATTTTTCAAAGCAAATTCAACAAAGAGACCGGTGCTGAGCGTCGTCCCGTCAGCCTCATTGCTTCTTCCTGTTCTTCCTCAGCAAATGAACAAATCATCCCATGAAGGCCCCATGAATGACCATAAGGACGAAAACAAAGAACATCTTGGTGAATGAGGAAGATCCGGAAGCTTGTGAGATCGTCTTTAACGATACTTGAACAGGCGAGTGGGACGGCGCTGTCAGACTCGTTTGCCAAGGGCCCGTTGAAGAGGTGTTAGTATGGGCTGCGGCAAGAGTTTCAGTCTCAAAATAGTTGTTCTGTCCATTTCCGGTAGATGGGTCGCTTGGAGAAACTGAGTTGATGTTGGTTGGCGCTGGAGATGATTGCGTTCGACTCTCCACATCTGAAGTCCTGCTTGATATTTCTGCCAATCTCGTTGACATCTCATCCTGGTCCTTGAGACTGGGTGAACATGAGCTATGGGTGCAGGCAGTTGGGTGAGGCGATTGAAGTATAGTAGGGTTCGGAGACGAAAGCAGACCACTCTCTTCCGGCTGGATGCCCTTGATTGTTGCAATAGTTGGGGAATTGATAGAGCTGGTGCTGAAGATCGCATGAGTGGCAATAAACGTTCCCTTACACAACGCAGTTTCAGTGGACCAAGGCGTAAGGCTACGGCCCGTTTCGGGTATCCCACCAGGCAACAGCTGCTGAGTTTGAGGAGAGTTGGTAGATATGGCCGTATGGGGAGCTCCAGAGCAAGGATACCCTTAAATACCACCGATATTGGAAGTGTATGTTGGGTACAGCACTGTGACTGTGGTTGGGGTCATTGAGTTCATGATAACGCCACAGCCACTGTCTCTGAGACTGGGGTAAGGAACTGCAAGGGCAAGCCCAAGAATCAAGGGTAGAAGTTGCGGGTGCATTATCAGGTACGGAGAATGAATGAGAAGCAGTAGCCTTAGGCGTGGATGGAAGAATATGCATATAATGTTGGAGGGTAGAATGGAAGACGATGCTTACTTCAAAGGACTTTCAGCGGCGGTCTTATATAGATACGTCTTCGTGGCCTTTGGTGTCATGATTCTTATTCCAAGAGTTTCTAAGGCAACAGTTACAACCTGTCTCTATCCACCAGTATAGGATTACAGACATGAGAGGCCATGGCTGACGACATCTCGTAATCTCTCTTACACTTAGATTCCATTCCCATTGCAAACAAACAGACGGACTGGGAAAGGTCAACCTTTGCGAAACTTGTAAATGCCAATAGTTCTGATTTACGACAGCTGATAACGATGTGAGGGCCTCGGCTCAATGGGACTTGCAAAGAATTAATACCGGTGTTCTGTTGGCAACTGGTGCTTAGGGACGCCAGGCGGCTAGGGAGAAGCACAAACGCAGGGCGGGACAGGACAGCCTCTTCGCACGAAGTAAAAGGGGGAACGATATACGTTGAGCGATATATTAGCTGTTGTATTCAGAGGTCTCGTTCATGCACCCGTATTCATCTAACATCAGAAGCAGACCCTCCTCCCCAAACTCCAATGATATCATGTCATCCTTCATGCGCCGCGCCATGCTTTCGTCCCTCAAAGCCCCTTTCTCAACCCCTCTGTAACCTCCAATAACATCTTCAACCCATAAAACTTGGCCACATTCCAAAACACACCCAGCCGCCTCACAATGTCCGCCCTCCGCACGCTCTCCACCCACTCGCCACTACACGTGCAGTGCTCCATGAACTCGTTCATCCGCAGCGCGCCGCACTTTCCGCACTTGAGATCCTGCGTCGTCCACTCTACCACAAACGCCTCAACCCTGGCCAGCAGCATCTCCTCAATGGCATTGCGGTCGTACTCGGCCTCACAAAACGTACACCGCCACGGCCTCGTCTCCGGCCCTAGACGCTTCCCGTCCGGCCCCATCTCCGGTAACAGATCCTCGTCGCGGCAGAAGTCAAGATCCCGCGCCATCGTGCAGCTGTCGCAGCTGAGTTGGATGACCTTCAGACTCTCGCTCGGGTTCTGGAACGCGCCCTCCTTGCTGAACTCGCGGACGTCGAACATGGCGAGCAGCTCCTTGCGCAGCAGGCGCGCCTCGAGCGTGATGTTCTTGTCGAGCGAGAGAACCTGCATCAGCGCCTTGACGAGCTCGAGCACCGCATTGCGTGACGAGAGGTGCGTGAGATGCGATCCGGGCAGGTGCGGGAAAGAGTAATCTTCCGCCAGCTCGGGATGGAGGAGCTCGCGCTTCTGCAGGTTGATGTGGTTGGCAATATCCTTCTTAAGGGGCTTCTCAAAGACCTTGCCGAGGATGATCTGGCCCTCGGCGCCTTCGGCAAGGGACTTTTGTGGCAGTTGCGTGAGACGCGGCGTCGAAGAAAAGTCCCCGTGCTGAGGCCGCTTGAGGTTGTGCATGAGCTGGATGAACTCAATGACCCAGTCTTGGAACGTGGGCTGCAGGCGGATAGGGAGAAAAGTGGCCATCTGCCAATGCATGATGGTGTCGAGAGTCTGTTGCTCCGCTTCCACGACCTCCTGGCAGGCCTTGCCGCCATAGTTGAACTCGTCATACCATACCAGATAGTCCCAGTACTCCTTGATCTCGAGGTCAATGAAGTGGAACAGAGGCTTGCTCTTGATCGACTTGATGATATACTGACTGTAGGCATAGGCGGTGCCCACCTCGGCCTTGGTAGTCTGCAAAAGAAGGCGGTTGGAGTTGGCAAAGATAACCTGCGAACCAACCCGGCGGAAGTCGGCCATGAGCTGCTGGAAGGCTTTGCGAGACATCATCTGCACATAGTAGTGCAGAGCGCGGTCGTACAGGAAGGAGTCGGGATTCTCGACCCAACGGACGAGATGCTGGACCATGACGTCCGCCATTGCGCTGCCCTTGCATGCCTCTTGCCACCAACTCTTAACCATCTCCCGCAGCACCAGGACACCGGCATTAGCGAAGGTACCCTCTGACGAGATAACATCGTCGCCTGCTGCGTTTCCATCCCCGGCGGGGTTGAACGAGATAGAATCCGAACCCTCCAGTTCGTTGATCAAAGACGAAGTGAGAATTGTGTTGATGGCCAGGTTCCTGACTTCCAAGTCGATACAGACCGAAGAGAACGTGCCAGGGTTATTGATCGCGGGCATCTGGACAGTTTCTAGTGGCCCGGTAATGTCATCTTTCTCGTGTCCAGCGTGGTCAGGCCTAGGGCTTGCAGACCACCAAAGCACGACATTGTTGTTCTGCAGTCGCCTGGCATACGCGATGTCGATGAGGAAGCGCGGGTCCTCTCGCTCAAGGTTGCAGAGGGGAACCTCGCCGTACCGCGCGAGGGTAGTCAGATGCATGATCCAAGAGCCAAGCCCAAGGTAGTGTCCGACAAGTCGCCTGGCCACGACTGCTTGCCAGCCGAGCGGCGGGAGAGAGCTATCGGCGGGGTCGTACTTGAGTGGCAGCACGGGGAACTCGCCGAGGATGGGGACGTCATTGACGAGCATGTTGCGCTGGGACGACTGGATGACCATCATCAGTGGCCGCAGCTCGTCCTTCCTCATCTTCTTGACAACGTCGCTGAGCTCCAAGTGCGCCTTTCGCCGAGTCGTGACTTGCGTGATCTTGAAGTTGAGCTTCTCCTGATAAGTAAAGGAGTCTTGCCAGTTGGTGCCTGCTGCCTCTTCTCCTCGTCGGGCGAGCAGCTCGGTGTAGATTCGTGAGATGTTGGGGAGGTCCTGTCCGGAGTCTCTGCCCTTCTGCAGAATGATGACATGGGCCTCATCCTTCAGTGTTGAGAATACTCCGAAAATCTGCTTGTCGCCTGCAGTGACGTGAGAAATATAGATATACGCTAGGGGCGAGGTATCGAGGTAGGTTCTAGGCTTCAAGGGACGCTTGAGACCAAGCAAGTCGAACCCTTGCTCCAGACCCTTACCAAGCACCGCGTGCTGCTGTTCGTCGATAGTGCACAAATTACCCAACTGAAGCACAGCACGGATGTTCAGGGGTAGGTGCTTCTCGTACACGCCCTCGACACTTGGGTGGTTGAATAACAGCGAGAACTTGTCGGCCTCGGAAAAGTAGATATCCTCGGGGACAGTCAGCTTGAAGAGGTGAACAGAAGAATGCCCGTTAGGCAGCGTGTGGTTGACCTGCTCAACCTCACACCCCGGGATGTCAACATCCGGCATCTCTCCGCTCCTCAGGTTCAAAAACACCTGTCGGGGTACCTTGATCTTGAGCGAGTGGATCTTCGCATCGATGAGGACATGCGCGTTCACAATGCCGGGCGTTTCCGTTGGCTTGAGGTGCAACAGCTGCCACGTATTCATGAAGGTCAAGTGAGCCTGCTTCATGAACGTGTTCTGAATGTTATTCTGATTGTTGCCTCGTCGGTCTCCGAAAAGTTGTCGTCGGCGGATGCGTGCCTGCTTCTGGATCTTCCACTTCTGCTTTTGATATTGCAGGAAACCGACGTAGTCATCTGAAGGCGAGGGCATTTCCTTGGGCAGGGCAGCGAATGGATCCGCATTCTCGGCAGGCTCGGGCGACTTTCGCTTCTGGGAAGTGAGAGCAGCGGGCTGGGACGAAGCCACCATAGAAGTCACCTGCTTCGGCTTGAGGAGTTGGCTGCCAAAGTCCTCCATGTCAGCCGCAGACCGACCGTTCAGGTTAGTGATGTCTTCCAGGGGCCCTTTGGTAAACAGATCCGTCAGCTTCTTCTGCTTCATCTTGTCGTCCTTGATGTTGATCCTGCGCTGGAGCCAGTCGGGGTGGGCGACACGAGGCACAGGGTTCCTGACTTTCTGGAGCGCAGCAGGAATGGTGATGAGCTTCTGGATGACGGATCCCAGACGCTCGAGGTAGTAGTCCCAGTCTAAGAGAGCTCTGGGATCGGTATCGGCAGGCTCCTCTTTCAGCCACTTCTTCAGGTAGAAGCGCTTTGTCGTCTCCTCGGCGGAGAAGATGGCGACAGGCACGGCTCTCTCAGTGACAGGCGCGTTCTTCGGCCTTGCGCAGATAATAAACTTGCAGTTGAGACCCTTGTCCTTCACCATCTGCTCACCCAAGAAATCCGCCAGACGCTTGGCCGTGGTGATGGACGTCGACTTTTGCGAACCGTATTCCTCGAGGGTCTTGGACATGCTTCTGTTCTCGGAAATAAGCTCCATGAGCTCCTCATCTGCCAGTGTTGAACCCTTGCTATGCAAGACGTCCAACCACTGGTTAGCGACCTTGGCAACAGCGGCATAGCACTCCGCCAGGGTATCTCCCTCGAGAAAGAACTTGAAGATTTGCTGTTGGAAGATCTTGATGAGCTTCAACTCTCCTCGGCGCTTCACCTCGAAACCCTTCAACTCGGCCAGACTGCCGTCGTCGTTGAAGACGGCGTAACGCTTCTTCAAGTTCTTGTCCTCCTCTTTGGACGTAGGCAGGACCATGGCTTTGTAGGGGCCGTCGACTTCGAAGAAGATGGAGTTGTCGCTGTGGGTCTCGTATTTGAGTGTCTTCTGGTCCACAAGTGTTTGGTACTGGTGGTTCGTGAACTTGGCGTGGACGAGATGGTTCAACATGGTACAAGGGTACGAGATGGTAACCTTCTTGCCATTCTTTGTCTTGAAGGCAAAGTTTTCTGGGAAAGTGGCTGGAAGCATGCACCAGATACCGTCGGTATCCAGTTCCAGGGGGCGGCCAAGGCGCTCAACGAGCGATCTGGCCAGCTGGATAATCGTTGCTCCCGTCAGGCAGGTCACGCCGGCCATTTCCATGGAGTACCATCGTGATCCCTTTCTCATGACATAACCGTAGAACGAGTTCAGAATGACCTTGTGGGCAAGCTGCAACGAGTCGAACAGAATAATCATCTTCTTCGCCGCGTCGACTTCCGAAGACGTCGCGCCGGACTGCTTGAGAGACTCCGTCTTACCCTTCCAAACCTTGGCTTTGCCCTTGTAATCGTATCGACGATCACGGAAGTCTCGGACGGTGTTGATGTAGAATGGGTTCTCGCGCTGGCAGATAATGGCCTCCTTAACGGTCGTTGTCGAGTCGTGGATCTTGTGGTAGACCTTTTGCGAGAAGGTCTGCAACCGCTTCCTCAGCAGGGCCGTTTGCTCGTCCGGAGACAGATCCTGGAACGTTCGTTGTGGCGAGTTTGGCCACTTGCCCGGGAACTTTTCGTTCTCGAGGGCGTTCCTGATCATGTTGTACTCGTCGCGCTTCGCCGGCAGGTACTCTCCTCTCCACGCCCAGGGCATTCGTCTGTCGCACGTCTTTCCGGGACGGTTGAAGTCGCAGGCTGCACAGTCCGACTCCTGAATCATTGAGTCGGGTTGCAGTCGGTTCGTTGTCATAATGTTGGGATACATGGAAGCGACGTCGAGATGGTAAATCAGGGGCCGCTCGCTACGGTTTGGCGTTTCTTTAAGAGAGCGTAACTGTGAAGCAATCTGATCCCTGATTTCGTCGTAGTTCTCAATGTCGTCCATCGACTTCTTTTCTTCTACTGTGATACTGAACTTGAGCGCAGCGTCGAGGTCCTTCAACAGCTCGTCCACTGCACCCGGATCAACTGCGAAATTGACGGGAATATCGGCACGGAAAACGCCTGCTTCGATACTCTCGACGTGACCACCAACGTACGTTTCCGAGTCGAGCAAGTGGCCTTCGTAGAATGCTTCCCTGGGCGAGACGTGCTTGTTGGGTAGCACGATCTCCTGCTGGTAAGCCTGGACCATCAACAACATCTCGCAAAGAGTACCGGTACCCTTTCGTAACGTGTCGTCGCCGCCCAGAGGCAGAATCGTGCAGAGAGAGAAGATGAACGGGTGGACGTATTTCATGTACAGGTAGTACGTCGCCACGGCATCGGAAACTGAGTACTCGGCCAGAGTCTGAGGGCGTTCGGCGGCATAGGGCGTCATCAGTTCAGGGTCGAGCTCGTCGGGGTCGTATCCGAGCTTGGCCACGGTGACGGCCTTCAAACCACGAGATCCCTGAGGCAGGTACGAGTCACGGTTCACCCAGTGGAAGCAGTCCATATGCACGCTGTAGTTGCACTTGTACTGGTCCTCGCTGTCCTTCTTCCAGCCGATCTCCTGGTACATGTCGATGCCGTTGACGCTAGCGCGGGCTTCAACAAAGGGCCAATCGAAAAAGTCACCGTTGTACGTCGCGATGACCGTCGGTCTCGCCTCCTTGATGTGCAGGAAGAACCTCTCGAGGACAGCCTTCTCGTCCGGCTCGTTGAAAATCATAAAAGGACCGGGGTATTCGGGCTTGGGGGTGTAGTCGAAGTCGGAGATATCTTCCGAGACGATCTCCCTGTTCGTGATGAGGAAACCTTGCCCATCAATCATGTACGAAATCATCATGACCTGGTCGATGGCGGCGTCGGGAAACTTCAGGGGCAGTTTTGTCGTCTCGATATCGTAGGCCATGACTACGGGGTCCGCCATGGCCAACCGTTCCTCGTTGATTGTGATTTTGGTGACGCCGTGCTTGACGTCGACGAAGTACCATTTTCCCACCCGGATGTCTGCATTGGTTAGCTACGCTCTACCCATACTGCTTTCACGGATCAAACGTACCCATATCTATCATTACTCTTACATGGTACGGTACGTCGTACTCTCTAATATCGACAATGAAGTCGCTGGCGTCGGCAAAAGAAGCATTGGCTCGTCTATCGTCATCTCGTGAGTCGTCAAAAAGGTCAAAGTCGCCGTTTGTCCTGGAACTTGTCAGCTATGCTCCTCCCCAACCACACCACCAGACCGCAAGACTCACGTATGAACCTCGGCGTATGCGTCCAATGCATCCACGTTCTTCCTGTTCTTGGCCGCAATGGGCATTATGTCTTTCCTCGCCGCCATCAAGTCGTTGACGTTGGCAAACCGCAGCTCGAGGAACGTCCGGCGGTAGCCCATCAAGTGATTCGGCATCTTCAGGTCCTCCTTCTCAACCCTCTTGATCGTCTTGACGACGCCGCCACCGGGCACGCGCTTGAGCCACTCTTCGACCTCGCTCTCGCGGCCCTTCTTGACGGCGATGAGGAAGTAGGGGTCGTACTCGACCGTGGCCTTAAAGTGCGACCCGTCGTCTTCGATAAAGTAGCAGTCGAGCGCCGCTCGGCCGCCCGGTATCCGGTCGTCCTCCACCGACGTCGGCTGCACGTTGACGAGCCACCCCTCCTTGCGCTTGCCACCTTCGTAGCGCGCGAAGCCCATGTTCTCGTCAATGGCGTGCGCCAGCCGCGTGCGCTCCCACTTCTCGTCAGCCGAGGTCGCTTCGGTGCGGCTCGAGGCGGCAAAGGTCCTTGTCGTGCGGCCAGGGCCATGGTAGGCCTGCTTCCCGCCGCGGCGGTAGCCCTTTTGCGGGCGCCGCAAGCTTGTGTTGGGCATCGCTATGTGTGAGCGTTATGTGGTGGTTCGTGATGTGTCAGGCGGGTAGAGTCGAGTCGTTCGTGGGCGAGGCAGATCCCCGTCGAGGGACTCTGGCAGAAAGGAGACACTCGAGGAATCCGAGTAGTCTAGAGAGTCATAAGACGAAGAAGTGCTGAACAAACGCCTGGGTTCGCAACAGGGTGAGGTTCGAAGTCGGCTTTGGTGGGTATCAAGGAATTCTGTGAGGAAAAGAGAAGATCTGCACAAACAGAAGACACAGAAGGCAGAACGGCGGGTATTGACCACACCAGGAAGTGGACGAGTGGGAGAGTGGGATTTGGTCACTTTGTGTAAAGAAAGCAATGAGTTGCTCCGGGGTCTCAATCCAATCTTTACACTAGAATCGCGGGTCTAGCAACGGGCGGGCCAGCCCAGGGCAAATGCAAGCAAAATCGACGCGTCCCCGGCGCGACTTTACGCGCCATTGCACGCTTCTGCAGTAGGGGAGGACCCACATCAATTAACGAACATCCCTCACGCAGGGCACCCGTGTAAATGCACGCACGGACCATGCGCCCGGCCCAGCAACGGGGAATTCGGTGGACGTCATCTCAGGCCACGGGCAGATTTTGAGGGAAGCTTCCCGATGGTTGAGGTGTGAGTTGAAGCCGACATAAATCGCGAGCAACTCTTACCTGATGCGCCCAATCGTCGCGCACACATAGCACACAATGGCGCAGGATCCAACAGACAACGCTGCGGCGGCAGCGCCCAAGAAGGAGGGACAGAAACTGTACCTCTGGTCCCGGTCCAGCCAGGGACATGTCGGAGAGGGCGCCCCGGGCTCGGAGTCGACGACTGCCGCAACAGCAGCAGCCGGAGCAACGCCGACAACACCGGATCAGCAACAGAAGAAGCTCGACCCGACCGAGTTTCAGAACAACTTCCCGCCGCAGGAAGGCAACGCCCAGCAGGGGTATCCGTCCATCGGCGAAGCCGTCAAGTCCATCAAGTCGGACGACTTCCTCACCGTCACAAAGACGCCGTGCGCGCGCGATGGCTTCCTCACTGGTATCGCCAGCGGTGCGGGCGTCGGAGGTCTGAGATATGTCATGAGAGGTGAGTTACCATATTATTGCCTTTTATAACTGTCTCATGAACAAACCCCTTTTCCACTCAAATGAGCCTCTCCAGCATCAAGACAAACATCTTACTCACACCCGTCTCTAGGTTCGCCCATTAAGGCGGCAAACTGGGCTGTAGGCAGTTTCCTTGTGGGATGCATCGGACAGTATGAGTACTGCCAGTACCTGCGGCGGCAGGAGCGCATCAAGATGAAGAGGACAGTCGAGGTCTACCAGGAGACCATGGCGGAAAAGAGGCGCCGGGAGCTGGAGCAGCTCAAGCAGCAGCACGAGCTGAAGCAGCAGGCCGAGGAGGCGGCCAAGGCGAGCCGGAAGGCTTGGTACAAGTTCTGGTAAACACACCGCTGCCTGTAAGAAATATTGGTCGGGAGGCTGAGGATCTTTGTATCCTTGTGTATGAATATTCTTTCCCATTTCACATAAGCATCAGCGGCGTTGGACACGGTGTGTATAGTGAGGGAAACCTGTATCATCTTCATCCATTCCAGTATGGGGTATAAAAGAAAGACTATTTTGAATCATCGCGTCGCCCTCTGTCTCCCATGCCGATTCGTTCCCGTCGTGACATGCTGCGTGAACAAGAAAATTGAAAAAAGGGCATATTTGCCTTCACCCAAATGACAGTCGCATCCAGAAGAGCTCAATGGCAAAGATAGATGCAGTCTCGTGTTCGATGAACGCTCATGCCCAAACGCCAGTCAACGCCTTCCGTGACCGTACTCCGGCCAACCCATACATAAAAAGGGATAGCGAGTGTGCCATATCCCAATTGCAAAAGCGTGCTAATAACCGCTGCCCTTATACATGCGTCACAACCCGATTGGGCTCCGCTTCCGTAAAGCGGACCTTGCGCACGCCGCCGCCGCTGCCAGATGACTTGGAGTCCAGCTTGGAGCCCAGATCGGCGCCGCTGCCCCGTCTACGCTGACTGCGCCGGGCCCTAGCCTCGCTCTCCTCCCGCTTCTTGTACTCGGCCAGCTGCAGGCGGCGCTTCTGTGTCCGCGCGTAGGCCATGGCGGCCGTCGGCATGAAGCCGACTCCGTTGATACCCGTGCCGTCGTCTTCATCATCCTCCGGGTCGTAAATCGTTATCTCCTCCTCTTTCCATGTTAGCGCGGCCCGAACTGGGTCCACGATCTTCATCTCCTGATCATCGCCTTGCGTCTCGGCGACCTTGCCCTTGCGGCCCTTCAGTAGTGGCGGGGTGCCGGCGCGTCTTCGTTCCTTAGACTTGGAATCTTGCAACCGGTCGATCGAGGGGTGTGGGCGTTGCAGGTTGGTAGCGGCGGCAGTCATTGCAACGGGCAGCAGAATCTCTTGGGTGGTTCCGTCAGGGTCTACGGTGACCGACTTGGATTTCGCGACTGGCACAGGGTCGCTCTTGACCTCGGGATCGGGAATGACGACTGGTTCTGCCGAGTCTGCTTCGGCATCCTTCATCTCCAACTCTGGGACCTTGACTCTCTTTCGGCTTGCAAAAGGGTCGTCGTTGTATCCGTCTTGGCGGGCTTCCCCCGTCGGGTCGTATGGCCCATCTCGCGTCTGTTGCTGAGCTACCCCGCCCCACTACCATCACCACCATTCAGCGCCAAACCACGGAACTTGTGGACGACCTTGCTGTGGGGACTCCCGCTTCCGTCCTCCTCGCTTGTGGCATTGGAGAGCTGGAAGGAGAAATTCGAGGTCGTATATATCGGGGACAAAGAGAACTGCTCATCTCGCTTGCGCTTCGGCGTCGTCGATGGGGTTGGGAAGGGTTCGGTCATGATTGTGTCGGATGCCGCCGTTGGCGGTAATGGGGTTTGGTTCTATGCGGCGGCTGACTCGGTTGGATTTTGGTGAGATTGGTTCGACGATACAAGGCGGCGACTGTTCGAGTTGATATTTGAGTAAGGGTTCAAATGCAGTGAATATGTGGAGTTGGCGAAAGAGGCGGTAGGTATTTTCGAGAGGTGGCAGAGTGGTTTGTTTGGTCAAGTGATTGAATAGTCGTGGTCGTGGGCAAGTCCGGCAGTTACACTTCGGGCGGCCCTTCCTTAGGTTCCTCGAGGACGGCACGGTAGAGTACAAACTTGGAAAGCCCCAGACAGACGTCCCTGCGCCTGCCGAGACCGTTGCGCTGGTGCGATAGGTAAGCCAAAAACCAGAACGCTAAGACAAAAGCTAGAGCCCCTTGGTGAACTGCCCAGCCGTGGAGCTCGTCTTCGTCTCATCTTTTCCACTCACAGCTACAGATATGTCACCGGCTCAGTCAAATCGGCTTGTTTCCCCAGCACACGGACACCCAGGACAGAAATGGATCACGCAAATGTATACCCAACGCCAACTGAGAGAAAGTGAGGGGGTCCAGAAGTTCGGAAGGGAGCGAATCCTTTGCACAGCGATTACATCGTGAAACCTAATCGGGGTCGCACAGAGTCAATGAAGCTTGCTCGTCACAGGGAGATGCTACAGGTTTCTTGGGCTTGAGAAAGATCGGTCAATACCATAAGAATACATCCAAGTTTATCATTGTTACTATTATTTTCATGAAATCATCTCACACTAGCACCTTCAACCCTGACTAACCACCTACTCGCTCCACGCCTTGTACACGATACGCGTACCATATGTCTCCCCCTTCTTCAACAGCATCTGGTCCTTCCACTCGGGGACGTTGATCGCGTTCACCCATCGGCTCGGCTCAACGCAGAACCCGCTCCTCTTGCCCCGCGCCGGCGCGGCCTCAACAGCCGGCACGTTAATGCCCTCGCCCGTGTAGAACTGGAACGCCGGCTCCGTGCTGAGCACCTCGAGGTTGACACCGTTCTTGGGATGCCTCGCGTGCACGTGAAGCTTCAGCGCCTCGCCGCGCGTGTCGATGGGCACCGATCCGGGCTTCTCGGTGACAACGAAGCAGTCGTCCACCGCGGGGCCATCGACACCCAGCTCGAACGGCTTGCCGCCCTCGATGCCGGGGAACGGCGCGGGTCCGCCCGTGGGAATACCGTTCTCGCGGGGGAGATACGCGTTGGTCGCCAGTGTCGCGACGGTGCCGGCAAAGGTCTCGTCGCCAGTGAGGTTGAAGTAGGAGTGGTTCGTCATGTTGATGGCCGTCTCGTCGGCGCCGTCGATAAGCTGCGCCTCGTACTCCATGCCCAGAACGGAGACCTCCTTGCCGTCGATCTTTTGCGTGCCGGCTGTGTAGGTGACCTTGGCCTTGACGGTGCCAGGGAAGCCCTCGTCGCCGTCAGGGCTGGTAAGCGAGAACTCGACGCTCTCGCCGCCCTCGAGGCCCTCGACGCCGGGAATCTCGCGCACGCCCACGGGCTTGGGGCCATCCCAGACGAGGGAGCTCCAGGGCTTGAGGCCGCCGTGGAGGTTGTTAGCGCCGTCATTGGCGGCGAGCTTGTACGTCTTTCCGCCATTGAGCGATTTGAGCTGGGCCGACTCGAGGCGGTTCGCGACGCGGCCGACGGTGACGCCAAAGTAGGGCGAGTTGTACTTTTCGTAGAGCTCCTGGGTCGGGAAGCCCTGGACGATATTGACCCCCTTGACCTTGAAGGACTGGAGGATAGCGCCCAGAGGCAAGAACTCAAAGGGAGCGTCGGCCATTGTGAGGAGGATGCGCGATGTCTTTTTGTTGGCGATGTTGCTCTTTACAAGGGTGATTCCAGGACTTTGAATTACAAGATACGAAGTTCCAGACGAAAGACTACGACGATGATGTGGGATTGAAATCACGCAACTCTCTAAGAGGGAATCCTGTCCCTTTATGGCTCCCCTATGGCGCGCAACCAGTTTCCCGTCACTGGATGATATGGCGAAAATGTGCAATTCAGGCTATTATTGCTTGTATTTGCGCTTGTTGGCATGCAGTGGGGGGTTGAACGAGGATGGAGGGGAAAACACCACTGAAAGAAATGACGGCGTCTGCGGGGACTGCTCGCCCACGGCGGGGTAAATTGGAGACACAGAACAGACATGGGGAGCTCGGCTCGGGTTGCCCAGGAGTCCACGCTTCCCCCTCTTTGGCCGCTGCTTCTTCACACGACGACACCACACAGGAGATCCCCTAGCCCCGGTTCCGAGCGGACATACTGTCATTTGACTGGTGCGTTTAAACACGAGCAGCTTTGCATCGCGTCTCTTTTGGAGAAGCACAGGTCCGACTTCCGGGGGGGTGACGGATGGACACTCGTCCACTTGAGAGGCCCGCTTGAAGGTGGGAGTACGGAACTAAAAACGGGATCACTCTGCTGTTGCAGATGGATGAATTAGTGTTTAACATGTTGCGTATCGGCGGAAAACCCACTGCAATCCGATACTAGTGCAATTGTTTTTTTTTTGCCAGCCATTGGCAACCCCCTGGCCCAGTCGCCTCGGCCGACATTCCGCGATGGGACCTGAAAGACACATTACGCGCCACGGTATATAATACAACCTGCAACAAGTGCAATCAGCCAAACGATGCGCCGCGAATAACTGCAAATCCCTCCAATAGTCGTAACATCAATCTGACTCCTCGTCGTCGTCTCCGAGGAACGCCAGGTCTGCTCGTGCCTTGCCCCGCGCGCGTGATGGGATGTGTGACTCCTGTTCCTCGTCATCATCATCGTCGTTTTTTTTTGTCATTCTCATCTTCGGAAAGGTCGTCCTTCACGGCCTTTGTCGGTGCTGGTTGTCCGCGCGCCTTGCTCCTTGATGATCGGCCTCCCGCGCCCCAGTTCGCATTCATCTCTTGAACTGCCTCCAGGTCCGCTTCGAGCTCTCTGCGCTCCTTGATTTCTTTGGCTTTGGCCTCTGAGAAGCGGCCGTCCATGCCGATGTCCCTGAGCATGTCTCTAAGGTGCTTGATCTTGGCCTTCGTGTTGTCTCCGTATTGCTTCAATTCGAAACCCCAGATCTTGCGTATGCCACACTTAACCAGCTGAGACTGTAGCTTCTTGACTTCGGCATCGTCAGGGTTCTCCGGGGCCGTAGACGCCTTCTTCTGCTTGGGCGCCTTGCTACCAGCCCCGGCTTCCTTCTTCTTGCGCTTCGGTTTGGGTGGCTCATCGATCACGTCGGACAGCTCGCTGCTTGTGTCGTCGACAACAGTTTGTTCCTCATTCTTCGTTACAATGGTGGCGTCGGGCTGTTTTTCGGCTAGCTCGTCTACCTTCGTCTCGACAGAAACTTTGATCTCCTCCTCAGGCGCCTTGGACTTCTCATCTTTTGAAGTCTGCTTTTCACTCTCGACCTTCTCCTCGTCGCTGTCTGGCGGCGAGCTCAGATCATCCGAGCCACTGTCTTCGACCTTGCTCGCGCGTCCGTTGCGAGCCTTGGACGATTTTGGCTTCGCGGGGCTCTGCTCGGGCTCGGAATCGGAGTCAACCACGGGAGTGTCCTGCTTCTTCTTCCGTGGCGCTGCCTTCTTCTTTGGTTTGGCCTTGGGCTTGGGCTTCTCGTTCTCCGTGTCGCTGTTCTCGAGATTTTCTTTAGCGGCAGATGCACGCTTTCGACGCTTCGCGGGTGGTGATATATCGGTTGACTGGCGTTTTCCGGTCTTCTTTGGCTTCATTACCTCTTTATCTTTCACAGGCTCAGGTTCGGGATCGGCATTGCCCTCCATAAGAGCGGTCTGCGTCAACATCAGTTAGGCGGGGTCTCAAGGCAACGGAGCGCGCATAGCAAGAATGAATGGGCACTCACGGCAAGCTCCTTGACCAGCTTCTTGCTCTTGTCCTTCCACTTTCCCGACGAGAAGAATCCATCTTCAAGTTCAAGAGTTGATTCGACGCGTTTCCGGATGAAGTTGACGGTGAGGTTGTCTATATCCGTTTTGAAGACATCACGAACCGTGTCCAGAAGCGCCGCCTCGAGTTCCTTGTCGGATGGGGCCATGCTTTCACAGAATGACAGGGATGGAGTGCTGTCGGTTGTGGATTATGTATCGATTGCGATTCTAGCATATGAGGGTCTCGAAGTTGATAGGGCCTGAGATCGACAGGGAATTGCAAGAGCTCGAGAGCTCTGTCGCGGTTGCGGACGCGTCGAGGGACAATGTTTGAGCGCAAGCGACAAAGCCGACGCGGACAGCGCACAAGCGCAACCGGGGGAAGCTGCGACTGGCTTGTCCGGAGTGGGGCAGCAGTCACTGGACGCCCACGTCGGACCTGGTCCGAGCGTATGCCATGAACCGCGCCGGGGGAAGACCGGTGAATGTCGAATGCCCCACGGGATGATTACAACCGCCGTTTGTTCCGATCGAGAACGTCAGTCGCCTAATGCCTCTCGTGGAAATATAGTACGCCCAAGATGTCTTGAGGTTGTTTCTGGAGTCCGGCAGTGAGCGAGCAGACCACATAGGCCCTCTAGACCTACAGCCATTGAGTGATATTCTCGGCGGTGCATGAGTAGCCGAGCAGACGGTTTAAGACTGATCGATGCCGTATCCATCATGAGGCGGTGAAAGTAATGAATTTGCGCTGTCACCAAGACCAAGGAATGGAGGAGAGCTATTTGCACTCTGCGCATCGCGCCGTTAACATGGATGCATTCTCCACAGTGCCGCTTGGTTGGAATCGGGAATATCTTGATGAATCGAAACTCAATATCATCTCAGGGCCGCTCCAATTCGGGCCGGGAGCTGAGCCGTCGCACCTTGTGAAGCATCAAGGACGTTTTGGTCCGGGGAGGTATGGAGCCGCCGATGTCAGTCTGCGGTAGCCAAACGGGGACCTTGTCTAGACTTGTGGGTTGGATGATTGGGCTGGAGCGTTCTTTGAAATTTTGATGAATCCCATTGGTCGTCGCAACGGTTAAAGGCCGTTGAGACGTCGCGCAGCCGGGGCTGGAGCTCCTTTTCGAGTGGCCTGGCGGAAAAGGAGCTTCCTGGCTAACAGTTTTCCTTGAAAGCGGTTTTGAGGTGAAGAATGACGGCACGGTTGCGTCGCTCGACGGAGCACTACCTATTCACCTGTTGAACATGCGACCCCATTTTGATTTATTGATCCACAGGGACGGACATGTGGGAAAGTCTCTACACTAGTGTGAATCCATGCAAGGCACTCACCTCTTTCCAGAGAGAAGAGGAAAGGCTCTGAAGGGGAAGCATGCGTATCTGCTCTGTATCTGCAAAAGCGACTCGTTTCTCGGAGGGCTCTCCGAAGCCACTGTGGCGTTTCGCACGCCGCCTTTCAGACAGAGTGAGAGATATTCAGTGCTACTTAGCCACCCATTATAGGGATGGAGGGGCCTTCTGCAGATGGGTGCGCCATCATCCTTGCATCGGCTGGTGGAGCGTCGAGCCGGTCTGAGCTGTCGCCGCCCGCTGGACGCTTGGATGCTTGGGTGGGTGAATGGAAGGAAAAATTCAAGAGACATCGTGAACATTCTCTCCTCTACAGTACTACGTATTGCCGATGGAGTGCCCACTCCTCGGCGCCGGTTTCCCCACTCTCTGGCGGGTGGCATCGAGGGCCCCTCAGGTACTGGTACCTGACATGTGTTCGTCCATTTGTGCGCCGTATCTTGCATACATGATGCTGTACCCAGTGTATTGCAAAGGACTGAGGGACATTCGGCTCAACGGGCCTGCCAAAAAAAATATCGCTCACCTAAAGCTTCGGTCAGGCCGTCTAGCTCTCCGGCAGGGTCCTCGGCAACGCGAGTAGATGTAGACCAAAGAGAAAAGGGCTGCAGAGACGCGCAGACCGGAGGGGTACGGAAGCAGTGGATGACAGCTAAAAATGGCAAGGAGGAAAAAGTACAAGAGGAAAAAAAAAAGTGCCAGGGTCGGTCGGGATTTTCTCGCAATGACAGACATTGCATGGATCTGGGCTAGAATTACGTAGATGGCACCGCAGCAACACCCGCCCGAGCAGCGCCCAAGTCTGCTCTGCAGAAGTCGTTCCCCTGTGTAAGGCGTCCATTCCTACCTAGCAACCACGGCTTCGCCTATTCATTCATTTCCTAGCCTTTCTGCCCATTTCAACAGAAGCTAGAATACAGAGTACACCGGTTATATGTAGGTACTCTACTTCTGTCGCCTTACCGAAACGGGACTCATCTCAAGTACCTCTACCTCTGGGGAACCCAAGCTTCAGCGTTGCATCCATGTGGTCGGGCTGTCTTGTCCGTCTGTCTGTTCTGTTTGTCAGTCACCTTACTGCTGTGCGATTGCTGCCGGTCTGCATTGGATCACGTCCAATTGCTCTGAGCCGGATTAGCATCTTCCTGCGTCCTCAACACCCTCTTCGTCGTGCGCCTGTCTCCTCTGCGTTCCCACCCCGGCCCATGAAGAAGCACCACGCCTCTCTGTGTCAACAAACCAAACAACCAACCACCGACTAGCCGACGTCTTCCGTTTCTTTCCATCCTGCTGCGTTCACTGTGCCTTCCATCATCTCCCCCTTGTTCTCTTCCATCCGACCAAATTAAGAGTCTGCGCTGCATTGCACTGTTTGCTATCTCGTCTCAAACCCCCTCTACGTATTCTGTGCCCTCCGGCTTGGTTCTCTAAATACTTGGTATTGCCTCCCGCCACCCGTTTGCGCCCATCCAACCTTACCTTTCTTACACCTTCGTCCACGGAAGACAACTCACTCCCTATTCCTCTTGAACGACGTTCAGGCAGCCCAGGAGTATTTGGACGACGAAGCTTGGCTCACCAGTTCGCCCCCTTCGTGTCTTCCTCTGCAACAAGAGCTAGCCGCAACCTACCCCTGCACACCTATTGCGTCGCCGTTACCTCAGCTTCAGGTACTTACTTGATCTTCCACTTCCTTACATTTACCCCTCCATTCCCCCGCAAGCAAGCTCATCCCAGCCCAACTCAGCTAACACAGCACCCTCCCGCCACAGTACCACTAAGCTTAGTTGCTGTGCTCCCCATTTCCCACTCTTCGAGCGAACCCCTCCACGAAAGGTTTCGCTCCTCTTCCACTGAACACCTCCTTCAGCACCATACCGCCCGCGCAAATCGCCCAAGATGCCTGCGCTCGTCGACGAAGAGACCGCGCCCGGGCGCCTCCTGCTGCTCTCCAACAGACTGCCCATCACCATCAAGCGTTCCGAAGATGGTAGCTACTCATTCTCCATGTCCTCTGGCGGTCTCGTCACCGGCCTCAGTGGTCTGTCAAAAACCACCAGCTTCCAATGGTACGGCTGGCCTGGTCTCGAGGTCCCGGAGAACGAGATTGCCGGCATGAAGCAGCGTCTCAAGGAGGAGTATGACGCTCACCCCGTCTTCATTGACGACGAGCTTGCCGACAAGCACTACAATGGCTTCTCTAGTACGGAGCATCATCCCTTGGTCCTCGGGTCTTTTTCCGGTCTCGCTAACAAATGATTCTTGCCAGACTCTATCCTCTGGCCACTCTTCCACTATCACCCCGGTGAAATCACGTTCGACGAGAGCGCGTGGGCCGCCTATCGTGAAGTCAATCGCCTGTTTGCAAAGGCTGTTGTTCAGGACGTCCAAGATGGCGACTTGATCTGGGTTCACGACTACCACCTGATGCTGCTGCCCGAGATGCTGCGCGAGGAAATCGGCGACACCAAGAAGAATGTCAAGATTGGCTTCTTCTTGCACACTCCTTTCCCCTCTTCCGAAATCTACCGTATCTTGCCCGTTCGCGAGGCCCTCCTCACTGGCGTTCTCGACTGTGATCTCATCGGCTTCCATACCTACGACTATGCTCGCCACTTCCTGAGCAGTTGCTCTCGCATCCTGTAAGGTCAATCCGAGATCTGCTACCTCTTGGTCCCCTGCTAACTTGTCCCAAGTGGAACGCCCACAACCCCCAACGGAGTCGATTACAACGGCAAGTTCGTTACCGTCGGCGCATTTCCTATCGGTATCGACCCCGAGAAGTTTGTCGAAGGTCTCAAGAAGCCCAAGGTGCAAGAGCGAATCGAAGCTCTAAGCCGCAAGTTCAACGGAGTCAAGCTCATTGTCGGTGTCGATCGTCTCGACTACATCAAGGGTGTCCCGCAGAAACTCCATGCTTTGGAGGTTTTCCTGACAGAGCACCCCGAGTGGATCGGTAAGATTGTCTTGGTCCAAGTTGCCGTGCCTTCACGGCAGGACGTCGAGGAGTACCAGAACCTGCGCGCCGTCGTCAACGAGCTTGTCGGCCGCATCAACGGCAAGTTCGGCACCATCGAGTTCATGCCCATTCACTTCCTGCACCAGAGTGTGTCGTTCGACGAGCTCACGGCTCTGTACGCCGTTTCCGACGTCTGCCTTGTGTCTTCCACCCGCGACGGTATGAACCTGGTCTCGTACGAGTACATCGCGACCCAGCGCGAGCGCCACGGTGTCATGATTCTGTCAGAGTTTACCGGTGCCGCTCAGTCCCTCAACGGCTCTCTCATCGTCAACCCCTGGAACACGGAGGAGCTGGCAAACGCCATCCACGACGCCGTCACCATGTCCCCGGAGCAGCGCGAGACCAACTACAAGAAGCTCGAGCGCTACGTCTTCAAGTACACATCCTCGTGGTGGGGCCAGTCCTTCGTCGCGGAGATGACCCGCCTCTCCCAGGAGACGATGCAGTCCAAGACGCTGAGAAACATCAGCGGGAACGTGGTTGGCCAGGTCAGCAAGGCGCTGCAAGGTGCAATTGAAGGTGCTTCGAACCTGTCGGGCAGCAAGGACGGCGCAGAGGAGACGAAGCAGGATAAGCAAGAAGCGTAACGGCCCACTGTACATCCGACTTGCATACCACCTTTCTTTGTCTTTACTTTCCTTGCAGAAGCCGTCGTCTTGGACGGCCATTGTGATGAAGGCACGATTGAAAGAAAAGAAAAGAACAACATACCTACCTCGCTACGACTCTTACCCTGCAAGCAAACCACCCGGTTTGCGGCATGGGGAAAGCAAATACAGCGGGGCGAAATCATAATCATTCAAGTACAAGGCATCAGGCCGGGGGCGGAGTTCCACGGGATATTTTGCGTTGTTGTTTTTCTTTTACCAGAGGGAAGAAGAGGTTACGGGACGGTTCACACACGAGGGGAATCGTGTCGTACATGACGGCCATCCATGTATTTCGGGTTCGCGTTTGGGTTCAGCATTAGACTATCTACCTATTTGACAAAAACGTGCGATCCAACACATGACGGTTTGGAAATTGACGGGGCATAATTCCTTGAGAAGAGCAGAGTATGCCGGTCTATCTGCGTCGAGTCACAAGCCATCATCAGAATCACAAAATGAATATGTCAAAACGCAAGTACGCAGAGCAATCTCACAAAATCAAGCGCATGGCAATCAAGGACTTTGTACTCGAACCGAAAAAAGAGCTGGCTGTGGGTGGCCCATACTGAAAACTACCAAACCAAACCGCCCGCGTCCTATGTCTTGGCAGAAGACATCTCGAGATATCTAGGAAAGAGGTTTGTCTCTCGTCTCGAAGAAAATACCAGAGAACCTGAGGCCGAAGCGAAAGCGAGAGCCTTCGGTGGAAAAGCAAGAAGAAATGGTAACGTGCTGTGCTGTAATCCCATCCCGTCCATCCCCTTCTGTTCTCCCCCGCCATTGCGCAGCGTAAATCGCAACCTGGAGTACGCCCTCGTTGAAACACGTTCCTACATCAAACCATGAGGTATGACAAGACAAAGAAAAGTTCCCGTAGAGACCGTCTCAGTAAGGGGACGCCACAATGTCCTCCTTGCCGAGCTTGTAACGACCGCTCTTAGGCGTGCCGATGCGTCCAGAGTCCCTGCGACCCATGCTAAGCTGCGCAAAGTTACCAGCAATGCTCTCGCGAGTGGGACGCTTGAGTCCCTGCTTGCCGACCATGTTGACCTCGTTGGGCAGGGCAACGATGACGTTCTTGTCCGTTCCGAACTTGAAGTCGTCGGCCTTGACCTCCTCGGCGTAGCGCTTGATGCGGTAGGCAGCCTTGGCGCCGCGAAGGACCTTCTTCAAGCTCCACTCAACAATGTACGGACCGGTGGCAGTGATGATGCTCGTCTCCTCTGTACCCTCGCCAGTGTTGAAGCGCGCCGGCGTGAAGGACACGGGCTTGCCGGTCTCGTGGGCGAATTGAGCGACGTGCTCGGGTGTGAGGGCCAGACGGCGTGGCTGAGGCTTGTCGGTTGCTGCAAAAGACTTCTCGAAGCCGAGCTTGCCTTCGTTCTTGCCAGACTTCTGCATCGCGTCGATGAGCAGGATGTACGTCCGGCAGGTGGCGAGCACCCAGCGACCGTCAGCAGAGACATCGAGGCCAAGAATCGCCTCACCCAGAGCGGGAATGTGGGTCTTGGCGTTGATACCCAGACGATCGAACAGACGGACGTCACCCTTGTTGGAAGCAACAGCGATATAACCCTTCTCGGTGGTGGCAACGGCCGAGAATTCGTTCTTCGAGACGTACTGCTTCAGCTGCGAGTCGACAAGCTTGTTGCCGGACAGACGGGGATCGATACGGTAGAGAGCATTCTTCGAGATACCGAGGAAAGTAGGCTCATGCGTCATCTGGGCGAACTTGTTCTCCGGTGCAAAGTTGAGGACGGGGATGTCCTCGTGAACGTTCCACTCGTCGACAACTTTACCGTATTCAAGATCCATGCGGTAAAGCTTGTTGGGATCCTGCTCGTTCTGCAGGATCATGTTACGATCCTCATTGTGAAGCATGACCTTCTTCGGGCTGAACAGTGTGCCCTTGGGAGTCTCGACCTTGGAAATGTTGGTGGAGAACTCAAGATTGTTGTTTGCTGTGTGCTTGAAAACACCAATCTTGGATCCGCGCACGACAAAAGAGCGGTCATGTTTGTAGCCAACAGCAAGTTGGGAGTTGACGTTGCCGTCCTCGTCTCTGGTCTCAACGTCATCCTCCTCCTCGTCGCTGTCGTAGTGCTCGCTGCGCTGTGCATCGTCCTCGGCGTCTTCGTAGTCCTCTTCTTCCTCTTCCTCTTCTTGTTCCTCCGGGGTATCTTCCATAGTTAAATCGTTGAAGGCGTCCGTGACGTATTCCTGCTCTCTCTCCTTGATCTTCTCCCACTTGGTCTCATTCAGCTGCTCCCAAAGCGCGCGGAGTAAAGCGTCCTGGAAACGCTCCAGCGTCGGTTGGTCCTTGAATCGCAGCAACCAAGAGTATGCCGAACCATCAGGAGAGAACTGGTTGAAAATGAAGGACAGGAACTCGAAGTTGAAGACAGGGTTGATATCGGCGACGATGGGAATTCCAAGCCATGCACGATCCTCGGTTTCGATCTGCAGCCAGTATTCCCACTTGCCAACCTCTGTGACGGTGGCAGTGACAGAGCCGTCCTGCTGGACAAAAGAACCCGACGGGAAATCGAAGAAGTGCAGCTCAGCACTCTCAGCAGCGTACGTGCTGAGAGCTGCAGGGGCCTCGGCGGCCTTAGGCGGGCCAGTCGCTCTTGTCTTTTCGGGCGTGACGGGCATCTTTCCAGGTGTCTTGACAGGAGTCTGGACAAGGGACTGTTCTTCCTTTTTGGTAGGTGTACCGACCGGGCTTTGCGGCACGAAAAGGCCGTCAGCTGCCTCTATCGACCGTACAAGAGTCGGGCTATGAATCGGACTCGCGGGGGGTATAGGGTGCTCGTCCTGGAACTCGAACTGCTTGAGGTCGAAGTCGGAGGCGGTGGTGTGCGGCTTGCGGTACTTGCGTTCGTACTGGCACTCTTTTGCGATGCGCTCGAATTGCGCAACTTGGCCGGAAGACACGACGTTGTCGCAAACAAACTCGTAGACGTCACCGGTGTCACCACTCAGATCCCTCCAGGCGAGAACCTTCTCAGAGCCTTCTCTAATCTCGATGCGAAAGTGGAGAGCCTCGTCGAGTAGGAAGGTCTTCTCGTCTCTCTCAGCGACGGCAAGCGCGTCGATCTCGGCGTCCTCTCCTTCTTCCTCGGCCAAAAGCTCAGCCTCGCCTTCCTCGTAAACTCTCTGTACCACGAGTTGGTACTGGAAATCCTGTGCGGTTCGTCGGATTCGGGCGGCGGCGTCTTTAAAGATTAGTTCGGAGTAGCCCTTGGGCGAGAGTGGGCGGACGAGGTAGAGCTGTCCCTGGGGGAGTTCGATGAGGGATTCTTGATTGCTAGATCCAAAGATGAGTTTGCCAACTGCGAGAGAAAACAAATGAGTCAGTATGAATGTGTGTGGTAGGGGTGATGCGAAAAGTCGATAAAGTCGGAAATCGTCAATTCTTGGTTGCGAAGTGGCGATGACGAAGGAGGCCCGACCAACGGCTCACACGCGCCTCGCTGTCGATCGCACGACAAAGCAAAGAGCAGAAGTCATTAGTGACAGAAAACAGGCGGGGTAAACTTACCGTTTCTGAGGACAAACATTTTGAAGTTGGGGCTTGTTTTGGAAGCAAGTTGTTCGTGGGCAGAGAACCGTTGCGGTTGTTGGAGAATCTCTGCAAAGGTGTCTCGTCCGCTGGGGTGAGATGAAGGACAAAGAGACGGAGAGTCCCAGACCTTGGCCACGAAACAAAAGTGTGATCAGGCACTACGGAAGAAAATGCGTCATAAGAAGCAAGGTAGCTTTTGGGTTGGATGGTTCAGATGATGGAGGGGTGAAATGGTCTGTGGCTGTGCACGTCCCTTTTCCCTCCCTTTTTCTTTGCCACGGCAACACAAGGTGCCCCTCCGGTGTTACGCCACAGGGCCGGGGGTATCACATGGGGCTCCCAGCAGCGGCTGGTCTAGGCCCGGGACCCTTCTTGCCTCCGGCCCCCATGCACTACCTTGGGGAACAGCTTCAGATAACAAGAGGCCTCAACAACCGGACTAATGTTTGTGGCAGGATGAGACTCGCCATGTGGTCAATACATCTTGAGAAATTCCACTTTGTAGATACCAGAAAACTTGCCTTTCCCAACTTGTTATACCCTTCTTTTTTTTAACCAACTAGAAAAGTTGGCAGCTAGTGTTAGCATGAAACCGAAAGATCATGGGCTTGGGATAAACCTGGGATAGGACTTCACGGTGTAGACATTCATTCTGATAATATCGTTTGTTTCAAGAGTCTAGAATGAATCCTGAAGTACCAGTGCGCACAGAATTATCATATAGCGATGCTCTTCACATCTTTCTTAGAAGTAAAGTGCGCAGCAAATGAGAGCTAAACGGCCTTGGGTCCTATTCTTTATTTGTCTCGCCCATCCTCTTTTGAGAGACAGGAGAGGACGAGGTCGAAAGTGTGAGAGTGACGAAGGTAAGCAACGGTAGTCGCCTCAAATGTCCAATTACACGAGCTGTGTTGATACAAACCTAGGAAAAATTCCAAGAAGTGAACAGCTGGATATTTTGCTGCCTTTCGAGTATAGTGCCTTACTTGAGTATCTGATCGCGGGATGAGGAAACGAAAAGCCAAAGCTAGAGACCTGGCCATGCAATAGCGCGTACCCACACTTACAGTTAAAGGCATGTTTGATCGCAGCAAACTACCCAGCTCGCATAAGATGCAAGCATAGGCCATTTAAAACACAGATATCAACCAGTCGGGGTAAAATACATTGATAGAACGAATATAAGAGCCTAATGCTATCCCACTTGCAATAACAAACCAATTACAACTCATCGGCAACCGGCGCCTCCCTCTCAGCTTGGCCAACAACTTCCTGTGCGTTGTCTGACTCAACCTTCTCTAGCTTCTCCTCGAGGTCTGAGAAGTCATCGGCAATCAACCTGGCGATATTCATTCCCATCAACGAGCTGGTCTCCATGCAGGAGATGAAGCTTTCGATACCAGACAGATAATAGAGGCCGTCTCTCAGAATAGGATCCTGGAAGGTCACGCGTGGGTACTCAATGGGGTAAGAATTGAAAACATGGGGTGATACCAAGAAATGGGATCGACCGTGCGCGTGCTTCCCTCCTCAGTCTTCTGTACCGAGACGATGGACTCTGGCACCTCCACGCCAAGTAACTTTGACAAGAACTCTGCGGTGACCTTTTCGGGTGAGAAGATCTTGTAGAGGAACTCATCCTTCAGAGTGTTCGGGTTCGTGACAGTTCTCAAGGTGCTAACGGAGTAGAAGCCCGCTTTCCCAGCGCCTTCGGATCCGGGCTTCGGGTCGTCACTGGGGTTCAGCGTTGTCAGAACCGAATCCGGGGCCTTGGAACCAGCTTCCAGACCGAAGTACTCTGGGCTGAGACGAAAGGGAGAAGCAAACAGAGTGACATGAAGCTTGTTGTATGGGATCTCATCAATCTTTTTCTGGAACAGGTTTTCCGAGACGCTGATGTCGCCATATTGCCAAGGAGTAGCAATGACAACATTGTCGAAGGCGATCGGGTATTGGTCTGCCTCGGCATCGGCTTCAGAGTGAGCACCCTTGGTGGAGAGCAGGTACTTAGAGCTGGAAGGGCCAGGCTTCAGCGCAATGGAGGTCACTGATGTGTTCCGTTGTACAGTGGCATTGCTTCTGTGGAGCATAGTCGCAAAGATCTGCCAGTTTCCACCGATAACCTGCCTAGCACCCTCGGGCGCGAGGGAAACCATGGTCTCAAGACCGTGGATGTGCTTCAGGTTTGACGCATAGTTGACGCGGGTTGCTGCCTGGATGATATCATGGGCAAAAAGCTCGCTAATCTGCTAGATGTTAGCCGTTGATTAGTGTAAGTCGTGTATTCCACGTACATCGTTGTTGGCAAGAAATTGTTCTCCCGTAACCGAGGTTGCCTTCAAGAGGTCCAGCTCAAAGACCCTCTGGGTAAGAGATCGGAAAGGAAAGTGAGGCTTCTCGTAGAGCTGCAGAAAGGTCGCGACCGTCGACTGGACGAGCTTCTGCGCTTTGTAAGGGGCTGTGCCATACTTCCAGAAGAGCTTGGCCAGATTCCACCACTGCCAGGAGTTGTCGTCCTGGGTGAAAACAAAGTTCTCTCCATCCCAGATGCCCAGGAAACCATCGCTGCCGGATTCGGGTTCTTTAAGTGGCAGTCCAAAGTTGACGCTGGCATTATATAGGATGTGATTGGCTTCTATGAAGATGGAGGCGCCCAGCTCAACAGGCTCGAGCGGGTTGTTGTAAGCGTCTATGGTCAAGGTGCGGCCACCGATACGGTCGGTCCTCTCAAACACGGTGATGTTCACGGGAAACCCCTCTGCCTCGGCAAACTTTTGAAGGTAGTATGCTGTGGACGAGCCACCGGCGCCAGCCCCTGGATACCATATTAGTATTCAGTGTCGTGGTGCCAACCACATACAGAGTCGACATGATGCGAAGCATTCGTGGCCCATCAGAGATGAGCTTATGTGCTGTTTACATACCAATGATGGCGACTTGCTTGACGTTGCTCTCGGTGGCGACCTGCTCAAGCTCGGTCGCAGGAGCCGCAGAGTGTGTTAAGCTGAGCGCAGAAAGCACAGCTGAGAGCTTGGACCCCCACATCACGTCACGTAGGTAGGCTGATCGTGTTGGATCGATGTGTTAGAGGAGTAAAGTAGTCAAGGCAATCGTTGGGACAAAGGAGTGAGGAGAAAATATGCTGGATGGAAGGCACTTGAGACACGCTTGGAAGATGAAAAGGACGAAATGAGAGCATGAAATGGATTCGTAATTCAGATGTCTAGGGAAGTACCCAAATGAATTAAACTCGGAGTGAGTAAACAAACCGCCGCTTTATTCGTGTTCCGATGTCACCAGGGGTAGGTGGTTCACACAGCCAACTCCCTTGCAAAGATCAGGTAGGGGAGTGCAACACAATCCATGGCAAAGGCAAATGTAATTATTAGTCCCGGAGCTTTGAAAGCCTTGAGTGGGTTCCTGATCAACTAAATCCTTTAGACAGCCGAGTATAAGCAAATGACAAGTGGCTGGTTCAAGGAAGCTACCTCGTCTACCTTCGTCGACAGCTCTCACTCAGCACAGCTAGAGGTAAAGCAGCGGTTCAGTCTCCAGGTAGAGGTTTCACTGTGGTGGTCCATTAGGGGACCCCGACTCCCCAGGTCCCTGGGACCCGCTCTTAGCATGCAGTCGCCACTAGCCGCTAATGACGCACGGATCGTAGCCGCTGACATACGCAGCCCCTTTATAAGTTATGAACGCTTTAAATGCTCCTATGCATTTAACAAGTAGTTTCTTGAACCGAGCATTAGCATCGAAACGCCAGGCACCTGGCGAGCCAGCACCTTCCACCAGTGCCTGACCGCCTGCCACCTCAAGGCAGAAAAAAAGTCACCACCACAGTCCCGCATCTGAAGCTCCCCGGGCCAGGTCAACCTCGAGAACACTCCACGTCTGGTCGCTAATCCAATAACCTTACCGACCGATACCCCCTCACAAACCTCTCGACGACCTTTAGCCAACATGTCCGCGGCGCAACTGCTCAACCCCAAGGCCGAATCGAGGGTGCGCACCCCCTTTTCCAGGCGACATTGTTTGTAATACTAACAACCCCAATAGCGGCGGGGTGAAGCCCTGAAGGTCAACATCAGTGCTGGTGAAGGTCTCCAGGATGTCCTCAAGTCCAACCTCGGCCCTCTGGGCACCATCAAGATGTATGTGAGAATTCGTACCGTATCTACCGGACTATTTACTAACGATGCTAGGCTTGTTGACGGCTCCGGTCAAGTGCGCTACACTGCCCATCTTCCCCTGGATACTTGCTAATGCGCGCCGACCTCAGATCAAGCTGACGAAAGACGGAAACGTTCTCCTGCGCGAGATGCAAATACAAAACCCTACCGCCGTCATGATTGCCAGGGCCGCGACTGCACAAGATGATATCTGCGGAGATGGCACGACATCGGCTGTTCTGTTGATCGGAGAGCTCCTCAAGCAGGCAGACCGATACATCTCAGAAGGCCTGCACCCTAGAATCATCACGGATGGTTTCGAGATTGCCAAGAACGAGGCGCTGAAGGTGCGCGTTGTGCGAGCTAACAGATGCGGGAAATGTCGCTGACAGATGATAGTTCCTCGACGACTTCAAGCTTGCCAAGGAGGTCGACCGCGAGCTGCTTCTTTCCGTCGCCCGCACGTCGCTGTCCACAAAGCTCAACTCCAGCCTTGCTAGCAAGCTCACCCCCGATATCGTCGATGCCGTGCTTGCGATCTACCAGGCCCCGGCCAAGCCCGACTTGCACATGGTTGAGATCATGAAGATGCAGCACCGCACCGCCTCCGACACCCAGCTCATTAAGGGTCTTGCCCTCGACCACGGTGCCCGCCACCCCGATATGCCCAAGCGTGTTGAGAATGCCTACATTTTGACGATGAACGTGAGTTTGGAGTACGAGAAGTCCGAGATCAACTCTGGCTTCTTCTACTCCAGCGCGGAGCAGAGGGACAAGTTGGTGGAGAGCGAGCGCAGATTTGTCGACGCTAAGCTGAAGAAGATCGTTGAGCTCAAGAAGGAGGTCTGCGGAAACGACCCTAGCAAGAACTTCGTCATCGTCAACCAGAAGGGTATCGACCCTCTGTCTCTCGACGTCCTGGCAAAGAACGGCATTCTCGCTCTGCGTCGTGCCAAGAGAAGAAACATGGAGAGACTGCAGCTCATCTGCGGTGGTACTGCACAGAACAGCGTCGACGACCTGTCGCCTGATGTCCTGGGATGGGCGGGCTTGGTCTACGAGCAGACTCTGGGCGAAGAGAAGTACACTTTTATCGAAGAGGTCAAGGACCCCAAGTCCGTCACACTTTTGATCAAGGGTCCCAACGCACACACCATCACTCAGGTCACCGATGCCGTTCGCGACGGTCTGCGCAGTGTCTACAACATGATCGTCGATGGAAGCGTCGTTCCCGGTGCTGGCGCCTTCCAGGTCGCATGTGCGGCGCACCTCAAGAGCGATGCCTTCGCCAAGACGGTGAAGGGCAAGGCCAAGTGGGGTGTCGAGGCCTTTGCCGACGCTCTCTTGATCATCCCGAAGACCCTGGCTGCCAACGCTGGTCTTGACATCCAGGATGCTCGTAAGTACATCATGTCTGACACGAAAATAACGGCTAACATTTTACAGTGGCTGCTTTGCAAGATGAGCACGCGGATGGCAACGTTGTTGGCCTGGACCTGGCGACTGGTGAGCCGATGGACCCCGAGCTCGAGGGTATCTTCGACTCCTTCAGAGTACTCAGAAACTGCATCGCCTCCAGCTCGAGCATTGCATCCAACCTGCTCCTCTGCGACGAGCTTCTGAAGGCGAGACAGATGGGCAGAGCAGGAGGCCCAGGCCCCGGTATGGATGGTCCCGAGGAGTAATGCGTTTGATAGGTTCCCATGTAAAAAGGTATTGGCACGGTAGACAAAAGGCGTTGCTCTTAGACCTGTCAAACTGAGCAATGGAATGATATCCAATCATGAAGATTATTTGGCGTGCATCTCGAAAGTATTGTGAGACCAAGTGGTCAATAGTTGAGACACAGGGTTGGTGGTTACCCCTCGCCTTAAGAAGAGCGACCGAGCAGCGATAAGATAA
Source organism: Colletotrichum spaethianum (assembly GCF_022836535.1). Lineage (NCBI taxonomy): Eukaryota > Fungi > Ascomycota > Sordariomycetes > Glomerellales > Glomerellaceae > Colletotrichum > Colletotrichum spaethianum. The sequence continues at coordinate 606,170 of NW_026054777.1, read as the reverse complement.
GCCCCGCATCGAAATATTTTGAACAGGCCAAAAAATCTTGACCCCACGTACCCAGCCCAACCAAAGCAGTCGCAAAGCAAAGCACGCCAAACTCGCAGAACCATGGCAGACTACGACAGTGATTCCTCCGAGCAGGAGTTTACCGAGACCAATGTATTACTCGGTTATGCCACCAAAGATGCCGACGAGGACACCATCAGCCGTCTCGGTGGTCAACCAGTAAGTATTTCGCTGCAGGCTTTCCACCCCACCAAACGGCAATCGGTAGACATGCGCAGTGACGGACTGACACGCCGCCTACCTACAGGAATGGCTGAACCCCGAACAACCCGCCTCAGCCGCCCTCGCGCGCTGCAAAGTGTGTAACGACATCATGGTCCAGCTCTTGCAGCTCAACGGCGAGCTCCCCGAAAAGTTCCCCGGCCACGAGCGCCGCCTCTACGTCTTCGCATGCCGCAGGCCGACATGCCGGCGCAAGCAGGGCAGCATCCGCGCCATGAGAGGTGTCAGAGTATCCAAGGACGCACCTGCAGCTGGAGCGAAGAAGGCCGAGACGAAGCCGCCGAAGAAAATGGTTGAGGAGGATCCCAAGAAGAATGACGGTCCCGGCCTCGGCAGCGCGCTGTTCGGCGGCGGTGGCGGCGGAGCAGGCGCCGCAAACCCATTCGCTAGCAACGCGAATCCCTTTAGCACGGGGGCTTCGTCGAGCAGCCCCTTTAGCACGGCTGCCCCGTCGTCGAACCCTTTCTCGAAGCCCGCCGCCGAACCTAAGCAGCCCGAGCCAAAGGAGGCCGAAGACCCGGCAGCATCCCTCCCCAAGACCTTTGCCGAGACCCTCAATCTCAACAATCCGCAGACTCCCTCCGGCCCGCCCCTCCGCCGGAGCCCTGGCCCGCGGCCGACGCCCTGCCAAAGTCCTACCCGCTCTCGTACCTCGCGGACGCCGAGTTCGAGACGCTGGACCCGGAACCCATGCCGGTGCCGCAGAACGCGCGGATGGAGGTCGACAATGAGGGCGGTGCTGGTGCCGCAGGTGGCGATACCAAGGACATCTTCGAGTCGTCCATGGACGCCGTGTTCCAGAAGTTCGCGGACCGCATGGCGCAGAACCCGGAGCAGGCCATCCGCTACGAGTTCGCCGGCGCGCCGCTGTTGTACTCCAAGGCCGACGCCGTCGGCAAGGCGCTCGGTGGCGGCGGAAAGATGCCAAGGTGCGGCAACTGCGGCGCCGGAAGGGTTTTTGAGGTGCAGATGACGCCGCACGCCATTACGGAGCTCGAGGCTGAAGAACTCTCGCTCGAGGGCATGGATTGGGGCACAATCATTGTGGGGGTCTGCGAGGCGGACTGCCAGCCGAGAGGGGTCGAGGCTGGTGAGGCGGGGTATCTTGAGGAATGGTGTGGTGTTCAATGGGAGGAGCTCGCGAAGCGATGAGCGTTGTGTTTTACAGCAAAAGGCGCGGAAAAGCAAGCAAAAAGTCTTAGACCTGGTTAGAACAAATGGAACTGCATGAAGGATTCATACGACATCTCAAATTTTGTGGCATGTCTCATATTCAGGGATATACTCTATGGTTCCCCAATTCCAAAGTCACAGTGAACGCCGGTAATTTTGCCGCCATGCTCTCTTCCAGCCCTAACTCCATTTACGGAGCTATTAGCAGCCAAGGGGGAATATCTCGCCCTTGCTTCCCCTTTCCTGTTTCTCTTCCTCTCACCCGAAAACCCAGCAGCAGCAGCTTATAATGTACTGGTCTGTTTCTTCTCCTTTACACAGTCTCCTCCATGATCTCCGGATAACCCTCGAGAACATGTCGACGTTGACGTCCTCCCTGATCTCCGACTTCTTGGCCTCGTTCTCGGTGTTCTTGGGAACGGTGACAACGCCGTTGTCGCCGACGGTCCAGCCGGCGACCTCAGTGACGAACTTGGCAGCGGCGTCGGAGTCGAGGCCGAGCCACGACTCGAGCTGGGACAGGCTGACCTCGCGGAAGGCCTGGGCGACGAGGTTGGCGATGTTGGTGCGGATGAGGTCCTCGAAGCCAGAGATATCGGCGATGAGGTCGGCGCAGAGATCGTCGCCGTCAATGGTGTTCCAGAAGCGAGCGTACTCGGAGCCCTCGAGCTGGGTGTTAAGGGTGCGCAGCTTGGTAACGGCCTCGGCAAGCTCGCCCTGGGCAATGGTGGAAGGGTTGATGAGGTGCAGGGCGAGGCTGAACTGCGGCGAGGGGAACTGGGTCATGGCCTTGACGAGGATGTTGGTAACGACCTCATCCTTCATGCGGTCGGGGTTGAGCTGGTACCTGGGGGAAGAGGAGCGCGAAGGCGCAACGAGTCAGCAATGCAGTTCCATGACGATCGAGTGCTGGTTTGATGGTCGAAACATGTGTTCCGGTTTCGTTCAGGCAACACCATAAGCTGACTTCAGTTGCGACCGAGAGGTTCATGACGGAACAGCCAGTGCATGTCAGGTAATAGGAAACGTTTACATGATCATCATATAACCGGCTCAGGACCACAAGGAGAGGCGCCAGGCCAACTGGCAGCGTTGATAATAGACGCGCAGTAGCAGGGTGTATCGGGAAGGAGGGAGACTCACAGCTTCAGGAGTGTCCGGTTCGCATTGCAGTCGCAGTACTTCTGCTCGCACTGCTCCTGCAGGTAGGCCTCGAGGTTGACAACGGCCTCGGGGTTGTAGCGCTCCAGGCCATTGATGATATTGACAATGTAGTCGGGCCGCTCGGGCGGATCTTCGCCGTTCAACATGGTTGCTGGTTTTGTCGGCGTGGGGGGTGTGTGAGAGGAGTGGTGGTTTTCGAGGTTCGGCGGGTTAGGAGAGGTATCGTGGAGGGGGGGAGGACGTGGAAGAAATCGGTGCCGCTGGTGGGGCTTGGGCCGCCCTGGCGAAAGATTTCCAAAAGTTCGAAGTGCGATGTTGTGTGGAAGTCGCTTGGGTCGTCGAATGAGGTTTAGCGTCGGCAAAGGATAAAGGTTTGGCCGACTGGGACCCTGTCTGACTAAACCGTTGCCAGGACAGGAAGATGCACGGGCCTTTAAGTTTGCATGGTGGAAGCAGCGTCATTGACTAAGACGCCTGGCAGGGGTGAGCTATCGCATGGAACAGTGAATGAAGCTACTAGCTGTGAACAACATGAAGTGATGCTGCCGCTATACCGCGTCGATTTTTAAGAGCCTCGCCAAAGTCACTCGTTTGCACTCATCTCGGCATGTCGTATTTCTGAAGTCGATTTTCTTCTGATTTTGCCTTCGTCATGCCAAGCCCAAGTAAAAAGAGGAAACTCAACGACCAATCCTCGTCCGGAGTACCGTCACGGGGACTGGAATATTTCTTCTCGAAGCAGAAGCAGAATGGCACATCGACAGCTAAGGCCACTCCGGAGTTGACTCCAGAGGTTGTATCAAACGGGTCGGGGCTGGGAGATCAGCAACCAGAGTTGACAGATGAGGAACTTGCACGGAAGCTGCAAGCGGAATGGGACGCCGAGGTACAAAACGAAAGGGCAGACTCAACGCCATGCCCAGAGCCCGCAAAGGAGCCAAGTCCGCAGTCTCAATCAGGCACGACAGTACAGTCAAGCGAAGGAAAGCCCGACGTTGGGATCTCATCGACAACTGTCGTGTTCCCGGAGGCGCCGAAGAAGAACACCTTGTCACTGTCTTCCGTGGCCAACGCTGAAGATGCCATTTCAACGACAATTCCTCTGGATCAAAGCCCGCTGACTTTTGATCCGTCAGAATTCGTTCCTCAGCTCAAGGCTCACTGGGCTGCGGAGGGTGGTCATGCATCCTACGCCTTTTTGACCCGATGCTTCATCCTGGTGAATGCGACGCAAAGCCGCATCAAAATCGTGGATACGCTGGTCAATTGTATCAGGGTTTTGATCGAAGCCGATCCCGAAAGCTTGCTGCCAGCTGTATGGCTTGCGACCAATGCCATCTCGCCCCCTTACATCTCCTTGGAGCTTGGCTTGGGAGGTTCGGCAATCTCTAAGGCGCTCAAGCAAGTATGTGGACTGGACAGTCGAGCTTTGAAGACAATTTACGACAAGTATGGCGATGCGGGCGACGTTGCCTTTGAAGCGAAGAAGAAACAAAGTTTTACTTTGCGAAAGCCGAAGCCTCTTACGATCAAGGCTGTCTATCAATCGCTAGTTAAAATCGCCAACAGCCAAGGTCAAGGAAGTGGGGAGGCCAAGCAGAGGATCGTTGATCGACTTCTACAGGATGCCCGGGGTGGCGAAGAGAGCAGGTACATTGTACGGACGCTGTGCCAGCATGTAAGCCTTGCAGTACTTCTCCTATTCCGGTTTTTTGCTGATACGACAACAGCTACGTATTGGCGCTGTCAAAACCACTATGCTGATCGCTCTCTCTCGGGCCTTTCTACTCTCGAGACCCCCAGGGGCCGAGTTTCCTTTACGGTCAACGAAGGATCTCCAGAGGTTGAAAAAGGAAGAACTTGCTGAAGTATGGAGCAGGCCGGAAGAAATCGTCAAAGCCTGCTTCGCGCGACGTCCCAACTACAACGACCTCGTGCCAGTCTTGTTGGAAATCGGCGTTTGCGATGAGCTGCTACTTCGTTGCGGCTTAACTCTCCACATCCCTTTACGGCCCATGTTGGGTAGCATTACAAGGGATCTCTCGGAGATGCTTACCAAACTTCAAGGCAGGGACTTTGCCTGCGAGTTCAAGTATGACGGCCAACGTGCCCAAATTCATTGCGACGAGAAGGGCAAGGTTACAATCTTTTCACGCCACCTGGAACTCATGACTGATAAGTATCCTGATCTTGTTGCTTTGATGCCTAAGATCCGGGGTGAAGGCGTAGACAGTTTTATTATGGAAGGCGAGGTCGTCGCGGTGGACAGTGAGACGGGAGAGCTCAAGAACTTCCAAACCCTGAGCAACCGTGCGCGGAAAGATGTTGCTATCGGAAGCGTACAAGTCAATGTGTGCATGTTCGCCTTCGACCTCATGTTTCTCAATGGCCAGCCTCTATTGGATCGGCCATTCCGAGAACGAAGGGAGCTTCTGCGGTCCATGTTCATTGAGGTTCCTCACCAGTTTACTTGGGTAAAGACCCTTGATGCAACATCACAAGACTCTGATGCCGTCCTGGAGTTCTTCAAGGCGGCGATCGACATCAAGTGCGAGGGCATCATGGTCAAGATCTTGGACAACCTTACCGATGTCCCATATCAAGGCGACGATTCTGGAGAGATCGACGGAGAGGTCGTTGAAGAACCCCGCACACCTTCGAAATCGAAATCAAGGGCCAAGAATGGCAAAGATGAAGATGGTGGTCCGAAGAAGAAGGGACGGCGAAAACCACTTTTAGCCACATACGAACCTGATAAACGTTTAGATTCGTGGTTAAAGGTCAAGAAGGATTATAACGCGAGCTTCGATACCCTGGACATGATCCCTGTTGCCGCATGGCACGGACAGGGACGGAAGTCTAAGTGGTGGTCGCCTATCCTCATGGCCGTCCGCAACGAACACACCGGCTCCCTCGAGGTTGTGTGCAAATGCATGTCCGGGTTCACGGATGCGTTCTACAAAGCGAACAGGGAGTTCTACGAAGATGGCGAGTTGAGCGGCGGTGAAAGGAAGAACACGCGCACCCAAAAGCCGGCGTTCGTTGAGTACTGGGGGCCGGAGCCTGACGTGTGGTTCGAGCCGCAGGAAGTGTGGGAGATGGCGTTTGCGGATATTACTTTGAGCCCAACATACACTGCTGCGATCGGCTTGGTCAGCGAGGATCGCGGGCTGAGTCTGCGGTTCCCGCGGTTTCTGAAGAAGAGGGAGGATAAGAGCATGGATGAAGCAAGCACAAATGAGTTTCTCGCTGGGTTGTGGAGGAAGCAGGAGGCGAAAGCGCCAACCAAGGATAGGCAAGGTGAAGATGACGACCTTGAGGAATGATACTCAGCCAACCGGATACGAGAACTCTTGCAGGGGGTTTGACGATGGTCATTGAAGCCCAAAATACCAATCTGTTTATTAGATGAGCAGAGACGTCCCAATGGATAGATTCTCGGAGCCGACGTCCATTCCTGGTGATGTTCGGATAAAGTCAGGTGCCTTGGTTCGTCGGCGCGTCATTCGTTCGACCTCTCGGAATACCAGTGAGCCAACGATCTGAGATTTGGTAGATGACTTTAAGGTGCTGTCGCGACTACACTAATGAACAGGCGAGATCGTGACGAGGATACATATCGGTAATTTCCCAAAGCATCGGTTTTGGATAATGCTCACTGAGTTGCATTCACACATTTGCCCAGTGTGATCCACGAGTAGCCCGCCGTGTTTCTCTAGTTTTATCCGGCAGAATCTGAAAGTAGAATGTCGGGTCGTGAGAATTGAATCCAACCCAAGGCATACCATTGCGTCCCACTACTCATTGTCCGAACAATGATCTTCCCGTTCTCGTATAGCGCGGCACTCTAAAACCGCTGGATGAAGACAGCGTTTCGAACAGGCTTCAGCAACACGGCTGAGGGAAAAGGCGGTATGTGTCATTGACAAACACCGAGATAGTATGAATGTAGCGCTGGTCAACACGTCAATTCAATAGGGGACTTGGGGATCCATCAGCTTGAAGCACTTCCATCCAAACACTAGTTGTTGAGTGCTATGATAAATTATACTTCCTTTTATGGCATGTAGTTCGCTTAACGAACGCTGGCAGGAGTCTTTCAAGGTAACTGAGAGCTGGTTTTTGGACAAGGCGTTTCGGATGCAATGGGCGCTGGTGTAAGATGCCTAGTTCGAGCTAGAGACGTCATTATGGTTCCAGCCGGCGTTGGAAATGCGTCCGTTTCTGAGGCCGACGGAGTAGCTGGGTCGCCCGATGGTGAGGCAGAGTATCGATATTTCGGCGTCTACTCGGAGGGATCACCAGGATACAAGCATGAAACGGGTGAAAAGGCTCTGGCGGAGAAGAGCTGGTTTGCTGAGGAGGTGGCTGCCGTGCCTATTCCGCCTCACGACCCTGTCTACGGTTTTGGAGGGCCTTTGGTCCGGATATGGACAGTTTCAACGGGGTCATCTGTGAGCAGCAGGGCATAAACCATAACGTCTGAGTTCAATTGTAGTCCGTGTTCCCGTTGTGGTCCCTTCCGTCTTGATTGAGCATTAGGTGCTGTGCACTTGATAGAGCCAAGAGATCAAGGTCGTCGTGAAAGGTGCTCATAGAACATGTCACAATTTGATGTTCACTCCAAGAAAATAATAGACGCCAAACAAGACAGGGAGTAACCGTATGGGTATATTAAGGGACCATTTATATAACTAGTTGTGACATTACGTATGTGGATGGTACAACCGATTGTATTGAGTCGCTCCGCTAACCTTTTGCATAGAACGCATGCTCGCTTTCGCATTTGTGACTTGCGAAGATCATCTTGCCAAAGGCTATGTTATTGAAGTCTATAGTTCGGGTGGTATCAGGCAGTCGAGTCGTTGCTTATCGTTTCAATGTTCCTCCATTCCTTTTCTTGAGTGATTGGGGCACCTCCTTCGGTATGAAGTGGTAATTCGATAATAATCAAAGAATCGGACAGCCACTTGAGTCCAAAGCTCAGTCGTTTCCGGCGCTGCATGAGCACTTGATTATATCCCTCCCCAGGCCCCGAGAGTGACGCTGCCCTAGGCCCATGTACACACCTCGATCTCGAATGAACCTGCCCCGTGATTGGGTGATTACAGGAAGCAGCATTCTGACAAGCGCCCTCAGTGACTCATGTGTCGCAGAAGGCAACAGAGCATATTTGGGGCATTACCTCCCCAAATAGCAGGTATCAACTGCTACTCGGCTGAGCTTTTTTCTCAGCTGTCCTTTCCTGTTGATAGATCTGCGATTAAGCAACCAGCGCCAAATCACTCTGAACCGGATTTCTTGTGATATGGCAGTGGTGAGCTCCTGCTTCGCGCTGGTTTCGTTGGCGCCAGTTTGCGTTGGTTAAGCTTGCTTCAAGTCCAAGCTTCGTCATTTAGTAGCGTTCATCCTTTGAGCTATTAAGCTGAAGACCGCCACAGAACTCATAAATAGCACTGCGTTATAGAACTGTAGGCCAACTTAGTCGGATTCATCAGATCGTTTCAAGGGGCTACTCACTGCCTTCCTAGACACTTCTCTCTCTTCATCATCCGTTCTTGCCTCGATGAACAGACGACGCAAGTTTGGTAGTGTGGCCTTGAGAGGGGTTATTTGGTAAGGTACGTTTTCATCAAGTTTCCACGGTGAGACCTTACCATGCTGATCCTGGTTGTTTACCTGCTTGAGAGTGAATGTGAAGCTGGATTCCTCAAGGAACGAAGGGACGGTGTAGGAATATCCAGCGCTATTGAGTTTCCAAACGCAGGTTTCGACTCTGTCGATATATGGAATGTGAAGACTGATTGTGGCAGTTGGAAGAAGCGTTGATGCGCTGAGCAATGCTGACGGGAGCTTGGTAGGTGGTAGGTACCGTTGTAACTCTGGACCTGGAAGGTCCCGATATGTCAGAGTACTCGTTACATGCATAGTATCAAGGGCGGGGCTGTCAGGGGTGAGGCCCATTTACTTAGCGAATGGAGTGCCTCAGCGCGCAGCACTGCCAGGCTGGCCAGGCTGGGATTAAGGTTAGGGGTGCATTCCACTGACAGGTACTTCTTCGACCACCTCATCCTCTTGGCGAATACTGACGAGGTGCATCTGCTGCATCCCCGAATCCCGACGACGCACAAGAGCAAGCAGACTGCTGCTGGTACCACGAATACTTGGATGAGCTTGTCCAGGTCCTGATTGGACTGGCTGTCTCCCTCATCCCGCCGGGTCGCTTCTCTCCGTCATTAACCTACACTGTGAACAGTCTAGAGACTCTCTACCAGCAATAACACTAAACATCATGGCGGTCAACCGGATTCGTGGCGCATTTGCTGTGCCTAGGAAGGGAGAGACTTTCGAGCTGCGGGCAGGACTTGTTTCTCAGTATGCGTACGAGCGCAAGGAGTCGATCCAGAAGACGATCATGGCGATGACGTTGGGCAAGGACGTGTCGGCCTTGTTCCCTGACGTTCTCAAAAACATCGCGACAGCCGACTTGGACCAGAAGAAGCTGGTTTATCTATACCTGATGTGAGCTTGCACTCCAAACTGATTTCAGGTCACCAAAACGGCTTGTCAAAGCAGTCGCTGATGGCAACCTAGGAACTACGCGAAGTCGCATCCAGACCTCTGCATTCTAGCCGTCAACACTTTCGTCCAAGATTCCGAAGACCCGAACCCCCTCATCCGTGCGCTAGCGATCCGAACGATGGGCTGCATTAGAGTCGACAAGATGGTGGATTACATGGAAGAACCGCTGCGCAAGACACTACGAGACGAATCACCATATGTCCGCAAGACGGCCGCCATCTGTGTCGCCAAGCTTTTCGATCTCAACCCTACGATGTGTATAGAGAACGGCTTTCTGGAATCGCTACAGGAGCTGATCGGTGATCCGAACCCCATGGTGGTCGCCAACTCGGTCCAGGCGCTGTCAGAGATCGCCGAAACCGCACCAGAGACAAGAGCGCTCGTGGTGACCCCGGCGACGCTGAAGAAGCTGTTAATGGCCCTGAACGAGTGCACGGAGTGGGGTCGCGTTACTATCCTGACCACACTGGCCGACTACCCGGCAGCGGACGCTAAGGAGGCCGAACATATCTGTGAGAGAGTTGCGCCGCAGTTCCAGCATGTCAACCCCAGTGTGGTTCTAGCAGCTGTCAAGGTTGTCTTCATCCATATGAAGGCTGTCAGCCCGGAGTTGGTACGATCTTACCTCAAGAAGATGGCACCGCCCCTTGTGACTCTGGTGGCTTCTGCCCCTGAGGTTCAATACGTTGCTCTCCGCAACATCGACCTTCTACTCCAGGCGAAGCCCGATATCCTCAGCAAGGAGCTACGTGTATTCTTCTGCAAATACAACGATCCTCCCTACGTTAAGCTCCAGAAGCTCGAGATCATGGTACGGATAGCCAACGAGAAGAACTTCGATCAGCTTCTTGCGGAACTGAAGGAATACGCTCTTGAAGTCGACATGGATTTCGTCAAGCGCGCAGTCAAGGCCATTGGCCAAGTTGCGATCAAGCTTGAAAGCGCTAGCCAGAAGTGCGTCAATGCGCTGCTGGATTTGATTGCTACCAAGGTCAATTACGTTGTCCAGGAGGTGGTTGTGGTGATTAAAGATATCCTTCGAAAGTACCCCGGTTACGAAGGTGTTATCCCGACGCTTTGCAAGTATATCGATGAGCTGGACGAGCCGACCGCCAGGGGATCACTGATCTGGATTGTGGGAGAGTACGCCGAGAAGATCAACAACGCAGACGACATTCTGGCTAGTTTCGTGGAGGGTTTCATGGAAGAGTTTACACAGGTTTGTCAAACTTCCCCTCAGGCTCCAGACCTGGCTAACATGAAGCAGACGCAACTTCAGATTCTTACTGCAGTTGTCAAGCTCTTCCTCAAGAAGCCTGGCAACACCCAGAGCTTGGTTCAGAAAGTCCTCCAACAGGCCACAACAGATAACGATAACCCTGATATCAGGGACAGAGCCTACGTCTACTGGCGTCTTTTGTCAGGCGACTTGGATGTCGCCAAGAGCATTGTTCTCTCGCAAAAGCCTGCCATTACTACAACCATGACCAGCCTCCCACCAGCTCTCCTCGAGCAACTCCTTGGAGAGCTTTCCACTCTCGCCTCGGTGTACCACAAGCCACCAGAATCCTTTGTTGGCAAGGGCCGCTATGGGGCAGACGAGATCCAGCGTGCGGCCATCCGCGAGCAACGGCAAGAAGCGGCCGAAAACCCTATTGCAGCGTCAGTGGCGGCCGCGGCCAACGGCACCACCGCGTCTCAAAACAACATCGAAAACCTGCTTGACATCGACTTCGATGGCGCCGCTCCTGCGTCAGCCGAGCAGCAGAGCAATGTTAACACTCCAGACAGAGTGTCTAGTCCCTCGGGAGGTGCCACTTCGAGTGCCATGGCCGATATGATGGGTCTTTTTGACGCCCCTCCGCCGCAGCAACAGCAGCAGGCGATGGCCAACCCAATGAGCCCTGGCGCAGGCGGCAGTGGCATGGATGACATGATGAATGGCTTCTCTGGGCTTGATTTTGGAAACACCGGATCGGGCCAGCCCCTGCCGGCCGCCATGCAACTACATCCGACTCCACCGACACAACAGCCTAGCGAAGGAAACGGGAAGAAGACGAACGAGGACTTGCTGGGACTCTTCTAGATCTGTGACTAATGGGCGCTGGGTCATTGGGGGTCCAGGCATGCTGTTAGGAGTAGGTTGATATATGACAAGAACGAAGCCACGAAAAGCCTGCTTCAGTTTTTCTATTTTCCGCGAAGCCAAATGTATATACTCGAAAACGGGGTGTCTAGTCCAAACACCTATCGCGCCGTACCCCAAGATGCCTCATATCCTTGATTCGATTCGTATCCAGTGTATTGCCTCGTGCCACCTGCCCAATTACAGTTGTCGAGGCACGGGTGCCGTTCGTTTTTTTCCAGTGCAATTAAGGTTTGGAGACCTCACTTTGTGTTTCTTGTTCAGTTTCCATCTACTGAGCAACGCCCTCGACTCTTCCCCCAACGGTCCCGTCCATCGGGGGCCCTCGCTGGCCCCGCCGGCGGCGGCCCTATCGCGCTCCCACTCGGCGGGAGTCTGGCACTTTGCGCTCCAGGCGTGAATCTGCGCAATCTCGTCCTTGAGGGCGGCGTTGACGAGGCGGTGGCGCTTAAGGGAGGTTTGCTTCTCGAAGACGGGGGAGACAATCGTGGAGGTGAAGGCTTGACCGCAGCCGCCTGGAAGAATGGCAAAGACGTCAGTTTCTAAAACATATATGTAGTTTTCCCAAGACGTGCATACGGTGGAAAGGAGTCGCCGTGTATGCACTGCCCGATTGTGATGCGGTACGCTGGCTGGATCGTTTGTATTTCTAATATGGCGGGGCATGACGTGGGGTTACAATGCTTTGGAGGGGAGGGAAGGGGAGGGGACTGCGCAAAAGAGCGAGAGCGGGATGCATACCGGACATGTCTGTGATCTCGACGTGGATCGCCTGCAGGCGCTCGGTAAGGACTGCCCTCAGAGAGGCTTCCGTTATTTGGTTTGCCATCATGTGTGAGGCTGTGGTTCTGGGCGTTGTTTGGGCTTGGCGGGTGTTGTCTGCGACGGTCGGGTGCCGGAGGAGATGTCGAAAATCGGAGGTGCTTGGGTTCTGTAGTGGTGGTGGGCTGTACGGTGATTAGATTGATTAGATGGTGGGGTTCCTGTGCAGTGATTGCCGGAGTGGTTCCGTCATTGGGTTCCGTTCAGTGCTTGGCTTCGTTGTTGGATTGGCTATCTGCAACCAAGACAACAGAGATCCCTACAGTGATTATACACTTGGCAATGAAGACCTTTTAGAGGCTTCTCAAAGTGAGAGCTCTCTCGACGTTCGACTTTGCGAAATCGAGGGAGCAACTACACAAAACAGGTTGCAGTCAGTCTTTTTGCCGGGCTCTACCTCGACGAACTTGCCTGCGACGAATGCAGCAAAGAATTCCACAATGATGGCAGGTTGCCTGGGGATATATATGCCCAAACTCGGAAGTAGGGAATGGTTCAACCAGATGTATAGATCCAATACGCTTTGATGCCAACCGGCAAATTACGAGATGCCTCCAGACATTATGAGTTAAACAAGAGAAGAAAAAACAGATCGCTGACGAAGAAACTCAACGCGCCAGAACATAAAGGATCGGCAGTAAATAGATTAAGAAGTTATTCATTCAAAAAGCAAAATGTTCCGAAACCGAGAATCGAACTCGGGGCTATGCCTAACCTCTCATTGGAGATGAGAGGGCATCATGTTGGCCACTACACCATATCGGATTGTATATCTCAAATGCAAAATTTTGTATCTATATACCAAGACTCCACTCCATCATTCTGCTTTTACCCTCAACCTATCCTCGGTTGATGTCATGTTTGTTTTAGCCTACTTTCAAATAGATGATTGGTCTCTCATCAAGGATTAGACAAGTCCAAGACTTTGACAGCACGTTATGCCAAACAAGGAGGCGGAGAAACCAAACCAATTAAGAGAGAATGAATCAAGACATGCCTTGGAAGTGGGTTATGTGTCATTGCGGGGCTTATGTCATACGACCAAGCCCAGCGAGACGCAGCTCTGGGGAGGGGGAAATCTCAATATGCACTTATTAGATATTTCAAGCAACGTTGAGCTGACTTTCTACACCTTACCGCAAACGACCAAGCTTTCAATCATCAAACCCGAATCTTTCGAGTCGAATTGAAGTCAATTGGAAAGAGTGTGTCTCGAGGATTCTGTTCATGAGATTCATGAGGCGTAATGCTCACTGGCTTTAGCACCTCTGTCCATTCCATGAGTACCAAGCTCGCAAGGGCATCAGCGCATATAAGTCGACGAGCTTGCGGAGCTGCACTCACACCTCGACCCCAGCCGATTTACCACCCAACAAGACAATCAACCCTTAGAGCTAATTCCACGACGGCTTCGCACCTTGACCGACCTCGGCTTACAACTCTGACAATGGCTGCCAGCAACAAGTACTCCTCCCCCAGCTTCACCGCGCTGGTGGTGGATGCCATGCGCAAGCAGTAAGCCTTATAACCTCACCCCGTCTCATGAACAAACCCGTACTGACCGCCTCACCCAGCTACCCCGAAGAGCTTGCTGACAGAAGATGGGACAACGTGGGCCTTCTTCTGGACAACATCGAAGTCCCGGAGACCCGGAAGCCCAAGAACCCAGTCGTGCTTCTCACCAACGACCTCACCTACGCCGTCGCCGAGGAGGCCATACAGAAGAACGCCAGCGTCATTGTGAGCTACCGTGAGTCCCGAATCATCTCAGACCCCACCACCCCTATTGAACACACTCTCCAGACCCTTTCATCTTCTCCGGCCTGAAGTCCATCACAACAAAGGACCCGCAACAAGCAACCCTGCTCCTTCTCGCCGCCAACGGCATCGCAGTCTACTGCCCCCACACCGCCATCGACGCCGCCCCCAACGGCCTGAACACCTGGCTCGGTGACATTGTCTCCGGCGGCCCCGCTTCCTCATCCTCCACGGCCGCCCCCTCTACCCGCACCGTCATCAACCCGCTCTCCGGTCCGGCTCCCGCGGGCTTCGAGGGCTCGGGCTACGGCCTCCTCTGCACCTTCCACCAGCCCGAATCCCTGGCCGAAATCATCCGCCGTGTCGCCTCGCGCGTCGGCATGCGCCGCGTCATGGTCGCCTCTCCGGACCCGGGCCGCCTCTCGACGGCACGCGTCGACGCCGTGGCCGTTTGCGCGGGCAGTGGGTGGGACGTCGTCAAGAGCGCTGCGGCTGACGTGGTCGTGACGGGCGAGATGACCCACCACAACGCCCTCAAGGCCGTGCAGGAAGGCAAGACGGTTATCACGGTGTTCCACAGCAATTCGGAGAGGGGTTACCTGACAGAGGTGATGAAGCCGCTGTTAGAGAGCGAGCTGAAGGGCAAGGAGGCCGGTGTTCAGGTCCTCGTCAGTGAGGCCGACCGGGATCCGTTCAACATCGTGGACATCTCCGAGTTGTAAGTTTGTTGGCTTGCATACTGACCATGAGATGCCTCTATAAAAATATATAAAAAAAAGAGGAGAGAAAATGGCTTACATGCGGCCAAAGACACGCCCGGGCCAGCCACCTCTAAACGAATTAAAGAAAAAACCTTGAATCGATCGGTCGAATGACCATTCTCTGGTCCTTCAGCGTACTCTTCGAAGTCAGGGACACAACGCAGGCTTGGCTGGACCTCCTGCATGGTTTGCAAGCCGTGCTCGCTCGTGAGCCTCGTGATACTGATTCAAAGTGACCGGTGAAATTGCCACTGTCGTATTCTATATTGGATTGGATTTTCTAATCTTTAGTTCCGGTTCGATAGGAATGTTACTTGTTTGGATCCGTCAATGGTCAGACCCCCAACGCCAGAAACTCCCTCGCTATGCCTCAATCCCTATATCAAAATCATCAAACAAGTCCTTATGAGCTGACACTATCCTTGGATGTCCGTACGCTGCTTTCCCCTGTGCCCGCTCGGAGCGCCGCATCCCCCTCCTCGAGACACTCCACCACGTCTTTCCCGCCGACCCCCTTCTCCTTCCAAACCTCCAGCAGCCGCCGCGGCATCTCCCACTCCCTCTTCGCCTCCTCCGCCTTCCCCTCCCTCACCAGCGCTCTCAGCTTTTCCGGCGTGCCCAGTACCTCCTTGGCGAGCTGCCTCGTCCTCCGTCGCCTCGCGGCCGCCACCTGATCCTCCCGCTCCTTGGACTCGGGGGCCGCGACGGTCTTGCGCAGAGAATCACGGATCGAGCTCGCCTGGGCGTAGATGCCCGCGATCGCCGGGTCAAGCGTCGAGGCCATCGGGTTTAGGGGGTCCATGTTGGCACGCATCTTTCGGCCCCAGTCTTAGCAACCCGCCTTGTTCAGTAAAATTCGTGTGAAATAAATGCTCACCTTGCGAATTGTCTCCGTCGCCGAGATAAGCTTCGAGTAGTTGTCGTACACCAATGCCTTCTTCTCCGCGTCCAGCGCTCGAATCTCCCCCAGCACTCGCGTGTACACCCGCAGCAAATCGTCGAGCGTGTTCTCCGCCAGCGCTTTCCGCACGTACGCATCGGCGTCGAAGGATGGGCTGTCCAGCTCGCTAGGCGGGACCTCTGAGTATTCTGCGATGCCGCTGCGGTCGGGTGACTCCTCAGTCACCTCGAGCGAAGGCGCACCACCGGCGGCCCTTTTGAGGTTGTAGTATTCGCGGAGGGCGGCCCGATTCGCGCGCTTCGAGGGTCCTGCGGCTGGCGGTCCTCCGGTGCCATTTCCAAATGTCGCGGCTGAACCTGGGTTCGGTGAGCTATTGAGGGAGCGCGGGACATCGAGGGAGGGTCTGGTCGAGGACGTCGGGGTATGCGGTTGTGCCGAAACGCGGCGGGTGAGGGTGGGCGCTTCGCGGGGGGAAGCGATCGTAGACATTTTGGCGTGTGGGAATGCCCCTATCTTTTAGAGTTCAATCCCTTGTTTATCGAATTCGGTATGCCCCAGAGCCAATTGAGGGCTGCGTCAAAGCGAGTCGAATGGATTCTGAAAGCTCGTGATAGTGACAGATCGAAGGAAACGAGGCTGGCGTCGATGGAAGACGGGGATGCAGGCGATAGGCTAAGAAAAGCTCCTGTGGGGGCATCCCCTGAACTCCAGCTGCACAGCAAGGCTGCGCTAAGTGACACATGCTAATTTTGGAGATCTACAGTGGGGTCGATGCTCCCAAGATTCCAAGAATTTGGGGTAGGTTTAGGTACCCCACTGAAGCTATTCCCACCTTCAACCCATCTCGCACTTTTCCCACTCACAAACCACCACTTTTACAATGTTGATGACTCCCTAGAGTCCTCGCATGATGGATTTCACAGGCCAAATCCGCTCCGCTCTACAATCTCAATCCTTCCCGACACCCTCCGTCCCCTGGACAACGACCCTGACCTCACGCGTCCCTACCCCTCCCCTTCCTTCTCTCATTGCGACCGCGAAAGCGCGACTCCTCGCCTCGGATCTTACGACGGCGGGTCTTCTCGAACCCTCCTCCACCTCTGCGCTCCCCCAGATCAACCCCGGGACGCCCGAGGCGGTCTTGCAACAAGACGTCCCGTGCCAGGTCCTCGACGTCGAGAACCTGAGCCTGTCGCGCTGGGAGCAGGTCGAGGAGCTCGAGGCCGTGGCAAGGGGTGAGCAGACGACGGGCAGGAGGGTTGTGAGGCTAGCTGCAGCCGAGGATCCTGAGTATGATAATCTCGACGCGGGCTCTGGGGCCAGTGCTGCTGGTGGCGGGGTAAGAGCTACGCAACAAGTACAACAGCAGCAGCAGCAGCAGCGACGAAACGCGACGCATAGGCTCGTGTTGCAAGATTTCAAAGGGCAGAAGGTGTATGCGATGGAGCTCCGACGCATCGAAAGGATCGGCATTGGGAGCACCAATATTGGTGAGAAGGTCATGCTCAAAAAGGGTACCGTCATCGCGAGGGGCACGGTGCTGCTTGAGCCGGATAAGTGCGTGTTGCTTGGCGGGAAGGTTGACGCGTGGCAGAGAGCCTGGGCTGAGGGGAGAATGGCGAGGTTGAAGGAGGCTGTGGAAGGTGAAAGAGAACAAGCCTGAAAAGAGAGGCAAACAGCATAGCATCACTCGGAGTTTGGCATTGATACCCTTAGTCTGTTGACGATGAAGTAGTATGAGCTTTTTCTTTTGGCCTTTGTCTAGGATTTATGTCTTGTGAACAACTACAAGTAGCTCTCCTGATGAGAGATCAAAGCTTTCCTCGTCTGGTATCGCTCTGAGATGCGTTTACAGGTGTCTATACACTTGGCGCAGATCCAGAAACCCCAATGGCCGCCGGGGTTTAGTTGCCATAAACAGCCTCCCGCAGCGAGTTCCATCCATCAGTCTTCCAGGGCGATAAGAAGATGGCCGTCTGGGCATCCGCAGCGACTCCCGTACCCGCATATGCCTTGGCCAGGTCCTCTGCCTCAAGCGCTCCTCTAGGCGGCGCTCCCTTCTTCGCCACCGTCAACGCCATCTCAGCAGCATGCTGCTCTCCGCCAAACTCCGCCAGGTTCGACCAGCCGTGAGGCAAGTGAGGGCACAGCATGATGTCTGTCTGAATCTGGGTCATGACATCCTCATCCGTGCTCGTCTCCCCGAGCTGGGCGATGGCCCCCAGCACCTCTCCGATGTGAGACTGTTCAATATCCCCAGCCTTGTGGCTGGTCCGGAGGCCTTGAAGCTCGGCCACAACCGCCTCGACAGACTCTTCGTCGTTGTCGAGGACGGCGATGACTCCAAGCAGAAGAACGGACTGGACGTGATCGGGCTGCTTCTCAATCACTTCAAAGAGAGCTCCACGAGCCTTCTCACGAGACTCATCTGCGCCCGTCGCCCACAGAACCTGTGCAAGGAGGCAGACAGCGTCGGGGTTGTTGTCGGATTCCTCGAGTGCCGACTCGAAGCAAAGAAGCGCCTCGTTGACATCTTCACTGTAGTATTGCGCCAATCCGACCGTCAAATGGGCGGAAAGACGCGCCTTCTTGCGTTGTTCCTTGGTCAGTTCGTTGTCGGACTCGTCGTTGCTCAGCTGAATTGCCATCTCGCCGCACTCGATGGCCTGCTCGTAAGCACCGGAAGCCAGGTAGGACCTTGCCAGGTCAGTCTTGGCCAGCGCAAACTGGGCCAGTGCCTGCGGCGATTCCGTTACTTCATATTCGGCTTCCAATATGCGGCAGATTTTCTCCAGAATTTGGACCGCCTTGGCGGTATCTTGCGTTCGCTCGAGGAACTGGGTCGCAAGATGTCCGTATGCCAAGTCTTGGGGCTTCAAGTTGTTGAGCTGGCCAAGAGCGAAGATCGGCTGGATAAGAGACGCAATGTTGATGGATGTAGTCGTCAGGATATGGTCAAATACAGCCACCGAATACTGGCGTCTGGTGAGGACAGATGAAGCCTCGGCGATCTCCATGGCATGGGTGAACAAGCCCCTTGCTTCCTTTGTCTTCCCGTAGAGGAGAGCCACGAAGCCTTGGCCAAGCCAGGCATGTGCATAGTCGGGATCCGTAGACTGCGCCCGGTTGAAGGCCTCGTTGGCGAGTTGCATGTCATTCTGCAGAAGAGCCAAGGTTCCGAGGTTGGTCCAGGCTGCTGGGCTTCTTTCGTTCAAGTGTAGGCTTCGAACGAATGAGTGCTGCGACACGGCGGGACTGACCTCGCTCGTCACAACACCCAAAGAGTTCCAGAAGTCAGAGTTTCCAGCTTCAAGCTCGATGGCTCTCTTGAAACACTTCATGGCAGTTTTCAAGTACACGCTCGACTTCTTCCTGATGCTCGAAGGTAAGCAAATGTGGGCTCGGTGCTCAGCCCAGCCCAAGTTGTAGTAGGCAACTGCCTGGGCATGAAGGTCGTTTGCCGAGACATGGATAGCGCGCTTGTGGCAGAGGATTGTTGCATGGATACATCTTGTCAAGTCAACACCAAGCCTCTCATCTTCGGAGAATAGTCCCTTTGCAGCAATGACCCCAGTGCCGACGTTGTCGACATCAGCAAAGAGGGTGTATGCCTCCTTGTCGCCACCATCGATGAGAGTCATGATCAACTCTGCCGGGAAATCAACCGCCCGGTTCTGAACGGCGGAGAAAACGGAGCAAGCGTCGGCGAGAGACTTCCAGAAGTTGAAGGTTTCGATGACAGTGGCGGCTGCCTTTGAGGCAAAGTCGATGGTGTCAATGGCGAGGTGCACTGCCTTACCAAAAAGGCCCTTTTCGACACAATCCAGTGCATTGTCGACCATGGTTTGCATTAAAGCAATAGCAACTCCATCCTCGTTGGGACGACCATCAATAACATCCTGGTAGAGGGCGATGGCTTCATCGAATTCAGCCAGTTCACGCTTAACATTAGCAAGCATGTACTTGGTGAACCATGTGTCGCCAAGCGTCTCGGCAGGTATGGTCTCCTCAAGTTTTTGTGCGTTGAGAATGGCTTTGGTGGCTGCAATGAATCGGCCTGAGGAATAATAGCTCTCACCCAAGCCAACCCAGGAGTGGTAATCCTCTGGGTGAATCCTCAAAGCTGACTGGAAAGAGACAATGGACTTGTGGAAATCCTGCTTGTTCAATTCCGCAACACCAAGCGCAGCAAAAGGCCAGCTGATGCCCTTTCTCTTTGAGCCCGGAGGCGGCCTGACCTTGCCCGAGTCAACCACACGTTGGGCCACGAGCTCGACTCGATCCCAGTCGCCTTCATCCGCAAATGATTGCGCAAGACGCTTGGCGGCTTCAACCTCGGAGGATGAAAGCTCGACAGCCTTCTGAAAGCAGCGCCGGGCTCTCTTCTTATCTTTGGCGTAGTCAGCGTAGTAGACACCGAGGCTGGTGTAGGCTGGCGCGAAGTTGAGGTTGTTTTTCAGCGCGTCCAAGAAGTACATGTAAGCACCCGTACGGCTCTTGCGGGCTGCCTTTGATGTGTCGAGGCTCCAGACGCAGGATCCCAACCGGTACTGTGTTTGCGCGAGGAGCTCCTTGGCAGGCGGCGACACCTTCTCAATAAGAGGCAGACAGTCTTCCAACTGCGTCTTGGCCGTCTCGTAATCCCCCTTCAGAGCTTGGACCCATGCAGCTTCAGTCTTAACCCGCAGGTTGAAGGGGTCTCTCTTCAAGGCACGCTCGAAGAAATCGATAGCGTCGTCATAATCCTCTTCCTCTTCATAAATAAGACCAACGCCAATCAGTGCTGCAGTTGATGACGGGTCGTGACTGAGGACTCCCTCGAACAGGGTTTTCGCCTCTGCGTGGTGTCGAGGAGACTGGTAGAAGACCAGAGCCGTGGCCAGGTACAAGGAGTAAGCGTCGTGGGTGTTCTGGAAGGTCATTCCAGTCTTTATCCTTTCCGTCTTGAGATGCTCCATCGACTTGCGCATCAACTCCACGGTGATCTCATATTCCTCCAGATGCTGGTAGTACTCTCCCATCAAGCGGTGAGCGAAGAGCGAGTTGGACGTAGTGATACCCTCTGTCATCATCAGGATTCTATCCTGTTCCGTCAGCGGCACCATGGAAACACCACCACCCTCGTCATCCTCACTCTCGTCTTCAGTTTCTTCCGCTTCCAGGGCCGCTGGTGTCGGCTTGGGGAAAGGCGAGATGCTGCTCGTCAAGAAGCCGGTGATGACTTTGTAGAGGTCGGTCTCAGGGAAGAACGTGCAGTAGTCTCTCAACATGTTGACGTCCCATTCCTTAATTTCCTTTGCATCCTTCCAGTCAATGGCAATTTCCCAGGCTAGTCTGAACGGGTGCTTGATGATGACCATGTCGAGGGCCAATTTCAAAACAGCTTGGAGAGCCGCACCCTTCTCTGGACCGGTGGGTGATACCAGAAGACGATCGTAGCAATATTGAAGGAGCTTCTCTTCATACTTTCGCCGAAGTTCGTCATCGTTCGTCCAGTTGATCAGCTGCTGGTAAACGAACTCGAGCTTGCTCTGGCCCATGACTTCGCGCTTGACCTCAAGTGTAACATCGTTCAAGCGCGCGCCGATTCTCGTCCGGCGCTCGCCGATGAGGGTGTTGATACGCTTCTTCTCGTCGGCTTCAATGATCTGTGCCATCGTTTCGTAAGTCTTGGCTGGGTGCGGAACCCGGCCCTCCAGGGCAGGATAGATGGGGCTCCCCGGAAGGATGACGCTAAGAGCTTCGACATACTGCGAGGTATCCCCTTGAGATCTCGCGAAGTCGATAAACTTATCAATAACATCCTGGCACTTGTACATGTCGTCGGCATCGCGGTAGATCTCGGCCAAGCTGATGGCAGCTTGCTGATATGCGCTCAGGCGTTTGCGGTCCTGCTTCTCGTAGAGCTTTATGAGGCCTTGCCATGCCTGGCTATCGTTCGGCCGCAGCGATGAAGCCGACTTGTAAGCTTTCTCGGAGTCATCGACGCGGTTCTTCTTGTCAAGCGCAAAGGCTAGGAAGATTGTTCTGTGAGATGTGTCAGCAGCCTCGTCTGGAGGACAAAGAGAAAAATGGTGTTTTCATACGCCTGGTAGTTCTTTGGCTCTTTCTCGAGGAACTCAGTTGCCTTCTGAATGGCATCGTCCCATTTCTGTTGCTTCACAGAGTCACCAATAGCCTTGAGGGCAGCCTTGGCACCTGACATTTTGTCGAGTGACTAGGATCGTGAATCATGAAAGTGAGGTCTTCTTCGAATGGTGGGGCATCACCGTTGTATGGAAGGGTAAAGAATGTCCGCTGAAGTGGGAAGGAAACAAAAATCTTAACGAAGACAAGCGTTGTAATGAGTTGCCCACAATAGAATTCAGGTGTTTGATGTTGGAGTTGGGCGATGTGAGATTTTGGTCGGCTCCTTTGCTGTGTGGTAGCCTTATGTCTGGGAGGTGAGAATGAGCTCAATGAGGCGTGAGCTGTCTGTGGTGAGCGCTACAGAGGGCAGTGCCCCACCAGAACCTCCCTTGTTACATCATGCCCCGCTTCGAGCATTGCAGCTAACCCAGCATCGCGATAAGATAAGGAGGGTTCAGCTCAGTAAGGTACCTGCTCCACCCATCACGTCCGGAAGAACTACTTGCCCTTCGACATTGCTCAACTTCACCGGACATGAATTCGTGTTCGTCTTTTGTTTAGAATTTAGAACATTGCAAAAGCTAACTATTGCTATCAAGGGTATCCAAAAGCAGACATTACCGCGAACTGCTACCTTACTCGCTTACTCCCTCTCTGGAACTGACTCGACTCCTGAATGGGTCGACTCGGACTTGCTCCAAAATCTTATGAGATTATTCCTCCGGCTAGATGCATGCTGAATTTGATCACTCGAGTTCGAGGACCTGGTAAGTATTGTCGTCGAAGAAGATGCATCACTGGACTTCCGAGATGGTGTCGACCCATGCTCTTGGAGGAGCCGCTTGATCTCCGACCCAGCCAACCCCGAGTTGTTAGCTGCTTGGAAAGCATTTCTACCATTGGCATCAGTGAGGCGGGGGTCGGCTCCATGTGATAACAAGTCTTTAATCATTCCGATCTTGCGCGCGCTTCTTGTTGCTACCACTTGGATCGCGGCAATCAATGGAGTACACACGTTGGTGCTACTCAAATTGGGAGACAATGCTGGGCCTCTCCTTGTCTGATGGCAAATGTTGGGATCGGCTCCTTGGTCTAGGAGGAACCGAACCATCTTCTCGTTTCCCATCTCGCAAGCCATGAACAGCGCTGTTTTGCCCGAGTTGTCGATGATGTCCAACAGAATAGGGGTATCTTCGAGCAGGAGCTTGGCCACATTAACACCACCGGACTTGCTTTGACATCGGTGGAGTGGACTAAGCCCTGCACTATCACGAACATCGGCACGGGCATGCTTTCGTAAGAGCAAACCAACACTATCACGATTCTTGGTTGATGCCGCAAGTAGCAATGGTGTCGGGACACCGAGATCGCCGCCAGTCTCAAGGCTGGCAACATGCCCCACCATCTGCCTTAGGACCTCGACATTCTCATCCTGGATCGCTTTGTGGAGTGGCGATGTCCGCGTCATAAAGTCGCAAGTATCGAATCGAAACCCGCTTGGCGTGTCGATGTCGAAGCCGTTCTCTCGGCACCAAGCAAAGGCTTGAGATAGCTCACCCATAGACGATAGTCTTCTGGGGCCCCGCGTTGAATCCGAGTCTGGTGGTGATGCTGGTCGACTAGTCATGGGCATGATTACAGTGTTGACCCAAACTTCGACCCCACGTGCTTCATCAAAAGCTCCGTCAAGTTGTAGGGCTTTGATGTAAAAGTCGGCCGTTTCTTGTACCAAGTGGACTGGCATAGGTTCCTGGGTTTTTCGCCCTTCAAGAGCTCGACTGAGAAATGTCTTGGCCTGCTTCAGGTTTCCAAGCTTGATGTAGAGGCATCCAAGGTCGTGATACAAGCGGCTACGGCGCTCAACATCTCTGAACTCCTCGGGTTGTTTGACTTCTTCTTCTAAGAGCTTTTGTAGTATGATTTTCGCTTCAACAGTTTCCTCGTCTGTCTCGCTTCTCAAAAGAATACCAGCAAGTCTCTCTTTCATAGCAGCTTGCTCTGCGAAACTAAATCCGAGGTTGTAGCCAGGTTGGCTCAGCTGTTCTCGGATTTCAATCCCTCGCTTCTGGTAAAGTGACGCTCGAAGGAAGATGCCGCAGTTCACCAGGCGCTCGACTATTTCCTGATTTGCTTCGTACTGGTGGTTCAAGATGTCTTTGCTTGGTCCATCTGGATGATCGGGTTCGGGGTCCCAGTCATCCGAGTTAATGTTGTCAGGTGGCACCTGTTGCGTTCCAAGGTCATAGTTGAGAGATAGCTTGGAGAAAGAAGAGCCGAATGAGAGAAACGATTTGCTTTGGTCTGCATCTTGCAGGGTGACCGCAGCGGCGACTTCGTCGGCCGACATTCGCCATGCCTGAATCTCCTTCGTCACCGACACAGAATCATCAACTCTGGTTTCGGTATCGTCGTCCCACTCAGTTGACGAAAGTCTCTGACTTGTGCTAGCTCGCGGTATAAGATTTGCAGACCGAATAGCGTCGGTGAGCTTCCTGATTTCAATGTGCACCTGATCCTGTGACTTTTGTTGGGTCCATAACGAGCCCCTGGCCAATGTCAGTATTTGAACCATCCAAAGGATTGCACGTAAAGCACGACTCACAGTGACAGAGTTATTAGACTGAGTTGAAGAACTTGAGTGTAAGATGTTATATGGGAAACGGAATCCCGAATTACGTTCGACTTTAAGGTCATAGCAAAGCTTGCCCGAGCTTTGTCAATCGGTCCCGGATTCTTCGCCAGCTCAGGCAAACCTGCGTATAACCTGTCAAGCGAGCCTCTGCATGATTGGAGAATCCGATAAATGTCTTGATGATGCTCCCTTTCAAAGGAAAGTTGATGCGGGTGCTGATGTAGGATGCGAGCCACATTACGCAAAGCAGCGTGTAGGTTGCTAATTGTTTCGAGAAAGTCGGAAATACTCGAATGAACGACTCTGCTCTCTTGTACGAACTTTCCGGTGCCTTCAATGATCTTGCCAGCTATACCGACCATCTGAAGTGTAAACGCGGCGATCGAGAGAGGGTCCATCTTGTCGGCCGTAGCAGCGTTTCCTATTCAAGGTCCAGTTTCTGGTTGTTCAGTCGCCTGACCCACAGCCTTGTCCGTTGATCTCGTGGTAATCGAATGGGCACATATTCTGGGTGCGATGGATAGACTCGCCGTGTGAAGGAACACTTACACCTGAGGGACACTTCAACAGTGGCCAACAACAGCGACCCAAGACCTTTATCCCAGGTCCTCCCCTCCTTAACCAGTGATGAGGTAAACCTCCTGCAAACCCCGCGATCGACAGATAGTAACCAATGTCAATCTCGCGCGCCGAGACACAGGTTTCTGCCTTGAATTCTTGGGGGGAGGGGGGCATGGCCACATAGCTGGACTATCATTCCGGGCACGAGAAATGCAGCTAATGCGGCATGTGTGACCATGTCCCTCAGCTGGCGTTGTGCTGCGGTTCCTCGAGTACAAATAGGCCTGTTGATATGTGGGTGGCTTTTCACGATGAAGCACCGGGCGCGACCCAATATTCAAGCTTGTTTCTGCCACAATTACCAGCCGAGCTGATCCACTGCTCCCCGCGGGGTATTTCGTTCGTCTGGGGTTAGCATGGGGGTGTTCGTAGTAGGCTTGACCCAATTACCAAGGGCGAATTTGGTTTTGAGCTGCAGTCGTGTGGCGCAGCTAGAAACCAGCAAATCAACCACCGTAGTACGAACTGTCTGTTACCTCTACGACAACTCCCTGGTTGAGATCTGCAAGTTGGCAATCCTAGAAAACCGCAAACGCTCTCGGTGAAGGCAGTCATTGGCTTCTGCAAAGCCACACCGTAAGTGCTGCCTGAAATAGTGCAGCTCCTTTTTCTTTTCTTTCACACCGGGCTTTCACACCGGGACTGGGATCATGAGGAAATGAAGCTTGAGGAGGTTGACGTTTGTGCCCGAGACGAGGCTGTCATCTGGCACTTCTTCCTCGACTTGAGTAGTTTTATTCACCGATCTTTATTTTGGGAAAGCCATGCCAGATGGCTTGACGGCCCAAGGCTTTCAGCTCATCAAGAGCAGCGCCACTGGGGCATGATTGAGAGGCAAGGACACGAAACCCATTTTCGCCTGCCTCAAAGTACGAAAGGGAGGTCCAAGGACCAGCTCCGCCACCCCAGCCCTATGTGAGGATACCCAGGAGCCCACCCCAATCCCAATGGGGAATATACGAGTCACCCTGTAACGTACCGTCGATCAGTCACCGAAAGGATTCAGATGACGGTCTTGTGCATTGCTGCCACCCGATTGTGCACCGTCAGCTGAGAGAAGCGTGGGCAGCAAGCAAGACCCGCTCTCGCAAGATGCGGGACGGAATACTCGATCCTACTGGATCCAAGAGTCTCAGCTCCAGACCGATGGTTCGTGCCGTCTCGCACTTATTGTCAAATGGCGCGCCTTAAATGGATGAACCACCCGGCAAACGTTGAACTAATCCCCGGGATGGGCCTGGCTTGCAACCGATCCCAGCCTTACGTTGACGCTTTCCATGGCACTTTGATATTGAGCTGTGCTCATCAATATTTACTCCCTCCCGGCTCATCCATTTCAACTCCTACATGTATCAAATGGACACTTTTGGGAAGGTTGAGTCGAATTCTGGCCATGAGCACTCGGGTCATGAGCGACTGGCCAAACAAGCCCGCCGTCGACAGATAAATGACCGAGCAGTAATTGAGAATCCTCTTGGTACGTCTACACGGCTCACATCTGCAATCCAAACAGAAATGCTTTGATAGTTCTTGGGGTTTAGTTGGTTTTTTTTTGTTTGGTTTTTTTTTCTTGCTAATTACAAGCTCTAGCTGATTACACGGATGAGCAGTTGGAAGCAGACGTCACGTCGTTCGCCAAGGCAAGTCTGAACGTCGACACGGCAGCTCTTCTCCGAGCCGCACGCGTGGCCAAGGATATTAGGTTATACGATGAAGTTGCCAGAAACTCCAGTGAGAGTGCCGGCAGAGAGCTTCCAGTCCAACTGACGAACGAGGAGAAACGTGCACTTGTACGAGAACGTGATGTTCCATTCAGTGAAAAGGGGATGTGGACCATCATCATCACAGTATCCCTTGCGGCGTTTCTGCAAGGTACCCGCATCCTCTTGTCTGTCTTGACGACCAAGCGCTAACCAAGCATCAGGTCACGTCCAAGCCTCCTTCAATGGTTCGTCGTTATACGACACCGAATTTGGTCTCGACACTACCGCCGAGAAGCAAAGCGCTACCGCAACTGGAAGCCACGCTGAGCTAGGAGCCGATGACTGGAAGCTCGGGGCCGCGAACGCATCACCATTCATATTCGCCGCGGTGCTGGGCTGTCCCCTAGCACTTCCCGTGAACCACTACTTGGGTCGCAAAGGAGGCATGGTGGTTGCGGCTTTCTTGATTCTCGTGAGCTCCCTTGCCTCGGCTTTTGCCACGAATTGGCAACAACTGTTTGGCATCCGTCTGATAAACGGAGTTGGTAGGCGCGGTGCCAATTCCCTTAGAAGAAACAGACTGACGAAGGCACAGGGATGGGTCTCAAGGCCGTCAGCACTCCTATTCTCGCCAGTGAGACTGCAGTCGGTTTCTGGCGTGGTACATCCATCCTCGCGTGGCAACTGTGGGTGGCTGCAGGAATGATGATTGGCTTCGCTTTCAACCTGATCTTCGATACGACGCCGGACTCAAACAAGAGGCTGACCTTTCAGTTGATGGTGGCAGCCCCCATGGTACCTGCGCTGGCGCTGCTAGTGTTCGTCATCTGGTTTTGCGATGAGAGCCCGCGATATTTGATGCGCGTATCAAGCCCAAGTCACGACCCACAACGGGCGTACCAGATCCTGAAGAAGCTAAGGAACACCGAGCTGCAAGCACTACGAGACATTTACCTGGTCCATAAATCCCTTGAGCAGGAGGAGCTACTTAGCGGCGATGCGAACTCACAGCCGGCACAAGGCTTCATCTCGACCGTCGCAGGATTCCTCCGTCAATGGAGGGATTTGTTCTCCAAGAGACGGCTTCGAAACGCCCTGATCAGCAGCTCGACGGTGGCCCTCGCGCAGCAGCTCTGCGGCATCAACGTTCTGGCGTTTTACTCAGGCACGCTCTTCAACCGGGCCGGCGTGGAGAAGCGGACCTCGATGGTTTTCAGCCTGGGATATGGCGCGGTCAACTTTGTCTTCGGCCTCCCCGCCATCAGGACTATCGACACGTTAGGCCGGCGCAAGTGGCTCATGCTGACGCTGCCGGTGATGGCGCTCTTCATGCTCCTTGCAGGCGTGTCGTTCAACATCTCCGACTATCATGCCCGGGTCGCGGTCGTGACTCTGTTCATCTTGTTGTTCGCGGCGGCGTACTCGCCTGGTCTGGGCCCGATCCCGTTCACCTACGCGTCGGAATGCTTCCCGTTGTCACACCGCGAGGCCGGCGCGGCGGTCGCCATCGCGGTCAACCTGGGCTTCGCGGGGTTACTTTCCGTCTTCTTCCCGCGGATCAACTCGGGCCTGGGAGACGGCGGGGCTTTGTACCTGTTCGCGGGGCTCAACATCCTCGCGTTGGTGTTGGCGTTTCTATTGCTGGAGGAGACGAAAAGGCGGAGCCTCGAAGATCTTGATCTGGTATTTGCAGTGCCGAAGCGCGCCTTTATTCGGCATCAGGTGTTTCAGTATCTACCGTGGTTCTTCAAGCGGTATTTCCTGGGAAGGAGGATGGAAAAGCCGAGTTTGTATCTCGACTTGATCTGGGGACCTGGAGGCGATGAAAGGGCCCGTGTGGGAGATGCGGAAGCGGTAGGACGGAGGGATAGCTCAGAGTCGGACCGAGATAGCACACATGCATAGCGTGATGTAACTTGCAGCAGCATGTTGCTGCTTAAATCCGGGGTTGAGGATTGTATTTGTCTTTAGTCGATCCTATGGTATGAGATCGGGTCATGTTCAGACTAAGGAGAAACTGCCGAACCAAGCATTCCATTCTCAAAGCTTCAGTGGCGCAGTGTATCATCACCAACGTACTACCCAACCGGTCCATGCAAGTGTCACGGTGCTAATGTTCCATCATCACGGAGCCATTGGCCGGTCTGGCCCACCCAACCCGTCGCATCCCCGGATATTTGGCGGCGTCGACCCGGAGTTCAAGCGAGAGCCGAAGCCACGGGGCCCCGCCCAGCCCGGTTAGGTCACCCGCGGACTGCAATGATTGGTTCGCTATCAAGCACGAAAACGAGCGGAGGGTGGCATGTGTAGTCACGCAGACCCGTTCAAGCCCATTGTCCATCTACAGAGTACGTCCACGTTCGCCAGCCATGACGAACCATGCATGGCGTTCAGATGAATGGCGGCGCGGTGGCCATCTAGGTGGTAGGAGATGCTACTAGATCTTGTACGAATCGTAGGACTGTAGGTATATGAATTTAGGCGTGTTTTTCTTCTTTCCCCTTCTTTCCTTCTTTTCTTCGGTTTGATCTATCTCGTTGTTCCCACCAGCCCTCCAACTGGCCGAGCCGACATTTAGCATTTGCACTCACCAAAAGGCCCCCGTTGAATTAGCGCTTGGCGGTCGCTAAAGTGCTGCACTGGCGTGATAAGGTACCACTACCAGCCCACTGTTTCCCACTGTCATTGCGCATCCAACTTATCAGGCCCCTCCCCCTTCAGGACGTCATCGAACCCGTCCCAGTTTCAATCCCGGACCTTTGGCAGCCCGTCCGCCGCGGCCGCTCCGTCGTCGTCTCCTTGTGCGTCTCCTATCTCGAAGTTGGAACAACCTCCCCCCTCTCTACTCACGCTCCCGAACACCGTCATCTGTCTTGGCAGTGGGAGAAACGAAAGACTGAAGAAGCCAGAATCAAAACTGCTCCGCCATGTCTTCGTTACGATTGACCATCGAGGACGGCCAGTTCCGCGACGGCTACGGCAGGCAAGTTGTGCTTCGAGGCCTCAACGTCGCCGCCGACGCCAAGCTCCCCAGCGAACCCGACCAGCCTTCCCACATTGGCGACGACTTCTTCGATGGCGACAATGTCAAGTTCCACAACCGCCCGTTTCCCAAGGAGGAGGCTCACGTTCACTTCTCGAGGATAAAGCGTTACGGCTACAACACCATCCGCTATGTCTTTACGTGGGAGGCTATCGAGGCCGCGGGCCCAGGGCGCTACGACGAGGAATGGATCCAGCACACGATTGAGATTCTGAGGATAGCCAAGGACTACGGTTTCTACATCTTTATGGACCCCCATCAGGACGTGGTACGTCTCGCCGTTCACGTACATCTCGCGCATTTCGCATCCTAACAGTATTGAAGTGGTCTAGGTTCTGCGGCGGCTCTGGCGCGCCCATGTGGACGATCTACGCTTGCGGTCTCAACCCCCAGAGTTTCTCTGCGACTGAGGCGGCCATTGTGCATAACACGTATCCGAAACCCGAGGAGTTCCCCAAGATGATCTGGTCGACCAACTACTTCCGCCTTGCAGCGGCTACCATCTTCACAATGTACTTTGCCGGTAGGGACTTTGCGCCCAAGTGTATCATCAACGGCATCAACATCCAAGATTTCCTACAGGGTCACTTCGTGGCGGCGTGCGCCCATCTAGCAAAGCGCATACACGAGGCCGGCGACCTCGAGAATGAGGTTGTCATTGGCTGGGAGAGCATGAACGAGCCGGGCTGCGGGTTGGTTGGATACCAGGACATCAGTGTCATCCCGAAGGCGCAAAACCTGAAGAAAGGCTCATGTCCCACCATCTGGCAGACTCTCTTGACTGGGTCTGGTCGTGCGTGCGAGGTGGACACGTGGGATATGGGCGGTATGGGCCCGTACAAGGTCGGCCGCTCACTGGTGGATCCTCATGGCGAGATGGCTTGGCTGCCCGCCGACTACGACGACTCGAGATACGGCTGGAAGCGTGACGAGGGATGGAAGCTCGGAGAGTGTATCTGGGCCCAGCACGGCATTTGGGACCCCAAGACCGATACGCTGGTCAAGAAGGACTACTTCTCTAAGAACCCCCACACGGGAAAGACGATTGACCACCCAGAGTTTACTAATACTTATTTCATGCACTCATACCGTCTCTACAGAGACGCTATCCGCCCGATCCACAAGAACTGCATCATGCTGATGCAGTACCCAACACTGGAGCTGCCGCCTCAGATTAAGGGCACTGAGGATGATGACCCACTGATGGCGTTCTCACCTCATTGGTACGACGGCATCACGTTGATGACAAAGCGCTGGAATAGGGTGTGGAACGTGGATGTTGTCGGCGTGCTGCGTGGACGATACTGGCACGAGGCTCTGTCGGTCAAGGTCGGCGAGACGGCCATCCGCAATTGCTTCAAAGACCAGTTGGCGTCATTGAGGCAAGAAGGTCTGGATCGCATGGGAAACCATCCCTGCGTAATGACGGAGTTTGGTATCCCATATGACATGGGTGAGAAGAAGGCGTATAAGACGGGCGATTACGCGGATCAGTCAGCAGCCCTGGACGCCAACTACTATGGGGTTGAAGGTTCGGGTATGGAGGGCCATTGCCTCTGGGTTTACGTTGCAAAGGTACGCGAGTCGTCTAATGTTTGCAAGCAAACGCTTACTGACGTCTTTGCTAGAACACACACCAGTACGGTGATCTTTGGAACGGCGAGGATCTGTCAGTCTTCTCACTGGACGACAAGACGTTACCCATGTCACCCCTCCCCCGCAGCCCATCACCCAACCAGTCTTCGGACCTGAAGCGCAACTCCATGAGCAGAGACGTTCCCGACGAATCAACCGTCACGCCGGAAAACCTCCAGAACACCATCACAAACCCGTCGATAACGTCGGCACCGTCCAAAGACCCGGAGCTGACCAACGCCCCCGGCCTCCGCGCTGCCGAGGCCTTCGTCCGGCCGTCTCCGTGGGTTGTGGCGGGCGACGTATTGCAGTACGGCTTCGATCTGCGCAGCTGCACTTTCACGCTCAAGCTCAAGGCTTCGGCGCCTCCCTCGGAAGCGGCGCCGACCGTGGTGTTCCTGCCCGAGTTCCATTACCCGCAGGACAACTGCACGGTCGAGGTGAGCTCCGGCAAGTGGGCCATCAGCATGGACGACGAGGAGGGCCCACTGGTGCAGAAGCTCAAGTGGTGGCACGCCGACGGAGTCCAGACGCTCAAGGTTATGGGGTTGGCGAGGCAGCATAATATCGTTGAGGGGTCCGAGGAGGATATGGGGTACTTGGAGCAGTGCCAGAAGAACTACGCCAACTGCAGCGTCATGTGAGCTTGTCTTCCTTCATGCCCGAGGGCCACAGTCTGTCTAGAAAGCGTTTAGGGGCGCGTAGCCCACGATGTTATGGATGAGAGGTGGGGACGGTTTTTTGGCAAGCATGGTATTCGCCTTATATAGTAGGCTTTTGGCACTCTTTTGTTTGTTTCTTCCAGATTTACTGTCCCCCCCGTCGGGCACCACCGGAAGGTTCTGTCGGGTTTAATAAACAAAAAGCATATATTACGTCGCAACCAGACGACTCATCCCACCCTGCATGCGCTGCGCGACGTTGGTTTGAACGGTGAAAGAGATACTTTGGCAGCGCATAGTGCAGGCACCCACGGCGTTTTCTTCATCTGATGTGTTCCCACTGGCCTGGGGTTGCATGCAGGCTTGCCCCTTGAGCTTGTATCCTATAGCAACGAGGTACTTTGGGAGGTATTGATAGGCATTTAGGGTTTTTCTGTCGGCGCCGCACCGGGACGTCTCACGCGTGACGTGCACTCTTGGCGCGGCATTGGGGGCGGTGGGCGGTTCATGCAGGTTGGGAAGTTCGTTGCCGAAGGAAGGCCTTGCCGAGTACATAGTAGGTATCGATGGACCCCGGGGGATAGAGGTGGGGTTCGGCCGGGCTGTCGGAGTCTGGCTCAGTTGGGTTACGTGTCGCGTCTCTACGTCCTAAGTAGACGTCGGCATGTTGGTCGCGATCAAGAATGAGTGAATCGGGGTGAGCGACGAAGGGGAGTGAAGGATTGCCGGAAGAAACGCTGCCTACATCTTTACGTCGGAGAGAGATGTATGCCCTTCCGTCGGGTCACAATGGCGATTTGGTCTTCACCTCAGAGAGGATTTCAAGCTGGAGAGAACGTGTCTTTGAACTACGAGATGCGAGATGCAAGATGGCCGTCCGTTTGATGCCCAGCTATGTGGGCTGTCTCGTTTCAGCAGTGGGTGAATGACGTCGATCACGCCGTCCCTCTCCCACGGAATTTACGGGTCGCATAGGAGCTATATTGATCGTTTGATATAGACTGTTGAACATGGAATAGCAGGTTTCCAACTGGTTCGTCGAGACACGATATCCGACGTCGAAAGAGTGGAATCGTTTATTTCACAAGGAATAGCAGTTGGGCCCGAGATCAACTAACCACCGTCCCCCCCACCCCGGCCGAGGGCCCGACGACTTCGGACGCTAGGCCGGTAGCGGCAAGAGAGAGATCAAGCTGGCGTTTGCGGATTCTGGCAAATGAGGGGCCCTGGGATGGGGGCGGCTGCTTGCAGTTTTGCAGGATGGGATCCCCCGTCCGTGGACCGCCGTGGTGTGTGGGAGGTGGTGTGAGCTGCATTTAAGGTGAAGAGGCATCAGGCAGGCTACTGGATGCGAACCCCAACGAACCCGACGTATGGGAAATACTGTCTCAACCGGAACTGGTTTTCTCGTCGACCATACTTTTGGCTTGAGCCGCACGATATCGAGGCCTGGTTTGTAGTTGAGATTGAGTGATGCGACTCAGAGTCGCGAGAGGAGATACTTCACTCTGGCAGAAACCCAGCGAGTCGATCTTGCAAGCCAGGAGGCGTATCACTGCCTCAACCCGGGGCACAGATGAGGATTTCCGGCAATGTGTTCGTTTGCTGGGAGTAGCGGAAGAAAATTTTGAAAATTGCAAACAGTCTCATCTCGCGAAAACCCATTTCGAACCATTTCAAAAGTGTCGGTATCCGTTCTTTGCGACTTGTATTAAATGAGTTGCTCGTGTAAGAGCGGCAAGGAGCGGCCGATGTGGGTACGCGCCTGTCGGACCCCAGTAAGGCCCAAATGAACGATCGGAGGCCCTGTGTTGGGTCGGACAGCGGCCGGTGATTCTGGGGCTGGGCCCGTCTCTTGCGGGTGTGTGTCTTGGGCGTTTCGGTGCGGGCGATGGCATGAGACCGGAGTCGTGAATTTGGAGATTTGTGAGGGGGCTCGGGAGCGAGTGCCTGCTATTGGTTTTTTTCTTCTTTTTTCCCCCCTGCCTAGAAAAAGCTCGGGAATTACTGCAGACACAACTGAAAGATCAAAGACACTGATGCTGAGCTGGGTGAGCTGAAGGAGTGGTACAGAAGCAAGTACGTTCAGGGAAGGAATTGAAGGGCACAGGGCGGTTGGTTCATGGCCAATGGTCCAACGTTTCGTTTCCGTCTGGTTGCACTGCGCTTCGTCCAGCTGGACGGGCGTGTGTACTCGGTAGAACAACAAACATTCGGGGCAGCCAAGTCAGCCCAAGACAGCAAGCAGCGCAGCACGCGAGACATCTCATCTCGTCCCATCCTATGTTCCGCATCGCCATCAATTGTCCAAATCTTATCCAGGCCGTCCGCCCGTCACCGAAGGGTCGACGACTTCCATCATCAATACCACCAACTCTTTATCCAGTACGATTGCACCAGAGACACACCCAACCAAGATTCCATTCCTCTGCCCCCCCCTCCTCATCACATTGTCTTCATTGGTTCGGAGATCTGCACGGCACATCCGCCCCGCCAGACCTGCGTGGGATAACGCACGTCGCACGCCACGCCAGAGCCGAAGCCAACGCCAGTCCCGCCAGTCTCGTCTGCGCCAGCCTCCTGCAAAGTCCAAAGGGATCAATAGCAGGTCCTTCTAAGCGCGCTACTACTGTCCGCCGCTGCGTCCCTCTCATTCTCTCTAAAGTCTTCAGTTGGCGGTGGTAGTCTCGGTCTCCTTCTTTCCACATTCCACACCTTCAGCCTGACGGATCCTGTCGACGATCAGGATTGCGCAGACAAGACAGGAAAAAGCAGTCTTAGACAGTACCTACCTTTTCTCCTCGAGTTGACGGCGAACAACGATCCAGTTTCCGGCATACCGTTTTACACTACGCACCGCATCCACGACATGACCACGGTCTAAAGGCCCACACCACCCCTGCCATGTGCCGCGTACCCATACTATCCCAACCATACCTGGCATACCATGAGTAGCAGCTCGCGCCAGCGCTCTGCGACCCGATCTGATACCCACGACCGAAATTCGAGCCCATTCCCATCCATACCACGATCCAGAGACGAGATTCACAACATCGACGGCCTCGTCTTCAACGTCAACGACTTGCCGAGCCACAACTCGACCAAGACCTCGACGACGTCGACGACGACGACGACAACGGCCAGACCCGTGCCTCCAACTGTAAACAGCACCTCTGCCGTATCGCCGTACCCTCGACCGAGAAACTCGTCCAACTTTCTCTCTGCCGGCGGTCTTCGCCCGAGAGCCTCGACTGCGAGCTCTGTGCCGACCACTCCTCTCCTCGGGCACGAACCCGTGAGGCCAGCTACCAGAGCTGGCCCGCCTCCTCCACCGCCGCCAATGTATCAAAACACCCAACGACATGCCTCGTCGGCAGACCCCTCGAGGCCATTCCAGGTCCCTCCGCCGCCGCCCCCCATGTCGCCGCCCGTTCAGGGTCAGATGAACAACATGATGTCTATACCCCCTCCGCCCCCGAGGTTCCCTTCTGCTCCCGGTGCGACGGGCGGGAGCGGCATGATGCTTCCCCCGCCTCCAGGGCCGCCGCCCGGAAGTGCAATGGCCGGCCAGGCGCCGTGGCACGGTGCCTTTGGACGCATGTACGATGGCCGTGGCGGCTTCAACGTGCCCCCTCCCCCGCCGGGCCAACACCAGGCCTACAACCCCAAGCTGCATGCACAAGTTGCGCCGGGCACCACACTGTCGATACCGCCACCGCCTCCACCGAGCGATCATGGGCAGATGTCTGCAACGTACATACCACAAGGCGACACGTACGGCGAAGGAGTAGGGATACCGGGCCTGGGCGGTTTCGACGATTCGGGCACATTTTCGGCAACGTCCCAGGGCTCGTGGCCGACGAACAGCCAGGCCAGCGGTGACACGATGATGACTACACCGCAAGACGACATCTCTGGGAGGGATAGACTTTATGCCCAGGCTATGCACAGCCGCGGATTGTCGACCACATCGACTGCGACGATCGCTTCCAGTATCCATCCGGACCTGGCGGCGCAATGGCCATTAGAGAAGGTGTTGCTGTGGCTCGCCTCGAATCAGTTCTCCAAGGACTGGCAGGAAACGTTCAAGGGACTCAACCTGCATGGCGCGCACTTCCTGGAGCTTGGCAGTGCACATGGCGGCCGAGGAAACTTTGGTATGATGCACCAGCAGGTGTACCCCAGGCTGGCCGTCGAATGCACAAACAGCGGGACGGGATGGGATCAGCCGCGGGAGCGGGAGGAAGGCAAGAGAATGCGACGTCTCATAAGAAGTATCGTGACCGGCCGGCCGGCCGACCCGTCGAAAGTATCTTCGCATGGACGGAAAGAGTCGGTCAACCACGGCAATAACTTGCCTAGCGCTGGGTCGGACATGGCAGAATCCCCCAACGTGAGTATGATAACCCGTGTGGGTGAACATGCGAAGGCTGATGGACGGCAGACGCCGATCAAGGCGCCGGGGCCTGGATTCGGCGGGCGGCGATTCTCGCAAACCAGGTCCACGACCATGCCCTCTTTGAACAACACCATGAGCTCCGATTCTAACCACAGAAACATGTTGAAGCAACTCGATGTAGACGGCACCCGTCGACACAGCCCGAATGCCAGCGAGTCTGGCGAGGGCACGTTTCGTCCGCCGCCGCTGCGAACCGACAGCCCCAACGGCAGTCCAAACCCTCAGAGCGCAACCCTGTTTCCTTCCTCCGCCGGCCAAATGTCGGCCTCCCCGCACTCGACCAAGTTCGGGCACAGGTCGAGGAACAGTACAGATTCCGTGTCGTCGAGTGCGGCCATCTACGGGTCAGGTGTGCCGCCTGAGGCTAGTCAGATGCTACGCAGCGGCATGAACATTGCAGACATCATCCAAGCGACCCGCAGCAATGGCGATTCCCGTCGGCTCGGTCAGGACGGTGGCCGTCCTTCGCCGCAGGAGTCGAATGGAGACCGCTCCGCTGGCACTGAGCCTCCTTCCTCCGCCAAGGACTCCAAGAGCTTTCTCAGCTTTTTGTCGAGAAAGAAGAAGCAGAAGGAAGATGGATTCCCCAGCCCTGACGATATGGAGTCGCCGACCTCTCCAGCACTCAATTTCAAGGCTCATTCGTTCGGCTCCCGCTTTGGAAACAACAGCGAGACATCTCTGGATATTCGGCCTGGCTCCAGCTTTGACGTATACGAGAAGGATGCAGCCAAGTCGAGGCGTCCCGGGCCGATCAGAGTCTTCGTGTTGGCCACCATGGACGGATACAACTATCGCATGTGCGACATCACCGAAGCCGAGTCCGCGGCGGACCTTCGCCAGATTATTTGCAGCAACCTGGGTTTGACGGACGCCGCAAGTTCTCAGATTTACCTCACTGAGCTCGGCAAGTCCAACCATGACAATCCCCTCGACGACCAGAAACTACTCAACAACCGCAAACACAGGGCGGATGCTACAGGGTCCCTCAAGTTCTTCGTTCGTCCTGCTGGCGCTGTGCCTCAGGGCCCTGCCAATCCCAACAACGTACAATCGCATACATCCCTTGACGAGGAAGCGTACAATCGTCTGAACGGTGTGTCACGGACGAGGTCTAGTTCATCTCCACCGACGTCGAGACAGAACACCTTGACTGGGGAAAGAATAGATGACAAGATGCTTGCACAAGAAGCAAGCGAGTACCGTGCTGAGATGGAGCGTAAGCAGCGCGAGTACCTGGAGAAGAGACGGCGAGCGGCTGGCTCAGGCAACACGCCGGATAGCGCAACTACATCGTACGGCATCCATGGAAGGACCGTCGACTTTGATCAGCCACGCCAGTCGCCGTATGAAGACAAGAAGCCAGACGTGCTGTTCCCCGTGCGGAAGCCCCCTGCGCCACCGAGCGACCCATCGGCGACGCTGCTCAAAGCCAACTCCCTGAGCAGGAAGTCGGGCCACTCAATGCGGTCATCAGATGGGCTGTCTGCGCCTCGAAGGCCCTCTACCCTATTTGAGGACATGAAGCTCCCCGGACAGAACAACGGAGACAGGAAGAAGAAGACATCGAGCCAGCCCGTCGCCGGTATTGGCGCAGCACTCGTCGGGATGGGCAGAGGCCTCGGAGCGGTTGGCGTCACGGCCAACCGTAGGTCCAAGTCGCCCAACCAAGAATTCTCGCAACCAGTCCTGGGTAGCGAGCAGTCAGACAGAGGTAAGGGAGCTATTTCATCAGTCGACTTTGTCAAGTCTTTACCGGGGAGGGACAGTCCCCAGTCGGCGTTGTCTGGCTCACCCGGCACTCTCACCTGGAGCCGTAGGAACACGCCCTTTGTCGTGCCGGACTATTCCCCTGAGGGAACTCCGATACCGAGAAGGCAATCTAATAAAGGAATGGCAGCTAAAACAAACCCAGCAGTACAAAGAGCGCCCTCACGAGAGATAAGCCCCAGCACCATGAGCCCACCACAATTTCCCCCGAGTGCACCGCCTCCGCCCCATCGGCGTAAGTCACATGGGCCTGATTTTGACTTTCTGGAGTCGGACGTCAACTTTGAGAGGCCTGCCCCTCAGCAGGATGACGATTCGGGAGACGACTCGGATGATGGCTTGTTTGCCATCCCTATATCGGCTCGCAAGCCCACCAAAATTACTCGCATCTTCGACGGCGACGATTCGCCTGATGAGTCGAACGACAAGCGGCCTAACCTGACAGTGAACACATCTAGATCCAAAAAGCAGCTTTCGGTATCTTTTAATTCTCCCAAGTCGTTGGGCAGTGTCAATGCCAACGGGACACCCGAAGGCGAGGAGGATGTGATGAGTGCCAGAAGCGGCAGGAGCTCGCGAAGAACCCCGAACACCCCTGGCTCCGAGAGCTGGGAATCGGAGGATAGCAAGCTAAGCCGAAGAAAGTCGTTTGTCGAGAAGGATGTATGGGCCAACCGTCCGACCACCGATGCCCTTATCAACAACCTTGATGATTTCTTCCCGAACTTGGATCTTGACCAGCCGGTGCTGGAAGAGGGCGAGGCGGAAGCCAACCCCCCGTCGCCCATCGCCGAAGGGGAGGAGAAGGAAGCGCCCGCACGCCCCCCGCCGCCTGCTCAGCCAGCGCCAAGCCTCCGCAATGCTATCACTGGGAACCGGTCGTTCTACAACGACAACGATACGCTGGGTTCGGATGAGTCTACTCTTAAAGCACTTGAGCGTCCTGCTTCGGTCGCGTCGGTTGCGCAAAGGAGCGTTCGACGCTCAGGCGGTCTCGGCCGTATGAAGTCCATCCGTGAGGTTGCCCGCGGCGCCCACGAGGCCAACAAGCGGTTTACCACGACAACGCAACCCGGTCAGGCTACTCAGAACACAACGGCACTCATGAGGAGGAAGAGCACAAAGATGTTTAATGCCAATATTGTACAAATCCGTCCGGACCAGCGCGGCAGCATGGTAATGCCTCAGATCCCCCAAGACACCATTCCCAAGCGCCAGACAACCTTCCGATGGTTCAAGGGTCAGCTCATCGGCAAGGGAACCTACGGCCGCGTCTACCTCGGTATGAATGCCACGACCGGAGAGTTTTTGGCCGTCAAGGAGGTCGAAGTCAACCCGAAGGCCGCGCAGGGAGACAAGGCCAAGATGCGCGAACTGGTAGCGGCCCTCGACCAGGAGATCGAGACGATGCAGCATCTCGACCATGTCAATATTGTGCAGTACCTCGGATGTGAGCGCAAGGAAACATCCATCAGTATCTTCCTCGAGTACATTTCTGGTGGCAGTATCGGATCTTGCCTGCGGAAGCACGGCAAATTCGAGGAGTCGGTCGTGTCATCACTCACGCGACAAATGCTGTCCGGTCTGGCGTATCTCCACAGAGAAGGCATCTTGCATCGTGACTTGAAGGCCGACAACATCTTGTTGGATCTCGACGGCACTTGCAAGATTTCGGATTTTGGTATCTCGAAGAAGACGGACAACATCTACGGCAACGACAAGTCAAACTCGATGCAGGGTTCCGTCTTCTGGATGGCGCCCGAGGTTATCCGCTCTGAGGGTAAGGGCTACAGTGCCAAGGTCGACATCTGGAGTTTGGGATGCGTTGTGCTGGAGATGTTCGCTGGCCGGCGACCCTGGTCGAAGGAGGAAGCTGTGGGCGCTATATACAAGATCGCCAACGGCGAGACGCCGCCTATTCCTGACGAGGTTCGGGAAACCATTAGTCCATTGGCCATTGCCTTTATGCTGGACTGTTTCACTGTGTAAGTTTGGTGTCGGTTGATTGCAAGATACACGGCTAACCTTTTGATAGGAACCCGCTCGAGCGGCCTACGGCAGACGTGCTGCTATCGCAGCATCCCTTCTGCGAGCTAGATCCCAACTACAACTTCTTTGATACTGAGCTGTACTCCAAGATTCGCGGTAAAGACGTTTAAGGAGCGACGAAAAGGTGCAGGAGGGAGAGAAATCGGATGGTGACTCAAAAGGGGAAGACGGGAAAATCCCTGAGCGGATGTTTGCTGCCAGCGCTCTGCTTTTTTTGTGGAGGAATGGAATCGTAATCTCGTAAACCCAACCATTTGGGGACGCTCGTTGGAGGTTTGCAGCGATGGCGTAAGGAAGGCAACGCATTGGGGTATTCAACGGTTTCGCGGAACGAGTTCATTCTTTGGGTTCCCTTATATAAAGATTATTGGATATTGAGACGAAGCGGCCGGCCTACCTTGCCTAGGGCTCGGGGTGGTTGAGCTTTATTCTGGTGCGATATATATCTCTGGGGTGAATCATCGTATTGCATTGGAGACGAAAAGGCTCGGTCCCGACGTAACATTGCCATGTCTTGATACCGTGACGTTCGACTTTGGCCTCGACCGATGATCATACACTTGCTTCATGCAAGGGGTTTGAAGCGAGGCCTTTTGATAATTTGTTGATGCAGTTTGTGACTTTTGGTGCCCTCTCCTAGGCTCAACGCTTTTGGGCCAATTCCCGCCGACGGTGGAAGGGGAAGCACACGAGGTTCAAGCTTCCTTGGGCTAGCGCACCGTTGCGTGTCTCCCTCTGCTCAGCATTCGAATTGGTCCAGGGTGTGACGGAAGACGGGGCGACGTCATCAGTCTTGGGAGCTGTGGAAGCTGGAAGGATCACTACCAGAGGAAATGAAGAATGATACCTTGGCCACAAACGTAGAGCCTTCTGGAGGCTTTGATGATGCGTTATCGGATCGACAGCTGTAAAAACTCTCATGTCATGGAGCGGCTACGTCGAGTCGTCAACATCGCCATCTCTTTACTTCTCCCAAAGGTTCTCGCTCTTACTAAGCATATAGTTATATATAGGCCCACTGCCAGTGTTTTGCGTTCTTCTCTGAGCACCATCTGTGGAAGCCACTTCGTAAGAGACAGAACGAGGTCTGGGTCCCATGATCCTATACCAAGGGAAGGCGGCAGACAAGCAAATTTCTTGCTCTACCCCCTCGTGTGCCTTATTGCTTTGCACATGGCCCGCCCCTCACAATTGCATTGTTTGTCGTCCCACGCGTGGTTGTTCGTCGGCGAGTGCGTACGCACCGACAGCCGACGAGGAACGATATGTCTAGCCTCTGGAGTAGCAAGCTGCGGACTAGAATTTGGAATGATATCTGGTTCCTTGGCTCCTCTCACCACCGACTGACGACGTGGCTGCGGGTGTAAGAAAGTGTTAGCGCCGAGAGGGTAGGTC
Organism: Colletotrichum spaethianum; assembly: GCF_022836535.1. Classification (NCBI taxonomy): domain Eukaryota; kingdom Fungi; phylum Ascomycota; class Sordariomycetes; order Glomerellales; family Glomerellaceae; genus Colletotrichum; species Colletotrichum spaethianum. The sequence goes on along the minus strand of NW_026054777.1, from coordinate 564,483 downwards.
GCGTGGAAGCGCTCTCGAGTCGCCGGGCAAGACAATAGCACCCCATTGTCAAGACTACTATTCTCGTCGCCGAGATCAATTCATCCTTTAGTGCACTGGCTTCACGTTACCCATCGAGAGGTTCTCAGGCCGAGGAGTCGAGGTCCAAGAACAACCCAAGAACCCAAGAAGCGGCCAATATCGATGTTGCGGAGAAGCGACGTTGCAGTGGCTCAATAGTACCGGACAGTGACAGTACTACACCATCACCTTCCCGAATTGATCGACCTGCACTACACAAACCCGCATCGTGGGATTTCTCCGGCCGTTCCTTTTTGGCACGTCACATGGGAGTCGCGTGCATGCCGTCAGATGCGGCGCGGAGCGGCAATTGCCAGACTCAAACCAGGGCCCCATATACCCGAATGGGGAAACGGCCAGAGCCCGGGAGGCCGATGCTAGACGTGCATCGCGAAAGTGCAGCTGTGCAGGGCTTCTCCCAACTTTACTCTTCGCCTCCCGTCCTGTTGAACGCCTCAACGGGACACGGAATCTTGCTTTTCAACCCATCAGGCTCGGGAAGCGATCTGATGGTGACAAGGTGGACCCTTGTTCCGGCGCGGGAGAGTTGCCCCCCCTCCTCCCCCATCAGCCTGAAGCGACCCTTATGCATCTTTTCTTGTTTCTTTTCGCCATGCCATTCTAACAATTTGCCTTTCTTCTTATCTCTGCTCTGATGCAAGATGGAGCTCTGCCGAAGTCATACAGAAGCTCTAGTGTTTCGGCTTTAAAGGATGGCGTTTCTGATCAGCGGACCCAAGTGGGTTCCCGCGTCTCTGAATTCGGTGGAATGTCATCTTGCAGCCCATGGGTATTTGTGTGGACGGCGGGCGGCATGAGCTCACCACTGTTGGAGAGAGAGAGCAAACAGAGTTAGGTTTCTTGTCGAGGAAGAGGCTTGATTGTGTGGTTTTCGCCGGGGACTTTGGGGACTTTGAGGACTTGGTCCATGGTCCGCCCTGGGAACATGAGACCTTCTGTCTCAATGTTTTTGCTGTCAAGGGACGTCACAGGACCTCGTTTTGGGGAGGGGGCCACGAGAGGTCGCAGGCAAAAGGGAGCTGGGAGGCACCAGTGCCAGAGTAGGTAGCGAGTGCAGCTCGCTCGCTGTTGGGATAGGCGGACGCAGCTCGAGTTCAGCGGAACTAAGGTAGACAATTGTGCCAAGCCAGTAGTCCGGTTAAACAGCCGGAGGGCATCCGTCTTGGCTGAAGTCCCGGGTGACTGAACCTTTTTTTTTTTTGGAGCTGAGGCGAGGTTTGGGGGGGAAGCACTTGGGCTCTAGCCCGGCACTTTCGCGACGGCGATCGAGTTGGCACTGTTGATGCCACCTTGCGACCAGAAAGAGAACTTCGGCCTCCGGGCGAAAGATCGAGGTCAAGACGAGAGAGTGACAACCTTTTTTGGCTAAAAACGACGGACGGGCAGGCGAAATAGCCTGGGGGCAGCACCACCACCATCAGATGCGAGGGAGTCCACCATTCCCCTGGCCCTGGGAGAGAATAAGAGAATAAGGCCCATTTGGATCCATCCGTTCGGCCCCGCCGTTAGGGTACACCATACACCGTTCCCCCCCCCAACCCTTGGATTTAGTTCATCGCCTACCTTACCTTGGGTAGGTTCATTGGCACATTGCCTTTGCCCATCACTTAGGGGTGCGACCCGCCTCGGGAGGCTGTTTGCGCTGAGAGTTTTTCCTTCATCTTAGGCGAGTCGGGCGGCGTGGTGGTGGTGTCTGGGGTACAAAGGAACGTGGGGAGTCGGTGCGTTTTCTAGTCTCCAGTTGGCGCCGCATTACAGACCGAGCTAAAACCTGAGAGACACATGGACAGGCGAGTTGAGATGAAGCCTCATGTCATTGAGCTCTTGCTACACAAGGACGATGTTACAGAGTCGGGGGCGAGTCGAGTTCACGCCCGTGTTTGATTTGATGGAGCGGCGATGTTCAGACATGGGCAATCTCGAAATCCGCAGCGACGGGACCGGGCCATGCCCATCGTCAAGGACTCAGGAGAAACCGGGTCCGATACGGGTGCCGCACCTAACAGGGTCCTAGTCGTTAGTAAAGTGCTCCAGTTGGACCCGGAAAAGACTGAAAAGCGTGTTGAACCCCTGACCAGCCATTTCAATCCGACACGGGGAAAGCTCAGATCTCGCGTCTTGGCGCGCACGAGTTCCTAGGTAGTGTACACCGTATCTATCGTAGGTACCGGTCCGTCCTGGACAGTAGAGTGTAGAGTCTGCTCCTGGCTCCTGCTTGCGCCCGCCGTCTGTCTGGCTGTCTCTCTGTCTGCCTGTTGGCTGCTGTCCTTTTCGAGACTTGTCCTCGTTATCCAGGTGGCGGGTGGCATACCCAGACTCCTCCCTACCTTACCTTACGTACCTTATTTTGGCAATGTAGACTAAGTGGAGGCAGGGTAGAGCATGCGACCTCGACAATCCCAACCTTTCGAGTCCTTCCTTGTGTTCACTGTTGTCCTTTACCTGCTGTATGTACATCGTACCACAGACAGCGGTGCTCTTCCTCTCTGCCCACCTTACCTAAGGATCCGACGAGGCGCTTCCCTTCCCCCCTCCCTCCCTCCCTCCCTCCCAAAAAGTTCAGCTCGCGTACTTAGAAGGCTTGGGTTTTTATCTTGGCCAAGCTCCGTGCCCTCCTACACGCCAATCTCTACATGCCACCTACCTGACCTGGCCTTGCCTTTACCTCCAACTTCCTTGCCTTCTCACTCGTCCACCCAATTATCTCACTCTCTACGTACCTTTGCCATTTCTTATTCTGCCATCTTACCTGCCTCCCTTCTTTGGCCGACTTCCCTCCCATTCTTCCATTCCTTGCCCCCCGTGCTGCTCTGGCTTTTCCTTTCCCAACCACGACGACGACAGCCACTTTGCAATCCGAGAGATGACATCGTATTAGCCTGCCATCATCCTTGCTGCTCTTTTACTCGGCCGGACCCCGCGGTCCCAAGATCCCGACGGTCTAGCGCTACCTGCAGTGTAGCACGCGACATCGCCAACATCCTCGAACCGCACTTGGAAAGACACGCTCCGACAAGTCCGCAACCATGATGCCCCGCCGGAAGAGCCGTTATGTGCTCCTCGTCGCCCTTGTCATAGTCTTCATGCTGTACCAGGTCTTCAAGAATCCCGAACGGGATGCGACAGGCTATACCAGCAATCTCAAGCCCAGCGAACTCGAGAAGGGCCAGAATGCCCACAAGCCGCCCGCAAAGCCGCCCACGGCGAACGATCCGGCTTCGAACAAGCATCTGAACAACAACCCGCCTCCCGATCACGAGCACCCGCACGACCAGGAGGAGGACGAACCTGAACAGAACCCGCAGAAGCAGACGGCTAGGCCGACGGTCAAGATCCCCCAGCTCAAGTCCGAAAAGGCGAAGCCCGCCGCGCCCACCGAGACCCTATCCGGTCCCACGCTGTCCATCCATGCGCCCAACGAGGCTGTCAAGGTCACGAAGAAGCCAGAGGTTACCGAAGCGCCGACAAAGTCCCTCGACGAGGATATCCACGCCAAGAACCCTCCCGGCCGGCCCGAACTTGACCTTTTGGAAAACCAGTCGACATCGACCTCGCAGATTCATTGGCACAAGGTCTCCGAGCATTTCCCGGTTCCCACGGACGAGATCATTCCTCTCCCAACCGGCAAGCCCAAGGACATTCCCAAAATACAATACACGTTCAAGCCTGAGACGGAGTCGGCCAAGGAGAAGCGCGAAAAACGACTGGCGCTGGTCAAGGCCGAGATGGAACGCTCCTGGGCGGGATACCGCAAGTTCGCCTGGATGCATGACGAGCTCTCGCCCGCCAGTGGCCGCTTCCGTGATCCTTTCTGCGGCTGGGCCGCCACGCTGGTCGACGGCCTCGACACGCTTTGGATTATGGGCATGAAGGACGACTTCGATGCGGCCGCCAAGGCCGTCAAGGACATTGACTTTACCTTTAGCCCGACACGCCGCGATATCCCTGTATTCGAAACCATCATCAGGTACCTGGGTGGTCTGCTTGCTGCTTACGACGTGAGTGGCGGCAAGAAGGGTGGTTATGAAATGCTGCTGGACAAGGCTCTCGAGCTCGCCGAGATCTTGATGGGCGTTTTCGATACGCCCAACCGCATGCCCATCCTGTATTACAACTGGCAGCCCCAGTACGCGTCTCAACCACACCGTGCTACCACTGTCGGCGTGGCTGAGCTGGGTTCAATGTCCATGGAGTTCACCCGCCTCGCACAGTTGACCGGCGAGGATAAGTACTACGACGCCATCGCGCGCATCACCGATGCCTTTGAGGACCTTCAGAACCGCGGCACCACCATCGATGGCATTTTCCCCGAGCAGCTTGATGCCTCCGGTTGCAACAGGACGGCCGAGGCGATCGTATATCAAGAGGAACAAGCTGCGGCCGCGAGCGCTAGCGCTGCCGCTGCCCGTCTCAGCGAACCCAAGGGACACGAGCCAGTGGCTGCGGAGGCGAAGCGGGCTGAAGCTGACGCATCCCTTGCTCTGGAGACCTCTTTGGCAAAGGGGAATGGCAGCGAGCCGGAGGGGGTCAACCTGCTCGCGAGACGGGCTGTCGGGGTTGACCAAGCTGGTGAAACTGTGGTGGAAAATGAGCAGGCCATCTACCCCGGCAATAGCGGCCGTAGACCGTCTCCCACAACGCCGGATAAATCCTCGTGGGAATGCATCAAGCAGGGTCTGGCTCCTGGTGGCTGGGGCTACCAGCAGTACAGCATGGGTGGAAGCCAAGATTCCACCTACGAGTACTTCCCAAAGGTAAGGCTTGTTCTGGCATGTGCAAACAGGACACGTACTAACTCGTCGTAGGAATATCTGGTGCTTGGTGGTCTTGAACCCAAGTACAAGACGATGCACATCAAGACAGTCGAGGCTGTCAAGAAATGGCTTCTCTACAGACCCATGGTGCCCAAGGAAAGAGACATTCTTTTCTCGGCCAAGGTCTCAACCTCTGGTGACCCTGAGAACGACCTACGAACTGAGTACGAAGTGACGCATCTCACCTGCTTCATTGGTGGCATGTTTGGCCTTGGAGGCAAGATCTTTGACAGACCCGAGGATGTTGAGATCGCCAAGAAACTCACCGATGGCTGTGTCTGGGCCTACGAATCGATGCCTTCTGGTATTATGCCCGAAGGCGCCTCTGTTGTGCCATGCGCTTCTCTGCAGAGCTGCCCCTGGAACGAGACTCTCTGGTGGGAGCACCTTGACCCGTCCGCTGATTGGCGTGAGTCACAGGTCAAGGACTGGGAGGAGAGACAGCGTAAGAAGAAGGAGCAGCAGCAGGATGAGCTCCGCAAGCAGTCTGTCGAGAGAGGCAAGACCGATCACACCGGTAGCAACCCCGCTGAGAAGTCCATCAAGGACGAGCCTGCGCCGGAGAAGAAGGACCCATTTGCCGACATTCACGTCCCCAAGGACGAGCCAAAGAACCTGGGATCGGCCAAGAAGACTGAGTACCCCGCTCCTGAGCCTGGCCTCAACAAGTCCCCCTCGAACGTCGATGAGCACTTGCTGAAGAAGCGGGATCCTGCCCCGCCTACATCCCAGGATCCTCGCCAGGGATCTGCCGAGGAGGCCGCCAGCAACTCCCTGAAAGACAAGCTTGACTTGAACAGCGCCGGCAACACGGGCAGCGTCCCCAACGATGCGCCGGTCAGCGGTGGTATCGTAGGCAAGATCAGGCTGGAGGAAGCGGAAGAGGTGCCCGACCCAAAGCCGCAATCGCACGAGGAGTTTATCAAGGAGAAGCTGGAGCTTGAGAAGATTCCGCCTGGCTTCGTCAACATCAACGCCAGGCGCTACATCCTTCGGTAAGTCACACTCCGCGTATGGGAATGTTTCTCTGTCTTCTGAAACTAACATCTCACCAGGCCCGAGGCCATCGAGTCTGTGTGGTACATGTACCGCATCACGGGCGACCCTGAATGGCAGGAGAAGGGCTGGAGGATGTGGGAGGCCATCATCAAGGCGACGCGGACCGAGTACGGCAACAGCGCCATCGACGACGTATTGTCCGAGGAGCCGAAACCCGTGGACGAGATGGAGAGCTTCTGGGTCGCTGAGACGCTAAAGTACTTTTATCTCTTGTTTTCAACGCCCGACGTCGTCAGTCTTGACGACTGGGTGCTCAACACCGAGGCGCATCCGTTCAAGCGCCCCGTCTAGACCTTGTCAGATTTCCCCAGATGAGAAAAGGCATGAATAGAGGCTCCCTACGAGCATGTGTGTCTAGCAGAGAAAGGGGGCACAGAGCATTAGAGCTTGGCATGAGATATCACGGGGTGGGGGCTATCATGGCGTTGCGGCGTGTTTTTTGTTGGTTTCTTGTTCTTTTAAAGTCGACTTTTGTCTTGTTGAGCAATTCTTCGTTGTATAAATTGAAGAAAACCGGGGCTATCTTGAAGATGGTCTGAAAAACAGAGGTCATGACAATCAGCAACGAACTGACTATATTCCCATGTGTTTTGTCCTGATCCTGTCTTTCCAAGTGATGAAGCTATACAAGTTGACGACCAACACGCATGCATTCCTCGTTACCCCTCTGCACTCCATGTACGCATTCACCAACATGGCGATTCAAGTGTGAATCAAGGGGCCCCGTTTTGGTTCGTCATGTTCAATTTCATTTCCTTCACTCATCTAATCTTGTCCTTCGTCCTGCTTCGGAGACTCTTTCCGTCGTCATGGTGGATTTCATGACATACTCCTACACATTTCCCATTTCCATATTCCTGTGCGTCCAAGTCGTTCCCCATTCATCTGCTCGCCGGCCCCTGTTCGGCACGGTCCCATCCACAGTATTTTCTTTTTTGCTTTGGAAGAAACGAGGGCATACTGCTGCTCGTCAATGGGTCGTCCGCGCTCTCGCTTATCGCTAAGAGCAAACAACATTAAAATGGCGGAGGGTGGGTGCGACTTCAATGTGTTCCTCCCACCCCTTGCCGGCCCAAAATGAAATGCCAAATATAAAGAAGCAAAAGCAAAACACAAACGCAATATACAACGCCAAATTCCCTGATGCTGATGGTCTTTTGTGCTGGACGATGAATGTGCTGATGGGGAGAGGGTCTGAAATGTGCCCTTCTCGAAAAATCCCTCCATGTACAAGGTTCCATTCTCTCTTGCGCGGGCTTCGGGCCCATCTTCTACACGTGTCGTCGTCGAAATCTACCGTCTCCAACTCGGGTGATGCGCGCCTCGGCTTAGTCGACCATTTGGCTCAGAACACGGATACTCAGGATCATGACCAAAAGACCGATGGTAACAATGATGAGCAGGGTAAAGCTGAACCAACCGAGGACCATGGCGGAAGTACCGACACCAGAGCGTACAGCACCGTTCCCGAAATCTTGAGCGATGATGGACGCAGCAACTGAGGCGGTGTGCTGCCATAGCACAGACACGAGAACAAAGATGGAGGCGATGAAGATGATGGCCAGCGAGATCTGGGAAACGGGTCGCGATGGAAACGGCTTGACTTCGCGGTCAGAGCCCTCGGAGTCCTCCTCCTCGTGCCATCCGGGGAAGGTAGCGAGCAAGAGGAAGCAGACGAAGGCAAAGATGATGGCAATGATGCTGGCAAGAGGGTCAGTACGCTGTTTCTGTACGGGGATCGAGCGACCGAGCTTACATGAGGTAGGGGAACACGATCATGTCCTTGAACTGAGCAGCAAGCCAGATCAGGTTGAGGGGATCCTGGTCGACAGAAACTTCGTTGGCAAGAGCGGTGGCGTTGTTGCTGCAAAGCCAGCTGCCACCGTCGGGGCTGATACAGATTCCGAAGTAACCAACCCGGCAGGCGAGACGGGCGTCGCCGGCGATGTTCTCGATGGCCGTGTGGACATTGTAGTCAACTTGCGCTGTTGAGGGGACTGCTGTGTAACTGTCGTAGTACAGAGACAGGAGGAAGATATCGGGCATCAAAGGTGACGATGACGAGCAACCTGCCAATAGTAGTGCTGCGGACGATGTTAGTAAACGAGTCGCGTCGCATGGTTCCAAAGAAACTTACATAGAAGGATGATGGCGATTGCTATCAAGATCATCAAGACATGGTGGTATCCCAGGAACGGTACGAATCCTGACAAGACGCCATGTTAGTCCGATTTGCTTCTTCGCGCGAGTAGATGTCGGAGCAACTTACGATACCAGCCTACTTGGAATTTCGCCATGTTGACTGTGTGATCTTACTCGTCCACTCCTCTAGAGGGATCGGGCTCGTATTTGCTTGACCCACGCCGCCCTCCGTTGTAGCGGAGCGACGGAGGGGTTCTGGTCCTGGCACTCTCAGCGCCGGCACGCAGCGTGTCTTTCCTTATGGTCGGTGGAGAAGATGGACGGGCGAGGAATGCGAAGCTCGTGGGAGTAAACGGGTTTGTCGCCCCAAATGGAGAGGAATGTAGCGGTAAGGTTTGCTGGGTTCGCTCTAGAAACGAGGGCTGGAGAGAACACCGCGAGGAATGCGGGACGGTGTTGGAACTGCGGGTAGAGAGAAGACTTGACGATTGTTGTCAGACACGAAAACAAACTTCCACTTTTGATGCTGTCGTCGGGGATGAAGGACGGGAGAGATGACAAGTATGTGTGTGTATGAGTGTGAAGTGTTGAAGTGAATGAATGTGTGTGCGGGTTGGGTCTTCAAGGTTGGGAGGGAGTGGTTTGATGCAGTGTGGAATATTGGGATGGCTGGGAGGGAGAGAAGAACAGCAGACAGGGTGAGGGTGGACTTAGTTTTGTCTGTCTCTGGCAACAGATGTTCCAGAGTGGAAAGCGGGATGCCCACAGGTTCGGAGCAGACAGGGAGGTTTGTACGTCTGCAGAACGGATCGAATATTCGGATGGCTGGGTGAAGAGCTCGATGGATGAGTCTGGAGAAGAGGGACAGAACCTAGGGAAAAAGAGTTGAGGATGATGTGCAATTGGTCCTGCCATCCACTTTTCGCCAGAGACTGTGCGGCGTTCGCGCACCAAACGAGGTGAAAGTGCTATAGTGGAAGGGGTGTTACGTAGCTACGCCAACCTCCTCTATTTACTCGTGGCGCTGCCGTCGTTGTCAGGGCGATTTGCAGCGTCGCAGCGGTTCCTGGGCGAGCAGGGCGGTAGAGTGGGGTCAAGGGTGGTACGTACCGCATGCTCACCCTGGCTGACTGTCCGGGGGATGCCCTTTCTGTGGCTTCTGCGCTTCCCTAGTGGGAAGGCGGTTCCCACCAGCGCGGGCGGGAAACAGGCCTGAGAGGTCGAAAAAAGCCCGGTGGCTGGGTGACGTCTTTTCAGGGGTCCCCCGTCCCGTGTCCCCCGTCAAATCTAAGGCCGCATCTTAGCGCAACCTCTACTCGCCTAGCTTCTCTTTAGGTCTTCATTCTTGTCAGCTCTGCGCGACTCTTGTTGTATGCGAATCCGTTGGTGTTTCCTCTCTGCGCGCCGCCGCAAAGAGCTCTGCGGTCGCAATCCGAAAGTGGGCTGTCCAAACGCTCGCACTTGTCTTGCGCATCTTGCAGCCTTCCCTGTTTGTACATGGCTTTGCTTCAGGCTGCCGTCTAGCTAACCCAATCCAAACCGCACGCGACTCGACTCGGGAACATATTTCGGGCGTTCCTGCATTTGAGACGAGACCCGGAGCCGGGGTCCGGTACATTGGCCTGGTTCCTTGTTTTCACCCATTCGCTTGTATCGAGTCTTGGTGATGCGTTGTAACGGCGTCGTACGGATTCTGGCCCTTCGCCCCCCTGTTGGCATGGCGACAGCATTGAAGGCGCCAGAATCCTTGAAGGGCTGGATGGCAGCCAAGATATATTTTCGCCTCCTTGGCGGAAACAAACACTCGGCATCCTGCCACAAATACGGTCAGTCAGTCACCTTGTCGCACACGACAGCTGAAGCTATTCGCAATTCAGTCCCGTGCCGAGCGGATACGTCTACTGCAGGAACCCCAGACGGCTCCGTGATTCCCATCGAGACCCATCGGGTTCTCATCTCCACCATGCAAAGTCCTATCTCCATCAGCTCTGCGGAGGAAAGGCGTTCCAACACACCGCTCTGTTTGTCTACATGGCGGTCAGCCAGCTCAAAGGTTCAAGTAGTCGGCGCGCTGCACTACAAATATCCGGACACCTGTCACTGCTGCCGAACGTCAGTTCTTCTTCCCTGGCTGTTGGGTCCGCATAGACGACAGACGCTGCTTCCCGAAGGACGCTAGCGCTGCCTGCCTGTGAAGTGCGAGCTGCCGGACCTCTGCAGATCTCGGGAACCAGTGTGATGGCTTCGCCCGGCAACTATCTAACAACACACTGCCATCTGTAGTAAATTTACGCTATGGTGCTGAACGCTGTCATCATCGACATCCGTTCGCGATGGAACACGATTTGCTGCAAGCCAGTGACGCAATTGGTCTATGACTCTGTCGTTGCTTGTTATGGCAGTGCCTATACACGGGCATAACACTAGACAGTTGTCTTTCTCGAACAGACCCAACAGCCTCTCAACTAATGCCATGATGACTTACCAATGAGCCGAGGGTCTTGTAGAGATTCTGGTGACGGAGTCACGGCGCGCCACACGGGTCTCTAAGGCTGTCTTTTCTCTTCAAGATCAGAGGTGTTGAAGTTCAGTGTTGTGTGGCTGGGAAAGAGGTCAGTGCACCCTAGTGAGGCTGAGCCTACTGTCCGCCTTCAACAATCTTTGTTAGAGCCAGATCAGCCGTCACAACGTACCTTGGAAGCTGCTGATCAGCTCAGAGGATGCCTTCTTTCTCCTTTGCGTAAGAAGAACTCCCCCTGAATTGCTCAATTCCTGATACATTTATGGTTGGTTGTTGAGAAATGGCCTCGGGTTAATGGGAGGCTGGATAAGTAAATAATAGTCTCACTTAAGTGCATACCGACCAAGCTTGGTAATTGCATGCACCCCGCCGTTGATTGTGCTGAGCTCCACGTCATTGTTCAGACCACACATCGCGAACACTCGATAGTCGATGCGCCTACCCAGTTGCAGTCACAAGGACCTACCACGATGGCCACAATTCCCGACAGTCGCGCTCAGACCGGCGCCCTAGATATTCGTGTCGAAGACTTCCTCGACGACAAGCTTCAGTCTACGACCGATCTCGAAAGCCTCGACTCACTGATCGCGAACGTTGAGGTTCAGCGCAGCCAGCTCCAGACCCAGCTCGACAATGCCATAAAACAGCTCGACGAAGCGCGTCGCACGGCCGGTGACCGCCAGTCCTCGCTTGCTCAACGCATTCAAGACTTCCAGGAGCTCCAACACAGCATCGACATTCGTGTCAAGATTGCAGCGGCGTCCGACGCCCCGAACCAGGCCATCGCGAGACTGCAACAGCCTATGAAGAAGCTGCAAACAATCGAACTTGCCCAGAAATACCTTAGCTTGTTGCAAGATGTCGACAAACTGCGGACCGAAGCTCGATCGCATCTCCCCGAGAGCCCCAAGGCGGCCTTGGAGCCGTACTCAAAACTCAAGCAACTTTCAAGACGCCTGGAGGAGCTTTCAGGCCCGGCCGACGACGCTGCGGTCCATCTCGTTAACCACGTGCGAAGCGTCGCCGATGCGTTGTGGGAGGAGATGAAGAAGACAATGTCGAGCGAGCTGGAGGCTGTCCTCAGTAAGAGGTCGTGGCCCATGGTCGAGCCAACTTCTGAGATGGACGAGGAGTGGCTTGCTTGCTTCGAGAAGCTGCTTGACCTCCAGATTCCAGAGGTCGTCTTGAGCAAGTCCACCGTCAGCCTACTGCCTTTCGACGTCATGTCAAAGATTTTCGTCTCCGAGTTCCGCTTCCACTTCCTTAGCGACAAGCCTACGAGCAAGCCCGATGCTGTTGGATCACACTGCTTTCCCTGGTTTTTGGCGACTATCGAGAAGTGGGAAGACTTCTACAGGGACAACCTGGGTTTCATCCTAGCTGCTAAATTCCGTGACACGTCTGCAGCGAACAGTCTGGTCTACGTCGACCCAGTGTGCGCATTCATTACCAGCATGCTGCCCGTTATGAGGGAGAAGATCCAGGGCGTAGTGGCCGATACGGCGAAGAACCCTGCATTTCTGAGCAGCTTCATGGGACAGCTGATGACGTTTGATGAGGCTATCCGGTCCAAGTTCAACTACGATGGTGGCAACGCAGATCAAGGCTGGCCCGGCCTTGCTACAGAAATTCTCGAGGACTGGTTTGAACCTTGGTTCCAGGCCGAAAAGGAGTTTGCGCTGGAGCGTTTCCGAGCCATCATGGCTACGCCAGATGCGAGAAACATCGACTATGACTATGCTGCTACGGGCAAGACTAAGCCGACTTTCGGGGCTGTACGGGTCACCGATCTTCTGAAGTCGATCACGACCCAATATGAGAGAGTTCGCACCTTCAAGCACAAGATTCGATTCTTGATCGGCATCCAGCTCGACATTCTGGACGAGTTCCACGATCGTCTCCGTGGCTCTCTGGAGGCTTACCAAGCGCTTACATCTACAGTTGGCAGGACACTCCACGGCGTCACCAAAGAACAGCTTGCTGCTCTCGAAGGCACCGGCAGTCTTGAGTCGCTGTGCAAGGTGTATGGCAGTGCAGACTACGTCGTCAACACGCTCAAGGACTGGGGTAACGAGGAGTTCTTTGTGACGTTATGGGATCAGCTGCAAGGTCGCGCAACCAAGGAGGGCGAGACTTCGAGGATGTCGGGTGAAATGAGTTACGAGGAGGTTAAGGACCGCACTTCTGCAGCTGTGGGCTCGGAAGGCGACGAAGGAATTCTATTTGATGAGACGATTGCCGCGTACAGCCTTAGACGCAAGACGGCCCAGGAATTCCTGGTAAATGCCCTTGCTGATTCTCACTACAAGGCCTTCCGGGCATACTCGACAAGAACGCAATGGACAACTATCAGCGACAGCGGTTCAGAAGGTAAGTTTCTTGGTATACAAGTCAAGTTATGTTCATCTCTAACCATTATACAGTCGACCCATCACAACTAGCTGTCACGCCCGAGCTGGACGAGCCTCTAAGAGTGAGTCCTGTCAAAGCCCCTGTTGGAGAAGCCGTCCCTAACCCGTATCAGATCCTCAAGCGCAACTTCGACTTTCTGCTCAAGGCTATTGGCACTGCAGCGTTCCGGCGCACGTGGCGCTCGGCTCTCGACAAGCTCCAAGACCTGCTCTGGAGCGAGGTTCTAATGAGACAGAGCTTCACCGCATTTGGTGCAGCGCAGTTCACGCGCGACCTCAACGCCATCTTCTCCCTGGTCGAGAGGTACATCCCGAACGGTATAGGGTCGCTGGGTAGCCTGGTTGACGCCTTGAAACTGCTCAATCTCCCCGCTGAACCCCAAGAGGGTACGCTGTCGCTTAAGGATGCCACGGACCGGGTGTTCACGGACAACACCGAGGCCAAGAAGCTTCTGGAGGAGCTGGATATCGACACGCTCACTCCGGCAAACGCGAGACATATCTTACAGCGCAGGGTCGAGAACAAAGAATAGACGGTCTGCTTCTGTGCTTAGGTCTACGCCGACATAACGATGCCTAGGATATGTATGCACAAACGCCGTAGTATCGAAATAGAAAACGATAGACTCTAGAAAAGTTGCCCCTGGACCTTCTATTTTGCCAAGCCCTGTGTTTGCACCTCCTAGTAAATGGCTCGAGACAAATTCCCCTTAACATAGCACCCCACGACAAATAAATGACAATAGCTTAGCTGAGGGCCCGCATGGTCAGCTCGACTGTCGCAAACGTGCCGGCGCTAACAGGCATAGCTCTCAGCAGCGTCGGCACGATGCCCTTCCAGAACCCGCGCAGCCCCTCGCCGCGGTACGTCTGCGCGAAGCAGTCGCGCATCGTCTTGTACCGCTGCTCCTTGCCGAACCCGTCCGTCTGCATCTTGCTCTTGATGACGTCAAAGGGATAACTGCTGAGCCACAGCGCCTCGCCGGCCAAGCCGCCGTAGAAGGCGATCTTGTAGCTGGGGATGTCCTTGCGGTCGATCTTGTTGCGCGCCGCGTCGGCATTCATCATCCACTCGAAGGCCAGGAACCAAACGCCGTATGCCTGGGCCTCACGCAGGATCGTCACGGCCTCACCGCGGTAGAGACCGTTTAGCACGCCCCCGTGGGCCGAGAGCTTGCGGACGCAATCGAGGGGTCCCGAGTACAGCCGCGCGGCGCCGTGGGGCTGGGTCTGCAGGCGGATACGGACGTGCTCGATGGGGCCCGAAATGACCGAGTTGGCGACACCGGCGAAGGCGCCCGCGGCGTAGTACTGGCCGTAGCTGAGGGTCGGGCTGGCGCCGAGGGAGGAGGCGGCGTTGCGGGCCTCGAAGTAGCGGCGGGCCTGGTGGAAGGCGCCGAACTGGATGGAGACGCAGGCGCCGATACCGAGGAGGGGCGTGAGCGTGCCCTTGTAGAACGCGAGCGCGCCCTCGTTCTTGTAGATTTGGGTGGCAGCGGTCAGTGCTGTTGTGGGTGTTGTTGAGGTCTGGAGGCGGACTTTGACGATATCGAAGGGTTGGCCTGGGGGGACATTAGTTCTCTCGTTTTAAACGTATGCGCTGTATGCTGCATATGCTTTCACATCAAGGAAAAGCGGAATTGAGTGAGATTGTGGTGATGGTAGTGAGTCGCTCATGAGACTCGGGTGTCATTCCGAAGTCGGCTCAAGGGCTCGAAGCTCACGTCGCCGACTCTCCCTCGCAGCATCTCTCGTGGGCAAACAGGAAACCTACCGAGCAAGACCTGAGCAACACCGCCTGCAGCGCCAGACACGAGGTCCTTGACTGTCTGCAGCGCGCCGCCGGCTGCGATTTCGGGATCAACCACGGCGTCCGCCATTGTTGTGTCTTTCGGTTTGCTTGCCGAGCTCTTGAACACTACCCCGCCACCGATGATCGAGGTGCCCTCAATAGTTCTCTGGGAAAAGGGTCGCCTATACTGTTAATCCCACCTAGCTCAAGACGCAGATGAAATTGAGATAGAGAACAAGAGAGCGCAAGGGATCAATTGGTCGCGGGGAGTTTGTCGGTGACGGAAGGTTTTTGGAAGGAGACTGGTCACTTAACCGGCTTAAACTCAATGGGATTTATTTATCGGCTCCCCAGATAAGGTAGCTTAGCTGGGTTGTGGAGACGTGGACATGCAGGGTGCTCATGGCGTGCTGCCGCTTGGCCGTTGGGGGCGACGGTGTGTTCTTACCTTGATGAGTAAGCTGATTGGGCTGTCTCGATGAACTGTCGGGGAAGTATTGGTTTCATCTTTTACTGTGCGTGATTACACACAAAGCATCTGCTAGACTGACGAAGTTCTCTCGCTCGAAGGGTCCTCTTCATTGCTGTTAAGTTTGTCCTCCATCCGTCAATTATTGGCTGTTCACAGTTTAGAGGCAAGGACTGGAAAACCTCTTCAGGTGTCCTGGCCTCATCGAGCCTGGACCCTACCCAACGAAGAGCTTCTTCGGGTCGGAGGCTAGCCTGATAGGTTCAGTTCGGATCTTTTCCCCTTCAAATGCATTAACTTGAGGGCTCCCGGGTCATAGTCAACCCAGTGAGTAACTAGCTTCAGTTGGCAGTGCCGTCAGACCAGATCTTTGGAAGAATAGCCCGACGTCGCAAAGCCAGGTGGCATTAGGAGTGAATTCTCTTTTTTGGCAAGCCACTAGGAGAGCCCGTGTTTTAGCAGTATCACAGCTATTAGTTGTCCACCCTCAGACTGGAGTACCTAAGTGAGAACATGAGGAGACGGATCTAGCCGCAATGCTAGACAATCACGGAATGCTTAAAAAAACCCAAAAATCTAATCAATGCTTTGTACAACTCACAAGCTTTGAAAACGTGGGCGAAGCCATCAAGCTTCGTCTCATAACCGATTGGAATCTTAACTTGAGTTGCGGAAGAATGTCATCGAAACCAATAAAGAGTGAAAGGTGCTCGCTCCAGCGTCAATGTTGGGGACCTACCTACCCCACCAAGCGTATACCCCTCACCTCGGTGAACAGGCCACCGTAGGATCGGCTCGGTAGCGGACCGTCACTGCAGCTCCCCTCCACACCGTTACGAAAAATCGCGAGTTCCTGCCAACAACAGATGGTGCGCTAAAGCCAACATCTGCTAACTTCCACAATGTCTGCAGAGGGCAAAAAGCTGGATACGGCTGGGTAAGTTTCTTCCTACTCATGGCCGCTGCAACCACGCTGACAGTTTTCACCACACCGCAGCAAAGATGCCACGCCCAGCAACCCTCGAGGTATCCCCAAGGCGCCGTTTGTCGACAAGGTCGAGGACTACGTCACCACCCGCGAGGATGTCGAACCGACGATGCGCAACTTCCAGGAGATGATTTCGTGAGTCGCGCGCACGCGCTGGGCCCGCCGGGCATGCACCCAAAGCTCTGACGACGAGCAAGACGATGGCGTGCATGGCGACCTATGGGGACTGTTGGTAA
Organism: Colletotrichum spaethianum; assembly: GCF_022836535.1. Taxonomy (NCBI): domain Eukaryota; kingdom Fungi; phylum Ascomycota; class Sordariomycetes; order Glomerellales; family Glomerellaceae; genus Colletotrichum; species Colletotrichum spaethianum. The sequence continues at coordinate 547,970 of NW_026054777.1, read as the reverse complement.
CACGTCGATGTGCGCAGGAAATACCAGTTCATGGAGCTGAACCTTCAGAAGAGGATGGCCGGACTGAAGGACAAGATCCCCGATATCCAGAAGACCCTCGACTCCGTGCGGTTCCTGAAGCTCAGACAGGTGGGAGTCACACATTGATATGCCAGCTTGAGAGTAGAGCTGACATGACACTCAGGGTGATGATGAACCAATTGAGACGACCTTCGAGCTCAACGACACGCTATACTCCAAGGCAAAGATCCCTCCCACCGAGGAGGTCTACATCTGGCTAGGCGTATGTTTCCCGCGTCGTGACTGAACAGACGTGAGGAACTGGAGCTGATCAGATGACAGGCCAACGTGATGCTGTCGTACCCCATCGACGAAGCCGAGACGCTTCTCGAGTCCAAGCTGTCGACGGCGAAGACGAGCTTATCAAACTGCGAGGAGGACCTGGACTTCCTGAGAGAGCAGATTACGGTGCGTTTGACGTCTGATATAGCTGTCCCCAGCATGCTAATTCAAAATAGACCATGGAGGTTGCCATTGCGAGGGTGTACAACTGGGAGGTTGTCCAGAAGCGCAAAGACAAGGAAGAAGGAAAGGACATCAAGAAGGAAGGGGATGAAAGCAAGGCGAACGGCTGATGCAATACTCGATACCAAACAAAACAACCTGATGGTTCTCGCACTTTTACAACAGCGCCTCACTGCTATGCAAAACCCCCTGAGCTGTGCCTGTCCATGATTGCGTTGGCACTCAGCCCGACCTCAGGGAGTAAAGGCCCTGCAGGCTTACGAATCTCAGCAAGGGGCGCGAAGATGACCTAATTTCGGGTTCGGGCCTGAAGTCTCGGAGCCCTCTGGGTGACAGTACAACTATCACAATAATGAAAGCATCGTTATCGTGTGTGCAATACCACAGACTTAATGCACACAGCGTATTTGGCCGCGTGAAGTATGGCACGTCATGCACACCCAACAGAGAACGTGTTGGTACCTAGGATCATCCGAAGTCCAGCCCAGTCCAGGCTCAGCCAAGATGCTTCGGGCCATAGACGCTGACCACCTAGATGTGATGCCACTCTCACAGCCACTGCCACCGCACAAAGTGACCGAACCATGACAATTCAAGCCACATCTCGAGCCGATCTGAAGCGTCGAAGGGCTGCCAGTATGTGGTGGGCCACGATGCACCAATCTTCAGCGTCTCTGGGTGCTCGTGGGTGGGTTCTGAGGCATTACGTAAGGCCACTATACAAAGACATACGTAGTCCCGGATCTTAGATGCGGGTGCATAAGTGCGGTGTAGACGGTCGGCGAACAGCCAATTTGAGGGGCAGCCAGGGGGGCAACAGCAGTGTGCGGGACCGGTCAACCGTCGCTATGACGAACTCTGGCATTCAGCCAGCAACTTCACTTTAATTCGACCTCCCAAGCATCCGCTGCTTTCCCGCTAGAGATCTTCCTTCCCTTTTTTCCCCACAACCCAGCTTCTTCCTCCTTGAACACACCTACGATCCTGGCTTCGAATCTCTCCAGGAGCAACAACTGATCCCGTGCCTTGTTTCCATTGCGAATCCCATTTATTCTTCCACCCCGCCTTTTTGCGTTCTTGCAAAAATCCCTCTCAATCCCTTTCCTTCTCACCTACACACCGACCCTTCTTCACACGTAACCCGAAGACCCTTAAACGAGCCCCACCATGTCCCAGCAAGAACTCGACCCGAAGTACGACCAGTACGATTTCCCGACCGTCGCCGCGACGGCCGCGAGTGGTCACCCTGGCCACCTCACGCCTGAGCAGAAGGCCCAGGTCGCCCAGCTGCGCCTGATGCTCGAGACTGATGGCTACACCAAGCGTCTCGACACCCTGACTCTGGTAGGCTTCCTCTTACCAAGCTAGACCACAAGATAGGAGGCGGCTTGCGTGGCCATTAGTCCCTGTCCAGACTGCTAAGACTACCGTTATAGCTGCGTTTCCTCCGCGCCCGCAAGTTCGATGTCAACCTGGCCAAGCAGATGTGAGCAAAGCTTTGTTCCCAATGATAAACGATGCACCGGCAACTGACCGAATACTCTTAGGTTCGTCGACTTCGAGGACTGGCGGAAAAAGACCAAGCTTGACGAGACCATCCCCACCTGGGAGTACCCCGAGAAGGAAGAGCTTTTCAAGTTCTACCCCCAGTACTACCACAAGAACGACAAGGTATGAAGGCTCTGGAATTGGTGAAATGGTCGTCTCTTTTCGTAAGCTGATGCATAACCCACAGGATGGCCGTCCCGTCTACATCGAGCAGCTTGGCGGCATCGACCTGAACGCCATGTACAAGATCACCACCGCCGAGCGCATGCTGACCAACCTGGCCGTCGAGTACGAGAAGTGCGCCGACCCTCGCTTCCCCGCCTGCTCCCGCAAGTACAACCACCTCGTCGAGACCTGCTGCACCATCATGGACCTCAAGGGCGTCACCATCACGCGCGTGCCCCAGGTCTACAGTTACGTCAAGCAGGCCTCCGTCATCTCCCAGAACTACTACCCGGAGCGCCTCGGCAAGCTCTACATGATCAACGCCCCCTGGGGCTTCTCCACTGTCTGGAGTGTCGTCAAGGGCTGGCTCGACCCCGTCACCGTTTCGAAGATTAACATCCTCGGCTCGGGCTACCAGAAGGAGCTTCTTAACCAGATCCCCGCCGAGAACCTGCCCAAGGCCCTGGGTGGCAAGTGCGAGTGCGCAGGCGGCTGCCACATGAGCGATGCCGGCCCGTGGCACGAGAAGGAGTGGACCAAGGAGCCCTGGTGGGCGAAGCCCGAGGCCAAGGCCCCTGCTGGCGAAGTCATCGAGAACAAGGGCGGCGAGACCGTCACTGCCCCCGCTGACGGTGCCGCTCCCGCCCCCGCCGCCGCTGCTGATGCTACTGCGGACGCCAAGGCCCCCGCTGCGGCATAAGCGCTTTCTTCAGAAAGCTTGCGGGCATCGATCCGGGGAGATGATTGTTATTTGAGTTGCGCTGCTGGTTGAGCAGCTAGAGAGAAGGCGTTGACAGATTTGTTGTTGCATCCGGTTGAGCAGAAACAGGCGTGAAGACGGGGATGGTTAAAAACAAGAGCTTTATGTAGAATCGCTCATACATGTGTTGGTTTTGGCAGATTTGCTACTTCTCGTTATACATACTTTCGTTTGAACTGCTGGATCATTCTTAATAGAATAGTTCTGCGTTGACTGCTTGATGGCTTATGTCGCGAGTGTGATGCTGACTGCATGATTCGCCTCAACCTGGTTTTCAAATCAATGATGTTGTCAAGCCCGACAAGACCTTAATGACTCCCAATTAGTGGTATAGAGCCCCCTAACGCCGAAACACCCAAACATTCATAGCCGGTCCGTCCGAAATCCCTTACGATCGTTCCGTCACGGTATACTCTCCCGCGACCCTCGCCCTCTCCATCTTGGCGACCGTAGCGGGCATCTCCTTCTTCAGCCTCCCCAGTGCCCCAACTGCGCCCCCAAAGGCCTCCTTGACCTCGTCCCTCCTCTCCATCTCCTCGAGCGGGAGAACCTCGGCCTCGATCTCCCTCGCTTCGTCCTCTTTTGCCTTCTTGGCGGCATCGAGCGCGGCCTCATCCGCCGCGGCGGCGGTCTTGAAGTCGTGCGTCGCTGCGGCGGCGACGGCGCCGGGGACAGACTTTTTCAGGGCGGCGATCTCGTTGAGGAGGTCCTCCTCCTCGCGGGCGAGGTCTTCGACGCGCTGACGGAGGCGGGCGTCCCAGGGCTCGTAGGCCTCTTCGGGCTCGTCGGAGGGGTTGGTTGAGAGGAAGGTGGCAGGGTCGGCGTCGAGGCCGTTTATGGAAAGGTTCGGGCCGGCATAGGTGAAGGTTTTGTTGATGTACTGTTTGGGGAATTCACTGTTAGCGATCCCATGTTTTTTTTGACCATGACATTTGAGTATACTCGGCCCGTAGGTCATTTGGTTATGGGTTCTTCAGGATGCAAAAGGTAACTCGGTGCCATGTAACCCTGAAAACCATTTCCAAACAGAACCACACAGACATAAACAAAAGGGCCTTCGTACCTCGTTCACGAGACGCTCAATAGGCGTCCGCAATTCATCCTCCTGCGCATTACTCCCCTCAATATGCGGGAACGCCTTGTCGAGCTGGTCCTGCGCGGCGCGTCGGACGTTGTTGAGGAGGAACGCGAGGTCCTCGTGGGACTGCAGCTCGATTTTCCTGTGCGCAGACTCCATCGTATGTCGAAGGGCTAGGCCAGAGAAAGTGAGGAAAACAGGCAACGCGTACCCCCTCGACAAGGAATGAGGCTGAAAATGTTGTCGGTTGTCTGGCGTTCGTCTCGATGCGCCGGGAGTTGGGATTGGGCGCGCTGTTTACGTCGGACGACGGCCCGGGAGAACCATGAGAGTGTCGGCGCGCGTCAAGCCCCGTCGTCCGACGTGCCCACCTTTCCGGCGGCCCCTCACCCGCGCTGTTCTTATCGGCGAATTGTTATCTTATCGCTATCAGCATGTGATCCCTCTCTGCTTCGCCAATGCAATGTCAATCCCCCGGAAACTGCCGAGATCGGACATTGCGCCAAACACACCTACCACGGCGCCAGACCGGGGTGTGGAACACGGGGCAGAAGACGGACTCAGAGTTCAAGGACTTTTTGTAAAAATTGACTTTTTGCTTTGCAGGAATCGTCACCAGATACGAAGACAGGGAGCTCGTCATTCCCAAAACTCTCTTTTGTTTGTTTGCGACCGACCCGTTGGACCTCCAAAGCGAGAGAAGGGGGCAAGAAGGATGAACAGCGAGAAGGTACTTCATGCGGTCAAGCGACATGGTTTCCCGCGGGTCCACGGTCCAGTGAAGGGGATCGACGGTGCTTCCTGCGCCGTCAATCAACGAGAGACATGGAACAATGACGCTGTTGGAAAATAGCAACACATAATACTGCATTCCACTTGGTGACGACAATGTCGACGAGAGAGACAGGCTACCCTTTCCTACACCCCTACGTCAGCCGGACAGGGCGAATTACTTGGCTGCTCCCTTGCAGACATACAGAGAGGCTCTGAGTACCTAGCTCACCGGCCGGACCGGAATAGCCAACAGGAATGACCTGTCACTCAACTTGCCATCCGGCGACGTCCCTCATCCAAGTCTTCTCAAGGATCATGCCTTTCGGCGCTATGACTGCGAAACTGGGACGGACCTGCATGGGGGGACCGCAAAGTCGCAAGAGTGTCGAATCAAACACTGTGAATCCGGCGCGGGACACTGCTATGCGGGGCGCGGTTACGAAGGGGTCCACGCTGCTTGGCGGCACCTTTTTGGGGGGGAACAGCACGGGGAAGGCCAGGCCAGGCCAGGCCAGGCCAAAAAGCGGAGCACCTTTCGGGGGGGAATGGTAGCGTTCGGGTGTGCGGTAGAGTACACCGTACAGTAGTGCCGGTCGGTCTGAGCTGGAAACTGGACCCTCCCATTTCTCTCACCTCTGCGGTTCGACGCCATCTGGGGCGGAATGGCGTTCAAACAGGCCACCGGACGACAGTGCGCTGTGCCGGGGCTACTCAGGTGAGAGGTTTCGAGTCAGACATCGAAGGGGCCGTTTCACCAGAATTTGAGATCAACAAGACGCCGTCTACGATTATTCACCAGATCTTCATTTTGAGTTATATGCCTTGTGGAGAATACCTGCTTGTTGGTGACTTGGAATCGCACAGGTGGTTGGTTGGCGTCCAACGTGGTAGGGGTTGAGGGGTCGGTCCAATTGCACCGACGCAACCCGTGACCCTGATGTTGTGTAGCGGCCGACTTGTGCAACCTTGGCTGTCCGAACTCTCGTATAATAATGGGAGTCAGGAACATGCTTGATAGGCCGATAGTCACAGGAATCGCCAGTGGGGCCACTGGTGACGGAAAACATACTTTGAATAGTGTCTTGTGACTCTATTGGACTATGGAAAAGGTACAAAGGCAACGTCAGGGGAAACCGCAGTAAAGACGGCATAGTACACGATCGAGGGTGAGAAGAGGGTATGTGCTGGTAATACCGAGGAACGCCCCAATCCAAAATAACGACAACAAACAGATAAGAAATAGGCTCAATGAATCCCCGTCTCGCCCGAAAGAAGTCCCAACTCCCCCGATGATCCCCAAGCCCAGGTACTAATAAGAGGTCCTCGTCCCAATAAAAGAGGAAAATGCTGGATGTACTGTGCTTCCACTCAGTGTGTACTCATGCCCGTACGTTCCCGGTTCGGGCATGGCCTCATCCGCCGTCGTAGTTCGTAAAGCAGTCTGGTGAGAAAGGTTGAAGAAGAAATGGATAAGGGGCTACAGGTCGTATCCGGACGCCGTGGTATGGAAATGGAAGGGGTGTCTCGTGAGAATCATCGGTCTAAAGCACGCAGAACGTTGATATTCGTGTGTAGCGTCATGGTCGCCGGCGCGGGGGGGACCGTCATTGGGGGAACATGTTGTTGATCTCCTCATCACTAAGTACGATCTCGTGTACGGGCTCCCGTCGGTTCTCGAGGGGGACGTAGTCGCAGTCTACGTAGGACGGCAGGAAGATCTCTGTGATGATCAGTGAGCTTAAGGTGGGATAGAGGTTGGTTTGGAGTCGGAACATACCTGGGTTCCACGCAAAGCCTTGGCTCGAGGAGAGGTAGGTGATCTGGTAGCTCATGTCAGCCAGTATCCCTTATTAAGGGCTGTAAGTGGTCTTACCAGGCGCGGAGTGCCGTTTGGCTCGCCGATGTTGATAACGGTGCTCTCCTGCTTCGACAAGGCGGAGCCTGCGCAAAACGTCAGTAAGTCACCAGAAGCAGCCAGCAACGACTCCAAGACGCCCGGGCTAGGCTAGGCTGTGAGGGCTGGGATTTGTAACTACAAGGCAGAGGGACATACTGAGGAGGCTGGGACGGCGTGCGTGGACCATCTTCTGCTTCTGAGCGGACGACGGGGAAGAAGTTCGAGGGGAGCTGGAGTACGTCGAAGAAGAAGAGCTGGTCGCACCGCGGACCTGGGCGGACTGGTGGTGGTGGTATGTGTTGGCCGACGACGGCGTCATCGGGATGGCAATAGACGACGACATGATGGTTGGGGTATTAGAGGGGAAATGGAGGACTCCGAGGTGAGACAATAAACTCCAGGAATGATTGAAAGCAGTCGGAACGGTTGAAGTGAGGACGGGAAGAGACGCACACCGGGCGACTTGTCGGGTGGAGGGACCAGTGGTGTGTGTCGTCAGAGCGAAGGAGAAGTTGAAGGAGTCAAAGTTGGGATTAAAGGTACGAGACCGAAGAGAAGAGAGGTGTGCCTGTGACTGATACTGTACAGTGCTAGGTTGCTTGCTGGGACGAGGCCTAACGAGGCATCCGGTGAATCACCGCCCACATCATCCCATGGGGGTTGATAAGAGATAGGTGCCGACGCCGCTGCCCGTGCTAAGGTCCGGCAGTGACGCTCACCGACCGCTCTAACAGTGGATTGCGGGAGAGACCCTCACATCATCATGGCAGGGATCCTAACTTAGGCCGTCTCCACAATGCATATGGGGGGAAGGCGCCCCCAAGCTGGCCAATCGGAGGGCTTCGCTGCCTACGTGTTGGGTAACGTGCCGCAGGCATTCCGCCCTGCTCCAGGTCACCTGCTCAGCCAATCAATTAGCCGGAAAGAGCCAGTGAGGTCTGCCTTTTGGAAGCTCCTCTCACGTGACACTTGAGCTTCGACGGATTTCCTGACTAAGCCGGGCTGAGACGCTGCATGCGTATCCATTGACGCCTACAGCAAGCTAGAGCAAGCAAGCACCACCACCGAGCTTGAAAACAACAACTTCGCCATCTTCAACGACAACGTCCATCTCCCCGCGACCCTAAGCTTGCTTGATCGCTGAGTTATCCCGAGAATCCGAAACCTCATCCCGACGACTTCACTTCCCTCCGAATTTCCGACACAATGGGTGACGTTCTGGTGGAAAACCCGGCCAACCACACCGTTCCTCACAAGAAGACGGCGCCGTCAACAATCCCTAGTATCGAGAACTTCGAGGGTATCTCGACAGAAGGAGGCGATGACTATGCCACATTGAAGAAGCTGCAAAGACAACTTGAGTATATTCAGTTGCAGGAGGAGTACATCAAGGATGAGCAGAGGTGGGACTCACTCAGAATCGCCGCACGTCATTTGGTTTGCTGACCCAACGTCACAGGAGTCTCAAGCGCGAACTTGTTCGGGCTCAGGAGGAGATCAAGCGGATTCAGAGTGTTCCACTGGTGATCGGGCAGTTTATGGAGGCCATTGACCAGAAGTACGTAGACCCCGCATACAGCTCCCAACCTCACTCGAGCTACCATAGCTAACCTGTCGCAGCACCGGAATCGTGCAGTCTTCCACCGGCTCCAACTATGTCGTCCGCATCCTTTCCACTCTCGACCGCGAGAAGCTCAAGCCTTCGTCTTCTGTCGCCCTCCACCGCCACTCGAACGCCCTTGTCGATATCCTCCCGCCCGAAGCGGACTCTTCCATTGCCATGCTTGGTGCCGATGAGAAGCCCGATGTAACGTATGCCGATGTTGGTGGTCTGGACATGCAGAAGCAGGAGATTCGTGAGGCTGTTGAGCTCCCTTTGACGCACTTCGACCTCTACAAGCAGATCGGTATCGACCCGCCTCGCGGTGTGTTGCTCTATGGACCTCCCGGAACGGGAAAGACTATGTTGGTCAAGGCTGTGGCGAACTCTACAACGGCAAACTTCATTCGTGTGGTCGGATCCGAGTTCGTGCAGAAGTACCTCGGTGAGGGTCCCCGTATGGTCCGCGACGTCTTCCGCATGGCCCGCGAGAACGCCCCCGCCATCATCTTCATCGATGAGATCGACGCTATTGCGACAAAGCGTTTTGACGCCCAGACTGGTGCCGACCGTGAAGTCCAGCGTATCCTGCTGGAACTCCTCAACCAGATGGACGGCTTCGATCAGACCGCCAACGTCAAAGTCATCATGGCCACCAACCGAGCCGATACCCTCGACCCCGCCCTTCTCCGTCCCGGTCGTCTGGACCGAAAGATCGAGTTCCCTAGCTTGAGAGACAGACGCGAGCGCCGCCTCATCTTCTCAACCATCGCCAGCAAGATGAGTCTTGCTCCCGAGGTCGACTTGGACTCACTGATTGTCCGCAACGACCCCTGAGCGGTGCCGTCATCGCCGCCATCATGCAGGAGGCCGGTCTCCGCGCAGTGCGGAAGAACCGTTACAACATTATCCAGAGCGACCTGGAGGATGCCTACTCAAGCCAAGTGAAGGGCACGAGCGACGAGAACAAGTTTGACTTTTACAAATAAGCGGCGGGCGCCGACAAGATGGAGGCGGAGGACGCGCGTGGAGGCGAGGAGGCGTGTCGTGGGAGGAATTAAACACTGCACGCTGCAAGGCTGGCGATGTAATAGCACGACGGGACACGGCTAAGGAAGGGATAGACTTTTCAGGGCTTCAGGGAGCGAAGCTCGGCGTCGCGTTGTACAATACACTTGATAAAGGAATCCGCGCCGCCGTCTGCATAATTGTTCGCTGATCTGGTACTTGCCACACTTGCTGCTGATGCGATGACTTCCCTGTTGAGAAAAGGCCGAAGCACGGACGGGATTGTACAATCCCAGAGAAAGGGACACAGTGCCGGGATGCGTGCATGAGCAACCCACGGGTGATTCGTCGGGTGCTCCTGATCCATGACACCCTGCCGGAGCTTGCAACCTCTCCTGCCCGGCGACCACCGCCATGGTCCGGCCGCCGGACAATCTCGGAACATGCCGAGACGGCGCAGGAGGAGAGGACAAGGTCTCTCGGGTCCCGGAGCTCGGATTCTCCCGACGGCTCGAGTTTTCTCTCGAGCGTCAAGGTAGCGTCCCGGGCGGCCGGATCCCCATCACATATCACATTCCCGACCTTCTGGTCATGGTCCGGAGTAACCCGTATCGTAGATGAGATGCAAGTTGCGAATCACAGCTCGGCCGCGACAAAAACTTGGACTTCATGCGAGGTGCAGGTTCCGTGGTTTGGTCTCGGTTACCTCATCTGGGATACACGTCACGTAGACCGACACGGACACATGGACACCAGCTTGACTTGTTGGAAGAATTCTATTTCTGCTAGACCCGTTTTGCCCTTTTTTTTTCCCGAATCCGGATTCCTATTTCTAAATAGTGTTTTCCCTTCCGTCCTTTGTATGTACCTTTTTCCCTTTTCCTATTTTCCGTGCCATCGGCCTGGAAGCCTTTCTGTATAGATAATAAAACGTCTGCAAGGAAAAGAACAGGAGAGCAAGGAAGGAACATAAAGGAGGAGAGCATGAATCGTGAAGCCGTGACAAAAACCATCAAGCCGCCCATTCAACAACCAAGAAAACAAAAAAAAAAAAACACGATCAGGTCCGTGGCAAAGCCAGTCTGCTCACTCGTGAAACGCTCAAAAGGGCTCGATAAAAACCGGGGGAAAAAAAGACTCCAGATGCTGCCGTCGCTGATGCAGAAAGTCATGGTGCAACATGAGATGCCATCCATCTCAACAGGGGGTATATCCGTCTTTCCCTTCACAACCTCTCCTTCTCCTATTCCTAATTGCCGTTCCAAGCAGCGAGCAAAGGTAACTATCCATTATCATTGCCATTATTGCTTGTTGTTTTGAGGTCCTCGTACTGCTCACGCAGAATGCAAAGCGTATACGGGCTGGACCTGCAAGAGTATGCATGCATGCATGCATGTGAATGTCGTACGCTGATATATCCGCTCACGGAAAAGCCTTTCCAGCTCACGGCTACGGGCACACGATGTGACAGCATGTCGCAAACGTATATGTACAGCCACCCGAGTGATCAGGAGCTTAGCACAACACCGAGTTCAAGCATGAGCTTGACAAACTTGGTGTGTAGCTCGATAAAGAAATCGGGCATACCGACGAGCTCAGCAAGGCCACGAGCCTTGAGCGAGACACCGCCGGGACCGCCACCCATTCGTCTCGAGAACCCGCCCCTCCGGTGAGGAAACTGCTGCCGCCACGGTCAGGTCCCTCTCTATCTGGCCTGCTCACCGTAGGGTAAGAGCTGTGGTGTTGCGGGCCTCCCACAGGGCTAGCCTCGGCCGCTTTCTCTGCCTCGGCTTCTGCCAGTTGTTGGATCCACGAAGCAAGATCGCGGAAGGCGGCAGCCATGAACCCAAACGTTTTCATGGCGAGCCGCTCCTTGTGTGTGCTTAGTGCAAGGAAGGCATATACCCGCTTGTGCCCTCGGGCGTGCATATCTGGGATGCGAAAGATGTAAGCTGTCGTGTACCCATTGACTGGGTCTCCGAAGAAAATAGGGCCACCAGAGGCTGCAGCTCCAGCGCTATGCGTCGTGACAAAGGCAGGCATATTGCTGGACTGTGGCGAGGCGCTGGGTGTGGGATTTGCGGGCGCGCGAGGGAGAGTCTCCAGCGAGAGGGTACGCAGGCACGAAGATCGCACGATGGAGAAGGAAGTCGGGATGAGCGGCTCGTGAGTCGAGGTATAATCAAGGTAATGGGTATGGCTCGCATGTCTCCCGGAGGACGTGCTGGACCGTGTCGTGGAGGAGCCTGTTGCTCTTCGATGTATTCGTTCTGGCTGGCTTTCTCCGTCGGTATCGCTGGCAGACGAGGCTGGTGGCGATGCCTGCCCGTATACTCTCGCGTAGGGTGCGCGGGTGCGCAAGGTAGGGCCACGCTCGGCTTTCATATCGGTCTTGTCCTTGCCGCCCTGTCGCTGCGGTAGTGTCAACGCGCAATTCTCGCAAGGGCCGGCACGCTTCGTAACGTATTCGTCGTAGGTTCGCCGGAAACTCGAGTCGCGTCGTGGCTGTGGTTGCTGCTCCGATATGCGGCGAGGGCTTTCGGGTGGGGTCTCAATGGCAGAAGGTGACAACGGGGAAGCTGGGGAGTTGGTGGCGGATGCACGAAGCATGGCGGCGCGTTGAACTTGGGCTTCATTCTCGGAGGCGGGCAGCGACGAGCTGCGATGGGCGTTGAGGTGCATTTGGCGCAGCGCATCGGACATGGCCACTGTCTGGTTCAGAGATCCAGCGGTCGTTGGGGCGCTGGTCCGGGGTCGGAGCTGGTCCTGATCGGCATAGCCGGTAGCGCCATCGTCGAAGCATGTGGTGCATGGGACGGGTAGGCCCTCGGTGACCATAAGCGGGGTCGGGCCGTGTTGGTCACAGTAGTGAGCGAGGCATAGCTGGAGGCCGGTCATTAGCGACTGATAATTTGGTGGTTGAGGCATTGTTGCAGTGTGTCCGCTTGGAGTGGCGAGGGTATCCTCAAACGACGGGACGCGCATCGTGAGGAAAAGAGCGACCTTGGACGGTGGGACGGGAAAGGTAGCTCCAGCAACAAAGGTCTCGCGCAGCAAGGGAGAGCAAACAGGTTTCTCAAAGAAAAAGTCCAGCCATGACGATATTTGGGGAGTATAGCTGGTGGGGGGTCGTGGTGCAGCTTATAGTCAAGGTAAATGGGGGAGGGAGTATAGAAGGGCACGATGATGGACAGGAGGATACGAGTCGTGACATGCGCCCGTGGGTAGAGTTGTGTATGTGTGTGAGGCAGGGTATTTGTGAGCAAGCATGGAAGAGGCCATGGCGGCGCAGTCTCCCTCTCTTATGGGAAGTTTGAAGGGGGTCTGGGTGATGGTAGTGAATGAGCTTGCGCGTAGGAATGGGGGAGGACAAGAGATGGAAGGGGGCTAATTAGGAGACGCAATATTGCGGTATTCGAACATGGGAGAAGATTGGGATGAGAAGTTGGGCAAGGTGAGGCCGGTTGCAACAGGCAGGGCCCCGGTCATGGGGGATGCTTTCCTGATTGCCGGTGTCTCGTGTCTGGCTCGTCTGAGTGTCTGGAGGGACGGGGAAGACGGAGAGGATGTGCACTGATATGCGGGAGGCGGTGAGGCGGTGAACGAGCGGCTCTCACCAATTACATGACGGCGGGCAGGCAGGTTTGACGGCCGTGGACAGCAATAGACTGCAATCGAGATTGGCTGCTGGTCCGGGGAAACTTGACTTTGGGGGAAAGGATGAGGTAGCACTGCCGGGCAAGAGAAGGGATAGGTAGAAAGATTAGAGAAAAGCAAACTCACTATTGATGTCATGACGTATCCCCTTCTCCCCAGGCCGTATCCGGGTCTTGTTTGTTTTCACCAATGAAGAGATGGGCGCAATCAAGTAGAGGCCTGAAAGGGGGGGAAGAGAAAAGAAAGACTCGGCCGCGAGGTAATCAACAAGGGTTTCCGAGTAGTGATACGCTTTGTTTCGGGTGGCAACCATTGGCCGCGCGGGACGACGGGAAAAGCAGTCGATTTGCGAGAGAAATTAGAAGCCCGGAAGAAGGCGCGTGCGAGTGAGGGAGAGATAGAGAGAGAAGAAAAAAGAAGGAAAAAAGGAGATTAAAGTGTTGTTTTGGGAAACGAGGTGTATGGATGTGATGGTAATAATAGTTGTGTGCGTGAGAGAGTGTGTGTGTGAGTGGGAGGAGAGGAGAGCCAAGTAAAAGAGTGACGAGCGTATGTGTGTGTGTGTGTGTGTGAGTGAGAGAGCGAGAGCAAAGTGGGCGTGTGTGAATAAGTGGGTGGGTGGTGCGGATGCAGCAACAACGATCTAATGCAAGTGCGACTGCGATGGGTGGTGGACGGGGGGAAATGAACGAGAGAGTGTGTCGACGACGAGGACGAAGACGAACTACAACCCACAAGTTGCCAAACGAGGAGGAAAAAGTGACTTAATGGCAGGCCAGAGAGATGCCAGACAGAGAAGTTCCTGCCGCGAACGCTAAGAAGAAAGCAGTCTCGGGCTAAGCAGCAACGATGGGCGGGGATCCCGGAAAGTGCAGGCTTGCGTCGTATGAGAAGCGTGGAAAGTCCCGGCCGGATGCGATACAGGGCGATTCGATGCTGGTGCTGATGGACTCTGGGCCGGCTTTGGGATGGGGTGGCCTGTCTGGTTGGCTGTCGATGATGTTGGCCAACTGCATATGGTAAGTAGCAACGATGGCACCAACGGCCGGACTGACGGGAGCTGATGAACGACACACGAACGACTGCTAGCACGGCGCAGATTCTACCGACAGTGGCACCCTCCAAGGTCGATGGTGGCAAGAGACGACGGACACAGAGAAAAAGAAAGAAAAAAAAAACGAAAGCACGGGACGACTAGTAAAGTTCCTGTTTACTGTGGGATGGCGGGTCGCTGGACACTGACACGGGCACTAGTAATGTGTCGATGCTGAGTGGTTGATGACAACGATGAAAAGAGAGAGGAAATCAAATTCAATCTAAAGTAGGAAAAAGGGAGCCTCATGGGTCCCACGACGACGGCAAGGTCGGTCCATTGACCGTTACGAACACTCGGTGGGGAAATGCCCCAGCTAGCAAAGACAAGACTCGAGGGTTATGTCGTCGTCGCGGCGCACATGATACTGAGGGTAGCCTAAACACCTCTAACACGATGTTGTGGTTTGATCAGTGGTGTCTGCCAGTACGGCTGCCTACCTCTCGTACCAAATGTAATGCTTTTGGAACTGGGTAGCTGGCCTTGGGTCTGCCGACAGCTCGGGACGGGCTGGCACTTGGGGGGTTTAGAAACTCGGGCACAACTACGATTGGGCACTAGCGATCGACTAGGGTAGGGGAATGGGACTTGAAGAAATGGCCATGGGAAAAGCCAACAAACGACTGGTTGAGAAGCAGACGAGGGGACGCGGGCCCGGGAGACGACGACGTGGGACGACCTGGACATGATGGGGGCCGGGCTGTTGACTCGCTCTAGAACTCGGAGGATCCACCAAGGCGAAAAGGCCCACGTCCCATTGTCGTCGTCGTCGTGGTCGTCGTCGGACCTGTCTCGTCGTCGCGTGCCGGTGGGGGCGGCTGAAGCCTTGTTGTGAGGAGAGGGGCCGGGATGTTTGGATGGAGACCATTGAATTCTTTGTAGGTAAAGAGTTGCTCTGTAGCGGTGCGCTAGTATCGAAAAGAGGTTCGGGGCGGAGGAGGGGTCGCAGAGACGAGAGGCGGCCGGAGATGCGAGTGGTTGATTCGTATAGGACATGGTTTGACGGTACGTTAATTGCTGCAGAAGCTAATGTAGATTCGCCGTTCTGGTGCGACTGTCCCGCACATGGCCAATGTCTTTTTTTGTGAATCACTAGAAACGCTTGAGGCATTATCCGGCAGCGGACTGGAGCACAGGACAGGGCCAAGTGTCCCAAGCCGTGCATTGGTGAATTCTAAGGCAGTTCGAGACAGATTACCCTCCCTGGTGATCACCAGAAAATATCTCCGTACGGAGTATTTTACGGACACCAAGGCAATCGTGAAGTCAGCAACGTCGGAGTAGACCAGGCCCCCGTACCTCTCTCCCATACCGTTGTGGTTGGTGGTTCTCCGCCGGTTACGCTGTCAGGGATTATCAGTAGTTATCAGGGATTTGGCTTCTTGACGTTCCAATTTCTCCCGGGCCCAAGGACCTCGGCCTGGTTCAGCTTGCTTCTTTGAAGGTCTGTTGCCCGAACCGACGCTGCCTCCTTGGAGGGTAGGGGGCCAAAACCCGACGCAACCGCACGCAACTGAATGGACTAGCGGCTGCCCCCTGACAGACAGACATCCAGACGCACGCAGCCCCCCTGTCTGTGGATACCCTGTGTAGTACGGTTGATGCGCAAGCAAAGACGCAGTTGGACCGCCGGTGCCAGGCTTATGCTAGGATGTGACGAGGAGCGTCCACATCTTCCAGAAGCATTCCGGCGGGTGGGCCTTGGAGACCAAGACCAGGAACGGGTGCACGGCCATCTGTGAGGTGCAGGACGGTGGCACGGCCAGGGCAGCAGGGCGGTTGTCTGGCATCGGCCCCGACTTGCCCCATTGAAAAGTTGGATTGCTCGCAGAGTCGTCTCGATGCAAGGTGAAAGCCAAGTACACTTTGCGCAGTGGATGGCAGAAGAGATACCCGGTGGTGACCTTGATGAAAACAAAAGGCTTGGCAAAACGTGAGCGGCATGCGAGGTGTTAATTGAGTCAGATTACCGTTACCGTAACTGCGGTCATCGGCCGAGCAGGCAAAGAAGAAAGCAAGGGTAAAAAATGAAATAAAACTGAGGGGGGTTCGTTGGCAGTTCCGTGTTTCGGCTCTTGGGGGGGGTTTTTTTTTTTTGTCAACTTCAGCGTTTCTCTCATGCCATCACCTATCGCTGATTCCAGGCCAGGATGACAAGTAGCGACCGAGGCAGGCGCTGGCGCTGGCAGTGACAGTCTTGAGACCCGGGTCTAGGCTTTAATTGACCCATATGTACGAACCAGTAAGACGAGAAGTCGAGATATGGAGAAGAAGAAGTGGAAGAGAGGGCGGTCAGTGAGAAGGGGAGAAACGGAGCGTCTCCCGGGCAAGCGTTAGCGTCGCTCTCGTGATGCGAGTCTCATCTCAAAATCGTAGGTTGTTGTCATTGCTCCTTCCCTCTCGAGTGTTGAGTTCGTGCACCAGCCTGGGGTTTGGCTTTGCACGAGTGAGAGTTGGGAAGGAGGGGATGAAGCGATGCGGGGCTCTCCGTGTTCCTTCCTCCACCATGCCCCCGTCATGTCTTTCCCTGCATCGCACTTGTCGTTTTGTCGGTCACACACCCAAGAGGCCTTATTGTGTCTTGTTGCTTGATGTTTCCCAAATTGCCAACCAAAGATAAAATCCCCAGCCCTGCGTTCGACGGAGGAAGGGACCCTGGTGTTCACGCCATGCCACATCATTGGTGACCGTCACCGAATCGCTTCGCTTCCGTTCCCTTCCGTCGGCGCAAAGTGCAAGAGCGGTACAAGAGCGGTGCAAGGGCGAAGCAGTGTACTGTACCTGTAAGTAACCTTAGCAAACGGCTCGCGTGAGTGCAGGGTCCCAGGCGTCCGACCATCGCAACATGACCTACCTACTAGCTGTGAGGTGTGGTGCGTTTCGGCAACCTCTTCTATCTGTCACATCGGGTTGGGCTTGCTGGGTCGACGTCGAATTCCTACCGGTAATTACCTACCGTGCTGTGCATGCCCAAAGCAAAACTTTACTGCTGCCAAGTCACGTCACTTGGTAGCCTCCGTTTCCTACCTTAACCGCTAGCCCGGCAGCCAGCCTAGCCCTTCCGAGTTCCCCCCAGCGTGCCTTAGCTCACTACCCGTCAGCTGTCACTGCCCCTTCTTAAGTTGCTACCTATGTACGGTAGGCTGGCCGGCCTACGTTCCTTCTCCCATCGTCATCCTGTACACTAGAAATCACGACAGGGTATGTTATGGACCTCACCTGTTTACCTAACCGCACCGGGCAAGGCTCAACGCCCAGCACCTCGTCTTTTCTCCTTGCTCACAACGCAACTTTCGGAAACAATACCGGCGGCACTATATACTAGCGCCGTCTTCCTTGACTCGTTCGGCCGCAAAAGGACATGAGATGTTACGTATCAAAACACCAGACGAAAGACTGACGAGGGCACCAGCGGTCCCCTCCAAAGCATGCAACGGGGGCTATGCCTCCTGCAAACTCAATCCAGCCGTCTCGACCCTTCTTGTCGTCAACTACTCTCAGATCCTTCTTCCTCGTGTTACCCCAGTTTCAACCACCCCGAACCCCAACTTGCCAACAGCCGCCACGACGGCGGGCATGTGATGGATACCTAGCTTGACCGATGGCCCGGCACCAGCTTGACCGGCTGTCTCTGCTCCCAACTGGGCCAAGGCCGGGCCCAAACTTGACCTACCCATGGAAACCAAGGAAACTTCGTCACGTCGCTTTCGCCTCGAGAGAGGCACGACGTGTCAGCACCACAGTCCCCATCACTCCTTGCACTGCTACGGCGGTGTAGGCTTGACCTGCAACATCGGCGCCGCCTTCGTCGACAGTTTGTGCAAGATGCAACCAACGACGGCGATGACTCCGAGATCGCTTCGGCCCGAGTTGCCCTGGTCTACCAGACATTGTTGCATTCGCCTCGTCTTCTCGACAAGCCTTCGCAACACTCTGAGCATCCGCCCTCAGCACCACTCTGCACTACTCCTCCTCCAACCCCCTTCTCTGTCATCACTTGCTGTCAGGGGGTCCAATACAACAAAGTGCGAAAACTTTCCAGAGCCTCAGATCCATCCGAGAGGTCCTAGAGATCATCCGCGCGTCACAAAGCGACGCCCAGACCCTACCTGCACATGCCTTGCCCAACTTTTGTTTCTCTGAGATTGCCTTTCCCCGGATCCCCTGGGCCTTGTTGCCGGACAAGTCACAACCGTCCTCCTTATCTCGTCTTTATGCTTTCGGTCGTCCGCAAATCAAATCATTGGATACATGTCAGCAATTGCATCGACTCGACCTCGTTGTCTTCCTGAACTCACGCTGCCTCATTTCCCCGTCTCACCGCTAGACTCAACTGCGACTCAACACCCCCTTCCCAAGACACCTCTAGGCACTTATCGACAAGTCTCAACCTACACAGCAGACCGTGGTCTCTGCCCTAACAGCCCATTACCCCTGTCGCATGGAGCCTCGTCCTCCTCTTGGCCCAATACAGCCTCGCTTCTGATCTCAACTGCCGCCGGTTGGGCCACATCAACTCACCCACACCACTTACTGTGCATCCACACACACCTGCGCTGTCGTCCCCAGCCTAAACGTTGTGCTCACCTTGCCTTGGAGGACGCACTTATTGTCTGGGGAATGCAGCGTCAACCCCACCGCGGTGAAGGCTTGGTCACAGACCATGCGCGATGGTTGGGGCGCTTGACCTGACTGAGCTCAAACTACATGATCCAGCGCTCGCGGAACACATTGTCTAAAATCGCTCTCAGTCGTCGACGGGCAGGAACCCTCGTTCTGGCTGATCAACCCTGCAGCTCTCAATGTGCCTTTATCATGTGTCAAGCCCGCGCTCGGTGAGCGTGCCGGCCGCTTGCCGCCAGCGATAGGCAAAAGATAACGCACAGACATGTCCAATGCCACACTACGTCCTGACGACACATGCGATTCAACGTCAACTTACACACGACGGCAGCACCCACTACATCATCAGCACCGGACCAAAAACCTTGGAAATTTGCCTGAGCTCTAAGCATGGTCCTAAAATGTCTGCAAGTATTGCGCTCGCTATGGCCCCAAAAGAACAGCGGGTTGCGCCCTCCAACTTCAAACTTTCATGCCGGCTGCTTCGTCAAATCTGGGGTTTTTGAAAAGCCCCCATTTGCCGGTTCATCTTGTCTTTGCCAACCCCTGTTGCCGTGCTGAGTTGCGCTGCACCTCGCATTCAGTGACCCGGACATGCTCCGTGCTTTTCCTGCCGTGTAACCACGGCACAGAATGTCACTGTATGTAGGGAATCCGCTTTCCCCATATCCTGTTCAAGCCCGTTGAAATTGTCAGGTGTACCGATACTTATCGAGGCACAGCTCCGAGACAGTAACTACGCCGAGAGATGGACGACTGTTGTTGTATATTGCCGGACCCGGGCTGAACATTCGCATCCGGATGAAGGGATTACATGTCTTGGATCGTTCAGTCCCCGCCATTTGATGAAGACCTATTGGATCACACTAAACGAGGTCTGCTCAGCTTTCAGGCTCTGATTCATAATAACATTGAACTACGCCTTTCAGTGCAGTCGTGGCAACACCTAGCAGACACGGAACTCACGACCTCGGAGCACCAAGACCTACCGAGCCTTAATTAGCCGCGCCGGTCCGAACGACCCCCGACACATCCACGCACACAAACATCACATCACATCAGATCATCCAAGCCCCCGCCTCATCATATCTTTTCCCCTTTCGTTCATGAAACCGACCTGGGAGGTTGGAGATACCTGCAAATTAACGTCAGTTGCTCCGACAGCCTGGCCCTGGGGCCAAGGTCTCCACACGGTTCCACGACTGGAAAAAGAAACGACCGCTTCGGTTGACAGACCTCGGTGTACTTTTACCGGAGATGCCCGTGTCTTCACATCCAACCCAGCTAAACAGACGTTGATCTGACAAGGGCATCATTGCTCATCATTGCGGAGACCAGGGTTGCACTCCCTAGCGGACAAGCTTCGTTCGTGGGTTTTGATTTATCCGCTTCGCACATTCTTCAGAGTTCATCAGGGGGTGCTCGGTCTCTTGCCAACTGCGTCAAGGGGATCGCCTGCGACACCTATCCGTGGCGATCGAGCATTACGCGAAATATCTTCAACGTCGCTAAAGATGTCCGGCCAAAGCGACGGGCAACATGCGGATTCGTGATCAGCGAACTGAATGCACAATGCAGGGTCAACCCGCCTCGTCACTTGTCATATGGCTCACGGAACGCGCAACTCACCCCGCAGTCACTTCGGTCGGCCTCTCCCGTATGGCACATATGCTCGGCAGCCAATCACAAAAAGCTGCGAATGGTTGTGTTGTATAGAACGACAACCCCAGGCGTCCTCCCACACGTATAACGCTCCGGCTGACCACCCCGGCTCGAAATCTCACACCGAGGCGGGAGTCCCCGGAACCGGTCAGCATGAATGGAATGAGGATGTGCCATCCATCACGGAAAGCGCCCTGTGACAATGATATGTGCCATGTCACCTTTGATACGTACACACATCCACACTGCCGAGGTCGGCGACGACGGGCCTTGAAAGATCGAAAACCAATACAGAACTTTGATCATTTGGAAGTTGAAGGATTATACAGATCTTTGTCAGACGCGGGCGAGCAGCCTAAATCGGTCCGAGTCTGGACGCCAACAGTAACATTGCTACTTCGCCGTGACCTTCCACAAAGCAGATTTGGCGTGTGCCCTGTAAGGGCTATTCCAAGAACACTCGCCACGATGGGTGCCTTTAACCTGGTGATCGTCTCGCAGAACCGTTGATAAAGAGTTCACCTCCAGGTCTGCCGGGATAGTAATGAGTCGGCCTGCCGGGCCGAGTCGTTTTTACTTCGAGGTGCCGCCTGGCATATTTCCCGCCAAGCAGCCTCTAATATTCCATGATAGCCTCCATATGCCTTGCTCAGGATGACACCATCACCACCAAGGAACGTGGCATCCCGCCACAATCTCCTTTTTGCTGTGCAATGACGTCTTGATGGCATTCAAGGCCACAGGCCATAACACAGGATCGCAAGCCTCCGGCCACAGAAGTCGCATGCAGGCTCCAGAGAAGGGGGGGAGGCTGTGCTTCGTCCGGCCCTCATACGATGCGCTGGGTTTTTGTCTCTCGCAAGGCCTTGGAAAGGTAAAAGTCACATGCAAGAACCAGAGCTCAAGCGAGGATGCGCTCCCCACGAGGCAGATGGTCACCCGGGTGCCGCTGCGTCACGGTGCTGGTTTGGAAGCGATTCGGCCTGTTTGTGACGACCTACCTCGCTCTGTCGAATGTTGGACGGGCGCCATCCCATACGTGCTCAATGCAATGTAGAAGAAACAGACAGCATCGCGGGTCCCTACGTTGCCTCGCATCGAGACGACGGTCGTCTACGAGAGAGAAGTCTGTGCCAGCTGCCTCTTCAGACGAGCTTTCCTTGCCATTCTTCTGCAAGTGTCTCACCAGGACGGACAAATCAAGAGTGTACGACTTTGATCAAAAAGAAAGCCCCTTGTACAGGGCGTGTATCGATTCCTGCCATCCCGCTCTAGGCTGAGGCTTGACCCGACTATATTCCTACAACATCTCCTCTCCCAGAGGGAGTGAGCTCTTCATGACCCTCCTGGGGAATATCCTCAAACCCGTCCTTGATGTACGCGGTGTCACCCCACCCAACGTAATCGTATAAATCCCAAACCCAAACTCGTGGGTTTATATGCTGTCCGCCTCCAAAGTCGCATCTGTTTGCCTCCCGAAAAAAAAAAAAAAAAAAGGAAAACGCCCGGTTATGCTGCTTGCTTTGGTACAGTAGGTTAAAGTTACAAATGCCATGCTGCCACAGTCTCTCGATTAATCATGGGTTTGCGTCTATCCTTCCCCCCCCCGACAAGCGTCTTGGGTGTCAGGGGTTACTCGGCATGTCTCGTTAGTCAGTCGACGGCTCCTCGACCTCGAGCCTCTTAGCCGCGGGTTCGCGGTCGCCGTCGCTGTCCTCAACGTCGTACTTCTCCTGCCACAGTTTGCGCAGCACCTGGTACAGGAACAGATACTGCGACTCGGCCTGGACCATGCTGCGGCGCTGCTCGCGTAGGACGTCCACGGTCGCAAAGATGAGATCGTCGCCCTCGCCGTCGCCGTCATAGGCGTCGAGCGCGCCCTCGTCCAGCTCGCGCATCATGTGTTCCAGCGTGATGAAGGTCCCCGTGCGCCCAACGCCGGCGCTGCAGTGGATGATGCGCGGGTTCTCCGGCGTCGTGTTGTACTCGCGCGACAGGCGCATGAGCGTGAAGAAACTCGCAAGGTCATCGACGGCGGGAACACCAAAGTCGGGCCACTTGGTGTAGAAGAGGTGCCAGATTACGCGGTCCTCCTCCTCGTCGCCGACGCGCAACAGGAGCTTGCGAACCTCGATGGCGCCGTCCTCCAGAGTGGTGAGTGAGTCGAAGCTCAGCGTAGCGCTCCAGCCGTCGTTCCAGCCGTCCAGCTCGTTGATTGTCCACGGCCCTTGCGTCTCGTCCAGCGGTAAGTAAGGGAAGCATTTGACCTGGTTACTCTCGAAAAAGCTTGTCAGTTGGACAATGACAACGGGGGACGTGAGCTGCTCCGCAACCATGCGCCAGACGAAGTCCACCGAGTTCTCAGTCGGGCCCTGCATCGCGATATATCGCAAAGGAGGGAGCTCCTTGTTCGAGGGCGAGGAGAGGGATATGGTCGAGGCGTTGACGTAGTCGAGCTCCTCGGCGGGCACGCGCAGCTTTATGCGGTTGTGGTTCCAGGGCTTGATGTTGAAATAGCGATCCTGCACGCCCCTGCGCAGGTCCGTCTGTTTGTAAGAGCCCCATTTTGTGTTCTCGTCGGCGTCGGGGGCGAGGCCGGCTGCCAGGCGTTCGCGTTCCAGCCAGACGAGCTCCTGGAACTTGTTTTCTAGATCTGCAGGAAACCCAGCAGTTAGTTCCCGCCTTACGCCTCTACGTCTCCGAGGCGGCGGAGGTCTCGTACCTGGTACAGAAAGGTCAAGGAAGGCCGGGATCCTCGGTTTCGGCCTGGTGCTTTCCTGACTGTTCTTTCCCGACGACGACAACGACGCGGCAGAGTCGTCTTTGCTGCCGCTTCCGCTCCCATCCTTGTCCTTCTGTCTCGACGATGCCGGGGAGGAGGTGATGCCGTCGTGGGAGACGATGGCGGGCGGTGTTGGCGACAGCGGCAGAGAGGCCGCGGGAGGAGACCGCGCGCGCTTGGCCGGGCTGCGCAGGTGGAGGCCGCGGAAGGCAGATTTGCGCAAGCCGGGCTTCGTCGGGGTCGGGGACCTGCCGCCGGTGACGGTGACGGTGGTGGTGGTGGAGGAGGGGTAGATCTGCTGGGGGGGCTGTTCGTCGATGCCGTTTCGGGAGGGAAGAGTCTTGACGTCTGTCGTGGAGATTGTTGGGATCTTTGGTTTTCTGCGGAATTTGGGGAGGTGGTCCATTTTGGGATCTGCAGCAAAATAGGCTGTTGTCGCACGGAATGTGACGATGGGGTGTAACACGGCCGGGTTCGATGCAGCAGGGGGCCGACGAGGCGAAATTCGATAAAGGTGAGGGAGGATGGAGTTTGGCGACAGCGAGGTTGGCGACGACGAGATGGTACCGGGCGGCGGGCGGCGTGAAAGGTTGGTTATGTAGGCTGGAATGTCGTCACAGTTTCGGGTGGGAAGAAAGAAAAAGGGTGCGCCGGCAGCCTGCAGGAAGCTCCTTTCTTTTTTTTGGATATAGGGTGGCCCAGCAGGACGGGGAGCTGCAGCCAGCGAGATCAAACCAAGTTAAGCGCGGGTTGGGGTAGAGAATGTCGGGCTTTTGACGGGAAATTCGTCGTTTGATTTGTTGGCTCAGCTGGGCGACCGAAGGGAGGCGGAATGAGGGGTGAGGAAGGGTGGCTGAAGGATGGAGGGAGGAGGAGGAGGGCGCGGCCGTCGTTGATGAGTTATGAAGCGAGGGGAGGGAGTGGTTGCGAGAGTATTTTGTGGTTGGTGTGAAGAGCGCAAAGAGTGCACCGTCCACACGGCCGAGACAAGAACAGAGAGGATCGGAACGAAACGTCGAGATATGGAGAAGTATTGTTCCCGGCGATCTAAAGTGGTCGCATGGATGGACCTCGAGGGGTGGGACTCTCAGCTCGTGCGTCACGAGTCGGGATTTGGCCGTGTCACTCGGAGGGCACGTGCCGAAGGTTGCTACCCGTCAGAAAGGGACGGGCTAGACAGGCGTGTCAGGGTGAGGTAAGTTGAGGTGTGGTGGGAGATGAATGTTCCAGGTCGGGTATCGATATCGAAAGTTTCCGACAGAAGGAGGAGAAGAAGAAGAGGAGGAGGAGGGGGAAGGGCAGAAACAGATTATTAGGTTAAGCCCCCGGGCGGACGGGAGGAGGGAAGGGGCTCGGGTGAGAAATTGCCACGATTACAAGATGGTAGAATTTTTGATTATAACACACACAAAAAAGGCGGGTATTGATGACCAAGAGGCTCTACTTTCACTTCTCTCGCTCTCCCCGGGACGTGACGGCTTCTCCCCACGGCGGAAGGCGACCGATAGCAGCCAAGAGAAAACGAAGAAGAGGAAACGTCGAGAGGAGAAGGGTGAGGGGACTCGAGTGTCAAGATGAGGCTGTCGGGTGGCATACGGGTGGGCGATATCACGAAAAAAGAGAGCAAGGGACCAGAGGGAAATAGGAGGGGAAGGTCTCGACGTTGGGAAGTTCCTTGGACGAGACGCCCGCCCGTTGCAACGTTCTGTTTCCGTGCCGAGAACAAGAGAGAACGGAACGCGACGTAGAGCATGTGGATGATTGGGCGGCAAGGGCTCTGGCTCTGGCTGGACTCGATGGGACGCGATCTTATGTCCATCTCTGGCCGTCTGCCCCGACGAGTCCAGGGACAGGGCATGGGGGGCGGTAGGGTCAGGACGGGGATGACGATGGATATCTGGAATGAGTGGATGTGTGCAAGTTCGCCTGGGCTACCACAATCTCGGGCAGTGCGCACGGATGGTAGTCTTCTGGCTCTGCTCTGGGTTGCTTCAACCATTTGGGCCCTTGGGGGTGGGGTTTAAGCTGCGCAAGGGAAGGGGAAAGGGAAGGGGGAAGGGGGGCCATGCCTTGTTTAGCCTCCGCCCTGCCGCCGCGTCCCGAGGAGCTGGAAGCCCACCCAAGTAGGTAAAGAACTGCTTGCTCGCTTGCCGCTTGCTGGCTGCTTGCTGCAGAACGAGGCAGCCCAGGCAGTCAGTTCCCGGTGCAGTGCGTTTCGGCGCAACGTGAACGTCGTCGCCCTCCCTTCCCCTGGCGTTCGAAACGGAAAGGGGTCCCAACGGTGGGAACGTCGCCAGCGCCGCGAAACGGTATTTTGACTCGCCGCGGTCGTGGACGGGGCCGGGGGCCATCTTCGGAAGAGGCCCATGCCGCTCCGTTGGGCAGTTTAGAAAAGGAGAAAGAAGAAGAAGGGTAAAAAAAAACTCATCAGAGAGCCCTGTCGCCAGCTGACGTGTGTTCTCGTGATGGACCCGGCGCCCAGCTGGGACGAGGCTTCAACCCACTAGGCCCCCCGGGGACCCAAGGTTTGGAGCCCAACCCCCGCCGGAGGACCGCCGGCGCGAACGGGGGTTGTTGTTGTCTCCTTTGGAGGCCCTTTGGAGGAACCACGCGAACGGGCGCGTGTGCCTCGCCAGTCGAGCTCCGAGATGCTCCCCCTTGGTCCGGTGCCGTGCTGTACATAGGAAACCTTGCTGTTGGGCGAGCTTCGCAGCGTCATTTGGAGACTCTTGCCAATGGCCATGAGGAGCTATTGCTGCGTTACTATGTACTGACCTGTACCACATGTCGAAAGCCAGCTTCTGTCCAAGGAGCCTGCGGGCCCTTTCCCCCCCACCGACGCAGCACAGGTGCGTTCGCTGACGGGTCCCCGTGCGTAGGATGCCGATTGCGACTGCGACTGCGACTGCGACTGGCTGCGGCTGCGGCTGCGGCTGCAGCTGCAATTGTCAAAAATGCAATACGCCTCCCGTCTCATTGCACGTGTAAGGTACTGTAGCAGCAGCACAACAGTACCTAGCCAGGCCCCCGAGTTGGGGGGCGTACTATGTATGTATGTAGTTTAGGACGCTAGCGTCCAGGATGCCGCTGCACCTGACCTGCCTACCGTACCCTCCAAGTCCCTCCCGCCTCCCGCCCTCCCGTCCTCTCCCGCCCCCTTCGTCCTCGTTGTGCGCCAATCATCTAGCTCGGTCATTCGCCGAGCTAACCCTACCATGCGTGACCAGATTGAAACGCCAACCGCCAGCGAGCGAGGAAAGCACGCGCCCAGTGACTCGGAACGTGAGCAGAGGCAACTCGTCCGTTGGCGGCCGTCTTGCCTTTATTGCCGTGTGTCCCAAACCGAACACACGCAGGTGTGCCGGTGTGATCGGATCTGGGCCACACGCCGGACCTTGTGGCCGATAGGAGGTAGTGTAGCTGCTGACTCCCCTACCCGATCCGTATTCCCCTCGGGTGACAAGCTTCTGGAATAACGCCATCGAAACCCGCCACTGCCAACCCGGCCCGCCAAGCACCGATTCCGTTGCACCGTGTTTCCATCTCGGCGAGTCTCGTCCTGTCTGAGTTTGATCTGTCTTACGTAGACTACCTCCGTAGGTAGGCAAGGCGCCCCAGGTCAAGCGCTTGAGGATCCAGGGTATGGGTTCCTCGACTACCTGCCTGCCTGCCTACCCAGCTCCTCCCGAGCTTTTTACACTTCCCGACCTGGACTTGAGCCGTCCGGAAAACACGCGCAGGCGGTGGGGCGCGCCGCTGTTCTCGAACCGCTGCCAAGCAAAGGACGGGCTTCAGATGATTCACGTCTTGTGCCAGGCGACCATTGGGGCCCTCGCCCTTTCGCAAGGGTCCATGTGACACGCAATCCGGTGGACAGGTGCCGTAGAATAGGAGTAGAATTCTTCTTGCCAAGCCTCGACGGCGTGACCGCGCGGGAAAATAAAGGGATATACCCGAGGTTGCGTGAGAGCGTCCCCCGTCGTATCGACGAGATCCTCTACGGCCGTTTCGTCTCGGCTTCCGCCCGGAGAGCCTTACAGCTCTCCTTCACAGGCTCTCTCTCTCTCTCTCTCTCTCACTCGCTCGCTCTTTGTAAAATTACAAGGTTATATCCTGACAATATCCTCCGGGATACCTAATAGTACAACATCTTCTCCACATCCCTGGTTTGACAGAGCTCAGCGTTTCCTCTTCTCGTTCAATGGTGAAACGTACACAGCCGCCCGGCCTCGTCGTCCGCGACTAGACCGCCGAGTAGGCGGCCGTCACGAACCGCCCGCACTCTACCCTCTGCTCCAACGTCACCTTCCTGCCCTTGCCGTCCTTGCCGAGCCGGACGGTTTGCCGAGGCGTGAGCTGGAACCGGTGCACCTCGCCCGCGCGGCCCATGAGCGCGTCGCCCGCGCCGCCGTCCAGCGCGCCAATGTACGTCGGCGTGTTCAGGTTGCTGCGCTTGCCCGTGCCGAGCTGGTAGTGTTCGTTGCCACCCCAGAAGAGCACGTCGGCGCCCCAGTTGGTGTCGTTGTCGGAGCTGCGCGTCGTCGCGCCCGTCCGCGTGACGTTGTCCATCGTCGCCGACGCGTGCGTGCTGCCCACCGTGACGTTGGACAGCCGGATCGGCGTCATCCTGTTGTTCTTCTCGTCGAACTCGAAGAGCGACGAGAGCGCCTTGACCTTGGCCGGCCCCGGCGTGACGTGCGTCCACTTGCCCGTGCCGAGCGCGCCATAGACGCCCTGCCCGCACGCCCAGAAGTCCGCCGTGACCTTTGGCATGCGCCGCGCCGGCGCGACGTCTCCGCTGACGGTTTCGCTACCGCTTTCCGTGGCGTCCACGGTGAAGAAGGTGTTGTTTCCTCCGGCCGCGATGGACGTGATCTTCGGGATGAGTCCGGTGTTGGCGTAGAGCTTGGCCGTGTTCAGAAGAGACGGCGCGTCAACCGTTTGGTATGTCAACTCGGCCGGCAGTCCGAGTTGCCCGTACGTGTTGTCGCCAAAGGTGAAGAGCTTGCCGTCCTTGGTCAGGGCAACAGAGTGGAAGTCGCCGGCGGCGATCTTGGCAACGTTGAAGCCCGAGAGACCGGTGATCTCGTGAGGCTGGTCGTAAGGCCCTGCCGGACGCGAGGTCCAGCTCAGACCCGGGACGCCCATCTGGCCCTTGGAAGGGAACTCGGCCGTGCTGGCGGCGGCGGAGAAGACGCGTCCCTTTGAGGTCAGCAGCAGACTGTGCTGCAGGCCGCTGCTGATGTCCGTGACCTTCTCACCCCAGGCCAGGTTCTTGGGCGTCAGGTCTCTGAACTTGACCGACTCTGATCCGCCCGAGCTCCAAAAGGGGATCCAGGACGACGACGACGACGACTGCTGCGGTTGTTGTAGCGACTGCGAGCCGGACACCAGGCCGCTGCGTGACGCCGGGACCGAGTATACCGATCCGCTGGACGAGAGTGCAATGATCCGGTCGTTGGAGATGGCAATCTTGGAAATGTCCTTGCCCTTGAGCGTCTCAACAGGCGATGGGTCGGTGTTTGAGAAACCCAGGCCCCATTGCACGAGATCGCCCTTCTCCGTGACGGCAGCGCCAAAGTCCTGGCACAACTTGATGTCCCGCAAAAGCTTCCCATCGAAATACTTGATCCTCCTCGGCAGCTTGACGACGGTCTCCTTGGATTGCGGGTCGATCACCTTGCCCACGTTGGAGCCCCAAGCGTAGACGCCGGGGTTCTCCCAGCTTTGTTTGACCTGAAGATGCTGAGAGCTAATGAGGTCGCGGTTCTCCTCCTTTGACAGTGCCTCCTTTCTTGCCTTTTCGAACTCGATTTCGGCCTTTTGGTACTTTGTCTTGCGGGGCTCAGCTTCCTTCTCGGCCTCGGGGCTGAAGAACTGCTTGAGAGGCCCGTTGAAGTAATCGTCGGCGTAGTACAGACCACCCGCGGTTCCTGCCGTGAGAAGCAAGGCGGTGGCCTTCCCCAAGCCCGACTTCTCACCGGGTCGGCGGGGGCCGGAGCTGGCATGGCGGCGGACCACGGCGGCGCATCTCTGAGCTGTAAGAGACGCGCCAGCGTTGCGCGTAGCTGTTCTGCAAGCCTTCATCTTTTCAAGGCTCACGAGAAGAAGCGATTGGAGAGATGGCTGTGGAATTTGAGATATGTTGAGACGAGAGCATTAAAAAACCCACTGATAAAACAAACCACTTGCGTAAGGTGGTGGTGCTGAGGTGCAGCCGGGACGTTCGCTGACAGGTCGTGAGGTCATCCACGAAAACTAAAACTTCGATTCGCCCAGCACTAAATCTAGACTCTAAAAAGACCCCTGACCGTGCATGGGACCGTGCGCCCCGCAGCGGGTGAACATGCGAACCCCACTTTCGCAGTTCCAGCCGGCCGCAGTTGGGGCCAATGATTTTCCGCCCAGTTTACGCGAGGTGAGAGCTGGCTGAGCTGTCCTGGACGGACCGGCGGGCGCGTTTTGGTGGGAACATCGACCGGCGCCAGACCGGACAGGATCTCGTTGCGTCAGAGCTTCTCGCCCACGCCCCCGGACAGCTCTCGAGGGTAGCCACGATGTACGACGACTCCTGGTACAGCTTCGTGCCAGACGTGGCCAAGAAAGCCGCCACGGCCGCCCAGGGAACTCACCGCCGCAGAGAGTCGCTATTGCAGCAGTCCAACGTGAGCTCCAAACCACCCCCACCGTCTGTCTCCCTCTGGACACCTTGCTAACAACTGCTACCATGACAGGGTGTGCCACAAGCTTCCGGTGCACCAGAGGCTCTTGACGAGATCTTCGAAGACATTGAGAACCGCAACACCCCTCCCGAAGCGACTGTGCTCCGCCGCGCAAAGTCATACTCCGACTTCTACCACGTTGTCCGAGCTCAATTGGCAAAGGACGAACAGAAGAAGAAACGCAGACGGAGGAAGGACAAGACATGGGATGCGTTGGATATTGCGGCCGAGATTGCCCACTCCAAGACCGGCCCTCATCCGGTCCTTGGCCTGCATGGGGATGAATTGCTCGAGGCTAGTCAGCAAGAGTATCTGTGAGTTCGAGCGGCTTGCTGTAGAGAGGCGGTGCTGACCCTCAGACTAGACTCTACAAAGACCAACTTACGCTCACCGAACGACACCTCGACACGCTAATCGACGACACAAACGCAGCGCTGAAGCTCTTGACGACGCTGTCTGAGTCGTTCCAGTCTGTAGAGGCGCAAACGAGCTCATTCCAATCTCAGTGCGAGGATCTCCTGTCTGAGCAGCACCGACTCGAGAAGCTGGCAGACGAAGTGGGCACCGATCTCCATTTCTACGCATACCTCGACAATGTCTCCAGGAGACTCAATGCCCCTGGCGCTGGGCGGTTGGTGGACGATGACTCTTTCGGCGAGATCTTGAGAAATCTTGACTCCTGCATAGGGTTCATGTCGCAACACGTAGGTGCTTCTGCTTTACGCTTGGGAACTGGGACTGACAGACAATACTAGACCGATTACCGCGATGCTGAGTCCTATCTTGCTCGTTACGAATCCTTGCTCACCAAGGCACTTCATCTTCTTGAGGTCGGCTTCACCAATCGCTTAGACAGTATATCATCCGAGATCTCTGGCCAGATCGCGGGAACAAAGTCCGAGGCTACTCGCCATGCGGTTGCGTACGGTCGTTTCGAGGGGATGATCCTCGATTCGTACTCATTGATCCCCAATATCCACAAGGTAGTGAGCAGCGTGTATGATCAATACGGCCTTCCCATCACTGGCGTTGCCAAGGACATCTACTCCAACACCACAAGCAATCTCTTCAGCTCTTATTTGAGCGTCCGAGATCGTGACTTGAAGCCTATTGTGCAGCATGATCAGGACGAGTTCAAAAAGGAGATCAAAGACCTGTCTGTTGAGACGGCCTCGAGGAATTACATCAAGCAGAGCTATGAACGCGCTTTCAACGAGGCCAACCTGTTTGTCAAGATATTTGGTCTGGATCTGCAGTGGAGCTCTGACCCGAACTCGGCCTACGGGGTCCTCAAGTCCAACCAGAGGTCTCTGGTCAACCCGGCAAACCTTGTGCAGATAGCCGCAAACCTGCAGTCCGCATTGCAGACTGCAGACTTGGACACCATCTGCAGTGTTGTAGGATGGCTGACCAACGAGTATCTCGTCCTTGATTACGACGACGAAGAATCACCTTTTGCGCGCCAGTGCCGAGAGCTTAGCGCCAGGCTGCTGACGGAGCATCTCTGGGTCTTCACGGATAGTGCGTTCGAGGCAGAGATTACGAAGACAGTCGCAAAGGCCGTCGTCAAGGACGAGACCCTTACCGTCGGGCCCGTCATCAACGGCGTCTCATCCTCGAATGCCTTTCCGCCTGTCAAACAAGCCCTCAAGCTGCTGGCCATGTACGACCAAGCCATGCCCAAGGAACGAAGCGTAAGTTGTACTCATCCCTCACACGCCTTCTAAAGCTGACATTCAGTAGCAAAAGAACAGCCAAGTCGTTTTCAAGATCGTGCGGGAAACCATCCAGGTCCTGCAGCGTGCAGAAGCCCGGATCAAGTCAATCAAAGCCGGCACGGATGCTGATTTGTTCATGGTCAAGAACCTGCTCATCATCAAGAACGAGCTCGTGTCCCTCGAGATCGGCGACATACGTGGCGACGCTGCAGCCATGCAGCACTTCGGCCACATCTGGGATAATCTGAGCCCCCAGAGCTGGGTAGGCTTCGTCAGCAACATCATCGGCGGCTCCCTCTGGTCGCGCGGCGCGCCGCAGCAGCCATCCGTCACGGCCAAGACGCTGACGGTCGAGGACATGAGCGAGCAGCTGGACGAGCTGCTGAGGCAGTCCATCGTTGCCTTCACCCAGCGCTGGGGGAAGCTGACGAATGATGCCCGCGCCAGGAAGACGGGCGTCAAGCCAATCGGCAAGGTCGAAAAGGAGCTGGACGAGGTGCTGCAGAGGGCCTTTAGCAACCAGCCCGAGGTCATTGCGAAGCTGAAGGAGGCTATCCAGATCAACGCGCAGGCGCAGGAGGCGGCGCAAGAGGAAAAGAAGGGAATCAGGCGGTACTAGCGGCTCGGAAGCCGGGGTTGATCCATGGTCTACGTGCAAAAAGGTCGATATGCAAGGCTTGTCATGTTGTAGACGTAAACTTCACTGCCAGACGGGTGGCTAAGTATATTGAGGTGGGCAGTTAACGACTAAATGATTACCATTAGACAGCAAGACATTATTTCTCCTTGTCCTTTGGGGTTTTGCATGAGTCACGATCAGTAGTTTGTAGTACGTGATGTTGTCCTCTATTGCCACTTTCGTTCATACACCTCTTCCTTGAGCACATCATCCCCGCATCATTGATCTAGGTAGCAACAGCAGACGTCGGCAGGTCATCAGAAGGGCGCCGAGCGGTTACACACTTGCCTCGCTCGTTTTCTAGCTCACGGACAGCATCGCAGTTCCGCAGTTGACTTCACGGTGCTCGAGAATTTCACCAACATAATTCCAGCTCTGCTAAATCCTAGAGACCTTTGCTACCAACGAGGCAGAGATTCAGTCAGTTCAAGTATCGCAACTTGTCGTTGGAGCTGCAAGCATCGTATGCTACAAAGACCGATACATGATTCTTCGAACAGGTGAGGATGGCAACGATCTCCTGCCTAGTCTGTCCTGAGTTACAGTAGGCAACCGACTTTCGCATCGTCTGCAACATTGGAATCGCAGAAACACTGACTTGAGCTTGGACTCATTCGAATTGCTGTTCTCTTGATGTAATCTTGTTAAGCATATCGTTACGCTCAGGAGAGGGTACTAGACTGCGAAGACCAGGAAATCTCTAGCTGAAGGCCTTGGGCTACTATGAATGGCGAGTGCCCGAGTATGAATTCCACGATCGATACATCAGCCTCTCATACACCAGGAATAACGGGGCTCAGTAACCGCGAATAGCTGCTCGCCGTGACATTGCTCAGGCTCTCCCACTTTCAGAACCCTTGCTGGCATGCTTTCTCAATGTACAGATTTATGGTTCCAGAGTTCAACCTTGAAACACCTCCACAAGAATCCACCGGAGGACACGACAATACTTGCAATAAAAGATCACTCCGAGTCAGCTCACCCGTCTCGTGAACTCGAAAGATCTTCATAAAGCGTTCCCAAAGCTGACCTTAGTCTCCCGTAGCTCAAGGTTCCGGAACAGGAGGAAGGGAAGAAGCGCTCGAGGAGGTTAAAGCTCTAGTACCGCGCTCACTCCCCAAGACACAGAAAACTTGATCACAGACCAGCCTGTGCTATGTAACTAGAACGTCCACCCTATTCTGCGCCTCAACGTCAGCGGTTCATGCCTACAGGATTGCCTGGCATCCCACAGGACGGCGGGGTTTGTCAACGTGTGTCCTTCTGAGGTTATTGTTGCCTCGACATAGGATGGCGGATGAAGCATGACAGGGCCTGTGCCGTCGGCTGTTAATATGGGGAAATCGGCGCAAACTTCATTGAGAGGTTAGTCAAACGTGCCCACGATCAGTCTGCGTCCTGTTTTGTAAGGTTATGGCTGACTTGGCGATATCGTCTACTGGGGCCATGAGGAGGTCTCCTTAGATCGCGTGTGGGAAGGGTTCAATCATGATTGCGCTCAATAAGCAGACTACGACGCCATCCCTACCATGACCAAGTTCCGGACACATAGGAAGCATAGCTAGTAGCTCCGATTCACATAGAGAAGAATTCACTTTTAATCTCTTGTATACCATGCTTGACGTATTTGGTATGATTTTGAGGCAGTAGACTCTTCTATCAATGTTCTTCCCTGCCCTAATAATTGTGATGCCCAATCCGGTGGCAGCCCAGGGCTCTGGGAGACCGTATGCAGCGTGTGAGTCACCATTCACAATACCATCGATGTGCACGGCTCCGCTATTTCTTCAGAGCAGACCGACCGAAGTCCCGTTTCGTCAGTTCCGCGGGTTTGTAAGCTTGGGCTCGCCGCCGGGGAGCAGGGTAGAGCGACTATTGGGCTCATGCGTTGATGTTTGAGCTACAAAGACGTTTCATCAGGGCAGTGGCTAATCTCGATGGAGAGTCCATTTTATTAATTGGGTTTAGCCTTCGAAATATCGTCGATACGATAGCTCTGACGGCGGTTTGGAGTGGCAATTACATAGAGAGCTTCGACGTTGAGGTGACATCAAATTTACCTGACAGGGTTACCTGACAGCTGGGCATGTATCTTTTTTCGGAAGTGGAATGTATTATTGTCAGGTCTATGCTCTGGAGTAATTGTTCTGTTCCAGCCCTTTCACAAAGTTGATGCGATTCAGAAATATGCGTAATGAACAACGTTGGGGTAAGCTAGAGACATCATGCTGGGCAACTTGAACGAGGGAACGTCGGTCTTTTCTGTTGTATTGTAGATAAAAAGACTCTGAGTCCCTGGTGTCCTGGTAAAGAGGTAGCTGATACTCACCGTAGCAATCGCAGAAACTACAAGAACGGCAACAGAGTTTTGTTGGTCAGCATACTTGACCCGATGAATACGATACACCCATGTACATACTACTGCCTTAGCATTACTGCAAGAAACGACGATCGGGCGTGTGCAATAAGGGCTAATCTCGTAGGCATTATGCCTCCAGTACCGAGCTTCACTTCTAGAGTTTCCCTAGCAGACCAGAGTGGTTGCTAGTTTGATGACTAGAAGGCTCCATCATGGATCTGGGGACATAAAGAGGCATGCGACCCGGCTGAAAGGGATCCTTTACGACACGCTTACACACGTCAACCATACGTCGATCATCGTCCTGATGGTAAAAGCTAGGAGTCATAGGTGTAAGCTGTCTGGTATCAGCTGGGGCGGCACCGTGATAGCCATGATGATAAGCCTCCTTAAAGATCGAAGCATGCTGAGAGAGAGGCCAGGTGCCCAAGTACTGCCCTCATCGTCCGCTCGATTGACGCAAGGCCTCAGAAACTGCCGCCGATGGGGAAAAAACATAAGCTTTCTATGTGTTGTTTCAGCATCCAGGTGCCATCGTCTCTGCCTCCCCCCTGTTTGTGCATGGAGGATACGTGAACGGGCAATGGACGACGGAGACAGACCGAAGTCTAGGCTGCTGCTGGCGCCTGAGGATAAGAACAAACCAAACACTTTAGGCAGCAAAGCGTATCATCGTCACCATAATGGTATACAGTAAGCAAGATCATGATGGAGCAGTTGGTCAACAACGTTGTCGCAACCCCCGGACACCCTCACAAGCGGTCCTCACATCTGACTGAAGATTAAGACCTCACACCACGTCACTCCTGGATAAGGCTAACCGAACAATATTCACGCCGAGCAATTCCCTCTAAAATGCTGCCCTAGTGTACTTTGTGTCAACATGCGTTCAGTCAGCGTGTCGAAGGGGAGCAAAGCGTGTATGATTATGGCAACTACCAGTGTGCTCTTACCCAAAGCACTAAGCATGAGATTGGGGCATCTCTCAAGCCCTAAGCAGCCGAGTTAACCCAAGTAATGGTACTTGGTTTCCATGTCGTTTCTCTTCTCCACGCGCGTCACCGAGCTTCATATTTAGGATTTTGAATGTGGGCCATGAGAGGGTGCTGCTTGTCTTATACTACTGTCTATTGTAGCCAATCTTTATTTGAAAAGGAGATGCAAGCGGCGGGGCCTCGAGTCGTGGTATGTACGCTACATGAAACCAAGGCTCGACAGAGTATGTAGTCAACGCTCGACATTCCAATCCGCCATCAATACGGCTAGTACGATGGGTCGATGGCATAGAAATTCGCGCATGCCTCTCTCTAAGGCAACCAACTCCTTCCAAAACAGTAGCACGGAAAATATCATGGGACACACAAGGCTGCAAGTCCGCGCTTTGCGTTTCTTCCCGCTGCCCTGTTCGTATCCTGGTATCAAGACCTGTCAGAGAGCGAAGCCCATACATCTTCCCTCTGCCGCATAGCGGTTATCGATCAGCGCTAATGTTCAAAATCACCTACAAGACGGCGAATCGCGGTCGTGAAGAGTGGGCCCGGCTAGCAAACTGGCCAGGCCGAGCCGCTCGAATTAAGAACAGGTAGCCACTGCAGCTAGTCCCCATGAGAGATTCTCAATAGCCCCAGACCATCGAAATGTGCTTTTGCTGAATTCGCGGCAGAGCGTCCCTTTGAATTTCTTGATGGAAGCGGGGTTTTCGACATCTCAGGTTCTAGCTAAACTCCCGCTTGCGAGACACGTTTACCAGCCTGGGCTGTTCCACCTCTTCACGGTGATTCCCTATAGAACGCCATGGCAGTTCCTCGACTCTGGCATGCCTTTCTGTTGCTGGCCCAGTCAACCCATAAAACTAAACTAGGAGGACTGTGGTGTTATCGGCAAGCACACCTCTCGTTAGTAAAATGCCCAGGGTTTTCGGATCCGCACACAAGGGCCCACGGTCTGTTATATCTCTTGACTACGAAGAGCCCAAGCCGCTGTCAACTGCGGTTCCACTCTGCCGGAGACCTAGCTCCGGCATGGGTACCGTTCTTTACTCGATTCTGTAGTTTGCACCCCCCCCCCCCCCGCCAGCCGCACGTGGGGTGGAGAGAGATCCCACTTGCCTTGTTGTCGATCAGGGACACGGCGGTCCAGAAGATGAAACTTCGGAAATGCAGGCAGGTAGAGGGCATCTAGAATTGTGCTGCAGAGACATAAATGAAGACAAGATACCTACCTGTACACCACTCTCATCTTGCATGATGACACTTAAAGGATCTTTGGCGAACGAACGTAGGGTTGTGCTAACCCTCGAGGTCCCCCACCAACACTGGTTGGTACGAGGGTGTACCTTCTACACCAGCGCGCATGGATGAGACGTCTCGTCAAACTACAGTCTTGGACATATGTGTAATCCTATTTTGACAACTTCCGCTCGGAAGAGTCCTCTCCATTTGAAATGCTTAATCAGAAAAGCTATTCTTGTTGTGCGGCAAACCTGTTAGAGTTGCAACAGGAGGTAGCTAAGCTTTATAGCGCCTACTGAAAGCAAACAAGCAAACAGGTTTATTCGCGTTGCGTCGTTGTGATGGTGGGACCAACAGTACAGTAGCCGACAGGCTTTGAGGGCGTATGCTGCAAGATCAGCTCCTTTGCCTCTTCGGTCTTGTCAAGGTTACACGGTCAATGGGATGGGACTCAGGGAAAGTGGCCCTGTGGCAGTGTGCGAAACATCGTCGCCGAATCAGCACGCTTGCCGTCCATCCCCCACAAAGTCCTGTCCTTCCAATAAGGCAAGCCGATTGGACAGGGTGTCGCGTGTGTATAGGTACCACTGTATAGCGTTAGGGATTAACCTCCAATCCTTGGAACTGTTCCTGGCCCGGCTGTAGACGTTACTTTTGTGGTCAGATTAGAGCCACCCCAAGCCAAGCTCCGGACTGGATGGAGCCCACGAGACAGGCCCTTTGCTACGGAGCAAGGAAAACTGTAGAGTCGGGGGCTGTTTGACATATGCGGCTGATGAAAGATCGAATCAAATCCTTCCGGATCCTTGAGATCGGGGGTTGGACCAGCCGCAAAATGAACGATAAGGCCGGCAAACTCACAAGCGCTACAGGCCCTCTTGAAGAACTCTCTGGGCACTTAGCGAAAGGGAGGCGTGGGTCCTGGCGCAAGCATTGCTGTAAAGGGTCTGGCTGGATGACCCCCCCCCCCACCCCCCCCCCGGCTCGAGGCGAAGGGCGAATAGCTGCGACAGCTGGCGCAGTGCGTGACCGTTTGCCAACCAGAAGAGAGCTGACAGGACTCATCTTGGCCCCACGTGCTTCTCGTACGTAGCTAGGCCCAGGAACAGCTTGCGGTCAATCCGACGATGGCCGCAAGGGCATCAGGTGGGAGAGATCTTGCCGGAGGACACGCGGCTAGGCAGCATCGCCCAGGTCGCATAGAAGGGGTTTCCCTTTGTTGCCAGGGTTGAGCACGGCGTGCATCGTTTAGGACACACTCCCCTCCATGTCCAGCGCGTGTGATGCCCGAAGGCCTGGGTAGGCGAATCCACATCGATGGCAGGTACCGGTCTAGATCTGACAGATCCGCATCGAGCTGAGATGCGAAAAACGCACCTCGAGAATGGGAATCTGTCGAATTGCGCAGGATGATCTGGATCACGAATTTGTCAGAGGGTGATCACCTCCGCCTGCACCTTCTGTTGGTCTGTGACAAGTGGCTGAGATAGTCGATCAAGGTGCGGTCGAAGGAATGCGATGAAGGCGCGGCAACGACCATGCAGTAAGGGTCCTATGTGCCCCCGATTCACACTAGCAACGCGGCTCGTAGAGATCGAAAGGCGAACCTTAAGTCGGAGGTATAAGAATTGAGTGCGTGATTGGCTGGATTCTCTTAGCGGCGTCTTTACCCGAAGTGGTGGCCGGAAACTGGTGGCCGGACCCTGAACGGGGTCTCCACGCGGCGAGCCGTTCACTCTGTTTTCTCCGGCACCGACCGACCTGACCTGCCGATCGCCTGGCCCGGCCCCATCCAAGCTGACTGCCACCTTTCGATGCCCATCGTTTTACAACGACACACCGTCAAACAAGTTGCTGAAGCTGGCATTCGCCATACGTGGCCAGCCTTGGTCGGGTCTGTTCGTAGACGGCCAAGGGCGCACGGTGTCGATGCAGCTCAGCCTTGATTCTCGCCACAGTGGAGCGCCATGGAAGCCGGTAGAAATTGTGGATTGCGGGGCCCATGAGAAAACACAGCATAGCAGCGGTGACTGGTGCGATATCAGGAGTACCACATGCGAAGTGAAGTACTATGTAGATAGTGACCTTCGCGCGCTTAATCTTGGTGAGGCGAGCCGAGGGCGGGGGGCAACGAATGAATGGCGGGCTATGACAGAAGGTCAGCGGAAAGTTCTTCATCTTCAACCACCTGGACGGGGTAAGTAGATACACAATGACGTATAGCAGTGCAAGGGTACGCCTGCCGATCAATTTGCAGTGATGGAAGAGAGGGGTTGGATCTGACGAATGGAATATCGCTTGTGGAGACGGATATGACTCCGTAGCCTTTGATTGGCTCGAGCAGCACCTGTGAACCTGGGTCGACGGGAAATGGAGGTTTAAGGGTTTTAGGGGTCTGGGGGCGTGCCCCGAGGAAAAGGTAAGAGACAATCTTGAGATTGACAAGTGATGGGCGTGAAAATGGAATCCATCGTTTTCCGGGTTGACGAGGGGGGAGTTGCAGCGATGAGCCGATGCAAGTGGCTTTCTCGCGAGGTGGGTGCCGACATGCAACATTGGCCGAAGCTTTTCCTGCTGCAAGCTCGTGTCACCAGGGGGGAAAGAAAGCTGTTTATTATGTTGTTCTCCTGTCGCATCGGCGATGAGACGGCCAGCATAAGGGCGAAATTGGCGCTATGGTTGTGAGCCGATATTGACCCGAGTAATAAGAAAGGGAAACGGTCAGCTGATTTGGTAGGTCGGCGTAGTCGGTTGGCGGGCGAATAGTTCGATGACAAGGCAAAATCAAGATCGCGGCTCTCGGGATTGCGGGTTCGCCTCAGCATGACTGGCCGTTTCGCGGCCCGTGTGGTGCTTGACGATTGGCTGCACGGTGTGTCCCCCGGACACGGGGATTCTCCGTTGACGAATGATGGGTGGACGAATGCGACATTCTTCGGATGAATGCACCGTGTGCAGGCTCACAAGAGCGAAGGTCCCGTGTACTACGCTGTAGACACCGACACCCAGCTGTGCTCTCTGCCCTCCTTGCTCCTACTGGGCGCGGTCAGCAGGCAGACGCCGAACGAACGCGCTGGTTGCCAGCGTGGACCCTACACGGTATGCTCCAAAGTCAGTTCGTTCGATATTGGGGGGCATCGTTAGCCTTTGTGCGCCGGCTGAAGATCAACTGGTTAGACACCGATGGCGACTCAAGTGGATGCAACATCACACCCGTTTTTGGCCCGCAGGACGTCCATAACGCAGCAGGAAGACGAAGCCGACGCGACAGTTACGGTGGGATTGGCGTGACACAAGCTGGCACTAGGCCGGCCTGGGCTTGGGACTGGGATGGGTTGGAGGGGCTGTTGCCAGAAGAAGCCCCAGCATGTCACTCTGTCTCGGTGGGTTCGGTGGGAACCTCGCTGGTTGTTCACCGACAGCTTAGCTGAGCCTGGTGCTGGAACGCATGCACAGACGGAGGGACGGAGGGACGGCGTCAACCGCGGCGGAAGGGTGACAAAATGGCTTGAAAACAAGGAATGTAGTTATTGAATCACCACGATCGAGTCGCAGCTGCCTGTGAGGTGGAGGTTTGCCGGGTCTTCGCAGGATCACGTAGCCAAGCTGGCTTGCAAACAACGGCAAACCGGCTTGGCTCTCCCAGCTGCCAAAATCCACCTCTGTGCTGGGCCGACGAGAAAATCGACCGACAGGATTCGTGCATGCGAGCCCGACTAGCAAGCAGCAGGAAGGGAGGCACCAAACCACGGACGGACCGGGACCTTGTCAACTCGTCGTGGCTGGCAAGCTGGTACTACTAATTAGTATGTATCGCATCCGGGGTCAAACCAGGCAAAGTAAAATGGGTGGATATTTGGGTTGTTTTTTTTGCCTTTTTCTTCTTCCATAGTCCCTTCCTCTTTCTTTGCCTAACCTGCATTCTCGTCTTTCCCGATGTGATGCGCGTGATGTGATTGTCGGCTTGGTGGGCATATGCGGCGGTTGAGAAATTGAATTTGGGGGTGGTGGCACTGTGCATAAGAGGAATGTGTGAATGAGCCCCCTTCCCCAAATAAAAATAAAAACCGCCAAGGAGGCAGGAGGTCCAGTCGTCGGATCGTCAGCTGTCGAGAGGAATGGAAGGCTCAAAAGGCCTAGGTGCGTCCATCGTTCGTTCCTGCCCTTGCCGCGCTGCAGAGGCAAGAGGCGAGCCACACCCGAGGTCTCCTAAAGCCACACCCCCTCTCCCTCGATTGACTCTCGATCCCGAGAACCCTGCCACGACCTGGAGATCAGACCAAGCAGCTTCCAAGCTGGTGTGGGGCCGCACTTGCCTGCGCGTGGGGAACTGGGCTAGACCTCACGAAACGTTTCGCAACCTTGAGATTCGATGTCCCTCCGCCCTTTTTCTGAACACCCTCCAGATGCACACCACGGGAGGGTTTTCAGCATCGAACGAGAGAGGACGTGGACGTGAGCAGCCGTGTTGCTGTAGTGCCCTTGCCTTCCACCTTCCAGCCCCAAAAGCCCCTCCCCCAATTCAGATCGTCGATAGCCCCCGGGTCGAGGGTGTGCCGTCCGTACGGTTTTCAAGGCTTTTACGGCCTACCACCAGCTCTTGGCCCAACACAGATTGGCCCTGTATTGTCCGATTCTGTTCGAAGCCGGAGGGGGCGTGGAGACCCGTTCGCATCTCATCCCGCCGACCAGACCTGCTGTTCTTCTTACCCTTCTTCAGTTTTTCGCCTCTCGCAGGTCGATATTTGTGTGCAACAACGACGGAGCAAGCCCAAAATCGCATTGGCTTCCCTCCGATTTCCTTGTTGCGCTTTGCGCATTTCCGACTGACATATCGAATTTCGCCCGTCGAAATCGGCACCCAAACGTCCACCACGCAAACACCACGGTCCACCCGCCGCGAAGCCGCTCAAACCAGCTCAATCGTCGCAAGATAACCGCTTCTCCTCTCCTCGTCCCCTTCTTCACAACGCTCTCTGACCCCCGCGCCGACACTCAACTCACCTTGTGATCAGTGGTCGGCTTCTCTTGTTGCCGTATGACTTAGCGGCAGAGTCGGAAGGGCGAACGTGCCCTCTCATTCATCTTCGCTCACACTCGAACGACGGACACGAATTTCTTCACTGCAAACCCCACCGCAGTCCCCACTTACTGGCTTAACAACAATTGACACTTTACTTCACGGCGAAATAAACGACCTTGTTCTACTGGCGACGACAACTGAGCAGATCGACTGACCGAGAGCGGTTGCTGCCCATCAATCCAGCTCACTCACGTTGTTTGCATCTTCGCAGTCCACCTACGCGTTCATTGGGCTCCCTTCAACTCGATCAAATCTTACAGCTGCACGGAAAACGCTCGTGTATCGAACAGAAAGCGGTTTCCCCGATAACTAAACCCCGTGTTCTAAAGTCGTCTGTGGTGCATCCTTTTCCTGTCATTGTAGGTGCTACCCTCTCTCACAGTGTCGACTTCTGATGGGGGCTTTCGTCATACCCGCCTCTCAACCTTCGATCGATCGATCGATGTTTCAGCCAATCACAGGCCACGACTACGCTCGACATATACACCCTTCGACCTCGACCTTCTGAGGGTCTTGTTGTATTGAATGAAATTCAGATGCTGACTAGTCTTCAACCTTTTAGTAATACATTCGACTTATGCTATTGCCCTCAACAAACAATAACCAAATATACTCATCAACCTTCCACTCCAGTGTGGGAAACATCGATACAACGGCGGCCACTACGGAAATCAGAACTTCTCCGACCGCTTGCTGCATTCGTCGCCCTTCACATAGTAACTCTAGT
Organism: Colletotrichum spaethianum; assembly: GCF_022836535.1. Classification (NCBI taxonomy): domain Eukaryota; kingdom Fungi; phylum Ascomycota; class Sordariomycetes; order Glomerellales; family Glomerellaceae; genus Colletotrichum; species Colletotrichum spaethianum. The sequence goes on along the minus strand of NW_026054777.1, from coordinate 505,279 downwards.
GCCAGTTCCGATTATCTTGGTTTAGCCAGACAACGTCTTCATGCCGCCATCATGTCTGACGCTCACCACACATCCCATGGTACGCAGCCGCCGACGTCGCCGAAAGGCCATCCGTTACCGCGCCGGTCGTCCCCCGAACATTCTATAACCCTGCGACACCACCGTTTGGCTCGCGAGGCGAGTGAAAAGGCCGCATCGAAGCGCGCTGCTGTGGCAGTCAGCCCCGGGTCATCCTCTTCACCACATAGGCAGTCATCCGGCGAGAGTCACAACACTGGACCCAGTGACCCCAAGAAATGGTTCGACCAAAGCAATGAGAACCCTACTGCCTTGTATTCTCAAGGAATGGACGGTGAGACAGTGAAAGCCCAAGATTCTTTCGCAGCAGAGGCTAATGATGTGTCCAGTCGATCCTCCGTTTTTCCAAAGAGAGAGCGATTCATCCAACGAAGACAATCTGCAGCCCAACAGTTACCCTACGCATCTGCAACCGCCCCTACCAGGCAATCTCAAGCCGAGTGCCACACATAGTAGCAGTGCCGATGATTACCGGAGTGTTATCGACGACTTGACTGTCGAAATCAAGAGGCTTAAGGATGAGCTCAAACGATACAAACAGAAGGGACCTGAAATGATGAAGCGAGACAAACTGTTCGAGATCAAGGTTCACGGGCTTCCGAAACGCAAGAAGAGAGAGTTGGAGAGCACCCTTCGCGACTTCGCATCAGGGCTGGAGAGCAATACCCCTAGTGCCGAGGCCTCGTCTCGAAAAAAATCCAGACACGCCGACCGACTGGAGTCTGGATCAGGATCAGCTTCCAAACACACATCCTCGACGTCAGGATCTAACTCTAGACCTGTTGATTCTGCGTATGCGTCAATGTCAACCGGTGCCAATTCATCAGGAACTTCCTTTATGCGACCTTCAGCCAGTTCGAGGGCCAAATCATCGGAGCAAAAGGTGGAGAATTACCTCAAAGACATTCCCGAAGGGCTCTATCCACGTCACATGGTCTTGACGGATAAAGACAAGAAGAAACTGATTGTTCGTCGATTGGAGCAAATTTTTACGGGGAGAATCAGCGGCCGGAGCCTGGCCCGGAACCAACCAAAGTCCTCTGCGAATATCGCCTCCTACGCTCCCATTATGGTGGAGCCAGCAACCGGCAATACTACCACCACTCACGGACCATCCAACGTACCCATGGGCTTCCACGAGCCTTCTAGAGAGGCACGTATCTTGGCGTCCGAGGAGAACAAGAATTTGGTGAAAGAAAACGAGTCTGCATCCAATTCGAACGAAGATCAATTAGACGCCGGCGGCAACTCGGCGGCTACTGGCACATCACCTCCGGACCCGCTGCTACTCGAGCAGCGTCCTACCCGGCCGCTTGACCTTGATCCGGACCGCAAACAAAATCCCTCCGCAAATATGGATTACATCCGTCATCTCGGACTGGCCCCACCCCATCTGACAGGTCTCGCAACACACGAGGATGTTTCTCCGGATGCTGATGGCTGGGTTTATTTGAATCTGCTCTGCAACATGGCGCAGCTGCACATGCTCAATGTTGCACCCGACTACATTCGCAACGCCGTCTCCGAGAAAAGCACCAAGTTCCAGCTTTCGCCTGATGGGCGCAAAATCCGATGGCGCGGAGGTACTGAAGGGACGAAGTTCAGCAGCGACAGCTCAGGGGATGCCTCTCAGAACAGTCGTTCGGAGGAATCCGATGTAGAGGCTGAAAACGAGCACACGAAGAAGCGCAAACACCGACAGGTATCCAGGAGTGGATTCTATTCTTCCTCCGCAGGCCAGAATGCATCCGACCAATTGAAACTGAGCCACAACATCTCATCCGCTGACAGCTTCCACTATAAGCCGTTGTTTGTGCACCAATCATCCTCAGCTGAGCAGACTTCTCTTGACGACTCGAGCTCCTCTTTTGGTGTCGGCGATGATAGTAACAACGGAGAGTCACGATGGGGAAATAGTGGTTCAGGATCGGCCCGGCGAAAGCGGCGTCGTTTGGATGGTGCCATCATTTACTACAGTGGTGCCCCCTTCTGTATGGATTTATCTGGAGACCCTGGAGACGCATCTCCTTCGTCCTACTTGACATCCACTGGCCAGAATCAACAGTCGTCGCCTAGAACCGAGACCCCCGAAGCACTGCAGCGCACGGAATCGGGATCGGCACTTCCCTATCGCCCCTTGATTGAAGGTAGAAGAGCACCGAGTGTGGCAGTCGCAACAGAAGCGGGTTCCGACGATAGCGAGATGGACATTGAGGCCGATTTTACGTGGTCTGATGTCCCTCAGGACGCCGCTAGCAGCAAGCTGGATGCTTGTGGTCTGGGTGGAGTCATCCCAGACGATCATTTTGTGGTCGTTGCTACCACAAAGAGACCAAAGAACAGCACGAACCCTAACACTTTCAAACTCGACGCCAAGGATGTCGCCAAGATTGTCGACAGGATTACATCTCCGCTGGTATCTTCAGCCCAGGTCGGGCTTTACAAGCCTAAGTCCAAGAGTCGATCTCCTGTCAACATCGAGTACACGTCCAGATCTGTCGAGAAGTTGAATCCCACACCCTTACCGCCTCCGGGTATGTACTTCTCCTTTGACAGCGACACTTCCGACACTTCCGATGAAGACGACTTTGAATTAGACGACGAATCGAGTGTATCGATTAGGAAGCATGGAAACCAGGTTCGCATCTCTACGTTTGAGAATCAGTATCCGGATGATGCAGATATGTCGAGTGGAGATGAGGAAGATGTTGAGCCGGATGGTGGAGATGAGCCGGTGGACGAATTGAACGATGAAAGTAGCGAGGAAATCAAGATTCCTATCCTACCTCGCGAGGTTCGCCGCGCCAGCAGCAGCAGTGCTGTCGCTGCAGCTGGAACGGCTAGAAGCTGTAGCAAGAGCTTGAGTGCCGAACTTCCTTTGGCTTCGGGCAGTTCGGTCGCCACCGCTGGCGGAGCTGAAAGTGGCTACAGTAGTAGTCGCGAGGAAGAGAGTGGTTTAAGTTGAAGTTCTGGTCGCGAACAGTGCAGGTGATGGACGACGACTGGGTTTCGAGGCAATTTTGTTCGACATGACACAATTTGCATTGCAAGGCGCCTGGGTTTTCTTCATCACGAGGGATGAATTTGCACAAGAGATATCCCACAGTTGGACACTGCATCATATTGTTATTATTTCTTTGGTTTCGGTCCGAGAGCATCACGAGCGGAAATTGGGTGTTGGTTTACAGCAGGTGAGCTTCAAATAAGTGTCGAGAAAACACATAACAAAAGTTTTCAAGGGCGAAAGGGTGGTAGATATCTACTACCACAAGGCGTTTTGGATAGCGATGATATTTCGCAACATAACAATGATACCCATTTCCGCACATTACAGGCTTGTTATAATTATCAACGTAGTGATTGAACCAACTTTCAGCGACTTAAAGAAGAGCCTCCTGCAGCTACAGGCCGGTCTCTGCATGGCGTCCAAAGTTGATCATAGGCGGCGTGTATGCTCCTCGCACTTTTTGTCAACTTGCGTTGCCTGGCAGAAAGTAATACTAATTCCAACTAGGAACCTCCAAACCCTCAAAGGAGGCTACGTTTGGCTTTTTGTTTTGTCGCCGATTACTGGCTAATCATGATATTCGAGACGGACCAGAAGAACTCTTTGCAATGAAGCCATGGTTGACAAGAACTCCTGCCGACGACTGTTCATCAGATCGCGAACCGAGAAATAGCCGGTCTGCCCTTGAACTTGTTGATCTCCCAAAGACTTTCTTGATGTGATACAGCAACTCCTGCTGAATGAGTATCTCCAACCACGACCTGAAATATTTTTGCTATTCTGTTTGATTTGGTCATGACATAGTGCAGTGGCTTTTTCTACGCCCTCAACCCGGATACCAAGGGCCTCTCCTACATCGCGTGAGCCAACTAAATAGTTTACAATACAGCAGATGCACGCCTTGATTTATCTAGACTGTATGTTGAGTCCTGTATCCAAAAAACAAAACAAAAAAGCCTTTTCTTTAACTAATCACTGCCCTTGATCCTCAGACCCGTTTCCAAAGTCGACATTGAGTTACAGGCCTCCCTTAGTATGCTGGTGGTGATAGAGCTCATCACTATGCAGCAATTCATGTTGACATCGTGTAATCATTAATGAGATGCTTTGTAACAAGGAGTTATCTGTAACACATCTTCTTGGTCCACCTAAAGGCAGTGCCGCTGGTGTCATGTTTTTCGCTGGGGGCGTCTCTCGCCTGTGCCTTGTTGGATCGCAACGCCTTGCGATCAGCCTTGTCTCGTGTCCCTGGAGAATCCAGGTCAGTTGGTTGGGTTCCTGATGGCGGCAGCGCTTATCAAAGTAGCCCCCCACGCCCCCTGGTCAATTCTGTAACACCAAGACATCTCTGAATGCCTGCAAAGACCAACAACAAGGCCTAGGGGTAGCCTTCAAGAATGTCTGCGCCTTGCAAGAGACAGGCGACCGCTGTTGGGTTGGCGTGGGGGAGTCGCAGAGCGAGCAGGGAGGTTTCCTGAGGCCTCCTCTGCTGAATACTTCTTGTGGAAGCTTCACCCGAATGCTCAGGATATAATAAGACGTTTTTTCTTCTCGCTGTTCATGTTGATATCCACTCCTCATACTATCTTTTTCTCCTCCGCCGACATTGTCTAGAGGACAATTTCCGCCCATCATATTCCATCAGCAAGTCAGCCCTTCAAGTGATAATCCAATTCCAATCGGTCATGGGTTACTACCAGGGCACTACCCCCGGCCAAAGCTGGGATCCGCGTTCTGTCCTGCAATTCGACAACCCACAGGTTGGATACCAGACCTGTTTCGGTACGGCAATCACATACGGACGTAGGTGCAGAAGACAAGTCTCCATCGGCCCGTTCATTCCCGCAAAACTGCAGGCCCAGGAACCACTGAAAGCAGCAAAATCTTCTTGGCTGAACGCTCTTGCTCTTGACGGCTTATGTTGGCAACACGTACACCAAGTCGACGATGTCATCGCCAGGTGGCGCCACGCCCTGCACAAGTTTGCCGAGACGCAGTCAGCGGGCACGAAGTCTTCTTCCAAAGGCCATGGCCCCAAACCCTCAACTGCTGGATCAAGACCTACACCTAAGACCGAGCAGAGACACCCCGATGTCGATGACATCATGGAGCAAATTCGCCGGCTTCGGGAAGAGTTGGAGAAGTTACTATCAGAGCAGAAGAGCTCGTCGAGTTACTCTTCTGGACCCAAGCCTTCGGCTCAGCAACCCCAGCAACAGGATCATGCGGAAGAGCAGCGCCGGCGGGAAGAGAGCGAGGAGAAAGCCAGAGAGGCCCGGAAGCGAGAAGATAGTGAACGAGCGGAGCGCGCGCGCGCAAAGAGACAAAAAGAGAAGGAGCGAGAGGAACGTGAGTGGTCGGACGCATGTGCAAGATACGAAGACAGATGGAGCAACATCGAAGCGGGAGGCGGCGGCCTTGCTAGCAGCCAGATCCCATGGCCTACAAAGTCTGGCAAAGGGACAACAGTCGACGAAAGAGCCGTGCGAGAGTTCTTCAGGAGGATGCCGTCTCTTCTGCTGTCTGACGAGCCCGGCGAGGAGAGGTTCCGCGTGATCTCGCGGGAGACGAAGCGGTGGCATCCCGACAAGCTGCAGGTTGGTTTGGGCGGGAAATCTTCGACGGTGAACACAAAGACAACATTGATGTGGTTTCGAAGCTGGTTTTCGTGCTTTGGAAAGATGCAGAGATGAACAGAGAGCAAAAATGAACGAACGCAGCCCAGCAGGTTTGGGAAAGTTTCGAAATGTTAATTCTTTCTCCAGCCCAGTCTCTCTTCTTACAGTTCAGAAAGTAGGGATGCCTTGCATCCCGCCGTGAGAAAACTGGTTACGAATCTCTAGCCATTTGCTTGTCCACTCGTTCGTAAACATAGCACTTTTGTTGATTAACCTACAACGTCCTATAACTCAAGCCCGCTCAAGTGCTCTTCGTATTGCATAACTGCGAACGTCAAAGGTAGGATAACCAAAGGAATTGCTCCAAGCAGATTATTTCCCGTCCAATCCCAAGGGCCAGGTACATCCTTGAACCCGTAAGAGGCAATACTCCATCAACAGGCAGTCGCAAAACGATGCTCGCCGCCAAGGTTCCACGCCACCTGTGTACAGACAACGCAGAGCCGCGAAGCGCATTCCATCCGCTGGCAATCACTACTAAACATCTGTAGCATGGCTAAACTTGATTTCCCGGCTTATGCGGCCCCAATAGTAAAGAAGTGTGACCTTGATCACAATGTCAGTGCTCACTTTTGAGGCGTAGAAGGCAATAACAACCTCTTATAGATGCTACAGACATTGCACTCAGGAATTATTTCCTGTCTTAAGTTTAATCACAGCAAAAACATATGTCCTAGGGAAACACACATGACCGCTAAGGGGAAGTAATAGTCTGTATGTTTGTATGTATGACAAGCAGTCCTAGTACTTTGTTATCGTCGCCCACCGAGCCTTTATAAGCTCTAGTTGCTCCATATTCCACCACATACGACCATACCCACTGGAGAACTCGGGATCCCGTCCGCTCTCCCATAGATAAGCCAGTGAGGGCCGGATTAGTAGTTGAGTCGGTGACGATCAGCGAATACCTGGTGTTGTATGTTTTTGCGTTTTTGTTTACCTCCGCCCAAGACGTTTCTCCTGGCCACAATGGTCATGATCCAATAGCATAATACGTTTTGGGCAACAATGCAGACTGGCTTTCACTCCCACCGGCATGGTGTACTGTGCTTCCTTCAGCCCCCTACTCAAATCGTCATCAGCCTATGGCAAGCCCGCATAGGGCAGTGGTGAAAATAACCTCGACCAAACGATGATTCCATCTTCGCCAATATCGTCGCTGCTGGCAGTCTCATCACAGTGTTCCGGACAGGATTGTCATCAAAGCGTGTTCTCATTTTCTATAGACTGTCTATTATCATCATAAACCCTTTACCACACACGCCACACGCTCTCAACTTTTCCTGATAACCCGCTCCCCAAAGACACACTCACAACTCCGCGACCACACACTCGTCTAAACAAAACATACGGAATTATGCCTTGGTCAACAAGTTGCTGCCAGTCATCTCCTCAGGCTGGGGCAGGCCCATGGCGGCCAGGACCGTGGGGGCGACGTCACCCAGGACGCCGCCCTCCTTCTTCAGGCTCCAGCCCTCGGGGGCGTTGGCCATGATGAAGGGCACCTTGTTGGTGGTGTGGGAGGTCTTGGGCTTGCCGTCGGGGAACTTCATCTCCTCAGCGTTGCCGTGGTCGGCAGTGATGAAGAGGACGTAGCCCTGCTTCTTGCAGGCCTCGTAGATCTTGCCGATGGCCTTGTCAGTGGCCTCGACACCGACGATGGCGGCCTCGTACACGCCCGTGTGGCCGACCATGTCGGGGGGCGCAAAGTTGTTCATGACGAAGGGGAACTTCTGCTCGCCGAGGCGCTTGGCGACCTGGTTGGCGACGCCGTCGGCCGACATCTCGGGGGCCTTGTCGTAGGTGGCGACGGACTTGTTAGAGGGGACGAGATCCTGCTTCTCGTCACGGGTCTCGAGGGCAAAGACCTTCTCGACACCGCCGTTGAAGAAGAAGGTGACGTGAGCGTACTTCTCAGTCTCGGCGATGTGCACCTGCTCGACGCCCTGCTTGCCGAGCCACTCAGCGAGGACATTGCCCATGTGCTGGGGCTTGAAGGCGACCTCGAAGGGGTAGTCGACCTTGTACTGGGTCATGGTGACCAGGTTCTTGATCTTGGGGTAGTTGAAGTCGGGAAGGACGGAGCGGTCGACGTCGCCGAGGAGCTGGGTGATCTGGCGGACACGGTCGGAGCGGTAGTTGAAGAAGAAGACGGTGTCGTCGTCTGCACCACTGTCAGCAAGAACAATGAGATTAGGAAACAGGAAGACATACCCTTGATGCGGCCCTCATCGCCGCCGACGATGATGGGGCTGAGGAACTCGTCCTTGTCCTTGTCGCCGCCGCGAGCGTAGCGCTCCCGGACAGTCTTGACGGGGTCGGTGCTCTCCTCGCCCTTGCCGTTGATCATACCATCGAGGGCAATCTGGACTCTCTCCCATCTCTTGTCTCGGTCCATGGCGTAGTAGCGGCCGACAACGGTTGCGATCTCACCGATGCCGATCTCGCCGGCGGTCTTAATGAGCTCCTCCATGTAGTCGGCACCGGACTTGGGGTCGACGTCGCGGCCATCGCCGAAGAAGTGGATGTAGACCTTGGGGACGCCGTACTGCTTGGCGGCCTTGAGAAGGTTGTAGAGGTGGACCTGCTTGGAGTGCTAGAGATGGCGTGTTAGTCTCTGGCTTTGGTGGGGTGATTTTTTCGGGGTTGCGCAAAACTCACCACACCACCGTGGGAGACGAGACCGCAGAGGTGCAGTCTGCCATTGCCGTTCTTGGCGCCCTCAAAGGTCCTCTTGATAACGTCGTTCTCGGCAAGCTTGCCCTCCTTGATCGTCTGGTCGATGCGAACAACGTCCTGCCAGACGACGCGGCCAGCGCCAATGTTCAAGTGGCCGACCTCAGAGTTGCCCATCAGGCCCTCGGGCAGGCCGACGGCGAGGGAGGAGGCCTCAAGCTCGCAGTAACCGGTCTTGCTCTGGGCGAAGCCGTCCATGACGGGCGTCTCCGCGTTGGTGATGGCGTCGCCATCCTTGGGGGAGTCGGCTCCGGGAACACCCCAGCCATCAATCACGACTGTAAGAGCGCAAGATCCACAAGATTAGCCAGCCGACCTGGAGATAAAGGACGATGTAGGCAAGAGTGAGAATGTAGTCTGGTTTGGATTTGGGGTTCTGTTGCTGATGTGGAGGGACTGCGACTCCTCCGGGCGCGTTCTGGCTCTGTTGGCCGGCCTCGACACTGATACCACCACCAACACCAACACTACCAGCGCGGGGCTTGGACGAGGGGCACGGAGGGTCTGGAGGGAGATCTTTGGACGTACTCAGGCAGGCCTTCTGGTCGGTCTGGGCCATGGTGGAATAGGTATATCTGCGGCTATTTCTTTACAGAAAGGTGTGAATAGGAAGAAAGAGAAGACAATTCTAGGAGATGCGTGATTTTTCCGAGTTTTTAGAGGTGGTGGTGAAGGTCTCTGCCGGTTGAGGAGATTTGATTGAATCAGCCAATGTACCTGAGCTTCCGGCCTGGGCTGTTTTATCGGTGTCGGTGTCTGGTGGGGGGTTGATGGGTTATGTCATAGTATCGCCGACAATAGAACCGTGTCGTTGCTTCCCGAAGTGGCACTGTCCGGTCATGGCCAAATTTGACGTGTTGCACAGTGACACAGAAACGCCGAACGGTGTGGGCACCTCGAGATGCCCCTCTGTTGACTTTCAACAATTTTTAGCTGCCAATCGCTGTCGCGCTAAAACGCCCGTGAAGCTTCCGAACACGCAACTTGTCTCGGCGGAGCTTCCCCCTGCTTCCACCTTTCGACCCTGCACGCACGGCAACCGCACCGCACCTCACTGCACTGAACCTCACCTGAATTGACTTTGACGCCTCGTCCTCTCAACCAACGGCAGCAACGACTTTGCGCACGTACTGTGAGGCTGAACAACTATTCGAACGTCTTTGCAAAACATCAATCGATCCATCGTACGCCGAAGCCGCCGTTCAACCCACGCCTGGCGACTCCCCTTCGTCGAGAAGCTCCCACAGCTCCAGGCCTCCCTCCGTCTGCTTCCCGTCCAGGAGCATCACGAAGCCAAGCCTCTCCCTCCGTCTATTTTCATCTCGAAACACCCACGGCCCCAAAATGCCGCCTCACCCCCTCGAGCTCCCCTCCACCCTCTCCCCCGACGCCCTCGACACCCTCACCGAGCTGACAGGCATCCTCACCCGCCTTCGCACCGCGATCCAGACCTCCGGCTCCGTCGGTGGCATCACCGGCGCCACGCCCGCAGGCACCGGCCCTGGCGCGACCCCGAACCCCCTCGGTGCCAGTCCCAACGCCCCGCTGTCCCTCAAGGATGTGCCCGCTCAGACCGACGCGCTGAAGCACAAGCTCCAGCGCGCCCGCACGCAGATGCGCCAGCTGCCAGACATGGATCGCTCCATCGACGAGCAAGAAGAGGAAATCAAGGAACTCGAGGAGCGTATCAAGATGCAGCGCGAGGTGCTGGATCGGCTGAGGGATGCGGGCGTCAAGTTTGGTCACGAGGAGGGCGGAACGGGCGACAAGATGGAGACGGAGTGACGGATCGCTGGACGGATGGGTTTCACGAAACTGCGAGGGGATGGCGTGTTTTTGCCGAATGACTCTTATGATACCCGAAATGCGACTACGATGATATTCGATTCAAACGAAGAGAGACGCTCCTTTTTTCTTTCTTTTCTGCGCCTGATCATGCATAATGTGACAAACAGCCGCCTTCCAAACTCCGTACCAGGACCTTAATTGAGGAGACCCGTAGATGGCACTAGACCTGTGACTGGCTCACTGCTTCGAAATACCCACGGCCTTGAGGATGTCGTGCAGATCCTTCCCGCGCTCGCCCGGGACGACCTTTGTCCAGATTTCGTCCGGCAGCCTCTGGTCCTCGGGCAGGATGCTCCAGTTCGGGCTAGGCTCCGACTTGAGCCACTTGAAATCGTCAACCTGATCCCACTGGTTCTTGACAGGGTCCTCCGGGGTGTCCTGCGCAATCATCAGCACCTATGTAACGGTATCTTGGCAATAGTGGGTTGACTTACAAAGCTGGCCGGGAGCGGCGCGAAGCGCATGTTGGAGCAGTCCTCGATGATGGGATGACTTGAGCAGTGCAGATAGATGTCGACGTTCTTGCACTCGTGAATGCGCACCTGCCGCGCGGACACGACGATGATGCTATCCGATACACCAGTGATATGCGCCGGCCCGGTAACATTGCCAGCGACGATCAGACTCTTCTCAATGTTCTTAAGCGCCAGGTTCGCAAACGAGGAGGTGCCAGACAGCGCCAGTGACATGTCAACAACACACCCCTTCAGATCTTTCAACCCTCCGGACGACGTCGCCCTCGCCGCCGACGTTGGCAGGATGATGTGCAGGCCCTCCTGGCCGAAGATGGAAATGTCCTTGGCGGTGGAGAAGCTGGGCTTGCGGACTTTCGTGGTGCTCGGCCGCGCCATCTCCTCGTTGTAGTTCTTGTGGAAGGACGGCAGCTCGCCGAGGCCGTCGGTCTCGGTCTGCACGTCCGGGGCGACGACGGGGCCGCCGCGGGATGCGGGCAGGGGGTCTGCGAGGGAGCTTCCCACGAGCAGCCGCGGGTCGTTCTTGGGGGCGGCCAGGTCACTGGTCGCCGTGCTCGCGCCGCGTGGCTTGAACTGGAACCGTGAACGAGGGGCGAGCTTTGTTGTCGTCTCATTCAGCTTGTCCGTGAGAGCTTTGACGGCCTGTTGAGGTGTCAGAGCATGGGCGATCTCCCGAGGCGTAGACCAACTCACCTGAGCGTAATTACGCTGGTCGTACGAGGGAACATAGTCGGAGGCATCGGCGACCTCGTTGGAGAGGTTCGAGATGCCGGCCAGAATGTGGTCAATGGCATCTTGCCTCTCACCACCAACCAGAGCTATGGAGCCGATGCCGTTGATCTGCTCTTGAAGGCCTGGTGCGGGGCTGATCAGTACAACATCAGACGACCGAGTCGGGCCTTATGTGAACATACTAACAACCTCTTCCTGGAAGTGGCGGTAAAACTTCTCCTTGGGGTCCTGCATCTTGGTTACTGGGAATGCTCCTCCACCTACGGCGAAACGCTGAAGTACATCAGGCGCCATCGTCGGTTGCCGGTGTATATAAGAATATGATTTATGTCTTTTATATACTGGGTACGACGTGACAAGACAATGAAGAAACTCGGGGCTTGTGTTTCAACGAGTCAAGGACAGAAAGAGGGCCTACCTGGCGTAGGTAGACAAGTTTAATAGTGTAAGACCTTGGGGGGAAGAATAGTGGCGTGTTCTCCCGACGAGTGTGACGAAGGGGTCTTTTAAAAAACAGAAGACAATCGCAAACAAAAGACCACGCGACGTCTTTCTACTTTCTGTTGTCCGTGACAGACCTTGACGAGTTGCAGGTCTGGCGCGGTGACGTCGCTACGTCGCGGTGGGGGGAGGCAAAGACGAATGGAAGATTCGGGGATGTTGGAGGCTGCAACAGGTCAGACGGCTACGTCGAAAGGGTGTGCACACGGTCGTCCCAAGTGAGGAAGGACCGAGAGTGTAAAATCAAAGCACCTTACTTCCTGGAGCGAAACGAGGTGCCGAGTCGGACGATGATGGCTGGTGGAACTGCAGGTGTGAGGTGATCGATTCATGTCCTCGCTGCGGTGTTTCTTGCTACGGGTGAGCCATTCCCGAATCGAGGAGATGGGAGCAGGGGACTCGCTGAAAGGAGGATGCAAAGGGCAGTTGGCGGGGTCACAACGGTCATGGTTCCAAGGGAGCGGATTGGCGCAATGGCCGGGGTTTTCTTCAGTGTCAGTGGACTGTGGACCCTGAACCGGCGCAGCTGTGGAGACGTTCTTCCAAGCTGAGCTTCAACTTCCAACTTCCACACTACTCCCTTTTCCCTTTTTTCTTTTTCTTTTTCTGCACCCGATGCCCTCGTCGCGCAAGGGTGGCTACATATCGTCACCCGGTGGCAGTGGCACCAACTGCATTAACATCATCAAGCCCGTCCACACAACATCCACATAACCCAAGTCGGAGTGGGGTCTGGCTTGCTTGGACGACGAACGATGGACGCCTCCCCCGCACCGGGCGCCATCCAGACCCTGGATCGACGAACGTAGGTACACTAGGATGCGACAGTGAGTCTGAGGAACCCGGGCCAGGTCTGACGTCGTTTGCATGGAGACCACCGGGTACGCAGCCCTGCCGACGTCCCGCACAAAGCTGAGCAGGAAGCCCTTGGGATGAAGTAATGGATGGAGATGCTGTCCTGTGGGGACTTGCAAACGCCAACAACTGCCCTAGCTGGACATGGTCAACATGGATGTAAGACTACATCGACAAGGGTGACCGCTCGTCCTGCAAAATTGCAACAACGGCTGTCAACAGGATGTGAAGTCTCGGAAGTAATGGCTTTGGTTCGCATTGAGCTGTCTACTGTTCGAGACTTCCCGCGCACTGCGTCCGTTCTTTAGAGTTTTGGGGTGTATGCGAGCTCTTCTTGACATCATCGTCTCTCGGTCTCCTTGCAGTCCGCCAGCGTCAAACAAGATGCCGGCAAGCCGGCTACGCATGTACACAAGCAACTTGGGACGACAATGAGCACGTGGACGACCTGTAGGTAGGACTGGTACGCAGAGAAAGCAACAATCGGCCCCTCTTACGTCGTGAACCTTTGTTGATGAAGCTCGAAGCAACACTTGATATCACAGACTACCACACAGAACCGTCAGAGGAAAGCTTTTACGGGAGCAATCCGTCAGAATTCAAAAGGAGTGCAGTACACTCAAGTGGGTATCTCAAACATCATCTCAGAGCCAGCGCCAGCGGAAAAGAAACCAAGAAAGCTCAAGGCAGCGATCTTCAAACAATCAGCGCCAAATACCCACGAGCGGGAGCTTTCCAGCCTCTCAAAGTTCACTCTCGCTCTCAACCCCGAAATCCCTTTCCATCCTCTCCTCCAGCTCGTCTCTGAGTTCCTGTAGTCTCTTCTCTGCCTCCTCCTGCTGGCGATCCATTTCCTCAACCCATTCTCCCGGGGCAGCAGCAGCCTCGAGCGTCTGCGACTGCTGCGCCTGATACCGCCTATCTTCGACCTCCATCCTCTGTAGCTGCCACGCGCGCTCCGCCGCGTCCCTTTCTTGGCGGCGTTGGTGGTATCTCTCGTCGTGCGCCATGCACGCCGCTTTTTCCGCGCGGCGCTTCTGCTTCTTCTGGATGCGGAGGTGCCTCTCGCGGAGGGCCTCTTCTTCTTCATAGTTGATTTTGGGCCCCTGTGGGCGGTTTAGGTCACGTAGCTGTCTCCACTTGCCCGGGACGAGGCTGTTTTCGAGGGTGTCGAGCCACTGTTTCTGTAGGGCGTAGTACTCGTCCGTGAAGTGGCACTTGTTCCCCTCCGGGATAGCGTTGCCGATGACGACCTCGCCATCAGGAGTGGTCAAAATGATGCTGGGGATCTTTGGGAATAGTTCATCCTCGTCATCCAGGAGGAATAGTCTCTCATCACTACCCGCCTCCGAAATCTCGTCCTGAGAGAGCTCCTCGATCCCGTGTTTATTGAAGTAGTAAATTTGGTCCACACCATAATCATTATTGCCTTCGTCCTCCGAGAAGAATTCATCACCGCAGTCGAAAAAGCCACAGATTTCATTGTTCAGGACCCAGCTGTCGAGGCCTAGGTAGTCGACCTCCTTCTGCCTGCTGTCGCGTGCGGTTATGTACTGGGTCTGATAGATAGGTTTGACCTCGATGATGGGCTCGAAGTCTTGGGTCTGCGTCAAGTCCTGGGTGGGGTTTGATATATGTTGGTGAGAGAGCTTAGCCGCGGCGCGGGATAGTACGCGGGCAGTCCAGGACACGCCCTCCATGGCGGCTGTTCGACATGCCGTGTAGGCAATAGATGAGGGGACCTGAGTGTTCATGGTGTGCTTTTTGTGGGTAGCGATGAAAACGACTGCAATGGGAGGAGGCCAGGTTGGGCTCGTTTGGTTTGTTAGAGGAGGATGATGATGGGATAAGATGAGATTTGGGTTATCCGATCAGGGAGTGTTGTAAGAGAATTTGAAGACTTGTTGGGGTGATCATGAAGAAGACTTGTTTGTATGTGGATAATGGAGCAAGTCTGTTGGGGTTTGTATAATCGTACGAGCCGTATGTACAGAACGAAGAGTGATTGTGCCGATATTGAGATTGTGGGATGTGTAGAAGAGTGAGGGAGATGAAGAGCAGCACGATTTCAGAGCAGCTTCGATTTCTTTTCTATCTTAAGGGAAATATTTGAGATGCCTCCCATGAGAACCGATAACCATCAGATCCCGGAGCAGCTTGGTTGGCTCCTAAGAGAGCCATGGACTACGATATTGGGGTGGGTTAGACGTCGAAAGGTCCGTGGTTCGGGTAAGGCCGTTCCTGTCGTGAATTTTACTTGTATCTGTTGACAGAAGTAAGAAGAAGAGTAACGTCAGCACACCATGCGACTAGATGCGCTGCTGAACGTCAAGGCGAATGTCAATTTTCCCTTCAGGCACTGTGGTCCTGTTGCTTATTCTTGGTTGAGCCTAGGGTTTCCGAACCGTTAATGTAGGCAACAGGTTTGTAAACCTAGATATATTGCTTCGACCTTGGGTCTTCCGATTGCTTCCATGGTACTGTAGCTTAACTTTGTCACAATGAGTCTTCAACCTTGCCGCCTTCCAACTACGGTATTTCTTCGGCAGGGAGTTCTCGTCATCACCAGGCTGTCAGGAGCCAGCCACCGGCTGACTACGGGGCCCTCGAAGGAGGCTTTCTTGGAATGAAGCAAAGCCACACCAACATACCGTAGCTAATGGATCCAACCTCCGCAGACTTCAATCTCCTGACTCTCTTATATGACCTTATCCGTGCTGCTGCCCGCATTGAACTGGATGTGGCCTCAAATTGGCCGAAAGGCAGTGAGGTAAGGCATGGAAAATCTCATTGTCGCACGCTGAAATGCCAAAGTGTATGCCTCGCCCGTTCGATATGCTCGCTCGCTCCCTAGAGAGAGGTACACTTGAAGCCCTTGAGCCCATTCACCGTCGTCTCCTGGCACTTGATGTCATTCGTCGACGTGAAGATGACACTCGCGCTGCCATTGGTCGAGGCCTCATAGTCGACGCTGATAGGAATGTGGGTTAGCCAGATCGGACACTTGGCGGGAGTTTCCTCCCCCGCCGATTCGGACCTCGATTGCTAAGGGGGGGGTAGGCTCAAAAGGGGTAGAAGCAGATCCGTATTGTCTTCCGCTCAAGAATGGATAGAGACCGTCGCACGGGCATGGAATGTGGGTTTGCTTACGTGGTGTTGAAGCTGAGAGGGCCGTTTACACCGATCCCGAGGCCTATGGTCATCGTTTCCTCGGTGATGGTGAACCCGCCGCCGAGGCCGAAGGATTCGGAACCGGATTGAAGGCCACCTGTGATGATTACCGCACGTTAGCCAGCCGCTTTCCTACGTTGGTCACGTTTGTCTGGTTTCCTTCCTTCTCTTCCCTCTCCAAGCCACTACGTTGCCTCTCGTGACCGGCAAAACACTCTCTCCAGTCTTCCTCGTCAAGATGCCGAACCCAAAGTCCGGCTCAGAACACACCACGACTGACTGACGGGAGCAAGCTCACCTCCATAACTCTTGCCCTCGGCCCAGTTGATTCCGCACCCAACCCCGATCCCGCCAAACGGTTCCAGCGTCCCGGCCGCGCTGACCGCGCCAGTCCCCGACGTCGCCGAGACGTTCTTGTTCAGCGCCGTAATATAGACCGCCGGCTTGGTCTCGTCGTTGACGGTGCCCTGGCGCGGACTCAGCCGCTCGGCGGAGGCGAGGCCGGCGAGGGCGAGAAGAGCAAAGATCGACCTAACCATTGTCTTGCTGTCGGATGCCTTTGTACGGTCTCAGGGGATGGGTTGTCTTGCAGGCAATATAAACCACCGTTGGTGATTGAGATGCTTGTAGGCGCCGAGACGATGCGGTTGGAATGAGCGACTGTAGTGGGTTGAATCGACACTTTTCATGCCAATCTCAGGATTCTGTCGCGAGAAATCGGCGCGGCGGGGGGCTTATGCTTATGTCTTACGGCTTCCCATGCTGGCCCATCGACTGCTTCAGAACGCCGTGAAAGGGGGCGGAGACGTATTCTAGTCATCTAAACTCTAACGGATTGGACACTTCAATATGCGGGCCTACCGTAGGCATAGGCCTGCACTACACGCATCTGCGGCGGCTTCTCCGGGGTGCCATACATGGAGCTCCCACCGGCAGTCCGTCTCGAGGAGTGACGTTCTTAATATATTCGAAAAGTCTAATTTGCGACGAACCTGGCCCCTGCGCCTTGTACTAGCCTCCTGTTTGTGGTGAAGCCCGGGCAGACTGGTTCATAGGGCAGGGTCGAGGCGGCCAATATAGCTTGGTGATAATGGGCTTGTAACTCGCAGAGGCTGTCTTGTGATCGGTGATCGGAGAGGCAGTGGCATTGTTGATCGTGACAGCAGACTCCGGCTTTATAGAACAGTGATAGCTCGAGTTCGAAGGCGTGAACTGAGACGCCCTGGACCAGGTTTAAGAGGCTATCCTTGCCTACGAGTCAGTATGCCCGCCGAGTTGAGTTTTGCTGCGGTTCACGCGAGTCTGAGTTGCGAAACCGACTGTCGCTCACTTGGCTCACTGCGTTTGGCCAGGTAGCAGGCTGTCTGGTAATGACATGCTTCGCATAAGTCTATTCTCAAAGAGTGTTTACACGGCTTTCGCAGACCCTGACGTCAAGCCAGTTTGTACATAAACAGTGACCGCCCAAAGGAATCGTCATCGTAAACACATTCAACAGGTCGTTCGAACATTCCCATCATTCATCCATCTACCCGGTTAGTCGCCCAGCGAACCTCCCCTTCCGCCTATGGCTGTGCCTATCTAATGCTCTCTAAAAGTGCTGCGTTTGTCGTTGATGCCGTCATTTCCTGTTTCACATATTCCATTTCTCGTAAACCCGTTCGTTCCAATGTTCACATGCCAGACGTGTCCCGTCTAGTCTGATGCCAAGGCATCGAAATGCGTCTACCCAAGTGGGAGGCCGTCTCCTCTACCCAAACCGTTGCCCATGCAAAGGCGAAGAATGAAAAGCATACGAAGAAAAGAAAAGAGGCACCCGACCGTGCCGTACAGTAGTCATTCGCTTCAAACGACGATGGGGTTGCGAGGCTCAGTCCCCTGGTCCTCGACCATCTCCAAGAACCGGGAGCACGGCGGCAACCGCACCCGCGCCCGGTGTGAGCTAGCCGGCCACTCCCGGATCGAGTCGTAAAACTCGAGGCGAGCCGGCGTTGACGCGGAGTGCAGTCCGCGCAGGCTCTGCCGGCAAGTTTTGGACTTCAGCAGAGCGATGCGCGGCGGCGTCAGGCTCAGTTGCCGAACGGGCTCTGAGTGCTGGCGTCGGCGTCGGACCTGTGTCGGTGGGGACTTGGGCCGTTCCGACACGAGCTGGAGCTTGGGCGGGAGTACCTCTGTCGGCGTCTGGGGAGGAGGCGAGGCAGAGGATACTGAGCTGCGGTCACCGGTGACGCCGCACATGGGCGCAGAAGACATACCCAAGTCGCTGGTAAGCTGCAGAGACACAGGCCGAGAGTCGGGAGATTGTCCATAGCCGCGCTGAAAGGGGCCGGGCCCTGAGTTCCCGGATACTCGTCCACCTCGCGCCTGACGACGGCGGCCGCGGCGCGCGCTTGCATCCTTCTCCTCCGTGCGCACTCGGAGTTGAGAGAGCTCATCAGCTTCTCCAAGACTTTCCATGGGAAGATGACTGTGCCCACCTCCCAGGCCCTGCCGGCGCCAAGCTCCGTAGAAAAGAAGCTTGTCCACGCGCGGGCGTTGGAACACGGATCGCCGAGAATCATGCCCTCCCCGGAAGTCCGCATGCGCAGCATCAGTTCGGACCGCTCTCGTTTCGAAAAGGGCTGATACGACATTGACGATGCGTTTACCATGTGTTGCAACAAAGCCAGGGCCTCGGAGGCCTTAAAGAACTCGGCAAAGGGTCCGCCTAGCGGGAGGGAGGTTTGCCGATAGCAGGTAATGTTCGGTTGTCCTGACCTTGATGAGCTAGCTGCCGTCAGGATGAGGGTGACGGCGCGGTTGTTGCGAGTGAGGGCGACAGCGTAGTTCTGGTGTGGTGAGGACGTCTCTCGAGATGGTTTGTTGGGTGGATTGTCTCCCCAGCGAGATATAGGGTCATGATAGGGATGCTGCTTGGTGTCGTGGCCAACGACCGACGTTGTCTCAGTACCGACCCGGTACTGGCTTTCTGAGTAAAAGCTTTGGAGGCTACAGCTGTCCGAATGAGAGCGCAGGTGAGGATGACTGGTTCGAACCGGTGTCAGAGGCTGTACGAGTGGCTCCGACGAGAAGTACGAGTCGAACTTGGTAGGCGGCGTCTCCGGCCCGAAGGATGACGTCCGCGTCCTCACATCTGAAGGAGTGTCTTGTCGCAGCTCGGGAGTCCGGTCCGATTGCAGATGTGGGAGGTCCGGCGAGTATCTTGATCCTTCGTCGGGAGACGCCCGAGGAGACGACTTTGCGTATCCGGTTGGCGGCCGGAAACCAAAAACCGAGTTAAGCTTGCTAACGGTCTGGGCTGTGGAGTCGTCGACCTCCCAATGTGATGCTGGTGAGCGAAACGAATCCGTGGACGGCCACCTGGCGTGGGAGACTGGCCCTTCGACGTTTCTGCGTGGCATAGAAGAATACATGGGAAAAGATGACATGATGAACAGAAAAGCAGACGAAAGAGAAAGCGCTTTGCTTTTCGGAACGCAGCTCAATCGTGAGAAAAGAGTGAACTTTGGCCGCTCACTCGTCAGCAGACCTTTCATATATACGGAAGACTTCTTCTCAACGCGGTCCAACCACACAACCGGTCCAAGAGGGGGGGGGGGGGGGGGGGGGGGGGGGGGGGGGGGGGGGGGGGGGGGGGGGGGGGGGCGGTCAGCCAACTCAACACACACCGAGACACAATGTCTTGAGTCTTTCCACAGCAGCCAATCTCTCTCGGAGCCAACATACCTAGGGCAGCATGTTTTCTTTTCCATCATCGCATACAACGCGCAGCACGCTGAGGGACGTTGGTAGGGCTATCCTCGTCGACGGCATGGGCTGAGGCCAAAGACCCCCCCCCACCTGACCGGGCATTTGGGAGACACAACACCATCACTTTTGTTAGTGTGCGTCAGTGTTCCCACAGCCTTGATGCCCCATGCCCCTCCCTGCATGCCTCCCGAAGAGATCATCCTTCTGCTTATGCGGAAAAGAAAAGTGAACTCCAATCAGTGGGCTCGGGAAGCCTCCCGCATGCTGCTTGCCGGTCCATAGCCTCGTGTCAACCGGCCGAAATTGTGGCATTACCGATTGATCGCATGCGTCGCTGCCCGAGGGAGAAAGAATGACAGCAAAAAGCAACGTTTGCTCCGAAGGGCCTATGAGTGGTCGGCTTCTTGCATGAAAGCGGGCTGTGGGCGGCTTTGCTGCACGATATATCACTTTTCCCCCCCTCGTCTGTGTGGAGGAACGAAACAAGCCAATTCTAGCCGAAGAGGAGGTGCAGCAACAATAACAACAACAATAAGACGTGAGCGCATGCTGCGTTGGCAACTGGCTGTTCCTTTTTTTTAACGGCAAACTGTTCGTGTTTGGAATTCCTTACCCAAGCCGCACGAAGAAAAACCAGGAATGCGCCTCGGGAGATTGACGTCTATGAGAAACTCGGCGCGCCCCGAGGCATTGCTCACCGCTGTATTGGGAATATGTGACATGGCGCGAGGGTCGTGGAAGAAGCAAAAAGGGAAAAGCAAGGTGTTCCGTCCAAGCGCGGCCGTATGAGACCTTCAGAGACAGGACGAGACAGTTGCAGACGGCGAATTAGACCCATGGCCAATTAATGTCCGCAGGGAGCCTGTTCTATTACAAAGCCGTAGAGCTGTCGTGGTTGGCGGACGACTCTCGGAGACGTAACGAGCGTTTGTTGACGTGGTCAGTCCGTGTAACACAAATTGATTGCAGTGGATTCCTGGGTGTCGCGCTCAGCCGTGGCAGACTCAGACAGAGTCAAAGGGCAACGAGACAGGGCTGCAATGCAAAGGTGCGTAACGTCATGCGATGCAACACAGGAGACTGGGGGGGAGGGGGGAGAGAGTGACGGCCGGTGGACAGGGCCGTTTGACGTTGCGCTGCAGCTGAAAAGCTCCGAGGTGTGTTAAAACGAAGTGTGTGTGGATGTCGCACGCGGCATTGCGAGGGTGAGCTGTGACGTGAGGGACGAGTTGTGAAGGCGGGAGAAATGACTGTCTGTGATGAATGGTCCGCAATTGTGGCTGCTGCGAGGACGCCCAGCCACATTCGTCCAGTTACAGGTAGGTGGTGGAACAGTCATCGCTCCCAGCCACGACAGTGCAGCCATCCAGCCATTCAAGTGGCCGAATCCACAAGGCAAGGAAGTAGTTGTCGCTGATGGGGCGGGTTCTTCTTGCCCAATTCGGTTCTTCGTATGGTCGCCTTGGTCCATGTTCCATCGTCTGATGTATTGCCCGACACTGACCTTGATTTAATTGACATTGACATCCCATGAAATATGGAGCATGTCGAAGTCTGGTCAACAAGTGCGCCCTTACAACGACATGAACGACAGAATCGACAGGTCAGTTGCCTTAATGGTAACCCATCCATGGTCTTGATTCGCCAATTCAGTTCCTGCCTGGACTGTCAGCCCTTGGCGCAGCCAAAGCCTCAACCAACAACCCAAATAATGGTTCCAGGTCTGTTGCAGTGGACGTGTGGAGAAGCGAGTCGAAGGATGGATCGAACTACACACATTGACTCACTCACCACGAGAAGTTGCAGTCATACCCATCTTCAAACGTAGACAATCAGCATATAAGCGTCCGGCCTACTGGTCTTCGAGGATTCCGAGTCCAATGAGGACGCCAAAACTTGCCAGAGTACTGCAAACAATACTTTGACCACCAAAACGTTGTTAATCGCTTCAGCCAGAGTTATCAATATGGCCTCCGCCGCTACACTCTCACTTACACCAACACCGTCAATACTTGGTGGCTTTGTTCCTCAGTCTTATGACATGACACAAATATCATCCCCCAATACCAACATGCCTGACAGCAACGACGCTACTCGGGTCGACATGGACGAGGCGATCCGCCTGGCCGCCCTCTGCCGGCAGGCTTTTAATCTCCTGAATGCCCATATGCCCGACTTCAACCACTCAAAAGCCTACACTGCTGATGAGATACTCGCGCTGCCCATAGACACTGTCCGCCTGGCCGATGAGTTGCACGGTCTCCCCCGCCGGAAATCTGGGCGATCCCATCTGGCCGGGGCCATTGCAACGCTGTTGTATCCCGCCACTTACGAGGATGCTGTGTCACCCGTCATACGGTACGACGCTGCGCGGGTGAGACTGCGTGCGTGGGTAGCCCTGCAGCGGAAATACGACATCTTTGCCGCTACCAAACGGAACGGCCACAGCTTCCGCGGCTTGACTGGCGGCGCTGCACCCGGTGTGCATGCGCCTGTCTGGGCATCCCGGATCCTTGCTCAGGGCCCGTGGGACCCGGCCAAGCTCCCCGTGGCCCTGGCTGGCACGAAAGCCATTCCAATGCCCGTCGCCGTCGCCGATGCCGCCGATCTGGCTCCGTTCTTCGGCCACCTCGAGCAGGGCGGCACCCATGAGCTCGATGAGAACTCCGCCGGTACTGACCTCGACGGCGGCAAGGGCGAGCCCATCTACGGTGTCAGAGGCGCCGAGTTCCGCAAAGGCGTCGTCTACGAGGACGGCCGCATGGATTTGTGCAAAATGGTTGTTGGCCCAGATCACATCGGCAACCTGATGGATAGCTTACGGCCGAACCCCTTCGTCCGACATTTCCTTTTAGGCAATAACATCATTGGCCCGGTTGGCGCTCAGGAGATCGCTGGGTTCATCCGGGAGTTCCCCGACCGTATGGACACTTGGTATCTGGCAGGCAACTGCATCGACGCCCCCAGCTTCAAGACACTTGTCGACGCCTTGATCAAGTCGGACGCAGTGACCAACGTTTGGCTTAAACGAAATCCACTAGGTCCCGCGGCTGCTGCAGATGTCTACCGCCTCATCACTGAGACAAAAAACCTTCGCACGTTGGACCTCGACCAGACCGAGCTCGGGGATGCCGGTGTCGCAGAGCTGTTCCGGCGTCTGACCATGTTCTCTCTTGCTGTTCCCGGCCGTACGCAACTACCCCTGCGCAATATTTACTTGAACGGCAACGGCATTTCGACCAAGGCTGCATTTGCGATCGCCGCCTTCTTGGGTTCGCCTGCCTGTGGCATCACCTCGCTCTACTTGTCATGCAACCCCTTGGGCGATAAAGGTGCACAAGTTCTTGCTTCTGGCATCTGCAAGGCCGACCAGCTCTCTCGGCTATCACTGCAGTCCACCGGTCTAACAGCTGCTGGGGCTGTTGACATCGTCCAGGCCATCACGTCGCATCCCCGTATGCGCTCCTTGGATGTTGGCCAGGCGTATGCGACCGTTGACCTTGGCCAGGCGTGGAACTACATCGATAACGATGCTGTTCCATCAATCTGCGAGCTCGTGTCAACCAACCAGACTCTCAAGTACCTGAACCTGGGCCACTGCCCCATCACACCGCCAGAGCTGCGCAAGATCGACGCCGCTGTCTTGAAAAGCTCTCTGCTGTACTACAATACGTACTCGATCCTTCCGGATCCGAATGCAAAGACTCCAACATTCAACCCATCAGCTGATCATACGATGCCAGACATGCACTCGTGGTCGGCACCGACCAAAGATGAAAAGGTCCTCGAGAAGGCCGTCGACAACCACCTGGAGGCGAATGTCAAAGCCACATATGGAAACCACATGACTTACGCAAAATTCCTTGATGGGGAGAAACGATGGATCGTCAACGACAAGACTGACGTGCGCAAAATCGATTCCGTGTACCGCAATCGCGACGCCGGTAATGCTCGACGCAGGCTGCAGGTCCTGGTCAAAGACTGGGATGAGAACGACGACACACTCGAGCGAGTCATGAGTGCCAAAGGTCCTTTCTGCACTATACGCAAACACTGAGCTGCTTTGCTTGTAGTGAAGTGATTCGCGAAAGAGGACGTCTAACTGGATGTGTCAGAGAACAGATACGGAGCGGGCGAGCCTCCTCGGGCATGGACAGTAGAGGGTGGCATAAGTGCAAAGACTCCACAAGCTGTCTGGGATTATGGATGTTGAAAATCCAGATTTTCCTAACAACAACAAATTGTCTCAGGTCTATTAGTCTAGTTGGTTAGGACGTCGGATTCTGATCATACTCAGTCTCTTCCGTAGGCCCAGGTTCGAATCCTGGATGGACCTTTCCTTTTGCCCTATACGAGGAGTAGGGACGACTGGTTGTTTGTCATCTCGCGGTTTTCATGCTGGAGGCTTTTTCTTAATTGTGATTTCAAGTATGCATGCATGTAGCGAGGGCTTTGGAAGGAGGACAATGGTTTACCGGGAGCTCAGACCTTGAGGGAACCTGTACTAACAAAGCGCTGCCTTATGTAAGCCTTAACGTCATTGCTAGCTAGGGACGCGAGTCCATCGATCAACAATCAACAGATCGTCAGTGGGACACACCAACTGCGCCCTGGACATTCCCATCGCAGCGCCGTGCGCTCGTGACTCGATCCGTTCGCATATCTCTGTGAGACAAGACCCTGCTTCCAGACTCAATATTCGAAGACTGTTCAGACCCATCCCTCGTGGAACCCTCCCGCGCCCACCTCCCGACCTATACTAGATCTCGACCTTCGTTTACCCCTGCAAGGTCGCCTCGAGCCCACGAGACCCCAAAGTTTAATTGATTCATCGCGCGCGCGCGCGCGCGCTGGGACTGTCCTATCGCATACCTACCTACCAAAGACCTCCGTTATTTCTTTTTTGTTTTCCCCAGCACACCACCACGCATGCCCCGAGCATGGCGCCGGTGAAGCGCAAGCGACCCCACGACGAGCCCGAACCACCTCCGCTCCCCACCGCTGCCGCCGCCGCAGTAGCACCCGCCGAGCCGACGACGCGTCGCGCAACGCGTCAAACTCCGATCTTGCCCCCTCCGATCCCGACCTCCGCCACCACCTCCCAACCGCAATCGCAGCCTTTGGCCCCCGCCGCCGTCGCCGAGGAGAAGCTTCCCGGCGGACGACGTCCTTCGACTTCGAGACCACACCCCCCAACCAAGATCTCCGAGACCCCAATACCCATACCGAAGCCCCCATCCTCCTCGACGCACCCTCCTCCACACCAACCACCACCTGTCCAACCGACAAATCAGCAGCCGTCAAGCTCGGCGCACCCAGAACCCCGCGTAACCCGTCAAAGACGTGAGAGCGCAGTCGACCCTCCCAAGATGGCGGCCAAAGAGGCCAAGGAGAACGTCAGGCCCGTGACGCTCGTCGCGCCCAAAATCACATACCAAGCACCACAGACCCAACTCCACCGGACGGGCAGCCTCGTTCGACCTAGCCCTCCCACGGGCCAGCCGCCCATCACACAGCACTTCCGACCCGTGTCGACCCGGCCGTACCACACCATCCCCACCACCGTCACCGCCGTGCCCGTCCCCGTGCCCCGACGTCGACATCAACACCGTCGAAACCCGCCCTGGTAGCGTCAGCCCCGAGAACGACGGACAAATCGGCCCCGCGGACCGACCGCAACATCGACAAGGTGATGCTCGGCAATATCTGCTTCCGCGCGTGGTACCCCTCGTACTACGGCAAGGAAGTCCTCGGCGACGCCGCGGGCGCGAAAGGCGGTGCTGGGAGCAAGAACCTGCACCACGACGTGGCCGGCGCGCACAACAGCAACAGCGGGGTCGGCGCCAAAAACACCCACCGAAAGGGCGCCGACGCGCCCATACTCGACAGGCTGTACGTGTG
Organism: Colletotrichum spaethianum; assembly: GCF_022836535.1. Taxonomy (NCBI): domain Eukaryota; kingdom Fungi; phylum Ascomycota; class Sordariomycetes; order Glomerellales; family Glomerellaceae; genus Colletotrichum; species Colletotrichum spaethianum. The sequence goes on along the minus strand of NW_026054777.1, from coordinate 479,549 downwards.
TCCCGTGTGCTTCAAGTACTCGAAAGAGCTGGTGGCGTGGTGGGGTCACGTCCGCGTGTGCGAGCGTGCGGGGACGGTGCCGGGGAGGAAGGTCTACATGCACCCGCGCGGGAGGAGGTTGGTGCGCAAAGAGATTGCGCGGACGACGGGCAAGAAGACCAACGTCGCGCCAAAGTATACGGAGGAGTACGTGACTGACGAGGGCGAGTGGAGCGTATGGGAGGTGGATGGGGAGCAGGACGTGGTAAGCTAAGGCTCCCCCTTTTCACCAACAACCTTTCACTAGTAAAAGAATGTCGTACTGACGCGGGACAACGACAGCTCTTTTGCCAAAACCTCTCCCTCTTCGCCAAGCTTTTCCTCGACAACAAATCCGTCTTCTTCGACGTCCGCGGCTTCAACTACTTCCTCCTCGTCTACACGCCGCCCCCGAAACCCAACAGCCCGGACCCCCCGCCGCGTCCGCACATCGTCGGCTTCTTCTCCAAGGAGAAGATGTCGTGGGACAACAACAACCTCGCCTGCATCCTCGTGTTCCCGCCCTGGCAGCGCAAGGGTCTCGGCGCGCTGCTGATGGGCGTGTCGTACGAGATCTCGCGGCGCGAGGGCGTGCTGGGCGGGCCTGAGAAGCCCATCTCCGAGCTGGGCCGCAAGGGCTACAAGCGGTTCTGGGGCGGCGAAGTGGCGCGGTGGTTGCTGAGTTGTCCGACGAACGGGAGGGGAGGGGCGGCGACGCCGACCCGGCGTTGTTGGTTGACCTCGAGGACTGCAGCCGGGCGACGTGGATAGCGTTGGAGGATTGCCTTGCTACCTTGAGAGAGATGGGGGTTGTCACGGAGGCTGGCAAGGGGCCTGGGAAGCCCCCCCCAAAGAAGAAGAGGAGGAGGAAGAGCGATGGTGCGGAAGCGGGGATGGGGAGGACGGAGACGAGGATGTAGAGATGGAGGAGGCGGAACCTGAGCCCGAGTCCAGGCCGGATGTGCCGCGGGTCAAGGTCGATAAGGCGGCTGTGTGGGCCTGGGTTGCCGCGAACGGGATTAGTCTGGAGAAGGTGTGTGATCCGGATGGGTTCGTGGAGGGTATGCCATCAAGAAGCCTGATGTGGAAGAAGAGAGCGAGTGAAAGATATCCAAGATTATTCATTCAATAATCAGCCATGTTCCCCCATCACGTTTGTGCTTGGGGAGGTTGGGGTCCCTGACTGGATGGTTGATGATGTAAACATGAAACGCTTGTGTAAAGAGCGCAGTACGTAGACAAACGCGGATGCTACATCTTCAGCAGTTGGATCATCAGCGAACGCTGATGTATCATCTTGTGTCAAAAAACCACACATCCGCGGCGGTTGTCCCAACCCGCCCCGTCATGGTAATCAATGCCAACCCCTGTGATGACCGACTTTTCGTCTTCATTCAAGCTGAGATACCACTGACTTGTATACTTTGGATCGTCCATCTTCTTCAGTCGCGGTCACGGGAGCACTTTGGAAGCCACACACCTCCCGTTGACGGGTTCCCGACTCACATGTCAGAAGGAAAGTGACAGTCATAAATGACCCCGTTGTCGATTTGCTCGCAGTACTTGGCGTATAGCTCCCAATCAGGCCACCACTGCGCGCCCAGACGAAGCATACGCGCCGCAATGTCGTCTTCGTCGTCATCGGGTGATGGTTTGGTATCGTGGGTGCGGGGCATTGCGAGGTATTGGAGGTCGACGGGCATCGGCACCGACTGAACGACGCCGCCGATTGAAGGGTATGCGACGAGGTGGCCGGACCCGACGTCGAAGATGTTCGACCTCATGGACTGGTCGGGCCGCGTGTAGACCACATCAGCTTAGTCGCTGCAGATTCCCGCATCGTCATAGTTGCCGCGTGTTTTCCAGTTCATCAGACATGGTTTACTACTTTAGGGTTCGAAGATTTGATGCTTGGGAGGTGGGCAGGGAGTTAGAGCAAGAGTGTGTGATGGCCGTTGGGAATCATAAAGGATGTATGCGTGATAAGGACTTGGGCGAAACTGTGGTTTTGTAGTTTTTGTTGGAGGGGGCTTGGGGCGGCGCAATCAATCACGCGGCATCTTTGATGGCTAGCCAGCCGACCACCGCTATTGCCTGTCGAATTCCGTGGTAGATTGTGACTTGCAAGAAAACAGTCGAAAGAAGTGAAGATGATATAGGATGCCGCACCTGATCCACCGCAAAAGCGTTTGAATCGCTTAGCCTAGTTCACTGTTGGAAGTTATCAATAGTAACGAACGATTGATACGGGGCCAACGGTCCCAAACGACACAAACACAGCTGATTTGGTGCCTAGGTTAGGGGATACACCACCGCCTTTGCCTGAATATGTTACGAATTCACCTTCACGGCCACCAACATAGACCAGTGCAAGGTGATATTCCCTAAGAGGAAATACCTTGTTATGCCATTCTACCCAATTCATAGACACTAGACAGGCCAGAATGTCGACGCTACGTGTAAAACAGCCCGCTTCTGGACCGAGCGGGAGAACGGTGCTGCAAGTTTGGCATCGAGGATGGCTGATATGAGTGGCCCCTTGGCATCGACTCGGACGATGAACCGGCATACACAAGAACGAAGCATTGCATCTGTGAGCTATGTGACAGATACAACGACACTGTACCTGGTCAGATAGGTAGCATAGTTCGTACAGATGTACCTCACCAATGTCTTGAATAGCGACACGGAAGGCACAGGAGCACCTTATTGTAGACAGTCGACTTCATCGAGGTAAGCCAGTCCGGGCTGGACTGGCTGACGACATCATCCACCAGAATTGATACTGCATAAGTTACGTTCAGTGACATGAAAACTTCTCACTACTATGATCCATCCTTCTTTCATCCCATAGCTTGAAGAGATGTGTGATCAACCCTTGCTGAACATGGTAACTGGATGGATACGGTGACGAAGATGATGGGCACGCGAAACAACCGAGTATCTAAATATCAAACGAACGCATGGTCAAATTGGATTTGGCTCACTTTCCTTGCATTCCAGCCCGGGGCGGCTTCTCGAGGTGTAACGGCGAGATCCCACTGCCCTGCGTGTCCCATCAAGTAAAAGCGGTGCCACCGCTTCATTGCGAGAGCAGGCCGAGATGAATGTGCAAAGCTCTGTGTTTACGCATGATTTTTCGAAGCTCACGCGGTATGTGAGAGGGTATAATGGGCTTGTAAGTAAGTTTGAATCTAGACTTTCTGTCTAAACCTGTGTGAGTTGACACGTCTCGGCAGCAAGATTGAATGGTTTCCCCTTCGTCCACATACACATCAATGAGCACATAAGATGGGTCCTTTGTTTGTATATAGACCTGGACATTATTGCATACCTACCTAATTGGATCAAATAATGTTTTAACGAAATCATTGTCAAAGTTTGCGTATGACGCGTAGCTTGTGTAAGTGCATGTAGCATGCTGTTGAACGATGGCAGAAGACCGAGTATTATCGACATCAAGATCTCGAGCTTGTCGCACGCGATTTTATTATTAGTAGTAATCTCTCAAGAACTATAGGGCTTGTCGGCTCAGGAAAAGATGCCATAACATGCAGGGCCATGTGCCCTCCTATATCCTTCGTTTGCAGGAGGGCTGATAGACAGGAACAGGCAGTAAGGCAGTAGTGAGTGGTCTGCTTGTAAGAGTGGTAGCCTATAAGGTTTGCCGAGGACTCAAGTATTCAGACATTCTGCCTCAAAGAGGAGGAATGAGATGTAGAAGTAGGAACACGCAGCATGTTAAGGTTTGGTTTGAGGTTGCAGAGCCGTATTTACTCACCATATGTTGCCCGTAGCCATCATCGACATCGGCTGGTTCCCAGTGAGCAACACGGAGAGGACAACGATGTGAAGACCAGTGAGGATCTGACACTGGTGCTTCAGTCATAAGAGTCTTTGAATAGTCACCAGGTAATCATCCTTTCCGACTCTTCACCGTTCAAAGGGCCTGCCGTGGGATAGGCAACCAGTTTTGTTGGTCTGGCGAGGCCTCTGGAATCCATCTAACATTGAAGGAGTTTGCAGTCCCTTCTTCAAGTCAAGCACAAGAACCAGACTACCTTGTAGACAGCAGGGCTTTAAGTTCGCACCAGCAGCATATTTTAGGCGTCGTGTATGGATACCTATCCGACGGTATCAGCTGAAAACCGGAGACTCGTCTACGGACACGACCGGAGGAGGCCGGAGGTTTGCTTCCGGAGCACAGCATCTTCCGCAACCACGCTACCCAAAGGCCCCGGGGAACCAAATCGCCCCAGCTCGAGTCATCCCATACATCGATAGCTCGCCCCCCCGCGACATGCCATCCCCAGTATGGCATCCACAACACTAGCTGGCGAACTTGCGGGACTGCTTCCCCATGGGGGGCGGGGGCCGATAACGAGTCTTCCGTTTTGTGTTTTGAGCCGGGTGTCGACACAAGACGTCCTCGCTGTCATCATCGAGTGGGCGAGCCTCAGTTGATGTCTTCTCCCTTCTCCCTTGGGGACCCATGCTTAACGAGGTGAGGCTACAAGCATCCGTGTGTCTAGACTTCCGCTGGCGCTATCGGCCCTACCGTTTTGGAGACTACGGCCATTGTAAACAAGAGAGAGCAGGTCTCAGGAGGTCGTGGGTTCTAGGCGGGCTGACTCGCGACAGAGCATGGCCGTTTCTCACCAGCAAACATCAAGCAAACAGTCCCACACAACCGTGCATCCATCTTCACAGTATCTGCCGTCCATCTCACAGGAAGCATTTCTCTGGCTTCTTCCCCATGGCTACACATTGGAAGTCCTAAGCATCCCAAGACCCGTCGTCAAAACAAACGAAAACGCACACATTCTAGAAGCCAAAGAACGCAACCCCCTCTCCCACGTCGTCCCAAACGGGCAAAAGGTGGGTCGGATTGTAGTCCTCGCTTCTGTTCCGTGCGTTGCGCGGTCGCCGTTGCACCCGCGCCTCGGGTTCACTCCCTTCTCCTCACCGAAAAGGTGCCTAGCCCTCCCAAGGAATTGGAGAAAAGACGAGCCCAGGTCTCGGAAAAAAATCGAACGAGACCTGCGTGAGGGGAAACGCTCGTTACCTTAGCTCTGGGCCGTCGTCATAATTAGGATTTCCTGGACTCGAGGGGTATGGGATTACTTAATCCTTTCAACGACATCCCATCCATCCAACAATCGTCAACAAACAACTGCTGCGGAAAAAGGCACGACCTGCGGGACGACTTCGCGCACCCACTCCCGCGGATTACGGTGGACACACGAGATACACACGGAAACGGTGATCAAAAGGGGCTTGGTACGTGAGAGAAAAAAAGAAAAAGGTCCATGATGCAATGGCCTGTGGAGCCTCGCAATACCCGCTCACCCGGCCATCGTTCGCTCGTCTCGTCTCGTCTCGTCGGAGGACCCGCATATCTGATCCCAAAGGGGGGCCATGAACGACCAGGGAGAAGAAAGGTTACCCGCGATAACGGGAGGTGAGTTGGTAGAGCTGTGTTTTTATTCACTCACGAAACGGTTCGCGCGTGTGTGCCTCCCAATGGGAAAGAGAACGGACACATGGGGGTCCTCGATTCCTGGCATGTATCGGAAAACCGAGGAGCGGGCCAGTCTCCCACCCTCCCTCCGAAAGTGTCAAGATCGAGATCCGTGCTAGACGATGAGTTGGCTTTGGCTGCGACGACGCCTCTAGTGGAGCTTATTGACGCACCGCGAACTCAAGGCAGGCCCAAGATCAAATTTCCCGCAAGACTCTGTTCATTTCGTCTCATGTTTTGGGTTTCTCCAAAGATTATCACGGTGAAAGTTTTTCTCCGTCGTTTGAGAGCGGGCACGCAAGCAGGCAAGGCAGGGCAGAGAGAGAAAGAAAGGTAGAGAAACAAAAGTAAACGGGGGTCGGTCGGTCGGTGGTGTCGGGACGCACGACTCGAAGCCAAGGCGTTCGATGATAAGGACGTGGGCGGAGCGGAGCACCCTCTCACACACACACACCTTTTCGGAGACCGAGCTTAAGTCGGCAAAGAGGATTGGACAATTGGGTCATCAGGCTCCGGCGGTGATACAGCCGTGGCCTTGCCTGGTTGACGGCCTTGGGCTCAAGTGAGAGGACAGATAATCCCAGGCTAGACAGGCTGTCGAGTTCGCCAGTGGTGTGCGTCCAGCAGGGCCTTGTGGGCTCCCTGCTGGCGTCAGTACGGGATATCCACTCAAAATCGCCATCACGAATCGAACCTAGCGGTGAAGAGACTATTCATTCAAGGGGGAGCGAGTGAGAGAGAGTGACGGAGGGCGGGATGAGATGAGATGGCGTGGTGCGAGTTCTGTCGTGAAGGGAACAAAACCCCATGGGGATGCTTCCCTGGGCCTTCCCGCGGTCCAGAGGACGGGAGGCACACCCGCAATAAGCTCGAGGGTTAGAGCTCGCCCAATTCTCACCTCACATTGGCCAATTCGCCTCGTTCGAGAGTTCGGAAGCTTCAAGCTCACAGTCCAAGAGTGGAGATGGAAAGCGTGGCGTGTCCGTTCATTGCCGGGGGCGTGAAGCTCTCGGCGGTGAGAATTTTTCTGTGATGATTCTGCCAGACCGAGCGGTTTCAGATGTTTCCCCAGATTTCACTTTGTTCAATCAATTTCACTCGCGGGGTCATCAAAGTTCGGTGATCATGAGTTTGAGGTTTGTAGTATTTTTACAGAAAAAAGTGTGTCAGGGCCAGGAGCCACGGGGGTGGGAAAAACTGGCCGAAGCAAGAAGGATCGGGGGAGTGTGCAAAACTTTTTCGCTCGTAAGAGTAGTGCGATGCCCGCGTCCGTCTGCCACGAGCCATTCTCCATCTATACAACACGACCCAGAAAGCCGTGCGGTCTATGACCTCTATACTTCTAAATGCCCACCATGCTGTCTATCCCGTCTATTAACTCTGGGTTGCTACGCAGTGTGGAGGGGTTTGCCGCTCCATTGCGTAACCATAGGCGAACCTGTCCCGAGGGGAATAGACGCGAAGAGACGTCCTCGTCCGAAAGTCGCCCAGCCTCGCGCCTCCCCAGCTCGCCAGTGCGAAATGAATCGCTTACGTCTGTAACGAGTGTTAGCTTCGATGAGTCTGGATGAGATATTGATAAGGGAGTGATGACGTACGAACTTGGCCATGAGGGCAACCATGAGGTCGAAAAGACCGATGGCCTCGACGAAAGCGAAACCAAGAATGGCGTAGGAGAAGAGCTGGCCACGGAGGGCGGGGTTGCGGGCGACACCGTTAAGGAGAGCGGCGAAGACCAGACCGATACCGATACCAGCACCGGTCAGACCGATGGCGGCGGAACCCATACCCAAGTTCTTGGAGACCTCGACCATGGCCTGGGCGATCTCAGAAGAGTAGGCGCGCTTGGCCTGGACCTGGGTGAAGACCTTGGAGGACTTGATGGTGGTGGCCTGCTGGCGCTTGACGGCCTGGAGGGGGCTGGAGAAGCCTGAAAATTTTCGATGTCAGAGCGGGTTCGATTTGTTTCATTGAGGTTTTTTTTTTCTCTTTCTCGACGATGGGGATGGGAAGGCGACGATATCGGAAAACATTTTCGTCGACATCGGGATCGGTGCCGCGAGAGGCCAATTGGGTTGGTTTGCTCAGTTGGCTCGTCGTCGGCGTCGGTCTTCTTGATGCCCCTTCCCGTTCCCTTCATTTCTATCATTCGTTCGTTCAAGACTTACCGGTGATGGTGCGCTTGGGCATGGCAGAGACGCGCACCGCAGGGCGGGCGGCCTTGGTGGCCATCTGGGTGGCGAGTCTGGAGGCGAGGACGCGAGTGGAGGCCATTGTGACTGATGGGAGGGAGATTGTGGGATAGACGGGTGATGGACTGGAAGGAAGAAGATAGGAAAAGAGGACAAATTGGGATGGAGGTAGGTAAAGTGGAAGGAGGAAGGAGAAGAGAGAAAAAGCTCAAAAGCAGGTTCGGAAGGGAAAAGCTCTCGCTCAGGTGACGGGCAAGCTCGGTAGAGAGAGGGAGGGCAGGGGCCCGGGCAACGGGACGGCGGAAGTTGATCCAGATGGCTCGGCCGCCAGACCACGGTGGAACCGTCTCGAGGAAGGCCTCAGGCTTTCAGTACCTTCTCACCCTCTTGAGAGATCGGATCAAACAGGAGAGACATTGGTGAATACCGTTTGTTCATTCACTGGGGCACGCCTGTCCCGTTTGTCTACACAGTACATACGGTCTGCTCGCTCGGTGGGCCCGGCGCCGGGGGATGCGATTCGCAATGAGCGAGGCGTCCCAATCAGGGCAAGACATGACTGGTCGTTGACATATCGTGGACCGTCCATCCACCAGTCACCAGAGGGACACGCCCTCGCACCGATCTCGGGCATTGTCGGGAGGCTGGGCGGCAAAGGGGATCCCTGAAATGGGAGTGGGAAGACGAAAAAAATGGTTGACATTGGACTCGGCCGTGCCTGAGGCCGGAGGTACGTCTGCGACCTGTCCTTGAGGGAAGTGCCCCTTGGGCTAGGAACACGAATCATGAGAAGTGGGCTGCTGTATCAAGGCTAAGGAGAATGCGCAAGGTTGAGTCCGTCACGGCCGGCTAATCGAGAGCCAGACGTGTTGAGCGGATTCAGCGTTTTGCCAGCTCGGTCTCCAATACGACCGGAGCACGCAATGCTTCCTCGCAACCACTGGGCCGCTGGAAACCCAGGGTTTACTGAAGCTCAAGATTGAGCATTGACAATGGCCTGGACTGCCAGAAACATGGGCTAGACGGGACTCCCCTGGGGAGAAAATTTTCTCAGAAAGATTTCCTCAGGCACATAGCGCACTGAAAGGAAAAAAAGACCGATGTCAGCTTTGATATCAAACCGGCCATGGCTTGCGGTGACCCCCACTCGATACCGTCAAAAGCCCCCACTATACGGCGCTCGGATCCAATGAGCCGCAGCGCAGCACTCACACGTGGGTGGACCCGACAAAATAGCTCAGAAAAAGTGAAAATACACCAAGAAGAAGTGGATCACGATGATCAAGTTGGCAGCTTGGAACGGTGTCTTCCCAGAGATAAAAAGGGACGCTGTGAGACCAATCGTCGTTTGAAGGGGTGATGGCGAAGTCGCTAGAGCTCCCTTTCTCTCTCCCCTCCGTTTTGTCGGTTGCCGTCGATTTGCATTTCATGTCGCGCTCCCTCCGTCCCCTTCCAACCCATTCTCCCTTCGTTTTTCACTTGGTTTTTTCCTTATCAAACTTTTCTGCCGAGTCGCCGCCGCCGACCATCAACGTAAATGGGATGAAGTCAATCGAAGCGCGCACGCATGCCTTGGCCGACCTAGTCCTGTCAGGGACGCTTGCCAGGTGACCGCACACACCCCTCCCCCTCACGCCCCTACTGCAGGTAGACGAGTGTTACGTGAGATCCCAGCAGCAACCCAGAAACCTGGCTGGTGTACACTGGCAGCGAGCAACCACTTGGCAAGATTGCCGCTGTCGGGAGTGTGTCAGAGAGAAGATAGTGACGGTAGTGAGCTGGCAAGCTGCCACTGCCGATGACCGACGGCCGCGGCGATCAAGCAGCCAGCGCAGTGTGCCCTCGCCAATGGGAAACGGCGTCTCTCCATTGAGCCGACGTCCGAGGTTCCAGCGTCTGAGATGGCCGAGAAGGGCTTGGTGCGACTGACGCCGTAACCGTAATGTTGGTATCCACAAAAGGAGTATCTGCGAGATTGAACCAGCGTCGAACGTAAATCTAGCGTTTGCCAATCCCAGCTCTCGGTACAGAGCATGCGCGATGTGCATCTCGAAATAAGGCATGGGTCCGCCACGTCTCGGAGCGCAAGTACCTTTTACGGTCGAGCTTTATCCGTGAGGTACCTGGCCTGTGGCATGAGGCCCGCCGGACGGACGAGAGAAAAATTTTTGCTTCCGGCCAAGCTGTTCCTAGCGTAAGCCTTAGGGGGAGAAGAAACGCCGAAACACACCGTTGGCGCTCACCATTTCTTCTGATTGCCGTTGTCTCTAGGTGCATGCCTCAGGCTGAAGAGCCTCAAAATGACGCATCATTGTTGTCTCTGTCTCTGTCTTTGTCTTTGCCAGGGGGGTGCACCGTCGTTGAGGGTCCCGAAGCCAGTGGTTGTGTCGGAGCTTCTTTTGCTTGTGAATCATTTGTTCGAGTCTGACATTCCGATCGTATCTCAATTTGGGAACTGGGTGTCACGAGAAAAAGCAATTGGCGGTTGGTTGCTTATACGATGCCAATTGATAAGATGCGAAAAAATAGTTGTTGAGCCACGGGGCCAGCTTGCGTCCATTGATTGACTGATGGCACGTTGACGGCAGAACTGGGATTGAGATTGGGACGGTGCATGATGGAAAGGAAGCTTCCATTTTCCTCCGACCTACCTACCCATTGCATTTCGTCCATCGGTGTCCCTTCCTCTTTGTTCCGGGCGCAAGCTCCCCTTCCTTCTTTCCATTTCTCCTACCTCCTTCCTCCTTCCGCCGGCGGGTTTTCCCATGGTTCCTTCCCTTCCATGTCTCTTGCCGTTCCAGGCGCACTCTGGCGGCATGTCGTCGCCTTAGGCTCATGCTTCTTCCGTGGTGGCTGCATCGTCAACCGAAACACCCGACGCCGCCCAGCACGCCCAGCCTCGATGGACGGGCAGGAACGGAATTGACTGAGACGCCACATGCCCAAAAGGGTGCAACCACAGCGCACCTGCCACACCCCAACTCCCGCCCGGGTTCCTTCCGGAATTGAGGCGTGAAGCAACCACGGAAATAACCACCGAGCGCGACAAGGAAGCTGCAGGCAACGCCAAAGAAGTTCGAGCAGTAAGAGGAAGCGAGTACTGAAATCTCGCCCGGGAATGGATTCCATTGGGAAGGCATTCAGCATTTTGCTACGACATTCCTCACAGAGCCCAGTCCTCCTCTCCCAGCCTTCCGGATCACTTCGAGTCACCGACACGACGCTATACGACACGGCACGACACGAAGCTCAACGCGCAGCGCATACTCGGCGATCCCTCATATTGCACCCTTCCAATTTACCCCCCAGGCACCACTGCATCGACCACGTTTGCGACTGTCGCCTCCGAAAGCAACAAACATCCGAGCGAGTCCCCTGAGGCGCATTCAGGAAGAAAAAGTTCTCACTCCATCATCTCGGTTGGCGTCCATTGCGACGGTCCAGAGCTCTGCGCCTGGCCCAAGCTCCTTTCCCGATTCGACCTATCATCGCGGCACCTCCTACTCCCTTTCGCGCTTTGGCGGCTTTTGACCTCCCGATAACTTCCGCCGGGCTACAGTGCCTTCGTTCCATCACAGATGAACACGACACCCTCTGTACCTCGATTCTGGGGCACCAAAAACCTCTGCCACATGGTTCAGGGACCAAGCTCCTCGGGCACATTCAGTCTCTCCCGGGCGGCCTGGCGCTGCGCAATTGCCTGTCACCGATGGTAATGCTAGCGGATGAACTCTGGATTGAGGGCCGGATACGGGGCCGTATCATCGGCAACCAAATCGATGTATTCAAAGTGACCAGACTTCCAAACCCCTTCGTGAGCGAGCCCATTCATGTGCAACAGCCCGTGTGCTCGAACATCGCCGTAGCCCAAGTCTTCGCCGCAGAGTGCGTATCTGTTGAACCGACCAATGGTTTTCCGCCCTTCACGATCACCATGAATCCACGTACATGAAATCGCGTCGACACAGACGGACACACTGCCCACTTGCTCAAAGGAGAAGCCTTTGTACTCGTCGGGCTCGGGCAAAAGGTATACCTCAAGCCGATGGTGCTCAGATTGGACGGGTGGATTGTTGAAGTGAAAGTCAATGAATTGTTGGCTGCACATCCTGATCCCATTAAACGTTTCAAGCGCCGTAAACGTCCATGGCTGGAAAGCATCTCGTGGGATACTGTTGCTTGCCCTTGCTTGACTGCCGTACTCGTAGATGACGTCGCCGAGCCTCCCCAACCGTAATATTGGAAATCTCAAGGAGTTGGCAGCCAAGTTGAAACTCACTGGCAGACCGGCAGGAGCCAATCCAACTCTGCACGCTTGATGAATCTTTGCAAGTTCTGGCCAAGACCATGGAGCCGGCGTCTCCGTCCAGTTCGGTGCCCAAGAGGGAATTGATTCGCTTGTGGCATGCCGTACCGCATTTTCTTCATTGAAGAATTGATCAAGGTGGAAAGCCCTCACAAGCATGGCGGGCAGCCCGAATCTTTGAGCGATCCATCCCGCCATTTGCATATATGCCTTCTTGGTTGACTTGGTATAGTCTGCTACAATGCCATCGCTGTCGCCGCAAGAAATGAGACCGAATACTGCAAAAAGCTTATCTCTTGGGTCCGTTGCATGACTGTGTCGTGCCAAGTCAAGAAGATGAAGCAGATCACTTGAGTCACGGTAAGCTGGCGCGCGGAACTGCAGAACTGACGGCAATTGAAGCATGCTTAGCAGCCTGGGTTCTTCTCCTACATTGATGAGCAAACCCAATGCTGCTAGCCGGGGAATTTGCACCATGGACCATGGCATGGAAAAGTTTCCGCATATCAACATGGCGTTTCTAGCCAACGCAACTTCTTGGAGGATCCAGGCCCGCGAGAAGTACCGCTTGTTGAGCAGCGTTTCCAATGATAGCTGCAATCGCTGCCGTGGCGTCCCGGGAATAGGGTCGTTTCGTAGGTATCGAATCAGTCTCTCTTCCTCTGGGGTAGGTTCTCCAACGTAGATGAGGACGTGCTGTGCCCGGGAGTAGATCTGCGGCATCAGCCGTACCTGGTGGCCCCTTTCTTCAACGTCCTTCTGATTCATGCAGATGGCATCGATCCAAATGACCTTCTCAGCCCCTCGGCTTCTGACACGCCTCAATGCCATCATGCAATTTGGCGTCACGAGAAACTCCCGTGAGTTGAGGGTAAGGCGCTCTGTCCACTCCATCTCGCCATCCTCGCTCGCCCACGTGTACGAGATGGCGTCGTAGTCGATCATGCTGGCCGTGCTGCTGAGGGATAGACGGCATTTGATCGGGTCGTTGAAGTCCCCAGGCTCCAGAGTGAGTAGTCGAATATCTGTTGTAGACTCCAGCGGCTGGTAGACGGTATCTTTGTCAGCATCTGCGTGCTCCGAGGGGAGTGCCTTGCTGTCTAGTTGCATGGAGCCACAGCTGAGGCAGCTGGTGATGCCGTCGCTGGTGAAGACGTCCAGACGCCGGCAGGATGAATCATGCCATTCGGCCATAGTGCTGGAGCGATGCTTTCGATGTTCTTAAGAGGATGTTTGGTAATCTCTGTTGCGTTATTGAATTGGTGAATTCAGGTCAGGCTGCGTGCAAGGTGAGGAGGTCAAGAATTCGCTAACGATGCAACAACATCCATAGCCTCACTCGCTGATTGGTGGCTGTTCTGCACAACTGACTGCAGTCTGACTACATTCGTCTGACGAAAACATTGAAGAAAGCAGCGAAACTTCAGTGCTTTTGACAGAAACGAAGTAACGAAATGTCTTGAAGGTTGGGGTTTTCAAACGCAAACCACATCCTTTACTGCAGAGATGGCGCGCTCGCATAGGGCTATGTGCGGGCCCAACGACAGCAGAGACGAAAGACGCAGTAGTTCTGCTACCGAAGTCGAGAGGCATCTTCCTCTTCTGTGTTTGAAAGCGTCGGATTTTACTGCATACACTTTCTATGTGTTACTTATTACTGCCGCCTCTGCGACGGTTGTTGTGTTCAGAATGCTCCTGGATTCCCGTTCATTTTCAACACCACGATACTTGTGTGCTTCAATCACATAGACACTGAACTTTGAACAACACGGGGACGTTCACAAAGCTCAGCTGGGCAGTATTTTGGTCTGGGTAGTGAATTCGACAATGGCGAAGGTTCACTCCTCACACTGGAGGAAGCGAGTGTTGCTCCTGTGGTAGGTAGCTTCAGTCTCCCAGTGTAGACTTTTTTGTAGCAGAACAGTTGTGGCGGTCGACATTTACATCGTCACGTCTCAGATCCCATGTTGGTCGGGGACTGGCTGATATCGGCCTATTGAGGATGAGAACTTGCCACTAGTCTGCCTGTTAGTATGACTGTCAGATTTCCTCTAGTCCTTGGTTCCGTACTATTCACACACCCTGTGGGTTTCAGTCGAAAGCCTAGCACGGCTTATTGAAATACGCATACAAACAGTTTCAATGCGGGAGTGGTTGGTATTGGGTGTACTCCAATCAAAGTCGAAGAGTCGTTATGCAGTCACCACTCGATACGATATGCTCTAGTCAGGCTCACTTGGAAGATTATCTTGGAGACGTTGCCGTTCGGATCCATCGAGCTGTATATTCAAACACAGTGGTATCTTCTGCGCCCTCGTTTTGGAATAAATGGCGGAAACATCCCCCTGGTTTATATTTAATTACAGTAGGCCATACGAGCACACGGACCCTGAGATCGAAGAGGTCTGTATGTGCTACAAAAATGATGGTAGCGAACCCAAGCTTTTCTCTATTAAGTCAATAATAAACAGGTTGGTGTCTACGTGATTCATATGGGTATTTCTTGCAGATTCTGACCGTACCAATCAACCAACTGTATCCTCTATGTACACCAAGGCGATGAAGATTACATGCACTAAACATAAATTTCTGGTCATTATCAACCCAGTTATAGTCTTAGAACTTATTGCTTTGTTGATTGCTGACCTGACACTGTTGTTTCGGATGCAGACTTCAACATCCTATCCTCTGAGCCTGGAATAATCGACCAATGTAGCCTAAATCGACTGGTCACAAGATGTAATGGACACAAACGCCAGGTTAATAGGGGAAGTCGTCAGTATCCTCGCACCCACGGCGCATGGTAACCTAAGAATCGTTGACGGCGCGGCAGGTTCCCGCAACGCAGTTGTCGGTCTCGATATCTCCCTTGCCATACCAGGAGCTGCCATTACTCAGTTTAAGCCTCCAGTCTTGGATATAGTGCTGTAAGTAGCGATTGGCGTAGTTTACTTACATTACACTAGGTCTTTACGTAATGTTCAGGCCACACGGGTGATTCTCGTCCTCCAAGACGGAAGACTCGTCGGGACCGCAAGGCTTTGGAGGCGTGGGGAGGGTAGCGTCAGTCCGTTTGCAATAGTAGGTGCCATCGTCACTGCCGTAGGTGAAGGTGATCCACGCGCCTGCCACGTCCCAGAAGTCGTAGATGTCAACGGGGGTTTCCAGGATCTGGCCGTGCGATTGAGCGAAGGCATTAGCGGCGAAAGAGGTGATGGTAGCAACGACGAGACGCATTTGAAGGTATGGGATGCTGAGTATGAAATGAACGACTCTAGGTGAACTACAGAACGGCTTGTCAAACGAGTGGAACCGAGGTGGTAAGGTTGATTGTCTAATGACAAAGATGCCAAAGACATGCGTTCAGCGTGAAGGGCTTTCCCAAGACTTAATATTGTTAAATGCCAAGGCTCCAAATGAATGAGATTCTATGATCACATGTGACTGGGTCGCACTTCTACGGGGGGAATAAAACTCTAGAAGCGAAACAGAAATCAACTTGTTGTAAAACGATCAAACCTCCTCATAGTGGAAACGCATTGGCTTGGTAAAGGAGGCTGTAGAGCAACGCTATGGGTACTGTAGCCGCGAGTTCCCACACGATATCATGCACACAGTTGTATTCAAAGGGGGCAGTTTACATAGCCGCACTCCGCGAGGTATAGTACTTTGGCGTATACATTGCTACTATATCTGGTGGTCACAGCCATTTAAAAGTAGCTACTGGCAGTTGTAGGCGTTCGTGGAAATAGTATTGTACCCCGTTTTGGCCGCTGTCTCTCAGATGCCAACGGTTGATGATGGAAAAGGTGGGACTTGCGGAGCATGAAGCATGGACCAATAATTTTCTAGGTTAGAGGCTTTTGGTTTGAGCTTCGAGGTTGTCTCTGCTGTCTAGTTTTCTTGGTGGCTTGAAACAATGCCTTATTTTGGTACTTATCAAACTCATCGTGTTAGCAAACTAGTGGGTTGCTAATGGTCGGTGTGATCGTTACTGGGGATGCCACTGAATATACTACTTGGAGCGTATGCTGAGCAAGCCATTCAGACGGTCAGCCTAGGATCTAGAAGTTCTCACTGCCGTTCTCAATGTGGTCTACTGTCAGTGATGCTTCGCTTTTGAGAAAAGCGAACGGCAGGGAAGGTTCACGGTTTCAAGCTCCATTGTCTTCTGACCCACGAAGGTTTGCCTTGCCTTACACGCCAAGTAAACCGCAGGAGTCTCTTGTGTCATTTGTACAGTACTTCTGTCACATATATACATAGAAATGCACATGCCGTGCTGAAAGGGGGCGGTCGACGCTCCTACCATGTACCTTGTGAATGAATCATGCCCTTCCTCCAACCACTACAGAGAATCCTTATTTGCAGCTGTCACTGCCGGGAATGAAAGTGCCGTCAGAGTTCTCGCAGCCACACTCGCCCGTCTTAGGGTCCTTGATGCAACCGGTGCCGACACCGCTCTCCTCGCCGGTGCCGCTGGTACCACGACCTTCGTTAGCTTTCCGAATTATCAACACCGGCGTCTGCAACTGGCTGTTGACTCACCTCCAGAAGAACGTCCAGCAGTCCTCGTCAGCAATCATCTCGGTCGGCGCGTCACAGATGTACGCGGAGCAGTTGCCGTAGGGGTAGCCGTTGTTGCCGTCGTACTTGTGGTCCGTTTCGAAGACGGCGAAGGTCTGAGTCTTGCTGGTGCGCGTGTTGTGCGAGCACTCGGCGGCCTGGATGGCCTTGGAGACCTTGGTGGCGCTGCAGGCGTATGTCGAGGGACATTTGCCCTTGGTGTTGGAAGTGGCCGGGTCGAGGGTCGCGGCCACGAGGGCGGGTGCGAGGAGGAGGAGAGTGAAGAACTGCATCTTTAGGATATTTATTCGAGGAGGCAGTTGGCGTTGGATTTGGAGAAACGAGTGATGATGGGTGAGTCGTGAAAGAGTGTCCGAGTCCAGCCCAAGAAGTTGCAGAAGTAAATGTGGTGTTATAGATAGGAGACGAGAGACGGAAAAAGGGAGTCTAGTTCTTATATACAATGAGCTTGTTGCATCCCTGAATTTGTTTTGTTTCTCCATATTGTTTGCGTGGATACAAACGGCTGTCCAGCGTAAATTGCATCTGGGGCCCGCGTTTCGAACAGAGAGCGATGACGAGCGTCCAGACTCCTCCATCGCCTCTCAGCGGCACGCATGTCCCGGCCAGGCATGAACACTCCGATCTCCCGTATGTTCTAGACCATTAGAAAACCGAGTCTCCGTGGAAGTCTTTATTACCTACCTCTGCGGTTCTGAACCAGGACCAGGAGTTTTTACAGTTACAAACAAAGGCTTGTTCTCTGACTCTTGCACCCCTAACCCAACAAACATCATATCGGGAACCCCACAACGCGCATTTCCCGTGGTGGGTCCCGCGGCACTGCCTTGGCCGCTGCGCAAACTGACCTCCACTCACATCTCGCCTGGCGCGTGTCTGGACAACACAACGGAGACATTAGACGAACGATCACGCCAAATAAGGCGGAAGAAGCAACAACCGCTTTCAGCTTTTGCTCCTGCCAAGCTCCCCCGAGTCCAGCGTTGCAGCCCCAACACATCCCGGAAGACGCGGATGTTCCATCCGTCCCCATACGGGAACGGCACAGCGCAGAGCAGAGCCAGGGGTCCAGGAGATTAAAGGCGATCAGTGGGGCTTCCCGCGTCCTGCATCGTCCATTGCACGCAGGCGAGACTTTCTGATTATTTGGCGATGGAGTCGACGTCACCTAACATGTACTCTGTACACAGAGACTAAAGGTGTATTAGAGTCATGTCCAGTGATTTGATGACGTCGTACTGGGAGATTGGTTGTGGGCGTGAACATGTTCGCGGAAGAAGGTTTTTGAGGTAGAGAGTCAGATAACGAAGAAGGAACTTGCTGGTCTGTGCCACCTTGGATTCGTGAATGCGAGAGAGGCGGGTTGTTTCAAGCATAACGACAATCGAATGACTCTCGGAGGATTAGTAGGATTGGTTGTTGTTCCTGGGCACTGTACCTGCAACACCCACCGAAGCTTGGTGTGCGACGAAGTGAAGCTGACACAGGGGTTTTGGGGACATGACCATAATCGAACCCGGCATCC
Organism: Colletotrichum spaethianum; assembly: GCF_022836535.1. NCBI lineage: Eukaryota > Fungi > Ascomycota > Sordariomycetes > Glomerellales > Glomerellaceae > Colletotrichum > Colletotrichum spaethianum. The sequence goes on along the minus strand of NW_026054777.1, from coordinate 461,400 downwards.
CTCGTTTCCAACCGGGCGTCGACAATCGAGCATCTTTTGCAATGATCATGTCAAGGTAAGAGCTACGTCGAGCGATGCATCTCGGCAGCACCTATACAAGACCGAAACCAGTCCCAACGGAAACCTCATCATTGTAGCTTTCGTACATTTTCATGTCGCAAAGTGTGGGGTGTTGCAGTGATCTCGCACGTCAATCGGGGTTTCTGGTGAAAGAGCCGCATCCGATCATGATGCCCATGTATTCGATCTTCTTGGTAGCATGGTCTGCGTGCAGGCCCCGTCTACATCTCACCTGCAACAACCCTAGGTCCTGCTAATCACCTCTCATCTAGGCCACCACCTCTGCCACACCCCTTCTCTCTACACCCATCTCTCACCTCATATCAAGCACAATATTGCCCCCCTTCTCTCCCCTCACAAACCAACTCACATTCTCCCCCACGACCCTCCGAATGTTCACCTTTGTCTGATCAGCACACCACGCAAGGTGCGGCGTCAGCGTCAAATTCACGCCCCGCGCCTCCTCGCCCAATAGCACGCTATCCTTGCCGCTCCCCGCCGGCTCGACCTCAAACACGTCCGTCGCCGCGCCGGCAATCTTCCCCGCCTTCAACGCCGAAAGCAGCGCCGCCTCGTCGACGGTCCCGCCGCGTCCGACGTTGATGATCACCACGTCGGGCCGCATGAGCGCGAGCTCCCGCTCCGAGATGAGGTTCTTCGTCTCCGGGGTCAGGGGCACGATGAGGAAGAGGGTCGTGGCGCGGCGGAGGACCTCGGTGAAGGGGGTGCGACGTACGGTGCCGTTGGATTGTGTCCCGGAGGCGGGCGTGGCGCCCCCGGAGACGTCGCCAGAGCTAGGTCCCGATGACTCGGCGTCCTTGCGGGCGGCAACGAGGACCTCCATCCCCAGCGCGCGGCACATCTTGGCGACCCGCTGCCCGATGGGCCCGTAGCCGATCATGCCCGCGACCTCGTTGCCGCAGGTGTGCGGCGGGCGGCCCTCGGCGTCGAGGAGGAGCGAGGACATGCTCCCCTTTGCGCGCCAGGGGTTTGTGTGCGCGTCGTCGTGGTCCATCATTGTGTTGTGCAGCGTGACGAGGCGTCTGCGGGAGGAGAAATACTAACACGCTGCCTGTCAGATTGGGCCCATTCTAAGATTGGCTGGTGGTCGAAAAGGAGGAACGCAGTGCAAGTGTCCTTGACGACAGCGAGAGAGCGGAACTCACCAGGCCGAGGGCGTGCTCGGATACGGCTTCGACGGTCGCGTTCGGGGAATACATGACGGTGACCCCGCGCCGTCTACACTCCTCCATGTCAATGTGATCCGTCCCTGTCGTCTCTGTGATGATGCATTTCCTACACCAACCCCCAAAATCAGCTCTCATTCGCTTTGTCACAGTTCTCATCTCACGCCCATCTAGTTCGACCCCACAGGATGGCTCACCATACCAACTGAAATGTAAGAAAACCACAAGACTCACAGATGCGGCGCCTCACCGAGCGTCTCCTTATTAATCGGCACCGTCGTAGTGATGAGCACACTCGCGGGCCACACCCTAGCCGCAGCGACCCCAACCTCCGAGGGCCGCGTATACTCGTATCCAATGACCTCGTGCGTCATGGAGCCGGTGTCGATATCGGGGAGGGGAACATGGATCGTCTCGAGCTTGACGACGACGTGGTGCGTCGTCGAGGGGAGCCGGGCCGGCTTCTTCACTTCTGTTGCGGGGTTGGCCATTGTAAGATGATGGCTGGGCTTGACGACTCCTGGTGTGTCTCGACTAGGTTTCCTTTGATTAGCCTTCGATCAGATCCGAAGAAGTTGTGAGCAGCTGAGGTTCACATGGGACGGGAATGTTGGGGCGCATTCGCCTACTTATCAATGAAAGTTACTATCTGATGAACCCCGAATGAGGGGCAGCGACTTCGGCTCGATGTGAGCTAAACCCACTCACTCTCCTGCAGAACAATCAAGGCCCAGGCGTCCCGGGCACCGATAACACGCTTCAACACAATCCAAACCTCAGTCACGCGTCACCCAGACACGACGTTGCCGGGTCTTAGTAACCGCCCCATCCCGACGAAAAAGAGCCTCAGGGGCGCCAACATGTCACATCGCTCCCTTTTGCCCGCAACGGTGTTAGCGCCATGCAGCTCCGCAACATCATTACATAGATCGGCAGAGCCAACGGCAAACGGCGGCGCTATGCTCCACGTTGTCGCCGCAGGGCGCGGTGTGGGGCCCGGGTTTTTGACATCGTCCCCCCCTCCCCCTTATCCAGGCCTTCTGCAGCTTGACAATCGGCGTGAGGGGACCTAGAGGGAGGGTATCCCGCCTTCAGTACCTGGAGTACCGGGAAGGAATTCCGCATTCTCTCCCGCAGTCCATACACGAGACCCCTGCGAAGGGCGTCGAGCTTCGACATGTAGAACAAGCACTCAACTGCCGGACGTGCGGGGATTCGTCACTCTTTCAATCACTTCACAACAAGACATGCATACAGTGTTGGCATCAGTTCTCTGTTTTAGCAACAAACCCGGTCCTGTAACCTATCTACAGACGGACCATCGTCAGAAAGGCGTCATCGTCTCGTTTCGACGGCAATGCTAACTATCCACCCACAGCCAATGCTTCTCATTAACCCAGTACCCCCACACACAAGATGTCCCGCAGAATTGATCCTTGACGTCTTATTTCTTGAACGTGGCACTCCTCTCGCCTCTCGGGGGCACAGCCTTTCTCGCTCCCTTGGGCGCGTCATCTCCTGTCTTCGCGTACGGGTCGAACGTCGGTTTAACGTGCGCCTTGCCGCGGTTACCCGTCCGGTTCGCGTGGAGCACCGATGTGGCCTTGCTATAGTCAAACGTCTCTTCCTCGTCGCTGTCACTCGAGTCCGCGGCGGCAGCCTCCTCCTCAGCCTTCTTCGCATCCTTCTTCGCCTTCTTTGCAGCACGCTTTGCCTCTTTTTTGGCTTCCTTCTCCGCCCTTTCTGTTTCCTTCTTGGCCTTCTCGGCCTTCTTGGCCGCCTTGCGCTCGGCCCTTGTCTTGCGGTTGTTGAGCGCCGATACATATCTCTCCAACTTTTCTTGCTTCTCCGCGGCAATGCCCTTCGCCTCCTCCAATTGCGTAGTTTCGGCGCGGTCGTGGGCGAGCTCTTCGGCCAGGCGCTCGACTTCAGCCTTGGCCTTCTCGTATTCCTCCGTGTAGCGCGCAACCTTGTCGGCCCTCTTTGAGGCTACCTTTGCCTTGCGTTCGTTGGAGTCGCGCTTGCCTTTCCTGCCGGATTTCTCCGAGTCTGGCTTCTCCAAGACAATGTCAATTGAGCTCTCGTCTGAGTCCGACTCGTCACTAACATCGGATGCGTCTTCTGTCGGAGCCTTGCGCTTAGTGCCAGCCTTCAGAGTGAACTCTTCCTCCACTTCAGGCTCCTCAGGTTGAGCAGCAGCGGCCGCCTTGGCCTCGGCCTCGACGCCTCCCTCCATAGCCACGTCCTCCTGAGCAGATGCCTCAACGGTCTTTGCATTCTGCACGAACTTCTGCCACGGGAGCATGACGTACTCGCCTAGGCCATTGGCCGCGGCCGACGCTCTTTCCCAGGCAGAACTAAGGGGCATGCCGCCGAACAGCTGAGACTGGGCCAACTGGGTAGGCTCCAGGGCAGCGTCAACCGCATCTTCGCTTGCAACTTCTGCCAAAGGCTTGGCCGCAACCTTGGGAAGCTCTGACTTGAAGAAGTCGAGCAACCGCGGCTCGTTGATACCCCTTTCTCTCGCCTCCTGGTAGCGTTTCCATATTTCGGTGACGTTTCGTCTTGCGAGAAAGGCATGGTTCGGGATGAGGGCGTGGAGAGCCTTGGCGTCAGGAGGCATGTGCTTTGCGATGTCGCCAATGATGGCATTGGGCATCACGAACGGAGTGCTCTCGTCTTCTCTCCGTGCCACCTCATCTCTCCAGGCCCAGATGGCTCTGTAAACAGCAAATTGCTGGCCCGAAAAGGGCATGGGGTGCCTAAGGAGAGTGTTGTACCAGCCCTTGCTTCCCTTGCCAGTCTTTGGGTCGAAGGTCTCACCTCCGTATCGGCTTAGGGAAAGGGTCTTGGACTTCTGGAGGGTCGCCTCAATGTAGTCGGTGCCGGGGTTGCCACGGTCTGATTTCATGACAAGCTCGTTTCGCATCTTGTCGTAAATGTAAAGGAGGTAATGCGTGTCGGAACGGGCGTAGTAGAGCATTTCCTCAGACAGGGGACTGCTCATCATTAGTTCCAAACCTTATCATAACAGATATTTACTTACCGCACTCTCCAATCGGCTAACTGGTACTTCTTGTCGGCGTCAAAGTTGACAAACTTCTTTAGCAAGAAAGCCAAGCTCTTTTGCGGGTAGTGCAGCACTTCGCATGCCATGCCGGTGTCGAAGAGACCGTTCACGTACAGGCCGAGATCGCGCTGCAGCCAAACCATGTCCATGAATGCACCATGGAAGACCTAGGTTCCTGTTAGATATGTCAGGAAAAGAATAAATGGGCGTGCAAACCTTGATGATGCTAGGATCGGCGAAGACTTCGTTAAGGACCTGAAGTTGCTCTCTCCAGGGTTTCAGGGTATCAACGATCCAGTCCTTTTCCCGTGTGCTGATCTGCATGAGCGACGTGAGTCCAACGTATGTTCTAAAGTCGTGATGTTCCAAGTCGACGGCGATTTCTTTCGCCTTCTTCAGATCTTCCAACATCTCCAATACACCTTCGTAGGTATCGACGTAAATGGCCTCGGTGGTTTCGACAGGCTGCCAGGGGATCGGCTCGGCTTGTTCGTAGACACGGTTCGGGTATTTCGCCTCGAGGATTTCGGTTTCGTAAGGATGCTTGTATCTAAACTTTCCGTCAGCATGACTGATCAAAGACAACGCTTTCAGCCTTCGGCGTGACTTGTTTACAGCTCGTTTGAGGTCGCGGGATCGGGGTAACATGAACGGCAAGAAAATGGGGTAGTCGTACTGAACGAAGCCTTCGTCCGTCTCGCTTGTTACCAGACTCTGGTCGAGCGGGACCTTGGCGTGGGGCTTCTTGGTAATGATGGGCTTCCACGGGGTATTATTGTCGACCGATTGGGTAAAATGAAGCTGGGGTTTCGTGATATTCGCACTGCGGAGAACATTTCCGGTCGTCTTGGGCTTTTTAGCCTGGGGAGCCTAGAGAAAGTCAGTACTCGGGACCTTTGGTGCAGAATCCTAGTCCACTCACGGCATCAGCAGCAGGCGCATCCTTCCTCTTCAGAGCTCCGGTGTACTCGTCGATGGACGTGTCGGCCTTCTCGAGGACCGAATCGACTATGTCCACAATACTCCGCCAGCGCATGTCAATGTCATCGGCATCTTCGAGCTCGGGCGCAGTGAGACCGCAAACATCGGCAGCGGACTTAAGGAGAGTTGTCGACAGTTCGAGGATGCGCGTGGTTTTGGCGTCGAGGTCTTCGCCGACGTTGGGGTTAACAGCGCGCTGGAAGGGCAGGTCTTCGGCTGAAATACGATTGACCGACTTGACGGTGGAGACGAGCGCAGCCTGGACTTTGTCCTGGAGGGATTTGAAGTCCTGGGGGGACGTCATTGTGTCGGCGCAGCGGTTTGGGGGTTTCGCGGAGGCTGTCGCGGGTTCGCTGCGAAGTTTGACGGTCGAACAAAAATTATGCCCGCCTGCGAGAGGTCCCCAACCGATAAGATAGCGGGTGGTATCTTATCGATAAGAATACGTGTGGATAAGAGACCCTGACGCTGCTGGTTATTCGGGCTGGATGAACTGAGGTAGTTTGAGGCTGGAATAAGCTTGAATATGAATGACTTTATAGATGTTTTGAATCTACGGCCATCGACTGTTGACTCGAAGTTCGATTGACTGTTTTGTGACAGCGGAAAGGTAAGGGTGTGAAGTTTGTTGAAAAGGGCGGGATATTTGGGCGAGACGTCGTCCACTTACAGCGGATGAAGCCGCGGATCTTAGGCACATAGGCCCCCCTGTGACGATTTTGCCCCCATTTCTGGTCGCAACTTGCAACTTCACCTCACAGCTTTCCGCAACTTCCGTCAGCAACAGAGCCCATCACCATGTCTGCCTCTTTAGCGCCCGAATGCAATGAAGTCAAAGAGTGAGTGAAGGCGATGTTGGGTATTGGTGGGACTATTCTGACCGTAAAAACCAGACGCTACGATACATGCTTCTTGAAATGGTACAGCGAAAGTAAGTGGTCCACGTTTCCTTTGCCTCCCATCATGACATCAAGGTTGGAGGAGGCGTCTAACATGCACAAGAGTACCTTCGAGGGACTGGCACGGATAACAACGAGTGCGCCGATCTCTTCAAAAACTACCAAAAGTGTTTGACGGTGAGTGTGAAGGGCGTCAAGAGGCTGCGTGCAGTGGCTGGGAGGCGACTCCTGGAACCGACTGACATCTATCTACTAGGTCGCACTCAAGGAACGCGGCATAGACAAGCTGCTGGACGAGGCGCGAGAAGACCAAAAGGACAACGATGCGACGTACATGGGACGCAAATGTGAGTGCTCACCTTGAGTTGCGCTTGTGCAACGTGTGGACAGGATAGAGTCTGACCATGCTTGCAGGAAGTATTTGAATTACAGTAGCACTATCACATCTCGCGGCTAGTCGGCGTTGATTTCCAGGGTTGCATTTGTTGGGCGTAATGTGGCAGTGTAGAGACCGCAATCTCAGAATATGACCCCATTATCAGCTCTGATCCATGACGCGTGCACAAGCGGATAGAAGTCAGCCAGACTCAAGGGGACCACAAAGGCATGTGCAGCTGCCAACCTTGAATTCCTCCGAGAAGAAACTCAGGGATACGACGTTTTTGAGAGAGGAGAGAAGGGGAAGAAGTAGAAACGCAGTCTTTTGTGATGGAGATGCAGTTGGTTGCAAGATGCAACATAAGGAGTAGGGAGAAAACATTGAGATCACCATTTGGTCTCCATCGGCTTGACGCGCCGCACCGTGCTGTAAAGGAGAGAAGCCCGTTCATCCACAAGCTGTTCATGTATCAGCCGTTCATGCATAATACTAAGGTGCAAAGTATCCAGACCACGTGATTATATAGTTTACATACGTGGGTTTTTCATCCATCTCTCGTCTCCGCCTTCTGTCATCTCTCATCCAGAAGGAAGCGCACCCTGACCTGAAATGGAAAGCCCCATCCCATCCCAAATGGCGTCAAAAGCAAAAAGCAAAAGCATGGGCCGCAGTTGGGCCAATCCAGTCCCGAGAAGCCAAGCTCACTGTTGAACTTATTCCAGGTTCCAGACCACCCACATCCCCGTCAGAGAAATCGTTCTGTCCACATACCGTGTCCAGTTGCAAGTGGAGTGGGCCTCCGGCACCGCGCGCCCCCATCACCCAATACCGGCCACGAGCCTTGAACCGCCCCCCCTTCAGTGGATGCGACCCGCTAGCGAGAGATTTCGCTGGCTTGGTGGCTTGGCTTAGCGTAGCGGCACAAGTCAATCGCACTGGCGCCGTGCAGTGCTGCAGCAAACACACTGATGCGCAGAAACAGGGGACCTGCGCCCTCCTCCCCGATCATGACCCGGCCTCCAATCATTGATTACATTGCCAATTCCCAGATTTGCTGCGTCGCCTCCACGCACGAAGCTTGTCCCTTGCCGTGTCTTTGCTCTTCCTCCCCCCTCCAGCGACCGCACGCCCACCTCTGTCTACGTTCCTTCTCCTCCCCCAGACAACCGCGTGAGCGCAAAAGCAATACCACTGCACTGCCTCGACTCGACTCGACTCACTCGCACCAAGTGAGTCTTCGTCGTCCTCTTCCAGAACTCCGAAAGACACGTCAACTCAACCCTACGACCCCACGATCCTCCCAAGCTTCGACCCCCCTACTCTCCCCGCGCCTGTCCCGCAATCCCAACCGAGTCCGCAGTCAGCAACCGCAGTCCGACATCGATCCCCTCCTCCCGTCCCTTGAACGCACCACCAATCTTGGCGACAAGCCTCGGCATGCACCGTCCAAGGGAATAGCGATTCTATGCACCCCCTCTCTGTTCTCAGCCTTGGGATCTTCGTCGCCGGTTACATCACCGCCCGATGGGACCTGGTTACGCGCCTCTATGAGCTTGCCATATTCGCTTGGGACTACGGAGTTGTTGTACGTTTCTCCTTGACTCCGGCTGTCCTTGCTCGGCCCCTTTGCGCCAGCTGTCTCTAACCTCCGTTCCTCTCAGACACGCGCCGCCAAGGGCTTTGCGCTCCTGACCTTCGTCTACCTCCTCATCTTTATTCCCGTGGAACGTTTGGCCACGAAGGAGGCGAACCTGGTACGACGAAAACTCTCGATACCCCCGCTGAGACATGTCTTTTTCTTTCTTCCTTGCGCAGCTACTGGGATGAGCTTCTGGCTAATGACGGTATCCGCCATAGCACCCCCGACCCCCGGAGCTGGCGTCTCGGCCAGAGAACAGTTGCGACGGAGAGGGTCCTTCTAAGCGCCGCCTCCTACGCAGCGCTTGGCTGACATGCCAGAAAATGACGGTTTAATGAGGATATTCTGGCCGACGGACATCCAGCGCTCCGACCTGCCTGGCGTCGTTGTGGGATGGAGGAACTCGAGCCTGGATGTCTTCGTCGTGGCCATACTCGACGACGTTGATGTCAGCATACCCTCTACAGCGGCAACCCTCGCAGCAATTGACGAGTTCACAGGCCGGTCATGTTGAATTCGCCCTCAAAATCGGCACCCTCTTTCGAAACTCCCCTCACCCTGTAAACAGCATTTACGAACGATGTGGCCACGGAGCGATGCATGTTTTGGGCCTCACAAACCCTAGCGACGCCGTGGTGCTCGATCCCTCCTTGTTCGTCGCGACGACCCCGACCGGCATAAAAGCTCCTCGAATCACCTGCGCCAAAGCCCTGAGCATACAAATCATCCTCTACGACCGACCTCGCCCTGGCAGAATGCAGTACATCTCGCTGAACCCCATCTCGCTTGCCCTCGGAAACAAGGAGGCTCCGGGCTTGCCGCCGACGGAACACATGGCCGAGGAGGAGAAGCAGGAGTTGAAGCTAAAGGAGCAGAAGAGGAAGTTGGTGGAAAAGCTGAAGCTGCACACCATAATCAAGCGGAACCCGTCGCCGAAGGAGAAGGCCTTGCCGAAAATTGTGAACCAAATCAACTGGTCTTGGGAGCTTGAACAGCTTCTGCAAAAGAACATTTCGCGGATCGGAACCAGGCCCAAGCGAACACTGAGCGTTTCGGAGCGGGTAGTGGAGAACGTGACGACAGTGCGGAATTTCGTATGGGACCTCCTGATCCTCTACGTGCTCCCGCTGATTCAGTGGGGGTTCGTGTATATGCTCATGGGCCACAGAGCGGTAGCCGAATTTCTCCTTCAGATTCTGGAGTTCCGACTGAAGGATAACTACCTAGCCTTGAAGGACATTTCGGCGACGGCGCAGCAGGTGGAAATTCGGCTTCAGCAATTTTGCTACTGGCCCATGCAGTACACAACCTTGCGACAGCGTAAGAACGACTGGGAGAGTGTCACAACCAGCCACCCTGACTATATCCGTTTCTATAACAGCTTGTGGCTCGTCGCCAACGATGTTATCATCGGCATCGCGCTAGGCTCCTACATTATTGACAATGCGGAATGGGCCGCCACTGCAATCAGTGAGCTGTTGAAGGTGTACACGGTCGAGGCGCTGCAACGAAGCATTTCCTGGTTGATGGGCTGGCCGGCGGGCTTGAAATTGAACGAAGAGTTGGCCTTGTTTCTTGGAGACCTTTTCCTATGGGTCATCGATTATTGGTCAAGTGAGTTACCAAGGTCCAAACCGAGTGAAACCATCGCTGACACCAGCAGACTGCATCACAGCTCTTCAGCCAGTGTTACCCCATATCATCTGGTTCATCGGGTTCTCCAGCTTCGCCGGCGCGAGCATGCCCATCGCTATGTTCTCCGACCTGTTGTCCGGCCTGACCGTTCACATCTACTCTTTTTACCTCGCGTCTGCTCGAATCTATCACTGGCAACTGACCATCCTCATCTCGCTCTTCCATCTCTTCCGCGGAAAGAAGCACAATGTTCTCCGCAACCGTATCGATTCGTGCGACTACGACCTGGACCAGCTTCTTGTTGGCACCATCCTCTTCACCCTGCTCTTCTTTCTTCTCCCGACGGTGGTTGTGTTCTATCTCAATTTTGCTGTTGCGCGGATGGTCATCATCTCGCTCAAGGCTGTTTTCGATACGCTTCTCTCTTGTCTAAACCACTTTCCCCTTTTTGCGCTGATGTTACGGGTCAAGGACCCGAGACGACTTCCTGGTGAGATAAAAGTCTATTTCCTCTCAGAGTGTCTTGTGACTAACTTATAACAGGCGGCATTCGTTTTGAGCTTCGAGATACCCATGATTGTAGACTTAGTAATACTTCCAACGAACCACCCACCTCTGTCATCTACCTCAAAGTAAGCCCCCCCAGCCCCGTGAAGTCACACAGGTCCCAATGCTAACGACCGCAGTCCATACCTCTTACCTTCCGCGCCATGTTCCACCAGTATTTCCAGATGGGGAACCGCATTCGCAAGCACTATCTCTCACCCCGGGTGCTCCTTTGCCTGCTGACGGGCCAGTTCGTCCCACCCCTCAACCGCAAGAATCTGTACAGCCTGCAGTACGGCATGCTGCCCGCGCGTCGCGCGAGCTTCCGCCAGATGTGGGACGCCATAACGACGACGCAGCCCTTAAGCAAGCCTGTGCCGTTTGTGGTGAACGGGAGGAGGTATCCCTCTGGGCTAGGTGGTGGTGGGAGAACGAGATATCATCATTAGATAATGAATTCAACGTGTTTCTTTCGTATGCTGCGCTTTCTTTTCCTCGTGACGTGAGGTTCCTTTTTGACGGACCATTACACGCTGACCCTACTGATATGTAATTTTCTCAGTACAGGAGACAGCCAGTCCTCGCTCAGCCTGGACTCGGTCGATACTTGAATAGTTCCCGAACCCAACATGAAACTCAGTCGCTCATGGTCATCCAACGCTTCGTCGGCGTGGCCGAGGTTCTCGGTCCCCTCGTCTCTGAGATTTTTCGACACTAACCCCTTCTGTCGTCCGGGCTTCTCGGTAACATCGTGGGTGGGTGTGGTCGTTCCAGAGGACCGAAGAGGAGACAGCTGCAGGTCGTGACGTGGGCTTATTTCAGCCCGAGGGTGAGGAAGGCGGCGCCGTAGAGGTTGGTGAAGTCGCAGTGGATTAAGAGGAGGGAAGTATCTGACGTGCAGTACACGATGGGGATGGGGTTGGGAAGGATAGGGGTGGAGGGGTTAGAAGGGGTGCGAGGATGGAGTGGTTTCTAGGGACCAAGGGTTGAATTCAGAGGAGTGAGTGGACAAGGAGACAACATTCTGAGAGTGGTGGGCGTCCTGGGTCCAGAATGTTCACTGCTAAGGATTGCATGGTTATCAAGGCGTTGGAATCGATCTGGACAAACGCCAGAGGTTGCTGACAGAGAGGTGTAAGTGAATACATGTTAAGTTGAAGATGTTCCTCACCCTATACCTCGAGAGACAGAATCAGCTGCGGAGTCAATGGTTTTGATGAGATCTGTTTCAGGAGTAAGAGGCTACCAGGAGAGAGATGATGGGAAACAGGAGGAGAAGAAAGCCGGGGAATACGAACTAGTGTGATAGTCCCTACGAGTAGATACTTTGACCATAGCAAGGGTTGTCCATTGCTGCATGTGCCTGACATCATGCTTAAAGACCAACAGGATATAATGAAAGCAACAAACATTAATATGTTACCCCCAATTGGCAATTAGGGCAGTCAAGACATGAGCACCTTTCCAAATGATTGCTCCCTAGTAAGGAGTCACGCCTAAAGCAAACGGCCAATTCATGTCGAAAGGACCAAAAGACTTACTGAGAAGCAAGAGGGACTTGGGCACCAAGACATGAGTATGCCCATGGAAAGACTTCGCAGAACTAGCCTAATGCCCTGGTCCAAGAAGTGATTGCACTCCGAGGTGCCTCTTACATCGAAAGCTCGCATTGAAGAGCTTGGAGCACCCTGTGATATGCTGGCCTGACCAGAAGTAGCAAATGGGCCAGGCAGGGCCAAGCTGGCTATTTACAGGCTGAACACATCACTTTGTTCTAAAAGGAAGTGTTGAGAGGCCCAAGAAGACTCGTATCGTAGCAGTGCAAGCTTACACGTCCCGTACCACGCCGGGCAAATCCGCCGCTCGGCTGACGGGAAGACGAGAGAGGGCCCAATCTACCGCGGATTCATTGCAAGAGGATACAACAAACTTCTTGCAACGGGAAAAAGGAGATCACTCGGTTCCCACCAATTTTTATTGTAGGCGATCGACGCCGCACAAAACAGCAAAATCGGGCGTCGTAGAGGGTTCTAAAAGGGCCATTGGATCGTCCTGGAGACCACGAAACGGGGAAGACGAGGTATTGCAGAAGCTAGCACCAGGCGTGGAGGAAGACGGGGGATGGTGTATCATAGCAGCAAGCCAAGGCGTTACAAATAGAAAGGTGAGATTTTGTCGACTACGGTGTTCGCCAAGCTCGTCCCGTCAACCAATCTTAGCACCTAGGCTGTCGGTGTATCGAGGCTGAAAGTCTATTTATTTCTCCCTGCGTGCTGATCGACTTGCATCACTCCCGTTTCTGTCGTTAACACGCATATGGCAATGGCTGAGATACTCAGCACGGCTTTAGTCTAACGGCCTCCCTTAATAAAAGAAAGATAAATTGCTAGAATGTAAATACTACGTGGTTTCAAGCTATTCATTTAAAGGATCGAGATTTTAAAGGATTACTGTAGCCTGCGAACTACGACAAGGTTGGATAACCTGCAAGTTATGTTACTGCGATACACAGCAGCAGTAGCAGAATCTTGAGATGCATGATATGCAGGATAGGAGAGACAAGAATCAAAACGTATTATCGTGACTAAATACATGATCAAGAGCTCTACTTTCGAAGTAGCCCTCATTGAAGACCCTCGCCGGACGGCTACAACAGTAGCATGACACTAGCTTCAAGAGGCTTGTATCTCCATCAGAAATACACTATAAGGCTTATGTGTCTTCATCTTATGTCCAGGACTTCTCTACTTCCAACCTCATCTTCAAAACTTGTTGGATCTCATCCTACAAGTTTCGCTTCAGCATCCAAACTCATTACACCATCACCTTCTGACGACCTCTAATTCCATCATTCCTCCCTAAGCTATACCAAAATGCTCTTTACCAACGTTGCCTCCACCGCTGTCGCCGCTTGCGCGCTCCTCGTCCCCTCCGTCCTGGTGGAGGTTAAGCTGCAATGGCACCCTACTGGAGACTGCAGTACCAACGGAGGGCCGCAGGGAACCTATGGCCCTGGCACATGCATCAGCCTCAGGTCGACCAGCAAGACGGTTAAAATTCTTTCTCACAAGGGTTTCTGTAACCGTAAGTGTTCGTCCATCTCCCCAATGACTGATGCGTTCCTGACTTGCCTTCTTTGAAGATTCTGCTGACGTGACCCGTGCGCGTAAAAGTGGTTACTTACACTGCCAATGGCTGCTGGACCTCGAGCGGCAGGAACTCTGCGAAAGTTGAGTGTTGAGGAAGAGGCCACTTGGAAACGTTCAGTTCTGGCCGATGAGATGTTAAACATCTTGCGAAGCAATGACGAAAGGCTATTGGCTTTTGCCTCTTCAAAGTTCATACATTCATTGAAGTTATTCATAATTACTTGAAATCAGCAACTCAAGCTGAAAAATGGCATACAATACTCTCGTTTCACACTTTCGTGAATCTATCGTGATAAGTCATACTTCTGATTAACGCAAGGAAACCAATGAAATCCTAATTTCACTCTTTCTTGCCAGTGTAAAGTCTTCAAGCATATATTCAAAGGCCGGCAAGTTACTGTATATCAGTGTCAAGTTACGTACGCGTTCCCACGCTATGTGTTTTGTGGAGCAGTTTAGATCCAGACCTACTTGTATATGGAATAACATAGTTTTCTATCCCCAGTCTAATCCGACTTAGTGGTAATCTAAATTGCTACTCATAGGCTGCAGTAGGACAAACAAACAGAAAGAATTGACAATATTAAGAACCTTATCGGACGCACAAATCTTCTTTCCCCTGTATAATTAGACGATTTCCCCCGGAATAGATATAAACCAAGGCCCTTTGTGACAAAATCTATTGGTTGAAGCCAACGTGCACAGAGAGTAACAAAAATGTTATTCAGGACTTTCCCCGATTCTTAGGCTGATTTTATCTTACATAAAGGTTACCACGTGTCGAGCGACAGAAAATCAAATGACTGAATAAAGGGACTATAGTATAACTCTGCATCGGATTGACAACTTGTACTGTTGATACTCCTTGGATGACTCTCGATCCCAGAGTTTTACCAGCTTCCAAGTCGGATTACGTGCAGATTTTCAAACTGAGGTTCAAGAATAACCTCCAAAAGTCTTCTAGGTGAGTGATTAGAACCGTCTGTTTTTCGGCATGTCAGCAGCCTGCCTGCTGCACACTGCTTATGACCCCAACTTTTGGCTAGTACTCATGGGCGCCTCCCTGTATCACGGCAAAATAGCTACAGGTCCTTGTGTCCAATTCACCTAAAGCTCACATACCAGAACATTAAGTTTAGTCTTGAGTCTCGCTGGTACTGGGGAGCTGAAAAACAAAATTTGATGATCGAGTGTCGCCTTTTGCAAAAATGGGTATCAAACTCCTACTGAGTGGTAATTCAGTTGCCTAAAATCGTGTTACTCTCGCGACTTATCAGCTTGTTTGAGGCCTGTTACCGTACCTTTTCGATTGCCGCAGAAACAAGACCGCGCTGTCGCATATCCATTGCAAGCTGCACGGCCATTGACCCTGTCACGGGATTGTTCAATGTCTTAGAAGCTAGACTGATAATACGAAGAATGAAGTCGAGATTGTCTTGCCGCAGGTAATCTTCCTCTGTGGAGTCCAAGTCGTTAAGAAACACCATGGATGTCGTATAGACGGCGAAGGTCAGGATTGGATTCTTGAGTTTCTCGCTGATATCAGACATCATTCGGAAAATCGTAAGTATCTCCTCCGCCGCGCAGGCCAATCGATCTTTGCTATGGCGCATCATGTGTTCTGATAGGCCAAGCGAGATTATCCTGGAGAGTGCCGCCCGGTGTAGACAGATGACTGATATATGAATAATGATATTGACGAGTATCGCGTTTCCGCATTGTATTTTCCTAGGTAGTTTCAGCTCGTCGGGCAGGCCTTGGAGTAGGAGAACTAGGTTGCTATCGATTTCTCGGTGTCGTCTCCAGTGTATACTAGCCCGGGGGTCTGTCGGGTCGCCCTGCGGTGGTGACTGTGTTGAGTGCTGGTACGCTCGCTGAAATAAGGATGCTGCCAGCACGCGGCCAGCCAACGAGGAGAAGTGTTGGCCATCTTGATGGAACGTACTTCCCAATGGGCTAGTAACCTCCTCGACGCCAGTATCAAAAGCTGCTTCTGAAGCAGGAAGGTGAGTCGAAATCTGCAAATAGACAAGTCAGTTACTTTGAGAGCCACTGACTGGTTTCGCGACTTATCTTACATCTTGTTCGTTGATAATAACTGGCCAGCCCGTAGCGCCGCTGACCAATCTATCAGAACAATAAATCACCCACCAAGTTCTGCGACGCTCTTCTGCTTCGGTCCAGTCTCTGGGCGGCGGCAGCAGGGGCATTGTATTGAAACTGCCTCCATCGACTTGATGAATACCTAGCATCTGGGCAACCCGTATAGCCCGGCAAAGACTCATGGATGACTGCGCGAAGAACAAGTACTGGGACTCGAAGTAGGCCATCAAGCACCAGCTCTGTGCATGCGCTAGCGTGGCAAAAGAATTCCCGGCTTCCTGCCAACCGTTAGAATTGACTTGTTGTGGAAAGAATAGAGCCAAGACTGCAGCGTACCCTCATCTCGTCGGCTTCCGCGTACGCTCTGGCACGCTGGTAAAACGGAATAGCGAGTTGGCGGTAAGAGTTGATGATCTCGGCACCCATAGCAATCACAATGTACCGAAGGCACATCGGAGGGCGCATGTGCGGTGGTAAACTCAACGACATCATGTACGTAGTGCGCTGAAGCATAGGCGCAGTATGGTGCCATTTATCAAAATACGAGTTTGTTCTAACCTTGTATGAGCGAACAAGGCTGAAAGAGCTGGAAAAAAAGACCACTTACAGGAACTGCATCAACTCTGGGGATGGCTGCTGCTCGAACATCCCCATTGGTATTAGTTCTGCAAAGGACGCATCGACACCCAGCGGATCAGGATCCGGAGCAGGCCCAGTCGATGCTGGAGCGAATGAGAAATTGCCAGACATTGTCTCATTATTTTGTCTGGTAGTTTGCGCATCCTGGGTCTCGTCATTTTTGGGAGATTTGTTTGCAGGTCTTGCCAAGCGTTCGAGTTCCTCTGGAGCACATTAGCAACTGTGTCACACAGTCCGCCAATGTTAGAAGATCCAAGGCAATAACCGAAGCCCATTGTCTCATCCTCGTAATTCCAGATTTGCTGGTCATGACGTACCCAATTTGGCCTCTAGCTCAAGAACTCGTTTCCTCCTGCCAACGTTCGCTCTTCTCGACTGTGGATAGTCGCAGTCGCCGCCGAGTCTGGCACAGCGGCCGCATTGCGGCCTAACGCGGTCGCATCTCAACTTCTTCACACGGCATTGACTGCACGAGAATTGAGTGGCGGAAGTGATATCTTCTTTTTGCGCGTGCATTCTCGATGAACGGATATCATTTTGGCTGTCCTAATAGTAAATGTGGTCATCATCAATTCGGATTTGCAGAGCCGAGAGCTCGTCGTTAACTACGCTTACATAATGAATGTGGCGCGAGTGATCTAGCGTATAATGGTGAACGCATAAAGTACGCAAAGGGTCTGCCTATTTGAGTGGGCTAGAATGTGAGTGGACAATCAGGTATGGCCGGCCTCCGATGAAGTGCGAGCCGGTCTTTTCCCAATGCAGACTCGTGCATCCCGGATCTTGGACCAATTGAACAGGGATGCGAGACCGAAATACCTCTCTGCCGAAATCTTGGTCTAAGCCGGAACCATAGCCCGGTGTCGTTCGCGTCAGTGGAGAAGTTGTAGAAATCCTCAGTACCGTCGAGTCCGTAACCTTAGTTTGCTACGCGTGTAAAACAGGGATATCCCAAAGCGTATACATATACATCGTACCTCTACTATCTTCTATGTTGTCCTTTTTACTCTTGTCTCCTGGCCCTACTGGTGCTGTTAATTCTCTGAATTCTGTCCCAATCTTCGAATGCTAAGCTGTTGGACGCACCAAGTGATGAGACAATAAGTCTTATAAGTTGTCTTAAAGGGTCGTAATGTACGGGATATGAAGCACGTCAAATTGTACCCCAATGTGTATGTGCTGACGCTAGATGAGGACGTGCGCAAACAAGCAAAGACTGCCTGTCTATATGTCATCTCCCAGTATAGTCTTATCCCACGTTTGAAGTCTCTAACAGTAGGGTCGGCAAGACGGAAAACAGATATGGAATTGCCCAGAGAACCCCCAAAAGCAAGGAAAATCTAGTTCTATTGATATCTTCAACACAATTATTCGCCTGTAGATAAAGGGTTCCGAGCTTCTTAAGTAACGTTACCAATGAGGGATGGGAAGTTGTATTCGTATACGGGTGTTCTGTCCCTTTCTAGCACGCATTTGGATTTTGATGCGAAATGGCACGCACCTCATCGCGATGAGGGATAGGGACAGTAGCGAAAACATCATGAAGAAAGGAAAATTACAATCACGGACACAGTACCGATGGCTTGGAACACGGGGTTTGCAGCGCGTATCGTTTCTGGTAAACGATCGGAAAATTTTGTTTCTGGTTTCGTTTGAGTACCTTGTCATTCGTTGCGGAACTCCAGCCCCTTGGAACCAGAATCGGGTGACGCGCTCCAGAGTGTTCGTAAAGGAATCTGAATCAGTGAAAGGGGGAGGAAATGCGCCTTGCCAATTAGGCTGCGAAAATACTGTTTTGCACATCAGAACCTCTCGTCAATGTTGACACTATATCGGGATATCGGAGCCTGTTCCGCGGTATTGGGCCTCCAAAATCAAGAGTCCCACTTGGCGTTCAACAACAATGGTTCTCCCGCAAGAGCTCTGTTTCAAGCCACTGCCAAAATGTCACAAGTGACAGACACGAAACCTCTATCTAAATAAAAAGGCGGGGTAGATATCATGGCAAAAGATGCATCGAGAAAACGACTAGGGCTTACACAATCGATACTGTTTCGCTCAAGGTTTCATTTTTTTTGGTTGGCAGTCCCCGCGCGCGACGCACTCAAGCAGCAATCGCAAATCAATAATAGCCCTCTATGCGGCTCTCAGCAACGGCGGCTCTGCACGCTTGCCATCATCATACAGCTCGCCTTGACCACCGACTTGCAATGACTCCGGAAAGACAATACGCAATTCCGAAAGGATCTACTATTCTTGTGACGGGTGCGAATGGCTTCATTGGCTCCCATGTTTGCAATGAGCTGCTTCAGCTAGGGTTCAACGTCCGCGGAACCGTCCGTGATGTGGATTCGTGCGCGTGGTTGCCAAAAGCCTTGATGAATCAGAAACCAAATGGAGAGTTCTTTTTGGCTTCGTTGCCTAACATGGAGAAAGAAGGGGCTTTCGACTCTATCGTTGAAGGTTGGTTATCAGACACGGACTACTGGTAAAGTCATCAAGTATCTCGGTTAGAGACTAACAAACATCAGGCGTGTCTGCAGTGGTTCATGTTGCCTCTCCAGTCTCTTTCAACCCAAACCCTGAATGCGTCATTCCTAGCAGTGTTGCTGTGGCTGTGAATGCGCTCAAAGCTGCCAACAAGTCACCGAGTGTGAAGCGTTTTGTCTTCACAAGCTCGTCTGTTGCAGCCGCCCTTCCCAAGCCGAACCAGAGTGGGATCGAGGTGACCGCTGACAGTTGGAATACTTATTCGGTTGAGATAGCTTGGAGGGAGGCGCCGTACCACCCTCAACGGGCATGGCATGTGTATGCAGCTAGCAAAGTTGCAGCAGAAACGGCTGTGTGGAAGTTTAACTATGAGAATATACGTCGCCGTTACGACTTGGTCGTCAACACAGGTCAGCTACTTCGATCGTAATATCTTATGATCAGGCTGGTAGCTAATTAAATTGGCAGTACTTCCGGGTACAAACTTTGGAAAGACACTCGATGCGATCAATCAAGGCCACCCTTCGACCTCATCGTTCATCGAGAGCTTATGGAATGGAACTCATCTAGATCGGCTTGCATCCATCCCGCCGCGTATGCTGCCTAATTCTTCTAGAGTCCCATCTAGGTTCCGCTGACATGAAGCTTAGAATACTTTGTGGATGTCCAAGACACTGCCAGACTCCACGTGGCTGGGGCCATACTCCCCAACGTCAAGAACGAACGGATCTTTGCGTGGGCCGAGCCCTTCAACTTCGATGCAGTCCTCGACATCTTGCGCAACCAGTTTCTTGAAAAGGATTTTGCGGATAATTTCCACCATTACCAGGAGCTTTCCACTGCACCTGAGCTTCGATCGCGGGCGGCAGAGCTGCTGAGGCAGCTGGGGAGAGATGGCTTTGTTTCTTTGAAGCAGAGCGTTCTTCTCAACGTTGAAGACCAGAAGATCACTCAGTCTTGAATTGCTTTCAGGCGATCAACAGTTATCGCTGACGACCGTCCAAAGTTAGATTGGAGTACAGCCTTCTTACACCTTTTCATCAAATCAATGAGCTGGCCACACAGCCTGCTCATATTTCTTTACATATATATATTTGATCTACACCTTTCATTGTCCTTGTCCAGCTTCAACACAAGGGCGGGTCATAGTGCCATTCCTTAAGTAGATCTTTTCAGGGGTGTCGACCTGGAACATGGATCCAGGAAAGAGGAACCAGAGCGAGCACCAGCCTTGTGTTTGACACGCTCAGACTACAAATATCACAAGCACAGAGCACAACGCGTGCAATCCAATCTCACTTGATCGACCAGCAAAATGCTAGACTCCTTGAGTGCTTCTGTATACCACATGAATGGATGTTGCTATTGACGCACCACCCACATGTGAACATTGAGATGAACTGTTGACCCACTTTGGCTATCACTGGCACCGCGCGCTGTTGCAGGTGCTACAAGTTGGCTGACTGGATGCAGTTGGCGGTCCCACCGGTACTTCTGTTCACCCCCAAAATGTTGATAACTGAGGCGCACCAGAACTATTCCGATTTTCTTGTTAGTGACAGATGCTACAAGAGATGGGCATTCAACCGGTATATTGTACGTCTAATGAGAGTATATTTCCACGCCGTAGACAGAGGAGTCTGCGGGCTCACGGGCCGATGTGCAGTTGCCTCCAGCCTCAATAGGGAAGCATGCGTCACCGTAGATGCACATCAACAGCCACTCATTCACGGTGTTCTTGACAGTGATGGTACAATCGTCCAGGATAATGGAACCGTAATATGAAGAGGCGGCGATGTAAGTGCTGCCGTCCTGGGTGAAGTATGTGGTGTCGACTCGTGACAGCCGGCGCAGGCATTATTGCGAGTGCACTCACCAGCTAGAGCAGCGGGAATTAGGGAGAGAAAGAAAAACAGCGAACTTCATTTTAGCAGCGATTGACGTTCTCGATAGAGAGAGAATAACAGTGTGTGTAAAGAGTGTATGAGAATGAAAGTGGCAATGCTGCTCTTGTGGAGGTGGAATAGGATGAACTGTGGGATGAACGGCTCATGTAACAGCAGAAGTCAGCGTCTTATACCATCATCTTAGAATGACATCAAACTCAAAAGTTGGCACTGCCTGGCGTAACCTTCCCATTTTTCGATGCCCTATATTATCTTCTCAATACAGCTTACTCTCATTTGCCATAACTGTGGACCAAGCGCATTGGGAACTCGATAAAGTGTAGACGAAGAGTCAAACAAGAGAATGGGCATACAGACCAGGGTTTCTGAGATAATTTTGCTGTAGAGTAGTAAAAGTGTGAGGATATTTGGAGGGCAAGATTTTGCTTCTCAAGGTAAGATTGATTAACTCAATTTAGCAGCATTGCCTTCAATTAGTAAGGCGTCCTGAGATATATCCAAGGGCGACAGAGCTGCTGGTAGACCAATGACTAGTCGTGCAAGAGAGCTTCGCTGCGCAGTGAGGAACGATAGATACTGAACCAGCACGAAAGCATTTATAGACTCATCACTCCGGGGAAATTGACGTCGAAAGCAATGACTCAATCCCACCATGGGGTCCTCTTTATACGGGAACACCGAGAATAACTCCGAGTTCTAAGCTTTTAAGGTAAATCATGAGCAATGTCTATGCTGACTATATTGAGCACTATTGTACAAAAAGTAGGAGACGACCTGCTTTTCGATGATTTTCTCGCGAATTCAATCTGCTTCAACCATTCCTCCATAGTCGTTACATCAGGATGAACTCTCTCAACTTCCACAGTATTGGTCTTGCATTCATATTACTTGAACCAATTTACCATGACACTGATCTCGGCAACCCCGGCCTCTGGAGCTTTGCCAAACAGCCCAAATCTTGTCGCAGCATGTGAATGACCGGTTTCTTGGTAAAATGACTCATTTGAGAGAATGTGACTTTGTCACCTGCCAAATCCAACTGTCTTTTTGCTCCGGATTTGTTACTTGCGGAACGCTTCAACGGCGAAGAGGCCAATGGCCCTGGTCGCAATCCATTGCAGAGGCTTCTCCTTCACAGCTACGAATCGTCGTGAAGAATATTTTACTGAGAAAGCCTGCTGCGAGATTGTCTATGAAGATGACCGGTCACATGGTTGTCCAGTCCATGGAACTCTTATTGTTCGCGGTGGAATTGCGAAGGTGATGCTCGATCTGATATTTGGCAATAAAATGCGGTACGTGGGTGGGATTGCTCTACGATCACTCGTCGCGGCCGCGCTCCACGCTGATTTAAACGAAATGATGAACCCCAAGTTTGATAGACTCACTAACAAGCGCCTTTCCTTGCCTAGTCTTGCTGTCTCTCACAGCTTGGACGGAGAACACGCCTCAGAGTGGGACGGTGCCAGCGGTAGTCTTAGCTGAAGCAAAAAACGCCGGGCCCGCGTTAAGGTCGCCTTCGACAATTTTGATGGACAGAGACTTGGCCGCTAAATGCTTTGCGGAGACTGATTCGATATTTCTAATAAATGCAAGCAGAAGAAAATCTGACGGTTCTAAGATAGAAGAGCTATCATGCCGGCGCTGTCTTGCTTTCCGGTTGTACTAGTGATGAGACGTGCCTGGGACAGGTTTACTGAGTCGTGGGAAAAAAAGATGAGTGTTTTTGTGATAATTCTTGGTTCGTGACAACGTGGAAAATGAGAACAGTTAGGGCTGACAGTACTGGTAAAAATAGACAAATGGTCAACTTTGGAAAGAAAAAGTTTCCTACTAATAGACAACCCTCCTTGTTGATCTCAGGCTGTCTACCATAGAATCCCCTATAGAAGAGTAAACTGAATTGACGAGGGATTTCTAGACCGATTGATGATATTGCCAGTTAGATTGTATGATTGCTCAGAACTCGTAAAACGATGGGTTGAGCTCCAGGTAGCTGCTCGGATATGTTTAAGGGCTGGCACTGATGTTCGGCAACGCCCTCGACGCCATTCTTGGCCTGTATTTGGCCAGTTTAGTCACCATACGGGCCCTTGGCTCGCCCTTCATTCCCGCTCGGGTCCATCTTTTGCTCAAGACACCAGGTTCATGCACAATAAATGAACCATCTTTTTTGTAATCTTTATTTAACCAATTCTAAGCCTTAGTCTTCTCTTCACTTTGGTCTTTGCAGCTGAGTAGGCCTGCTTCGGATTGCCGGAAATCCAAGAAGTTGACTGTCAAAACTAAGAACAAGGCCAATGTTGCAGACCTGTCGGAGAAGAAACTGCCACTCGGTAAAGAGAAGTGAGATAAGTAGACAACGATAACATATCGATTTTAAAGGGGAAGGTTAAATAGACATCTTCACGAGGCGATGTCGACTATCTCACCGACAGTCTTGGCTTGTCGCTTTGCTCTCTGCCCTACTGCCTATGGCAACATTCTGCAGAGCTCGCAATATTTATATCTCTCATAAGTTACATGATGCGTCCCAAATCTCATGCCCATCCTGCTTGAAGTGGCAAGATACATGGTCTCGATCCTGTGTTCAGACGTCCAAGAAAGGAGCCAGCCCGTCCACAGACTCAAAAGCCTGGGACCAACAGCTTCGGATTAGATCTGCAAGAGGTTTGCTAGTCAAGTCGGGGAACTCTTGGTTACTGTATATTTTCTGAACGTCTTCACGTTGAAATTCGTCAAATAGAGCTTTGCCCATCATAACATAGTATATCGTTGAACCTAAACTCAAGAGGTCGGTCTTGACTATTGGGGACCACTGCAAAGAGCGGCCCAGTGTGGGGGCTGCGTATCGAGTGCCAGGGCTGATCTCAGTGTAAGAACCGTCAACGGAGGATCCATAAAAGTCGATGATTTTGAGACGAAGACAATTATCCACGAGGAAATCGTACGGCCTAATATCGCAATGTGTAATAACCGAATTGTACAGAAATTGGATGCACTCAACAGCTTCAGTTGCCCATCTTTTTCTCTGTCCCAGAGGTTCGTCCGCGTGGGACTGGAGATAGTCTTTGAGCGTACCGTTGGGCATATCTTTCAAGGCCATGGTGTATTCGCCCGGATCCCAGGCCTTCTCTTTCACTAAAAAAAAATATAACTAAGACGATCGTCTATTTCGAATTCTGTAGCAATTTCGTGGCCTCGCTGGTGGACGTGATCACCGCCGGGCCAGGCTGTCTTAATGGTGGTACCATTGAGTAAGTGCTCAACATAGGATGTTGAGCCGATCGCAATAAACTCACCCCCTTGGTTCAAAGATGGAATTTCATCTTCGTGACCCTGTTGCGTACGGAAAGCCGAATTCGGTCTTGGGGGGTTATCGAACATTGCAGGACGTAGACTTTAGAGGTGATGGTTGAGCGTATACAGTAGCTCAGGTGGAGTAAGGGGATTAAAGTGATTAGACCGGTGTGATGTTGGTAGGATCACGTTTCAGTTGGAGGCGGTGAAGCAACATTACCCTGCAGAAGAAGGCGTTTACGGGGGGGGATTTGGTACGGTAACGGTAGGTGCCAGTGTCAGTCTGCCCTTCTCAGTCAACACGATACTTGCATGTGTTGTACCAACAGCTTGTTCAGATAAGAGTGGAGTGTCTATAAGGAACGGTCTGGAGAAAGGGAAAGCCGAGTATGTCAAAGACCATCTACGGAATACGACTTTTATAGGTCTCTATATATCTTATCTACTGATGTCCACTCACTGAAAGGTATTAGCTTCTGATGTCCGATCGAATCAACACTGACTTTCGTAGTTCCTGATGTCGGTAGTGCTAAGTAGCCGGATGTTAAGCCACTTACTTGAGTTGAGTCCATTTTACTTTGTTATGACATACACAGGAGATGACCTAGAGTACTGCTGTGTGACTACAGTTCTCAGCAACATCGTTGGACCTCGAACCAGATCCGGCACTGTATAAAGTATGTTTCATTTCATTGGTAATCACATTTTTTTTCATATCAATTGTTATAGTGTGTCTCCCTAATTTTCCGTGCATGAAGAAGGGTATCCACTCGAGTCAACAGCTCCTTGCGCGAAGCAAAAGTGGTAGGTATTTGTACCTTTGTCGAAAGCAAAACCGACCGTTCCTTTGCCAGATACGCCGGTCTATCGGGAAAAACGTCGTCAGCATATCGAACACGCAGTGCTTGAAATAAGGTACAGAATGATTTCTGAAAGGCAGGAGAACAGAAACTTACCGAGAATAGAGGGATGCCAGAGAGTGTTACACACTTGCCAGACGCAGTATTGGCGGCAGAGTCGTCTTCTTTGGTCCCCTTGGGACCCACGATAGCGTCCTGGGCTTCAGTCTTCGTGATGGTGGCGGAGCCGCTGCCAGTATTGCAAGTCAGACTGTTGGGGAACCCTTCGAAAGTTTGCGCGGAGGCGACAGCGCCGAGAGCGAGAAATAGAACGTTACGGGCAAACATGTTGGCTCAGTTCGAAGATGTGTGGTGAAGAGGTGCGATTGCGGGAGTGGTTTTGTGGTATCACAAAAGAGAATGCTGGATGTAAGAAAGTGGAAACTGTGAAGAAAGTGAAGGGTTTCAAGAACGAACGGTACAATTTAGATGCAAAGAGCTGCGGCTGATGAGATGAGAAAAGAGCCAGGACTGACGCGGAGACGAAGGAATTTATACTCGCAAGTTCTGAGTTGCTGGCTCCTCTTCCTGGTGTTGTATAGGCTTTTCAATGGGTCTGCGACAGCCCCTTGCGAGGCATGACGGGTCTGCGCGATGCATCAAAAGCCCGCTTGCAAATTCAATATCTACCAGGTACTGAGGCAATACAGCCGCGCGCAAGTAATGCTGGCGCCAAACTATGCGGCGCGTTGACTGCCGCACCTTATGCCAAAGGTTGTGGGGTTGATTGCGCGGGGAATATAGCCTGGTTAAGAGTGCTGGTCACTTACCCAGTGCATCAGAAAAGTGGAGGTAACCGCTGTCAGGTGGTGTGAACTTCGAGGTAATTTACACTTTGAGTTCGTAAGCGGCGTCACGTTAATGAGAATGGCTTGACCAGCCCGCCTTCGTTGCCGAAATAGCCCTTTCTGAAACGACTTTTCCAAGCGACGGACTTGGGTAAGGCAGGCCGCCGGTTATTGCCTTTTTTCAGGGTCTGAGTCAACAAGTGCAATAACTGCAATGGTTCATAAGAGGGAAATTCGGTATCTGCTTCAAATCTCTTCAACCGAATTATAGTTTGACTTTGCGTACACCACTTCATCACTGCCTGCAGCAGGAAGGAGCATCGCGCAGACAATAGTCGCGAATTCTTAAGCGTCAGCCTGGAACCGCAAGGTTAATCACGGCACACTTCGAAGCTTTTATGATATCGCGATTATGAATACCTCTGTTAGGAATGCTGAATCAGTACGATGCATCTGTAATTACGTTGTGAGTATTTATATAGCAACGATGACGATCCAGGATTTCGCTATATTACATCCCTTTTATAAACTTTGTCACAGTGGGCAAATATGGTCAAACCTGTCACAGTCCAGAGGGCCAATGCAACTGCCTCAATCGCGACCTCCTGACTCGACTCGTCAGGAATATTAAAGTGACAAAACCAAGTCTACTCAACCCGGCCATCGTATAAGAGATCGCCTAGAAGGACTTAAGGTAGACCAGCAAATCCTGAATCAGTATTGCAGCAGGAAGTTCCAGTGGTCTCATCTCTCCAATGAAGCTTGTGGTATTTGAAGCGTGGTTCAGAGGCGCTGAGGCCCCCGTTAACTCGACTGCATTCTCAGAGACTAGTGTCGAGAAAACTGTGTTGACAACTGGTGAATATATGACAAGCCAAAGAGAGCCCAAACATGCGAATGGTTAAGAGTTTCGCGGCTGCTGAGCCTTGGTCGTTGATGTGCTTGACATTCACTTTAACAGGTTGAAAAGTAAGATGTTAATGAAACACCCGGTCACCAGAGAACTAGAAGCTCGTAAAGGATCGATCGTTACTGGCCTCTCCTCCATAACCCAACCCAAATACTCATCCCGAATCACCATATCACCAAACACATCGGCACGAGCCTCTCGCCCGTAGAGGTGCTTGTATGTTATTGCTGCAAGCTTAGGACCAGCTGGCTGAGGATACTGTATAGGGTGGACATTGGTATTCCATGATATCGATGGGAACAGCTTTTGTATAGGTACCAATGGACATTCGATTTGGATTCGGAGGGGCCATTCGAAGGTTGGAGGGTGTAGATCGCAAGTGGGAGTCCTCATACACAGGGTCATGTGCAACTCGAGAGCGTTAATAAAATAAATCTAAGCGAGCCGTCAGTACGATGACCCGGTGGAAAGCGTTCGGAAGCCTGCCGACGAATTTGAAGTATACGAGTAAAAGGACTTACAGAATGTAAAAGCAGGCTGCTTGGAAATCAAGATTGCACTGGGTTGCTATTTAATCATGCATTGATAGGTCGTGGCTGTTGCCTAGAACGACCAAAACGGTGGCATCTAAGCATCCAGTTGATAAAGTAAGAACAGTCGCTAGTAGGAGACAACGCTAATTAGCTAGCCGCCTAACAAGAGGCTTTTGACCTGCCACCTATGTCCGTACTACAATGACGAATTTTTCGTCTAGATTAGGCATCCTTCATATCCAACTATGGCTGGATTAGCTCGATCTCTTCGTCGGGGTTGCAAAACTTGGAAGACGGACACTCTCAGGAATCAGGGATGGAGGCAAAGAAGGATCTCAGAGTCAGCAAACAGGGTTGAAGGTAGCCGCGGAGCCCATGGGCGATTCACTTACGAAAATCACGGATAGAAAAAAAGAACGAGAAACCATGGAGGTCTGAAATCTCTCAAGGAAGAACTCTATAAAGTTCTTTGAGCTCTATGGGTCACAGGGAAATCCCAATGGGGTTGTCGCTAGTTAGTTGCGTCCAAACCTTCCAGCGGAAACCTTTTCTGGGGATGTCTCGACTAATGCTCACAAGAACCATGATCAGTTCCTCTTGGCTCAGGCGTCGGACATATGGACGAGCTTTTTCAGAACCCTTGGACGGAAGATTGAATGATATCCCAGTGATGCATATTTGCTACATACATACGGAAATGGGAACCCCGCGTCTCTGTATTGAAACGTACAATCATCGCATTGGACCTTCGTCCGTCTCAATGTCGACAAACTCTGCAGAGAAATGTATAGACAATATGGTTCTCGAATCCTTACAACATTGATAATCTTCGGCGACTGGCTATCCTCATATCACAAAGCACCAAGCGCCACTTGGTCATCAGTCAATCTAGGGGCACTGGCCCTTGCGGCCTCCAAAGATCAACCGTCATAACCAGGATAAAATCCCCTAGGCCACTCAGCCATCCACCATCCATCCGAAACCCGGAGCGCAACCCGGAAGCCCGAGCGGCACGGGTCATCAATCATCATAGTCCACCGACTTAGGTAGCCCATAGACATCCCCCACGAAACTATGTTTTCACCAATATATCCACCATTCTGGACTCCTGTTCACTGGAATGGAAATGATCGGGCATGATGTCGAGCGACCTCCGAGGCCTACGAGTGTGAAGATCAGGGTCGAAGAACAGCAATGCTGAATTGGCAACCTCCTCCATGTCTTGCGTTATCTAGTACACAAAGCCGTAGGACTCGCGGCCCAGCTCAACTCACACATACTCGTCCGTCGCCGGTGGGCACCCCTCACCTCTTCTTCAAGCAAAGGGGCCAAAAGCTCCGCTGCTCACTGACAGACCCACAGCATGCGTGCCCACGTACGAAAAGATGTCTATCACACGCCTGAACCAATTCCCGAAGGCCCCTTAACCCCAGCGCCGCCCTCTTCATTGAGGAACTGAATATGAAGTCCCAACGTGTTTCCAGGCCACTTGTTTGAATTTGTAGTGCGGGCCGGCAAGCATCCGCAAAAGAGTTGACAACACAACAGCAAAGATAATGAATAGCGTTGTTACATTCCCTCAAAGTCGCCGCCGAGGTCGTCCTCATCCAGATCTCCCTCCTGTATCTCCTTGGCCATCTCGCGCTCACGCTCACGGGCTTCCTGGGCGTTCTTCAGCTCGAGACGGTGCTGGTTCATCGGGAAACGCATAGCCTGCAGACGGTGATGTTAGTCAAGTTTTGGAAATGAGAATATGTGCCTTCAACTCACCTTGACACTCTCGTCGTGCAGGGCCAAGCACGCGCGGATTCTGTCGTGGAAGGCTTCGCCGGGCTCCCGCGTAGCGTACACATCGCCGACCTCCTTGCTCTTCATGTAACCATGCTCGCGGTCGAGAGTTGCCTCAATGACTCCGTCGCGAATGGCCTTGGCAACAATGTACTCGGCCGACTCCTCGCTACCGAGATCGAGACGGATGCAGATGTCGCGGAGGGAGATGCGGGAGTAGGACAGAGACATCATGCGGATACCAGTCTTGATGACGTTCTGGCGCAGACGCAGAATAAGGCTGTAGGTACCGTCCCTGCGGAAGGTATCGGCATGATCCGCGATGATGGTCTCGAAGTTCTGGACCTTGCCGACCCGGACGGCCTGAACAAGGAGGAAGTAGGGGTGCAGGGAGAGTTCGAGAGTAGGTTGGCGGAAGGTGGATCGCTCAGGGATATCACCCATCAGAAGCTCAACAACCAACAGAAGCTTGGTGGCCGTTTGCGAGAAGCCGACTGCGCAGGCGCTGGAGGGCGCCTTCCTTGTCGCAGCCGTCAGGTGCTCGTGTGCCTCAGTGTATCTGAGCTGGATGGCGCGGATGCGTCCGAGATAGTACAGGAAGCGGGCAACCTGGTTGTTGGCGGCATTCTCTGGGAACTGGGTGTGAGAAACAAGCAAGTCGGCTTGCGCAATGTGAGACGTCAGCAGGTAGCTGCGAAGCAGGAGTACAATGACTGAAGCTTGCGTATCGATGTCCTTGCGAAGGACAGCGGTGCGCAGCGCGGCCAGCAGAGTAGGCCGGATGGCGACAACAGGAGACTGGGGAGAGGGGGGCTGAGGAGCGAGGTTCTCGCAGAACATTGAGTAGTAGAAGTAGACCTTGGCCGAGAGGGAGTCTAATGTGCGGCGGTTGAGTGTGTGGATGCGGTCGGATAGCTGTTTGGAGAAGTCGGCTCCACGCTGGAACTGTTTCGAGTCGTACAGGTGGACCTGGATCAGAATGCCGAGGAAGATGTCAATCTCCGGGATGATCTCTTTGGTCTCCTTCTTCGGCGCGTTCTTCGCCTTCGCGGGCTCGCTGTCGACCTCCATCTCGGGACCGCTAGACTTGCCGAGGGGCACGTTCTCACGGCCGATAGCAATCAGAAGCTGCTTGGCAACGTTGCCAGAGGTGACGGTAGCGGGGAAGGTTTCGACGATGGCCTGGGCAATGATATCGGGGGTCAGGCGCTTGCGGATGGTGGAAATCGACCGCAATGCTCGGAGGGAGAATCTGGCATCGAAGAGGGCCACGGCGCGGTCTAGCAGAGCAAAATTGCTCTTGATGTCTGCAGTACAAACCACCGTTAGTATGTTGACCCGCATGGAAGCAAGAAACGTATGTCCATCGTGATCACTCATCACGTACCTGCCACAGCCTGCACCACGGGGTCGACCTTGACCTCTGCGTCATCTGCGTTGTCCTCGTCGCCCATCGATACGTCGCCGTCGGCGTCCGCCGGAGCAGCGGCCGCCTTCTTGGAGGGAGGCACGACAACAGTCATCTCCTCGTCACCGTCCTTCGCTGCCTTCTTGCTCTTGCTCTTGGCATCCTTCGACTCAGCGTCCTTGTTGTCACGGACGCCGTTCTCGAGGGGATCCTTCCCGCTGCGCGAAGGTGTTTTGCCCGGCATGTCTGCTCAACCGACTGGTGGTGGATGTATGTGGGAAGTGTGTAGGGTGCTGCTCAGAATGGCAGCAGTCGGATTCGGTCGTGTAATCGCGCCCGGGGAGCAGGGTGCGGGTCAGGTGTTTTGGCTGAGATACGGAATCCACGTCAGGTTGCGTCGTCTGGCCGAGAAGAGGAAGCAAGTGTCAGGTGACACGGGTCTCGAGGGGATCAAGCTGGGCGAGAGTTCGATATCGAAGCTCTTTCGGGGTCGGTTCTCGTTGATGGGAATGTGTAGTTTGCTGTTGTGGCCGTTTGCCTCGTGATGCAGGAAGGTTCGACGGAGGAGAGCTCAAAGATTGAATACCTGAGGCTTAGGTTGCTCTCAGGCCCTTGGGGCGACTGCTCAGGCTGGGCAAGCACCTCACACCCACTCCCACCACACTAACCAGCACCAGGTCACGGTACCTCAATGTGGATCAGGTACCCGCCAGACACCACCGTATGCGCTGACACGGCAGTGGCGGCCGAGGTACCCGGTACGTATCTTTCCTCAGCGAGTGAGATTGCCGGGTCTGCTGGGACCGTGGAGCAAACCCCCAAATGCTGAGGAGGGACGTGTCCCAGGCGGGAGTGACGTTGTCGATGCTGCCTGCCTGACCCAGCCTGCCCTGCCAGCTGCGTCGCCGCGGTGCCTTTTTTTGTGCCAGAATTGTGCATACTGAGCTAGACTTATGCAGATATTCACGATTCCGGGTTCTACGCCATTACTAAGCCTTTGCTCTTAAGCTATCCAGGTTCGCTTCTCATGTCCAATTTATGTTCAGAAGCAACCGGTAATCAAATAACGGTTCAGACAATTCTTGTCCCACAGAGCCACATTGGTTTTCTTCGTCTACACTCGGACGTTTGCGTCTTTCTACAGCGCTTTCTGTCTTCGTCCTAAGAAGGCTGTCGGCGGTCCGAATCCAGCGCCACTTGCATATTTGCCCGTGGCCCTCGGCTGAAAGCGGTTTGCTGCCCTTCTCTCTCCCTTGACAGCTTGTCTGGACCGCTCACAATCAGAACCCCGTATGTTAACAGCTGCAGCCAGCCTTTTGCTGACTCATAACACAGAGCCATTTGGGTTGACTAATGATAACAATGCGTGTTGTAAGCTGCAACGTAAGGCGGTCTCAGTGGATGTGTGATATCAATTTGGGTATAACATAGACAATCTGAAAGCCAGTCTTGAGGGCAGTCGAGGCTTTTTGGGGTGCCCTCAAAAGTCTGCATATTGCGATCCTACCAAACGCCGTTGTTCTGCTTCCCAGTTCGTTTTGTGTGATGTCCATTAATTCCAAACGGTCGACCGTCATACGGCAAATCTCATTTCGCTGCGTAGGTTTGCCTACTTCTCATGCTCGAGAAAGTTAATCTCCACACGTCCCACTGCCATCAAGTCCGTCTTCTGTGCGCCCCCCTCGGCCGAGTACGGCAATAAAGCGGGACCGATGGTCTGAGCCGTGACAGTGGCCTGGTGCTGGACCCTGTTAGAGGGCGATGCAGCTCTCTTGCGCGATCGAGGCTTAGGTGCTCTCGTCCTTGACTTGGCTGGGGACG
Source organism: Colletotrichum spaethianum (assembly GCF_022836535.1). Taxonomy (NCBI): domain Eukaryota; kingdom Fungi; phylum Ascomycota; class Sordariomycetes; order Glomerellales; family Glomerellaceae; genus Colletotrichum; species Colletotrichum spaethianum. The sequence goes on along the minus strand of NW_026054777.1, from coordinate 429,269 downwards.
TGTCGATGTCAGCATCCCCGTCTTCTCCCTGATTGAAACGGACGTTCTTCGTCGGGGCCCTCTTCGCGTGGGTGCGCTTTCTTGTCATAGCTAGCTGCGGTTTCTCGGTGGGCTCGTACTACTCGCCCTTGCCGGAAGTGACCTTGGCGGCTTGGATGGCGCTCATCTTGGTGATCCAGGCGGTCGACGGTTGGATCTTGCGGACGGTGCGCAGCTCGTCGGACGAGTAGCCTGGAACGCGGATGTTGTAGGTACGCTCAAGGACAAGCTGGATGTCACGGATCTCAAGAACCTTGGAGCCTCGCTCCTTGGCATTGCGGCAGGCCGTCTCGAGGACATTGTCGACGAAGCTGTCGGCCATGGCTAAAACGCTCTGCGGGTTTGTCAGTATGTCTGTAGCTGAGTGAGAGGCCACATGGGAGCTTACTTCTTCAACCTCGGGGGTCAGCATGTTGATCTCCTGGCCCTCGGCATTGCCGCCGCAAACCTGCCGGACAAGCTCATCCAGCTTTTTCTTGCTCAGAACGTGGTCTCCCTCAGCCTCATGGACATAGGCGGGGATCTTTGCCATTGCCGGCTGTCCCATGACACCTCCAGCAATGCCACCGCCGCCTGTATAAGTAGGACGGCCGGCGCCAGCACCGCCAGCCATGGCAACAGGTTGCGGGACGGCGGTCGCTTTCTCCGGGAGCTGCTTGGGGATGGGGAGCTTGGATTGCAGCGTTTGGGTCGGCTGGGTAGGGTGCGCTTGTTGATGCGGAACGGCTCCGGATCCCATGACACCTTGAGCGTGAGCGCCGGCTGAGCCAGGGGTTCCGGTGGCCTGTTGCTGCTGGGCGGGCATGGTTGAGGTCTGCGAGTTCATGCGCTGGTTGGCGCGCGAGACGGCAGCGGAATGGCTAAGTGCTTGACCGGGACCGGGAGGAACAGCAGACTGGGGAGTCGCGACGCGCTGGGTCGGAGTGCCTGCCGAAGGAAGGCCACCACCTGCAGAGACGGAAGCGATGGCAGTGTTGACAGGAGGCGGATGATGCTGGCCTTGTGGCATGGTTTGCTGCGGTGCAGAAGCCATGCCGGATTGGATTTGAGCAGGCTGAGTGGTATTCGGGGTGTGGGTTGAAGGAGTGGAAGCCTGAGCTTGGGCTGCTGCCTGAGCCTGAGCCTGCTGCTGCTGCTGTTGCGCCTGCTGTTGATGAAGTTGTTGTTGCTGTTGTAGCTGCTGCTGCTGTTGCGCCTGTTGCTGTTGAAGCTGCTGCTGCTGCTGTTGTTGCTGCTGCTGAGGCAGCTGTTGTTGTTGCTGAGTAGGAGTGCCTCGACCGGCAGCCGCGGCGGCCATCTGCTGGTTCTTTGCAGCCTCGATCGCAGCGTTCACTGCGGTCGTGGGGTTTTGAGCATTCTGCAGGGCGGGGGTGCCTTGCGTGGTCGGGGCCGGACTTGCTTGAGCACCACCAGGCTGCGTCGATGGGGGCTGCGATGCCGCGACAGCCGGACTGTGTTGCTGCTGCTGATGTTGAAGCTGTTGCGGCTGCGTCTGGGGTGCCTGGTTCTGCTGCTGTTGAGAAGGAGGTCGCGGGGTCGCCGCACCCGCACCTGCCGCTGCAGATGCCGCCGTCTGTCCCGCCGCGGCAGCAGCTGCAACGGCCGCTCTCGCCTTGTTGATGCCCTCTTGGCTCTTACGGAAGTTGGTTACAAAGCTGTGCGCCTCATTATACATCTTCTGGGCATGATCCCTTCTTATTTGGAGCTGCTTCTGTTCATCTGCACCAAGCACGCCCTTCTCCTGCTGGTTCTTGATGTGCACATCAATCCTCTTCATCTGGTTCCCCTGCTGGTCCATCTGCATCAAGGCTCGTAGGTACTTCGCCTTGAAGTCATTCGACCATCTGACCGCACTCTCCTGTCCCTTATCTAGGATTCCCTGCGGCGGGTTGAATGTCATCTGTCGGATGTGCGCGAGGATGTGGTCCGGGAACTGCGTCGTCTGTGGCGCCTGTTGGGGCGCGGTGGGAGCCGGCGCAGCCGCTGGGGCGGGTGCTGAAGTCGGCGCGGGAGCAGGCTCCGTGGTCGTCGAAGGATTGTTCTCGGTCTTGGGTTCCGTCTTGACGGCGACACCTCCAGCATTGCCTTGGTTGGCAGCCGCTGCCGGTGCTTGTTGTTGCGGCTGCTGGGTGGGCTGTTGTTGCGCCGGAGCGGATGCCTGAGCAGGCTGGCTCTGTTGTTGCTGGGCTGCTTGTTGGCCGCCTTGCTGCTGCTGAGCCGCCTGCTGTTGAGCCTGCTGTTGCTGTTGTACCTGCATCCTCCTCTGCTGAAGTTTGTTCAGTAGCATCTTGGTAAAGTCTTGTATCTTTTTCTTGGCGTCCTGGTGCTGGGCAGACTCTTCGGGGTGCGTCTCGTAGTGATTCCATAGTTGGCGAAGACCCCTTTCGTATTTGGCCTTCTCTTCGTCGTTGAGAATCGGAAGGTTTCGCATCATCTCCGGTCGATACATGGGTGGCTGTCGCGCGCCAGGCACGGCTTGGCCGGCCATGGGGTTCGGCTGGCCAGACTGGCCCTGATTGTTCATCGCTGCGGTTCGATCGGTGGGCTGGTATTGGAGATGGGAAGGGGGTCGTATGGCTTCGAAGACTACGATTTTCTACAGAGTGATGGTTCCAACAAAGACAGCGGTGATTCTACAAGCTATTGCGATAACGAATGATTTGAACCGCAGGGCCGTTTTCCAGGTTGATGATAAAAAGAGCGCCGACGGAGATGGCAAAGAGTCAGAAGTGTAGTTGCGACAAGACACGCGTAGCTGGAAAGTTCCGTGTGGGGTTTGGATTTCATCGATGATTGGACAGGAACGCGCTCGCTCTCCCGCTCAGGCGTGTCTCGACTAGCAAGGCGGGAGACCCAGTTAATACTTAAATGTTGCTTGCCGCTGAACCAAAGTCAGGCCGACCCTGTTGGCTTTTTCCAGACTGACATTGAATGGCCTGTACGAGAAGTCATTCAACATTATGGGGAACCAAGGGCCTTTTGCCTCTAGTCAATTTGCTAGTTTCTAAAACTAGATTGCAAAGCTTTCTAAAGACTGGTAGTCTTTTATGAAATTAGAACAGACTCCGGAGGGTTCGCAACGTTCGATAGAGGGTCATCGCAACAACGTTCTCAAGCTACCTCTGTCTGACAATGGGCGGAAGTGTCTCTCACAAGGCATTTAGATTGGTCCAAGATCAATACAACTGTGTATGCGACTTGCATCAGGACATTGCGTCTTCAGTTAGTGTTTCAACGGAGGACTCCCGTGATCCTTGGCCGCCAGCTAGCTCATGCTCACCGAGAAGCCTTCATGTAGCCACATGGCTCAAATTTCTCGATGTGAGCAACTTGAGATGCCCCACCCCGCAACCCTTTGTCAACGCCGACAAACATATTGATCCCAGTGACGAACTGGATTGGCCGAGCAAACTTGATCTGAGAGGCTCGGAGCAGCGACAAAGAAACCTCGCGGCCAAGGCTACGTCACCTCGTGTGGTAGTCGTCCTCGATCACTTGCCTGGGTAGCCTGCAAAAATAGTCGTATATATGGACTGTAGGATTGACAGAGCCTCAACCCAAGCCGGAGCGTTCGTGTCCTTCCACAAGGAGCAGGCTTCTCGAACAAACATGGACCGTCGACACCACCCACCACCGACCACACGTGGAGTTAGACGCTGCTGGTCTTCCCACGGGAAAGGCCCGCCGGACCTGCAGATGAACGGGGCCCCCTGCGGCCTTGGGGCCGCCCACTCTGTTGCAAACTCCCCAACGCGCACTTGCGCAAGTTGACGATGCAGTGCATGGAGTCGACCAGGTACGAGAGAGGGGCATGCCCTAACCCGGAAGGAAGGAAGACGATGCGCTTTTTTTGTGTGGCATGAAGCATGTTGTTAGCTGGGGGAAGGGTAATCCCCAAAGTCGGACCCGGTGATGGAAAGCTGCGAGGCGTCGCAAGAGTGGGAGACTCTATTATATTTCCGTCGAGGGATGGCCCAATGCAATGCCTGTCGTACTAAAGACGCTCATTGCTGTCGCTGTTGAGGACATCTCTCCAAGGAAGGCGATGATTCCGAGAGGTCTGGGTGGTCGGGTCTGGTTGAGCCTCGACTTTTGAGGGATCTTCGCTTTGGGCCTTTAGCAAGGAATGAACGCAAAGGCTAAGAAGAGGGGCCGTCAGCATTGGGCTGCAGGAAACGACGCCCAGCCCATCCCATCCTGGTCTTGTTACGAAAGTCCTGTTGACCAGCGGCAGGCTGGGGGTGCAACCGTAAAGGACATCAGTGGTTCGCCTAGGTGTCCCGGGGTCATGGTGGTGGTGCTTGCTGGTGGTGAAGTTGATGATAATGACCGGCATCCCCAGATGGACAAGATGACATGGCGCCAATGGTGAAGACTTCCCCCACTGATGTTGAAGACCCCCGAGGCGGGTGAAAATGGACGGCAGAGTAGAACGTGGCCGGGCAAACATGGAGAGGCGCAGAAACGGCAGCTTCGCATCGGGCCTCGACGTCGTGTAACTCGACTCTGCTTCCGTCTCGCTTTCTGGAAATCCAATCCCAAAAGACACTGGCCGAGAAGGAGGTCACGCTGCTGAGTGTGGTGCTCTTGCCTTCCCTTCCCTCCTTCCCTCCTTCCATTCCCTTCCGTGTCCGTGGTGGGCGTGTGCATCCTGACCGCCTTCTCCCACGCTGCGTTCCTTCTCCACAAATCCGACCCGGCCACGAGCATGACACTGATGCATCTTGCCCCTCCTTCTTGGTTTTTTCCCTCTCTAACTTACTCACTTGCAGGCAGAGACAGCCGACCAGTCTCACCCTTTCGCTCTGCTGCAGTCTGCGTTTTCTGGTGGCTCCAGTGAGCCCATCTTGCCTATCCAGTCCGTCCTGCAACGTCCTGCAACGAGACCACAGACAGCCCGCATGCCGTTGAAGCGCCGTGCTTCGTCTAAGCCGTCTCGATACCCTCGTTCATTGGGCACCAGTGCTGCCATTCAATCTACCCTCTTCCTCTTCTCGCCATCTATTTTCCCGGGGTTCTCACTCCATCCACGCCTTTCACACCCCTTTTTTTTGTTTCTTTTTGTCGACAAGTACCTGGCGGACGCCTGTGGCTGAACTCTCCGACACACTCGGCACCATGTTACAGTCTCTGAGAGCCACGAGGATATCGAGACGGTACATCATTGTGGATGTTGACTGCGTGAAAATGTCGTTCGGGTTCTAGACAGTGGACCACCAGACACCTAGTCTTTCACAGCATGGAAGCCTTTTACACACCATACACTTGTCATGCCCATTTCTCTCTTAGAAGGCCAATGGCCGTCGTGATAGCCGTTGGAATCTGCTGTCAATGGCCTTCGAGGCCTGACAGGGGCGATAAGCCCAGAGAAAAGCCTTGGGTTGTTACTGACAGGTTGGGAAAAATAAAGCAGAAGACACAAAAGGCTCAAACTAGAAAAATAACTAACAAGAAAAGACAGGCCGAAAATTGCCAATGGTTGGCGATCTGGCGTCCAGCCACCCAGCACACTCAGCCACACCTCTCCATTACCCCTCCTTCGCATCACGCTTCTCACGCCCCCAGGATCTCTCGCTCTGGACCTCGTCGTCACGCAACACTTTCGATACCCCCAGTCCAGCCCAGTCCAGCCGAGCAAACCCATCCAAAGCCGCGCCGGCTACAATCCTGTCAACCCGCCCGCCGCTGCGGTATCCGCAAATGCGCGAGTGCTCACTGCGCACACATGCAATTTTCTTGACGGCGGTGCTGCGGGAGATACGGGTAGACTGGGGGGCTCCTGGAGCATTGCTGCCCAAAAGTCCAACTTGCGCCCCGCGAGAATGCGCAAAAGAGGAGACCACCGCCAACCCCAACCGCCGGGCCACACAAGACTTTTGCTTCTGATAGGAAGATATCCATGGGAGAGTTACAGTATCCAGCGGCAGGCTGGGTCCGTTCTACGTCCTACGGACCGGCGCCAGCAACACTGGCAGCAGCAAAGCAACAGCGCCCACACACAAAGCCCAGAGCACCACTCGCAAAAAAAGAAGGGATCAGAAGAGAGGCTCGTCTAACCTCCGGACGGAGTCTCTTGCTGCATGGCATGGCATGGGCATGGGCACAGCTGCAGCGCACATGTGTAATGACTTCTTTTTTATTCTTAATTCTCCCCAATCCCACACACCCGTAGAAATTTCTCTTCTTTCTCTCCCCTTTTCCTCTCGTCGTTGACATGCGTCTGCCTCCAACTTGATCATCACTTTGTCTGGCTATCATCACACGCTCTCCAGCTGTCCTTCTTGGTCCCCTCTGCTTGCCGGCATAAAGGGGTGATCCGTAGGAATTTACGGATTATATCAGCCATACCTATAAGACCGGACTGTCTGGTCGCGCCACCGACTACTTTCGGTTCTATTACGGAGTCGCTCAGTACCCTTACCGAGAATCAAATCGAGCAAAGCCGCGAGACGCCTTCACTCACTTGCGATCGCCCGGACGGACATCCACATTTCAGGGTCCAGGAATCATACATCGGCATCCCCTCCGGCTGTCCGTTCCTTTGGCTCTTCATTCCATTCGAAACGCCAACGCACATCACAACAGAGATACGGGCTCCGTGGGGTCGGCACTCTGTTGGTCTGGTTTCTCCCCCTTCTTCTACGGTATTCATCCCACCTTCGCTCTCACCCCGGCAAATTCCTGAACCTCTCTTTTTGATCCAGGTCCCCCACGCCTGTCTTCGACATTTCCCCCAAACCCGTTTCGTCCAATTATCTCCCCGAGGAAAGCAACACCGCTGGAACTCGCCTTGTTGACATTGCTTTTCTGCTCGTGTGCGCACTGCACCACTGTCTCCTCTCGACAGCCGTTCCGCACTGCAACCCTCGACTCCTCCCCTCATCAAGGCCGTCCCTTGTCGCCCAGGATAAAGCCCGTCCTATCGTCACCGCCCGCCCGATCTTCGTGGTCCCTACAGCCGAAATCCCGTACATTGTCTCCCCGAAACATTTCTCTCCACTGTCTCTCGCTTTCCCTCCTCTATCAGAGTTGGCTGCGGTGACACCACTGAATTGGGAACTCAAATCAGATTCGAGAAGGCCATTCGGGGCTGTCCATCGTTCGTCCGCCATTGGCACTTTGAACCCATTCCTCGAAGGGGTCTACCTATTGCGTTGTTGCACTTGCGCATTCGGACTGGTCCTGTTCCACCGCGCGCACTGATCAGTCTTACGCATTTCTCACCAGATCTATCATGACAACCTACATCCGCAGCCGAATATCCTCTTCTCCTTGCTGGAGGTTTTTGCTCTGGGTGTTGACACCTTGACTTACTGCCACTCTACCATTTTGCATACACTCCAATCACATCAGTAGCTTTATCACTGGCTGACGCTCGAGGGAGCTGATCTTACCTTTCCCTCATTTCCCCGCCAAATTTCTTTTCCCCCGCAAGACCTGAATAAAATATCGAGTCCCGCACCAAAGACAAGATCGATAAGATCAACGCCAACGGCGAGAGATTGCTGGGCTACGAATCACTCCATCGGAAACTGAACCTCATCGACACGAAAGTTACTTAAAACTTCCCAGTTGTCCTATCGCAGGCCCCATTGGCAATGCCTCGCAAAGCACGACCGACGACACCCAGCATGATGCTGGGTCCTCTTGGGGGGCCGAACTCACCGCCTCAGACCCCCAACTCTACCACGCCGATGATCAACCGCAAGTACGCCGCACGACACCAGCCACCATGGCACAATCTCAGTCGTCCGACCTTGCTAGAAGACTCCGGTATTCAACCTACAGGCAATGGTCATGAGTTTAGCTTCACTCCATCCAACCGCTTCGCTCAGTTGTCGCCCCGCACCTCCTCAGAAGACTCCGAAACCGATGAGGACGAGGAAGATTCCGAGACCAAGTCTGGTGAAGGCGAGGCGATGCAAATGGTAGCGAAGGATGAGGAGGAGGAAGAAGAAGACAGCGACGACGAAGAGGAAGACTCGGACGATGAAGAGTCGGACGACGAGGATGACGATGTTCCCATGAACATCCGCTCTCAACGTTCAGCGCCCATGCCACCTTCGATCCCCGCCCCAATGTTATTTTCGGGATCCGCAGCCATGGCAGTCGATTGCAATTCTGAAGAAGAATCGGACCAGGAGGAAGACGAAGAGAACTCTGATTCCGATTCAGATTCAGATTCGGAACCAGAGTCTGTAGTCACTCCTCCGACCCAGGAAATTCCCCAGGAAAGTCATTTCGTTGCTGCTGCTGCCGCCGCTGCCGCCGCTCCCAAAGCCAACTTCACCCTCGAAGAACTTTCCGACTTCGACCCCATGGATCAGGACCGCACAGGGACCATCGCGCCTTCGGGCTTCTCCTCTCCAGCCTCGGCCCGCTCTCGTTCGCGGGCTCCGATGCCCAAGGAGTTGCCTCCTGGCCTGACGCGTAAGATGCGTGACCTGAACTGCGGTCTATCAAGCTCGGAGGACTCAGAAGGGGACTTGGACGAGGAAGAGGCAGCTCACCGCGAATTTGTTCGTATGCAACGGGAGCTGAAGATGCGCAAGCGCCGTTCCCATGGCTCGAGCATCGGCAAGCGCACCATTTCCGAGCGTAGTGACTCTGACCACGAAGACTGGACGCCTCTCGACCCCGACGCTGTCGGCTCCAGCGCCCGTAGACTCCGACGACGAGTCGGAGATCGGCGCAGCTTCATCCACCTCCAATTCCAAGACCCGCCTCCTCCTCGCATTGACGAGCTCGACGAGCCAGAGAGCGAAGTCGAAGGGACCTTCATCTTCTGCGACAGCGGCACGCTGGCACAGGAGCTCCCTTACTACTCCATCGAGATCATGGAGTACTCCACCCCCAGCCCATAGGTTGGACAGATTGCCCCAAGTGGCACTCACTATACGTTTTACAACAAGCATGAATAGCTTTATAACGATATACCGTGTTCGGTCAATAGTGGTCTGCATCCTCGATAATGGGGCAGGTATATACCGACGGCACAACAATGTTTCACGACGAACATAAGGGGATATGGTTGATGGTTGATGGCACAGCATGATGATGACGGCTTGATGACTGGCATTTCAATTTCTATTACTATTCTGTTGTTGCGCTTTTACGATTTGTCGCCGTCTTGTCACGATTGATACCTCATCTAGACTTGCATTAACTAAGGAGCGATGCCTGGGAAGATTGCCACAGCGCGGAGCATCACATTTGTCGCTGATGATTTGTTTTAGTTTTGATGATAGATCCGAAATTTCATAGAAGAGCCTCATCGCTCAAAAGGAACGTTTTCCTGCTGAACCGTTTGCTCGAAATCCCACATGTTCGCCAATGTGACAATGGGAGAGGTCTGCCTCCCGTCCACCGCTTCCCTACGCTCGCCCAGACCCCGCCCCCAAAGCCACAGTTGCTGTAGCCCGGAACTATTGATGGACGGTTCTGCCGGGGGCGGGGGAGGCGAAAAGGCGACGGACGCGCGCTCCCCTCAGCAAGGGCGGTGTGTTTGATGATGAAGCTGTCGGGGGCGATGGACGATGACGTGCAGCGGGTCACCGGAAAGAGAGGAGGGAGTACGTAGGGTGGTGGGATTACACGAGCATGGCCAGACTGGGAAAGGACGAGAACCGCGAGTCCAGATCTCGGTGTGTGTCGTCCTCTTCATTGGATTACATCTCTGTCCTGCATCTCATTGGAGGTCTCGACCTTTTTTTGGAGGAGCGAAGCGGAGAAGGGGGGGGGGAAGAGACTCTGGGGGTGTGGCATCGCGGTTTTGCACGTGCTTGACGGAGGACCCGCCGCTTACCCTCTCTGCTAGAGGTGCTCGAGGCTCGATCGCTTGCGTGCTGGATCTATGTGGTATCGGCCTATGCAAGTGTGCATGACGGTGGAAGAGAGGCGCGCCCAGGACGGGGAGAAGGGGAATCCGGCCGCGGGTGCTGGCTGGGCCCGGCCGGAGGTGAGTGCGAGGTGGGAAACGGCGGTCAGCGGGTGGCTGGGTGGGGAGTGGGGTTCTGGGGTGGTATCGGTTGCCGGAAGGCGTTGGTTCCATCTTAGTACCGTCGGCACGTGGGTATCGGGTGTCAAAGACCGACGGCTTTGCCAAAAGGGCGTACCTACTACAACATCCTAGTGCCGCACGGAGCAGCGGGATATGGGTCTGTAAAGTGATCAATCTGAAGGCTTGCGCGTGTGGGGCATTGAGGAGTTTGGAGGTTCATGTGAAGATTGATTGCAGACGGGGAGTGTAAGTTAAGGGCTCGGTTGCGTGACACGTGCATCTGTTTGTTTGGTGCTCTTTGGCGATCCCTGTTGCTGAAGGTACGCGGAAACTCGGGGTCGTATCGGTTTGGTCATTTGTGTTTGCAGCTGGTCATGAGCTTGTTTTACTAGTGAACGAGTTGATTTTGTTATCCGGATGGCGGTCTGTCCAACATGCAATGAGCGAACCAAAGATCTTGAGCATTTCTCCTCCCACTACTTTCTTTGTCCGTGACAACAGAGACTGGAGCACAGACCGAAAAAAGTAAAGTGAAATGCGGTCTCCAAAGGTGTAGCAGGTCAAACCCTGCCCCTTTTTGGTAGTTATAAAAAGTCAGATATTAGTAAGGATACTTAGGAATCAAGTTATTGGACGACCAATCGTTAAACTCAATAGCTTGGGGCATTGCAGCGGGAGTAGCAAACCCACATATCTCTGTATGTTGCTGTGCTCATCAGGTCGTCTATGTGAATCTTGTTATTCAGAGGTGCGCGCCAGTGGGAGGAATCCAGGTTGACTGGAGAGGACTCTCTCTATCTCTGGACACCGACTGGGCTCGTTGAGCAAGACCAATCGGGAGCCACTGTGCTGCACTTGTCTGATCCTATCCCAACAGAAGGTATGAAAGTGTGATCGACCGTGAACAAACATGGATAGTTAGCATGGGTCAAATATGTAATATTCGATGGAACTTTCGAGATATTTGAGGCACAGTCTGCATCTCCTCCCGTGGGCGAAGAACCATGCTACTCTTCAAAAGCTGGGGGCTACATACTGTTTCGGATACCAAATCCCAACTGTCACCAAGGACATTCGCGCTGTGGCGAAAGAACTTGGAAGCACTCTGACCACCGCCTTCGACGCCGTTGGAAATGGGGTCACAATCCCCGGCAATGGCTCTCAGAAGGCTTTCCCCGTCCTTGTACGTGAAAGTCTGTCTGAGGGCATTTCTGACGAATCAGTCCTGCTCATGTGCACACTACCTGTTAACAGTGACCCGGCATTTGGCTTTTGTACCGCTTATCGGCCTGTTGGCAGTGTAGAGGCCATGGGGAGCCCTCAGGGCCCCGAGTTTCCAGCTCCCTCTAGCAAGATCATGTCTTACCTCCTGAGCGCGGCTGATAGAGTTCCTCGGCATCCAAATGTTACGGTGGTGAAGGGAGGGGAAGTGGGCATTAAGGAAATCGAGAGGGTGGCTCATGGGGGTGCTTCTCTTGAAAAGATCGTAATCGAGCATCCTATTTAGACGCAAATCAGTGAACAAAGCACATCGTTGACGAAGCCCACTGCAGCATGCATTCCAAAACACACGATGCTTTGGACAGAGCGTTGACCTTTGTCCAGTCATTTCCATTGTCAAATATATCAGGGGCAATTTCTTCTAGGTACACCTAGAACAGCCATGCAAATCCCTTGCGATAGATCTTGGCGAGTGCGCCCTTATTTCCTGACGCCGCCTCTTTTTCTCTCCTCTCGGCCTCAAATGCCTCCCTCTCTTCAGCCACCGTCTCTTGCGGCACGCCCGTCACCAAGTCAGCCGTCGCAGGGTATACGCGTTGCGACTTCTTGAAAATCTTGAATCCAAAAATGCAGATCAGATACACGGGGATACCGATGTACTGCACGATGAAGTTCTTGTAATCAAACTTGCCCACAAAGACCTCAATGCCCTTGGTCAGGGTCAAGATGATGAGGAACCCGAGCGCAATGTAGGAGCCCCACACTCCAAAGGGAGCGCGGTAGGGGATGTAAGCCGGGTCGATACGTTGCGCATCGCGGGCGCGGCAGAAGCAAATGTGGGATACGAGGATGGAGATCCAGGTCAACAGGCCTTGAATACGTCAGCTTGTTTTCTGACTCTAGATTCAGAAGCAATGGTGAACTTACCGAAAACAGTGACGACATTGGTCAGATACCCAAACACAGTTGCCGCGCCGGAACTGACAGACATGTACGCCAAGCAGCAGAACAGACCACACAAACCCAGCGCTACGAACGGCACACCGGCCTTTGTGGTACGTGTGAAAATACGAGGGGCCTTGCCGTCAGCAGCAATACCGTACAGCGTGCGGGATGAGATGTAGATATCGGAGTTTGCGGCCGAGAACACGAAGATGACGAGACAGCCGTTGATAACGTGGTCGAGACCCTTGATCTTGGCGATGGTGATAGCGACGACGAACGGCGAGGCAGCGGCACTAGTCTTGGCTGAAGCTGCGAAGACAAGCTCGGCGCTGTTATAAGGGACGACCATGCCCAGTAAGAAGACGGAGATGACGTAGAAGAAGACAATACGCATGAACGTCAGGCGGACAGCCTTTGGCATGCTGAGTCGGGGGTTCCTGGCCTCTCCTACAGTGACACCGACAAGTTCGGTGCCGGAGAAGGCGTAAACGGCGGCGACCATAGCGCTCCATACACCGAGCAGACGGCCCTGTGCGCCCTCAACCTTGTATACAGCAAAGGCACCTGGGTCAGACCAGTATCTGAAGCCAGGACGGTCGCCGGTGGGACCTCCACCGACGGCCAAGATGAATAGTAGAAGTATGACGCCGATCATGATGACAACCTTCAAGGACGACAGCCAGAATTCGAACTCGCCAAACGCTTTAACGCTGATGCTGTTAATCAATAGGATGAGAACAAGCGCGATGGTGATGAAGACGGCCGGGCTGACGCGGTCACCAACCCAGAACTTCATGATAAGAGCGAAAGCGGAGAGCTGATTCGGCGTTGCCAGGAGGTACTTGAAGAAGTATGTGTAGCCAGTTGCGAAGCCAAGGGCCGGGTCGACGAAGCGTGTAGCGTAACCGCCAAAGCCGTGGGATAGAGGCATGTAGGAGATGATCTCGCCAAGGGCGGCCATGACGAGGAAGACGACGCAGCCGACGATGGAGTAGTCGATAAGAATTCCTGCCGGGCCTGTCTTGACGAGGGCAGAGCCACTTGGAATGATCAGTCTAAGTCAACGACCCTGTGACAAGGAGTGTTCCTTACGTTCCAATCAACAATCCTGTTCCCAGAGCGCCACCGAGCGCAATCATGGTAACATGGCGAGCTTCGAGGCGCTTGTGAAGCTCATGGCCAGGCTCTACGTTTGGGTTCTCGACTTGACCGAACTTCGCACTCTGTTGTTGAGACAGGTCTTCCAGGCCCGACGGGTCTACCTTCTCTTGGTCCACAGTTGCCATGTTTCAAGAAATAGATGCTGGTTGAAGACACTACCGAGCTTCGCGCGAAACTGGGAGCACTACCTGCTATTTGGGTTCAATGTTGTGGCGAGCTCGGAAGCCTAGGACGGACGGGTCTGCAATCTCCCCAACTTTGTTGAGCTCAACCCGTCATGTTGGCACAGGGAACCATATATCTAAGTTATGCACTTTGGCCAACCCCAAACCATCAGTCAAGCGACTCAAGCCTTGACATCCTAGCCTTGGTCATTATCTCTATCAACCCGTGGGTCTGGGGTAGTGGTTCGGGAGTGGATACCGAAACGGAGGAAAACGCGGGGAGAAGGCCCTCGGGACCTTGGGCCGCATACTAATATCAGATAACTCGCTGACTCGGCCATGCCCCTATCTGTAGTCCCGTAATTTCTTGCGGGGCGTACTTATCATGTACAGCAGATAAAGGCGTTCGCCTCCAAGAAAACCAGTATTGGTGATGGCGTTACCGTTTCCACGTGTGCAAGCACGCAACTACTGTTGCAAGGTTCCTCCTAGCAGCCTCCACTAGATAACCCCCAGCGCTCCGGTACCAACAAGCGCTGAAGTTTTAGATGGTTCACCCCCCACAAAATTCAAGATTGGGGCCTTTTATTCGCAAAAACGATCCCTCAAGGCGCCCACTTTCCGCCGGGGTCGCCGTCATTACATAGTAGTTATTGAATGAGCCCCAGAGAACTGACGTCGGGAACGCTCATCCGTGGCCTTTCTTGCAGCGAGCTTATCAGAGCAGCGCTCCGCTGAAGTCAAAATCGGGTGCGATAGAGTCAGTCCACAGCCAGTTCCCTGAGAGCTGATCTTCGCCAAAGGCGGTCATATCGGGCTCCCAGTCGAGCAAACCCGCGATTGATAACATTTGCTCTGATGCCAGGCCATTGGCTGTGCTTCCCGTGGCGGGACCCCGGTCGGCGAATTGTTCGGTAGACGGGGCTTGGCTTACGTTGCCATTGTCTACCGAAAGCTGGGTTTCGTCGTGCGCGACGTTTGTGTTGTTTCTGCTATCCACAGATGCCAACGGCGCGTGATTTTGGGCTTTGGCAAGACGCAACATCTCTTGCAGCTTTTCAAGCTCTTCCTTTCGGTAGCGAGCTACTACATTGCCTCGGTCGATCATGTTATCCAGGATGCTGAACGCTGTTTGCATGTAGCTGCTATCTCGGGTTGGGAGACCGGGCACGGCGGTCATCAAGGTGAGGACAAACGCAGCCGAGAACGTCTGTTCCAAATCGAACGGGAGGAATGATTCTGGCAAAAAGTCAGGTATTTCGTTCGAGGACTTTTAGACCGAGTTTACTGACCCAAAAGATGCTGCGACTGCAGTGTTGACAGAATACGAAGTGACTTGCTCGCTGACTCCGAGGAGGTCTTTAACAACGCTTTGATCGGACTGGCAAGACCCCGATTTGCAATACCGTGTCTTGCGAGGATGTTTTGCAACAAGCACATGAGAAGCGGACGTGTAGCGAGAACAACGCACTCAAATAACTGTTAGCGAAGAAGCACATTACTGAGAATGTGAGGCAGCGACGAACCTGATGGTAGCACAAGTTTAGAGTTGCAGATACCCTCGATGCAGGCTCAAATTTGTTGAACTTGAATTCGAAACCGGCAGTAAGCTGCGGTGCAAGCCTTGCCATGTTCCTCAAAACTTCTTGGACGCTCTTCAGAAACGAAGGATCCAGTTTTCCGTCCACACCGTAAACAGCTGTAGCAACGTTAGAGAATCAGAGGCAAGGGTAGGTAGCTGCGTACTCACTATTCAAGACCTTGGCAAGTACTCGCGAGAGAACAACATGAATGCTCAGAGCCTTATACTTGTGGCCTGCCGGATCCGACCTCGGCAATTGGACAGTGATGTCGCTATCTTGTATCGAATTTGGAGCGCCCATAAGGGATGACAACTTTCGATCTAGGATGTAAAGAGTCCACCAGATGCAGCGGAGCCTGTTCGCTTCACTGTCATTAAGGAAACCCTGCAACGGTTCGCGATGCAAGCCTTGAGTAAGGGCTATGCGGAATGCTTGCCCGATCTGGACTTGTCAGGTTTCCCTCAAATCGTAATTTGTCGTTGTTGACTTACGTATGTATATGCACTATTTCTGTGGTCAACTGACTGGAGGTATAAGGCAAGACAACACAGTATCTCAACGGATAAGACTGGATCCTGGTAAAGACCATGTACATCAGGAAGAAGTTCCAAAGCTCTGGTCACCAGACTGCTTCCGGGAATGGTTTGTGCTGGATTGCTAGGAACTAAGAGGGCCTTTCCGAATGCCATAATAAGCAAGAACTGGATGTACCATAGCCGTGCATCCGCTGTTGGTTCCGTCCTCAGGTCGCGCTTGTAGAAGTCGTAAACCCCACTCATAAAGCTCTCTTCGTCAAATAGGTGGTACGTTTGTCCCAAGTGAAATTTGACAGTATTCGTCAAATACAGAGCGTAGTCGAGCGAAGGGATGTCAACAATTGCCTGCGGAGTGATGTTTCTGGACGAAGGCCAGTCCAACTTGAATGCCTGAGCATCTACGTTTAAAGGTAACTCGGGAGACTCGTGTTGACCAAGATGACTCTGGATCATGTTGAGAACCTGCCGACTGTAAGCCCAGGTGGACGAGGGGCCAAGCCATCCTATCACAAAAGTAAGCATACAGTGAATACACGATCTTGGCTTCAAACTTACGCCTCCGTCCCGCCGCATCGGTGACAAATTTTGAAGGTCCGATTGCCAAAGGATTCCTCATAGTCAATAGATCGCGACGTTCTTCATGGTCGTCCTCGCCACCAACGGTCGTGCCATCATCTATCGAAAACTGACGTGACGGAGAAGCCATATGGACCGTTTCAACCAGTGCTGCTGTTGTTAATTCATGATGAATAGCCTCTGCGACTGGGTAGAGAATTCCAGGCACCTTACCACGATGTTCATGATTATCACCGGGCGAGGTTGATCGCTGATACCGAGATCGCTTGGGCGGCGGGGTTTCTTCGTCAACTCCGTACCTAGACTTTCGTTTCAAGTCGTTTAGAAATCTGCAATTGTAGATCATTAAGAATCGACTCATTCCTTCAAAAGATGAATGGTATTTGAAGGTACCTCTCAGAGACCACAACTTTCCGGTCTTCCTTATCGAACACGCACTCGACCGACTTGCGCAGACAATTGGCACACGGCAATGAACCCGAACACTTGACCTTGCGCTCACGGCAACGCGCGCACCTTGGATAGCCATCAGTCTACTTGCACTCACGATTTGTATTATCCACTGTCCCCGGATGAGGCAAGACACAGGGAACACACTCACGCGTTGTTCGCTCGCTTGCCGCGCGTGGTGGAGTTCGTCGCGTCGGCATCGGGCTCTGTCGTGGTCCTTGGACCTTCGCCTTCTGGGGCCATCGCGAAAGCACAGTGGTGATGGTTTCTTGTTATTCCTTAATTCAAATGAAAGCTGGTGGGCTGTCTCTTGAAAGTTGACACGGAAACGTCATTAATAATCAATTTAAAGGTGATACGTAGGTCGTCAGTGTGTTGCGGACGCGAAGTCACTAGGAAGCCAGTTAGCCACACCGTGCTGTGGCGCACACTGATCCTTATTCGTTCGGCGTGGCTTGTTTCACTGGGCCCCAATGAGCCATAGAACTTTTTTTGCGTGTCGATACTTAGACCAAACCTGCTAACGTCCAAGTATGCACGACTGCCAGCTAGATAATTCACATGATAACAGTTTGAACGTTGAAATAAGACTATGCTGGAATGCACACATCAAGAACAACTAAAGTGACAACTAATCTCAGGAATTCCTCCATCCTTCAAGGGAACAATGTGTCTGAGACCGGATCTGAAATTGAATTCCTTTGCGGTTGAGATTTGGGTAGGTGGAGGTTGGCGTCCCTAATCAGAGTTTAACGCTAATGATTGCTCGGCCTGTTGAGCCGAGGTGTGGCAACTGCTCGACATGCAGGTGGCACCTTGCTCGGCACCCCATTCCGTCTCAAATATCCCGAATGCCTGGTAGAGGAAGGGATGTGTTACCGTCACACCAAATCCAACTCTTATCTAGCATTGAGACATGGTGTATGATTCCCAAATTTGTTAATTTTGTCGAGTATGGAAGGCCTCTTTGGACGTGAAGTCAATTGTTTAAAGAATTGTTATGCCCATGACCAATAACCACCTCCAAGTAGCAGCTCCGAGGGTATCGGTCCATGCGAGCAGCCAGCTTGCTAGGCTAACGGAAAAGACACTGGAGTAAATGCTAGACCCAGCGACCGGGACTATGCCCCAGTTGATAATTGAATTGGCCGAAACAATATACAAGAGGAAGGAATGAATAATGCGATGTTTCGTGTACCTTTGGTTTCATCCAGTTGACAAATTGATTTCCGACAGTGTTAGCAGCCCTCATCAAGCTCGAAATTCGCAAAAGCCCAATCACGGAACCGAACGGCATGTGTCTGATTGATTCATCGTAATTATTGAAGAAGCGACACATATGCAATGTGGAAAAAGGTCCGTCCAGAACCAAAACAGAGAGGAGCAGTGAATTGATCAAATATCATTTGAATTACATTAACTCCACGGCCATTATGAGCGTATCTTGACAGATACGGAGACAACACAACAAAAATGTGATTTACAGGTCGCGTAGCCCTTGTTGATCATCTCAACAATATGCTGCGCAGCCCTGAGGCTGTCTAAAACCTCAGCTTCATTCTACAAGACACAAACAAACCATTTTTCCAATCCAACACAAAACACTACGACGGAGGAGAGCAGGCGCTACAGTGTATTGCAATACCCTGGAATTCATATCAACAATGGCATTTTTAAGCAGCAAATAAAGAACTAACCATGTCTTTTCCGGGCTTGTTCGGGCAACCTAGCGAGCTTGGGAGCGGAAAATACTGTTGAATAGCCCAAACGCTCGAGTTGGGCGAATAGTTGAATAAGATTTTCGCGCGCGGTACCTGATCGCGGTACAACTGAACAATGTCTGCACGTCAAGCCGGTCAGTATAGCTCTAATAATAGTCGTAGAAGTCACTTGCCCATCAACCGGCGCGTGATGACCGGCGAGGGATTTCCTCGAATGCCGAATCCAACACCAGTCCCTATCCAGTCCACGCCCTTCAACTCGGAAGCGATGTCGTCCAAACCATCCTCAGGCCCAACGAGTACGGCTGGACGTTACCAGTAAGTATGAGGATGTGAAACCCATGGAAGCGCGGCTCACCTTTTATATTGTAGCCAGCCTCGACAATAGCCTTCATATCTGACCGGATGCCAGCCTCAACCTGTTGAGGCGTGAAACCGCTTGCTTTGACTGCGGGGTGATTCCAGGGCAAGCCGCTGCAAAGCGCAATGTCAGAATGAAGAAGCATGATTCAGTCGCCGTTGTGATCATTCCCTTACGTGAAAATAAAGTTGAACTTGTTGCATGATTGCGAAGGCGCCCCGTTGCCTTGGCCAGGACCGTCGCCTTGACCAGCACGACCAGGAAACCCGGATCGGGAATCGAATATTGACACCGCATCTAAAACAACTGGTGAAGCTACAGCATTGGCAGCAAGGCCAAGCGTAACAACTCCCCAGGCATTGACCATTGTGACTGCTTAAGAGAGTAAAAGGTGACCAGAAATTAACTAGACGCTGGTGTTTAATAATGTAAGGAGGTTAGACCGAATTCCCGGAATCGGATTCCCGGGTCTGTGGGTTATCATCTATTATGTATTGAGGTCGATTATCCTTTTGCCCTTTGATGTAAAAGTCTCACGCTGGAACTCTGTTCAATTAAAGAAAGTCAAACAACATAAATGACATTCCCCTCCTGTGGGGCACGAGGATGATTTAGATAATTGACTTGGTACCCCGCAGTGCCCGCATAAGTCGGTTTATACTTCACTGAGCCATTGCTTTGTCTTTAAATGTAGCCTCATTTTCGTAATTAGCCCAGGTAAACCCTCAGCCCAGCCACAAAGTAAGTCAGTTCTGAGGCCATGAATTCCATAGACGTAGTTATACATCTACTGTAGCTGAATAAGGCATGCAATATCGAGAGCTGACCATTTAGTTGCGGGACGGCTTAGCAAGCAGCTGAGACCAATAATTTCTAAATAAGCCTGGACAGGTTGTCAATTTAAGTGGCCACCTTATCCGCGATAAGCTACCCGTCACAAGAAAATATTGATAGACGCCCAGAGTAATCGACAAATATGATGAAATTAGCGGTGGCTCTACATCATTTTCCCTTGGGAGCAAGCAGAACAAGGCTTTATGACAACGTGACTAATACTCCTCTGTATGTTCAAAAGCGACAAAATAGCCTTGGATTCCGGAAGCCTTGAAACTGTTTTCCCGACCTCCCCGTCTTGGTCATCAGTCAGGACATGGACTAAACTATCATCAGTCTTCCAAGTCTTCTAGATAAATAGCATGTTCGCACTTGCAGTCCGCAGGCCAACCAAGGTAATACCACTAAACAGATGGTTTTTCATCCGGTACAATAAGCCGGTTGCTTTATTCAATCCGAGCTCAAGATTCCATCAAGGTTTTTTTACTGAGGTCTCGTCTGCATTGCAATCAAGACACCACTAGTGATTTCGACTTAAGCTGCAATATAGATCTGTATGGGAGTTGGGACTCAAGGACTATTAATTTGAGAGTCTTCGCTGTATATGCATACCTATTTTGATTCTTCAGGAAGAACTTTAATACGTGTTTCATTTGCGCGAACTTCATTTTCCAAGGTTATGAAGTCAGTCCTATCATGTGCACCTATTCGGGCCCAGCTACTAGGACACCTACTTATACGCAGTCTTCGTTTTGTTTCTTTTTCAAATGAGTACTGAAACATGCAGGGTGATAAGGACTTTAGCGGTGCAGTGCAATACGGTGCGTACCACAAAGTCGAGCGAATGTCAACGTGTCGACAGTAGAATCCCGTATTCTTACAATGTCGGATGGCCAATACCGATCCGACCATAGGCGAAATTGAAGGAAGTTCTGCAGCGAATACTCTGTGGGTTAGACTAGACCGAAACGGAACTCCTTGTCCAAGAACATAATCCATCCGCCGAATAGACTGAACCAATAACTGAAAGCCTTCAAAGGACGACCGTAGGTATCAGACTAGACTGTCATCGGCTAATATGAGTTTCTCTTCTGGAAAACCATGGTCATGTGGGTATTATTCTATTTCTTCCAGAAATAAATCGGTATGTATGATAAAGATAAAAGGCCAATTGTCTTCAAAAATGCAATGGATTCTCGTTGGTTTCGTCAATAGACGTCGGCGGCTGACCTCTTTCAGTTTCTCCGGTCAACCTGGCTACGTGTGGGCAATAGTTGTCTTTTCGTTTACACTATTAGCAGCTACCTCTCCACTCAGTCTTTTTCAACGATAAATTTTCTATTTATTTAGCATTCCAGTTAGGATTCTGTGACGTTTCTTCCATGTGCTGGTACGAGATTGCTGGAAGGAAGGACACTAACAATACCTTCACATTGATGATTGCGACGAAATAGAAATACGAAGAAAAGGAAAGATATCACTCACATGAATCAGAAGTAGGCCATATACTCACGGCTGATGGCTTTGGGAAAGTGAGAAGTAAGGAGCTTTCGCTCCCCAATCAAATCTATGCTATGGCTGTAGGTACCCCCAATTTGGGAACATAGCTCAGTATCGTACTGACGTAAGGTGCTGATTACACCTCAACACAAGTGAACTTACATAGGACTGTTCATGAGAGCGAGATGATTCGAGTACAGTACCGGAACGCTCGCCAGCAGCAAACCCCCAACATGTAGCATATACGTATGTTGGACTTTACAAGGGTAGTACGACAAGCTACTAACTCTTTCTCTCTTCGTCTCGACCATAGCGACTATTGGTTTTAGGAACCGCTGTTTACGCAGTCTTTTAGCATTCGGCGTTGTTCGTGGGTCCGTTTCTCGGTTGATTCCTGTCTTATTCCATGCCCTCGACAAATACATTATCAGTCACGACGCCATATCGTCCAACGAGCAATGCTTGTAGTATCATTATTCTCTAGTTCATGCAATAAGAAATTGGCTTATGGAATAAGAGATGAAATAACTTTTTTTTCGATTTCTTAGTATATTCACATGACCACACCAGGTCTGCCAAAATCATCTACTTACAGACTTTTCAAGAAATCCCTATGTGAATGCTGGGGACATGCTTGTAGTTGAGTTGTATGATAGCAGCTCCATCTTTCCGCCCACAGCCCTCTAGTGTCTTCCTCCACTCCTTTGATATGTATATGTATGTCTCGGAATAGCTAGGTTGCATGCCGTGTCGTTGTGTATGACTTCGTGTTGACCTCTGTCCGCTCCGATCTCAAAGGGAGGCACGGGCTATCTTGCGTGATAAAGTCTTGTGGTGATTGGTTCTTGCACTAATAAATTCGACCACGGTACGCACACACCTTGTTTGTAAAGTATGAGATAAGGGCATAGAGGCATAGGCAAACAGTCAATCCGAAACAGACGTTTTCTCCAGATAATTTCTGTCCACATCCAGCGTACTTTGTTGCTGTCCTGATGCAAATATCATCCACTGTCAGAGCACACATCAACCCGCTTTGATACGAACAGTACCTTGCATGGGAATACGGCTAGTCGTCCTGAGCATTTTTGGTCAGTGTGCGTTTATAACGGCATTTTTTTATAGAGAAAAATGGCAGATTGAAAACTAATTTGAAAGGGCTGGGTGAAACGTGTGATGACATAACCACAGATTGTCTTATACGCAAAGTCACCATTCCGAATGCCAGAAAGGAGACTGGGATCTTAGTTGATTCTTCGCTAATGCCTTTGGAATAATGCACACTCACGTAGACTCTTGAATCACGATTGGTGTGTTCTCGGCTGTACCCAAAGTTCAGTCCCATCTACTTGTGCCACAACTAAGGCACGAGTGTATATTCCAGCAGTTCGGTTTTCACTGAGAGTTCTCACGGCTCCAACAAAAGGCCTGATGCATAAATCTCTAGGTTTCTCAGCGTCGCTAGGGCATAGCCAGATTGAGCTTTGTCTCATAGGTGGGAACCCGATAGACATCCTTCCTTACGTGCTTTTAGTGGGTATGGCATAAGTACTTGAGCAGAAGCATCTCCTAGGCTATCTATACGGTACTAGTCGCTCTGATACCCGACTCTGATGAGTTGTATATGCAACAGTGAGTTTGTGTGGAGCTGTTTCAAGCCTTGAACTCGTCGGTGAATGAGTAGGACTCTTAATCGACAGCTTTCCCGTTTTTGCCGGTCTTAGCTGTGGGTCGCCCGAGCAGGCTTTGTGAGAAATTGCACGATGGCAAAGTTAATGGCGTGTAATGCAATTCGGATACAGGTCAGTCCTTATCTTCTGGGGTTCTGAGCTGGCAGGTGACTATGTGGGGTGGCGGGCTTCATCCCTGTTGCAGAAACACACAAGCCTTTTTCGGGCTTTTTGTTCTGGTTCCCTCTCTGTTAATTACGGCCCGGACGGAAAAGTTAAGCTTCTCTAACGTAATGCACCTGCTTCGCCCATCTGCTATTATAAGAACACCCCAAACAGAGCTATGATCATCGTAGAGATTACGACTCAATGCACCAATACCACGTGGCTCCGCCGATACCGCGTGGCTTCTTCATTATTCAATGGCTGGATCGACGAAGATTACGTATGTGTTCCTGCAATTGTTACATTCTAGACGTGGGTGAAATGGGAGACCGTACGATGTTCCTCAATAGATAAGGGGAGGAACGATCGTGTTTGGGTGCAGTGAAATGAGAAAGTGCGAAAAGGCTCTAAGATTGGTACATGAATGGATGTGGTTATGAGCATTCAGCAAAAGTACTGAAAATTTAATCATGATGCTCGATTTCTCTCGCCAACGCAATAATATAAGCTCAGATGCATTGGAGCCTAAATTAGTACTGAGTCACCGGTAAACATATTAGAGTCCCTATTTTAGCAGCAGGTTCATCTGACAACCGAAAGCTTGTCGTAACCCTCGAGGCCTGTTTTGCGGCTGTGGATTAACATCCTTGTTCGCCTTACTCCGTTTGTAAGTATGGTGGAACACCTATCATCTTGATGGATCACGGCGGGTATCTTACTTCACCCTTAACTTTCCTCCAAACGTCGCCGCATGCCTCCACAATGAAAAATTCTCCAGGAACAAGTAGCATGGGATTCTGTTTGCCGCGCGTCCATCGGTATTCTACTGCGTACTGCGAACTCGATACTACACGGACGGATTTGCATACCGGAATCACACTGTTCCAGAATCAGCTCGTTCAGTTGGCCCCTTCGTCCCTTCTGAGAGGCTCCTGTCTTTAACAAGAACCGAGTGAAGCCTTGGACATACGTTTCTCTCAGCCAAGGAGGAAGTCGCCCTTCCACAGATCCATGGCCAAATCATAGGCTGATGCTAAACTTAACTCCCTCGTTCTCTCTTGTTTGGGCATAGAAGAAGAAAAGAGCAAGGATTGCATGGTCCACAGTTGATCCGATGAGTTTTGTGTACGAAGACACAATTGACTGCGGTTAAGAACTTTGCGCCGCTTGCATACGTAGAGCCTAAAATAAGCCACGATCCACGCCTCCCCTTCCACTGTAACATAGGAACATGTCTTTGTGGTTTGCTCCCGAGCCATGCCACTTTACTGGCGAAGAAGATACCAGGGCTTTGACTCTCGGCCATTTGTCGGTTCTATTTCATGAATATTCGTAAATCAAAAATGGAAAGTGGGATCTGGTAACGGGGCTGTATGCTTGTGAAGGCACTCTCCTCTACTCAAGAGACATCTATAAGTGTATATAACGCATACCTATGCACCGTCATTCCCGTTCACTCACCACTACACATCCAATCTTCTAACAGCATCCTTCTTTTCTTGAGCATCTCAAATCGGTCCACTAGCATAGTAAAAATGCGTATCAACACTCCCGTTGTTCTGTGCCTCACGGCCGGAGCCATTTCCAACGCCATTCCTACTCAGAAAAGGGCCAGCATCACTCTCCCAACCGCAGCATCGAGAGACCTCACTGAAGCCGGCGAGCAATTGGCAGAATTAACCAGTTTTGCCCAAATCACCTGGAACCAGACTCTCTCTTCCAACAGCAGCATAGAGAAGCGATCAACTTGCAACCTTAGCAATGTCGCGGTCAGGAGGGAATGGGGCGATCTTGCGAATGCCGAACGTAAGGCATACACTGATGCTGTCCTCTGTCTTCAAGCCAAGCCCAACAAGACTCCCGCTTCCCTTATCCCTGGGGCGAGGTCTAGGTTCGATGACTGGATTGGTGCCCACATCAACCAGACATTGACAATTCACTATACCGTGAGTCAAATCAGTTCCACGCCTTCTCCACCCACTACCAGTTCTAAGATACTGACTGTTACCAGGGCACATTCCTCGCTTGGCACCGCTACTTTACCTGGGAATACGAACAAGCTCTTCGCAATGAATGCGGTTATACCGGTTACCAACCCTACTGGGACTGGTCCAAGACCGCCGTAACTGGTCTTGAATCCTCTCCCATCTTCGATGGCTCAGAGTACAGCATGTCCGGTAACGGCGAGCACATTTCCAACCGTAGCGACTACGTCGTCCTTGGTGACAGTAATGGTGTCGACGAGATCATTGCTCCTGCCGGAACTGGAGGCGGTTGCGTCACATCTGGGCCATTCAAGGATATGGTGGTTAACTTGGGACCTGTGGACCTTGTTGTAATGGGCAACAAGACAGAGGCCAATGGTGACGGCTTGAGTTATAACCCGCGTTGCATGAAGCGCGATCTCACCTCCGCCATCAACAAGCGCTATGCGAACGCCACAACCGTAGTCGACACCCTCATCCAATCCAACACCGCAGACTTCCAAGAGATCCTCCAAGGCAGGCCCAATAGTGGTGAACTCGGAGCCCACGGAGGCGGTCACTTCTCCTTTGGTGGTGACCCAGCCCGTGACTTGTACATTTCACCCGGAGACCCGTTGTTCTTCCTTCACCACGGTATGGTTGATCGCACATGGTGGATCTTCCAGGGAATGGATTTGGAGAAGAGGACGGGTGCTGAGGGGATTGCGGGAACCGCTACGTGGTTGAACAGTCCGGAGAGTGCTAATACTACGTTGGACACGACCTTGAACTTGGGCTATGCAGCCGGGGAGGATATTGCCATGAGGGATTTGATGAGTACTATCGAGGGACCTTTCTGTTATATCTACTTGTGAAGTATAGGGAATGGCGAATGGTACCGTGGGTTATTGATGCGGCGGTATATTGGGGTTGAGACCGAATTATTTACACATTCTGAGTTTATATACTTATTTACCTATCTTCGTTTAAGCTTTTGCAAAGTAATTGGGGGTCTGCCCTATCTTTCATCCTAGAAACAACACTTTCGATCTTTCTCTCTCTGTTCATGCTTACTTTAGCATTAGGGCGAAAAGATGAGTATGCATTTATAAGGTGGGGGGAATCGACAAATTGCAACCTCATCTCAGTGGACTGCTTCATGCGGTACTTAATTTCTGTGGTCAGCAATCCCACATCATTTTAGACCACTCAACTATTCACCAATAAAGATGCACAAGCTCAAGGCCTTCCTCATCGCATTCGACTACCTCTCTACTTTAGGCGGTGCCCTATTCTTCTCGTCACGGACAGTAACGTTGATATGAGCGACTAAAATGTCCTGCCCGAATACACGGGGGATAGGGTGAGAATTATTGACCTGCACAACGCGGACAACGAGCTTGACAAGCGCGCAGTGTGCACTGGAACTATAGGGATTGCCAACGCACAATGCGTAACCTTCTTGCTCAAACCTAATCCGGCTGCCACAGTGTATTGAGATTGGCAGATATAAGCCAACAAGCGCCGGTAAATGCTACGTTTACGACAGCTTCTATGCCATCTTCGCCAACGGCGATGTCACGTACGGTACCAACTGCCAGGTGTTCAGTGACACTGGGTGTAAAACTACGTGACAGAAACGGGGAATCATGTCTTTGGCAATAGGCATTGCAAGGCTGTGGGGTCAGATAGGCCTTAGGAAATAATGAAATGGTCCCATTGCTGCTAGATTTATGCTCTCGACAAGGAGAGGTTCATTTCTCGTCGAGAAGTAAAGGAATCGAGAGTGGTTATTTAAGATGAAGGGTGTATGCAACAACCTACTGATCGAAAGGTGTGTATGTGGATAGCTGAACTGTGAGACGTATAGCTCGGAGGAACCTTGCCATCTAAGAACGTCACTTTTGTTATAACTTACATAACACTTTCCACTGGTTCAGGGTCAGCTTACACCATCTCTCGAGTTCTCAGCCCGGGAACAGTTAGCTTCAAAATGATGCCACGTTACCCCACTCGGAATCATAAAGTTACGTTGCCGAGTGTTTTGTACCAAGTGAGAATTTTGCCAGTGAGCTAAGAGAGCGGTTGTCATGTTACTTTTCATGCGCTTCGAAAATTGGCTCGTTAACTAACTATGCGAGCAAAAGTTGTGCGATAATCAGATCAGACTTGGAGCATGCTGTTCACGCAGCCAGCGTCTGCGCCACTAAAAGATCCGTGAAAAGTAGAATACTGCCTTGCTGAAGTTTCACGGCACTTGAAGGCATGTCGACTATTGAATGCCATCTGGCAGTACCCCCTTCGTGTTAGTATCTGAGAGCCTGTAGACTCTCCATCTCCAATATCAGACGGCTCACAATCCCCTCAAAAAAGGGATTCTATAGATATCGGTAAACTCAATAAAGTGCGGGCTTTTTGGTATTTTCTTTCATATTTATCATTACTCAGTTAATTGGGGGCACTCTTGGGCACATCCAGTCAACCGTCATCGAACGGACTCAATGATTCCGCGCCCATTTCTCGACAAAATAGACAAACCAAGCCAGAGTAAAATTTGTAACAGGAAGCCAGTATGGCATTCCTGCCCGCATTTGACTCCAGTATCCAGAAGCTGTCAAGAAACAGCCGAGAAAGAGGGTGGCGACACATCCCCGAGTGTGTGGTAAAGCCAAAAGAAGGCTCTCAGCAATCATCAAAACCCCAATGCACAGCATGTGCAATTTAATTTTGCGTGAATCCGTAAAAGGATAGATTGGACGGAGGTGAGGTGCTGTGATTTGCGATTTTCGATAAATTCTCTGGTGGAGTGAATTGAAAGGCCAAGGGCCGAGTCGAGGAATGCCGCCAATGAAGTACTCGAAAGCGAGAACAACGCGGGGTAGGGCGAGCAATACTGAAGCCATCGCTGTTGTCCCCTTTCAATGCTGATCTTTTGCGACGGAGTGGGTCTGATTTTTTGTTTCGTGAAGTTTAGTAAAGTTTAGTGAGTAGGGCTCATTAATGTTCGTCGTTTGCTAGGCATCACAGGAGGCTTGGAACTGCATCTAAATTTGATAATGTCGA
Source organism: Colletotrichum spaethianum (assembly GCF_022836535.1). Classification (NCBI taxonomy): domain Eukaryota; kingdom Fungi; phylum Ascomycota; class Sordariomycetes; order Glomerellales; family Glomerellaceae; genus Colletotrichum; species Colletotrichum spaethianum. The sequence continues at coordinate 401,316 of NW_026054777.1, read as the reverse complement.
TGATGTAATGAATTATGGCTAGCTTCCACCCAATCCAAGACATTTTGCAGGTGAGATTTCGCACAACAGCCATTAATGACTGGCCCTTAGGATCATCGTGATGAGTCATGAATCCTTCTGATAGGTTGTTATACTGTTGCACCGCTTTAAGCATTGCCTTCCAAGTTGCAAACCCGTCATACTGGGTTATTTCGTGATGAATGTTGGTCTTGTATATGAACAAAAGCAGTAAAAACAGTTGGCCGAAATATGATTCTGTGTTCCATTTACTTAGGCACCCTTGAAATGGCTGCCATTGTCTCCTTTGCCCCCCTGGCTAGTATTGCCGAGTCTTGTCCACCGAGAAGGAAACGGACACCTAGCTCATTGATCGCCCAGTCATGCAGTTCATGGTTGTCGTAAATACCAGCCAGCCCCATAATCTTGCCATGTTTCTTGCACGCTTGGCTAATTACCTTCATGGCTTCTCGGAAAACAGGGCTCTTGAACTGGTTAGGCAACCCAAGTTCAACGGCAAGATCGTTCGATCCAACCAAAAGAACGTCTGCCCCTTCGACTGATGCAATTTCGTCAATATTATCAATGCTTTCCTTGGTCTCAATCATAAGGAAAACACTTGAACCATTAGCGTTTGTCTCTGTTATAATTTGGTCTTGTGGTGTTGCCTTCAGTGAGAAGAGAGGCAGTTGTCCAGTGATAGATCGTTTTCCCTGGGGCGGATATTTGCAGATGGAGACTGCCGCCATTGCATCCTCTGTTCACATGAATTAGTAAGTTTCTAGCCCGGTGAAAATCCTACAGCGTTTACCTCGGCCATGAATATGGGGAAAGATCACTCCCATCGCTCCGCCGTCTAAGACCTTCTGAACGAAGCCATTGCCGCACTGATAGGGAACCCTTACGAAAGGCGTGATACCCAACTGCAGCCCAACAATGCAATGTGAACTCGCATCTTGAATAGACAGCGTGGAATGTTCCAGGTCGATGAAGAGAGCGTCGAATCCTCCGTTGGCCGCGAGATGAACGATTTGTGTGTTTGTTACCATTCGGATGCCCATAGCCTAGTGAGGGTAAGTAAAAATGGCTGAAAGTATGCAACAACATTGTATTGCATATCGTTAGGATGATGGCAAGTCATCGTTGTTGCAGAACGTACTGTGCATAGCTTTCCAGCCCCCCCAAGGCGAGTCAAGCTGTTTGAAAATAGAGAAGCCATGTTTTCGAGACGGTGAAGTTCTGTTAACTCCGAATAAGACTGACTTGAAGTTCTTGCTTTCTACAAACACTGTCCAAAGAAACAAAATTCTTGTCTTTTTGATTGAGAACTGCAGAGGGTGTGGGAGGACGTCAGGCTGTTCGGCTACGCCTCGGTTTCGGTCCCCGTTAGTTTGGAAGCTTCGGCAAGGCTTCCCGAGCAGCTGTAAGTAGTAAGTGGAGACTCGGTAACTCGCGCCGTTCTCATCTCATCTCGGCAATCACGTCAACCAGGCCGAACGATGAGCATTTTATCTTTCCATGGGTCGTTTTTGTTAAGAAGACAGTTTAAGAGCAACTTATTGATGTGCTGGAAAAAAATGTGTGCTCGGTCACTATCGCGCGGATTACTCCATGCCCGATATTTCAGTTCGGTCACCATGTTCAGTCACATTCAACCCGGACCCCCGGACCCCATGTTCACCCTCAAGAAAAAGGCTGACAACGACACCAGCCCTGAGAAGGTAGATCTTGGTGTTGGAATTTACCGCAGTGAAAGCGGCAAGTACCAAGAGCTAGAGGCTGTTAGACGGGTACTTAAGTGTTCAGGCCAATTGCAATGGTTGGGTTGCTAAACTAAGCTAGGCCAAAAAAAAGCTTGATCAACTTGATCTTGGACATGATGTAAGGCATTTGGTTTCGTTCACTATTATAAACTCTGTCAACTAAATCTAACCGCATTCCAGTATGAATCAACGATTGGAGATGCCGAATTTCTCCACCTTGCCGCCGGGGTCATGTTCGGCGAAAGCAATGAAGCTTTGACGTCAGGAAGAGTATGTCCCCAGTCTTGAGAACATTCACTGGCTGGCTTATTGCTCCAAACAAACAATTGACCATAGTCTGTAGATCTCATCAGTGCAGACTATTTCTGGGACAGGAGCCAACTCTTTGGGCGCCCTGCTGATCAGCAAGACCATGCAGCCCAAGCCGAAAGTCTTCATTGGTGTGCCGACCTGGGGCAACCATGTTCCCATTTTTCAGGACGCGGGGCTGGAAACTGCTACATACCCTTATCTTGACTCTTCAAAGCACAGCGTCGATTTTGATGGAATTCTCAAAGCTGTACGGTCAGCTCCGAAGGGAAGCGTCTTTGTGTTCCAAGGCTGTTGCCATAACCCCACAGGTGTGGATTTGGATGGTGAACAATGGCAGAAACTGGCTGTGGAGATGAAAGCTCACAGTCACCTTCCCTTCTTCGATACAGCTTATCAGGGACTTGGCGATGGCCTCGATGAAGATTCCGCTGGCGTACAAGTGTTTGTGGCGTCAGGGATCGAGTTCTTCGTATGCCAATCATTCTCTAAGAACTTTGCTCTGTATGGAGAGCGATGCGGTGCGCTTCATGTCGTTGGAAAGACAAAAGAGGTAGCTTCCAATGTTCAGGACAGACTGCGGAGCTTGATTCGACACACGTATTCTTCGTCCCCGGCTTATGGCAGCCGTTTGGTCAAGATTACGCTGAGCACTGAGTCAATGCGAGGAGACTGGTGAGTTTCATATTTGCGAAAAACTGGGCCACAGTTTTGCTTACAACTCTCTCAGGATTGCAGAGCTTGATAGCATGAGGCAACGCCTTAAGGCAAACCGCCAAGCTCTGCATCACCAGCTGACAAATGTCCTGAAGGCAAGCTACCTACGCTGTAGATTTAAACCATTTTGAATGAATACTAATCGAATGCAGACCCCGGGAGATTGGTCACATCTAACCAGAGAGAAGGGGTTATTCTCGTAAGTCACTTCTAACCTGACATGCGTGTTAAGATCATTGGCTTAAGCTCGCAGATGCCTAAAATTGTCGCCATCCCAGTGCAAAAGCTTGGTGAGTAAATTTCACGTTCATCTCCCAGAATCTGGGCGAATCAACGTTGCTGGACTGAGTAAGGATAATGTGGAACGCGCATCAAGAGCCATTGACAAAGTCGTCAGAGAAGAAGTGTAACTTAAGTAATCATTGAAATAGCTACTAGAAGGGGCAAGGCAATATATGCAGCAGCACTTGGCAACATTGCCTGCCTAGTAGTGAAGCCAAGAGAGGCTATGTCTATAAGGAAACTTTTGAGCTTTTGTTGAATTTGGCATATGGAAATACTTTTAGTTTCTCATGGACTTCTCGTCACACGTACCACAGTACAGCGTTCGCGAGTGGCTAGGAGAAGAGACATAGTGACTTGCACCTTCAGAGACAGGTCATTCCCGCTAAGCTACCAACTAAATACGTCTACCTTCGTGTTTACTCGAGTCCCCTCTCAGCCTTTACCTCTTATACAAGTGCAGCGGTATGCGCAAATCAGTGAATCTTTGGTAACAATTGCGTGTTTACTTGTTTGCAATCTTTTCACGTGGCCTCAAGATATTCAACTTTTTTATTTTTGGAAATTATTCTCGAAGACAATTCCAGCTCTCTATTACCATCGTTATATGACTATATAGACGAAGGAAGCTCATGCAAGAACGAATGATGTGTTGTCATTTGTTCAATTATTTGAAAGAACCTTCTAGCAGTGTTCCGCGTCTCTCATGCTCGGTACCATATAGTTATCATGGACAATTGAGACTGAGACCTTATCCTAACTTCTTATTCTCGGCCACATGAACTTCTTGGATTCAACAGACACCCCAGTTGTGCAGTCTAGCATTCGTTAAGATCAATAGGTAGGCTCAAGTATTGCCAGATAAGCTCCTGACTGTGATCGGTTGCCGTCTGTTGATCGGGACACGACGATGCACGTTGACCATCTCTCGGCAACTACCCGCCATACCTCGCCGAAACCGCCGCTACTGATTGAGAACTTGGTATATTGACTAAGAAAGTGATGCGAGCCCGCTGGGCGCTAGTCGGTTGGCGTCCGGGGACTAGGGGCAGTCGGATGAAGGCAAACTGTTTCCGTCGCGTGCATGCACAAAGAAGTGCGGTCGGCCGGATAGATACTTTGGACAGCGAGGTCGAGAACGTGCAACAGCTTCAGCTCAATCTGGGTGTGCCACTGCCTTCCGCAAATCGTGTAAGCTCAGCTAAATCTGGACAGTTTTCGGAAGTTTTCTCGGAGCCTGTGGGGCCGAATCTGAGCCGGGCCCGAACGGCAGTGAAGCCCGGCGTGAAGGTCTGATCGTGGTATCCGGTAGGCTCACCTGGTAGTTGAGACAGATTTTCACAACACATTTTCGAATAGGCAAAGGTCATTTTCAATTTCACCCTAATAGTACCTGAAAGTCTTCCTGAACCTTCAGCGACACAAAGATTGCATAAATGTTACAAAGTCGCATCCAGTTCGTTGTCTTGCATCTCGAACAAACTTCGTCGATAATTGTTTTTGCGGCTCGAACTCATAATGTTTGCTTAAACTTCAAGAAAAATGCAACAAGCATTCAGCATGCTAATCATAGAGCAGATCATAAAACTGTTAGGCAGCGCAGGGCGCCAGACTTGGCTAGAACTGCCCAACGCACCAGTCTGGCCCTTGGCGGTAATAGCCGCGGGGGGAGCTATCAGGTCGACGGATTTGATACGTCCATACTCTTATCATCAGGTAATCTAGTGGTCTAGACTACCTGCCCTGGCTTTAAAGCACTACACTAAGTTTCTAGCGATTAGTTACCGTTGCGGGTGGCCAAGTGCTGTGGGAAACATAACTGGCCCACGTGCTGCCCTGGGCCTAGCTTATGATCTTGGTCTCATTTCGGCCGGTCTACGGGATACCATAAGAGCCATGGGCCTACCGAGATGCAAGGGCCAGTTGGAGCGACTTAGACTGTGTGCCGATGTTCTGCGATGTGGCGGAATATCGCACGTAATCGTGCGAAAGGTCAAGAGCCGGCTCAGTAGATCGGCACAGGTAAGAGGGTAGAGGTACGGACGAAACGAAGACCGCGGACGTGGACATACGGAGTTTGGCTGGCCTAACGCGTTCCTGCCGGTGCTAGAGTACATAGAGTAGTGACTAGTGGTGGCTGGCCGGTGAAATCTGCAATCTATTCCTGTCTACATTCTATGTTGCAAGTTCTCGCCGAATCTTTTGGGTTTCTCGAACTTCAGATGGAAGAAGACAAAACCAGCAAGAGCTTAGCTTTGTACCTAAGATACAAGATTGCAGAAATGAAACTGGTGAGTGGGACGAAGGACGACAGTTCTTTAGGCCACACCGAGTGTTGTTCTGATCCGAAGCGTCTGAGACAATACCCTGTGTTGTAATTGGGTGGGAAATTATGTCAGCAGTCCATGAGACATTCATTTTCAGCTTCCGCCAATGTCCAGGGTCCATAAAGCTGCCGAAGGTCGCTGATATTCTTGGGTCAGCAGCCTCCCTTCCACCGGTATGGGCGTCGCTACCCTACTAATCCGTCTCCTCACAGTCATGTAGGGCTTGGAGAAGTCGCTTCCAAATATGCAGCTTTTTCATGTATGCCGTGGAATGTCAGGCGATTGGCACGATGATCCAGGATAGAGTTAGGGCACTTCCGAATCCGGATGATGGATTCGGCGTCGTACGTACGATTCATCAATTGGCGCCCAACGGAAACGGGTTTAGTATCGTTTAAATGCGGCGCTACGAGTCGACCTGTCTCAGCTAATCGTTCTCGGGCATTCACCCTCTTGTTTCGCTGCCTTTTATATTTGCAGGCGCCCACTTTCTGACTGTTTACCAACGATGTGTTCGGCAATGTGACGATGGATGATGGCTCACTTCCCGACCCCGAAGGCGGTAACAATCATAGTATGTCAGGTCCCTAGTCTCAAGAATCTGCATTCGCGCTGACTGTTCGCCTCAATCCAGACCACATCATGGGTGACGATCCTGACCGCCGGCGCAGTAATAGCTGCGTCGCTCTATCTTCGTATCAAGATTCAAGGGAGAAGGCTACACGTTAGCGACTACTTCCTGTGCCTCGCTTGGTGTTCCGCAGTTGCAAATGCAGCTTTCGATATTCAGTTTACAGTGATGGGCGCTTTGCATCAAAATATCAAAATCAACCTCGACGGTTACGATGCCAGTGATTACGATACCGAATTAGTCACCAGGGTAAGACTTCTTCTCACGAAGGTATGATTAATAGCTGACGAATGTTTTCTGGAAGTTGTTTTGGGCAAGCAGCATCCCATTCTTTACCACTTTTTATCTATGCAAAGGAGCCCTTCTCGCCGTTTACGTCCAGATATTTCCCGTGTTTATGTACTATCGACGCATGCTTCTCTGGGTGGCAATTGTATACTGTGGGCTTGCGTACGTTGCTAGCATCATACTTCTCTTCACAGTATGTTTGCCTCTGAGCAAGAATTGGTGGGTACTTGTTCTTTATAATGCATTCTGTGAGCACATTGCTGACCCTCAACGATCTGTCAGGTCTATGACCGATAAAGTTGTTGGCACAGAGAATGTCATGTGCTCAGCTTCTTCGCCCGCAATTGTATTCCAAGTCGGTTGGGCGCTGCACTTTTTTGCAGATATTTTGAGTACGCATCCCCCGTTCTACCTACTCCTTCAATGTTCGTGAGAAAGCAGCAACTGACTTTCTGAGAAGTATTCTCCCTCCCCTGGCTAATCATCCCCGACTTGAAAATCAGGAAGACGCTCAAAATTGGCGTTTACTGTACATTTGGCCTCGGCATTATCAACATGACATTTTCTCTTGTCAGATTCGTCACCATTCAGACTGCACCTGTCGAAGCATTGCCTTTTGGCTTAGTTGGTGAGTTTTCCAAATGGCTTCTACATCCGTACTTGAACTCGTTGTTGACAGTTGATATTAAAAGAATTGTGGAGCGAACTTGATGTCAACATCGGGCTGCTGGTAGCCAGCCTACCGTCCCTGAGACCATATTTCCGATCTAGTCGAGGAGCAGGCTATTCGGACAAATCAAACGGGTACAATTACAAGTCAACCATCAAAACACCAATGCATATTACGCGAATGAGCAGATTCGATATCGTTATTCCTCCGAACTTCAACCAGCCTACTGATCTGGAGAATGTTGCAGGGAGTTCATCCACAACGAAATCACAAAAGTCTGATATAGAAGTCGAGGAATGAAGATTTTGCGAACGGAGAAGAGAAAAATACCCCACTGCAACGAACATACTCGGGCCCAAGGCGAAGCAAGAGCCGCTGGCCGGCTGTTGGGTACGGAGCAGTCATCTACAACTCATGTTGTATGTACCAACTAATGTAAACTGTGAGAACGACTAGTGATGAAACTTTGAATTCTCTAGACATATTAATAATGTGTAATTCTTCAAGTACAAAAAAATACTACAGAAAGAGGTGTGCCTGATTTTATCTGTTTTTTTTTCTTGCTCAAACTGGCAGAGCGAGTTTTATTTAGAATCAACTTGGACCATTGTGCTGGTCACTTAACATGGCTTGCTCTTCACAATTCTACAATAGCAATAGTCTTTTTGTACAGCAACGCTACCGACTGATAGTACTCTTTACACATCAACAGAATGACCCACACGCTAATTCGAGCCTCAACAGCGAACAAGTGTTACTCATACTGACAGTTCTCATTTGAAAGATACAGGGCCTGTTCCATGGCTTAATCGACCCTCTGATATATTCCAACTTGGAATTTGAGTATCCACGCTAGTTGAAAGCATGGAGTCTACGTGTTTTTAATAACAAGTGCCATAATCCTAATCGACATCGCCAATTTTTAAGGTTAGTCTTGGTTGTGTACAATCACTTCTTTTTGTGCAACCCCCTACTGATGGCTATGGTCAGATACCGTGACTCTCCCTCATGGCGGTTCACTTGTTGAACGCATGGATCTACACTCCTTGCGCGCGACCAATATAGACTCCTTTGACTTGTCCGAGATCCAATCATTGTCTATAAGATCTCAATTTAAAATCACTAGCTCTTTCATGAGTCGTTTCATGATCTCTTCCGGTTTATCCTCCTTCCCCAGCAGCTGTGCGGCATTAGCAGTTGCATTCTGTTGAACCTGTTTATTGAAATGATGATTAAGGCCATAAAAAGAATCAGCAGGGAATTACAACAGTGGCTCGAACATCCCTGATTCAAAGCAAGAAAAATTGTGACTGGAACTGTTTCCCAACGTCCTCTCTGAGCAGTTTGCGACGCTCACCAAGACGCCTCTTTGTTGCGATTGAGAAAGGTCTCATGATTGCTTATACCTCAACAAAGTAGTTTTGGCAGCACCTCCGCGGCATCCTTCAGCTGTCACAAATTCAATGGCATCTAGGGAGAACACAAACACTTCCACTTTTGGGTTTATTTGATGATTAGGGTTGTGCTCACGGAATAAAAGGGGCATGGAAACACCAGACAGCGTAGTTACTAACTGCATCACACAACTGTTTCCATTCCACCCACTAAGCAATAGGTCTAACTTATCTAATGTGCCACGAGGACTTCAGCAACATGGACTAGTGTGGCTGCCAACATATCGAAGGATGTCTAAAAGACAACCGACAGTAAGTTTGAGCTTTTGCTCCAACCGACATGAGCACCGGCATTGCCGATGACAGACTGATCGGCCTGTCTGCAAGATGCGGGAAAAATGCGGAAGAACGGCATGGGAAAGCGAAGAAGGGTAAAGGGCCATGAGATGTGGGATTTCATCCAACCTTACAGAGCATCTTGTGCAATGTCGGATTCGCACGACGCGGGCTGTCCATGTGGTGCCGGAAGTGGAATACTGCTCATAAAAAAGGCTGGACGGTCTGAATACGGCATCACCATAATAATATCACGACTCATGTTTGATATCCACACTTGTCTAGACTCTTGGCTAGCTCTTATCCTTTTGGGTTAGGCTGGACGGTTAAATGAAACTGTGAAACTTTAAGGCTCCTAGCCAGCCAAAGACACATTTCAATCCTGCAATCAAGCATACGATGTGGGCGTAACAACCTTGAGGTGATGTCCCTTGTAGATTAAGGTGGGATCAAAGTAGTAAGCCAAAGCGCCGAAGAAAACGGGCCGCAGCTTAGTTTTTATCTGGGAACCAGCCCACACAACCTCTCTGACCTGGGTTCGGCATCGTGCATCCGCCGGCTCCACCATCATTGACGAGTAATAGGGCGGGATTTCCCCATGAAGTCGTACAAATAGCTTCAAAAGGTATTTATCCCTTGCTGCATGGTTGGTTTCTGATTAAGATGTGAGAGGCGCTAGTTTTATGAAGTGGCACCCGAGAAGCTTTCGGGTAGAGATGAAAATAATTAATTCCAATGATGTGAGTAAGTTTCCTTTACAAGCTTTCGCACACCATCCCTTGTCGTCAACCTGTTCTTTGCGACCTTCTTCAATGGGTTTTCTATCCGATTTCCATTTCTATCAAACGAGTATGAAGTCTCGATATAAATATGTAGAGTTATCTTCCAATATCACATTCGATGTTGCTCCTTACTCATCTCCCTATTGCTCAGCTCATAGGGTTCCTTCTTAAAATGCACAGCCTTATTTCCATCGGCATGGCACTTGCCGTCATGATTCAGGTCACAAGTGCTACCACTAGTGCTATTGCCTCCTGGTATGGAGGTAACTTGGACGGGGGTAACTGTGCATTCACTGGGTACACTTTGCCGTCCGGCGTCCTGGGGACTGCCCTGTCATACACCAACTACAACGGTAACTGTGGCACATGTCTTAACGTTAAAGGGCCCAATGGTAACACCATCAAGGTCATGGTAAGTACGCCAAGAACAAGTTTGGAATAACGGCTCTAATAGGGGGCCGAGGTTGTCGACAAATGCCCCGAGGGATGTGCAGCCGGCCAACTCGATCTATTCCCTGATGCTTTCGCAAAGCTTGACAATCCAGACAAGGGTCTGATCAACATTCAGTGGGAACAAGTTTCGTGCGGCATCACATCACCCCTAATTCTCCGCAACAAAGTGGGAACCTCAAAGTGGTGGTGAGTATCTCTATACGGCTCTGTCTTCGGCCAGCTCTAGTCACTCGATCTTATTAACACAACTTCCAGGTTCTCCATGCAAGTCATGAACCATAACTACCCTGTCACCAATTTCGAAGTCAGTATCGACGGGGGCAAGACTTGGCAGCCCACCATCCGCCAGGACTACAATTACTGGCAGAAGAGCAGTGGTGATGGTTTCAACGTAGACACCATGACCGTCCGGATCACCTGTTCCAATGGTAATCAGGTGGTTGTGAATAACATCGGAACCAAGGGAGAGGCTCAATTCACCGCTTCTGGAAACTGCTGAAGAGACATGGACATCATCATACCTCAATGCCAGGAGCTTGATATATCTTCAATCTCATAGAGAACTAGATTTTTGTGCATATTAATCAATTGGATATATATAATTGGGCATGTACATGATTTGGAAAGCTGAAAGAAACATAGCAAGATTACTGCGCACCTCACACTATCCTTTCCATGCAATATGGGTGCGGTATACGCCTAGTTTTCTCACAGCGTATTTGGTATTCTGGAGGATGCTTGCTTCATGACTTCAATATCGGTACAATATGGTTCTGCTACATATAAACTAACTTCGCTCCAGCTAGAACATCAGATGCCCAAATTTGTTCACTCAATGATCCAAGGTCACAGACCTGAGACACCTTGATCAGTCACGCTTATCTCTAGATATATCAAGGTAAAGGGCTTATGCACTCGTGATGGCTGTGCGGTCCTACTACATGACCCAATCAGATTGCGTAACTTAGATGAGTCTGAACCAGCTGTTCTGCATATCTGAACACATGCCTCCGGGTCTAGACTCTATATGTAAAACTTTTTCAAAGCCGGCCAGCCACCCAGATATCATGCCATTTTATTTCGTTCGTATTTTTACTTGAAGACTCTCAAGAATCCATCAGATATCTTAGACCGAGGCCAGCTCTCCATTCTTTTTGTTGCTTGTGTCGAGGTTCTTCAACATCTCGCGACATTCAGGGTGATACATTCGGACAACACAATCTTTGCCTGTACAAGTGGTGATGAACATGAGCTCGCTCTAGTAATCAGAAGGACTCTGAGAGAAGATAGCAAAACTAGTACTTACGGCAATCGATGAACTTAGGAAACGTGACGACGAAGGGGATGATCCAGGCAATGCACTCCTTAGTGCACTTATCCCAGCACGCGTGAGGAACTTTGTCAGGTCTATCTGCCTTGCCTGCAGCTGCCATGAGGGCAACTATGAGAATAGAAGTGAGGGCGTTGAGGTGCATGGTTGCTTTTTTTGGTAAAAGAAAGTAGCTTGTCGGATATTATGTGATTGTGTACGAAAAACACGATGGGGAGATAGACGAGCAGATTGCTGGAAGTCTTGAGGGTTTGGGGTCTCTAAATACTTTTCTCACCATAAGGCTTGTGGACTATTAAGTCTAGTCCCTGGGCTTCTCTCTTGGGTTACCCAACAGACATGTGATCATCAAGTACTTATCACCATGCACACTTTGACTGCAGTGGAGAAGTCTCAACTGTTGGTTCATAGACGAACCCCACAGCAAATGCCTGGAACTCGTGCAAGTCGGAGGAAATTGAGTTTTATTTCACGGTAGTCATCCCCACTTGTGAAGCCTTTGGAGCAAGTGCGAAGATTTGAGGCTTAAAAAGCTTGCGAACTGTCAACTTTGGACCTCCCCACGACAGATAGTGGCATTGGCGTTGCGAGTGATTTACCTGAGGTTGTAGTCGATTTTCCATCTGTTTTCAGCTCAATCCAGCATGAAAATATAAATTGAGATACCATCCCAAGCGTCTTTTCCACGAACAGCTCAGAAATCCTATCCACCAATACGCAATCTAGTCCAGCAATCAAAAGAGAACTTTGAGATTCCAGCCACCAGCTGCCCCTCTGGCAACTGCAAAAGCGCAAAATGCCAAGATGTACAACCCTCCGGAGAATAAAATAAGCCCATAGTAGGCGCCACCACACCATTGTAGAATGGCACCGGCAAACGGCACACCAGCAAGTGCGGCAAAGCTGGACATAAAAAACGCCGTGCCACTCCTCTTGCCATAGTCCTCCGTTCTGCATACCTGTCCCACGCATACGGGTGTCAAGCTGATGGCAGCGCCTGACCAAAAGCCAAACAGGACCGCAAAGGCTGTTGTGGCAGCTTCTCCTCCATTTGCTGTCAGCCAAAGCGCAAGAATAAACGTTGAGCATACCAGCGCGGTAATGCACATGACGTTGAAACACCCAAAACGATCCGCAACGTAACCCGGAAGGCAGCGGCCTGGGATTGCGCCAACGTTGAGAAGAGCGTTCAAAAGTAACGCCCGTTGCAGGTCAATGCCCTCGTGGATAGCGTAGGAGCATATGTATGTGTAAGGGATGAACACGGCGAACTCTACCAGGAACACAGCCAAGGTGGTGAGTCCAAAATTTACCTCTTTCAAAGCTTTCAGATCAACGGCGCTGCCGCCCTTCGTGTTCGGAGGTAGCCTTTTCCGCAAAAGTGAACAGGCTACTACGGATGCAGCAGCGCATATGAAGCCCACGGTCCTAATTGCCCATGGGAACCCTACCTTCGGGGCCATATATAGAATGATCAGAGGGAATATAACGCCACCAACACCTCCAGCCGTGCACGCTATTCCGGTCGCTAGAGCGCGGCGCTGGCGGAACCAATGGCCAATAGATGCGATGCTCGGGTTGAAAAGGAGCGAAGCTGACATGCCACCAAGAAAACCGAATGTGAGCAAGAACTGATAAAACTCTGGCCACAGTCATTGTCAACATGCTGTCATCAGGGTAGTGGGGAACGAAGAAAACTACCTTTGCAAAGGCTCATCAACATGACAGACGCCACAATACCGATACACCCAGGTATGACCAAAAGCCTCACATCGTGAGCATCGAAGAGAGGGCCTGACCTCTGCGGGTTAGCCAGGCTTCCCAACACAGGCTTCGAATACTTGATGTTCTCACTTACCGACTTGTGCGCCACAAAAGTACAGGAAGAAAGCATAGGTGCTAAACACCCAGCCGATTGTCGATTCAGTGAGATCATGAAGCTCGTTCTCCGAGACCCAGGCCTGAAGGACGGCCAAGGTGTTGAGGAGCCCCATACATGGGATCATGGCGCACCATGCCCCCACTACAACAAGCCATGCATCGTGGCCGCCCTCCGGGTAGAACTCTGACTCTTGGGCTAAGTCTACCGCTATCCAGCATCCTTTAGCAACCTTGAATCCCGTAATACCGCCATCGTCAAAATCGAGCCGAATGCTAAGTGACATACCTTCCGTGGGTTGCGCTTCTTCAAGCGAGCGTGTCGTTTGGGTTTCGTAGACAGGCATGTTGATTGAGGGCAATGCATTGAATGAATCAGAAAATTCTAACAGGCAGTCGGCTTGAAGCCGACTTTTATCATCCTGTTTCGTGGGCAAACGCCTGAGGCCTATACATCTCAGGTTTTCATGAGATACTTGAGTGATTAGACAGCTGCACTTCACGTCCAATCATTGTATGTCGCTCTTACCAAATTGCCCACTTTGTGTTTGTGCCCCGGAACTTGAAGAAGCCCCAGATAAATACACCAGCGCAGATGTGGAGCTAAGTGATGTCGGGAAGACCAATGCCGGAATGGCCTGGTCTCCACCGCCTGCGCGTTGTTGTTCTGTGCTTACAAATACTCATGTGACGAAGGTTCAGCCATTCAACGGCCCCAACCTTGACGCGAGAGTAAGTCTGGCTCAGACAGTGTTTTGATCGAATTGCCGGTGAAAATACGAGGATGCAAGATTATTGCATTGACCCTGTATGACTTGCTCAGTGTCTAGAGTATACACTCGACACTGGCAACTGATCGAAGTTTTCTTGAACCCATGCCATGTGAGAGCGAAGGTGCGGCGGTAATAAATAGTAAGGGAGACTGTTGTTATGCAAGGAGTTTAGGCTAGCCATGAGCATGGAAGAGGCGGCAGTCTAACTCACCGTGTTCTATTTCTCTGCAGAGCTCACAATCTTGCGGATGGTGCTTTTTTCATTGGGTCAACAGGCAAAAATGCACCCACAAACTGCCTATACGCGTGAGGTGAGGTGACAGCAAATAACATGAGCGAGTGCATGGTAGGAACCGTTTTTCAAAAGTCATCATATGATTCATGAGAAGTAACCGGTGTCCTACGTTATCTTAACTACTGTAAAACATTGTTCGATATTGAAAGTTCTTCGCTTGCTTCGAGTACTCTCCTGGATGCTGTCTTGTCCATGAACACTGAGTACTTTCACTCAGTTAAGATCGACTTGTGTGACATCGATTGCTGCGAGTCAAATGGTGATGTGAGTTGAGAAATGGCGCACCCCGCCTAGATGTTTCTTTAGTGGGCCGAGGGTCTGCGAGTGATAATAACGTCCCCTTCAGTGATCGGCTCCTGCCCTGCGCGATTCTCCCGTAGCTCCGGCGGGGTAGCAATGGTTGGCTAAACGATGACCGAGACCTCCTCTGTCCAGTCTATTTGAGCGTTGCACACTCTAGAATGTCAGCACCCTGAATACAGATCGTCCATACATCCCGGACTGCATGATGCACTACTGCCTGATCATGCAAAGACAGAGTGGTTGACACAAGCCATTGTGAGCCCCATAGTCCACAACTGCTCACACGTGTGTTTTCATGTACCCATCGAGTATTTAGCCAATCTTCAACTTGACTTGACCAAAGGGAGGTGAACCATAAACGCCTACGAATAGCTTAACCTACCTTTGCTCGTCTTACTACTTGTGCCTTGTGTTGTCTGCTTGCTTCACTATTTCCATCGTTCTGCTTCACCGCGTCACTTCGCGACTTTGCCGTAAGATACACCCGGCATCCTTACGCAGTCCATCTTGTCTGACAGATCCGAAACGGCTGCCGGGAAGATTGTGTAAGTCAGTGGTAATTAACGTTTTCGTGCAAGAACCTGGTGCTGCGTTCTTGCCTCTTGCCGTGAGCATAAAAATGAGTAAATTCAAGAAGATGCTAACGGCTAAGTGAGAGTAAGCTAAAGACATTCGAGTTAACAGGTTAATCATAAATCGCGTTGACCTACGAGGGCGTGTTAAAGCGAAGGGAATATACACCAACGTACTAGCCAAAGTGGATCTAATTAGTTGTCTATAATGATAGACGTATAGCTGAGATGGATTTGGTCACCTAAATCAGTTGCTTTCTTATCTGACCCCTTGCTGAAGGATGATGCCAGCAAGTGGACAACAAACTGACTACAATGGAGCTGTGTACGATATTTTCGCTTCAAAATAAATTGTATCCCAGCGTTATTCGCCTCTCGAAACAAAGCCTTTTTTGATGATCGCCAAGAACCTTTGTAAAATATCAACTCTAAAGCTCAGTAGATACGGGAGCTGACTCGCTCAGCTTTGAGGCAAGACCTCCATGGCGTGACTCAAAAGATTGGAAGACAATGCAATATATAACTCAGAGGAAAAGTAGCTACTACTCTCGGTGATCCCGAGGTGGTCAAGATGTGTGTTAGGTGGCCGATGCCATATCAAACGCACGTCTCTGCCCTCCATACTTTTACATACTTGAATGAATCGCCCATTATCTATTTATTATCTACCTGAGAGGATGTTTACAGCCAAATTGCAGTCAATCGTTCCCTTGACCACTTTCATCCAGCATGCAGCTCCCATCATTTGCCGCTGCTGGTTCCCTGGTCCTCATCGCTCTCGCCAGAAGCGTTCAGGCCTGCGACGGCTACCTGAACTGCCATTGCTACAACAGCAACGGCAAAGCCAACGATACAGCGACGCAGATAGTCTGCAACCGCTACGCCGCCAACCAGGCAAATATGACCGACGCCAACGAATGGTCTGACGGCGCCAAGTAGTGTCAACACATTGGAAAGGACGGCAAAACTCGCGGCAAATACTGGCATCCCTTTGCTTTTAGCAATTGTGACTGGCGCGATATGTGCGGTGAGGCTAGCGCAACTGATTCGGACTCGAGCTGCAGAGACACGCCGCCTCCAGGCTCCAAAAGCTATGGTACTGGTCCTATTTATGTCAGCCATAACTAGACTAGCGGGAAAATACTTATATTCACAGCGGAAGAGCATACATCATCTATCATCGACGTTGCAACTTTCATGCCATAGGGTATCTCGTGGGATACTCGCGCAATTGCCAAGTCGACATTTTTCCTGAATATAGCGGGAAGGCGATGTTGTTGCCTGGAGGTAGTTGGCAAGTCTTGGTTGCGGGTCACTAGCTGTGTGACTTATTTGTTCTTACCCAGACATATTGACTGCTGCTGTATTGTTCGTAACAGAGCTGATCACGATTGCTACGATCGCAGCATTTTGGCTCAAGTATCCAAAGAAACATCTAGGAGGGATAGCGGCACCTAGTGCAAACCCCCCAAGACCAGATCATGTTAACAAATTAGGATCTGGGCATTCACAACTGCCGGAAAGAGATCACCACATTGTTTGACTGACGTCGGCGCTTACTACTGCCAATTTGACGGATTGGGAGCTATGGGACTATGATCTTATGTCTGACCTGTGGACACTGCTGGCTTTTGATAAATTTGTTGCCTATCAACTTATTCTCACTAGCTGTCTCTTCTAATTATTTGTTGTAATTAAATATCAGCCTAGAGAATAGTGGCAATCGTGACTGGCCATGAAATCTACTCGGCCGCCCACAAAGTTTGTTCACTGAGTGTTCAGAAAGGTCGAGATTTCAGTGACACCTTCACGTCCAGTCCGACCAAAATGGTGCACAGCTGGAGAAGATAAGGTTCTCGACCACATGGTATAGGGAGTGGAGCGATGGATAGTCAAACTCTCATAACTCTTCACCCAAATATTGTCTCACCAGCTGCGTGCTTCCTACCTTGTCGCGCGAACGAAGGCTTTTCCTTTCTTTCGTTAGGGCAAGCCAGATATTGCCACTGGGTGTGCCAAGGGGTGTTGAACACCCGAAACTTGCTCCTAAGTCAGGGACATCTCTCTTGTCTGCCATTCAAACACCTTTGCCGAAACTAAAACCCAAGACATTCAAGGTGAAGAGACTGCATCTCGATTACTCCGTCAGCCGCATAATGTACCCTTTTCCTTCAGTCCGTAACTAACACTCAAGGTTAGAACACCAAATATTGTTTGTGGTTGGTCCATATCTTCGAAGAACAGAAACCTCCCACGCCTTGAACAAGATGGCAAGCTGCAAGACCAGGATCAGGATCAGGATGCCTACCGAAGCCTACCCATACTGCAGTGATGACACACATCAGCTTTCAATCAACAACCACCCTTCCGACATCATCAGGAACGACGCGAAAACTACAAGAATCCGTGTTGCGGTATCAAATACCATTCTGATTGGAATAAGTGCCGCAATTGGCTTCACGATGGTGGCCGGAACTGATGTAGCATTCCTCCTGCTATTCTACCTGGATCGGCCGATGCCTATCAACTACATGCTGGCCTGGGAGTTGTTCTTCGTCGGCACCTGGGTTCTCTCATCTTGGATTATGTACAGGCTACTCGTCTTCGTCAAATTTGCTCCATTTCGGGGGCAAAGCATAACGAGCGCCATCAGTGTTAGTCACATAGACACCAATACTTGACACTGTCCGCATTACGCCCAACACGTCGAGATAAATTCATCAGCCTCATCTTCAGCAAGTCTGACATTCTATCATATTCAACCCAAGTCTAGTTGTCGATTTCCAACAAGAAATACTTTCATGGCATGGCCAGTTCGCCCAGTTAATCATTGTTTGGCTCAGGTAAATCAATCGAGGCCCATTTAGCTCTGTTTCGCTCAATTGAGATTCTCAGAATCTCTATGCGACTAAGGAATCATGCCTTCGGGTCAGTATTGTAAGACAGATATGATTCGACAAGCGCTCTTCGACACGGCCTCTCATCAATATCATTGGCTCGAAAACCCTGCCCAACTCGAAGTCTTCCAAGAGATGGTTGCGATGTATCACGGAACGATTACTCTTAGTTGCGTAGACGTTGGTGTTTCGTCTGTCCAGTTATAGCGTTCAGTCTTCTGCAATGTCATCGTCAAGCACAGTTTCTTCCCTTCTACTAATCTTAAAAACGCGCTTTCTGAAGTAAGTTGCAAACATCCAGTGACATTATTCTCACCATGTCCGCTATGATGAAAAGCAACAGTGACGAAACTTTGATTTTGATAAAGCCGGACGGTTATTTACATTTCTGCCTATGCACAAACATTGCTTGGCTTATCTGAAGATATACAACGAACATGAAACCGTGTCAACAAAACGGGACCTGGTCTTCTTGATTTCTTTTCTCCTCCCCAAGCGATCCCTCGTGCCGCCATTTAGTAAACCGTCTTGATGGGCGTCTTGACGTGGGCAGCGAGGCTGGTGGTGCCGTTCATCTTCTGGTAGATGGCCTGGACGAAAGCCTGGGAGCTGAGGTCGGCGCCAGCGGCGCTTGTGTGGGTGTTGTCTTTGATGTACAGGGCGCCGACAGCAGAGGCGCCTAACTTGCGGTACATGTTGCTAACGGCCTGGTGGTGGTCGACGAAGGTGACGGCGGGGTTGTTGATGGTTGCGGCGGCCTTCTTCTGCATGGCGACGAAACGAGACGGGGTGCCGACCCAGGTGCCGGTGGCCCACTGGTTCTTGGGGGTCTGCGAGCTGAGGATGACGGTGGCGCCCTTGGCCGTCATGAGTTTGGCGGCCTGGATGACGTAGAAGATGTAGGTGTAGACGGTCTCGCCGGTGGTGTCGGAGATGCAGGTCTCGGTGCCCTCGCCCGGGCAGACGGAGCGGCCGTTGTCGTTGGAGCGGGGCGAGCCGACATCGTTGTGACCGAACTCGATGACGACAATGTCGCCAGCCTTGACCTCGTTGGCGACGTTCTGGAAGCGGCCCTCGTTCCAGAAGGAACGCGACGAGCGGCCGCCGATGGCCCGGTTGACGACAGCGATGTTTAGGTACTTGGCTACGTACTGGCCCCAGCCGTCCATCTGGGGATCGCTGCTCCGAGCCATGGTGCTGTCACCACAAAGGTAGAGAGTCGGTGCCCGGGCCGCAAGCTCTGCCGGCGCGGCGGTGACCTGAAGGGCGCTCAACGCCAGAGAGGCGAAAATAGGCAAGAACCTCATGATGTAGATGCAAGAGCTATCTGAAGAACTGAAATCAAGTCACAGAGATGGAAGGGGGAGACTAGGCTATCAGGAGAGGATAATTCTCACGATAGGAGGCTGAAAACGCTCTCTCCTTTATAGAAACCTAGATTTCAGTCTAGCTGTGGATGTCTGGTAATGAGCTGTCAGACAGTTTGGTTGCGGGTCCACTCCGTTCGGCCGAAACTCCAAGTTTGTATTATTCTCGACTTGCCAAGACAGCCAAACATATTGTTCCGCCAGTCGGCATACCTGCACGCAAAGCCAAGGGCAATTCAATATATTGCCGATAGCACCTTGGTTAGTCCCCAGGGCCTGCCAGCTTAACTTTACTTGAGACCACGCATCGCCCGGTTGGAATTGCAAGGGCGCGGTAAGGTCCCACTGCAGCGCTGCATCTGGTCGCTTTCTTCGCTTCGGAGCTACCCATCACTCAAGAATCCGTCCAGTGTTTGGGATCCATGCCTGTGAAGATTAGAGCGCCCCAGGGGTCATGAGTTTATTCGTGTTAGGCCCTTGTGCCCGAGCCTCCGTATGGCTGCACACGTGCTTTCTAGCGGCTTGGCCCGTCGCATCGGGCCCCGGCAGACCAGGCACCTTCCTTCTTGGTCGGCTACGGCGGTCGAACGTCAATGGTCCGCCTAGGAGTTTGCGGGGAATTGCTGATCCATGCTGAAATTGGCATTGGCTTGGGACGAAGCAGCGGCTTGTTCGGCTGATGTTTGGTGCGAGGGGCAGGGTGCACAAAGTCAAGTGACGAAGAACTCGCCAGAACTTAAAGACGATGAACCACCACTTCATGTGAGACTTTTTTTCTCTCGGTTGGTTCCGGGAGAAAATGTCAACAGTCTCTTGAAGAGGGCAAGTCGTCGTTTGCTCAGTTGTGGCTTCGGTGTCTGGTACCCGTCGGTTTTCGATGATTTCATGTCAAGTCCGCCGAGGAACTGCACAAGTCTATGCCGTCTTCAAAACACTAACAGGAACCTATTCTAAAGAGTGGATGTCGAGTACAAGAGCCAGGCAAAAGGACGTTATACGGAAATAACGAGGAAGGTGCAACAAGCAACAAATGAGTAATCCTTACTACCTATGCTTCCTTTTTGTCATTCTCACTAGGACCTCTCATAAGGAGTTTCCCCACCCGAACTAATAGTAAACATAGCCTAGCAACGTTGATTGTCTTTGGCACTCCCCGAATTTGCCGTAGAACCGTCCCCTATAATTATTTTATAACAACTGGCATAAGCAATCTGGCCTCTGAACTCATGTTTGAAACTTCAATGTATCTCCAGAGTCGGCACATCTTTTTAGAGATGTATGCAATTATTGTTGTGTTGACGCTATTGCATGTGCCATGGTCGGAAGCCATTCGACAATTGAAATCAAATACCCCTACATTAGCATGCGCTCTTCGTCTTGTGAGATCCAGTCAATGCCTTTCAGAGAATGTGTCCCTGCTCAACTTGGATGAAGAGTCTGCAATTAGTTTGTGTCCAACCTCGGTAGCCGTATAAGAAAAATCATTTCCTGTTCTATAGACATAAGAACGTCTTCGATGGAACCATCAATCACTACATACGACGATGAGGTTCTATACCTGACAAGCAGAAGTATATGTTAACTGCGATGCTACACCAGAACCTTTCTTCGACATTATCCTACAATTACAATGAGACAAAGGAAGGGCTAATAATGTTACTTCCCATCTCTTGATCTGGTGTGCAGTTCCAGCAGACTTCCATATCGAAGCCAGCATATATAGCTAAGAACAACAGAGGGTATGCGTTGCTCTGCAAGTCAAGAAAGCTACATCATTCTACTCTTCTATGCCTCCCGCCCACCCATCAATAACAGCCCCTCTCAGCTCTATACCATAAAGTAGCCAGGTTCCTAGCAATTCTGGAGCCCTGCCATGGCCATGTACTCATGCTTTGACCCAGCTGACCAACGTCCTGGACAACTGGAAGGCTTTACTTTCAGTAATGTTCAAAGTCTTGTAGCCACTCGTTAACCAAACAACTCCGATCAAGCAAGTCTGAACCATCGTTCCCCATCGCCTCCGTGGGGTCCGCTGGAATAAACAACAATGATTCCGGTGTGATACCGGCGCCGCTATTTCTCACCCGGGAGTGTATAGATGGTAAGAATGTCGTCCGGTCTCTTAGCTGTTCAGCCGCGAGCTCCCGCGTCTTTGCTGGTTCTCCGACAATCTGATTGCCAACAAGAAGCATGAGAACTGGCCTAACACGTGGCCCTTGTTGCCGAGGACGTTTAAAAGTAGCCTCCTCGTACACTCGTCTCGTACACTGGTTCGGGCCAAACTTCCCCATGCGACTCGCAAGCCATCTAGTGGAATCGCTTTGAAAAACCAGGCACCTAAGCTCAACCTCCAGGGAAACCATGGTGATAGAGACGTTTCTTCTTTCACGACTCTGACATCCGCGTGGTTGCCAAGGGTAGCAAGAACCAAAAGCCGAACACCAAGGTAGTCATTGACACAAGGAATATGGCAGATGTGACCCTGTGCAGCTTCACCTACTTTGCCTGGACAAACCGGGAACTGGGCCTAACCCTACTTATTCTTCCTAAACAGATACCTCGAGCAGTCACGGTACAGTTAACGCCAAACATGCTTGCCAGTTCTCCCGCAAAAAAGGACAGACGATCTCAATCTTGCCACATCCTATACCCCGCCAGCCAGCAGAAGCCCCCTCATTCCCTCCTCATCGCCGCGTTCCTCGCCTCCAGAGCCCGCTTCACCCACCCGATCCCCGGCGCGCCCTCGAACCCGTGCGGCAGCCCCGGCCACAGGTGGAACTCGACCTCGACGTCGGCCCGCGCCAGCTTCCCCACGAACTCGACGCACTCATCCCGGAACAGGTCCAGGCTGCCCACGTCCACGTACGTCCGCGGTAGACCCCGCAGGTCCTCCACCCCGGCCCGCCCGGGCGCCGCGTACAGTGGGATCCCCTCGGCCTCGGGCCTCCCTGCTCTCTCCCCCAGCACCGCCCGCCACGCGAGCATGCTGTCGTTCGGCTTCCACGTCAGCAGCGGGAGCATGGCGCTACCCTCCGCCAGCGCCGTCCGGTCGTCGAGCATTGGGTACACCAGCACCAGCCTCCTCAGCGGGGGCGCCAGCCCTCGGTCCCGCGCGATCAGCGCCGCGCCCGCTGCGATCCCGCCGCCGGCCGAGTCCCCCATCAGGACGATCTTCGCGGCGTCCACGTTCCACTCCGCTGCGTGTTCGGAGAGGTGCCTCAGCGCGTGGAACACGTCCTCGGCACCCACGCCGCCGGGGAACTCGGGCGCGAGGCGGTAGCCCACGGCGAAGAAGGGCATCCCCGACGACTCGACAAAGCGCTTGATCTGCGGGGCGAAGATGTCGACGTTGCCCGCGACGAAGCCGCCGCCGTGGACGTAGACCACGGCGGCCTGCGGCTCGGCCGCCTCGATCATCTCCGTAGTCGCGAAGCGGTGGAGCCCGAGCTCGGCGCCATCGTCGGACGTGAAGGGGATCCTGGTCTCGAGGACGTCCTCGGGCGACGGCTGTGCGCGGAGTACGGCGTGAAGCATGGGGTTGGTGAAGTTGCGGATCTCAAAGACGTCCTTGAACGGCAGGCGCGGGGGACCGCGGCTGTTGGCGGCGACGACGGCCCGGTATTCCGGGTCGTATTGCAGCGTCATGGCGTACGGTTATGCTCTGCTTTGAAGATATCCTGATGGGTGCGGTTCTGTAAGAGTTCAATCGGGTCCGGCAAGGGAGAACAGGATTCGCGTCGCCTCTTATCAGTCTGACCACCAGTACTCAATCCCCACGGGTTCTGGCGGCGGGCTGCCGCAGTCCGATGGCTGCACCAACCCATCCTACACTTGCCGACTGGGGAAGCGTAAAAGCCGCTCCGGTCGACTTGCAGCATTTTTGAACTGTCGGCATCGTTGACGTGCTAGGCGTGCCAAGTCCACTCGCCATTCTTGCCAGGGCCAGAGGACTCAGTCCTTTCGATGGGATCAGCAGTATTCAGATGCGTAGACTTGAAGCCAGAGATGTCCGACATCACGGCAACTGTTATGGTACCTGTCCGACTCCACAGAAATTGCGAACACCTCGACACAATATTTTTGTCATCGCGGTCGACGAGACGGGCGAGCGCGTCTCCGCCCTTTTCCCACGTTGCGGCATCTCCAAGTTCCAATAGCGGCCTTTCTATTCGGACAAGCAGGAAGGATTCAAGTCACCACAGTCGCTAAGGTATCCCTGACAGGAAACCCAATTTCCGGGGTTGGTAGAGCCATGTTCAACGCGAGCCAAAGCTCGAATGCTTCGGATTTGTCATCCATCAACCGAGGAGAATACTGATCCGGCCGAAGGGAGAGGGAACAGCGCGGGCGAAGCGAGCACTTGCTCATTCTCGTCGCCTAAAGCCATAAAGAAACAACCAGGACGCGACTCTCCTCTACCAGCGTCCAAAAAGCCAGGGGCTGTGCAATTCTCGAACTATACATCTTACAGCCCATCAACACCTGTCGTTTGTGCGAGAAGTTGAGTCGGTCTCCCCGAAGAGAAACAGCGGGTTTATCCGAAGGAGGTAAGTCCGAATAATTTGTGGACACAGCTCGATTAGAAACGGAGATCGGAGCAACGTACGTCGGCATCTAGGCCAGCCGTGGGACCGTTTCGTTGAAACCTCCCTCGGCTGTTCTGATGGTGACATAGATGTCGCCCGACAAGACACAAGATTACGAAAACCTGACAGATGATACTCGCATCACGCACCCATTCGTCATGTACCTACGTGGTTCTGGTCTAGAAGCGATCTCTGCTCCCCAAGCTGACGGCGTACCGATGGAGGAGGTTCGTGGGAAGAAAAGATCCATCGGCGCCTTCCAAGGGTGCATCAAGACCCAAGTAACCACGTGTGGGTGACTTGCCAGCTAACCGTCCATCCATGCGGGCATCAGAATTACTGCCCCAGTTTCCCAGATGCACTTGCATCGGGTCAGGACTTCAGTAAAGATGGAAACGGCGTCAATCGTCAAGGGATGGGGGAACGGAACAAAAGCGGAGTTGGCCATGATACGCCCGGAGCCATAATCCGGAGAGGCGTCATCTCATATTGTAGTGAGAGTGATGTGAACAGGCCCACAAACCGGCGATCCACGGAGGTGTATCGGGGTATGCGATACAACCGGCGCCTTTCTCGTGGAACAGCCCCCATAAACCCGAGATCACGAAGGGGGGACCAGATCCTGCAGCTAGATGCGGATGCAACATCGCCAAATGAGGTCACTGGGTGATAACGATTAGCTGCGTGGAGTAGCTGAAGAAAATAAGAATCGCCGGCCAAGCGCTATGGAAAGTCGTGGGTGTGTAGCGACGACGACCGGTCAAGAAAGAAACGTCCATAGAGACTGAATCGTTCGTCGCATGGTGCAGGGCTGATCTTGGAGGGTGGTTGACTGGTTGACGGTGGGATTAGCAAGGGCTTACTATGGTAGAAACTGCGAAATAAATCCACCCGATCCAGGGGTGGTGTGCTGGGTATGATCCAGGGCGTTGGCATCGGGGTTGTCAATGTTCCGATGGCACATTGGCTCGTTCGATCCGTCCAACAAGGGAACCAGTTCGTGGGGCCAGGGGGGGGGGGGGGGCGTCCCGTAGGTACGATGCGGACTGCCCTGCAGACGTTGAAGGGATCGTGAGCTCCGGGCACACGCCCGATCGACGAACACGTAGTATGAATCGGAACAAGGATCTCAGAAGCCTTACAAGCCTGTCTGGCACCCCCAAGTGCCACATTCAATAGTTCCCCGGCTGTGTGATTCTGGGGAGCCACGGACGGCGTGGCTTCTCAGTCTCGGCCAACCGTGCGCTCACCTCCAGATTGACCATGCCCGGGCAAAGGGTGCTTGATGAGCATTCGCTTTGGTAATGCCCGCTTGCTGAGAGTGGGCGCGGGGTGAAGTCGTACGTGGGAACGGTCCACAGTAATGCGAATCCCAAGGCAACCGAAAAACAAATATTGCGCTGAAACCCCAAGGAGTGACAGCTAACTGACGGATTGCCGGGAAGCCTTTCAGAGACAAGGAAGAAGGCACGCGTTCCATTGTGGGGACCTAAACAGGAGCAGCTGCATCCTAGAACCAAAGCAGCCAGAAGCCAGAGGGCCATGCCGTGTCCGGACGCAAGATGGATATTGGGAGCGAAGGCCGAGTCGTCGGCAGCCAGGAACAAACACCGACCCGTGCCAACGGTCCGATGATTCGGTATGATGCGATTGTCGTCGTCCCCTACAAGCCGGCGGGAAGTAAAAGAAGCTTCGTTCAGGCAACGCTTCCGGCGGGCCGGCCAGGGTGTTGTTCGCATGGTAGCAAGCTACTGGCCTTTAGTTTGACTACGTCGACAGCCACGCCGCCGCCAGGGCCTCGCCGAGAATGAGTAAAAATGACACGATGTGTGTTTTTCTTCCCTACGGTGTCGCCCATTGCGTAGTCTCACTACGGAAGGGTCTTGTGCCGTAGCTGGACGGTTGTGTGCTTGAGCGGGTGGAACTTTGCTCCCCTTTCTGGTGGCTTTCTTTGACTTGCTGGGGGACAGCGCGGTCTCAGCAGCTCAGATCGAGGCACTAGAAGGAATTGTGCATATGGCCATCATCGCCCTTTTCAGGCAGCATCGAGGTTTTTGAGCCTTCATCCAATGCCGAGTCATCTTCGGTTGGTCTACTCTAGCACTAGTGGCCGAGCCAGTCTGTCGGTTCAGGCTTCTCTTGTAGTAGCTACGGTGACCAGTGCCGTCCGTGGTCTTTAGTCAAACGAGACAAGGAAGGCATCAAGATAGTGGGCGGCCCGCAATCGCGATCAAGAGTTCTAATCGTCCGCCGCCGTCGAGTTCAGATGGGCTTTGCAGAAGTCGATGCGAAAACGCTAAACCGATCTGGTTTCGTCCGCCGTAGCCAGTTCGCGGACTTGTGTACAACAGCCAGTGTGATGCAATAGGCGGGTACAGCGCTGCCTTGAGGAAGTAGTGCCCCTTGATGTCGGACCTTTCCCCACGGTCTCAAGGTTTGGACAGTATGATGGTGACGGAGGCGGCGGCGGCGGCGGTCTAGACCATGCCTACAGCACCCTGCGCTATAAGGAGGCGCGGGAGGGCTCGGGTCAGAAACAGTGGCAGACCGCAGGGTCCAGACAGATTGAACCTTGACAGAGTCGAGTCTTGCGGCTTGTAGTGTCCAGGCGTAGATTACGAGAAGGCTTGCAAGTAAGGCTACTGCCGCCATGCGTTCCTCTTCCTGATGGTGAAGCCCCAACGCATGTATTGCAATTCTTGGATGCGTTCCTCGGGACTTCGTGTTGTGATGTCCCTCTCACTCTCTCTCAGCCAGCCGGCACAGGCCCACCAGACTTTACGTCGAGGTTCAGGAACGTGGCGTCGACCCCCCGCTGTTTAAGGATTACCAATGAACCCCCCTGGGTGTGTTGGTACACCATGAGCCACAACCGACGTCTCGTCGCTGATCTCCTACCCAACTGGCTTGTCGCCCAAACCTCGACTGTGCCCGGCAGATGCCTTTGGGCGGAGCCTATTGACTGGCGCCGGTTGCCGTTTGTCAAAACCTGCTTATTCATGCGGAGCGCAGAGAAAAGACGAAAGGCGTGGGGCTTTGAAATCAAGATGCGAAATCTAGATCCGGGGTAAGGGGCAAATGCTCGATTGGTCCTCGTGGCTCCGGAGGTGAAATGCGACAATGCGATCGTTCGGTTATCTGAAGATGAAGCTGGGATTCGCTCATGATGAAGCTCGGAATCGACTTCGTCAGATCCAAGTGGACCATAAACAAGCGAGAGATGCAAGATCGTACGAGATCAGGTACGAGAGAGGGTCGCAAGCTCAAAATGTCAGACAACCCCTGGCGAGGTTGATGAAAGGGCTTCGTCGGCATACCTACCGTCATGCTCGCGTGGTTGTGACGGCCAGGTGGAAGGTAGTGCGTGCGTGCTGGAGGCACGGCTGCCCAGCAGAGGGGCGGGCGACGCGAGAGGGTGTGGCAGAGGTTCCGTACCGTACGGTGCGGTTGGGGAAAGGCAAAATGCCATGGTTCAAACAATGGGAATTTGCGGGACGTGAGGGTGCTCGGCTATCGTGCCTTGCCCCTTTCCCACTACATCTATTCCTTGCTGTTGCTCTAGGGCAAGATGGCGCTGCGTCAACTCTGTGTGTGTGTGTGTGTGAATGTCTCTGTTCTGAAGACAGGACGGAGCCAGGTTGTCTCTCATTTATCGCCACATATGTACAACTGGAAACAGGGAGGTGGAAGAATGTGAGGTGGTGTGGCTAGAGTGGTCTCTGGCGGTGTTCCCGCGCGGCGGCCTCATTGGCTGCTCGTAGGGTCGATTCCTTTGACATGAGGAGAGCCGGTTGGCTAGCGGAAACTGGAGTATGCACAGGGCTACGGGTAGCTCTGTGGGTCGGATAAGCAGCCTGCAGGTGGTGGGAAAGATTCAAAGGGGTCGGAGGAATGGCTGTTCAGTGTCTGACGACGAAAGTATGTCATTCTTCGCGGTGACTCCCGTGCCGGGTCGACGAACTACCCGCGGCTCCGCTGTGGCAGAAGATCGGTCAAGCTGGTCGTCGTGTTGGTGTGCTGCCCGGTGAGCTATCCCCTGCTCGTCCATTGAACTGTAGGCATACCGACTTTGGGGGGGGGGATTGCAATTGTCTTTGGTTCTCTTGGATCCGGCCCTAGAAGGATATGTGCTAATTACTGTACGCCGTTAGCAGGTCGCTGAGTCTGTAGAAAACTGAGTTGACAGGGGTGTTGCAACTATTGGGTGTGGCGATAGAGACGACGAGCTTGGAATTGTTTTAGCCAGGCTGTGCATCGAATGGCTGGCGGCAGAGTGGTTCGTCCCGATGAGGGTCTGTCAAGGTATATTCGTACCTCGAGGTATCGTTTCACACTGCAGCACAGCGGCGAGCCAGTGATGCGGACTCTTTACTCCGCTCCACCGCGAAGCGGCGCCTGTCCCGAGTGTGAACGACTACAGAGTACTACATAGTATAATACCTACAGGACCGATCCGCCATGGGCTAGCAGCCAAAACTAGCCTCAGGGCAAGGCAGTAGCCCTCCAGACACGGACGGGCGTCACTGCTTGTGCCCAGCCCATTTCCGTCCCTCGCCAGCTATTCCAAGCCGCTGATCGATCTGGACGTGACGTCAAATTCCAGAGACTTGGGAGCCTCCCAGAACGTTGCCCTCATGCCTGCGGGAATCGCAAAAGTGACTGGGGAACTGCATGTTATCTCGATGAGATTGCCGTTCGCGAATATGGGCCGATCCTGACCAGGCGTTGGGAGTTGGTGCTCGACGCGACCAGCAGCGCCGTTCCGCGTTGTCTGAGCCTGCCTACCAGCCGGATGTCAACCCGCTGTGGTTGCAACCATGGGAACCTCGTCGCCGCAAGGGTAGGTGGTTTGGCAGTGTACTGTGCACGATCAAACGATGCGTCTCGCAGAGGTAGAGCTTCTGGTTTCCCCTCCCAGCGTTTGGTTTGATGTGGCGGGGTAGCAGCTCTTCGCTGACCGGCTTGTGATAATGGCCTATCGCTGTTGTGGCCGTGGCCCATGTTTAACCCACGAACTACAGGCTCGTCCATCTCGTCGTGTTGACACAATCATCCTAACTCCGGAGCCCCATGGTCAACAGTTCTGCCAACGTAAAGCTCGATGGGCAATATGTATTCGTACTAGGTTGCTGCTGCTGCTGCTCAAGGCCAGCTTGCCAGGGTTTTACGTTAGCTTCTAACAACATTTCATCATGTGAGCTTGGGCGATTGTTCTCTAAACATCTGAGGAAGATGTTGGGAATCAGGGTTGCCAGACGCCTAGAACCAGGCCATGCGCCGTGGACAGGCCTAGGCTTTCGAGAAATCTGCGTGCCGTATGCACGCCGCTCGCATTGGAGTGGACAAGCGATGGCCAAGTCGGGGTTTACGGCGATGCCATCCCACAATTACCGCCCTGCAAGCCTGCAGATGCCACGTTCTACAGGCCCAATTCGGGGGGAGGGGTGAGAGGGCAGCCATCTCGTAGTGTAATGTCGGCGTGACCCTGGCAGCACATTTTCCACAAAAGGTCGGTCTTGCGAAGTGTGCGAAGCGCGAAGTCACCACCCATGCCAGCCCTTGGACAGGTGAAAGAGGCTGCAGTACTGGGCCCCCCGGCTAGCTTGGGTTGATTGTCTAGGTAGACGCAATGTACTGCCGATGCTGTGATCCCCTTCCACAATTCCATGTGGAAAGGCGATCCGTCAAACAGTCAAAGCAGCCGGCTTGATAAGAGCGCTTGTGATGTTCGGCCTTGCAGCGCGGCCTTGATGCCACCACAGGACGCATGTCTGACTAGGTACCGTCACAGAATCCATGGGTCGTCGACTCGGGCGGGTGGATTCTATGCTTCAAAAGTGCTGGAATATTCTCCTGGTAGGTGAAAGACTCTAGCGTCGAAGACCCTTTACTACGACAAACTCCATTACAGTCGGCCATCAATCAGGGGGCCCTGGTGTTTAGAAATGGACCCCAGAATCGATCTCTACAACCCCGTTGTTCCCTTTCCGCTCTTCTTGTCCGAGGTGCGGACGCGGAGAGATTCAAATACCGAACGTCGAGGCATTCGTTCGGAGTAGTAGTCCGGGGTTTGTGCTATTGCCGCAGCGCGTCCGGGAGCACACTCTTGGGGCACACTTTTGCTCCTCATGGCCCATGGTATGTTGCTGCATTGGGTACCAAAGATCGTCCACAAATCCCGCTGGCATGGATTGTGGTGAGGGTGTGGTGGCACAAGATTGAATGCGTCGGCAGCACTGTAGTCGTTTGTACTGAGCAGGTAACTGTGTCGAACCCAACCTGGTATCACAAAGGGTCTTGAGCTACAAGCGAGTGGCTGTATTGGTTGCGTGGGAGCTCAATTGACTCACATTCTCAATTACTGAGCAACCCAGGGTAGGTTAAAGGTTGGTTGAAGTATGCTGGGGTTGGCCTTCGTGGGCGAGCGATTGATGGGTGCTGCCACCTGCAGCTGGTGCCATGGCCGCCCCGGTGTGAGTCTTTCGAATCAAGTCCACTCATCAGCGGTGTGTGGCCCCGGAGACAACTCCTTGGAGTCTGACGAGAGGGGTGCAATGTGAGTCTCTCAGGGGTGCAAAGGATGAGACTTGGCTCAGCCGTGCCAGCACAAACAGCTGTCAGAATGGAGCGAGTAGTCTCTCAGTCGCATGGAACGAGGCAGAGGAGAAGCACGTCGGCACGCAGCGATAATGAAGGGTTCCTGGGTTTCTTGTCTCAGAGGTGTGCAGTGTTTGCGGAGATTCGGATATAATGAGTAGAGTATTTAGATAATGCGATGCAATGTGCGGTGCGATGGAGGCAAGGTATAAGAGGGGGGGAAGGCAAAAAGAAGAAAAGGAAAGGCAAAGGTTGCGCAAGGTGTCTTCAACTACCAATGTCCATGCAGCTTCTACAGGCAGGTCGGAAGGCGTGCTTAACTGGACGTTGAATGGGCTGGGAAATGGTTAAGTACCTAGGTAGGTTGAAGTTGAAACAGCGGGCGGCCGAGTACCCAACTTTCGAACGGACTCTATCCGTAGGGCAGAAGAAACGCAGGCAGTGGGCGACAGCGATATCATGGTTAGGACGCTACGCGACAGCTTAGGGCCGCATTATCTGAAGTGCGTTTACCTTACTGCGTGGTCCAGTAGCAAGCGGGACTTTGTTTAGCAGGACATCGAAGCCCACGAATTTGGAGCTGCCAGTCAAAAGTGACTCCCGAGCGACGGATTCAAGCCCATCACAACAACTTTTTGAATGTGCAGCCAACTTGGGAAACCAGCTTATCTGCAGACGCAGGTGCGGAATGTGAACGGTGAGCAGCAGCAAGGGGGTAGGGAGGAGAGGGAGAATGCATGGACGGGTGAGAATAGGAGGCGGTCGTTGTGGTCTGTCGCTGTTAGCTTTCTGTTCTGCAGCTCCTTCTTCTGCCTAGCTCGCTCGCGACTCGGCCTCCTCCCATGCCGCTCTCCTCGATAAAATTAGTGGTCGTCTTGGTACCGTGGCACTATGGTAGAAGACGGGAAGAGAAAGGAAACATGATTTCTCGGCGAGAACAAAATGATAACTTTTGTGTGTCTGATCCTGTGGCACACCAGAAGCAAGGAAAGACAGCCGGGAAGGCGTGGCTGTATTAGAGACGCGGGAATCATGGAGAGGGAAAGAGTTGCAATGCAAAACATGATGGGAAGCTGCTCGTGCTTCTCGGTTTGCCCTCGTGTCCCGGCTGCGTATCCGTACATGCTTGCATCTCTTACCTCTTGCTGAGCAACCACTTGCGTAGCTCTGACTGTAAAGCGCTCGGCAGAAGAACAGATGGTAGCTATGGATCAAAGCCCATGAAGAAAGCTTTCAACTTGTCACATTTTTTCCTTCGTCTTCCATCTACCTAGGATCAAGCCTGGAGAAGGTGGTCCGGGGCTGCCTCCCGTCCTGTCGGTTGCACTAAAGTGGGTCTGCTGCACAGGCCAGAGCTCAAGCTTAGGGATCGCCCCACTCGGCCAAAGCTCCACCCCATCTCTGCACCACGAGGTGGCTTCATAGTGTTGTGTGCAAGAGCCGGTGCTCCTTGCTTCTTGCCCGAGTGATTGACCGGCTTACATAAGATTGAGATTGAATTTGCACATAAAGAGAGGGAATAAATAAGGAGACTGGGAGAGAGGGATAGAGCCAGAGACCAGCTTGAAGGGCGTAACTGCAATCATGTCACTTGCAATCGACCACCTTTGAGGTGTAGCCTAACCTTCCCGGATCGCACCGGTATCATACCGCACCACACCTTACAGAGGCACAGAGGTACCTTCTATGGTACCACGACTGTCTGTCGAACAATTTGACGCTAAGCTCAATACCGTAGAGTACGAGAAAGCGGGGCCGCAGATGTCGAAAGGCGCAGCAGCGAGATTGGTTGGTTCCGTATTAGAGAAGCAGGAAAGGGAAGGAAGGGGTGAGGGGACCGCGAAGGGGGGGAGAGGAAGGCCTTTCCTTCCATTCAGAGGGACCGCCTAGAAACATGGGTCTCGGGTGGGGCGGAGATGGGGCGGGGCGTGATGTTAACACCCCTCCCTGCTCATCGAGATCGATCATCAGAGCGTAACCCGATCAAACGCTCCTAGATTGTCTAGCGATCGAAAGCAGTCGAAATGCCACTTTCCCTTTCCGCTGGCCCTTCTGACACTGATTCCACATGCCCAAATCCAAAGGTACCTGCGCTATCGTATTGTACCGCACCGTACCGCCAGCATGCTTGTCCCCGCCACTGCGAATGCGACAGGCCCTGGCCTGGCGGCCCAGCTTGTCTCTAGACTACTGCTCCTCGCACCAGCAACCTTGCGGCAGAAGCAGCACCGCTACCTCCTCCTCCCCGCCAATCCCCTGCCAAAGTTTCCCACGCACCACCCACCTGTCTTCTACCCGGCCGTCGAACATTGCTCCGGCTCGTTGTCTTGTTGTGCCCTCCATCTGCTCTGCTCCGCCGCCTGATACACGGTCGTTTCCCCCGAGCACGAACCCTTGGATTGTATAAGACTTGGATACTGCCCTGTTCCACCTTTCGCTTCCCCATCCTCACACACCCTTTTGGTCCCTCGACCACAAGCTATCCTCCCCAACCAAAGCAAGGTATCCTCGACCGACAACACCATCGACACGCCTTGCCTACCATTATACCGTAAGGTAGAAATCGGCATCAAATCATCCCCTATCGCAACACTAGGCGATTTTGGCTTCAAAGGTTCTAGCCACGACGAAGCCTGTCGCCGCATCCACACTACAACCCCCCGTAACCACCCTGAGGATTTACGAACCTCTCCGACTAAGCCACCACTGCTCGTATTACGCTCTACGACGTCTTTATATCAATCGTTGATCACCAAGTCTCCGCGTTGACGAAATGCCGAAGCGATCCTTGGACGCTAGCAACCTGTCGCCCACGATGCAGACGGACCGGGCACAGAAGAAGGTACGAAGCATTCCCCACCGTCATGTCGTGTGGCGTTTAGTCCAGACAATATACACATCCTATCACCTACGCTTCATCATCTACGACGCAATGCCCTTCATTCTGCCTCTTTTCAGAATGGAAGAGATGCGCCATTCTAGCCACACCGTTCTTGATGCCATAGTGAACCTGGCTGACCTGTTCTTTGATAGACGGAGAGGTCCCATGAAGAGAACCAGGAACGTGCGTACATCGCCGCTTCCCGGCGGGCGGATCGTAGCATTGAGGCTCGCGTGCAGTCGGCCAAGATGGCTAGCGAGATTCACAAGAAGCGCACTGGCAAGGGCTTTAAGATTTCCGAGGCCATCGTGCAGGCCGAGGAGATGTACGAGGAGGAAGAGGACGACATGCCCAGATCCTACCGCATGCTTGCAGCCCACCTCCAGACTGGCTCTGCCGAGTTTGACTACCGTGTGAACGCATTTCTTGCCAACCGAGTAGCCATGGCAAGCATGGTCGCTGGACTTCGCAACGAGGAGTGGGCTCAGAACCCCATCAACAAGATGTTCGCTGAGCAATTCCCAAACGCCAACAAGCAGGCTCAGGCTTTGTCGCGCAACATCACCAACTCCATGTATTACCAGCCTGTTGCCGGCCAGCGCCCAGCGCCGCAGCAGCAGCAACAACAACCTCAGTCTGATAAAGTAGCTTCGAGCCCCGTGTCGCCAACTTTCGGGACAGTAAACTTTCAGCCAGAGCGTCAGCAGTACCAGCGTGAGAGAACGCAGTCTATAGCATCACCTATGGACATGGCCACCCCAACCATGCGAGAGCACGTCCAGTCTCCTCCTGCTCTATCTCCTTCTTCTGAGGCAGCAGCCGGCACCCCTTCGACACGCACCGCTTCGACGTTCGCTTCACCGATGATGGCCATCGACCACAGTTTCTTCCCGCCCGGATCATCGTTTACAGCTGAGCTGCCTATGGATGTCAAGATGATGGCACCCAACTTGGACATGAGCGATCCGATGTCTCACATGTTCATGGGCAACCCGTTGCAGCAACAGATGTATTACCCGGACACGCATTCGATGGCTGATCTGAAACACGACCAGCATCTGAATGATATGACTTTGGCCAACCATGAGTACTTTAACGGAGACTTAAACCCGTATGCCTCGCGCTACGACGACCCGCGAAGCGAGGCCGCCACACCCGCTCCCAATATCAACGACAACTGGGATGCCTACCTAGATTTTGGCGAACAGTCTGACAATGGTGCCATCGACCCGACATTGTAGTCGGCATACCACAATGTGTAATTTGACACGGCGAACATTTGATGGATTTAATGCAGAAAGAGGAGGAAAACGACAAGTGGTATGAATGATGAAAGGACCCTGGCTGGTTCATGAGCATGACTTTTTAGAGTACGCATTTGCATCGGTCGGTCCACAAAAGGCGGCATGGGATACCCATGGGAAGGCATCAGGTAATCTTTTCGGCGTTTCGGTATGGGATATTCTCCCTGATCCTTGGGTTTGTTTTTCTGTTTTTCAAAGTTCTGTTCACAAACGTCCGTCTCTTAAGGACTCAAAAGGATATGTATGTCCTAACTCATGTTTTTCTTACGTTGGCGACTCGTTGTTGCCCAAACGTACATGCCAAAAACATGGCCGCTGTACGTTTGTTCAAGTTATGGAACAAGTGATACCGAGGCGAATATTACAGACGATGGTCACGTCCTCAAATACGGATGGCAAAGTTGGACTGGAGAGGAGGATGTCAACAATCAAAGCATCATTTTGATCAAAATGTCGCTGGTGGGTTCATTGCGGTTTGGCGGAAGCAAATGCTGGTAAGAGGCACGATCCCGCGAAACTTGGTCAAGACACTCTCTTGGGACTGCAAAAAAATAAAGAAAATACAAGAAAATGATATATTTGTCAATGCTTTGGTGTACTGGCACAATACGTTCGCACACCCAGTCCGAGGAATGTGTGGCCTGTCTCGAACGGAAATGGTGTTGGTAACGCACTGATAGTCGTATAAAACAAACCACCCGTGTTCAGACGTGTTTATGCTACATTGCTACGGCCAGAGCTATCCTCGGCGCCCTTCCCACAGCTTTTGCATCTTCGCGATAGTACACCGGGAACTGGGATTGCTGTGTTTGCCTGTCGAACCCCTATTGACACGGCCATAGGTTATGGGCCACAACGAGCTCGGAATCCATTCCCCGGTTGTTGGCCCGAGCTGGGCATGAAGAAGGGAATGTCGAGGGCTAAGATGAGTCCACGCACAGAAGGACGCTTTTGGCCACAGGTTTCTAACGGTGTGGCAAAAGATGAGAAGACTGCCTAGATCAACGGCACCAACAAGCCCCCGGGGTCGGCTTCTTTCTGGATCCCCATCTCAGCCCGCGCTACTTCCGAGAATCCCCGGTTTGCCCGGGTTGTGGACTATGGAGACGTATCGCTCTCCTGAGCTCAAGTGTGGTGGTATGGTCATCTCTATTGTGACTCTCGTCAAGATGTTTCCGGCTAGCCGACGAGCGTGTGCTGAAGAGTCGCCACAACCGAGCGTGTGACACGATTACTGCTACGAAAGCCCATTCCAATTCTCCGAAACAGGTATGTGACAATACAATATCAGGTGTTGATAAAATCCAACTTCGTTTGAAACACACTTTATACGTATTTCTAATCAGGAAGAGAGATCCCAGAGTTTTTGGCCTTACTGAGGCTTGACTGAGCCTATGGCATATTGTTGACATGTGAAAGAGATGTTCCAACATATCGAACCTCCGGTTCATGGTATCCACTCCGATCCGGTCCGAGATCCAAGGTGGGGTTCAGACCCGGGGCTTTGGCTCGAGTCCTCGTCCCGAAGCGAATGCCGAAACGTGATACAAAGAGGTGTCCCTGGCAATCTAAAGCAAAACGGAATTTTTTGGAGGGTTGTTGAATAGTTACCTTTTAGTCAACAAGGGTACAGAGGTTGAAGACGCTATCGATGCAGCCAATGGGGAAGCCTCACAACTGCGTCTGGGTACTGACATCTATGTGATACAGACACTAAGGTGACCAAACCTATCGCCCACGAGGATTCTATCACATTGAGTTTGCATAGGAGTAGGATGTAAATCCCGTTTCGTCTGATGGTTGCGCGTTCTAGTTCGGTGGCCTCAAACACACAAGTAGAGAAGCTTATTCTTTCTGTTACCTTCCTTCAAGTCTAGCCGCGTGCTTGGGCTCAAAGGTACAGCAGGACCGAATGGCACATATAGGGGCTTGGACATTTGACCTTGGAAGCCCCCGTTATTTTTATTCAGAAATGAGATGAAAAGAATACTTCACAAAAACCTTTATGAAGAAACATAGCGTAGTCTGAAATGTAGTTGTCTTGAATATCGATGAGGCCTGGTGAAGAGAAATTCTTACCTAAGCGATGAATGACATAAGCAACCTTTCTCAACAGTAGGAAAGTGCCGGTTGGCGGTCGCACCTGCTCTACCCTGATGACGGAACAGCCCCACTGAACCAACGGCTGGGAAAACTTCCTACTGGCACAAGCCGCTGTCACACCCACTGTAGCAAAGCTCGAGTCCCCTGGCCGGTTCCCATTTAGCGACGTGCGCGCTCGCGACTCTTCGATCCACCGAAACAATTCCCAACCTGTAATTTCGAAGTCTGGTCAACATTCATGTTGGCAGCTTCCAGATTCACCCGCCGAGTCATGACGTCCGTATACGCCAATGGCTCTGCCAAGGCGGCCTACTCCTCATCTTCTGCGACGACGACTGCCCTGAGCCGATGGAGCATCGCGACGAAGCAGCTTCCGGCCGTCGATAAGATCAAGTCGCTCCACATCTACGACTTTGACAACACCCGTATGGTTCCTCACGCCCGCCTCGTGCTCGCGCGCGAATGCCTGTCGCAAGATCAAAACTAACTTTTGTCCGTATCTACAGTCTTCAAAACTCCCTTGCCGAACCCCGCACTATGGAGCGGTCCTACGATCGGCGTGCTGTCAAGCCAAGACGTCATCTGCAACGGCGGCTGGTGGCACGACTCCCGAATCCTCGCAGCGACGGGCGAGGGCGCCGACATTGAAGAGAAGCGCGCGTGGGAGGGCTGGTGGAACGAGAAGATCGTCGAGCTGGTGAAGCTGAGCATCAAGCAGAAGGACGCCCTGTGCGTGCTGCTGACGGGCCGCTCCGAGCGAGGGTTTGGGGAGCTCATCAAGAGGATGGTTCAGAGCAAGGGCCTCGAGTTCGACATGATTGGCCTCAAACCCGCCGTCAGCCCGACGAACCAGCACTTCTCAAGCACGATGCACTTTAAGCAGCTCTTCCTGGCGGCCGTCATGGAGACGTACAAGAACGCCGATGAGATCCGCATCTACGAGGACCGCCCGAAGCACGTCAAGGGGTTCAGAGACTTCATGACCGAGTACAACCGGAAGCAGAACATGAACGCGACGCGCACGCGCGGCCCGATCACGGCAGAGGTGGTTCAGGTGGCGGACCTGTCAACGACGTTGGATCCCGTGGTTGAGGTTGCCGAGGTGCAGCACATGATCAACCTCCACAACGAGGAGATTGCGAAGCAATCCAGCGACGTCCGCCCGAACCGACTGATGGTTAAGAAGACTGTCTATTTCACGGGCTACATGATCAGTAAAGAAGACACGGCGCGCCTGATGAAGCTGGCCCAAATTCCCTCCGGCATGCCCGAGCAGGAGCTCAAGTTCCACGCCAACAACATCCTCATCTGCCCGCGGCCCTGCCCCGCCAGCATCCTGGAAAAGGTCGGTGGCATGGGAAGCAAGATGAAGTGGGAGGTCACCGGCACGGCCTGCTTCGAAAACAGCATCTGGGCAGCCAGTCTGCGGCCGGTCCCCGCCACCGCAAAGTTCCACACGGACAACCCCTCCCCGCTCGTCGTTCTTGCCCTGCGCAAGGGCGCGCGTCCCGTCGACGCCGGCAAGATCCAGAACTGGCAGCCCGTCCCCCCGGAAAAGGCCATGACCTTTGAGACGACGGTCGGCGAGAAAATGATCCTCCGCATCGAGCCCGAGGACCCGCGCGAGGACGAGTACGAATCGCTCTTCGCCAACAAGTCTTCTAAGCGGAAACATGATGGCGGCGACTACTCCCGCGACCACCACCGCCACGGGAACAACCCCTACAACGGGCGCAACGAGCGCCGTGACTTTCACTCGGGAGGAGGAGGGCGTGGCCAGGGCCGTGGCGGTCACCGAGGCGGAGGCGGTAGGCGCGGCGGAGGCCACCGTGGGAATGGCAAGGGCGGACGCGGCGGCCGAGGCATGCACGGCTACCGCTCGCTCGACGACGTCGAGCCGCGGAACCAGCAAGGAGGCTACGGCCAGCCTGTTGAGTATGACGACAACAGCTACCCATCCCTCCCCACGCAGCCGCAACAGCAGCAGCAGGGCGGCTTCCAAGGACAACAACAGCAGTACCAGCCACCCCATAACACGTGGCAGCAGGGCCCTCCACCGAACGCACCAACGGGCCCGTCTGGGCGCCCCATGGGGGGCGGCAACTACGGAGGCGGCGGCGGTGGCGGAAGCGACCTGCAGAACTACTACTAGGCGTGATGGTCTTCAGAGGGCTCCCGGAACCTACCTGCACCGTTCGGCTTGGGACAGTTGCTCGAAGCAACTTGGGCGACATCTGGGGACCGTGATCGAGTTCATGGGTCGTGTAAAAGCACAAGTGAGCCATCCTCTTGAGTAAACAACACATACAAAAAACGCGTCGACCAGTCAAGGAACAAAAGGGAGGCATGGAGGTTCGTGGAAGGGGAAATTCGCACTTTTATATGGTAGGCGAGCTCGGCGTCCTGGAGGCTATGCTTTGATTATGATACCTTAGTACCTTGCAATACAAGCAAGTTGATTCAACTTTTGGGGTTTCGCCGTGCTGATGCATACGACACGTCATCTGCATGATCTTCTGGTACTGTTTAACATATTCTTTTGTTAACTTTCTCTATCCCTTTTTTTCTAGTCTTGCCAGTCCTCCAAGATGCGCCGCTTGCAGCCGCGATCCATCTTTCTTGCACAGAAAGCCTGATTCATCCTCTAGAGCTCCCCCGACACGGACCGGGATGCCAAGACCTACTCGTCATCCGAGTCGTCCTCCTCCGAGTCATCCTCCTCGGCGTTCTCCAGCCACTCGACCAGGACCCTGCACTTCTCCTTGAGCGCCGACATGCCCTCGCCCTCTTCGGCGCGCGCGTCCTCCCACCAGGCCAGGATCCCCTCCTCCTCGAGGACGTCCAGGCCGTACAGCTGCTGCAGCATGGCGGCTAGCAGGACGCCGGCGCGGTGGTGCTCGAGGTTCCGGCAGCCGAGCAGGGCGCGCTGCAGCGCGAGGACGAACTCGACCTGCTCCTCCTCGCCGCCGCCGACGCCGACCTCGGACACGAACTTGAACGCGCCCTTTTTCGAGTTGAAGGTCGAGTCGGCGGCCTTGGGCGGCTCGAGGCCGCCGTGCTCGGGCTCGAGGAGCTCCGCGGCGCGGCGGGCGAAGGCGATGGCGACGGCCTTGCGCATGGCCACGTCCGAGGCGTCGTTGGCGAGGCGGAGGCCCATGAACTCGAGTTTGGCCGAGTCGAAGTCGCCCGACTCAGCGCGGAGGGCGTCGAG
This sequence comes from Colletotrichum spaethianum, assembly GCF_022836535.1. Taxonomy (NCBI): domain Eukaryota; kingdom Fungi; phylum Ascomycota; class Sordariomycetes; order Glomerellales; family Glomerellaceae; genus Colletotrichum; species Colletotrichum spaethianum. The sequence continues at coordinate 361,270 of NW_026054777.1, read as the reverse complement.
GAGGCCGTGCACGGCGTCGTAGTGGAAGCCCGACTTGCCCTGGGAGTCGTCCGAGACGAACGAGTCGGCGCGGTTGCGGGAGTCGGCGGAGAAGGGGGTGACGGCGGAGCCGGCGTCCGAGTCGTCGTCGTCGATGTCCGAGGAGAGGGTCGAGATGGTGGAGGTGGAGAGGGAGAGGTTGGCGAGGTTGTAGATGAGGGAGCGCTGGAGGGTCGAGGGGTCCTCGTCGTCTATGTCCTCGGCCTCGGGGTCGACGTAGCGCGCGCCCTTGCCCGAGGGGCCGACGAGGTCCGTGTCTGGTGTGACGGGCTTGCCGTTGTGTGCTGTGGTTGCTAGTACGGTGGCCTCGGGGACCTTGCTCTTGTCGCTGAGGGTGACGCCAAACGAGAGGAGGGAGCCGGCGTCGACGGTGGAGCCCTTGCCGACGACGCTGGAGTCGGCCAGGATGGAGCGGGTGATGACGGCGTCATCCTCGATGACTGCGTCGTCCCAGATGAAGCTGTTCTCGATGCGCACGTTGCTGCCAATCTTACACCGTCTGCCAATGATGCTGTTGGATACTCTGCTGCCGGCGCCGACAGTGGCTCCCTGGCCGAGGATCGATCTCGAAATCTTGCTGTCCGGCGCCATGACTGTTCCATCCTCTATGCAGACCGCGCCGCTCGTCATCTTGTACGTCTGGCCCGGAATGACGTTGCAGTCGGGGACAAAGGGGAACGTCCAGCGGCCGAGGACGTCCTTGCTGATGGACTCGTACATCTGGAGGTTGCTCGCGCGGGCGGCGTAACCCTCCTCGAGAACCTCCGCGTAGATCGCCTTGCCGTTGAGCTCCCAGTCCTTCAAAACACCGTGCAGGAAATTCCTCCTCGGTAGCTCGTAGTCAAAACTCTCGGACCAAAGGGCCAGCACCTCGGGGGTGCAGATGTCGATGCCCGCGTCGATCAGGTCGCTGCGGATCTCGAAGTCGGCCGACAGCTCGTCGATCACGGCCGGGTCGAGCGTCATGTAGTGGTCGCTCTGCAGGGGGTGTGTCTCGTCGTAGTGCAGGCAGCGCTTCGTCTTGGAGTCGATCACAAATACCGGGTTGATGCCGTTCGGCTTCGTCCTGTGCTCCTCGGCGCCGCCCGATCGCAGAACTACCGTCATGATGTTCGTCGCGGCAGCCTCCTTGCGCGCCTTGTGCGCCGCCAGCGCACCGTCGAGGGAGATGTTGGAGACCACGTCGCCGTGAACCACAATGAAGTCGCCGTCCATGATACCGCGTCCGTCGAGGTCACGGAGGAAGTCGCCGATGGAGCGGGCGTCCGAGACGCGGATGAACTGCAGGTTCGTGAAGGGGGTCCGGATGGACATGGGCGACCATCGTGATGTGTTGATGTAGTTTTCGATCTGTTCGGAGTGGGAGCCGCAGTAGATGTAGACCTCCTGGACACCGTTCATGGCGAGGAATTCGAGGGTATATTCGATGAGGGGCGTGTTTGCAAGGGGGAGAAGGCACTGCGGGCGGGCGGTTAGTCGGTGTCGCATGACGACAGGAACTGTTCCCATGAACTCACTCTTGGCTTCTCTACTGAGAATGGAGCAAATCTGTCTTGGAAGGAGTCGGCAATGACCTGCAATTGCACAAAGACAAGCAACCGGGTCAGCCATTTCGCGAACCATCATCTCGGCTGCCCCACCATGACGCTTGGAAACTCACCACGGCCTGCAAGACATCCTCGCGCTTGCCGTCGGCGCCAGCCTTGCCGGACTTCTTGCCTTTGCTGGCACCGGAGGCCTTTCCCTTTTGCTGCGACATCGTTGGGATGAGGTGGATCGCGACGGGGGGTGGGCGGCGGCTTTCGGGGGGTATCGAGTAGGTTGGTCGCGGGGTCGTGAGTCAAAGCAGAGTCGCAAGCTTGGGAGTTTGGAAATTTAAGGTGAGTGACTCAACCGTTCCGATGCGGGGTGGGTCGTGCGCTAACCCTGCCTCGGTGTGTTTCGGTGTATCCTTTACCGAGACTTCGTCCCAACCCGGGTGGGTAGAGTGTGCATACTTCACCATATCATTCCAGAGTTTCGATGTTGTCATGCTATCTCCTTTAATTCTTTCTGTTTAATTTCCGAGTACGTCTCGTCTATTCACAGTGAATAACGAAAAGCTGCCTCAACGACGCACAACCCCAATGGGAAAAAACGAATGATCATTACAAGCTGGAAAAGCATGTAAGTATTAAGAACTAAATAAAGACAACAAAATTAAAACTATTCCTGACGCTAAAACAAGCGTAACATTAGGTTTTAGGCCATCAAGCCAGTAAGTTGACTATCTTCGTCGCAAGTATGAAACTTGGAGGGGATGACAGTCCTGGCTCCTCAGCATTAAGAACATCTCTTTACGGCAGTTTATGGAAGCCACCATGCGTATTAGAGTGGAACTAGCCAGAATAAATTCTTGAGTCTATCCAGAGCCTAATTTTGGGTCCCATCTATTTCCCTGTCATCAGACATGATAGCCCTTACCAAGCTGTCCACGACGATACAGGAACCTTCAAATCTTTTAATTTCGCGACAGCCAGAAGCACCTCCTCATAGTTCCCAACAAGAATTTCCATCCTCCATCTTGTAAGTATTCCACTGGGGAAGAGCGATTACTAGTTTACCTACAAGGTTCGTTTCTGGATTCTCTCAGACACCGCAGCCTCTCGCTCGGTCCTGTGTCATGGGTTACGAATCACCCGGCGAGGAAGACGACGATGACAGCTCCTAGAAACCGGAGAAGACGCGTCAAGTGCACTTTTCGAAGCAGAGACTAGACGAATTGAATATAGATGACTGGCTGAGGAGTCCAAGTGTTAACTCTCAGCAACGAACGGTTGTTCCCGCTGTGCGCTTCGCCATATAATTACCCCAGTATTCGACTGGTATGCTTTCTCCCACAACCCAACAGCAGATAGAATAACCCCAAGATAGAATTCAACTGTTAAATTAAAGTCCTCGGGTATAAAGCCGACCAGTTCCTATGTACAATGACGTAGATATCGTCCTCAGTCAAAGTCCTCCCGAAGCCCGCGCGGCAACTACCACCTTAACATTGACCGAAAAGGTCGGCACTGCGGCTGTGCCATAGTCAGACCGTCGTATCATCTTAGCAAGCAACAGAGGGGAGACATGAATGAACAATGTGGTCATCATACAACATGGAAAATAATGAAAAAAGACTATCGGGTATTGATTATGCAACTCTCATACCGGTGTACCTGCAGAGTGTGATTGGGTTTCGAGGAAAAGTCAGAGGCAGTTTTTGAGGTGAAACTAAGTTACAAGAGGTATCATGAAGAATTTGGAAAGTCTCACCTTGTGTAACAACTGAATGAACACAAATCTAATAGCCATTCAACTGTCTACTCATTCTCTAGTCTTGTGATCTCCGCCTGCAATGGGTCTCTTGTGGCATTGTGTTTCTTGTTGGCTATGGCTACTAGCTCTTCTACAAATAACAGCGAACATCCGACGAAAAGCAATAGTTCCTACTTAAAGACATGTTGAAATGTCCGAACACTGCAGTTTGACCTTCCACCGCCTCCTCCAACTGTTACGCCAGCAAGCACAATTCTGTCTCATCCTCGTCGACGCTACCCCCTTGATTTAAATAGACCGTGGCCTCTCCGTCCCATTAGGACAATATCGCGTAGTGTACCATACTAGTGGGTTGGCAAGACCAGTCTGAGCATCTTGTCGTGCCATTACGTCATGAAGGAAGCCAGGGCACTTCGGATACAGGGCGAGCAGCTCAGCACGGGTGTTGTGAGTCTGTGTAGTGACAGAAGCATAGGCTGCCATGAAGTCACGCAGACGAGGCAGGCCACTAGCAACAGAGTAAGCTAGCTCGATATGGCGCAGAACGGGACAACGCCGGCTGATGTTGATCTCACCCTTCGCGTATGCAAACAGTGTAGCATCCAGGAGTTGCACCCAGCCGTGCTTCGCAGCCATCATGGAAAGTTTGACAAGCTTCAGCTGGAGGAGCTCTGCCTCCACTCGTGCATTCCCTGTTCCAAACATGGGTATTCCTTCAACATCTTGAAGGTGTTTTCTGATGTCGTCCAAGTCTGGTTGCCTTTCCTGCCCGTTACTGTCCCAGGCATGGCTACACACAACTCCCTTGTAGACCCCAAATGCGCCCGCTTTCTTCTCGTATTCGCAAAGTCTGAGCTCTTCGAACGAATCAGTTTTCTGGACTCCGTCAGAATGGTATGCGTCGAAGTATACTGCAAGCGTTTGGTACTGAGCGGGATGTTTCTCCGTTGCATCTGTTATGGGCATGGGGAGGGGCAGCACGTTTAGCAGCCTCTCTCCAAGATTCAAAGCAAATGGCTTGGACAGCATTTGAGCTGTCACGGTCGGTATTTTGCTTCGATAACACCAGCGTACCATGAGGCCAACAATGTCAGGCTCCTCGTCTGCAACATGGATTTTGGAGACGGCCTCCGGCTGCGCGGAACGCATTGTACGAATAACGTCGGATGGGATCAAATGCCTGTGTACAAAGAATTCTGTTTTCTCCACGCCCGCATAGAGGGTAAGTGGTCGTTGTGCGAATTCTCTGCGGTCGAGAGTCAGTACCTCATTAAGCTATTCAGTACAGGATACACTCACCGACCGGCATTCAATAGATGCCCGGTGGGGATGGTCTCGGGAGGTGTATCATTGGCAATCTCGGCTTTGGTTGCAACAACTATCTCCACTGGTTGAGCCTCGATAGCAGGTTGAGGTTCCAAGGGTTCAGGTTTTGGCCTCTTGGCCAGTGGAGTCTCAGTGGGATCCGAACCCGCGCGTTCGTGCTTTGCTTGTGTAGGAGCCATCATGACCGAAGCGACGACCACACTGTGGGGAGGATGGCAAAGGCTTGCGGCTCTAGAGATGAGGTGAGGTGGTAGTGGGAAAAGAGAAGAGAGAAATTTTCAGAAAGAAAAGGACCAAGTCGTCAGGTGTTTCGACTAAAACGGATTGAGCAGGAAGGTAGTCCAAGGAAAGCGTGTGGTCAAGGACCAGGAGGGAAGGCGCGGTTGAGGACCCTATCGCTCTTTCCTCAAGGTCGACGTGCAGTCTCGTCCTCGAACTTCTGAATGCTGGCAAAGTGGAAAGTCTAATCCACCTTGATTTCCCCTTAGCAGTTTCTTGGATATATCAAGTATATACCCTTCCAAGAAAGATTCAACGTCAGTTCAGAGTGAGCCACAAACCTATTAAGATATGAACAGAAGCCTTCTCTGGCCCGTATCGTGAGAGACGTCCTCGCCGAGCTTCGATCCCTGCTCAAGAAACAGGCGGGCAAGAGTAAGTTGTCCAACAGTCATCTTTAGCTTCAGTAGGCTGGCAAGAGCACAAAGGGTAGCGGCTGTAACCTAATTATATCGACCAGTGACTGCCGTGGTCATCTTCACTCGCCGCGGCCCCGATGGACTACCCCCTGATCTCTTCTCTTCATGAACCTTTTCTGACGACACAATACTCCGACAGCGTCGTGTGTAGTTGGTTTGATACCGCGCGACTCCTCTATCACTGCACCTTTTCTTGGTTTGTAGTCAGTGTGACGAGAGTCTAATTCGACGTCTAACTCCATCTGAATACCAAGACACAAAAACCAATGGGTTTCACCTGTATCGCTGGAGTGTTCAGAAGTCTGTACTCTTCCACCAGAAAAAGCAGAAATACCGTCAGCATGAGTCGAGGAAACCACATGATCCTCCCCTTTCGAGGCTCATAAGGATCTCGAAAAAGTGGAATCCCACAGCGAGGAAAACGTCAACCATAACTCCCTTCTGGGCGCTCATTGCATTGAAAGGTAAAAGATCATGGGGTTTACTCATTGCGTCGAAATCGTTGTGTATTTAGTGTTCTTCTAGATAATGGAAGTGCTGATGTCACTCAGATCAGCATGGCCTGGACATGCTTCCCTGTCCATCTACTTCGAAAGACAAAGACGACTTCTGAGTATGGCTGCCTGTTCGCTTCGCACTGTTAGCGACATACTCACATCAGAAACTTGAAATGAATGGATAAGGAAACAAGACGATGCAGCATCCTTACGTCCCTACTCGGCTGTGTCTGGTCTATCATTCATTGCCTGCCTGCCACAACTTCAATCCGACCACAGAACACCGGTAACCTCATCCTCACCACCGCCCGATTACACACTCCATAACATCCGCCTCACGTGCCGGCAGGTTCTCCGAGATGGGGTCAGCACAATAATCAGCCGTAGTCACGATATAGTCTAACCCCTCGTCCAACCCTCCGCAGCAGTTTCACATCCAAAGTGCCAATCCACGCCGGCACGCTCTCTGCTACCGAAGCTCATGGCGGACTACGCCTGGACGTGTCGCCAGCTGTACGGTATGGAGACCGTGATACGCGAGTGGATGCCGGTGGACTACGGGGACTTTGCCTGGGGCTTGTCGGCAAGGATGGATCGCTGCCACGATCCCTCGCTGGCCGTCTCGAACCTCTTCCGGCGGTGCGCGAGGTTCGAGGAAAGTCAAGGAGGAACCTCTAGTGCCTGGTTGAGGTCTCCTTCCCTTGCTAGATTAGCCTGACAGTAAGTTTTCCTGGTATCAGACCTTGGATCCGGGCCTTGGATCGGGCCTTGGATCGGGCCTTGGATCGAGATGCATCAACATTAAGAATTAAGAAGAAAGGGGTTGGATGACTATGATACGCAGTACGAGGGTCTCGTGGTCAAGTTTGACCTATATTCTCAGTTGCATGGTACTGAAACTTCTACTGCGAAATGCTTACAGGTGGAAGGTCTTCATCATTCAGTTTCTTGACATCTCATGTACACGACTTCATCAGCAAAGTCGCTCACTCCTGTGGTCTGCGGGCAAGACCCGCGTGTCAAACAAGCCGCCGTTCAAGGAGTTGAATATTGGATCAGTGATCATTCAAGCCTACGCCACGAACCACCAAGCCAATTCGGTTGGTATTTGAGTCGACCATCAAACTTGAACCCCAAAGCCGCGTGCCACGATAGGGATCAAAGGGCCAAGGGAGGCTACGGCCGGCAGCTGTTGGTCCACAGCGCAGTACCCCGGCTGCGAGGCATAAGCAACGTGCAGCCGGGCACTCGTAGTCAAGACACGGTGTCTTGGCGCCCGCCCTCTCCGTAGAATGTTCGGCCACGATGTGTCTCAACCCAATCTCCCTATGCATGGAAAGTTCGGCGATGTGGCCTGATCCGATCCAGTCCGGACGCTCGGGTCTGAATGGCGTGCAAATTCTGATCCCTTGGAATCTTCACAGCCAACGACACCGTGTCGGAGAAAGCCGCATGATCGTACCAGAGAATACGCGCACCTTGGGCCGTCGTGTCTCGCGAACCATGTTGCCTGCAGGCCATTCCTTGAACCACTTCATGATCGGAAGTTGCCTGCAGTTGGAAGTTGGGGTAATCTCAGGGCAGACCCACTCGATCTAAGATGCCCTTGAGTATGTACTATGTAAGTCTTCGTACGCCCCTTATGGGGGTAGGTAGTAAATGTCGTCTCAAGTCATGGCGTCTCCCCGGAGCAGAACTGAACCAGGTCAGCAACGAAGGGTACGGAGTTAGGAAGTTGTTCCATCTCGATACAAATGTATTGCGCCCATTTCAAGGGCTGCCGCGCCAGTAGTTCCCTGCGCCGCGCGGTACGCGGTTGATGGCAAAGCATCAGCAGCGAATAGGACGGATTTTGGACGTCGGATCCGGCGGCCTCGGATTGCTTTTGGAAACGCCAATGTTGATCCCCTGCTTATTTTCGGAACCTTTCCCATTCCTCTCCGTACCCATTAAATGGAGACGCCCGAGAGGGATGGACAATTAAAAATTCAGAACAAAAAAATTAAAAAAGGGTCCCCCAGAGGCAGCCGGGAAATATCCGATTGTACGGTCGGCGGCGGTGACACAGTGTGGTGGTCGCGGCTCGGTTGAGCGGGCATCCGTCAAAACGTGCCTCTCGTCGGCCCTGGTTGCACCTTTTGCGCTACGGTTTCGCCGATTGGGATCATCCCCCAGCAGCTGTGACGGATTGGACCGGGGTCAACCTCTCACCTGACGCTCGAAAAATCTTGCCGTCCCGCCTCATCATTTTCCCTCTCCCAAAATCACAATCTCCTCCCCCCACCGGTCGGGAGATCTCACGGATCCTGGTCCTGGGCGCCAAGCTTGCAGTGTGGATGGTGTGACCCGTGCAGAGCTGGCAGCGTCCCCTCAGTTGCGTCATACTGGGTCCGGCCTCACTGTGTCAATGGGACAGGCTGGCTTTGGGGGGGGTTCCTATGATAAGCTCAGCACTTCAGCCTCCATCAGCAAGTGTGCCATCTTGTCCATGTTCCGCTCGGACGTTGGATGATGATGATGGCTTCAAGCTTGCGACAAAGCTTCGTTGCTTTAATTTTAGACGGAACACTCCGAGATGGGCAAGTTCGGCGCAGGCTGCGTCACCCTCCCTTGACAGCATGCTTTGGCGGCATCCCAGCTGTCTGTTTGACGACGTTGAGCACCTGGTACCGCCGTACCTAGCTCCGTCCAACTTCTTGGTTTGCCTTGTCGATCTTGGCGCCGGATGGAATGCTGTCCGTTTCGGAATCGGCCCAAGACTCCAGAATCCACTCTAGTGCTGTGCTGCTGTGCTGTAGGTATCCGTAGGTACGCTGGGCCGCTTGAACCGACCAACACGTCTTTTCTCGAGTCCCTTGCATTGGCCAACTGAAGGGAACGCAGAGCGTTTCTCTGGGCATCTGGGGCGGCGCGATGCCGTCTGCCCGTCTGAACTATCGGAAGCATGGAAGCTTTGCTTTGTGGTCGGTTTGAACCGAAGCGCTGTGCCAGCCAATTGGGTCCTGGCTGGAATCCGTACTGGAGTCGAGTCACTGATGGGTCGCACGCGTTCTCGAGACATGCTAACGTCCTCCACTCAATGCTCCCGTGAAGGCAAAGAAAGGTCACCCCGGGTGGTAGATTGGGATCAGCAAGCGGCGGTTGAACGTAAGCAGACTTGCGTTACACTTTTAAGAAATTGGAGGAGTCAAGCTCAAAAGTGCAAGTCAATGTTTCGCATGCCACTTGTCAGTTGCCGGCCTTTTGCGTCGTGGTGTTCTGTACAGTAGGTAGGTCGGCAACCGGTGAACACATGCCGTCTTCAGGTGGATGGATCGCCGGAAGGAGGCAGCTTGGCAACTTTGGCCGAGGCAGCCCGAACGGCTAAGCTGGCTGTCAGATTGTGGCAGCGTGGCAGCGCTCCAAGGCTCGTTTGGGACGTTTTGGGAAGATCCAATTAATCAAGGCTGGCCAATCACCATAATGGCAGCTGTCGCGGATCGTTGCTATCTCGGTCCTCAGGACCATGATTAGACAACTGGCACTGGTACATAGTACGATAGTAGGCCATCTCGCCGTGACAGTCGAGCTGCCAAACCCACTTTCGTTCACACTGGCATCCACTGGATTGGCGGTTGAGGAGTGTTGACAGGCGGTTACACAGTATGAAGGCACGAAGGGGCCTCCGCTGTGGGTTGTCTTGGGTTTCCTCTGAACTATCTCATTCCCCGCATGGCAGGGTCCTTTGGGTCATTGAGAGCTGGATGGTCCCGGTATGCATGCGCAGTGACTCGGCAAGACCAGACAAGAGATGCGACGGTCTGTCTCGATTGTGGACTCTCGCGGCGCTCCTGTGATGAAGAGGACCAGTAGATAATGTTGTGTCGTAAACGACCGAGTGCATCTCGCCTGTTCCATCGTCGGGGTACATGCGCGCGCGATAGAATGAGACACAACAGGATGGGCACTTGGGTAAGGCGAGAGAGACCCCTAGTGACAGAGACTGGATCCTGAGAAACCATCGTTCGGGGTGGCATGCGGCTTGTCTTTCCGCTGGAATTGCTTTTGGGGCGCCGCCCATCATGTAGCGGGCAATGAAAGTCCCCGGTGTCTCTGTCTCCCTGTATGTCTTACGTGCTACTCATCCGGATCTTCTTGTGGGTTCAGAACACGAGTCGAGATGTGTTCAGCTCGTGACAACGGGGTAATCCAGGGTCCAGGGCGGGGAGAGCTTCGCACTCCCCTGATGAATCGTCGGCTCATGGTCGAACTTGATGGTGTATGGCTTGCAGTAGAGTTGAGGCAAACGTTGGGCCCATGGCTTGACATGGAGAAGCTCCAAGAAGGCATGTCGTCTACGTAAGGCGTGTGTGTCTCGGACTCTACATACACACGAGATGGGACGAGCAGCGCCGTGCATGTACCTATTTGTAAGTAGGTAGCTCGCTGCTTAAATTGTTGGGGGGTTGATTAGAGTGTCGGGGTTTGCTTGCCGCGACTTGCCAAACCCTCTGCGCATTGTTCGCAGCATATCAGTGCTGTAACTGTAGTGTGTGGTTGACCAGATGAGCCGGGAATGTCCTGACAGGCGTGCAACGTACACAATACTGCGCAGGGCGAGGAGAGACGTCGAGGGTGAGAGAGTGGTGGATACCCGAGTTGTTGGACACTGGAACTGGCAACATTCTCGAACTGTGTACTTTATGTACCGTACATAGGAAAGTCGGCTTCTGGCCGACGTTCGGTGGGCAGGTGAGTAGGTACGATGTCTTGTCTGACTTGGCTGTTGCCATTCATTTGGGACGGGCTCGATCGTCCAACTGGGTATAGTATGTAGTCCTAGCTATGTGCGTAGTAGAAACCAAAGGGGGACAGCGTTTGTGCGTGCTGGCGTACCGAGGTAGTCCCGGCCAGAGACAGTCGACAGAACGCCTCAGGCAAACACGATGACAGTGCGATGCATGGGTACGTACCATACACCGCAGCCGCCTCGCACACCGTGTTGTTGCTTTCGCAAGGACAGTATGAGGTCATTGTTTCCGACACGGACCTGATGTGGGCCCGCGCAGGCGACAGCTGGAGACGTCCCAGCTGCACCACCTTTCATGTGTGGGGTCGCCGGGCCATAAGCAACGAATGGAAGGACACGAACTCGCAAGGGCTGATCCACTAGGCGGGTGTCTCTTGTCTCCATCGCAGCTTAACCACTCCCAATGCAACCGTAGACTAAGCCACCTCCACCAAAGAACTGGGACCATGACTTCGACTCGACAGCGCTGACTAGGGCCAGGGGGCTCCAGGGCGGCGAGGTGCTCAATTTCAGATTTCAGATTGGGGCCTTTCTCCAACCAGCAGGCAGGCAGGAGGCTTCAGCCCCGGTCGTCTCGCAGTCGCAAGTCCCCTACCCTTCCGTCGTCCTCGTCGGGTGCTGGGCCACAATTCGCATTCCCAGCACCAAAAATCACATTCGCATTTTTCCCGTCCCAACCAATTTCGCCCGCCTCGTGGCTCACACTGTCCCCTCCCGCCCGCCGCCCGTCGCCCCACGGTCGCTTTTCTGCTCCTGGCACCCGCCCGCACCGCACCCGCTTTCCCTTCCGTAGTGTACTGTTACCACGCAGGAGTACCGTAGGAATAGGATCAGGAGCAGCAGATTCATCGACTGCGCTTGCACATCCCAGACCTTTCGAAACTCGAGGCAGCCAAGTCCAGATATAGATGTTCTTTTACCTGCTTGCCTGCCTGTCTGGAACACTGAAAAACAAACCATCTTGTTATACCCCATTCGGCCGTGCCACGAGGTTGACCTCTCCGATCCTCAGGTGGCAAGGAACAGACCACCGGCAAGAGTATCCGTATCCTGCCTCGCAACATTAGATTCCCAGAGCAGTTGCACAAGCCAAAGCCAAGCAAGCTCCTCCACCACTTGGGCCTTTCCCTTTTCATCCGTATCGACTCCTCTCCGGTTCGATCTCCTCCTATCAGTTTTGCCCTGATTTCCTACCGCTCGCCATTCTCCCTCCCCTTCGTCGTATTCTTTTGGACCCTGGCCCCTAGCGACCGCGACCTGTGCCCTGCATTTTAAGGTAAGTTTTTCCCTCTCGCTTTCGTCCTTCCCATCTTGCATGGGGTCGAATCTCGGGTCCTGATCTGAGGTGCATACTCTTTTAGGAATAGGGGGGAAAGAGAACCGCAAGCCACTTTACCTCTCACCCACGACGGCAGCGGCAGCGGCAGCGACGGCGGCAACACGAGCGCGAACGGCAGTACCAGCACCAGCACCAGCATCATACCGCCATACGGCCCCCATCATATCGGGTAGCCCTTCCGTCGCTTTTAGCAGCTACTTGCATCAGCAGCGTGCTACGCTACGCTACCTTAGCACCGCCACCACTGCCTTTTGCACGTCAACTTCCAAAGCACCGCTCCATATCGCATATCCCGCCGCGCCCGTGACCGCCGCACCTCCTCCTCCTCATCCTCCTCCATCACCACCAGAGCAGGGCAAGCAACCAAGCATATCCAATTGACCCCATTCCCTGTCGGGCCACCCAAGTCACCACACCCCCTCATCCTTGCCCCCTTCCCACCCCCCTTGCCCCCGTCCCCGTCTCCGTACCTCATTCTCCCTCGTCGGCCGGGTCCAGTCAGTACGGACCAATCCAGTCAGCAGCGAGCGACCAAAAACCAGAACCAGAAGCAGCACCAAGCAAGCACAAGCACAAGCACCAGACCTTGTTGCTCCACGCACGTCGGGCCTGCTATCCATCCATATCCATCCATCCTTCTGGTGCCCTGCGTCGGCTCCCAGTTTCTCAGATCTCGTCTTCTCGACCATCGACTCTGCGAAACCTCAACCCTTCGCCCAATTGAGCCGACAACCTCTTTTTCGCGAGAACGCCCTCCCTCGACCCTACCAAACTCTACCTACCGATCGGGGCATATTCGACGGTTCACCAACGCCTACATTTTTCTGCCACGGCCTCTGCTGTCTAAGACCCTCTACTGTCCAACTTAGCTTCCATTCCCTTAGGCGACCGCAACCGGATACGGGCACATTGCTGCGAAAGCTTCGGTGGAGATTGGCCTGTCGTCGCCTCCTGCCAGTTTCGATTCCCAAATCCCTGGACCCGTCTGGACTTCCACGAATTGTTCTGCAACAAGCTGCAAACTAAGAAGCATTCTTACCAAGCGAACCGTTGATCCATCGTGTAACTTACTTTTGGCGGCCAACTGCGGTGTTGACGAGAGCACACATTCAACGAGTCCGACACGGCTTCACATTGTCACCTACGTCGCTGGATTGACCTGGAGGGCGCGCATCATCTCTTGAGCTCATCTTTCGACCTCGGCGCTCACCATGCCCGAGCCCGACTCCGTCTCCGCCCAGGGCGGCGGCAGCAACTCCAGCGATTTTGTAAGTCCAAGATCCTCCAAAGAGCTTTGGCGCTGGTGCCATCATCTTTGCTGACTCTCTGCGCGCAGGTTCGCAAACTATACAAGTTCGAAGACCCCTCAATGCACGCCGATAATTGCTGGTGGCTAACGCTCGTGACAGGATGCTGGAGGACCCTGCCTACGCCAACATTGTCAGATGGGGAAACGAGGGCGACACCTTCGTCATTTTGGAGGTGCGTCGCAGCCACAATGCGCTGAAAATATGGCGATGGAAAACTAATGTGCCCGCAGACGGACAAATTCACTAACGACATCCTCCCGAAACATTTTAAGCACAGCAACTTCTCAAGTTTTGTCCGACAGCTGAACAAATATGACTTCCACAAATTGCGTCGCAACGACGAGAACAACGAGTCGCCATACGGCAAGCAGGTAGGAAGGAGACACCACTAACCGACACAACAAGCTAATATAGTATGCAGGCGTGGGAGTTCAAGCACTCAGCCTTCCGTGCCGACAGAAAGGACAACCTGGATAACATCAGACGAAAGGCTCCTGCGCAGAGAAAGACGCAGCAGACGGAAGATCAGTTCACCACTAACCAGTCGATCAATCTGCTCCAGGAGACCCTCTTCGCGCAACAGCAGCAGGTGCAGGCGCTGCAAGAGCAGGTTGCTGAAATGTCGCGGACTAACAAGACGCTTGTCCATGAGGTCCACACAATGCACAAGATTATCGACGCCCAAAGACAGTCGCAACACGAGTTGCTCAACTACATGTCGCACGCCGAGGACAGGATGAGAGGACCCAGGTACCACGGCCAAAACCCGCAGATGAACGGGGGCGCCATCGACGACCAACCTCCCGAGTTGCGACGGGCCAGGGAGCTCTTATCGAGCGTAACGACCAACAGCATGGTGGACCGAGAGCTGGAGAGGCTGAACGGCATGTATGCGCAAAGCTCTCCACCTGACTCTGCATCTTCCCTTATGTTCCAACCTGGAAACACCGGGATGCCGCCCATGCTTGCTGAGCATATGAATATGCGTCACCTCGTTTATCCCGTGGGCGAGAATGTAGGCATCGACCCGTTGTCCCAGGACCATTTCAACAATATCCCTTACACCCTGAACTCCTTGCCGATGAACGACTTCCAGGCCCAGCCCGTCGTCAAACCGGAACCCGGTCCAGCCACGCCCGCCCCTGCCGCTGCCGCGCCGCAACGCCCGCCTTCAAACGACAAGGGTCTCTGGGGTTCGAAAAAGCCGAGGGTGTATCTGGTTGAGGACGATAGGACATGCTCTAGAATCGGTTCCAAGTTCTTGACACAAATGGAGTGCATCGTCGAGCTGGCTGTAGGTCAACTTTCTCTCAACACCGGCCTTTGCTGGCGATGATAGCAGCTTGCTAATGGCCAACAGGAAAACGGTATCGACGCCGTCAACAGGTGTAAGGAAGTGCCGTCCGGGCACTTCGACCTCATCTTCATGGATATTGTCATGCCACAAATGGACGGTGTGTCTGCGACGCAGCTGATCCGTGAAGTCCACCCCGACGTTCCTGTCGTCGCCATGACTTCAAACATTCGACCCGAAGACATCAGCCATTACTTCAACTGGAGTAAGTACTTTTTCAATGCCTCCCAGGTTTTCAAGCAGTCATTGACGAGAGTTCGCCACAGGCCTGAACGACGTGTTGGCGAAGCCGTTCACCAAGGACGGCATGCTGCGCATTCTCCGGAAGCATGTACCGCACCTCCTCAAAAATGCGCCGCCTGATGAGCTCGCTGTGGGCCACGGAGCTGCCCAGCTTCATTCTAACAGCATGACCGTCCCCCCGATGAACCCCAAGTCAAGTTCGACTCAACGCCGGGCCAGTCACCCGCAACAACAGCTTCCTGGCACTCGCCCGGACAAATACACCAACCATCCCCTAACGTAACGAACATTGAAACTGGATATCCCATGGCGAACACGGCCCAAATGGTCATCACGCCAACGTCAGCCCAACGGCCAACGTTCCAAAATATGCCGCCTGGGATGCAGCAAATGCGTGTGCCTGACCACCTTGTTGGCGATGATCGGCCAGAGAAGCGTCAGAGGCTATACGGGCCACAGGGCGGATATGCCTAAATTAGGGTCCGCCACGACGTATCCCTTTCTACTTTGCTGTCAATGTCGACAAGCTGTACCGGCACGGCTTGGACAGACAGGTCGGCCACTCTCGTGACCCTTCGACCAGCAGATGGTCTTTGCGTACGAGGGGCCCGCGAGTTTTGGTTGTTGTTTTTTGTTTATTTTTCTTCTCGTTGAGAACGAATCGGAGAGGGTTCATCTTCGTCAGATACCGAAGGAAAAGGAGGATTGTTTGACTTGGTTAGTGCTGCATGGTTAATGTGCGTTCGCCGACAGGAGGCGACTGACGATGTCCCAAGACAGGACATGTCGCCCATCGGTTTCAGCGTGGACGACGATCGAAGAGCATGGCTCAAGAAAGCTTCTCAGCCTCGTTTTTTTTGGGGTTCGTGACCGGAGTTGGTGGAGTTTTGGGTTCGCGTCCATGAACCACGCAGGAAGGTATACGGCGAATTTGAAAAGAGATCTGCAGTCATCTATAAGAGGCATGTGTTCCTCGTCATGAATATACATTACCACATGCGCACCTGGGTCCATCGGAAGAGGAAACATCAGCAGCAACGCTGCGGGAAGCGAGACTTTTGACGGATGACGAAGGTTGCTGTCAGTACGGGACGCCCGGGCCTGCTGCATTCGCCGGTGTTCCGTGGGCTACCATCAGTGAGTGCCCTGGATAAATAGCACCCACCCGCTCCTATAGGCTTCCAGAACCCTCCATAGTGTTTGTGCCACAGAACGTCCGAGATCCGATATGTTGGAATGGCCCAGCTAGGGTCACTCACAGCCGCGAGGGTACAGGACCCTTAACCCATGCGCAGGGACGGGCAGTTGCAGGAAACAGCTGGCTCGGAGAGTTGACACCCAGTCCCCCGTTTGATGTGCTGCGGTGGGCCCCGCATGCACGAATGGTCGATGGCGGTCTGGACCCGACATAGTGGCGCCAGTGGTCTGATGTGCTAGGGGTCCCTGCCCAGCGGTCCTGAAGGGTCTGGACCGTTTCCGTTCGCAATGCTGCGCGACCACGAGGTCCCGGATAGGTGGTGGGTGTTGGGGGGATCTCATCTGAAGGGTGGTGCTGCTGCGCCGCCTGGCCCACCACGGCCGTTGGAGTTCCCTCTCTTCTCTTTTGTCTTGGGAGGAAGGGAAGTCTGGGATTCGGTCCGGGGGGTCGTTTGTAGGGCTGGCCGCTGGGCTCCACGACTAACGGGTGCAACGCTCCGTCACGGACGTGACTGTGGAGTCGTTGCATTATAGAGATGGCAAGACGGGGAACGCTGATGTGCTGGAGGATACGAGGACATGTGAGGGCGGTCGACGAGTCTGGGAGGGGAAGCCTGTATAGATATACAGAACGACTTTTTTTCCGTGGCCGAAAGTGTAGGGAAAGAGGAAGAAGGGGGAAGGTGTTCGAGTGGGATCGTCTAATGTGGGAGGCCACGAGAGTTTATGCTGCGGCATGTTTGGTCGAGACGAGATGGGGAGCATGGGCCACATTCGGTTTGAGGGAACTTCTGCTTTGACCAGCAGCGACAGCAGCCGCCGCATTAGCAAGCTTTGAGGGTCACAATGGGCCAGCCAGCCAGGCCATGACGGGCCTATGATGAGCCCAGACCGTTATGCTGATGCTCTAGCCGCTGCCGTCACCCGCGGACCGGGTCTGGCCAGACGGTCAGACGTGAGTGAAGGACGAGACCACGTCCGCCTAGGCGCAGGCAGAAGGGCGCCTGGCTTGGCATGGAAGTGTAATGAGGACAGGGGACGGCGCTGGCGTAGAAGTTTGAGTTTAGTACTGGCACGGGAGAGCTATATGTCCGTCACTGTGTTAGCGTATATGTATATATAGGAAGGGTATAAGATGAGGTACAGAGAGCTCGGCTCGGCAGGCTTGACGGGAGGGGAAGTCGAGAAAGCAATGCCTCAAAACGAGCTGGGGACGTACTCCTACGCACTGCCACGGGTATCTATACCTGTACAGATTTTACTGGAGGCCAGCAGATCTTACAGGTCTGCAGCAGCGTCTTGCATGCTACAGATCCCCCTGCGAAAGTACGGCGCTCGGGTAGGAGGGACTCGCAAGGGGGTCGTGGCCGTGTGTCGTGTGGTGGGATGTTTGATAGGTATATGCAAGGTGCGGCTAAGTGTGGGCAGGCCGAGATGCGGTCCAGTTTTTAGGGAGCGGGAGGGGGAGCATGCACGGGACGTGACACGGGGAGAAAAGGGAGGAAAGGAAATCCGCGTGTTTGCTACTTACCTAGCGGAAACAAGCTTGGCTGCTTGGGCGAGGGGTCATGGGCTGGTCTAGATTCTGGGAGACGGTCGTACGGGATTTGATGCCGGTCGAGCTGGTGCGGTATGTAGGTATTGTGGACTTCAAAAGGGCGATCCCATGGTCTCGACGGTTTGGGAGAGCATGCAAGAGCTGCTGGCCAAGTATGATGTGACTCTGTGGTAAACCGAACGACGGGGAGCCGAGGATGAAACAGGAACCTTTCTTTCTTTCGTGATGATCTTATTCTTCAGGTCTCGAGAGGGTGCAGGCGGTTATATGGCAGTGGCGGTCTCGGGCCGAGAACGTGGGCAGGCGAGGCCCGCTTCTCTCCCTCATCTCGCAGCCCAGCACCAGCCTGGCGGATTGTTCCTGGCTTTTGGGACGGAGAGTTCCAGGGCATCAGCCGCATCATCACTGGAATACCAGTCCTCGCCGTGTGTTCTTTGGGGCGATGGGCTGGTTGGGGACGCTGGATCGGCGATCAATCAGTGTCTCGACGTCCATGGCTGCTGGCTGGACCGGTCCGAGGGAACCTGATTTCGCCCCCATTCCTTTTGTTTTTCGAACCTCAACCACCGATGCGATTTCGCGGCCTGGGCATGGGATTTGAATACCCGCCCTTGGCCCCCAACAGAGTTTTTCCCCCCAAGAGACCAGGGCGTTTCGATTCCATCTTCTGAGACTGCGTTCACCAGCCAGCCACGTGAGGAAGAAGGTCTGAGGTGGGTCGGTGTGTGTCACTGGCGAGAGACATGGGAAAAAAAAAAGCAAAGGAACGATAGAATGGTCAGGGATTGCGCAGCTCGGTACGCTAGCTCGGCAGGTCTGGCCAGAGGAGAGCTTTCTGATGATCTGATCGGGTGTCATCTGGTCTGATCATGACTTCCAGAGGAGCCCCAACTGGGCGATAGGTTTGGTGGGATGTCACACATGTTCGTTAGTGACATGCCCTGAGACGAGACAAGGTTCCAATTGGACGAAACCAAGGTGACATTTCGCTAGGTACATGTCACTAACTGATTGTTGGTCTGCTTGCTTCCCGGAGGGTCTGGGTTACTCAACTGTATGTGTACGATGTTGTGCACAGGCACATTGTGTAACATTTATCAATGATCCCTATGCAGCCTGCGGCATCTCGTATGAGATGGTGGAGGCAGTCACCGGTATTGATGCCCAATAGGCTCACCATGAGTTAAAAGAAGATGCCGCGACTTGTCTTGAGGTACCCTCTGTTGCGAGCATGTTTGCTTCTGATGATACCGACCCGGCCTAAGGTCCTATTGGCGGGGAAAACCACGTTCAGTCCATATCAGATCATTCGCAGCTCACTTGTCACACGTCAACCGTTTCTGGCATTGTACAGAACTGCCTGCTGCATGCACATTCCGTTCCGGACGCTTCAGAACCTCACCGTCCCCTGGGACACGTCCTGCCCGGCCGTGGTTGGCAGTCACTTGTAGATTGGACGAGGCCAATTATTCAACCAGGGCGGCGTGGCGTCTTGGGCCCTACTTTCCGGCTGTTCAAGTCATTCTGGATGGTGTCTTGAAACGCCTTCAAGTTCCGCGGTTTTGGAAGAGTATCTCAGACCTGTCGTCATCAAATTCCTTTTCGTGCACTTCGCTTCCGGTCTGTGTCCTCCCTTTGCAGGCCACTTTCCAGAACGTGCGATTTCCGAGCCTTTTGGCGTCTTCCTCCAGCAGGCGGCGCTGCAACCTTCTGAGTTGGATCATGGGAAGAAGGGGCCTAGGGGGAGAGGAAAGAGGCACGCGGTATCATGCAGGCTTTCGGATGTGTGATTCATGATTTCAATGGCGTACGGCGGCTAATGAGATGAGCTCTCCCTTGTGTGGGTTTGGGCCAGTGTACCGGCGAGACGGACGGTTTCTGTTTGCGGCTGAGGGTAGTGTAGGGAGGATGAGTCAACGACTAGAGGAATCCCATGGCAATTTCGACAGGACGATTTACTCCGGTGCAGTGGTCCCTTGTAGGACAAGCTTTATAACATTGGGTTTTCACAGCGAAGAAGATATGGTATGGACGACTAGCCTTCATATAAATAAACGCGAGGCTGGGGGTTGACTATTGTGTTGAACAAAGTCACTTATTGAAAACTGGTACACCATGTTCTTCGACTTCCGTTTGCTGGTGTAGAAAGACCTCTGAGGGCCGTATCCAGTTATGACAGTGTATGTACTTGATGCGATATGAGAAGTGTAGATGGTGTCCAACGAGCCATGGCCTCCTTCAACAGAATTGTGCTGCGAACTGGCGAAAGACGATGAAACTCGAAGAATGATTCGGTTTCTAGATTATGGAATGCTGTTTTCCGTAAAGATGCTGGAATATTATGAGGGTTGTGTAAGTGAAGCTAGCGAAATTCTTCTTGGGACCTTGTAGTGGAAATCATGGTTTGTCATTTCTTCCAATTCACATTCGATGGACTTGTAAACTTCTGACCCCCTCTCATTCTCACGCCTCTGGGAAGAGGTCCTACACAAAGGAAAGCAATGTAGTGCTCGAGCTGACCACAGTGCTTATGATGCCATGGTAGTTCACCAACAGATCGCTGTCGGCGTGGAGGTCCTGCTGCACCCAGATGGACTGAATCAGATCTCTCAACCCCTTCAGGCTTCTCGTGCGAGCACTTCTCTCGGTCCTGTTGATCAGGTTGATGATGGCTGCTCGTCGCTCGTCCGTGCGGGCCTCGCAGGAAAGAATAAACATGGGAAAGAAGTGTCTACAGGAATAAAAGCTGGTGATTCTGTCAAATTCCTCGTCTATCACGGAATCCAGGTTGGTGGACGGGTCCCATTTGCTTTGTGAAGCCCGTGCGAGGTAGACCCGCGTCGCCATTTGCCAGATTTTCGCACCGAGTTTAATTTCAGTGTCTTCCTCGACCACGTGTTGTAGGGACAGGCTTTCGGCTCTTCTCTCGAGTGCTTTGAGGCTGTTATGGTAGTCCTCGTCGTGGGTTCTGGGATCCCAAGGATCAAGCAATGTTTCGCACACATCAGACAGCAGGTTCAAAATCGTGTGTGTAGGACTCGGAGATGGTAGTGCCTGTAAGGATGTATTAGTGCAAAGTTACGAACCTGCCTGCAAGGGTTCTTCGTAAGCTTTACTAATTTGTATGTTGCTAAAGATGGCTGATGAAGTTGGGCTCCAGGGCTAGAATACTGTGAAGCTATAGCCCTTGGAGATAAGGAGTTATGGCGCCAATGATGTATGGTGAGTTGGGAAAGCGTGTTGTGGTAGTGGACCCAATCAAGAACGTGGCGGACATCGCTCTGGTGCGAATGATCTTTGAGGCCAGTCACCTGGATAACATTCATAGCTCCCCAGATGTACCACAGCCACTCGCCTGAGCTCTCTAGGGGCAATAAGATCTATATGAGAGTGTTTGAGCATGGCGTCTAACTTTTTTAGCTGGCATCACAGTTTGCTAGTAACCCACCTCAAAAGCACCAAGAAGCATGGATGCAGCTGCGTGCTGAGCAGCTTCGGCCGGGCTTAGTAGCCCTCCTCTCGTCGAAGCACGTAGGAACTGGAGTGCCGATACCTTCAGCTGCACTGTCTGCTGATGGGGCCCGTTGCGGTGAAGCGAGGAGAAAGCAAGCATTGCGGAGAACAGAGCAAGGCCAGGGCCGTATCACAGTCCCGGGTCATATGCATGAGTATATCTCGAATCTGGGAATTTGTGGCAGTGAAAGTGACCAACGAGAGGTAGGCGGTGTTTTGGACTGGTGTAGGTGTGTGATATAAGCTAATAATCATGCCATGGATCGCATGGGCATTTCGTTGGAAACTTACAATGCTGTATCAGGTCTGCATGGCTTGTATCTGACTGCAGCTGCACCTGCAGACTTGGAGCAGGCTGGACCAGGCGAGGGGACTGTATCGAGAGTAGCATGCTACGGTATAGTTCCATATCCCGCAAGGTTGTGTTGATGAAGAGGTCGGTCCCCCGGCGGGTGCACGAAACCGCCGGCGAGAAACTCCCTGTAATGGCACGTTTCTTGTCGCCGTGCTTGGGCCAGGACAGCCGTACTTCATACCCTTGGCATTGTCGCTGAGCCTGAGCACAGTTTTGGCAGTTGGGCAAGCCACCATCACACCGGACTCTTCGAGCTGAGGGATGGCGTGATTAGGCAAGATCTGTCTAGGTTCGTGCCAGGGGCCGAATTATCTACTGACCTGTACACGTCCAGCAGCCCTTTCGAGACTTCATTCTGCTCTTTGGGGGGGGTTGCGGCGGCGACAGACGTAATGGTCTTTATCGACATGCGGCGCCAACACGCGGCCGGGATCGCCGTGTCCTTTTAAGAGGATTGCAAAGGATCCAAGCTGCTTACAAGATCTACAAAATAGGCATGGCGCCGGGCCGCGTCCGTCCTAACCCCGACCCCAACTTCTGGCGGTGGTATATCCCCATGTGTCGTAGTCCCCGCCAGCCCGCCAACAACTACAGATATATGCCCTATCTTACCCGTCTTCAATCGGACCCACATGAAGCAACTTTTATCGAGGCATCGTAGGAGTCGTACCACCCCGCATCAGCCGCTAGCTCCTATTTGGCCCCTGGTCAGCCCGTCTACCACCCGCCTTCAGCAGACCCACCTGAAGCAACTTTTATCGAGCTTGTTTGCTTGTTACCTTCCAGAACACACCTCTTACCCCTTGTTGATCACTTTCAACGTGGTATCATGATGCGTTCAGGTGAATGCGAGGCAGCCAGTCGGTGCAAGAACTTGCTCATCTTGCATCGTACATCTGGCCGGCACCGACGGAGTGGCGCATTCACGATGGATTGGAAATCAAGAAACAGATAATCAGTTTGACTCCCTGAGTGGTGGTGGAGGTCCGTAGCGGTCACTCTTTAGTCAATATAAAGTGCCCTTCTCACACTACGATGTATGGAATCTAAACTCGCAACACAGTTCTCATCTCATACACTCTTCCTCGAAAAGCATCCAAGACACCCTTCTTCTTTGACTAGACCCTTCGATATGGCTACCTACCTAGTCACCCAGGCAACCGGCCAGCAAAGCCAATCGGTTATTGCGCATCTACTTGCAGCGGGAGCCAAAGTCCATGCAGTGGTACGCAACCCTCAGAAAGTTCCGCCGGCCTTGGAGAAACAGGGCGTCACGATCTTCAAAGGCGAAAGTACAAATTATGAAGAAGTCTACCAGGCAGCACGAGGGTGCAAGGGAGCTTTCCTGAACACTTTTCCCTGGCCGGGACTGGAAACCCAGCAGGCGAAGACAATTGTCGATGCTTGCGAGAAGGCAGGTGTTGAGAGCCTTGTCGTCTGCACTACCTTCACCGTCGGCAACAGGGCCATATGGGATGATGCTGCGACGGAGGAAGTTGGGTTGCGACCGTACTTCCTATCCAAGGCGGAGGTTGAGGAGATCGTCCGCGGTGCTAAATTCAAAGCCTATACTATCCTTCGGCCGTCCGTCCTCCACACCGACTTCATGCTGCCAGGTGTCTTTGGCAACTTCCCTGGGCTTCCGCAAGGAGAGCTGGACCATGCTTGCAATGATGGTGTCCGGCTGCCTTACTCAGACACATACGACGTAGGAAAGTACGCCGCAGCGGCCCTGCAGGATCCTGTCAAGTTCGGTGGCCAGGAGATTGATCTGCCAAACGAATACCTTACCATGGAAGAGGTGCGCGACGTCCTTGTCAAGGTCAGTGGCAGAGATGTGCAAGTGAGGCAACAGGCCCCTGAGGAAGTAGAGGAGACGAAGAAAACCGCTCCCGGTATGCTGTTTCAAATCTGGGCCAACGTGAAAGATTTCACCACTTTTGTCAAAACGGCCAAGGAGGCCCAAACAAAGTTCGGCATACCATTCACCCCGTTTGAAGAGGCAATGAAGAGGGACAAGGCTCGACTTTTGGAGTGTCTGCCTGCTTAACGGCTAGTTTCATATGTTTTTGTCCATCGTTGTTAAGTTGAAATTAGTTGAGGCTTGATCTTCCAATGATTCAATTGTCACATGCTCACAGAAACGTATTTTCCCTCGGAGTTAATAATGAGTGAAATTGCTTGAAAAGAAGTTGCTCGCTCTTGTCAAGAGTTCTGAGCGGCGAACGGTATCGTCACCAGTAAGATTGTCACAGCATGTGTGCTTGCTGCGCCGTGAAGGTGATAGAGCTTGCAAGCGCTGAAATCCCAATGATACACTTCGCAAATCAGCATCTTTTGCTAAAAGCTGTGCATAAAGCACAAATTCACGGGAAAAGAAGCACTGCAAATAACAAGAAAAGCCGCGTTCCCAACTTGGTTCCGAATAAGAACGAGGCGTGGGCATACTGAGCTCCACCAACGGGTACGATTTGATTGTATCCCAAATCGAATAAAATATATTCGCTTGATGGATTCCGTAGCTCACCGCGCCTCCGAAGCTTGCTGATTATCCCCGAGTTTTATATCTTCAATTCTGTTATGTAGGGCTTCAAAGGGTCATAGAGAAGTTAATGTCACTGTAACTGGGCTTGAAGTTCGATAGTGTTTTTAAAATCAGACAATAAAGGTCTAGATCAAAACTCGACACCAAATCTTTTAGAAATTATTTTACAAAAGAATACAAAATAAAGGGTTCGTTTCTAACGATTAGTGAGGTAGCATGCTCAGCCTAAGTTCTAAGCTGAATACAGGTAGTGAGAGTGAGGTTAGAGTTGCCCCGCCAATGACTAAGCAAAACAAGGGACCATCCCGGCCCTTTACGCGAGAAAACGCATCTCAGACGCGACCTCAATTCACCTGTCCGCATTTTCGAGTTGCCCCGGTAAATTGCCCAGCGAAAGCGATCCTTGCAGATCTGAGCAAATCGCGAATTGCCCAAATCCAACCGCACTTCAACACATAGAGATGCCTCATTCTGTGTCACCAGAAGCGACCTCACCACCTAACGAAATCGCGGTTCCCGACGACGCAATGGCCGACTCCCCTGTCCACCCCACCGCCAGCCAGGCGACTGACGGCGACGTCGCGATGGCCGAGGTTGATGCGCCGGTGTCTGCCACCGAGGAGAAGAAGGACGTCAAGCTGGAGGACCTGTTCTTGGACGGAGACTCGGACGATGAGTTCCCCAGCTCAAAACCACAAGACACGCCCGCGTCGAGTTCTTCAGGGCTCGCGACACCCCTTTCGCCGACGTGGGTTCGCTGACTTCGATTGGATGGCCGCTTGCTAACACAAGTTTCAGAGACATCGCCGACTTGAAAGCTTCAGATCCTGAGGTGATGCGCAGTTTCTACCAACGCCTGTTCCCGTGGAGATATCTCTTCCAGTGGTTGAATCATAGCCCCTCCCCGACGAATGACTTCGGCCACAGAGAATTCGCCTTTACGTTGCAGAACGACGCATACTTACGATACCAATCGTTTGCGACACACGATCTGTAAGCTGCCAGATCCCGCCACTTTATCACAGATAGAGACTGACCCCTCCAGCCTCCGGAAAGACGTCCTTCGCCTGATGCCCTCCCGTTTCGAAATCGGCCCCGTCTACAGCACTAACCCGCGCGACCGCAAAACCCTCCGCAACGCCAGCGCCTTCAAGCCCCTCGCCAAGGAGCTCTGCTTCGATATCGATCTGACGGACTACGACGAGATCAGAACGTGCTGCGACAAGGCCAATATCTGCATCAAGTGCTGGCAGTTCATCACCATGGCGATCAAGGTCGTCGATGTTGCGCTGCGGGATGACTTTGGCTTCAAGCACATCATGTGGGTGTACTCCGGTCGAAGAGGTGCTCACGCGTGGGTGTGCGACAAGAAGGCGCGGACGATGGGCGACCAAATGCGCCGGTCGATTGCAGGGTACTTGGAAGTCATCAAGGGCGGCGCGCAGAGCGGGAAGAAAGTGAACCTGTGGCGGCCGCTGCACCCTCATATTGCGTAAGTCACTTCCAGTCACGACCTGAGGTTTCAAGTTACTGATAGCCATCGCAGAAGGAGTCTTGAAACCCTCAAATCCCACTTCCAAGAAGACGTCCTCGAGGCGCAAGACCCCTGGGCCTCCAGCGAGCGCGCCGAGCGCCTTCTCCAGCTCCTCCCGGACAAGAACCTCAACGAGTCGCTACGCAAGAAATGGGACGCCGCGCCGGGGCGGTCGTCCGTCTCTAAGTGGGCCGATATTGACACCGTGGCCAAGAGCGGTGCGAGCAAGAACCTCGATGCCAAGGCGCTGCTCGAGGCCAAGCAGGACATTGTGCTCGAGTACACGTACCCCCGCCTTGATATTGAGGTCAGCAAGAAGCTCAACCATTTGCTCAAGTCGCCCTTTGTTGTCCACCCTGGTACAGGCAGGGTGTGCGTGCCGATCGACACCAAGAGTCTTGAGGACTTTGACCCGTTGGGCGTTCCGACGGTGCAGAGCCTGTTGGCGGAGATTGACGTGTGGAAGGGCGACGAGGATGTCGAGGGCGGGTCGCAGCAGAAGAGCGTGCAAGATTGGGAGAAGACGAGCCTGAAGCCATACGTGGAGCAATTCCGGTCCTTCGTCATTGGGTTGATGAAGGACGAAAGGGATGCCAAGGTCAAGAGAGAGAGGGAGGAGGATGCCATGGAGTTTTGAGACAACACCAATCGACACGACTTGCATGATGGGTATATCTGGTTAATGGGTCGGTGTTTTCTGTCGAATTTTTGAACAGCAAAGGGGGTATTCTATTATTTTTAATCGCCTGCCATGCCGGGCTATGAAGCACTCGCAGCCTCCTTTGCACTTTCTTGAGGCGCAGCTGATGACTCAGGTCCTGCCACGTTTTCCGTGATGGTCTGTCTCTCGTCCACGTCCTCGTCCTCCTCATCGTCGAACCTGCTATCCTCGATCTCGCCATCGGCCCCTTCTGCAGCGGGAGTTCCGCTGGCGCTGCCGGCACCGCCCTCCTCTTTCAGCTTCGCCTCCTTGCGTTTGGGAATCACGCTTAGGAATGCCTCAGCCCAGCTGCCCGTCTCGAGCCACTTGAGCATGATCTCGACTACGTGGTTTGTTGCGAGCACCCTCCGGCTTGACAGATTCATGTATTCCCCAATGGGTAGCTTCGCCGTCCTGATGCCCATCTCTCTCGCACGGCGATGACACAACCCTTTTTCACGGTTGCGGTCAACGAGACCACCAATGACGTAGCTCATGTTGGGCTCGAGACGGTCAAGAGTGTTGACCGAGTCGGAGGAGAGGTAAACAATATTCTTAAGCTCGTCAGCGGGTTCGGGTTCGGGATCTGGGCTGGGCGCCGCGTCGAGGACGTCCTTGAAGACCGCGAGCTTCTTGGCTGCGCCGTCCTCCTCGGTGGGCTTTAGCAGGTTAATGACCTGCCCACCGCGGGGTCCCTTCATCAGCTCATCCGCATCTTTGGACGCCTCGACAAAATCCCCCTCGATAAGCTTCACGCCCTTCCAGTGCACGTGCTGGCTTCCTAGCGTCGTCTCGAAGCGTTCCTTCAACTGGCCGCCGTACGAGCTGACGTACAGATGCGCACGGTATCTTGCGGCGCGGTTATCCGAGTAGGAGCGGGTGATCTGGCTCGCGAGCGAGACGAGCTCCTTCTCGAGCATGTACTTTTCAAAGTCGCAGTCAAGGATCAGGGTGACGGGAACCTGGGTCGAGGGCTGCTTGGGAGTCTTGCGCTTCGGGGGGATGACAACGGAGGCCGGGTCGATTCCCTTGGCCTCGGCCTCGGCGAGGGCCGCGGCGATCTCCTCGCGCCGGGCGGCCTGGCGGTCGTGGCGCTTTTCCTTGCGCTTGCGCTTGCGGTCCTCGCGGCCGTCCTCCCACGCCGCCTTGCGCTTCATCTTGCGGAGCTGGTTCTTGGAGAGTTTGGGTTCACCCTCGGCGGCAGCGGAGCCGGGGCCGGCGGTGGACGATTCGACATCGGCTTCTTCGCCGTCCTGTTCCTCGGAGGCTTCAGGGACATCCGTTTGGTTAACACCGCTACTACTTGTTCCTGTTGTCGTCGTCATAGGGTTCGGTGCTGGGGCTGGCGCTGGGGCTGCGCCGTCGCCATTGGTGGCCGTCGTCGGGACGGCGACCTCCTCTGGTTTTACGTCGGACATCTCGAGGTCCTTGGCTGGCTGATTGACGGGTTCCGACGTGGGGTTCTCCATCGGTGCGGTCGTGGTGCTGGATGTGCGTGCAGAGTTTGGAGAGGGAAGTGGGGGACTTTTGCGAAATTTCGGCGATGGTCTGCGATAGTTGTCTAGGTGCGGTTGCGTAGCGGGCGAGCTGCGGAAGCGCACTAAGCCTTTTGGGGCGTAATGCGGGGCAAGTGTAGGTGCAGTTAAGGCGCCGCGACAGAGGACTCGCGCTCTGAGTTGCAGTGGTCTGAGCAACATGAACACGGTTGCCCAGCCGTAGTTTGCAGATGAGTAATAGTCAGATTGTGCACTAGAAATTGTATCAGATCATAATTGGAGAAAAACGAAAGAGACCTTGCGAACTAGGCCTACAAAGGGGCATTACACGCCACTGGAGATGACTCTGAGGGGCGGATGAAAAAGAACCGCAAATTTGGGGATGAGCGAGTTGGCAAAGGAATGAATGTCTGTCTGCCTTGAGCTGGAAAAGCTCAGACCACACGATAAGAGCTTTGATGAGATCTGCCCAGCCATCGTTGAACACTGGTAAGACTTCTGGGTGGTCAAGAAGAAACCAGCTAATTTGGATTAGCGCCATCGCGTCGCGTCACCCCACTGAACGTCCATTTCCAGACGCGCCTCCCGGGAAACCACTTTAACCACCGCGCATTTTGGAGAAGCACAACGCGGAAGCGTGCTACATCTACTCGCCAATTACACCTACGCAACTTAACACAGTTGGTTCTGTTTTTTGTGTTGTAATCATTCGGTTGTTCTCGGTACCACACTCACAATGTCTTCAAGGCCCGAATTGAAGGTTTGTTTCCCAAGCAATAGCTTGTCCAACCAGTGGCTAAAATGTCCTAGGTCGACGATGAACACGGCTTCATCCGCTTCTTCAAGTCTCTCCCGGCCGTACACGAAGACACAGTCCGCATATTCGACCGAGGCGATTGGTACACATCACACGGTGAAGATGCCAACTTCATTGCCCGCACAGTACGATCTACACAACCTTATCGCCCCCTCCAGCCATCAACTGACCGTGACCTAGGTATACAAGACGACGTCTGTCGTGAGGACACTCGGCCGAGATGAAAAGACGGGTCTCCCCTCCGTGACAATGACTGTTACGGTCTTCCGACAATTCCTTCGAGAAGCACTGTTCAAGCTAGGCAAGAGGATAGAGATATGGGAGAGCACGGGCGGCCGCATGAATTGGAAGGTTGTTAAGCAGGCGTCTCCAGGCAACCTGCAGGATGTGGAGGAGGACTTGGGTGGCCAGATCGATGCCGCGCCGATGATCCTCGCCGTCAAGATCTCCACCAAGGCCTCCGAGGCCAGAAGCGTTGGCGTCTGTTTCGCGGACGCCAGCGTACGGGAGTTGGGCGTCAGCGAGTTCCTTGACAATGACCTGTTCTCCAACTTCGAGGCCCTGCTTATCCAGCTGGGTGTCAGGGAGTGTCTCGTTCAGACGGACAAGGCCGACAAGAACAAGGATCCGGACCTGGCGAAGCTGAAGCAGATCATCACCAACTGCGGCGTTGCCGTCTCGGAGCGGTCAGCTGGCGAGTTCGGCACCAAGGATATCGAGCAGGACCTTGCACGTCTTCTTAAGGATGAGCGGGCAACAACTCTCCTGCCCCAGACCGACCTCAAGTTAGCCATGGGCTCAGCCGCGGCGCTTATCAAGTATCTCGGCGTGCTCCACGACTCATCCAACTTCGGACAGTACCAATTGTACCAGCATGACCTCTCCCAGTTTATGAAGCTGGACGCGGCGGCGCTGAAGGCGCTAAACCTGATGCCTGGCGCCCGAGATGGCGCCAAGTCTATGAGCTTGTATGGTCTGCTCAACCACTGCAAGACTCCAGTCGGAAGCCGGTTGCTGTCGCAGTGGCTCAAACAGCCGCTCATGAACAAGGAGGAGATTGAGAAACGTCAGCAGCTCGTCGAGGCCTTTGTCAACGACACCGAGTTGAGACAGACGATGCAGGAGGAACACCTTCGCTCGGTGCCGGATCTCTACCGTCTCGCCAAGCGGTTCCAGAGGGGCAAGGCTAACCTCGAGGACGTCGTGCGTGCGTACCAAGTCATTATTCGGCTGCCTGGCTTCCTAGGAACTTTGGAAGGTGTCATGGACGAAGCATACAGGGACCCTCTTGACGAAGCCTACACAACCCCTCTCCGCGGACTCTCTGATAGTCTCGCAAAGCTCTCGGAGATGGTCGAGACCACTGTCGACCTGGACGCCCTTGACAACCATGAGTACATCATCAAACCCGAGTTCGATGACAGTCTGAGGATCATCAGGAAGAAGCTCGACAAGCTCAAGAGAGACATCGACCAAGAGTTTTCAGATGCAGCTCGCGATCTGAGGCAGGAGGTTGGCAAAAAGATCTTCCTTGAGAATCACAAGGTTCACGGGTACTGCATGAGACTCACGAGACAGGAAGCCGGCGCCATCCGGAACAAGTCGGGCTACCAAGAATGCTCAACACAAAAGAACGGAGTCTACTTCACGACTAAGACGATGCAGAGCCTCCGTCGCGAGTTCGACCAGCTCTCGCAGAACTACAACAGGACACAGAGCAGCCTGGTGAACGAGGTCGTCGGCGTGGCGGCGTCCTATTGCCCCGTCCTCGAGAGACTTGCGGGCGTCCTAGCTCATCTGGATGTTATTGTCTCCTTGGCCCACTGCTCCGTCCATGCGCCCTCCGAGTACGTGCGCCCCAAGATCCACAAGCGAGGTGAAGGTCAGACTATTCTCAAGGAGGCCCGCCACCCGTGTTTGGAGATGCAGGACGACGTTCAGTTCATCACGAACGACGTCGCCCTGACCCGGGACAAGTCTTCCTTCCTAATCATCACGGGCCCCAACATGGGCGGAAAGTCGACCTACATCCGCCAGATCGGCGTCATTGCCCTCATGGCGCAGATCGGCTGCTTCGTGCCTTGTACGGAGGCAGAGCTAACCATCTTCGACTCGATCCTCGCCCGTGTTGGCGCCAGCGACTCCCAGCTCAAGGGCGTGTCGACTTTCATGGCCGAGATGCTTGAGACGGCCAACATTCTTAAGTCGGCGACGGCCGAGTCGCTCATCATCATTGACGAGTTGGGCCGCGGTACCTCGACTTACGACGGCTTCGGTCTCGCGTGGGCCATCTCGGAGCATATCGTCAAGGAGATTGGCTGTTTCGCCATGTTTGCGACGCACTTCCACGAGTTGACAGCTCTGGCAGACGAGCACCCGCAGGTCCACAACCTGCATGTCACGGCGCACATTAGCGGTGGCGGCGGCGAGAACAGCAAGCGCGAGGTGACGCTGCTGTACAAGGTGGACGACGGTGTGTGCGACCAGAGTTTTGGTATCCATGTGGCGGAGCTGGTTCGGTTCCCGGATAAGGTGGTGCGGATGGCGAAGCGAAAGGCTGACGAGCTTGAGGATTTTACGTCCAAGCATGAGGACCTGGGGCTCAAGTACAGCAAGTCAGACATCGAAGAGGGCAGCGCGCTGCTCAAGGATGTGCTGCTGCGATGGAAGGGAGAGGTTGCCGCAGGGCAGATGAGCAAGCAGGAGATGGTCTCCAAGCTGAAGGGCTTGGTCATGGCGGACGAGAAATTGCTGGCGAACCCTTTCTTCCAGTCTGTCAAGACGTTGTGAGGACTTGTTTATGGGGTTGACAATGGTTGTCCTTGGTTTTGCGCATGGCGTTTTGGGGGTCGGGATTACGGGACTGTGAGTGTACAATAACAATGATCAAATGGCAGGCTTTTGTATCGAGATGGCTTTTATTCTAGGAGACTGAGCTACATGGGAACTTTGTAGAAGAAAAGCAACTGATATCAAACATAAGATCACATCGATGCTCGGTGACATTGGAAAAAGCCTAGACTTCAAGACGTCAGTATACATATGCATCGTGGTCCAAGTATGAATAGCAAGAAAGTTTTGAGTGAACAAATCAGACAATTGATAGAACGGTGTAATTTCGAATCATTAACATTCATAAACAGCCTCTGAAGCTGAGTATCATCATTGAAAGGGGTAGGAGTGATGTGTAAGAGGGAGAACTTGAACATACCGTGATCAATGAGGCAAGCCTCGCCCAACGGGACAGCATGAAGTGCGAACGGAAGGGTCATCATGGGTAATCAACTTGTCAACTGATATAGGAAGAACAGTTACTGGGTTGTACGTTAGCAATCTCCTCAAAGCCCGGCGATTTGTTGTAGAAAATGAGCGATGAATTGCAAGGGATCAGATAATTGATAGAACGGTGATGTTTCGAATCATGTTTGATGGAAATCATAAACAGCCTCTGAAGCTGAGTCTCATCATGTCGTGCTGGTTTGGGTGTTCTTTGGATGGAGTCTAGACTTACCATTCGTGAGAACCAGACGGATTTGGCCAAGTTAGCCGTTGGGGCACGTGAAGCTGGAAAACCAAGTCAGTCATCAATGAATGGTCATAGTTTTGCCCGAGAAAACGCAGTTTAAAAGGTGTTGGATCAGAAATAAAGATAGAACGGTGTAAGTTTGAATCATGTTTTGTTCATAAACAGCCTCTGAAGCTGAGTCTCATCATCGAATGGGGGGGGGGGTTGCGTGGTTGAGGCTGGGCTGAGTACTTACCAAAGGTCTACGCCAGAAGTACGCAGAAAGGGCAGAGAGTTTCAAGCTGGCTCACGATTCGCCGCAATTTTAAACTGTCCTAAAACTAATGGATAACCGTCAGCCGCTGCCTATGCTCGGTGTCCAAAATTTGAGAGATTATGATCGAGATCAGAAAATGATAGAACGGTGATGGGTCGAATCATAAAATAATTCATAAACAGCCTCTGAAGCTAGTGATTCATCATCTCGAGGGGGCAGTAAGGATATGAGGTCGAACGTACCATTTCATCAAGGTGAAGTGAAGTATCGCGTATTCCATCCCAAGAGGCAATGACGCCAATCCTCGGGTATACGACCAATCGAACCGCACTGGCTAGGCCGCACCTGCCTCATCAACACGGTGAGTGACCTTTTTTATACAGATCTAGCGTCGAATCTGCCAACCAAGCCCAATGAAGGGCCCTTTGGCCCAGAGGTATAACGCCCTGGATCGTTAGTGTGAACTTGGTGATGAAATCCAAAGAAGTTTGCTGATGGAGGATTTCGTAGGGTGCGGGTTCAATCCCGCACCTGAGCTTTTGTTTTTGGGCTTTCGTAACATTTTTACATCCTTTCTGGCCAGCATTGTCATTTCCTAGAAGTCTACGTCAGTTTATCTGAAGACGTACGGAGATTACGACACGGATGAAGAATGTAGTGCATAGTCAGACAAATGATAGAACGGTAAAGGTCTAATCATGGAGATCATAAACAGCCTCTGAAGCTAGTGTATCATCATACAGGAGAAGGGGAAAAAACGGGAGTGGATGGACAACTCACTCTGACGATATACGCATTGACTAAGCCTTGACACGCGGCAGCCACAGTGATCTGGAACAGATGTCAGCACCCATATCAAGCAGGAGAACGCAAAGAATTGAGGTAGTGAATGGGATATCAGACAGAAAGATAGAACGGTGATGTGTTGAATCATGTAGATCATAAACAGCCTCTGAAGCTAGTATATCATCATGGAAAGGAAGGGAACTGGGACACGTAGAAATACTTACTCCTTGTCGAGATCGGTTGCATTAGCTAGAACGAGGTTTGATTTACCGACTACCCTGAGTCCGACGTTAGTGTGTGCTACGAACAGCAAGACGCAAGCAAGACGGAGTTGTTAAAGCAAAGTCAGACAAAAGATAGAACGGTAAATGTTGAATCATGAAGATCATAAACAGCCTCTGAAGCTATTATATCATCATTCGAAAATGGCAAAAAATCAACTGCATGCAAAAGAACGTACCGTTGTTGTGACGCAGTAGGCGGGTGCGTCGATAGAGACAGGCACACATCACGCGGAAGCTCGGAGAGCATGGGAACAAATAGTACAATTCTCCATTTCCTCTAGCCGATGAGACTCCTCTCCTCTGCCCACGTGTTCCGTAGGCTGTGTATGTACAAGCAACGGGAAATAAAAGAGCATGCCTCGCTAGGCCGAATGGTGGATGGGGTAAGGTGGTAGTGGTGGTGTTTTTCGTTTGGAAAGGGGTTCTTCCTTTACTCGACAGTCGCCTTGACGGGGTTGATCTCAACTCCGTACTTCTCCTTGAGCCGCTCGCGTCTCCGCTCCTCGTAGCCCGGTGGCCGGATGCCTGTAAAAACGTCAGCCTCGCGTGGGATAATGGCCCCCGATCATCCCAGAGAGAATGATACATACCACGGCCCTCGCCAATCTCTGCAATTGTCTCCTCAATCGGGCGTCTCTTGGCCTGACGCTGGGCAATCTTGTTGTCAAACTCGGCCTCGTCCAGCCTGCCTTCCGTCCATCCTCTCAGACGACCGCCAGTGACCTGGAAGATTCCCTGCCATGCGCCGAAGGCGGCGCCCAGACCGAGCACAACAGGCATTTTCCTGGCTATTCAAGTCGCAACCCGTAAGCATCCTATCTCGCAAAACTTCAGCATCAGGGAGGGGGTGCCCATACTCGTCATTCCCAGGATGGAACCGGCAACAAAACCGGCAGTCGCAGTGTTCCACGCATCGTCCTTTTGTCTGAGGTTGGCCATTGCGGATTGGGTAAAGCCGTACGCGCCGCCACCAATCGCTGTGGAAGTGCGTCAGTATGAAGTGGTCTCCAATCGAAGTTGGCAACAGGACTGAGGCGACGTACCCATGACGGCGATGATGCCGCCGCTGCGGGTGAAAACGGACATGGCGCCAACGTTCTGCTTCTGGAGGGCATTGTGGACAGCGGCCATGAAGAAACCGGCACCACCAAGGGCCGCGGAGGCCGTGATGCTGGCCTTGATGGCGTCCTTGGGGTGGTACGTGTCGTCGTCGCCGGCCATGGTTGCGGGGGTGGTTCGGAGTCGCGGGCCAGACACTCAATTGGAAAAGAAGTTGATGTGGGATCTGGCGGAAGTTTGAGGTCGGGTTGAAGCTCCACGAATGGGTGCTCCACCTCCGAGCTGGTCACGTGGCTTGCACCGGTGTGGAGCCAATCAGGTGGCATGCAAAGGTCAACCGTTCAACGTCAGCTGTCGACGGCCAAAGCTGACTCGGGAGGTTCTTAAGCATGAAGCCATTTCAGGCCTATGGCAACATTTGAATCTTGTGATTAGAAGAGAATTATGTCTCCGCGAAGAGGCTACGTAATGCCGTTGCGTTTGGGTCATTGGATATCGTTTGGTCTTCACTTAGAGATGGAATTGGACGTTACCATTGGCTGCCTAGTATGACTAAGCTTCAGCTGGTCGCGGGCTCTTGGACCAGTACGGTCACGCACCAAGTCACCTGACGCTTGTTAGTCCGCTCGACAACAGCCAGAAGCCGTGGAAGCCACATCCCTGTGTTCCATGTGATTCTAGCTATGAGCGGACCGTACGCCGCACCTTACCGCGCAGCCCGTTTGCCCCATTCCGAGCTGCGGGCGATCTGAAGCAACTCGGCACGGCGGACATTGACGGTCGGTTGCGCTTTCCACGCTTTCCAGATTACCTCATGCATACCGACGCCTCCCGCCACTGCGTACTGTCCGCTTCACCGAGGAAGCTTTGTAGCACCTGAGGTATGTGTCCAATTGCCTAGCTACCTTACTGTACGTGCCTGTTAGTGCAAGGCTACCAGCTGCGTCAGCCTGTCCACGTTTCTACCCCCGCCACACGACACCCTACCCACCACCGAGCTCCATAGATCGTGCCCGCCATTCCCTGTCCTTGATGCATTAAAGCTGGCGTAATTGTTTCCAGTTTCTCGCCTTAGGACAGCTATCTTACTTTTTGCCTTCCTCTAGGGTTTTCGTTCGGTCTGCATCTAGATACCCTCCGAGCTTTCCAGCTTGCATTCCTCTCGACGTTATTACCGCCGCCTTTTGCAGTTTGCATCTACACGCACGATTCGGACGGAGACTCCGTTTGATCTCGGTCCAGCCTCCACGACGCCAAACCTCTACAGCTCCGAGACAAGACAACGTTCAACTTGTTGGTAATATCCCTCCTCCTATAGCCTTTCATCTTGGTCCTAAGCTAAACCGTCTTTCTCAGTGTCGCGCACTTAGTGATCCCTCCTCCGCGAGCCTTTCCGAGCGATCTTCAATACAGAGTACCGATTGACACCTATCTCGACGCGAAACCGAACTTCACTGCTTCCCGACGTCGTCTAGGCTAAAGAGTTCGCCTTCGTTCTAGTTCGACAGTTACGGTGTATCTCCGTGGCGCATACGAAGCTCGTACATACATCGGATTATAACCGCTCGTCACAGCACTTACGTCGTGCCCGTCCGCCTTGACGCATGTCACCTTAGTCTGACGTGCACAAGGCTTTGCGAGGCAAGCTTCTTGACAGGTGATCTTGTCTCTAGGATATTATCCTTGGCATGCTGCTGACCCTAATGCCAAGGTTACTTCGCCCGACGAGCCACGAAGCCAACCTCTACGTCGAGCCTGTCGCATCACTATGGCCATCTCAGACCAGTACTCAATCATGTCACCAAGCGACTCACCAACTACTCAACACTGGGAAGGAAGGCCTGCGCCCGTCAAGGAAAACATGCGGGGAAAGACCGGTATGCCAATTCAGGCTCACCCCTCTATTTTGTGAACCTTGTGACCATGGGGAACGCCTTGGTCTTGGCGTAGAAACAGTCGCGGCTGACAGATGTTGACTGCTAAACAGGTCGTCTAGCACCAAGATGGGTACAGGACTTACTCAATTCTGATCTTGATTCCGGCTCGTTCGCAAGGATCGAGTGGGATCGCGAAGCACGCTGCAGCAACACTGGCGTCCCCATCGTCTTGTCCTTGTGGGCAACCAGAGCACAGCAGAAGGTCGCAATCCTGGCGTTCTCTCGTGCGTCTGCTGCAACTGCGACTTCCATTTTATCCTTAGGACATCTTGGGATCCGGATCAAATGGTTTGTCTCTGTCGTCCTCAAAGTCTTCACTTTCCCCGAAGGAAACAGATTTTTACCTCCATCATCTGGTCAACGTCAAAGAACCGATCCGGCCCGCTACGTCCGTATCGGATTATCATCCTATGATCAGAGAGGCACTACTTGCGGTCGAACATTTTGCCTGCTCTGCACCCCGCTGCACGTTCCAAGTATCTGTTGAGATCTCACGACCTCGACTGAAGCGTGAATGGGTGCGTCTACTTCTCGATAAGCAGCGCATTCTCGACAACCTGGCCCGAGCCAGAAAGCTCTCGCCGGAGCGTTTTGCGGACGCCAGGGACGATTGGTCCACCAGCGCCCCGTCCACCTTGAACACGTACCTCAGAGATTTGCTGGATAAGCCTAACCCACGCAACATTTCCCGACGTAACAAGCGTTTTCAGGTTGTGTTCGGCGATGAATGCTACGCCATCTTCAGAGCGATTCAGTTTACGGAGGAGAATCTCGATAAGGACGGCGTCTTCGAACCGTACTTCATTCCTCCGATGCTGGAGCCTGGCACCCCGGGCATACCGACAAAGCTTAGCACGCTGCGCGCCTTCATCGAGGATCTCCAAGCTGAGGCGGAGAGTCTCATCATCCGAAGTGGGAAGCCTGGCGAGAATCGGCCTTATGTCGGCAACAGACTGTTCAAAGAGCTGCAGTGCTTCGAGTATCCGCAGAACAATGTTCCACAATCAGCGATTGAGGCGCATCGAGTTCTTGGCGTTCTCCCCGATTTCGACAAGGCCCTGGTCTTCTTCGCCTACAACCGACAGTCAGCCCTTTGCGAGAAGCGTCGTCAAACCTACGTTGAAGCACTTCGCGAAATTGCACTTCTTACTGCGGATGAAGACTTTCAGACCCGTGCGATACAAGAGCTTACCATCGTGGAGGGAATGGACCCTTCGAGCACACATGGCGCTGGGGACGAGTTGGAAACCCAAGCCTATTCCTTCTTCAGTCTTAAGTACACTGCCAGCGACGATAACGTCATCTCAGCTTACAACACCAAGCTTGAGCACTCTCCTGCTCAAGCGGATTTTGCACGAGAGATGCTTCAGATCATTGGGCGCCATAGGGGCAGTGACAGAATCCTCACGCATGCGAACGGTCCTATGG
The DNA here is from genome assembly GCF_022836535.1 of Colletotrichum spaethianum. Classification (NCBI taxonomy): domain Eukaryota; kingdom Fungi; phylum Ascomycota; class Sordariomycetes; order Glomerellales; family Glomerellaceae; genus Colletotrichum; species Colletotrichum spaethianum. The sequence goes on along the minus strand of NW_026054777.1, from coordinate 323,384 downwards.
ACGTCGCCTCAGCTTATCGCATTCTTGAAGCGGACCCACAGTGGCCTGACAATACCATCGTCATGCTGTGTAGTGTTAAGGTACGTTTCGAAGTTGATATCGAGACGGTGATGTTTCGCTGACCTAGGTACTTCTTCCGTTGTAGCTTAATAAGGACCCGAAAAGCAAAGCCACCGCGGAAGTCGCTATCAAAGCTATGGAAGCGATCGCCTCCGATAGGAACAGCGACGAAATACGCCAAGCAGTCAAAGCCCTTGAACAAGAGTCGGGCCGCCCGTCTCAGCAAGAGAAAATCGAATCATTGCCCTTAACTAACACGAGCAATCTCCCCGTCGGTCTGGAAAATATCGGTAACACCTGTTACTTGAATAGCATTCTTCAATACCTGAACACTGTCGTTCCCATCAAAGACTTGCTTGCTCACTACCCTATGCATGAGCTTGGCCTGGATGACTCGGATATTCAGCGTCGACTCATTGGCGGAAACAAGCTAAAAATCGACCGCGCTGAGGCAGTTGTTGCTCGTGTTTGTAAGTGTTTGGCAATCATTTGACGCCGTTTTAATGCTGATTCTTTTCAGTCGTTGAAGAGCTTGAGCGACTTTTGAACGACCTCGGCGGCTCGCAGGCGCCCGCTATCCGTCCCTCTCAACGTCTCGCCAATGCTGTCCTGCTACCTACCTCGAATCTCACTGAAGAGCCCATCCCACAACAAAAGACCAAGGATGCTGCGGAGCTGAGGACACTAGAGGTTATGGGCGCTCAATTCCCTGCCCCTCCGCCTTTACCTGCGAGGCCTCCCCCGGGGCCTCCTGCGCAAAAGACGGAGCAAATAGAGGATGTTGACATGGTCAATGTCACCGTTGATCCGGTCTCGGAATCCGCTAGCAGCGTAAGCTCACAGACCCTGGTCAATATGTCTGACGTTGACCATGAAAAGAGGGAGTACGTGCCCGAGGACAAGACGGACATCAGAATTGTCTCCCAGCCGGTTGAGGCATCAGCGTCAGAACCAGTCACCGACAGCGATGTCAAAATGACCGGAGTTGAGACCCCATCGCTCAACGTCGAGCAACGGGTACTCAAGGCCTTGGAGACCCAGACCAGGACTTCAGGCACGGAACAACAGGACGTCGAGGAGGTGATGGGCAGCATCATAAACCGTCTTCAGGCGGCAATCAGACCCACAAGGACAGATGCCGCGGACGGAATCCAGTGGGAGCCGATCATGGAGACGTTCTACGTCGAGTTGACAAACCATACAAAATTTCCCAACCAGGACAAGTACAAATTGGACTCGACGCTGGAGCGTGCAATTACAGCATACCCTGCCGAAGCTGGTCCGACTAACATTCATGACGGCTTGAGTCGCAACTTCGACCTACAGAGAGTCGTTGCCGGTAAGGAGGACATCATGCGCTTTACATCGATCAAGAGGCTTCCTCCTATTCTTCATGTTCTCATTCAAAGGACCCAGAACAACGGCAATAAGAACATGAATCCTGTTGAGGTCTTTGAGACATTATATCTCGATAGATACATGGATACTCCAGATGATCCACAGTTCTTTAAGCTGAGGCAGAAAGGATGGGCTCTCCAACAGCGCTTGGAACAGCTTAACAACATACCCAAAACCGCAGCTGATGATGCAGAGATTATCGACAGTTTCGTCAACGACTTCGTCCATGTCAATAAGGCGGAGATCCCGGAGCCCGACTCGCTACTTGGAGGCCTGCCAACTTCTTCTCTTGACTTTGCTGGGGAGGATTCGTCATTCCCAACTTACAACCCGTCTGATATGTCATTCAACAAGAGTGATCCGCCCGACACGGCGGGTTTTACTGCAGAGGGACGCCAGCAGATCAACAACATGCGCGTTGAAGAGGTAAAGACATACAAAGCTGAGCTTGATCAACTTTTCTCTCACCACAGGAAGCATGCATATCGTCTGCATGCAGTAATTTGCCACAGCGGTCAGCTGAGGGCAGGTCACTATTGGGTGTGGATTCACGACTTCGAAGCCGGTGTATGGCGCAAGTACAACGACAGGACCGTGACAGAAACTCCGGATACCGACGAGGTGCTAAAGACACTCAATAGCAACGGCGACCCATACTACCTCTGCTACGTTAAGGAGGGAAGGGAACACGAGCTAGTCAAGGTGCCCAAGCGCAGCTTGCCGCACTCATCGACCCCAGGTCAAGGGAATTCAACTGGGGACGCTATCAAAGGTGGAGCTGAGGATGCAGACGGGGATATCGACCTGATTGACATGGGTGGCCCGACCGCGGATACGCAATCAGCCTCAAAAACCTCGCCGGCAACAGACGGGCCATCGACTGACACCGTGGAGCGTAACCAGACATAGAAAGATGGTGGCACGACGGATGACTCGCTTAGGGGCCGCACTCTGAAGAGGCGAGGAATAGGTAAGCGAGAACTCAACCTTAGTTGCTATCGGCCTGGCGCTGACACTCACTAGTTCTTGATAACTCTCCATATCTACGCCGCTCGCCGCGGAAGAAAGGATCAGTTCGCTTCATAATCGACTGATGAACCGAGCCACGCAAATGAGGCGCGCGAGGGGCCATGGCAGCCTTACAGGTTAGCCACACGGCAACATATCCAAAGCGTCGCAGTGACAAAGACTGCATTTTACGGCTCAGTTCACTTTTGGGAATTTCTCCCGGATTGGTCGTCGACCGTTGCCGGTAGTGACACACACCTTTATTGTGCGAACCGACACCATCACCCTGTACTCAAGTTGCATAGACTCGGAGCTTATGCGAAAGAATTATATGACAGGCGCCGTCTGTGTTACGCAACTCATGATTAAGGACCCAAAACGACTTGCGTTATCTTTTCATACTGAGCATAAGCGGTGAAAGATTTGGGTTGCTTATTATCAGCATGATTACTTCTACAGCATGATAAGGACCCCCAAATACCCCAGTTTACGATATGAATAGATATGAATTGAACGTTACTTTTTTACTATGTATCTGTCTCTTTTAATTTTGCAGTTTCTTTTCATTCTTCCAAGATTCTGTTTTTTGCCTTGATCTATCGGGAACACTTTCCATGTTGGTTAAACTGCTGGTTTGCGGTAATAATTTCGAACATCGCGAGGTTGCCGGTGTGGAGATGTCTTGGTCGCCGATCCAACCAGGTCGCCGACAACCGCCCCGCCCCTTTGGCTCAGTGGTAGAGCGTCGCACTCGTACTCTCGTCATGCGAAGGTCCACGGTTCAATCCCGTGAGGGGGCATTTACTTTTGCTCCAGCGGTCAACTGATGGAATACTTGTTCCGACAAGGTACCGGGGAGACGTTGGGCTTGGGTTTCCATGGTGTCTTGTATGAGGGGACTGCAGAACTGTCATTCATGACTACGAAGAGCGACTGATTTGACATTGTCGTGGATGGGGGGTTAGGTGAAAGATGTTGAACGATAGGCCTCCGAATGCTAGGAACGGGTTTTGGGAGCCTGGGAGACGAATGAAAACCAAATCCCTCCCTCCCTTTCTCGAGGATGGGTCGTGAGACGTTGAGAGTTTGAATCGCAGTGCTAGTGTCGGACTTGTGCGACAACGGAGATGGAGATAGTTGCCAACGGGAGATGTTGGAGTCTTAGCACGAAGATCGCGGCATTGGATCCTTCTATGTTGCGACCAAGCGGCGAAATGTGGCCGATGCGGATGACGTCTGCGAGAGGATTAAATAAAACGGAGAGACAAAGGCATGTCGCTTGCACTTGTCGACCACCGTCGGTGCTCGGGCTACTCGATGCGATGTAGATCGCTCCCCGGCCGCCGAAGCTCTTATCGTCAGAGAGCAATGAAGGGCATCAGCCGGTATCTGAGTTGAAGACCGCAGCGATAGCTCAGGACCAAAAGAAGAGGAGTCCTAGAAACACATCATGTACACAACGAGATAGCACGGGAAAACAACCCCCCGCGCACTCGAAAGCGACGGCGCAACCAATGTTCCTGTTCAAGAAGTGACTGTTCAAGAGCAATGCCGAGATGGTTCGCTGGCAAACGGTTCAACATGTCGAAATATCACAAATCACCTCACCAGACGACCAGCGTCCTAACCTGGTTTAATGCACGCCACGAGGCCATAGAGCAGGAGCGAGACACCTGCGAGATCGAGAGCATGCACGCCCTCCTGCGAGATGAATGTAACACGACAACCTGCGTGTTGAGGACAGCCTCGCTTCCTGCGAGATCCATTTCAGGGACAAATATACACACTGCGAGGTCCAGGTGAGCCGAGTATGCAGGCATGATCGAGGGAACGCGGAACGCAGGTCAAAGAAAGCAGGCTAGCCGTGACCTCGCCCTGTAGTCATCATCACGTCAAAGCACCGAAACATGTTCCTTGGTTCCCCCTGGGTAGATACGAGTTGTGGCCTGATTCCGTAGGAACACGGCGGAGGTCTCGTCCGGGAACTTGGGACGGGCGACGGGGTAGGTACGACGGATATGCGGGGTTTCGGGCTGGCGCCGACGTGACACAAGTTATCGCTAGGGAATCTGTGGAGCATGGGAAAGATTTTCTGAGGTCAACTTGATCTGAAGAAATAGTATTGCGATAGTTGATATGGAAAGATGAACAACACAATTCGGATGTCATTTGATTGCATGTGCTCGTACATGTATCCAGTCTTTGTAGTATGTGACCCGGATATACCTCGTGACTCGCGGATGTAGAAGGGCGTCATGCCCGTGCTAACAGTCTCGAAAGAATGCCTTTAATGGTGCAATCTCGAAGTTGTCTGGTGTCTCTTTGGCTTTTCTCCTTAGTAATCTCTCGTCACGTCGCCCTGCCCGTCGTCCCCGTCGTTGATGGGGATGGGCGCAGGAGGTTGCGGGGTCTGGGGCTTGTGACTCGGATAGGAGGCCATTGTATCGTTTTCCGCCGATGTGACTTGCCCAGCCAGCGGTGTCAGCTTTCAATATTCTCCCCTGAATCAAAGCGATACTGAGCGATGTGAGGTGTGATACCTGAATGGAATGTCAGGAGTTGCAAGTCAAGTTGGGCAGTTTCAGCGGCTGATGGCGGGCGAATACGTGGGAAAAGGTTCCGTCATCCGTCGTTCGTCCAGGGGGAAATAAGAAAGAACAATCCGAGATGAGGGGGTGGTGAAAGTATATATGCTTCTTGACCTCCCCTTTGATACTCGGAAGCGGTTGATCGGCGGGGGCGCGTGACGTCAGGCCACCATGATACGGGAGTGGTGTCGGCTTACCTTGTAGACGATGGAATTCGACTGGAGAACTGCGCGGTTTGCTGGGTTGTACCTCGTGATCGTGAGCGAATTCTGATGTGAGGCGATCTGCGTGTTAATCCCAAAGCTCGGGTAGGTGAAGTGGTTAGTTGATAGGGTGAGAGTTCGTCAGTGCGGGATCCAGAGAAAAAGGTGTCTTTGGATGCGGTCCAATGACTCGTCTAATTTGGAAAGTTTCAGGGTCGCAATCTCACATAGGAGGAAGCTTTTGACCTGTCACTTCGAAATCAGACCAGAGAGGTTTCACGATGCTAAAGATGGTCGGCTGTCAAGCATTCCCGGTCTAGCGCATACGGCAAAAGCAGCTCTGCGCTATGTGCGGCTAATGCTGAAATGGTGATGGTGACGCGGAGCAGGTGTGGTTGTTGATAGTGTCGTTCAACAAGCGACTCTTCTCTGCCGTCGATGCGCTACCTACTGTAGAGAAAGGACCGGACATGCTTGGCTGCTGATCTTCCATTCAAACTTCTTCATGAGCCCGACCCCCTGACAGTTACCTGCAGTGGAGAGGCACTAACTCGGCCCAGCAAGGCGAAGAGTTCTAGGCATTGGTGACAAGACCTCCACAAGGTGTTCAACCCCCTGGACCGCTGTTGGTGATTTGTTTAGCTCCCGCGTGTGTCGGTGGCTGATCCCCCGCCGACCCGCTATGGGCGCTGGAACAGCCCCGGCCGGCGCGGGGGGACCGTCATTGGTGACCCACATACAAGGTGCATGCGGCACAGCTGTCAGAATCCTCCCATTATCAGAACATCAGATCATAAAACCCCACCGCCCAAACAGCCCTCTTGCGAAGATCCTTTCCTACAGAACCGAAAAGTGTCTGGGTCCGAGAGTGCGGTGAAGGAACGGCGTAATCTTCTGAATTGGATCTGGCTAACATCTTCCTTGTAGTTGTTGTCGGTGGTAGTCGCCGAAGCGATGAGTCGACGAGACGGCACAAAGTCATGCAGCAGTGTCGCAGTGAGTCAGATGATCAGTGAGAATACAACTTCTTGGTCCAAAGAGATAGCGTTTGCGGACTGGCGAACTTGCCATAGGTTGATGGCGCGGAGGCTGGTCGTGCCCTCGAAAGATGCAAAGAGTATGCCTATCTCTCTGCGTCTCCTACCATACTTTCACCAGACCATCAGATCTGCCCTTTGATCTGAAATCATCTTGACTGGCAACAACGTCCGAGCCAGCCTGCTTGCTCTTACAATCTGCCATTCTGCCTTCCATCTGTATTTTGTCATATTGTTGATTTGCACGTCGATTCATGTTGCCATGCCGTCGTTTCGAGCCATTGTGCTGGCGTCGTCAGCTGGCACCGGTTCCATACTCATGCAGGACGTCGGGCGACTCGAAACGAAACGGTGTTCCACGAGCAGCTCTCTCGCACACGACCTTGAGGCTTCCCCTCGTTTAGCAGGGTTTGGCCAAGGCTTTACCCCTCCGTTGTTGGGGTTTGGCCGGGTAATTTGCTGGTGGCTGCCGTCATTGATTTGCGTCCATCGTGGAACATTGCACAAAGATTTCGACATGGTCCTGCCGATGCACCGTCCTTCAAGAAGAGCAAGAAAAGAAAAGAAGAAGAAAAGCAGATTCCATAGGCGGAGTTACGAAAATGCTGAAGGAAACGGCTCTCGAGCAAACTTTCCGTATAAGATGATATAAGAACCTCGAATCAGGCCACGACCCTGCATCGACGAAACCGGTCCCAAGCTCCAAAGCTTGAGCTCCCCGCCCTGCTCGTCTCGTTGGGACTGGGGCCCAAGCTCCCACCGCAAAAAAAAAAATGGTGGGGTGATGTCTGCAGGATTGACACTTGGCGGGGTTAGCAGGCCGCAAGGGGGGTACGCCGGGCCCCGGGAGTGCCAGGTTTAGAGCAGGCAAGGAATGGAATGTATGGGGGAACTCGGTGCGTGCCACGACCCGCGTGCACATATCACGATCCAGGCTCGCCATGAATCAGCTGCTTTTCGATTTTGGACGAGGAGGCGGCCGGCTTCCGCTCTGCACCGTAAGCCCAGGGCATGCATGTATATGCATACAAGGTTGCCCGATGCACTCTGGCGTGGGTGGGTTCAAATCGCCAGATACGACTTCCCTCTTGGCGGAAGGCATTCTACTTGGTTCGGTTCCGGTGCCGACATGCCACTGATCCGCTCTGCTATTGTCGCAGACGTCCCTTGCCGATCCCTGATGCTGGTTCAGTGGTCTGCTCGTCTGGGGTGAGCGGAGCCAGGGAAGTGGTCGGCCATGCCCAGCAAATGCTATCAGACGGCGTTGGTCGCGAGGTTGCTTCCATCGGATTTACAGTGGCCTCATTGAGGGGTGGCGCCTTCCATCCGATAGAATGCCCGCCCAATAGGCCGTGGTCCTTCCGCACCCATCTCAACCGACGCAACTTCCCTCGGCGTTGGGATTCGTCAATCATCCTCACCTTCTTGGTCACCGTCTTTTTTTCTGAACACACACACCGAGATGGCTGACGGCGGCCGACGGTGGAAGGTACGTACTGGACGTCGGCACGACAGAGACGGACATTCAGCCCGGGCCGTACCCCAGCCTCCACTTCCTTCTCGTACTCCCGCTTACTGAGACCAGAACCACAAAGATGCAAGCAAACACCAAGAAGCCGCGACTCCTCGTTCCTCCATGTACTGAAAACGGACCAGCAAGCCAGTCGAATACAAAGACGGGGTCAGGATTATGACCGATGCCGACATGGGGCACAAGGTGACGTCGGCTGCATATCAGTTGGTGCCATAGCCGCAGTTGAGTCGCGCTCAGAAAATCAGACCACCTCTTCTCCCCACGCACAAACACTACAGATCTGCCTCCCATCACCACGAACCTACAAGGAATACGCGCATGTTCCTCAGCTCACCTGCAGCTGCCTCCTTCATTTTCGTCCTAGACATCTGTCACCCTGTCATCAACTGCTCCCGGCTCGCCCTATGGATGCTACCACGAGACAAGCCCACCCAAGCCCAGGCAGCAAGGATGGCAATCGTTCTTCCCCCACGTTGTACCCATCCGCCATGAAATGGCTTGGGTTCCGTAACTAAGGCTGCCATTCTCCATGAAGAGGGCCTAACAAGACTTGTACCGAGGCGTTACGAGGAGCGTATACGTGCCACAAAGTTCCCCATCTTTGTAACACCCCTGCTAGCATATCCTTCTTTTCCCAACGTCCACAAGCTTCCCCTCCTATCCCAGTCGGGGCCGTCAACATCGGCTGATGGAACCCAGGCCTGCGTCTTTGTTGCGCTTTCGCTGCTGTCTGCTGTCCACTTGGGATCAGCACCAAGAGTGAGCATCAGTCCCAAGCCAGGACTGCGCTACCACCCGCCACCCGGTCTCTGGGCAGAACGGCCGCATCTCATTTCTGGTCATGTCTATCCTCTTGTCTCCAGTGACCAAGCAGATAGCTATAAAGGCCATGCCCTCTCTGCCTCCGTCCAGTTTCTCATGTTCTCATAGAGCCACCACTCCAAAGGCATCTTGGCCTACACACAACAACACACAACTCATCCATCACTTACACACCTCCCTCCATAATGACTGACAAGGAGGTCGAGTCCATCAGCCCCTATGGCCCAGCCCGGTCAACAGTCAAGGGCGAGCCGCTCTCGAAAGCAGACATCGACAAGTACAATGACTTCTTCAAGGCGAGCTTATACCTATCTCTGGGTATGATCTTCCTCAAGGAGAACCCCCTCCTCCGGGAGCCTCTCAAGAAGGAGCACATGAAGCTGAGGTTACTCGGCCACTTCGGATCTGCTCCGGGTCAAATCTTCACCTGGATGCACTTCAACCGCCTCATCAAGAAGTACGACCTCGACTCCATTTTCATCTCCGGCCCTGGCCACGGTGCGCCAGCCGTACTCTCCCAGTCATACCTCGAGGGTGTCTACTCCGAGGTTTATCACGACAAGTCCGAGGACATTGAGGGCATGCAAAAGTTCTTCAAGTCCTTCTCCTTCCCCGGCGGCATCGGCTCCCATGCCACCCCCGAGACTCCGGGCTCCATCCACGAGGGCGGAGAGCTCGGCTACTCTGTCTCTCACGCCTTCGGTGCTGTCTACGACCACCCCAACCTCATTGCGCTGACCATGGTCGGTGACGGAGAAGCCGAGACTGGTCCGTTGGCGACCGCATGGCACAGCACGAAATTCCTTAACCCCATTGTTGACGGCGCCGTCCTGCCTGTCCTGCACCTGAACGGCTACAAGATCAACAACCCTACCATCTTGGCCAGAATCTCCCACAAGGAGCTTGAGAACTTGTTTCTCGGCTACGGCTGGCAACCGTACTTCGTCGAGGGCGACGATGTCGACACCATGCACCAAGCCATGGCCGCCACTTTGGAGCACTGCGTTCTCGAGATCCGCAAGTTTCAGAAGCAGGCCCGCGATTCCGGCAAGGCCTTCCGCCCCATCTGGCCTCTGATCGTGCTCCGCAGCCCCAAGGGCTGGACTGGCCCCCGCAAGATTGACGACAACTACTTAGAGGGCTATTGGAGAGCTCACCAGGTTCCCGTCCCCAATGCAGCCACCAACCCTGAACACCTGAAGATCCTGGAGAAGTGGATGCGTAGCTACGAGCCCGAGCGAATCTTCAAGGATGGCCGCATCTCCGACGAGCTCAAGGCGCTTTGCCCCACTGGCAATCGCCGCATGAGCGCCAACCCAGTTGCCAACGGCGGCATCCTCAAGAAGCCCTCAAGCTTCCCGACTTCAAGAACTACGCCATCAAGGTCGACAAGTCTGGCGGCACCCATGCTGCTAGCATGAACAACATGGCTACCTACTTGCGGGATGTCATTGCCCTGAACCCGAACAGCTTCCGCCTGTTCGGACCCGACGAGACCGAGTCCAACAAACTCGGTGCCGTCTACGAAGCCGGCAAGAAGGTCTGGATGGGCGAGTACTTTGAGGAGGACGCCAACGGCGGCAACCTGGCCCCCGAAGGCCGCGTCATGGAGATGCTTTCCGAGCATACCTGCGAGGGTTGGCTCGAGGGCTACATTCTGACCGGACGTCACGGCCTGCTCAACAGCTACGAGCCGTTCAGTAAGTTCCCAACCAAACATAGACATGCACGGTTCTGCTGCTGACCAGGTCTAGTCCATGTCATCGACTCCATGGTCAACCAACACTGCAAGTGGATCGAGAAGGCTCTCGAGGTCGAGTGGCGCAACAAGATCGCCTCTCTCAACATCCTCCTGACGGCCGTCGTCTGGCGGCAGGACCACAACGGCTTCACGCACCAAGACCCCGGCTTCCTCGACGTCGTCGCCAACAAGAGCCCCGAGGTCGTGCGCATCTACCTCCCGCCCGACGGCAACTGCCTGCTCTCGACGATGGACCACTGCTTCGCGTCGTCCAACTACGTCAATGTCATCGTCGCCGACAAACAGGAGCATCTGCAGTACCTCTCGATGGACAAGGCGGTCGAGCACTGCACCAAGGGCATCGGCATCTGGCCCCAGTTCAGCACCGACCAGGGCGAGGAGCCCGACCTCGTCATGGCCTCGTGCGGCGACATCTCGACGCACGAGTCGCTGGCCGCCATCGACCTGCTGCTCCAGCACTTCCCCGAGCTCAAGATCCGCTGCGTCAACTGCGTCGACCTCTTCAAGCTCATCTCGCACGAGGACCACCCGCATGGCCTCACCAACGCCGAGTGGGTCGCCCTCTTCACCGACGACAAGCCTGTCATCTTCAACTTCCACTCGTACCCCTGGCTCGTCCACCGCCTCGCGTACAAGCGCCCCGGCAACATGAACCTCCACGTCCGCGGCTACAAGGAGAAGGGCAACATCGACACGCCGCTCGAGCTCGCCATCCGCAACCAGACGGACCGCTTCAGCCTCGCCATGGACGCCATCGACCGCATGCCCCAGCTGCACAACCGCGGCGCCGCCGCCCGCGAGGCCCTGCGCAACCAGCAGATCGCTGCGCGCATCGAGGCCTTTGAGACGGGCATGGACCCGCCCTTCCTCAAGGACTGGACCTGGTCCCACAACGGCCTGTGGAAGCAGACCGTGTCCAAGCTGACCATCTAGACTCGGGTGCTTAGGTTAGATGGGGAAGAGGGTGAGAGGGATGGTGAGAAGATGTCTCGGTGGCAGACAGTTTCCGTTTTTTTTTTGGATGAAATGGCGTTGCTAGGAAACACTGGGAAACGCGTCAGTTTGGATGGATTTTGCCGTCAAGGACGGTATGCGGTGGTGGTATACGTGTTTACAAGAGAGAAAGAACAAAGGACGTGACGATTTCCCTTCCGTTAGATGGTACACATTCTCCTCAACAAGACACATACATACCAAATGGGCAAACGGCATTCACAGTGCCACGGCACCCAAGCGACCGACCCTCTCGGCACCATGAAAGAAGTGTGTGTCAACATTCCCGCGCGTCGTGGTGGTATCTAATAACTACATTGTATGCTCTCTCGCAGGAAACAAAGCCGCACGAAAGCCCCTCCCCCTCTGGACCGCCCTCGGCCAGGGGGTAAAAAGCAGACATGCGAGCGGTAACGACTGCGCCCCCCCCCCCCCCCCCCCCCCTTTTCCCCGTACTCGAACCCCGTACAACAGGTGCCAAGGGAGGGGTGAGAGAGGAGGGAGAGATGCGCGCTCGAGACTCCCGAAACGCCCCATTTTGATGCCCCTTTGTACAGCGAACCCAACCCGCTCAAATTGTGCGCGGACGAGTCCACCCCCAGATCCTCCATTCCCAGCGGAATCTAACAAAGAAAAAAGACAACAAGACGAAAGCACAACACTCGCAAGAAAAAACCAATTACAAAAATAATAGACCGTCTTTGCCGCCCTCCAATGTTTTCTTTTTGCTTTCATACAACGTGGCGCGTTACACCGTCATGACGTTTCGTTTAGCTTCTCCGTGTCGGTCTCATCCTCTCTCCCTCCCCCCCCCTCTCTCTTTCTCTCGTGCGGTGCCTCGTCTGCGTGCCGCCTGAGTGCCGCCTCGGACCGAGAGGCACGTTGGTACTCTGGCGCACCCGAGACCGCACTCTTGACCCCGTAAGCCCCCCACCGGCGAGTCCGAGCTCACCAGCACCGAAGCTTCTTCCATATGGACCCTTTGCCGCTCTTGCCGTCGGCGTTCGGACCCCGCATACCCGAACCGCTCTTCTCGTTTTCGCTACCCGCCGGCAGGGGGCTTAGGGGCTTCGTCATGCCCCGGCGGTCCATCTCCATGTTCTCGTTGACGCCCAGTTCCGCCATCCGCCTGGCCTCGACCACGCGCCGGATAATAAGCGCGAACGTCTCTTCAATGTTGACCTCGAGCCGCGCGCTCGTCTCCATGAAGCCGCATCCGCGGCGGCGCGCCCAGTCCAGACCCATGGCGGCAGGCACGGCGCGGGACTCCTGCAGATCGCACTTGTTGCCGGCGACAATCTTGACGGGCGGGACGGTCTTAGCGCCGGGCGTCGCCGAGACGGTGTCGCGGTACGAGGAGGGGGAGAGACCCGCGCGTTTGGCGCGGTCGGCGTTGTCGAGACGGGTTTCGGCCTCCATGTCGATCAGGTCGTTGAAGTATTGGAGGGCGTCGAGGGAGTCGCACGAGGTGATGTCGTATACGAGCAGGAAGGCGTCGGCGCCGAGGTTGGACGAGGCCCACATGCCACGGTACTCCTCCTGGCCGGCCGTGTCCGTCAGCGACAGGTGGTAGTTCTGGCCGTCAATCTTGCGGGTGATGGAGTACGAGTCCTCGATGGTGGGGTCGTACTCGGAGGTCCACTGCGAGCGGACAAGCCGGAGAGTTATCGAGGACTTTCCGCACCCACCATCGCCGCAGATGGTAATGGAGATCGGCACTGGGGGTTGCTGAGAGATTGACATTGTGTATTAGGGGTGTTTTTTTTGCTCCTCTTCCGCCGGAGTGCCGGACACAAGCTTGGTTGAGAGTGTTAGTGTTTTGCGTAGGTGCAGGTCCTCCTTCGTTGCGGGGACAGCTCTGAGGCTGCGTCGTCTTCACGCGTCGCGTGCTTCGTATTGTGACTTGTGAACGTCGAACTTCAGTTCACGTCAGTTGGTGGCGCCAGCTTCGCAATGTCGTTGCGCAGGTCAAGATCAAGGTCAAGAGTGGCGGACTTAGACCAGAGCCCCCCAAGATGTTCCCAAAAGGAAGAAGAAGAAAAAAAGGAAAAGGGAAAAACAGGCTTTTCGGACGAGTCAATCGAGAGAAAGTTGGGGGAACAAGAGCCGGTCAGGCAACAAAGTGGTGGGTGAGGTCAGATAAGAGACGGGCTCGACTTTTTTTTTTAGTGGTGGTGGGCTGGTGGTAGATCGAACGGCAATGCAGCAGGTGTTCCTTAGCTCCGTTTTTTTGGCTCTCAGACCGCGCGCGCGGTTCGACCGTCTTGCTTCTTCGAGCTAGGGTCGAGCCAAAAAGAGAAGGCTGTGGCGTGGGCGATGGCGACGGCGGGAGCGGCCTCCGAAAAAGGGTTCGTTCGTTTGGGACAGTGTGTTATGGCAGGGTGCGGGGGGGAACGAAATGAGACGAAGTAACGCGGATCGTGTGCGTCGGCCGTCTGTGTGGTGCCGTCTGATTGCTTCTCTAGCGTCGTGTGCCTCGTGGTGAGGTGCTACTCGCGACGGTGACGATGTGTGTATTTCTTTCGGGACTAGTAGGTAATCGGTGCCCGGCGGAGGATGGAGATGTCGTTGGGGATAGTCCGTCCGTTGCGTGCGGGAGAGATGCGGTGGGAGACAGAATCCGCCGTTTGCTAGCCGCAACTAGACAATCTTTTTTGTATATGAGGTACGAGTGAAACAAGCTGCTTGCTTTTTTGTCTCGGTGGAAGGCTTGCGCAAAGGGGGAAGGGGGGACGGAGGAGAGAGGTCTTCGTTGGTCAACTGTATGCAGTGCAGATGCAGGCGACAGTTGAAGTGAAGGTGAGGTGGATGGACGGAGGAACGAGATGTTGTTGGTTGAGGTAGCCTGAGGTGTGTGATGGCGGTGGTAGTGTTTTGGGGGTGAATCGGCGACAAGGGGACGGAAGGACGCTCTGGGTGAATGGGGGATGCGGCTGCCTTTTTGATACCGTCTCTAACCAGGTATTGGGTAACTAGGTCGCGATTGCGCCCCCAAAGAGAAATGCCCCGGCGGCAGTGAGGTGAGTCGATGGATGGGGGAAGGATTGATCGAGGTGCAACCCCCTTTTAGGAGCGGCAAGGCAATGAAATCCCCCGAAACAGCAAACAAGCTGGGCAATGATATCAGGAAAATGATTCAAACACTTTACTTGCTTTCTGCCAGGACAAGGTGCAGAGTCAGTCAGCCAGTCCAGTTAGGCAGAGCTCGAGGAAGGAGGCGAGACGCTGGGGGGGGGGGGGGGAAAAGGCAAAAAAAAAGCAACGTCGGATCAAGATGCGGCTGCTGCTTTTCCCCCCCTTCTGTTTCTTGTTGCTCCGCCCTCCTTGTCGTGTTGTTTTTAATTATGTTTGATTTTTAATTTGGTGCTGTTTGTATTGGGCGAGTGGGTGGATGTTGCTGGCGTTGCTGGCCCCCCCAAAAAGAGATGGGATGCTCGAGCGTCGTGGCCCGTCCGAGGAATGACGGGAGGCGCTGGAGGGATGAAGCTTGTATGGCAGACCGAGAGAGAGCTTTGATGGAGATCTCCAGTTCCGTGCGTGGGCTGCGTAACAACCTCGTTTCCCGGTCCTCCTTCTTACTTTCCCGGACGCTGTTTGGCTGGCGCGCGCCGGACGGGTTGAGACTGCGCGGCTCTGTCTCGGTGATTGTGGGATCGGGGGAAGGGGGAAGGGGGGCAAGCTTCAGGAGGGGAGCTCCCTGCAGCCGGCGACGTTTCTCGTGCAGCGCCGATGGACCTGGGCCCCGTAGTCGGGGGAGCTTGGTGGGTTTCTTGGGTGCTGTGCTGTTGTGGCTGTCGTGACGGGCAGCGTTGGCCGTTGGGCGTGGATGATGAGAATGTCTTGACAATCGGGGGAGGGCCGGCTTTGGATGGGCTGGTTTTGTGTTTGCGATACCGAGTCCCGTGTACAAGCAAGTGCAAGAGCTTGCATATGAGTAAGTGGGAGAGAGTGTGTGTGAGAGACCTTGATCCCAGATGCGACGTTGAAGGAGCATTCATTCGCATGGCAAATACTGCTGATCTAAGGCCGGCGATACGAATCCCGCCCATCTTCTCTCTCCCCTTTTTCCTTCCCGTCTCTATGGCATAAGGATTGACTGGCCAGAGGAATAAAATAAGATTAAATTCCCTTCCTCTTTGCTTTCTTCTTCCTCCTGCCCTCCGAGCCGAGCCGGAGCCTCAATCGCACGAGGGAAGGAACTGCCTTCTGCTTCTGGATATGTTCCGTCGGCCACGACCTGAAGAAGCTCAGTGTGCCGCCGCCGCCGCCGCTGTCTGCAAGTGCCAGAGATGCTGGCTGGGAGAGTCCGGGATCTTGTCGGTGCAGAGACCGGGGTGGCGCTTCCATGGGATTGCGCGCGACTGATACCATTTCGGTTCATTATTCCAGATACATATGAGAGAGATCGGTTGGAGAGATGCCCGTGTTTGCTGTTGAGAGGTGGGAGAGGGATCTGAGCGCCAGAGCCACACCCGATTGGACCGAACCGTTCTGCTGGCCTGCTACCACATTGCCTCGCAATGATGACCGTGGGGGCCAAGGATCCCATCCCTGGCGATATCGCTGAGAGTCCCGTCCCCTGGTCGTGGTCCTGGCCTCCTTTTTGCTCGGGCGCGCGTTCGTTCGTTTCCTTGCCTCGATTAAGCCACCACTCCGTATAAGTCACCTACCAAGATTGTGCACTCCGTACAGAGAAGCCGACTGGTGGACGGCCTCCCAAGGTAACAGTCGCCGCCACCTATTTCTGCTCATCGGCCTAAAGCCCGCCACGCGCCATGCGCCTAACCTTCCCGCCCTCGGGGATTATTGGCATGTCACCCCATTCTAAGAGTCGGCGGCTGATTCTACATGCTTCGTCTTCCCGTGAAATCCAAAAAGAAGTCTTCGTGTTGGGTGGTTGGGCGCTGGTGGTTGAGGGTAACCTTCGCCTCTGCTCTGTCTGGATGAGGCAGATGATCGTCCACATTCGACCAAGCGGCCCCAGGAACCAGGCACAGGAAACAGGAACGCCTGCCGACGATTTTCCCCAACCCCCGTTCCCCATTCCGCCTAACCCGCTGAAACTCGCAGGCCCCCTTCTTGGGCATGGCGGCGTTGATGCCCTACCATGACGAGTTTTCTCTGTTGTTCCAGCCCATTTCGCTTGGGAAAACTTCGCGTGACAGAAAGCCCGCGCTCGTGGGTGGGTGTCTTCGGTGCGGACGCTATGATTGCCCAGGCTTGGCCGTTTGTCCAGGATATGATGTGTCATTCGACTAAAGACAAGCATATCTCGATCTTGGCCGACGTATTTCTCCATGGTTGCCAAAAGGTGCAGCAACCTCTGAGCCGCTTCAATGTCGCGTTTTGCTCCTAACCCTCGTTGGTGGGTGCTGTGCTGTGCATGAGGACCTGGAGTTCACCAAGTCCAGTCGCCTCGATGACGCTCTTCCCGTTGCACCGTCCTCGGCCCTGACTCCCAGCTCCATGGAGGATGCGCAGACACTCTTCCCTCTTTGAGGCGTTTCCTCCTTCCTCGTTTGGGCACGTTGTCTTTGTCTCTTCCTGGATCTCATACCACGTGTCTCCGGATATCGGCTCCTTGTCCTACGCGGATGCTGGTCTGCAGCAATCTGATTCTGGGAAACCTCGTGTCGTCGCCCCTGTAAGCCGCAGCGTCAATGTGCTTCCCGCGCGCACGCGCGTGCGTGCCGTCTGACAAGTAGCAGAGGCCCGCTGCGCTGTGTCGCCTCGCAGCGGCAACCGGGCATATGCATCCGCGGGACAACAGCTGCATCCACGTTGTCGGTGGACACCATCAGATGCAACCCAATTGCACCTGCAAACCCCCCCCCCCTTTTTTTTTGGGTATCATCTTGCTTTCTATCACGACGAAGCGCTATCCCGAAGGAAAAGATCCATTCGTGTGATCGCAGCTTGTCGCACAAGCAAGCGTCACTGGCGATACTGTCTGTTTCAACACAACGTCAGATCCTGCGTACCCGCATTGATCACACCTGCGTCCGACACTTGGCCTTTCCAGAAGCCGGAAAGGAAGCAGTTCATGGAGGAAGCCGTGAAACTTTCCCGTGGCCTTCTCAAACAAATATCGTCTGTTGACTCTCGCGTTTCTGCCCTGTTCCCGGCTTCCCCATAGGTAGGCAGGCGTATGCTGGGCACGTCGTAGTATAGTGACGCCCATGGCTTTTGTTTATCTGGCCGAGCCATCCACAAATCAACCAGTGCTGGCCGCGAAGTGGCAGCTCCATCGACGCCAAACCCCTAGCTAGTCGCGCACGGATGGTGCTTGAAGCCTGAACGCTGCTTTGGGTGCCTTTGGCGAGTACGATTTGCGGTGCGCTGTGACTTTACTGGCTACATTCGCTCGTTAAACCTGTCGCCAGCTGATGACAAGGGAGTTTGCACCGTCCCATGTAGGTGGAGGATCACACTTTGATTGCTCAGCGCGTTGCATGCGGGCACAGAGAGGCACCTCGATCGAAGCTGCAGGGAGACTGCTACGAGTCGGCGAACGGTCCCAGCAGAAAGGCATACCGACTTTCAAAACACGCTCGATGCATAGACATCTAACCAGTATGGTCTTTGCTGCTGTGCGTTGATCTGTAGTGTCACCGGTGGGTTGTCGGTACGATGCTCCCGCACGTCGGCTTGCGGCAAACATGACCTGATCATGGGTGAACAATGGCTCTCTCCTTGGATTTTAGAGGTACGATATAATTTCTCGCAATCACGGCAAACGCAGCTCAAGACTTCTGCAACAGGCCCCGCTGGACTCCCGGTGGGCTTCGGCAAGGGGCAACGGCCATCCCGGTGAGACATTGCTGACCCGACGGCTTGGAACGGCACGGGCGGAGAGGGCAAATGGGTCGGTAAGTTTAAATGACTGAGCCGCGCTCCGGCCCATTCCCGTGATACTTTTTGCGCGGCTCTCGGGCCCGGGTCGCGCTGACGACCATGGGGAAACGTTGGCTCCTGGACGGCTTCTTCAACCCTCTCGGCCGGTGCATGAAACCTGAATAGACAAGCCCTCTGGGCGATGGCGTTTCTGCAGTGCAGTTGGACAACATCCTTGACGGCCAACCAGATGGCTGTGCTGCAGCGCAACGATGATGGAAAAAGTGCCACTGATTATG
Source organism: Colletotrichum spaethianum (assembly GCF_022836535.1). NCBI lineage: Eukaryota > Fungi > Ascomycota > Sordariomycetes > Glomerellales > Glomerellaceae > Colletotrichum > Colletotrichum spaethianum. The sequence continues at coordinate 304,846 of NW_026054777.1, read as the reverse complement.
AAATCTGTCGGCCCCGGCAGAGAGGGCGGCTAATCCCAGCCGGGGTTCGCGCCACTTTGCTCCGACGTGCCGTCATCGAAGTCCCATGGCCGGCCGTTGAAGAATTTCTTTACCATTCATTGCCTGACTCATTACGGAAAGAACCCCAGCGGTAGACCGGGGAATCCTGAGGCTTTGAATATCGAACTCGCCGAGAACCGTCTGTGTTACGGTAGTTTAGAAAAAATTTCCACAAAAGTTTATTCTGTCGGAGTTTGCTTCTATTGAGAGAATTTTTATCCGCTTGGTGGGAACCATCTCGTCCAGTTCTGCAAACCATCATGAACGGCACGAATGGCACAAACGGGCACCACGCTGCCCCGCCAACTCTCAAAAGAGCCGAAGAAGTTGAGGATGTAAGTATCTTGGTGGTGTAAAGTGGGTGGTGCAACTTGCCGGTTCGGATTATTTGACTGACACGGGCCCCTGCTTGCAGCTACTCGATGCTGTGAAGGGTCTCATTGTCCCCTACATCAGGGTGGCCGACGAGGCTGCTGGCCAGAAAGCTGGCGGGAACACTTCAGTCAACATCGACGGAGTACCACGTAATGTCTTGGTCGATACACACAAGCCTGCGGCGCTGGTTGAGAAGCTGAAGCTGTCCCTCCCCGAGGGTGATGGCCTCGGCAAGGAAGGTCTGCTTGATGTTGTGCAGAAGATTCTAAGTTACAGCGTCAACACCTGGGACCAGGGTTTCATGGACAAGTTATATGCGAGCAACACTCCGGTATGTAGCTCCATCCAAACCGCCGAGTGCCGGACTGACATGCCCAGGTTGGTGTTGTCGCCGATCTCCTTTTGTCTGTCCTAAACACGAATGCAAGTCGTCCCTCCATCTTCATCTTTTCAAGGCGGTTGTTAAACCTCGGTAGCTCCACGTGTATCAAGTCTCGCCGGCCTTGAGTATCACTGAGAAGATCACAGCTAGAAAGTTTGCCAATCTTTTCGGTTTCAACGGGCCTCGGGCGGGAGGAGTCACCTGCCAAGGCGGAAGCTCGTCCAACTTGACTTCTCTGGTTGTTGCCCGCAGTGCTCTCTACCCGGAAACAAAGACTTCAGGAAACGGCTCGTATGACTTCGTTGTGTTCACCAGCGCACACGGCCACTATTCCGTTGAGAAAAGCGCCCTCACCTGTGGACTCGGCGCGTCGAGCGTCTGGGCGGTACCGATCGATTCTGCTGGACGCATGATTCCCGAAGCCCTTCGTGAGCTTGTTCTCCGCGCCAAAGCGGAAGGCAAGACACCTCTGTATGTCAACTCTACAGCCGGAACAACGGTAATGGGCTCGTACGATCCATTTGAGGAGATCTCGAGTATCTGTAAGGAGTTTGGCATGTGGTTCCACATCGACGCAAGCTGGGGAGGGCCAGCAATCTTCTCGGAGAAGCAAAAGTCGAAACTGAGGGGTTCCCATCTGGCCGATTCGCTGACGGTCAACCCGCACAAGATGATGAACGTGCCGGTGACGTGCTCGTTTCTTCTCACACCGGACGAGAAGGTATTCCACAAAGCCAATACTCTGCCAGCGGGGTACTTGTTCCACAACGTGGACGAGACCGAAGATGTGTGGGATCTGGCAGACCTGACCCTCCAATGTGGTCGTAGGGGCGACAGTCTCAAGTTGGCCTTGGCGTGGATCTATTACGGTGCTGCTGGATTCGAACGACAGATTGACCACGCCTTCTCGCTGGCTGAACATCTCACAACGCTGGTCGAACAGAGCAGTAACTTCGTCTTGGTTTCGTCGAACCCACCACCATGCTTGCAGGTCTGCTTCTATTACGCACCGGATGGCCAGCTTGCGAAGGATGCAGAGACAAACACCAGACGTACCAGCCAGATGGTATCAAAGCTCATTGAGCGTGGTTTCATGGTCGACTATGCTCCGGGCGAAAGAGGCAGCTTCTTCCGAGTGGTTGTCAATTGCCAGACCCTCAAGGGAACCGTTGATGGGCTGGTCAAGGCGTTGGAGGAGGTTGGCAAGGAGGTCGTAGTGTAGAATGCTGGAGATCTTGGGGATTCACATCGCAGAAATGGTGGGAACAATATATGCTGGATACAAACATAAAGATCAATAAAAATACACTGTCCGCCATTAGTTTAGAACTTAACAAGATCGAGCTGGGAACACTTACACAGAAAACCTTGGGCTGTTTGGTTATCCCCTTGACAGTGTGACGTCAGAAGTAAAGTGAGCCTGCGGAATCCATTGATCTAATAGAACCAGAGAATTGGAATGTAAGAGACAAACAGATTGTAGCACAGAACTGCCAAGCTGGAAGATAGGCTGGCTCTTTAAATCAAATGGACGAGATAAGAAGGAGGAACGGCGCGGCGAGGGAGACTCCATCAGCAAGGGTCACGGGTCTGACGGTAGGACAAGGGTCTGCGCAGTGGGGGAGGGGCGATAAGATAAGAGATAAGATAAGCAAAAGTTTTTTCGGCTCGAGAGTTCAACGCCTTCAATGCGACGAGTCCACCGTATCGTTCCTCAGTAACCCAACTTTGTACCCTGCACCCATTTAAATTTCAGTCACGATGCCGAAGCCGAGAACGAAACGACAAGCCATCCGCGACGAGCGGAAAAAGAAGAGAAGGGAAACTCACGAGGAGAACCACGAGGAAAACCACGATGAACGTCAATCCAAACGGAGAAGGTTCGAGGATGGAGACCAAGACACTGAACAACAGACATTCGACGATGCGGGCGACTTCCAGCAGTCGTTCCACGCCAATGGCCCCGAAAAGGAGTTCTTTGGAATGCTCGCGGACGAAGAGCAGGAATATTTCCGCCGCGCCGACGAATTGCTCGAGCTCAACCAGTTCCCTTCCCCCGAGGAGCGCGACGTCTTTCTGCAAAACGTGTATAAGGAAGCGCAGGGCAAGGAATTGAAGTTGGCCAGCAGTCAATCGCTGTCACGTTTGATGGAGCGTCTGATTCTTCTTTCAAACACGAGACAGAAGAAGCAGATCTTCAACGCCTTCGCCGGCCACTTCCTGTCGCTCGTCCAGCACCGATTTGCCAGCCATTGCTGCGAAAAGTTGTTCCTTGAATCAGCACCGATCGTGACGCAAGAGCTGGGCGGGATCGTGCCGGAGCCCAAGGCTTACGATGCGATGGAAGTCGAGGAGGGTGCCGAACCAGAAAATACCATGGAGAACCTCTTCCTAATGACCCTAGACGAATTCGAGCAGCACATGGGCTTTCTCCTCACAGACCGATTTGGATCACACACCCTGCGTGTGCTCCTGGTCGTTCTCTCGGGCCGCCCATTGGACGACTCGGCCACCAAGTCACTTCTGAAGAGCAAAAAGAAGGAGTACATTTCCGTCCAGGGAGCCACTGGTGCCTCGGATGAGCTCACCCATCAGCTGAGAGCTGTCCCCGAGTCCTTCACCCTGGCTACCAAGAAGATCATTCAGGATGCCGTGGCCGGCATGGACTTTACCGCTCTGCGCGTCCTCGCCAAGCACCCTACCGGCAACCCTCTCTTGCAACTTTTGTTGGAGCTCGATATCTCCCTGAACCATAAGAGCGACAAGACGTCGGCGGCGGCGAGCAAGGACACCTTGCTGTACCGACTGCTGCCCGACGCTCCCTCGTCTCTTAGCGACGACACCTCGCAAGCGGCGGACTTTGTCAACAGCATGGTCTACGACCAGATTGGATCCCGTCTTCTCGAGACCCTCATCACGAACTGCCCCGGCAAGATCTTCAAAGCACTCTCTCATAACTTCTTCGGCGAGCGCATCGCGACGTACGTTCGCAATGACATCGCCTCATACCCCGCTCTCCGCGTTCTGAACCGTGTCAGCAAGGACGACCTTGTGGAAGCTGTCAAGAAAATCATCCCCGCGGTGCCCCTTTTGGTGACCAAGGCACGCTACAATGTACTCAAAACTCTGTTCGAGCGATGCGAAGCGCGTGGTGCCTACGAAGAGAAGAGTGCCCTCACCAGGGCGCTTACCGATGCACTGGGCTCTAACCCGAAGGACCTGGTCCCGAAGTTGTGTCATCTGGTCGAGGACGAGTCTGCTGAGAAGGAGGAGTTCCAGCAGTCACCCCAGAACAAGACTGCCGTTGCTGCCCATGGTTGTCACCTTGTGTCGACCATGCTGAAGACTCCCGGCAATCCCTCCAAGGTTGCCCAGAAGTCTCTTGTCGCTATGCCTTCTGAGCTTCTTGTCAAGCTTGCGACCACGGCGATGGCGTCAATGACAGTCCTGACGACAGCTCTCGCTAGCCCTGCAGCACCCCAAAACGAATTCTTCCACAAGGCTCTTGTCGGCGCTCTCGCGCCACACGTCGCAGAGCTAGCGCAGTCTCAGTTCGGCCACAACGTCGTCAACGCCATCATCGAGGTTCCCTCGCGTGGCAAGGACCGCTCCATACCCTTTCATGTCAAGCAGACCATCATCTCCTCGCTCGCAGAGCACGAGAGGACGTTGCGCGACTCTTGGATAGGACGTAGCGTGTGGAGGACGTGGAAGGGAGATATGTGGAAGACGAGGCGGTCGGACTGGGTCAAGTGGGCCAAGGAAGTGGACGGACCGGCCGAGGAGACCAGACTGAAGCCGTGGGAGAGGAGGAAGCTGGAGCAGCAGAGAGGTCCGCAACCGAGGCAGCTGCCTAAGGAGATGGTGAAGGAGGATGAGGAGTGAATGTAGCATGTGTATGATACCCGCCATCAAAACCCAACGAGTCTATCCTTCAAAATCATGCAAAAGCGATCCGCAATGCCAGATAACAAGCACCACGTTGGCCCATTAGCAGTTGAATGCCCGGGCGGAAGCAGAAGAGTGGTCAGTGTGGCATCAAGACGGCCGTCGGGTCCATTGTTGCAAGGAGGAGAACTGGGGCCTTGGCATACCAAGGCTCGGAGAGAGCGGGGCACTAAGCCCGAGGGATTCCGGACCTTTGGTCTGTCGCTCCGGACTAAGTAACCCGGCTTGGCTCGTCGTCAATTGCAACTTCGTTCTATTTTCTTTGAGGCTACCTGCCAATGACTTTGGGGAAGCTATTGAAACAAGACCATCAACGGGATAGGGAACGGACTAGCCCCTTTCCTTTTAATACTGTATCCTAATCTTGGCCACCGGGGTGGACAAGTTCTACGCCTGACATCTTGTAGCTTAAACAGCACTTAAAGTGGCCCCTTGATTTACAAATTGAGGAGTCTGAGGATGGAAGCTTCACCGGAAATGAGACTCCGAATGGCACTGGACCTAGCTGAGCGAAGTCGAGCCTGTATGGCTTGCGTCACTTGATGAAGTATCATCGTAAAGAGGGTGTATCGAGCGACGCGATTGGCAAGCTTCTAAGATGCTCGAGCCATCCTAATTCAATGCTCCATGACTAGAATGCATGCTATTGTTCTTTGGAAGGAAGTCTACCTTCTCTGGTATAGCTAAAGTGCTTTAAGATGAGCCGCAAGGTATGGTGCCGGTTATCCGGCCCTGGTCCTAGCGAAACGCAAAAAGCCCGCGAGCGGGGCGAACTCAAGGCGGTGGCAGATCTCTCAACCCGGAGAACTATGAACGGGGAATTGTTTTCCATCCAATCACTCCCTGAGCTTCGCCAGATGTCGTTTTCGCTTTCCTTTTCTCGGGTTCCGTTTCTCCACAATCGAGGCTCTTCCAGGCCCAAGTTCGACCCCTCCCCTCTCACTCCTAATGCAATACTAGCCTCATTTCCGCAACCCATACCATCCTAGACAACTCCATCACTCATCAACATGGGCAATTTGAATACAACCGCCCTAGGGGCTAATGCTGTCCTTACAGCCCCTCGAAATGTGTCACGACTTGGGCGATGCTTTTTTGCGTTCATAAACCCCTGCTTGGCGCCGACAGCTCCAAATAGGTCCCCCCTCTTGCCAACATCAACGTTCATCTCTCCTCCGTCCTCATCCGATCACCAGCCGTTGCCATGATGTACCCTAGCCTGTTGCCACTGGCGTTCTGCTTCGCAGCCTCTGGGGCCGCATGCGCCCAGAGATGCGTCGTCTCCCCGTCCGGCAACTCAACCTCGGACTCGGCCGCCATTGCCGATGCGTTCACCAAGTGCGCCAGCAATGCCGAGATCGTCTTCCTCGAGGGCGTCGAATACAAAGTGTACGAGCCCGTCGTTGCGACCAAGCTGAGCAACGTCGTCATCACAGTCAACGGAAACCTGAGCCTGCCGCAGGACATCCCCGCCGTGCAGAAGCTCGTCGAGGTCAAGGGCGGCTCACTCACCTGGTTCCAAGTGGGCGGCACGAACGTGCAGTGGATCGGCTCGTCTGATGTATGTTCCTCACCTCTCGATCGCACTTGACCTGGTGCTCACGCAGTCGCACAGCCCGACGCCGGTTGGATAAAGTCGCACGGACAGGCGTGGTGGGATCTCAACAAACCTGGCGAAGCCGGCACGCCCAACCGCCCTCATCTGATGCAGTTCAGCGTCACAAACGGCGTGATGAAGAACATGAAGTCCCTGAAGCCCATTGGCTGGAACTTTTCGATCAAGGGCAAGAACATCACTATATCCGACACAGTCATCGACGCTCGGTCCGAGAGCAGCAACTTCCCCTTCAACACTGACGGTTTTGACGTCGGCGCAACTGACGTTACCATCACGAACAGCAACATCTTCAACGGTGACGATGCAATTGCGATCAACGACGGCGCGAAAAATGTGCTGTTCAAGCATGCAACCATTGGGTTTGAGACGCACGGTATGAGCGTCGGCTCGCTGGGCTCAAAGGTTGCGTCTCCTGCCGATGTACAGAACATCCGTTTCGAGGATGTTGATGTTCAAGGTGGGCTGTATGCTTCTCGTTTCAAGAGCTGGATTGGAGGACAGGTAAGGACTCCTATCTGTCAACCTGAACGGTGCTAACCCGTGGTAGGGCCTGGCGAGAAACATTACGTGGAGCAATATCCGCGTCAACAACGTCACCTTTCCCATCTTCGTCACTCAGACCTACTATAACCAGGCTAGTGCTGGCGGTGACAGGCCGAATAACTCGTCCGTCATGATGGAGGACTTCACCTGGGAGCACTTTTCTGGTAACATCAACACCTACAAGCCCGGTGATGGATCCTGCACCACCAACGTAAGTCATTTGTCAATATAGTCTCCATTGCAAGTGAAGTTATGCTAATATTGACTCATAGCCTTGCTGGTACAACTCTGGCCTTGTGAACCTCACACACACAGAGGCTGTCATCATTGAGTGCAACACGGAGAAGTCTTGCAAGGGCTTCCAGACAAGGGACATCAAAATTGAGCCTCAGAGTAAGACGGTACCAAAGGTTATCTGCATGAATGCGATGCCTGATCTGAACCCAAAGTTGGGATTTGAGTGCGCCAACGGCACGTTTGTCGCTTCAAACTAATGCCCATCTGGTAGTTGCGGGGCATCTCATTCCAATAATGCAATACTACTACAGCCAATGGCATCCAAACTGATGCGTATATGCTTTGATGAGAATAACAAGCTTAGCATGCACTTGAAACCCCAGTTCTTGACCGGTCTGTTTGGACACTACCAACTTCTCATGCTTTTTGGGTTCTTCGCCTCAAGTGACAGATTACACCCTTCGTCCGGTGGAACCACCGCGAACTCGTCCACCACTCCTCGTTGGGGTCCACCAACTGGATCTCGAACTTGGAAATGAGAGACGGCACGACCTTGTAGATTTCTATCAAACTCAGATTTCGGCCAAGACAAATGCGCGAGCCGCCACCAAAGACGATATCGGCCGCGTTCCACTGCCGCATGCGAAGTTTGTACGCCTCGTCATCTTCATCCTCTTGCTGCAGCCATCGCTCCGGGCGGTATTCATCGGCATCTGCCCCGTAGATGCTTTTGTTGCGTCCCACTATGTAGGGGTTCATTCCGACGAGGGAGCCGCCCGGAACTACGGATCCGTCAGGAAGGGCGAGACCGCCAGCAGGGACGATGCGCTCCATTGTCATGGCGATGGATGGGTGATATCGTAAGGTCTCTCGGCAAACGGCTTCAAGGTAGGGCAGCGCACGAGCAGCCGAGTACGATGCAGGCTTATCACTGGGAATATTGGTGACGATGTCGGATTCCAATCGTTTCCAGATGCGAGGGTTCTTAAGGCAGTAGTAGAAGAGTGCGCGCAGGGTAATGGCAGTCGTGTCTGCCCCAGCGATCACTGCTGCAGTATAAGCCTTTATTTACCCTACGCACTTTGTGACGGAGCAGCTCGCAGCTAAGCATAGGGGAACTCGAATATGACTTACAGTTGAGAAGTAGATATCCGATTATGGTGCCCTCATCCACGATATCGGGATGCGTTCCCTTAGAATTGACAAAGTACTGTAGGAAATCTGGCTTCTCTGGGTTGAAGTTCCTGTCTTCGCCCTTCAGCCGCGCAGTGAGATTTTCAAATCCGATGCGGGTTACGTTGGAGAGATTGGGAGGCCCGAGAGGGTAGATAGGGTTCTTATCCAACACGAAGTCCATCCATGGCATCTGTCCACAGATGCCGAGGTAGTCGATTGCCTGGTCTCCAATAGCCAGGGTGCCGTCAAAGTCTCGGCCCTCGTCCATGTAGCCGAATTTCCTACTGAACGTAACAAAGCCAAGGAGATCCCATGCGACTGCACAGGATTGGTCAGCTACATAGACATTTATTGACACCTGCTTCCCATTGACTCACAGTAAGCCAGCCAGTCCCCAAACTCGCAGGACTTGCCATTGTCAACAAAACGACGCTCGAGATGGTCGCATAGCTCAACAATAGTCTTATCCATGTGCGGTTCCATTGCAAGGACGCTAGGCACTGAGTAGTGACGCACAACAGGTCTTTTCAGCCGGGCGTGTTCGGTGTTGTTTGTTTCGCTAAACATGTGATACGTGATTTTGCCGTCAATGATAGTGCTGCTGTTCTTATACATGTCGGACTGGAAAAAGCGTGCCGTCAGCAAGGGTTAGTGTTTTTGTCTCCTGCAATGACCCACCTTTTTCCATTTGCTGTCGGTACCATATATGACTTTTACCAACTCTGGGAAATCAATGTCCAGAAGGTTGGGTCCGAGACGCACGACTGGGCCATGCCTGTCGTGGAGTTTCTTAATTCGCGGGGCGTAGTCGGCAGAAATAACTAGCCACAAGCGCCATAGGTTTGTCCATCCTAGTGTGCACCGTGAGGTCAGAAAAGCTCCAAAAGAATTCAAAGTTCGATCAAGTTACAAGTAAGAGGAACTAAGCGAATCATGAAGGACTCGAAGCTCACCTGCTAGAAATGGTCCCGGAAACTTCTTCAATGAGGAGGCCTGCCAGGAAACGAAATACCAGAGAAAACAGCTGATGGTAGGCGCCAAGAGGAAGACGCTGATTTTGTGCGATTGGGCATTAACAAAAACAGAGTTCCAAGAGGGCGACGTCTCGTTATAGGTGGAATTCTGTGAATCCATTGTTTTAGACATGTTTTCGAAGTACGCTCAATTCAGCACGACTTGCAGTCAATTGTAGAGACAACCATCAAACCAGGACTTATGAGACGAAAATAGCCATCATCCTAATATACATGCGGCACAAAAAGTACGCCGAGTATTCATGACGCTGGACAAAGCGGGGTCATGCATACTGAATTGCCATGATAGGTCGGGAGGCAGTGATACGGTACCTGATATGTAGCTGGGCGGCTACGTAAGCACCCGAGCTCTGCGAAAGTCGGCAACTAGCTCAAAGAGATGGCATTATGAGTTCGTATCTTCGGAATACTGGGAAATATTTCGTCTTTATAAACATAGAGGAAGGGCTTGAATCCTTTCAATATAGATCCGCCAAATGCCTTTATGTCACAGTGAGAAGTGGTCCATAACAAGTAACAAGGCATCAATTTGACTAAGATCTGACCCGAACAGCTAGCGGCTTGCTTCGCGACGATCTCTACTCTATCTAGAATCCGAACATAAGCGGAGCATATGAAAGAACTCGGTGAACATAGGTAGCGTTAGTAGGAGCCTGATTCAATGACGGATATTGAAACGATGCTTGTTCTCGGGGAGGAACTAGCGAGTTCCGGTCCACTGTGATAGCCTATTGGTTGCTCAACAGCCATGGCCTGAGTCTAAACAGCGAATCAACCGGTGGGGGATAAATGCGTTGTTGTAAAGACCATCGCCCCGCTAGACACTGTCAAATAAGAAAGTATCTGGTAATCGAAGTGTTTCTTATCTGCAGGGTTCTTGAGGAGGTCTTGCTGCAGCCTGATGCTTCGTTGGCAGAGTAATATGCATCACATGAGTCCACCCTTATCTACAGAACAACCGCGAAACTAAGCTAGGAGAGAGAAACCAAACCCGGAGCACCAAACAGTAGCAGCTTACAAACATGGATTGTCGAAAGTTAAGCGTCAGGTGACCCATGATCGACATAAGCAATACTATGTTTTGCGTGCTGCTGAACCTCAACAAATGGCTTCTCTTTTGCCCAACATCATGTTGGAAGAAGGGCAGGTATGTAGCGCCATGGCCACGGACTCTTCGATTTTTTTTTCCAAGCGCTCCTATGGTATCTATATTCGTAATGCATGATCCTGCTGGGCCTATTCTTGATATTTGGCTGCTATTCATCCTTTGCGGCATTCTCTAGCTGTTGAATCACCCTTGTAGTAACTTCAGACGGATCCTTGATATTACTAACAGCCACCGTCTTGTCTCTAGATTTCAATCCTTGAATGATGGCAAAATCAGACTTGGGAAGTCTTAGAACCTGGTTCTAGTTTCAGCATTGATTAACCACGATATATGTTATATTCCAGGATGGTCAGGGGTGTATTTCCGTCGGAAGCAAAATTACCTCGCTTAGCAGTTTGATAACGGCTCTGTTTGCCTCGCCTTCTCGCGCCTGAGCCGCAACGCACAACTCCACGGTTCTCTCGGTCACAGTCATGACCCCCTCACGGACTCGGGATGCACCAGGCTTAACGTGACATTGAAGGTACAGAGTTCCCAAGGGGGATTTCTTGGTGCCCGAGACGAATCGCACCGCTGCTGATGCCATGGTAATTGAGCAATTCACGGATGGTCGTGCTATGGCGGGAAGAATTGAGGTTTAGGTCGATGGTCAGGTGGGTAAATATGTGGAGTGATTCAAAGCCTATCCACGACTTCGAACGACGCTATTGGATGTGGTTTAACACTAACCTAAAGCTGGCCTTTACTGCCGAATAAGTGCTTTTCTGCTAAATTCTCCGGTCTAGACATAGAACTCGGGCGATACAAGGCCTAATAGCCTCCAGTCTGATTAGATAAGGGTAAGAAAAAGACTGTTGAACTCTAGTCCTAACACAGCACATCCACAGAGTAGTTGGCTTATCACGAGTTGAGGGATGTGAAGAGGAGACTCAAAGAGCACCGAGGCATCTCAGAAAGCTAATAGTAGGATTTTAATAAACAGTGTTTCGATATAGCTCATCTATGAATCACACTCTTCTGGTGTAGTCAATCTGATAATTCCGTCGCTTTTAGTCCGTTTGCTCAATTTCACTTTTTCCATCCTGGCTTGTATTGCTCAAAAAACCACCTCGTTTACAGGAAAGCGTGCTGAGTCTGTTGTCCAGCGTTTGGTGTGACTCTGTTCACACTAGAGGGTTTGGAGCCCATGGTTCGGAGCTCATCCTTCTGCAAGAGAGTAAGACGATTCTCGGCATGCATCCTCTTGGTAGTGATCCTATTGGGGTAGTTTCTCATAAACATGTTTGTGAAATGCGTGCCGTAGTGAATACCCTCTTGTGGAGACTGTCCAACATCGTAGCCTGGCAGAGGTTTGGTAACGGCCTGGAAGCTGGGCTCGTGGAAATAGGCAAAGGCAAAGCGATCGCGGGTGTTTAGGCCGACCTTGTGAGGGGTGGAGGGCAGGTAGGAGTTGGTGATATACTGCATGATATCGCCAGGGAAGACAGTGAAGACGTTGGGAACGGGGGGCACGTAATGCCAGCCCTCCTCATCCTCCTTCAAGCCAGCCGAGCTCTTCTCCCAGTTGGCGTAATGCTCTCCATCATAGGGGGGGCGAATGAAGAGCCCTGTTCATGCATGTCAGGCAACGTGATATCGAGAGGAACCAGGGGCGAACTTACCACCAACGTCGTCCTGGGCAGCAATGACCAACAAGCCGTAGTCAGTGTGGGAGCCAATACCACGTCCATCCTTGCCCTTGCCGTTGGTGTTGTGCGTAGGGGGGAATCTGTTTCTGTGTCAATATGAAACTCTTCGACCAAAACGCGCTCAGTAGCACGGGGACAAGACTCACCTGAGGATGCGCATATGGTGCCAGCCGTCATCAGTCAGGTTTGTGAGAGAACCGGCAGGAACCCCGAGACCCAGTTCTGCGAGTTGGAGTAATATCTCTCCGCTCTCGCCGAGATAATCCATGTACGTAGTCATAGGTTGCTTCATCTCGTAGTCAGGCCAGGGGGAAGGGCCATGGCAAGGCCACTTCGCACGAACGCGCGGCTCGGCCATATCCAAATCTTTAGTGACAGTAAATATTTCTGAGTAATCGGCGATTCCATCAGTAATCTCCTCGCCGGAAGCGATGTAGCCAGAGTAACTTTGTGAATCTACGCACGCAGCCTTTTCTTCATGAGGCTTGGCGAAAAAAGCCTTGCTGGCCGCTGTTGCTTCGTTGAAGATAGCTTGCTGCTTATCGTTCATAGAGACTTGAAGAATACCATCACGACGCCAGGCGTCAACTAGAGCCTTGCCCATAGCGCGGTCACCCTTGCTGCCAGTGACACGTGCTGGCAATGTGAAAGTCTCAAGCTGGGCAACCTTGGCCTTGTAGCCTGGGGGCATCGTGGCGGCCATCTTGGCGAAATTGTAGTCTGCCACTGTTGCTAGACGACGAGCTTGACTCACAGCAGGCTTCCGCGCTCCCCGGCGGCCTAATGTGTTCAAGGATTTCGTGATGACTGACATGTTTGTGCTAGTGCCCCACAGTGGTCCGTTGTATTTTGTGTATGTGGATGTAGGGAAGATGTATTAAGGGAAGAGAATGTTGGTTGTGTTGTTGTCCTGGGGCTTCCACTGCCCACCATCTCCTCTCTGGACTACTCTCTTTATAGTCGTTAAACAAGAGCACCAAGTCTTATCGCCATGGACGCCAAGCAGCCATGGGCTGCAATCCACATGTCCCCGATGCATGATTGTTGTCTAAGGGTTTTCTTGTTCAACTTTAGGTTTCCTCGGACTTGATGAGGCATTGTACTGTCTTATACGTAAACTCAAAATTGGGACAACTCTCTTAAAAGTTCGACGATATTATGGGTCTCAACTGGTTTCGAGACATTCCTGGCCTGAAGGTGGTCTCGTTTCCGCTTAGGCGTCCCTGGTTCCACTACAATGGCTACGCAGGATGTCTGGCATTGTCAAGGGCCAGGGCTCAACGTGTTGTTATATGTGAAAGTAGGAATGATTGTGAAGATGAAGAAGACCCCCTCCCCCTTGTTGCGCCAAAAAAGGTCCACTTAGTCAGGAGAATAATCTTTCGCAGTCCCTATACTATGTCTCAGCAAAGTTCACTCAAGATGATAAAGTTCAAAGAGTCAAGGGGGTATACTGTCATTTGATGAATATGGACGTGGCATCTGTAATGGAGAGTTGTCACTCAAGAGAAAAGAGATTAAAAGAAACCGAATGCTGATTCCAAGATCATTTAGAGACCGTCAACTGAACCAAGAGCCAATCAAGGGCATGAAAGGTCTGAACAAAACATGATTGGGTATACCGCTTCCAAAGCAACGATTCTGTGGCACGACTCGCGCAGCGGCTAGCTACCCAGATCATAAAACTAGTTTCTTTTAGGGTTCACTACTGTTTGGCTGAGATTGCCCGAGACCGCATCAGTCAATTACGATCCCACGATGTTTCGCAGATCAATTCAATGGCAAACTGCGGCCCAAACGTTCTTTGATTGAAAGTTATGAGTCATGGGCATGATTCTATTCCGCGGATCGGCAGCTTATCGAGCATGCACTTTGTGTCCGCGATATCCGGACGTATTCCCCGGACACGGGACTTGAGTCATTCCGAGCAAGGGCTTTCGGAATGGGAGCCGGTTACAGAATGGCGATTCATGGATCCCGCAGAATCACTAGTCCACTGTATTCCTCCTAACTTGGGAACGCGAAGCTGCTGTGCAAGATGGCAATTTCCGTACCATCCGGTTATATTTGGTAACGGCTTATTCGGCCTGTCAGAGAACCGTTTGCTCTGGAAGTTCGAAGTCTATTACTCTTTAAATAGGCCTATGCCACGTTTCTCAACTTAGTGATGCATCAGTGGAAGAATTTTAAGGAAGCTCAAAGGCTCTAGAACGTTGTCGGAAGTCTTTATTGCCAAGAGGGGCTGATGGTGTCAGGGAATATGCTAGGGTGGGTTGGAGAGAAACTTCCCAGGGACCAGCGAAGACTAACATTCTTGTTGCACCCGTAATGAGATGATATATGCGTTCTTTAGAAGGGCTTGCAGTTTCAGATCTGCATGTTTCAATACTAAGACTCGCATGGTCCTTTCACTTCTGCTCCCCGAAATCTCCCATACTGACTGAATGCAGCTCTCTTTACCTCAGCTATTTGCGCCTTTTAGCAGTTAACTGCCTTGTCTTGGGCAACCTATAAAGATTCAATTTCACACATAAACCACATTCTTGTTGCAGATAATCCTCTGTATTTTAGGCCTTTTCGCTGAAACTCACCGGTAGACTCCTGATGTGAAAACCTACTAATACGTAGCCAGCGCGTCGCATGTCAAACGTCTGTCTGTTTATGATTAGAAAGGATGCGCTGTACTCGCGGATATACATTTGAGATGATGCTGTTAGCCTACGCCTTCAAATATCATACTCGCCTTCTCCGTCATTTGAATACAATGTCTCAAAGCTGAAGTAGCATTGCAGTTCCAGAGACTTAGTTTTACCTGCCGAAAGTTTCCTATGTCCAAATTTTCTAGTAGTTTTCACAGGAAGTCGAGTTCAAGACTTCAAATATTGGTAGGTCAAACTTGAATTTTGAATCGTTGTCAAAAGTACTGTGGCTTCGATGGGAACAACCCCCTCAAATTATTCTTTGCCCCCAATTCGCTTGATAGTGGCTTGGCAGGTGAAGCTCTCAAATGGGTGGGTTTCGTTCCCACAGATACCCAAAATGGTGGAAAGTTCGGTTTCCGTCTCCGTTTGGATATGTTATGTAAGAACATTGTGTTTGTTGTATATGGGTCACTCCGGGAAAGCCGGCTAGGTGGTTCCTTGCCTAAACACAAGACCCGATACATAGATGCCCTACGCCGGTTAGTAAAGACAAACCGAATGTATATCCTTCTTAAAGTGATGAGGGCTATTCTCAGTGTACAACCCTTGCAGCACGGTGTCTGAGTCGGTCCTCTACTACGCTGTGAAAAGACAACATTTCCTCTACGTACTGGGCACTGTATCTCCCGAGTTAAACACATGTTGGAAGGTGTAGCACTAAAGCTGCATCCTTGTCAAAACCTGCCAGTGTTTTTTTCAGCGTCATGCTCAGGGAACCCCCTAACTATAAGGTTTTTTGCCTTCTCTGGGATTTGTGATGTAGCTAGAATTCCTGATCCTCACTTGAGTCGTGAATCAGGCAGCCACTATGCAGCTTATATACATAGCCAGAAATTGTGGAGAAGCGCCAAAGTCAAAAATTCAGCACTTGAAGCTTGAGATCAGAAGCAAACTGGTGACATTCCGACCAAACATTGTCAGTATATTGGTCCACTATTAACCCCCAGCTGCGTACCGCGGATCTCACGGAAGTTATGACAGATGGAGCGGAACACAATAGCAGAGCGCTGAATGGCTAGAAATGAGTTTTGATATACCTCTCGTAATTCAAATTAAGATTCAGAAGTGTTTTGAAACCGTCTTTTAGATTTTGTCGTTGAGCCGCCAGAGAATCTATGGAAATTTCAAATGCATTAACTTGACCAGTTCCGTTAATGTTATCAGACTCGTGACTAAACAGTATAGTGCTTGCCACCTGGCACCCATTCACTTTCCTCTCAGGCGTGATACGTAACTAACATATAAGCCAAGTCTTGCGTTTCGTACGTCCTATAATGGCTTTCGTATATTTCGAGTTAGGTTTACCGCATCGATGGATACATAACATTAGAGCGCAGTGCATCCTGACGAAAAGATCAAATTGTCCTAAGAAGGGAACCCTCCACGATGAACTTCGCCATATCCTTCGGTCGCCGAAAGCCGTAGTGGAAACTATACTGACATAATACAAGGTGTCCAGTTCGGCAGCCATTCAGTGCTGAATTGTAAAAAGAACCATCTGGGTCAATTCGATCACTTATACGTGAAGCAGAGAAAAAAAGGAATATCTGCAAAACTAGATTTGTGAGCTATCTTTTGCTGATAATATTGCTCTAGCATCAAAGTTACTTCACAGTGTAAGTCAACCAAATACAAAAAAATAGGGAGGTATGGGCTAAAAACATGTGTCTTAGATTGCCATATGATCAACGTGTTCTTATCAGACAGTCGTTTTTTATGCTGGTAATTTGGGGAAGGATAAAGAGTCTTTGGATAACTCCTGTCCTGTAGTCCACTCGCGCTCATTCGGAGAACGCAAAGGTTATCTTGGTGAGCAGCGCTAGACCCTGAAAAGAAAGACTCCTGAATATGATGTACAACGACATCGAGGTGTGGGGACCCTTACACCTTAAGGTCTGTGCTATCTGAAACTTCACCACGGGGAACCCAAGTTCATCCGCAGCTACTAATTTGACCCCCTTCTGCCGTAAGCAATCCGCGCATAGCACAACAAACTTAGAAATAAGCTAAAGAAGAAATAAGCTAAAGAAGTTCGAAAATGTTTGCAAAAGCCAACAAGGTTCGAGCGGCCTACAAAGTTTAATGTATGCTGTGCTCTTTCGCTGTCCCGACTGAATTTGTGGTCGAATTCGGAACTTGGAGATCGTCTTTACGCGGAAGGCACCGGGTTCGACCCAGCAGAGAATCACCCGTTGCTTTCAATGGGCGAGAATGCGTTCCGCTATTGGAATAGAGTCATGTCTTGTGTCGAACCCATCGATACTGCATGTGCAGAGCCGTTATCCATTTAGGGCCTGATCGGCAACTTCACAACAAGCCGCCAACTAGACTTCAACAAGGCCCAAATATCAAATAAGCACCGCGAAAGTACCGAAAACTTAAAAAGTGTCGCACCAGACTGAATTTGGCTAGGTACAACACAAATACTGTCATGACTTGTATAGCTTTCGTGTTATCTAACATCTGCTTTGTACCTCATTAGTCACCCTCACCATACCGTCCATAAGGGGATGGTTATCTAAGATCCTTACCCAAGATCTTATTTTCCTGTACAAATTGTTGTCGGGTACCCAAGGGACCCTATGACTCGCCAAAAAGCTGTTTGGGATTCGCAGAAACCTCGGCAACGATCCAGCAATAAACCGCAAGGCTAAGCAGCTGTTAATGATAGCAGCCGCCGCCTGCTGCCTAAGCAACGACGTATTGTTAGTACAGCTACGGGCAATTAGCAGTCGACAAGTTAGTCGATAATGAAGATAGCTTATTAGCAGCAAGGCAGGTTTTCTGCCAGCTCATCCGCGGGCCAAGTCGCCGTGTCGTTGACCTCTTTCGGATAGGGAAAAGGCAGTTCCGTACACTAAAGGTAGCTGATGAAAATTACTGCTCTTCTTCTTTCCAATTCGCTTTGCAAATCTTTATTTAACAAGAACAGCATTAACGACGATACCAACAAAAAGCAACAATAACAACGTTAACAGTGAAGGGCAACCAAAGCCCATTGCCTACAGGCCGCCACAATAGCAACAGGAAGGCAGTGAAACTACGCTTAGGCACAGGGACAACAACAGTACATTGCCGTAACTACCTCCAACTTTGGGTTATTTCCATTAATTATCTAATCAAAATGTCAATCACAGATAACTTCATGCTTTCTTGGCGGCTTGTTGAAGTTGCCGATCAAGCCCTTAGACGCGTTCCAGAGTATGGACAATCCAACTTACGGAGCTTGTTCGGGATTTTGCAATCTGCCGGATTATCCTTCTTACATTGTTACATCCTTGTGAAGCCATCGAGTTGGGATTGCATAGCAACCCAGAAAAAGAGTATCACGAAATGAAACTGAACGAAAAGAAGTTTGTGTGTTCTACCGGATATGAATATGGATTCTCGCGGCCGGCAACTGGAGTAAGCTATGTAATACTGTTGTTTGAACTGGCTGCTTGAAACGATAGTATCGTGCCAGACATGTATTGCTGCCAATCAAAAAGGTAATTGTTTCAATGATATCTGTCACTCCTTGAGTAGCACGTTTTCATATGGCAACCTGCTTGTTCTTTGGCGCTCGAGCTACCCAACCACCATAAAGATCATCGTTGAAGGTAACAGAGCCTCGGTAATGCCCGCAGTTTAATAAATGTCATGGCTTAGTCAATCTTTTTTGGAACATTGGATTGTTACCCAACAATCAAACTTCCGCTGTAGTTAAGATATTTTTTCCTGAGAGGATTGCACCCACTCGAATACCTTGTACTTTAAGCACATCTCTTTCTGCGGAGACAAGTGGCGTAGCAAGGTTTGGCAACATGGCGCCCTGCAATGGATATACGACTTTTTTGAACCTTTTGATATATAGATCACTTCTCTACGAGTCCATTTTCCTAAATTCTGCTGAGTGTGAACCTGTTCTCTGGGTAATCCTAATATCCTATTCAACCTATCCTTTCCATCGAATAAGTAATCTTTCAGAGAACTACATCCTCAGTCGAAATTCCTTGGCCAATTTTAAAGCGATAGATCCCCCCTATACCAATGATGACACGGAAACAACCACATCATAGTCAACCGACTAGCAAACGCTATCCTTATATTGAGGAGAAACGTGTACCAGCATTGTATGTAAAGTAAGTTGGGTGTCTTGTACTGTCGACGTATACCTGGGCCGGACCGAATACTCAATATTCTGATGTTGAAAGAAGAAAGACATTCGCATTGAGCCTGGTTTAAGGCTACGTCAAAGGGCTAGCGAAACCAACTGCTAGCATGATCAATGCCCATCGGCGTAATCCAGCAGCGATCAGGTTCAAATTTTGACAGGTAGCTGTATCTATCACAAGTGCATGATTTGTTTGAGTTTGGGAGCCAACACAACGGTGTCATGATTTGCTGAAGAGACCATGAAATTTACGTTCGTACCACTGAAACGCCAGATTCTGTCTGTTATGGTTATCTCATCTCTCAACCTGACACATCTCGAAATCGTAACGCCACATTACCTGGCAACTTAATAAACTGACACTCATGCGTTTTGGATTAGACGTAGGTATTGCCGCACTCATGAATATTCTCCTTCTAGCTAACAAACGAGGTTTCTGATCAAGGAAATTAAGAGCTGCCGAAGGAGTCCGAGGTTGACGCCACACCCCAAGAAACTATCGGCTGTCTTCTCTCCAGGTGCCCATAGCTTCAGCCATTCTCAGCTAGCCTCGTTCTGCCGACCGACTTTAAGGGTTGACTGTCGTAATCTGCCGCGATCTGCCGCCTAGGTTACTACAAATCATGACAAACAGGCTTATCTGCAAGGTTCCTACGGTATTCGTGTGGGGAAATGCCCAGGGCCACTCTACGTTAGCTTTCATTCATACAACTTTCACAAGGTCGCTAGTTACAGCAGCTGGAAGCCTCGGGAGAGACCAAGGCTAATGTTTAATAGATTTGCAGTTATGAATGGTCCTCATGAGGGCTAAGTGAGCCCGACGACCATACAGGGCATTCCATATCGAGCATCACCGGCAGTCGGAAGGGACCACCCGATACCAGTGACTAAAACCTCCAATGGCTTTTTAAAAGAGTTAGACCTCACGGTGTCACAATCAGGTATGCCTAGTCTACTTTAAATGAAGACCGTGATGCTCTCTTGGATCACAACGAGACCACCTAATTCGCAATATTGAACTGACATCGATCCACTTGGGCCCAGATGCACTACTGCTGGATGGAACATTGGTACTACGAAGACATAGCTAGCGGCTGCGAAATGATCTGGCCATCAACTTCCATCGAGACTAAATGAAAACATTAACAGCCAGCCCATGAATTTGAAGTCGATCCATACCTGCTACACAAAACATGTTGTCTGCTTATTAAGAAGCTTACAGCCGCACTAAGGCCTTGGTAACGTTGCAATCAAGGTAAGCCATTTAGTGTAAGTTGTTGTACTAGCCCCCCATAAGTGGTCTAGTATAGTTCGCCCTGTACAGAAAAAAAGTCACAGTACGTATAACCCAATACAGTAGCACCTCTGGCCTGTGCTACATCTCGATATATCAATACGGTACGAATATCGAATAGCATGGAACGACTGCTGGTCCAGACCTCACTTCAACTGTGGCAAGCAGAAGCATCAGTCACAACCCTGACAGTGATGACTTCATTCAAACTACTCCAAGGTTGTGAAAACTCAAGGTAAGCCATACTGATTCAATGATATAAGGTAAGGAAGCACATCGGCCGACGCTCTTTTGAATGAGCTACACGGGAGCGTGTGTTCAATCAAAACATCGTAAAATGTCCCCGAGAACCATCAATAGGCCGCTTCCGAACTCAAGCGGGGTGTACCAAAGCATATGCACATGTATATGTATATTTGTGTTCTCGGATGTAAAACCTACTTTGATGGAATGAGATCTTTTTTTTCTGTTCTACGGCAGGAAATCAACATGGAGAAGCTTAGCCTGCAACCTGTTTCGTAAATGCAGGCGAATGTCGACTCTGTTTGGTATCGAGCTTTATGTATTGGAGTCGCACCTGTAACTGTCGAAAAGTAGTTCTTGCTCAATGACCCTGTCGTAAATGGCATCCCAGCAAGTATAAGCCTTCAGCTACTATAACTACATGATGATACGTTGGTTTGTGGATTTGTTCGTCAAAACATTAAATCGCTAGCCGTCAGCAAGGATCTACTAGCAGTACTTCCTTAGTCTAAAACTAAACAAGTTGCGAGTCGCCTGCGCGTATCGACGAAAAGGCATGGATGATCAAAAACAACTACCGTTGAAGATGAAGATGTGTTACACTGACATTGGCGTACTCATATCGGTACGTCCGGATGACTCTGCTGAAATGCTCCGACTTTGGCCACGAACACAGTGGAGTGGTTGGCTGAGGGCAAAAGTGGATGATATCCCCACAGGATCTAGCGAGTGGTTGAATATACTTACCATAGTAATCCGTCCTGAGCAGATGTGACCTGACAACGAATGCGGACGCGTTGTTGTATTAGTTTGATTTGGCCATAACCAACGGAAAGGCCGGGCACTGAAAAGCAGGGCAGTCAAAGTTCAAAATTTCCAGAGGCAAACGTAAAATGGTACAAGTCAAGGGTGCTGTGGCCCGTAGCGGTGCAAATGGGCCTATGTTATTTATTAGTCTCTACGAAGCTGGCTGATTTTCCGGAGTTTATGGTCCAGCCTAGATCACTTAAAGGTCCGTGCTCATATCAAGCTTTTACATACGGCAAATCGTCTTGGCCGTTGCCGCTGCGCATATATCCCCAAAGACATGATTCATTTCAGAGTTTTTTGACAGGTCCATCCTAGCCAGTGAGCGTATCCCAGGGCGAGCAGAGTCCACGCCAATTTCCGACTTACTCAAACCCAGCATTTTATACTTTCAAAGATATTAAGCCCCCTATCGATAACCCATGCACAGACAATCAAATTCTCTCTGATTGAGGGCGATCCCGTCTTGTCTGTTTACTTGGCACCGCGAGATGCCGCACTACCGTATGTCGGCTTGCGATGAACCCCCTCTCATGATCCACCTGGCAGCTTCTCGTCCAATCTCCTTCTGTACCTGTGATGACTGCGATGGATTGAGAGGAAGCTCAGCTTAACAGCCTCAAACAATGCAACCGGGCAGTCGAGCTACCAGTAGGTGCACGCGGCCACTACCCACAATCCCGAACTGTTCGGTAGTTAGGTTCGTCAAGACAAAAATAGATGCTTAATTACCGGAACTTTCAATGAGTATATGAAATGGGCGGCCATCCCGTTCCAACGCTTCTCGAATGTATTTTCCATTGATCCTCAGCGCTTCCAACGCTTTAATAGTCACTCTTTTGTTCGCTACAGTATCTGACCGTCTCAAACCCTCTTGAGCAACCACACTCGTTTGATAATACCCTAGTAATAATGCTGTTCCGATCTCTTGGTCTGGCGGCTGTGGCCGCTCTGGCCGTTGAGTCTACCTCGGACGTCTCTTGCAGCGATGATGTGTCTATTTCATTGGTACCAGTTGCCTCAGGATCGCCTCCCTCGGCTTCTCCCTCGGCTTCTCCCTCCGGCTCGCTTTCATCCGGCTCTTCTCCTTCGAGTTTGCCTTCTTCAGTACCCGCTCCAGTTTCGGCCCCTCGCTATGTCATGTACTTCGACCAGTATGCAAGCCCTGAGAACCTCAATTGTCTTGAAATTCAGTTTCTGATTGTGTTTTAGGTATCATACGACTGGAATCCCCGACAAGTCCATTACCAACGGCATCACCCACGTCATCACTGCCTTCGCCAACTCATCCCTGTTTGCTTCCGACCCGGCTGGCGAATACAAACCATTCAAGCCTTTGGATGAGGTCAGGGCTCTATTCAACAACGGCACCAAGGTCTGCATGGCCATTGGTGGCTGGGGTGATACTGATGGCTTGAGCCATGGCGCTTCGACGAATGCGAGCCGCCAAAAGTTTGCCAAAAATGTCGTCGACACCGCGGTTAAACTTGGATACGACTGTGTTGGTGAGTGAGCGAAGCTTGCTGTGAGAACATCTAAGATGACTGCTAATTAAAATGAAAATAGACGTTGATTGGGAATACCCTGCTGGCAACGGTGCCGACTACAAGCAGATTCCCAACGCAAACAAGACCCAGGAGATCAACACTTTCCCCCTGCTCCTCTCAGCCATCAAGACCCAGTTGAAGCACCACAAGATGGAGCTCTCCGTTACCGCCCCAGGTCTCAAGCGCGACATGATCGCTTTTACCAAAAAACAGACTCCCAAGATCAACGCAGCCGTTGACCACTTCACTGTTAGCCTCAATTCCGATCGGCAATTTCAAATAAACTTAGCTAACTTGGCACGCAGGTTATGACCTATGATCTTATGAACCGCCGCGATAACAAGACTGCTCATCATACCGACGTTAAGGGGTCCCTTGAAGCCATCGACACCTATATCGCTCTTGGCGTTGCACCTGCCAAGATCAATCTAGGCTTCGCCTTGTACGCCAAATGGTTCACCACGGCCGCTGGCTATAACTGCACTGAGGGTCTTGGCTGTCCCACCGAGCTGCTTGAGGCTGCTGATGGCAGTGATACTGGAAAGTCGGGAGCTGTCACCTTCGAGGCTAGCAACTTCCAGGCCACTCCTACCAACCTGACCACTTCTCCGGATTCTTCCTGCGGCGCCGGAACTTTCTACAAATGCCCCACTGGCAACTGCTGCAGTCAATATGGCTACTGGTAAGTGAATTTTACATGAAACTGGGCAACGGCCACAGCTAATGCTGTTTCAGCGGTGCTACTGCGGCCCACTGCGGCAATGGATGCCAGTCCGACTACGGTATTTGCAACGGCACCTCCACCACTACGTCTTTCAAGACTGCCCTTGCAAACGGCAAGATCGATGAGGTCAGAGGTGGTCAGTGGTACTGGGATCCCGCTGGTCCTTTCTTCTGGACCTGGGAGACCCCGGCCCTTGTAACCCGCAAGTTCAACGATATTGTCAAGGCTCGAGGTATCGGCGGTGTTGCCGTATGGAGTTTGGGCGAGGACTCATACGACTTCGGCCTTCTGAAGGCCATCCAGGCTGGTGTCAAAGCTTGGCCCAAGAAGTAGTAGTGGATCCACTGTATAGCAAGACCGGCACATTCTTGACTTTCACAATTCCTTCACAGAGACACTCGCCTGTGCGAAGTGTGGCAGACCTTTTTGCAAACGCTATAACGAAGTTCATAAGTAGCTAAGCGTACACGATATGAACAATCCATGAAAGCACGTGATTTTGGCCTTCACAAGCAGACGATCCAAAATAATTTCACATCTGCGAAGCATTCGAGCATCTTGAGCCTAGCAGGTGTTCGGCACGCTTCTTCAGACCAGTGACGATTTGCGACAGGCAGTTGAATCCAAACGGCGCTTCAGTCAGGAGTAGAGTAGACAATGTGTACAGCATAACAAAGACGCCAAATCTTACTGTTGTTATCACTTGTTCCACATAAAATAGTTGTATGTGATCGGGCAGTGTTAAAATTACCAAAACTATGACATATATCACTCAAAATTCAGAGTCGACAAATTTTTCTCCTCCAAGAGGGTTTTGCGTTGCCTTTGGAGGAACTGACTTGAGTTCAAGCCACCCTTAGTACATGCTTAAGGGCTACTGGCGCCACTGCTGGTATACAAGCGGACTTGCAGCGGCTTGGCCCCTTCCGGGGCTAGTTGAAGGAAATGGCGGCACTAGCCTGCGTATCAATTGCAGTATGCGTCAGGACGAAGCATATCCTTACGCCTTGTTGTCAGCTCGCAAGTGGGAAGACATCCTGCTTGGTAAGGCTGAAAACACTGATTAGTGTACATCAGGTATACCAAACTTGTTCTTGTACTTGCATAGTTGGAGTCGCAAATTTGATTTGGCATATTGAGTTGTAAACCGGATGGCTTGTTCCGGGTTTGCAGAAGGCAGCTTTTCCATCAGCTCCATCAGCTTCTTGTGATCATAGGAGAACGCCTTTCCGTCAAGCAACGTCGGATCGGCTCCCCTCTCTAGAAGCCATTCCACATATCCCCAATCCCGCATGGAACATGCATACGTCAGAGTTGTCTCTTGTTCCCCTCGCTCCATGAGCTTCACTTTGTTGATGTCCACATCATCAAAGTCCAGCATGTGCTCAGCGATGGCGCGACGTCCGACGAACGGCAATAGCTTATACGCGACTGTTACGCTATGCTCATTCTCTCCATGATCTTTCTCCGCAGGTTGTGCAATGATGAATAACGGACTCAACTCGGCGATGTTGATGGGAAAGCTACTACTGGCTCGAAGCATCTCAAACGATGCAGAGTCGCAACCTTTTATCGCAAGCTCCAGGGTTGAGGTACTCTGACGATGGAGTGGAATTTCCACGGAGAAGTCAAGTCTACCATCGAGTCCGTGCATAGCTCGGAGATCGGGCCAGCAGGGCCCGATATTGGGGTCTGCGCCATGCGAAAGGAGAAATTTCACCAGGGGGGGTTCCATACACAACAAAGGTAGTAGAATGGCCAAACGGGCCAGGTGTCTTTCGTAGGCTCCCAAGCTCTGTTTGGGTGCCAGCCAAAGTCGATAAAGGTCTGCATCAATGGTATCAAATCGTCGTCTTCCGGGTACATCTGGAAGATAGAGGCGCCCTTAGGAGTCAATTTACGTTGTGACCCTGGTTCCGTGCCTTCAAAGACATAGCCATGCAGAGACGTTCCAATCGAAAGCAAATAGCGGGCAATTGCAGGTTGATTACCGAAGGAAGCCATTTGGAGGCCGAACTGACGGACGGCGTGGCTTGGTTTCGCCTCCCGGACAAATGCCTCGACATCTTCCTGGTAACCCATTCTGCAGGCGCAGTAGAAGTTAAGCTCAGTCGAATCTTCAGGATGTAATAAACCATCCTTCATCGCATAGTCTGGCCGAGGTAGCCTTGGAGGTAATGGCAAAAAGTCAGCAAAACAAGCCTTGAGTTCGCAGATACCGCTGAACATCGCTTGCGGCATTTGGCTAATACTGCACTGTTTGGATTTCCTCTCTTCATTTGTGGCTCGGATTTGAAAGAAATGCCACTTTAGCCGCTTATGCATTTGATGGCGAATGTGTGGTTGTGTTGTTTTCATCTTGATGTCCTACGATCCTTGCTTGATTTCGTATCCATTAAGACAGGAGCAGGTCAGTCATTATATCAGTTTTACTGATATTAAGTAAAAGTCTTTCTGATCTGCAACTACAACCTCTTTGTACCACGGAGGATTCATGAACAATCTCCAGAACTTAATGCCTATGTTTCGTTGTAGGCGAACAGTGCAGGAAAGACTCAGACTGCCAGGCTGCAGCCGGCACAAAGTTTTAACAAACAAACACAGGGCCTAGTCACCCAATCGACCTAACTTGTCTGCATTCTCAATTGCGTTAAAGCTTCTAGGCAACTCTGTTTGTTAACCTTTTCTTTGTTACTCTTCCCTTGTTGCTAATTGAGCCCCTTAATAGCAGACCTCTTCAGACAGTTTTGCTGGAGGCTTTACTGCCTGTCGAAACCCATCTTCGAATTAGTAGCCATCAGACACTACAAAAAGTATACAAGTGCCTGCTACATCCGTTTACACAGTCAACAAATCACTGCTGGATATTAACATGCCCCTTTTCTATCATCAATTAGACAAAGCCAAATGTTATCTCCTTGAAGCAGCATGAATGGGTGGTTCAATAATACCCCTGTTGTGTAACGCCCCTACATCAAGGACAAGTTTGTGTTTATATTTGTTTTCCCCTAAAGTGTCCAATTTGGATCTCGTCTCTCCCAATTTCAATGTTCAATATTGTGCGACTTTGGGTCGTACGCCGGTATAACTGTTCAAACATGTCGTTGCAAAATGCTCATCAGCCAATACGTAAAACTAAGCGATGTAATATAGATTAAGATCTAAATCGATGAGCTCAGAAGAATAGGAATAGGGTTTAAACAGCTTGTATCTTAGACTGTATTTTCGAGGACCGCATCTCATCGGCTGCGGCCAGGTGTCCCTGACGCAATCCAAGCTGGTTTTCTGTCCATCATTTCTTGGTTGATTTTCGCATCTGCCAGCCGCATGTCGCAATCGGGTTGACGTAAACCTTCGAGTTCAATTCCAGGAACAGGAAGGGTTATAAAGTAAAATTCTGTCACCCATTCGGGAATAACAAGAAGGCCGACGGAGAGAAAGTCATTACAGTTAGCCGCCTGCTGAGAAGTGGAAGAGTTATGAGCCAACCGTTTCCTTCAATCTATCGGTACCTGGGTCCCTCACACTCAATAATTTTCGCCACTCCATCTTGAGAAAATCTCCCCAAGCTAACGTGTTACAGTTGTTGCTGTCAACAAAGGTGAGGGGGGTATAGAGACATGGGTTGCTTGCGGTGCGTAACAGAACAGGCACAAAGTTCAGCAAAGTAAAGGGTGGGTTACTATCAAGCAGCTAGGGAATGGAAGCTTCAAGGAGTTGCTCAATGCGACCTATTGGAAGTCGAGATTTAGTGGCAAACGGCTTTTAGGCAACTCTGAGCATGTAGATCATGATTGGTTTCTCTTTCTAGGTACGTACACAGCCTCGATGGTCTTCAGTTCTACCGGCATAGATTGTCAAACATTATCTGTGCTAACTACATCGAGTCAGTCTAGGACTTACTAGGTATACAAAGTTTTTGTCTGTACGTGGCACAGCTCGCTCCTCATCCAACATATGCTCACGGTTAGGATTCGAGATGGAACACGCAATATGTAATTTCAGACACTCTTCTCGATATCCCTTGGCTCGGTCTGCTCCTCGTTCGCCAGTACGCCAGTCGACTTCTCACCAGTACCGGCAGCAGCCGCGGCAGCGGCTTCTCTGTCCTTTTTCCTTTCCATACGTGCCTGCTGTTTGGCACGTTTGGTCTCGTTCTTCTCCTGGTCTTCCCTCATCTGCCTGATGACGGGGCTCTTGGCACGAATTCGCTCGCCGTACCGCCAGAAGATAAGGGGGATGGGGATGAGTGCGAGCTCGAGTAGCCCGCACAGCGTGCCAGCCCACTGGGGCGTCAAGGCTTTGTACATGGATGGCCCCGCGAGGGGCAACGTGCCTCCAAACATAGATCGCATAACAGCGTTTCCTGCCAAAGCGGAGGCAGCGTAGATCCCGTAGGCTCCTGCGAGGTAGTTCGAGCCATAGATGAATGATATTGTATTACCGGCGCCAAAGGGAATTCCGAAAGCAATGGGGATCGCCCAGTGGATAGTAGCCGGCAGACATGTCCAGGAGAAGACAAGTTGGCCAACGGGGGTGAGGACGGCGCCTATAGTCATGACCCGGGCAGTGGCCTCGGGAGGGACGCGACCGGTCACAGGGTCCTTTGGATGGGCGTTAATGATGCGACGGAAGATGGGCTCGCAGCAGATGGCCAGGATAGTGCCGATGCCGATGCCGATGAAAGCAAGGCCTGAGACGCCTGGTCCCCAGCCGCGGTACTGTGAGAAAACAATCGGGTATGCGACGAAGCATAGATAGAGAATGCCGTAGATGAGGGAGATCCTAGTCGTAGTTAGTTTCTGAGTGTTGTATGATGCAAACTGGGAAATCCTACCATAGATTGAAGAACCACAGAATGGGTTCTGTGAAACTTAAAACGAAGGGTCGACTTAGATTCAGCTTGATAAGATGGATCTTAGAAACTTTCTCGTCGTAGCGGCACCACCAACGCGGGTCGTCTGTCTCCTTACGCATCCGTGCTGCCTTGCGCTGGAGGATAGTCGGTGCGTACGTTTCGCGAAGGGTGAACATAAGGGCGATGCCAACACCGGCAAGGATGAGAACAATCCAATTAGTCCATCTCCAGCCCATGTACTGAAAGACGAAGCCACCGATGAGGGGTCCTGTTACGGGACCATTCAGGGGTGCAATACTGTAAAAAGACATGGCTAGTGCACGATATTCCTCGGTTGATATATCAACTACTGTTCCTGGGCTGTTGGCAATCAAGGCAGCTCCGAACAATGCGCTGAAACACCGAGTTAGGTCAGAGGAAGACGTGAGTGTGTAAAAAGAAGGCTTACCCGAAGAAGCGGACGACGATTAGGGTGGTCAGGGACTTCGCCAGACCGCAAGGGATAATCAAGAGTGATGATACGGTGAAGCAACCAATATAGACATAATGGCGGCCGTACAGCTCACTCATCGGTGCCACAATCAAGCTGCCAGCTGCAAGACCGAGGAGGTATGTCGTAACACCAAGCGTCGCAATGACCTGCGTCGAGTGGTACTCCTCAACGAGACCCGGAATGGAGGCGGTATAGCTCGTGCTATACAGTACGATGATCCAAGTAGATAGTGACACGACAAAGATAGTCCAGCCACGGTACCACAACGGCCAGTTCTTGGGGTTCTCGGGATCGTCCGGCTCAAAGACAACTTCAAAATCCGGGGGCCGCGATGCGGTGCTGCCGATACTCGTGCCGGTGCGCATGTACGTGATGGGCTCTCTGGCAACATGCTCAGCCTCCGTCTCGAGGTCAGGCGTCAGGGCTTGCTCGAGGGGCTCAAGCGGGTCGGTACCGGTGGACGAGTGGGACGAGGCTCGGCTGCGGTGGCTATGCCGAGACTCGACACCCTTCAACGGACGCAGTGGCGGCGAGTCTTGGCCAGAACTGGTTGACGTTGCCGTCGCGGTCTCGGCGGCCGCAATGGGTCCTGTTTCCGGATCGGGCGCGGCGCTCATGGTCGATTGATGCGCCGGGAGAAGTCTATACGTCCGTCTCTTCGCGGCAAATTGATAGTTAAGATTGGAGAAGGAGTAGAAAATACCCGTGGCTGCGCTTCTGAGGGATGCGATGAGAGTAGACCAGAAGTAGCACGACGAGCCTGGAGACAAGATATTCTTAACTGTCGCAGCGTCTTACAGCATTGGCTTAGGGTTTAATGGATCGCTTTTCCCAGCTGCTACCGAATGGCGCAGTTGAAGAGCGGTTAGAGATGAGTCAACAAAGAGCTCAGAGTGGGATCTCCGACAACTTTACTATACACAAGGTAAGCGAGTGTCAGAAATTTACAACCAACGTTTTTTTTTTCCGTCTCTCTTCCTCAGGAAACGCGGTCAGTCCTCGAAGGGGGGCGAGAGGGAAGGGCACCAGGAAGGGGTGGTGGGTAAGCCGCATCCGATCCACCAACGCAAAAGGGCGTTGGTGGGTGCGGTGGGCAAATTAAGGCACGCAATCGGAGCAGGATGTTGGAAAACCCGGGTGATCAACCTCGCCCGGGGATAATGGCGGAACTAGGGTCGCATCGCTTCGGGCTAGAATAGCCGTTCTATCTTAACAGACAGGAAGGGCCGGCATGCCATTGTCGGACGCGATGACTTTTTGGCTTCGTCGCGAGTTGGTAAATGACTGTTCCAATACTGTGACATATAGGTCTCTAAATATGGAGTCTGGAGTTCTTCCCCAGCCTCTTAGTGCAAACTCCATCTCTCCGCAAACCAAACCGCGTACTTGAAACGGGAACAACTGCTAGATCCTTTGTTGCCTCATCAAAAAAGGGGCCACAGTAGTCTCCGTTGGGCGAGATGTACAAGAGAAAGTGGACCTTAGCCGAGGTTCGCTTCGGGCCACCCTCCGATCCATGGAAATAAGCACTTGAAGCAGTAAGCCGGCGTGACAACTCAAACAAGTCATGTCAATAGCGCCGTGGCATGCAAAGCCAGAAGGTTGGCGCTGCTGCTAGTAGCTTTGGACGCGATGAATTCCTAGGTTAACTTGGCCAACTCCAACAATGAGTTTTCTCATGAGATTCCAGAAAGTCGTTGGAATTAAACATACCATATCGAAAGTTTTTCCCATTACCATAGCTTCCCAGTGTGGTGGGGCCCTGTCACGCCGATTGTCAAAAGCCTGTGTCGCAAGCTATTCCCGGCGCTTGTTCATTGTAGGCTGCTAGCCATCATCCGAGACGTCGGCGGGGCGCTGGCCGCAAAGCAGAATGTGAGTGTCTCTCTTATGTTGACAAACCCACGGCTGGAGGGCCCGGTTTTCGAGAATTGGGAGATTAGTGAGCGAGCATGCTTGTGTGTCCCGATGCCCTTGGTCAGTTGCATGGTGTGATTGATGACCGCTATCTTACAGCCGGCATCTCTTGTGTTGAGTCACGAGTGAGCAAAAACGAACATCCAGAGGACAAGAAGGATAAGCCATATCGGCACCGATGATCCGAGCTTCGACCACCACAATTCCTAATCCGGTTCTAGCTCGACGCTGTTTCCTCAAAAGTGGGGCTTCGGATATCTGCACTCCGCTTTCGGCTCCGGTTTACGGAGCAGGAACGACGGCCCTTTCTGGCCGTCTAACGTCAGATTTTATATTTTGGCCGGTCTGAGAGCCGGAACTTAAGAGGATGTGTTTCGTCCGCTTCTCTTGATCATCACCAAAATCTTTGTGTCTTAATCTAGTAAATGTTTCAAATTTTGAGAAGCAAAGCCGGGGCTGTGAGTGCCATTAGCAGTTCCCCAGGAATGGACTTGATGTGGAGCGCAACAAGCTCTGCCATGTATTCGAGCGTATGCAGGACCCAAAGGTCACTTTCTCGGATGGCAGCAAACAATTTGCACAAACGGTCTCGGATCTGGAGTGAAGGTCACCCTTTCAAGTGAATGCAAATGCAGGCGTAAACCAGGCCTGTGGATATTGGACGTCGAAGGAAGCTGCGGTGAACCTGTTCTCTCGTAGCGATGCTGAAGCTCGAAAGCGGACGGACATACCCAAACCGATTCCTCAAAACCCTTTTCTAGTGTTTAGAATCGAAGGATTGATTGACGATCACAATTTGATCGTCTTTGTTAAATTCGTTTTTGCAGCCCAGTACCAGCAGCTATGACAAGGATGCTGGACACAACAACCACGATAATCTTATTATACATTGGGTCCTGGAGGCAGTTTGGCCCATTGGATAGCTGTTGCTAAAACATCCGCATCAAATGAACATAACTCGTCTCAAGAGTTGGGTAAGAGAAGAAGACACAGCACGGCCAGGGAGTAGATGCAATATGTAGAGGCGACAGAAGAATACATGTCTCCTTTCGTTTCCGCCTTGTCTTTTCTTTATAGAGCTTGAAGCTTTTGTAATATGTATCATCGCTACAACGATGAGATGCCGCTGGAGCCTTATTCATTCCACAGTTTTGCCGATGCGATTCAGGCTTTCGACTCGCTTGAATATGAAACTGAACACAAGGGGTTTGAGACTAAAGATTAAGGGTGCTTTGTTGCTTTCCGCGGCTAATATGACAGTTGCTGATCGAAACTATGACCTGCCGCTTGCTCATTCGGTATTTCCTGCGAAAGCCGCCGTTCGAAGCTGCATCCCAAATTCAACACACTTCACCTTTCAGCCCGCATTCTATGTAATCTCTTGACTATGAGTATTTGCTCATTTCTGTGCCTGGAATTTACCTTCTGATATGGGATGACAGTCTTCCTGTAGTAAGTAGTCGACGAAGCGATCAGTTCACGCAGAGCCTTCAAATCCACAGAAGCTCGACCAAACAATCACGCACAGTCTTATAGTGTCTATGCCACAGTTCCCATGCTTTCAAGCATGGGTTACCGACCAAGTGAACCCTCTGGTGCTTTGCTCTCTCAATCTCAACTAACCTGCGTTCAGGTGATCTTAAAGTGCCAGTGTTTCTCCCCATCCTAGTGAAACGACGACAAACAAGCACAGCACCATGCCCCATCAGTTTTAACAGCTGGAAATCAGCCATCATATATAGTCACTATGTGGCCGGGCTTGTGTGCGAGCTCCTAGTAGGATCATGTGGCCTGAAGATACACAGGAAGGACGGGCAACTCCACGCGAGAGTCATTGTGAACATAGCACAGAGAGCGGTGAGAACTTCTATGTATCCAATCAAGCTGAGCCACAATTACGCGGAAAATCATGGGCTAATATCTCAATTTTTATAGTAACCTGGACCACCAGTAGCACAGTATAGCCCATTAGTTTGTGCTGGATTATTCGCGAATAACTACCTTAACTCTTTATACGAAGTTTTGCTAGCTTCTAATTCTCGAATTGAGAAGTCCACATGTCTTTTCTATCATTTCCTGGAGAAAGTCAAGAATATCTCTACAACGATATAGTAGCACAATTAAAGAGGCCTTCTATATATCCACCATGTTCCTTATCTCATTGACATGTGATTCAACAGCTTGGCGTGATTGAAATCAGCAAAAGCTATAGTATAGACTCCAAACGGAACCCAAAAGATGTTGCCATCAGCTTGGTATCCCGATGTGGTTGCTGTTTCCTCATCAATTACCCAGAGCGCAGCCCCCGCCCCCCCCTTCTATCTGTCCTGATTGTATGCACTGGCTTATGTTATCAAGTATTGTGTTCGCTTGTTTTGAATTGAAACATGGGGCTGAAACGAAACGCATTAGGCCGTTCCGAGGTCGTTTTGTGGGAGACATGACCTAGCTTTGCAGTGATTGGTATGTCTCAATGCTGTTGCCCAAGTGTCAACAACTGTGGGGGTGGGGAAAGGCAACACTGTTTGATAAACGCGATGTCTATATGGCGGAACCAGGCGCCCAACCACTCAAAGTATTCTTCTCTTTGGTCCCCACCGACTACTCCTAAAGTGATAGATCTGCTTTGCAATATTGTGATGTCGTCCATGTATATATAGAAAATGCGGTTATTTCAGGCCCCTATTTTCAGGGGCTCGGGCAAGGGAGAGACAATACATTCAACGGGGCGTGCTTGTCAACGGCTCTGAACTCAATGAGTTGTGGAATGACACACTAGCCACAATGGTCACCAAAGGGCAGCGTCGAACCCCTTGATCAAAGCTCAATTCTCTTAATACTTGAAGAGGCGCTGCTCTGGAAGTTGAACCCTAGCCCACTCTCCATCTGTTATTCTCACCAACAAAAATGGGCGTCCTGGTGCGTTATTCTTGGCGGCGCTCCAGCCGGCTTTTTGCTACGACTGGCGCTGTTATATTTTTAATCACGTGGGCTTGCCAGGTCAGAGTCAAACAGGTTGGTCCCCACCTGCAAGTACAAGTCAATCCCTGGATACCAAGTGCCCATGTAAACGACTATTTCGAC
Organism: Colletotrichum spaethianum; assembly: GCF_022836535.1. NCBI lineage: Eukaryota > Fungi > Ascomycota > Sordariomycetes > Glomerellales > Glomerellaceae > Colletotrichum > Colletotrichum spaethianum. The sequence continues at coordinate 270,855 of NW_026054777.1, read as the reverse complement.
CACCCGCCCCTTGAATCCGAGGCAGTAAGATCGGTCTGCGAAGAACAGCAATGGGATACAAATACGGATACAGAGGTGGTTTTTACCTGTGACAACTCGCTCGGTGGAATTGGGGACATCCGGAACTCGATCCTCAACTGTGTACGGTATGCGATGTTGGCAGGAGGGTCTCTAGTCATTCCTAAGATCGTTGTCCTAAAAGACTCAGACAAAGGTCCCAAGCGAACAGGTAAGTCAACACACGTGTAATTGTTTCCTAACAGATCGAAACTCAAATTTACAGGTGAAAGAAAGGAAATGCAATACATGTTCGACACAAACCACTTTGTCGAGTCCCTTCGTCTCTCGTGTCCACAACTGCGCTTGTACAATAACATAGAAGAAGTCTACGAAGCGCTCGGGCCGTCGCGGACATGGTCTCTGGGTCTCTTCCCTGAATCACTGATAGAAGAGGAGAAAATACCAAGCACAGGGATTCAGCATCCTGAGAGATGGAGGGGCCAGCTGTATAGCTGGCTCGAGCAAATCGACACTGATATCTCACCGACTGGTATACACAGCGAGGGGCCATTCATCGTTGACTTTGGGCGGTCGTATCTGACTTTTCCGATATACAGCGATGGCGAGCCCTTTGCGACAACCTTTGGAAATCTTCTCAAATTTAGGTCCGACGCTCGAGAGCTTGCGACAAAAATATTGCTTCAGATGGCAAACAGATTCGGCTTCAAGTTCAGCAAATCTAGGGTCGATTCTGCAGCTACCATTACAGATGCTAATGCGGGTATCATCATGGAGGATGCCTATCTTGGCGTACACCTCCTAGCGAAAAACAATCTCCGAGACATGCGGAGCCCATCCGATAGCAGCAGCAAGCAGACTACTGCCTACCTCGAGCAGGCTCTAAGGGCAAATCTCTCCCTTATATATGTAGCATCTAGCGACGCCCCGCAGGCCCAGGCCTTCCGGAAGGAGGCTGCAACCAAAGGCATCACTGTTGTTACGAAGGAGGACTTCATCGGGAACGAAGACCAGCTGGAAAATCTCGATTGGGATCAGCAGGCTTTAATTGACTTCTTGGTCTTATTGAGTGCATCGCAGTTTGCTGGCGTAGCGAGTTCAAGTTTTTCGTGGAATGTGGCGTTGAAGCGGCATTTGTTTGTTCAAAGTATAAAGGAAAATAACCTAGACGAGCCGCTACTGTCTCATGATAAATTGAGCCAGATAGTTGGCGAGCCAAGGAGGTACCCAGAGCTTTTCGCTTGTCTTTGGCCATAGAGCTAGGAGAGTAAATATCAATAATATTAAAGTTTGCTCCTAAAATACCTACTATACTATTTCATTCCATCAGAATAGACGCAATCGTACCAGCAACACGGCCCGCCCTGTGCGAGCTCATTGAGGAGTGGGATGATGGCAAGCAATTACAAAACAGTTGTTTCTAGCTTCCCCTGGCAAACTCTTATTAAATACGGCTAGTCACATTTCAGACAACTGTTTTCTTACAGTTACGAAAAGAACCAGTAATTACATCAGTCGCTGATTCATAGAATCCAGTGCATATAATGGCATTTGTAGTGAAAACCTTGATCTGCACTTTTAGAGGTAGAAAAGTAGTTGTTTTAGAAACAATCTACAAGACAAAGAGCCGTCTCTTATATAGGTTACTAAGTAGCACAAGTCGTATAAAAAGTAGCTATCTTAGCTACTTACACCACTATCTTGCCTCAGGACCTAATTTCACGACAGCATTGTATGGATTTTCAGAGAAGTAAACCTCCAAAGGACATTGAGTCGGGCTTAAAGGAATGCATACCGCTACAGGGCGGTCTTGAACCCCTTGTGATGCACGAACTAGAGCATTCAACGTAGCGCAACAAGAAGGGCTGTCTCGAAATATGATCACTGACAACCACAATACCAACAATCTCAGGGTTCATGTTTAAGCAGTCTGACTTGAGTCAAGTGTTTTGCGGGCCTAAGCTATCACACCACGTTACCTGAGCCTGGCGTCACCATCTTTGTTGTCGACGACTTGAACCACGCCGCTGTCCGCAACAACACGCCCCAGCTTAAGCAACGACTCTTTGTGTATTACATCGCACTGATCGACTATAAGACCAGGAAAGACAGGGCCATTGTTCTCATGACTCAAACCCGGCTTTGCGGCTCTGCGCCATAACCACAACGCAGACTTGCTCATTGACATGGTGCCCTTGCTCAAGCCAGCCGAGTGGAGGCGCAAGTCTCGCAACGACATAAAACCCATCTAGATAAAGCCAAGAAAAAAGGCATCGGGCTTGTAGCCGACACTGCCAGCAGCGCCAAGCTAAACAGTATCGTGCTGGTTAATACCAAAAGCGACATCCGCATAAGATCCCTCGATCCAGTTCGTCACTGCTATGATGCTGAACGTCACTCGGTCGTCCACAAGGCACTGGTAAGCGAAACGATGGATATGTACATGAGCACCTCAGGTTGCCCGGGGTTTGCTGGTCCTGCATTAGTGATTTCGGTATGTGAAGCAACTTGGAAAGTTCAAAAAAACTTATATCAATAGCTTCTTGTGTGTCTCAGTTTGTTAGACCGCTTCATCTACTATGACAAACCCTGCCCTGTTTTCCACGAGTAAGAATCAATGGCCATGTCTTTCCAGAGTCCCAAGGAAGTTCGATGGGGTGGCTAATCGAAACGGGCAACAATCCCTTCGATGATGTGACAAATTCATTGCTGATTCACACAAAAGCGGCGCGGAGTATATCAACCCTGTTCAGACTGTTGGCTGACTTAGTGGAAATAGGGCGGGTTTGCTGCTATGTACAACCGCCAAGATTCCTGACATCGAGGCAATGCAGAGTTTCTGATTCGTCTTCGTGCTGAAGTTGGAAGACGACTACGCCCTCTACTGTGCCGTCCACCACGAGGTGGCGCTGTACCATGACCTAGTGGCAGTCCGTGTTCGAGGAGTTTACCAGAAACAAAACATCCAAAGCAAGTTTCAATTTTACTTTATGAATGACCCTATGGGCCGCTTTTGCTTGAGACAGTAAACACGGCTGGGTAATTGAGCAAAACTTTCTCGGCTCATGCCACAATGGCCAGGACGCCCGTACTTCTGTCGGTGCCAAGTCTCCAGTGCTATTGAGTGATGTCCCTATAAATCAGTTTTAGACCCGGGGACTAACGCGACCGTCAATGCCATACCGAAGTGAGGCTGGTCAACGGGCTGTGTGCTTTGAGAATCAAGGGATTAGTAAGAGCGCCCAGATAGCTCTGTGGAGGGCGCTCTTCCGAAGAACAGGGGTATCTCCTGTTTTTTGCCTTCATCTCCGGTATGTTATTGTACCTTGGGTATAAGAAGCTGATTTGCACTCCCAAACCGCGGAGATTCGCACTGCTGACGACAACTAGTACGCATAGACCCAGATGGATAAGACGATGTCATGAGGAGAGGAGGCTTTCCCGATTGATTATGACGGGGTGGTGTATATGGCTGAAGACTCGCATGGAGATCCCGTTCCAGGATAGTGAGACCTCTTACTCTCTTCAAGGGTTGACCATGTCAAGAGGTACTATAGTTTATTTCCCTAGGCATAGCGCGGAGATTAAGACAAACAGTTATCCGGTCACCATCGGGAGGGCCTGTATGCTAGGCTCGGGTCCGAGGCATGAAACCCATGGTTCATAGAACATGGGAAGAAGAATCCAACTCCCAAACAGCAAGCGGTGTATCATATCGTAGGCACAAGCACTAGCTCATGAAATAGAAATGGGGGTATAACTATACTTGAACTTGACGTTTCCTAGCTTCCAGACGTATAGTATACAGCAAGGCCACAAGAGGCAATTTTATGCTCAGGAATTTGAAGACGCAGCAGGCTCCGGGTGCTAAGATCTTGGGACAGCCCGTAATTACAGCATGCCATCATGCTGGAAGTGGAGATATTGCCAGAAAGCCTTGAGATGCCACTTACCTTGCTCTTACCGTTCCCTTTCGCCATTCTCCGTAGTACCGGGGCAATTCACGAAGGTCCTCTCACAGCCGTATCTCTCTCCAAGTGATCGCGGCAATGCCATCCCTCTGACAGAGACAAACTCCAAGACCCCCCCCCCCCCTTTAACGTTCTCGCACCACAGTATCGTCCCCTAATTTCGGGTCTCGGTTCCCTTCTCTTGACCCAAACATCTATCCTTTCTTCTCCGTGTCGTTGGTGTCTCGAGCAACTGTCTGTGATCGTCGCGTCCCAAGCCTCAATTCAGCGCCGCAGTCGTACCAAACAACCTCGCCCTCGAAACCGTCGTCCGTCGACCCACAATTCCAAAGCGTACGCGGTCGTAACCACATATTCGGAATTGTCGGATCCACCGAGCAGCCGTCGTTGTCGGTCGCCACCATGATCGTATACGTTGTTGGAGTTCCCATCGATACGGCGTCCTTTTTTTCCTGTCCTTACCAGCTTGTCACGCAACTCGTCCAGCACCCCCGAACCACGAAATCTTCCAGCCTTCAAATGATCGATTTCCATCACCTCGCGCAACCGTCATCGGTTATGTAGCATTCCATGTCTTCGTTGTTTCCGGACCATCTTCGTCGTCCTCGTCATCGTCTCAGCCATCGCATTTGCCAAACTTCAAGCATGGTTACCGAAAACCACAAATCCGAGCAAGAAAGTGTCACGGGAGAACAGCGAGAGCAACAGTTATGTCTCTGGGGACAATTATGAATTTAAAAACACTTCTACCAACACTGCTGGTCCTCGTGGCAAAGCCCCCCAGCCAAACCTGCCACGCGGTGTGGGCAGAAACGGGCAATGACGCACAGCCGATCCCGCCGATCACCATTGCCTCCTCTCACCTGAAAGGTAACCCCAATCCCTCCGTTCGCTCACGCAACTCCATCTTCCTCAACGGTTAAATAAAGTCAAAAGAAATGAGCTCGAACAGTCAAGCAAAGCAAAAAAATTGAAAATTTGGGCGTGTCGTACTTCGAATAACTGGAAAACTCTCCCGCAATAGTTTTCTTCGAGCAGCCGGACCAAAACCCACGGCCAAAGGGGGAAAAAACCAACAAGCAGAGAAAAACTTCCCCGCTTTCTCTCAACGCGAAAAGACGATCCGCAGATCCCATACTTCGTTCGCCGCAACCTTGCCGTCATCAGCAACCACATGGCGTAAAAGGTTCGCTCTCTTACCAGCAAATGCTTACTTTCCCCTCAAACCTCGGAGAGCTCTGAAACGCCAAATCCATCGTCCGCAGGCTCCTGTGGTTCCTTAGGCCGATCGTGGAGACTACCTGACGTGCCGAGGAACCCCGCCACCCGGACGTCCTCTCCGCCCGTCATCTTGCCTCAAAAAAAGAAGCGGACGACTTTGAAACCCCCAGCGGTAGAGAGAGAAGGAAATGCCATCTCAGCCCTGATCAAATACCCCTTGGTATTGCGACACCAAGAAGTATCAAATCTTTGTCGATCACATCTCCAGTACTGCTTCCGCCACCGTATTGCCGTCGCATTACAGGTGAAAGTGGCCGCAGATCTGAATATTGTCCCCATCGCAAACCCATCAGATGCTTCAAGGGGTCGTAGGTGGCCTATCCTACTGCAACGAAGATACCACTGTCTTTGCAGATCATGGGAAGCTTCTCCTGGCGCGGCGGCCACTTGCTGCCTCGCCTCCTCTTCATTGACCAGTTAAAACGCTTGTTTCTGCTGTCTTCTGCTGTTCCTCAGTGATCTCAATCTTCGCGGCTCTCCTTCCAGGGAAGGGTTGAGTAAAGGCGAAGACGCTTGTAGCGGGGAGGTTCTCCTAGTTGGGGCAACTTCCACGCAAGAAGGCTAGTAAGCCAGCAAAGATCAACGTCTCGGCGATTGGTCTGCAAGGGGGAATCCCCTCCTTCGGTAGGTATAGGCCGGAGAGCGGTGATGGGATTGTGTAATCACAAACTCCTGCAGCCTTGGCCGCTTCTTGTTGGCCCGCGTACTCGCCCACGGATTTCAGGCGAGCTCGCTCGCTCGCTCGTTCGCCTCCATACGACATAGAAGGACCACCAGGGGGGAAGGGGAGAACGCCGCCACGGATTCTACCCGCGGTCTTCCTTCCTGCGAGAACCCTTGGGTGTGGCGAACACATCGAGACTACCTTAATAGGAAATCGACAGGCCGTGTGTGCCATCGCCATTGGCTCACCGTCGACGTTCCAGTGGGAGAAGAAGCGCACATCCCGCTACCGAGCAGAGAAACCTAGTCCCCTTGCTGTGGCTGGAGAGGAGGCGGAAGAGGGGTGAGGAGAAACGGAGAAATAAAGTGTCAAGTCGCAGCCATGTGCTGAGGTCTCAAGAGAAGGAAAGAAGCCCCCTCTGGAAATTCGAGAAACCAAGGGGTTCTCAGAAGAAGTGAAAGAGGGACCTTGAGCCTATCCATCATCAGTCGTCAGTACGAAACCAAACAACGCGACTTGCCTTGGGGCGCCGCCGCTTCTTATCCTCTTCACCTCGGCGAGATAGCCCTCTGTGGCTAGCCAGAGGGCGTCTCCCTTCTGATGGAACCCCTCCATCATGCCTCCCGAAGCCCCGTTCCCTCGTGGCACCCCTATCCTCGGTGATCCAAGAGTCTGGAATCGTGTAGGGGTGCTGCCGCCCAATGAACGGCCCTGTTGCTGGCCTGATAGAAAGTGACTTCCTCCTAACGAGACCCCAGAGACACTTACCCCTGGGCTCCCGGCGCTGTCAGCTGCATGATCCGCACCACTGCTCGTTCCTCTCATCTGTTTCTCCTCATCTGTGGCGAGTGCATGAGGAAAGAGCCACTCAAAGGTTGCGCTTCTCCCGCACGCCTCGCACACGCCCCTTGGAAATGGTCGAAACGGCATGCATTGGCAACCGCTCAGCCACCACAGCCACGCAGGCTTCCACTCACATCGGTCGAAGACTCCGGGTGTGGCCCGCCCTAGGTGCCACATGGAGCAAGTGATCTACATATTCTCTATACTTGTGGCGCTGGAGAAGGATGCCGAGTTTTGCCTCAACCCGCTCGTTAAACTCAACTGTTCTAGCGAAGGGGGGCCGAACCCTTGACCAGCTGAGGTCTTGACGTCCGGACCATCCTGACTGGTTGATTCCCCTGAAGAATGATGCGGGCTTGCGAGTTAGTTTGCAGTGATCGTCTTCTCGTAGAGGGGTGTACGTGTTGGATTGTCAAGCTGTGGCACCAATTGTGGCTAGTAGCCGCGCAATCGTGGCACATCTTGTCTTGACGCAGACAGAGAGACGTCGTTCGGAGCGCGGCAGGCCCTCCTTTTCTCTGCATGATGCGCTGGAGCACCGCTGCTTGCGACAGAACACATCAGACAAGAGCAATGCGGCTGTTTCTCCGAGGTTTCTGTAGCCGCTCCTTGGGTCCGGGCTCTTGCGTGATGCGGCCTTGAGCTGCTCCCTCACTAATGGGTGATCAGCGCCTAGATATCCATATTGGGGAGCAGTTGAGCCACCGACAAGAGACAAATGGTTCCTGTATCCTCGTATCTTGAGCCATTCACACCCCTCTGTCACACAGGCTCGACATGGCACTGTGGCGAGTGCCCTCCTCCACCATTTCTGGGCTCCGGCTGGACCCTCGATCACCTATGTACCGGTACCCGACGTGGTCTGCAGGCCCTGTGGCTTTCTTCCACCCCACCCTAGTGACATTCGTGATGTCCTTGTGCCGCTCTGCATGCTGCACGCTTGCAAGATGTCCGTATGTGTGTACTGTAGCTGCGCTCAGGCACAGGGCCCCGTCGTTGCAACCTGCAATGCGATGCGCCGTCAATCTAATTCTCGCATGCTCTCTTCTCATACCTTTTGACGTAATGCCAATCGCCGTGCCGAGGAGGCGCCAGACATTGCCCACTCCCGAGCTTCCGAGTAGACGCAATTCCATTTCAAAACTGGCAGTTCCATGGTCTCTCATGTAGCCTGCAATGTGTCTAGTTTGTATTTCACAAGACCGAAAACGCATTCAGTGAGGCTGGAGAGTTGCCATTACCCGCAATGGCGATTGTTTTCCGACCCCAAATTCCCCGCACACGACTCTTCTCACCACGGAGTACCTATCAAAGCCCCGGCTCCATTGGCGGATTCCGTCTCCGACATCCGGGGTGTTTGTCGAGACGTGCACCTCAAATGACAGTCCCACATGACCTGATGGCATGCAAGGTGCAAACGCTCGCCTCGTCAACTTCTTTCGCCAGTCAACGAGCGCAACTTATGAGCGTGTTAGTCATAACAAAATACAGTCTAATCAGGAAATCAAACGCAACTTCTTCCCATGGACACACTTTGAGAACCACAGCAATCAACTGTGCACTCCTCGCAAGACCTGATGTATCTCAACGTCCGAGATTTCATCCCGTCTGACAGAGCAGGTTTCGTATAGCTTAAGGCGGTTCGATGCTGGTGGTCCTTGGTCATCGCTTTACAAGAAGCTACAGCCTTCCCTCCAAATTTTGCGTATAAGTCTCTCATCTGTCCAAACTGGGCATCAAGAGGGCCTCTTGAGCACAGTCGCGATTGCAAGATGGTTCGACACACGTCCAAGAGTCGCATCTTCATTTTGGCCACAACCTGGAACGGCAAGATAAGCAGCAGTCGGCAGGCACAGCAGTGTTTCGATTACAGTTCTCCGAGCACAGCAATTGGCTGTTAAAGATACTTACCCACAACTCGCATCGAAAGTGTCGATCAGCCCTCAAGCGTATGTTCTAATCAGGGCCATGTACCTCGTTAACTCATTGAAATGGTAACACGTCTCAGGGCACCGCTTGATACACGCCTTGCGCTAAGTGCGTAGTGGTTGTAGAAGGACTAGTGTTGATGCACAGCCACCAGTGTGCCACATGTGGTTTTGCTGCCTGTTGGTGACAGTAACATCCGTCAAAATGACTGTGAATTAACCTGTATCAAGAGCTTTTGCGGAGAAGATGACGGATGTTGGAAGATCGTCAGAGAAATGACCCGCAAGGGAACAGATCACAAAGTCCATGGAGCTTCCAGACCCAAGAATACGCAAGCACTCGCCACACCGCTAGTGGCTTGCCCGACTAACGACTGAAGACGGGATACCGATTACTGTGGCTTGACCGCCCAGCATCGCGAGGGCTGGGCGGCCTCGCTAGGTATACTGTACTATAATGATCATCACACGGAGAGCCCAGAACAGAGCTGATTGGCAGGTCGGAGGAAGGTCCGGCAAAGGGCCATCATTCGCCCATCGACTGGCCGTGGAACAGATGACTCCAAATGCCACACGTAACCTGCGACCCCAATAAGCTGTTCAATCGCTTCGGAATCTCAAGGGCGTGTATCACTGTGACTGTTTGGCAGCTACTCTCGAGAAAGAAGGGTAATCTCCTGTACACACAGAGTCGCGAACAAATAAGCTTCGTTTGACCTGGTCCGCTTAGGATGGTGTCCGTTGCTCCGGTTGGCTAGGAAGTTTTAGCTCTGTTATGAAGACACTAGAGGCCAAAGCTTTTGAGGCTGCTAGGTCAAGTCACCATCACCAGCGGAATACATATGAATTCCCACAAAGCAGGAAGGTTCAACGTTGTCTCAATGAGCCCCATGGGCCTTTAATGAGCTGGGGGCACGTCCACACAGTTCGAGAGTACAAATGTGCGCAGACCCTTTCGGCCGGGCGCGGCGTCAAGGCGTTGAAGCGTTGGAGCGTTTCCTTTTGGCGCGCCGTAGTGAGACCGATCGGACGGAAAACGTTATGTGGCTGGAGAGTGACGGCCATCATCTATCGACAACATCGAACCTTTATTCCAAGGGTATCCCTAGACCATGGCTGCCCGAAAGTTTGGACCCGGCTTTGTTACACGAGGGGCATTTCCGTGCCTCTATCATATTCTTCGACAATGATAGATCTCGGCAGACCCGCGATGGAATTGATCTAGACCGTCGTAAGGCGCTAGTCCAAGTGTATGTCGCAGGTGGTTTCGACGCTGCCCCGGTGGCTCCCGTCATCGAAATGAGTTCTTTCCACGCGAGATTAGCAATGAGTTGAAAATCTCCCAATCATCGTGCTCAACGCCGTCCGCGAGGCAGTTGGTGGCCTGGTCATCAATAGCCGTCGCGCATAATCTGTGCGTAACCGATATGAGCCCTCACTTTAGCATCTGTTCTGGGCCGCCCGAGTCTGCCGTGGTCACAGAATAAGCTACCAGGAAGTTGTGCGAATGGTGAAAACAAGCCCCTTCCAATGCTTGCATTGTTTATTCAACTAGCCTTGTCGGTTTCTGTCTGCAGACAGAAACCCAAAAATATATGGGTTTTTTTTTTCATTGACCAAAAGAAAGACAAAGGGTCGACCATCAAATAATATGGGAAAAGAGACCGATGCGTGAAGTGAAAGGAGAAGAAGCTGCATCGTGGACTATTGAAAGGCCCGACAAGTCACAGAAGTCCAAGTAGAGCCGAGTGTCGTCTCTCTACACTTTGTTTCCCCAACAGCCCCTTCGAATTGTGCCGAGTCCCTTTGGAGTCGGCGGGATATCTTGTGTTTTGCTGCCATGATTGCCCCCATAGTGGCCCAGATCTAAATGCCCAAATCATAAATCCGCCCACATTGCATGTGGCCAAAAGCGTCGAAAAGAAGAAGCGGCCCATCCAGGGACTTGGTATCTCAAAATCAACAACGCCAACGGAGCGATACTTAACCATGCGTGTGCGTGTACGTGTATGTTGTGTGTGGTGTGTCGCCCATGCCGCCCGTATCCCAAAGGCCTACCTGGCGACAGGTATCAAAATTCCGTCTAAAATCCAAGTCCGATCGAGTTTGTTGCTGAAGCAGAGATGGATCCAATTATGTGATATTAAAATTTGAGGCGCAATTCGTAGCCGCCTTGGGTGGACGAGTGGTCCATGGCGTCGCCGTCGTTGGGGTCGACGACCATGTCCCATTCGCGTTTGGGCTGCACGGAATCGCCGGGCGCGATTTCCTTGATATCAAGCATCATGTCTTGGCCTTCTCTCAGCTCTTGGATGACGTCGTCATCCATTTCAACCTCGAGTCCGCGATCGAGCACATGGACAGTCCGCAGAACCTTGGAGGGGTCGATGTTCCATTTGACGGCCACGCGGTAGTTGAAGTCTTTCAAGTTTCTCTGAGCCACGTAGATGGCCCGGTAGTAGACTCGCTTCTCTGGCTCGGATGTGTTGGGCCGCATAACGTAGAAGCAGGCTGCAGGCTTCACCACGCGCTCGGGAGGCGGACGGTACGACGGGTCCACGCCCAGGGCCTCAATCCAGCCACTCAGGTTACCAGCATCGTCCGTTTTGGTGACCTTGGTTGGCTGGTCCGAGCCTTGTCGAGAACCAGGCTCTCCCGAACCCTCGCCGTCGAAACCCGACCACTGTCGGTTGGGCGCTGCTGAAGCTTGAGAGGCCAGGGACAGGGAGCTCGGCGATGGCGAGACCAGAGAAGAGCCTGCAACGGAGCTGCGGCCACTTCGAGCTTGCCACGCCGGGCCCTCACGGGACTCGACTTTGGCGAGATCACCCTGCTCTCCAGGGAGTGAGACGGGATGTAGGTCGGGGTCGTCGAGATCTTCGCCGCGTAGGTAGAGTAGGCTGACGGGCCGGGTGCTAGTAAACATATCCTGCAGTGTCTGGAGCTTGAAATGCAAGTCTTCTTCGAGAGGAGGACGAGCCCCGCCGCCGGCTGAACTGGCTGAAGACATGGACCACGTCCTTTTATGTTTCTGCACTTTCCCAGGCCGCTGGTCCACGCCCTTGACCTGTGCCGCGGCGCTTGATCTCTTGCGCTTCCCAAAGTCTTTCATGCCGCTTTCCGCTTGCGCGATCTGTTGCTTCAGCTTGTCGATTGTCTTTTTGACATGAGCCACGTCGTTGGAGAGTTTTCGTTCAGCGCCGTGGTCACGGAATAGTTTAACCTTGCAGAAGCAAATCTCGGGGTTGGCATCCGCGGCTGGCTGCGTGGGGTCGGACGGGAAGGTGCTAGTCTTGGCGCAAAGCCTCACAGGAATGCCTTTGACACCCTTGGAATGGCTGAAGTCGGTGGACAAGAAGTTGAAGCGAACGGCAATGTTGCATTCGGGAGCGCCGTTGATGCCAGGGGTCCAGACAACCGAAAAGCCGTCGAAAGACGCTGACTCGAGCTCCACGCGGGTTCTTTTGTCGTCACCCTCAGTTGGCTGTCCCGCTTCGACATACTCCACGGCCTGCAACTTGCCGCCTCTCTGGTGGGCCTCATTCGTGCCTCTTCCCTCCTTCCACAAGGCCCAGCACACACCGGGCTTCTGTCGTTGTTGCTCGTCTTCAAAGGAGATTCGTACAAAGGTGCGGAACCTGGTTCCTGGGGCCACCGGTATCGTCGCGTTGGTATCGATAATGGAAAGAGAGTACGCTTGGCCTTTGTTGAGATATGTCACGGGAATCTCATCCGCGTGTTTGATCATGGCAGTGGGAGCATTGAGAGTCGCATGGAAGCGAAACTTCTCGGCGGATGGCGGGAGAGCTGCGGCCATGGGCATTCCTCCAAACTGACGTCCCTGGAAACCAACCATGGGCGAGTTGTGAAACGCGCTGTCGATAGAGGCCATTCGTTCTTCAGACGGGTCGGAATTCATTGGTGACCCATCCTGTTCCATAGTTTCATAGCCGGTGTCTTGGTGCACAAACGTTGAGGGCGCAAAGGATTGCTGAGGCGCGGCAGGCTGAATGAACGGGTTGAACGGCTGTTGGAAGTGTTGGGGGTGCATTCCCTGATGGTAACCGGCAAGGTCCATCATGGGTTGTCCGGAGTTCATCGCGCCCTCCGACGTTGGCATCGACAACGGGGTTCCAAGGCCCATACCGAGCCCCAGAGTGGGAGTGTGCAGATCGCCAGCTTGCGGGTGGTAAATGGTATTAGTCCCTCCCGGTGTGGGAGTGTAATAACCGGGCGGCGCATTAGCGAAGTTGGTAAAGGAGAATGAATTTGGGTCAAGCAGCGAAGGCGTGAATCTCCAAGGCTCATTCGTGGCTCTCGGAGTCGGGTCCTGGTCCCTGAAAGCTTCATGACTGAGGCTGTGGCTTCTGCGGGAAGTCTAATGTTAGCGACTCGAGTTGGGCAAGTCATAAAAAAGACTTCATTCATGAATTGAATTTGCGGGTGTGTCTCCTGAGCCCACCCAAATGTGAGTACCCCGCGTTTCTGCCTGCTGGACTCATCCCGGCGGGTGCGACTGGGTGGGTGCCGCAACGGCCACGGCAAAACGCAAGAGCAGCCACAGCCACACACCACAGAGTCTTCACGATTGGGGGGGGGGGGGGGGGGGGGGGGGTTCACCACTGACCTTTCTTGAACTCCTGGGATCGTCGGGACAATAGCGGTATTGTCAACGGCAACGCTCTGAGCGTCGACCGGTGCTGTGGTCGTGACAGCTACCTCGGGGAACTGCCTTCGAAAGGTGGCCAGCAGTTCATCGCCGGGTTTTTGGGCGCTTGTTCTGTGAACGGGGGTACGAGTCAGCACGAGTCCGAAGCAGGCGCAAAAAGGTTTCGAGATGGCGCAACAACGCGCATCTTGTGCGGGGACCCGCGTCACACAGCTATTTTGCTGGCGCATCGAGAAAGGGCGTATGACATGGGCTTACCTTTGGCGAAACATCTTGACGACGGCAAAATATACGTGCTGCCCAGCGACAGCGGTTCCGTGGTGTTGTTCAGCAGTGGTAGGTAGTTTCTCAATGTCTCCAGTCTCTTTCTGGCGAGCGATCGAAAAATCCGAATCCTCGCCCTCTTGTTACTAGCTTCGGCGCCTCTAGTGGCTTTCTCGTCGTGCTTCCAGTTGGTCGGGTTTCGGCGTGCTTAACGAGCGTAGGTCAGGTGGGGGAAAGCCGAGCTTTGGCGCCTCATAGAGCGGTGGGAAAAAGAACGAGTGAATGGGTCGGCGATGGTGTCGCAAAAAGTCGCAAAGAGAAACTCTTGCGGGATCGGGTCTTTTCAAATGGTGATGGGCAGCGTCAAATGGCCGCTAGCGAAGTCGATATATTGCAGGTCGAAGAAAAGGCAGCTCCTGTATGACGTCCGTGGGGAGGGAGCGGTATATTAGAGGGCGCGGTGGGTACCTGACATGTACGTGTGTGAAGCGGTGGGCGGACCAGGGTGCAGCGGAGCAACGATGGCCTAGATGCGCCGTGGGCTTCTGTCGATGTTGGGACTGCTTGTGCGAGGAGACGTGGTTGGCGGGTGTAGCGGCTTGGTCAAGAGGCGCTGTTGAGTAGGGGAAGACGATAGTTGGCTTAAGTCATATGCGCACGACAAAGGCAACAACGCAGCGGGAGCGCGTTTGTTCGCCCAAGGTAACGGAATACCCTTTTGCGGTCTGAGTGCGCGTGGTGGACTGTCTGCCTGGTGGTGAGCGTGAGCTGAGTTGTCAACGGTTGACAGCGGCGCGTGAGAATGGGCGTTGTGTAAGCCCAAAAGGCTTTGAGGGTTCGGATGCGCGACAGCGACGAGGGCACAGGAGAAAACAGTTGGAGGTCGAGACAAGTGTCCAGGCAAGACGTGCTGAGGATTCCAAAGGAAGGGGGATGAATGGGATGAGCGGTATCTAATGTATGAATGTGTGTATGCGCGCTTGTAGAGCGAAGGTCAGGTAAGGATGGTATGTGCGTGCGCTGCCCTTTGGGCTGGGTCGTGGGTATGGGTATGGGTACAGGTATGGGTATGGGTACAGGTATGGATATGGGTCGTGGTATTGGGTCTGGGACCTCCTTGGGGAGGAGGATGGGGCCTTGGGTTGCGCTGGTATGGGCAAGGGTGTGTGGGATACGGGCTAAGGGTGTTGGGAGTTGTTGGAGATGGGCAAATGGGTCTTGGTGTAAGGATGGTCGGGGTCTGGGTACCTTACGATGTGCTTTGGTAAGGTATCGAAGCCAGGTAGCCAAGGTACGTACTCTTGTGTGTGTGTTTTTTTTCCTTTCCTCTGGCTTGGATAGTGGAAGTCTGGTAAGGTGAGGTGAGATATGGTGTGTGGGCGAAGGATCCAGGGCCGAGAGACACCCGCGACGAAGGGGGGTGGATGGCTGGGTGGACAGACGAGTTGGAGAAGATGAGGAGCAAGTCAGAAGAATATGGAGGAAGGGGAAGAAGACGAGGAGAATGAGGAGAAATGTGTCGACAAAAAGATTTCGCAGTTGGGGGGTTTGATGTAGAAGTCGAAGGATGTAGATGAAGGGGGGAGGGGGAGAGGGAGGAGAGAGAGCTGAGCAGCAAAGTAATGCAGAGCTGAGCGAGCAGCGTAGTGAGTGCAGTGTGCAGTGGAAAACAGGGGAGCAGAGGGAGGTAGAAGTAGACGATGCGAGCGAGGTGATGTGATGCAAGAACGGCCGAGTCGATCCGAGTCGAGTCGAGTTGAGTCGAGTTCCGAGGACTGACAGTCACCGAGTCCCCTTGGGTAACGGGTATCCAGCTATAGCGTGAGGTGAAGAAAGCAGACGACGAGGAAAGAGAAGGAGGCCGATGTGTGCGAATCCATGTGTGAGGTTGGTCTGCCAGTGCTTCTTCTGGTGCTGCCGTGCATCTGGGCTGAGGAAGACTGT
This sequence comes from Colletotrichum spaethianum, assembly GCF_022836535.1. Lineage (NCBI taxonomy): Eukaryota > Fungi > Ascomycota > Sordariomycetes > Glomerellales > Glomerellaceae > Colletotrichum > Colletotrichum spaethianum. The sequence goes on along the minus strand of NW_026054777.1, from coordinate 255,273 downwards.
ACCCGTCGACTGTTCTGGTCGGGTCGGGTGGACAGAGGAGGTCCTGGATACATCTGCTGACGACGCAACCATCTGCCAATCGGAAGTACAGGTACGTGCCCCCATAGCCAGGACTGGACTGCATGTACATGCGGGCTGCTGTTCCCCTCTGCTGGCCTGGCCTCTTTCCCTCTGCGATCTCTCTGCAGTGGTTTGTACTGTGACTGCTGTTATGGGCGCGTGTGTCGACAGGGGCAGGCTTCTCCTCGGCGGCTTCCTCCACTCGCTCTTTCCATCCACGTCGTCTGTCTCCCTTGCCAGGCCGACATCCCACCTCGAGAAAATAATTGTTAGTGCGCGACAACGACATTGTCACTATCCCACCCCCCCCCCCTCTCCGCTCCCCCTCTTCCCCCGGGATGAGATGTGTCGACAGGGTTGTTTTAAGCAGACGCCCTCCGTAGCTGTCTGACACACCACCGCCACACGCGCGCATACATACACACGCAGAGAAAGAGAGACGGCAACTGTTCTGCACCCTCGAGTACAGTACCAAAGTACGGATACGTACCTAGGATCGTTTACTCTTGTGCAGGCGCGAGAGGACGGGGAGGTAAAGTAAGGTGAGGCGAGGCAACGCCGCCCGACATTCTCTCCACGACTCGTAGTCCATTGGTTGAAGCACAATCTGTCGGTGAGGATAGGGCGCGCGGGGGTTCTTGCTACGGGATGTCGACTTGTCTCTCTTGGATGCATGAGAGTGAGTTCTCGACGCGAATCGAGTCGCCAGGTATCGAGGTAGGGGGCGCATTCATCACCGCCCGTCAAGCCCGGCCCAGGCCGGTGCAAGCCAAGTGTGGCGACCTCAATCGTGGCTCGCACTCTCTGCACTTGCCCCGATGTCTTTCTTTTCTGTCGAGGTACCTCGTACCATTTACTCGCTGCTGTCCTTTGGCCGACCATACTGCCCCCCCCCTGCACAGGTAGCCGACACTTTTCTATGTAACTTCAGTAGACTCGGAGCAGAGAGATTCGGAGAGTGGGGGATGGACAGGGGAGCAAGGCGCTATACCTGTAGACGATATTGGCCGTCTGACGTAGTTTCTCCTTCCACACTGCTTTCTTGTTGGCTGACCGCGATCTGACACAGGAAGACACGAGAGGCGGGCGGCTGTGACTCGGAGAGACGCGAGAGAAGGGTCAGATAATGGCTGCGTAGAGTGCACACCTAGTGTACAGCGAGGTTGCCACTGGGCAGCATCCCCCGTCGCCGCCGCTCGTCCCCTGTGCTAGGCGATAGTGATGGCTAAGGTTCTGGTGCTCATGAGCTATTCTCTCCCAGGCCTGAACAGACGGGACGGGAGAGAGAGGTAATTCTGCTCAGATGACAGGCCCCTTTGCGCTGGATTAGGTCTGGTTCTCTGGCCGGTCCTCTTCCCCCCGTCCCTTCTACTCGTGCTGCTCCGCACAATCTTTGGCGTCTGAACTCAACGCCTCTTGCCGTGTGTCCCATCTTGGCTAGTAGGCGAGGCAGCACTGCACTGCCTTGCCCGAGTTGGGGCAAATGGCAGATGGGAAAATGGGCATGACGGAGACGGAGGCGGAGGCGGAGGCAGGCACGGATGGTCGCCGAAGGGTTGTAAGTCGCCATGCCTGCCTAGTTAGGCCTTGCCTCGCCTTAGCAGGAGTCATATTATTGTGCCTGGGCCAACGAGTTTTGAGCTTCAAAAGTCCTTTTTACAGTGGTTTCCCCTTTCGCATCGCGCACCTCGCTCCTCCACATCCTCATTGCCGTCAGTCAGGTACGGCGCACACCCACCCACCTGGCTTGGGAAGTCGAGTCTCACCACATTATGTGCTTGACTCAAACAGATTGGGAGAAGGAGCCCATGAACGAGGTAACCGTTTCTTCTCTCACCCCGTATGCGGTTGGCGCATCCGTCGCTTGCCCACACTGTCCGTCCTCGTTGCCCTGGCCGCTGCTGCTCTTGCCGTTCTTATTATCGCTACTATGTTAAGAACATTGGCTCAAAAGAGAAACCTCGCACATGGCAGGTGCGCCATGGAGGACATGTTGCCGAAACTCTAAAACATTTCGCGGATACCTACCTTTGGGTAGGTACCTGTAGTGCTTCCTCGCCTCTGGCAAGGAAGGTCGTAGTCCATACTACCTTGCCTTACCTTACCTATCTTACCCCCAACGGCATCGTGCTTTGCACCTTGACCCATCCTTCCTCTCCAACGCGACAGTTCGTTTGCATCAGTGCACCGCTACGTCTTTCCCTCCCCTTCCCTCGCCCATATCACCACCCGACCACCTTGTCGAGCCAATTCCACTTCCGGCGCTATGCAACTTTTTGTTTTCCCCATCCTCTCTTTGGCATTTCCGTGTGCCGTGCTCCCTTTTTCCTATCCCTTTCACAGGCTTCATCCTTCTCTGCTTAGTCCGCCAATGCTCCTACCGTCGCGGTGCGATGTGGGCTGAAGTGGATATCGTCTGATTAAGGCGTTGCGTCCTGGATCGATTCTTTCCTGTACCATCGCGCTTCTGACAGCTCGCTGCTCTATGCCCCAGCGCCGCCCCCACGAAAAGGCTCAACCGTACCGCTATACACCCGAGCATTGAACAACTTCGTCTCGCATGCTGTTTTGTTTATTTGTGTACCAAGCACTGTTTTGCATAACGATGTTTGCTGCCACTGGGCTCTCTGCCAACTGGGTCAAGCCCGGCACAAGGCACAAGCCTCACCTCGATTGAAGCCGCACTTTGCCCCTCATTCACCAGGCAATAATCGATCACCATTCTTTGCTTTTTTCGATCCATCTGTCAAGCCGCCCGACATTGTCTGCCAACCCTTCCTCTCCCCTTTTCCGTCTCGTCTAATGATTCGGACGCATTCCACAAAGAGGCCGCCTCGTCCACTTACTATTCACCACCACTTCGTCTGGCCATTCCCGACCAGACAGTTTGATAGGGCCTTCTAGTCCATCAGCACACGACTCAGCTCAACAATTGCCAACACTGTAATCACGGTCGACGAGACGCCGACCCTCGCCATAACTCACCATATGGCCAATGTCTCGACTCGTACCACCGAGTGCAGCACTGCTGTACATAGTCCTAACCTTGTTGCAACTCTACTCTACACAACCCCAGTTATACGTTAGAACCGGTCTGCCAAAATACCCCTGGACCCCTAGGCCGTGTGGCTGGGTAATCTCCGTTTTGCCCCCTCGCCGAAGCGCCTTGAACGAAGTGAAGAAGCTACCGAGTCCCAATCGAGCTACGCCAGGACGGCCTGTGTCCGAGGGCAAAGCCTTCTGGGTCATTTGACGGACTCAAGGATACACCGAAACGGTCATGCCCGACGGCATCTATGGAGCTGCTACACCTTAGCTGGCCTGGCACGCTGCACTCCTGTACGCTAGGGACAGCCGACATGCTCGCTGAATGCGATCCCGAGAAACGGACCTGCCCGGCGGGGGCTGTCAACAACGGGAATCTTCGTGCTCATCTTCCAGCCGATCATCGCATCAACGGCTAGGGAAGCCGACACTTGAAGCTGGATCTCATCATCGGCGCCACCCCACGTCTGCTGCAGCTGAGTGTCGTAGATGACTGATTCGATGGCAACGATAGTAAAGTTTGTCCATCGCAAAATCGGGCTCGTGCGGCGCGCCGTTGCTTGGCCACTAAGGGCAGGTCGCTGCTCCATGCGCCGCAACCACGAGAGTCGTGTCGCCTTCTCGATGTCGACCACGACTTTAGACAGCGCGATCAGCATTTTATCCATCGCTAAAAGCACAGCGTGCTCCTGTTGCTCGAGATTACCCCTGACTGACGGAATATGACGGGTATCGAATCTGTCTCGGCCCTAGCTTATTGCCACGGGGCAGACTCCGAGCAGCACAACGCACGCTCATTCGCACTCTTTCCATCGACATGCAAGTTGCATATGGGGTGCAATCTCTCGTCGCAAGGCTGCCACCGTCCCGGTGTGCTCGACGCTTTAACTCCACCCATTGCGGTTGTACTGACTCGACATCCTTGAATCTTCTCGACGATAATTTTCGGCCAGTCTGACCTACTCCAGACGACTGGCCAGGCCGACCGTTACACACCATCTCACGAACTCACAAGTGGCGCTATCAGAGCGTCGTCAACGTTCTGTTAGTCGGGCGCGCCGTTGTCGCCCTTGAAACCTTCATTTGTACCCTCCCGGGACTCGGCACGTGGCATGGCTCCCGCCCCGTTCAGGCAGTTTATTGGCTCTGTGCCACTCAAGAACAACTGTGGCTGGCACACGGTATGAAAAGAACCCGCTTGTCAGCCATATCAGCAATGCAAATCGCCAGTTGGATCATAACGCCACACCGAGGGATTTGTCTTGATTGCCCTCCTCCACTCAATGACACGGAGATGCGTCCGCACGCAATAGACAAGTGTCATTGGCCACAATGCGCTGGGAATGTCTCACGATCGTCATGGCCATTTAAAGTCCTTGACGGGCTTGCTGCATCGACCACCGAGTCTGAGTCTAATTATCTCAGAATCCCCAACACGATAAAAAGTGATACAAAGGTAACGCGTCTCTCGTGATGCCTCTTTAGCTCGGCTGGTACTTGCTCGAAGGGGGTGCAATCTCCGCGAAATCGATTGTTGGGGCGCTTCCATATGTCCTGGATAGACTACAATCAGCCGCGATCTGCTTTGTCGGCTGTGTGCAATGATTTGTGACAACACATGACGGAAAGACGATTTTGGCTATTTTTTCGGCAACACTACAGCCCCCCCCCCCCCCCCCCCCCCCCCCCCCCCCCCCCCGGGCTGATGAATGCATGGCACACAGTGTCTGTATCCTTCTATTGTCAACACCAACAACTATAACGTGCTGATGAAATCGATTTTAACGTCATAACATTAATGGCGAACGATATTCAATGGGTATGCCCCGGCGCGTCTTTCGTATCGGCCTAGTTTCAGACACATAGTTCATCGGCATTCGCATAGTAAGTCCCGGATGCCAAGAACGGAGCTGGATTGCCTTCATATCCACGACACAACTCTCGTTCAGGGTTTCGAGTTTAGGCTGTTGTGCATAGACGTATCCCGAAACACGATGCCAGTAACGCACCAGCGACTCCCAGCAATGGTGTGGCTCCAGTATGCCGTTTCGAGTCCAACAAAAACGCCGAAGAGGAGCAACCAAAACCATTGGGCGCCGATTGAACTAGACGTTCCTCCAAGAACCATCAGATCGAAGCATGAGATGCAGCCAAACTATGGACTCCAAAACACTTGCGGCTCCTGTCATTTACCGTTCACTGGGATTTTGTGAGGGACCCCGGCAGCAGGCACTTTGGTGCATTGGCGCAAGAATATTCGATGAAAAACGACACTGCGATCCTTGTTTCATCTAAGCTTATTTACCACGGCCTTCAATCGAGCCTCGATTTTGGGGCACAAATGTGTCTGATAACTACCCACCTCCTGCTTTCAAGCACACAAAGGCTTCACACTAAACCTTCTAAGACTTCTGGCAGCGGGGGAGAGGGTCAGTGAGAGATTATGTGAACCCACGGTTTCACCCTCATTGCCATCAGACAGAGCATAGAGGGCTTAGCTGGGCTTGCTTGCGTGCGCGTCGCCAGAAGATCGACTGTCGATGCAGGCTTAAGCGATGGCCAGACCAAAAAAAAAACCCCTTGAACTGGACCAGCCGCTGGCCACGGCATTTCCCAGCACGTCCCAATAGTTCGGTGGAGGCACTGGGTCCTACTCAACTCTTGACAGTTGCCCCTGCAGAATACAATCACCGGGCCTGAGATTCGTTCTAGGCGGCGAAAGCTAGCTAAAGACAGCGCCTACAAAGCGCCACTGCCACGCTAAGGAAGTGCCAGCAGCTTTGAAAGAACAACAAGGCGATGTCACCCGGCGGCCGTGCTGCGTGAACGGTTTGGGAGACGTGAACGGCAGCCTCACGACAGGCCTGAATTTGGATATGGGGGTCCAGACCGTCTCATGTCAGGTCTAACCCCAGGGCTGGGCATGTGTTTCGCGCAGCTGGGATTGTCCCTAAATTACTCAGGATGAGGCGGGGGTTGGAGAGGAGAAGCTCTGACGTCACGGCAACATGGACGAACCTCCTTACCCACAATCCAGTGTCTAGAGTTCGAAACTTCACCAAAGCGCTGCAACAACTGCGCAAAATGTTTTGATTAACAGGCGAGGGGCGAGCTGCCGTTCCTAAGTTCTTGTGGGGTTTTGCAGGGTGTGCCAAGGGTGTGCGGCAGGATGGCGCCGACTACCCAAACGACATTGAAATAAAACATCGGGAGTCGGGAGGAAGGCTTCGCCTATCCGTTTGTGATGTGGATCCCTTTTCCCATAACATTGGAGAGTCGACCCCCGGGCATGGTGTGGTAGTTCATCCCAGTACGCAGCTTTGACAGGAGACACCAGGCCAATCGCACGGTAGCCTCGATACCGATTTCACTAACAGTCGTCCTTGGAAGGTGGCGCATCATCAGACGTTCGTCCGGACCTGAGTTGACAACCCGGACGGCAATATTTCGCGACCTGGAGTCCCCGTTAAATAGATGAGAGAACGCCAGTGCATATGGAGTCGAAGGGAATGGTAACACCAAACAGCCGCCGACGAACATCCATCATGTATACAGACTACTATGCAAACAGCCAAAGACGACGCAAATCTTTGTCAAGCATGACAAAGGCCCTGACAACACACCTTTGCAGCGCAGAAATCAGCAGCAACAGCAGCAACACTTGATCCAAGAATCCTAGTCAAATTTCAAAGTTTGGCATCAGAACCGTATCGACGCCTCATGCCACAGGGGTAGACCCGACGACGTTGTCGTTTACGGGCAAATTTCTATCAGCCTCAGAGTGGGCGTTGCATTGGTACACAATAATGAATCGCATGGTCCTGGGTTGACGGGCATTTAGCCCAGACCCAGAAATTCACCAAGCGACGGTAGTTGGCGTCCCAATGTTTCCCCTTCCAGATTTGCGGTTCACACCATACACGCCTCCCGCGTACAAGCCCGCATTGCTGTCGTCATGCACGGGATGAAGCTTCTCGTAGGGCCAACCTCGTGATCACTTGCAGACAAATGTGTGCGCCGGCGCGTGAGCATGGGACATGGATTAACAGAGTTCTACCAGAGAAATTCGCCCCCCCCCCCCCCCCCCCTCCCCCCCCGAAATCGCGTTGTTGCCATCGCCAAAGTCAAATGCCTCGCTGACGACATCAGTGACCAGCCAAAATGGAACTCCCAACATAGACTGTGACTCTCATGGTTTTTGCATGGTACCACACGGATGGTGGATGGAGTCCAACGCCAAAATTTTCTTCATTGTCAAAGTGGATGTTGTTAAGTAGTGCATTCTGGATGGAGAGGGCTGCACCCCGATCCGTTGTCTTGCTTTCCTCTCGTGGGCACACACACACGGAGGAGGACCTGAAGCTACAGGACTCAGGGGACCCGGCTTGGGCATGCTCCATCTGATTTCCATCTTCAACTTCGACAAGGACCAGGAAGGGAGGTTGGAGAGAGACCGCATCGCCACGGATGGATGATGTCATACGGCGTCCGGCAAAACACTGTTTTTTCTCCTCCCTGAGGCGGGTCTCGTTCACGGAAATGTCCCACGGCTCCACTGGCCTCATACGATGCCTCTCGCTCCGTCATCTCCAATAAGCGGCCGAGTCGACCCTCGTCCATTTCTTACTCGTCACTACACCACCATCTGCATATTTCCGTGGGCAAGAACTTTACGTCGCACGCTTGATTCACTGCAGTGATCGACGCCGTAAACGCGATGGAGCTTGCAGCATCAACCGTTGCAAAGAGATGAAACAGGCGTCGACAGGAGACATGCCGTGGTTTCCCAAGACCAATTACAAAGTTGGGCGGAACAGCTTCGAAACCCGAACCCTGCCATCTGATCATGCACTGGATCCAGAGAATCGTCCTAAACGGGAGCTGGCCGACCGTCCTCCACGCTCCTCAGTGCATACACTTTCCAAGCCGTCCGAATCGGGGTGTTGTGAAGCCTGGGGCAACGTCATACTACCTGCAAAAGGCCCCGTTTTCACTTTCTTTCCGGCTCGACGATACATCGGATTACGGGACCCAGTCTCGGCGCCTCACGCTGTTCGGGACGCGGCACATGGATGATGTGGCTTCGCCTGGCGGAGTGTGTTACCGAGTCTACGTACGTGAGCAGTCAGAGGCACCCACCATTTTCCGCCACAGCAAAATTGTGCTCAACTCGACTGCTTAGCCGGGTAATTCGCCGGGTGGGTACGGAGGTGGTGCTGCCAGGCGAGATGGCAGAGTACTTTGTCGATGGGTCACTGGACAGGTCCCAACAGAGGGCTCCCGAAGCTTACCCCGGGATCTCAAGGCCTCTCTTCCCAGGGAGCCATGTTCAATCTACTGTGCCGCCATCCCACAGTACTATGTAAGCCACAAGACCAACGTGACCGGCGACGATGCCGCCCTCGGGTTGATGACCGCCGTGGCATTGGCACGGTGAGGAGCTGTCAAATGCCACGCTCGGAATACTTTGAGTATCGGGTTGCGCTATTGACAGAGTCCCGGAATTGGCAACATGGCCTAGTGTGTTGACAGTATGCACAGACGTACCCAGAGCCCTTTGTCTTGCACAACAGTGTCAAGGGCCACAGATTTCGCCAAGCTTTACAAATGCAACGTCTTAGGCTGCCTTGTGTGGGTGGCCCTGGCAAAGCCTGGGTTCAAGGTCTCCGAGCACGCCAAAGCGAAGGAGTTGCCATGCATGTTTATGGGTCTTAGAGGGCGTGTGGCATCGGAGCACACACTCATGGGGGAATAGGTTTGCCAGCGTACCCCATGGCGTTCCGCCGCTTCTCTCTCTCACGCGCGCTCAGTGTCCGGTCGAGTTTGTGACAGCTGACGGTGTGCATCCCAATCGGTGGGCTCATCGACATAGTCTGAAGCCATCTTGGGCCATCCCGCGCCGGAGTCCCCTGGGGTGCAGCAAGACTAACGATTGCGAGCCCTACACAGCGATCGATACCGACTGTCGGCTACCTAGGCAATCTGCTAGTCTGGTCCCCTCAAGGGTCCTGTCTGCCGTCTACCGCAGGGACCTGCTCGAGCATTCTTGGGCATGATCGCCAGTGAAATCGCCAGTGAGCCCGACATCCGATGGCTACGCCGTGCTCATGTCGGCCATCGCGGATTGGCGGTGCATGCGCGATGGGTTCTGGCAGAAAAGGTCGAATTCATCTCAGCATCGCGTGCAAGCGCCTCGGAAAGTTTCCCTATCAAAAGTCGCATGGCCTCGGGTAATACTTTCGCGGGTCAGCGCAGTGTAGCATTCCGTGCCTCACGACCCTGCCACGACTGCAACTCGCAAATTCCACGACGTCTCGTGCGTTGAACTCTGAACGGAGGCAGGCCGTCCAGGACGCTGGCGATGACGCAATTTGGACAATATCATGCCCCATTATGTACCAATCAACCTGTCAAAGTGCAGCTCGCACGCTGCCCGCGAGTCAGTCCAAATGTCTGTACCAAAGCTGCATCTGGAGGGGAATAATCCTCAATCACCAAACAGAGGGGAGGGTGGGCGCTAGGTCGTGGGCCCTGGTTCATCATCCTTGAGCTTAATTGCAATTTTACCAAGCCGCGAGCGCAGCAGTCAGTTGCAGGCACAATGTCATATATCCCGCAGCCGTAGGTATGTGTACGGGTAGTGTACACACACGACAGGAGCACCACCCAAATTTTGCACTGTGGAGACGCGAGAAGCCGCTGTCCGGCGCGCCGGTGATGAGGAGCTTTCGTCAATATGCATCGGCGCAGCCTCTCTCCTTAGCGAACGGTTGACTTCACCTGCTTGGGTCGTGGTCCACCTCACGTTGCAATCGGAGGCCCGGGGCACAACGTGCACTTTGCCGGACATGGGAAGACAGCCCCCAGGGACCGTTGTCGAGTCCTCCCTCTCCCCGGGGACGTGCCCTTTCTCTCGGGACTAAGAAATGACGACGCTTAGGGTTAATCTTGTAAGCGCCCATGGACGAGGGTGGCCGGGCAGAGGTTGCAGCACTAACGGCGGCAAAAAAGTGTACTGATGGCAGATGCGCAGGTACAATGCCGTTTACTTACATGTGCAAGCTTCATCCCATACGTTGACCTTCCCATACGGTGGCCCAAACAGGGGGGATAGAAGAAGAGCGAGGTTCCGCACATCCATCAGATCCGCTTGTCACAACCGTTGACTGCGGAGGTTGGGCACGGGACTCTGGTCCAATCTCCTCAAAGTTACTATGTATTTGGGCAGAGCCAGCAGAGGCCAATTGCCGGGTTCCTATCGTGGTCGCCCGGCAATCAAAGGCCTCTCAGTGGTGGTCGGAGGGCATCCCGCGCGCGCGCGCGCTCGCAGACGCACGCCCTGTGGCCCGGCCGGGATCAGGGTTGAGGTCGCGGATTTGCCCTAGGAATACTTTATGTATAAGGGGTCCCCACGGACGCCGCCGGGATGCATCGATTATTGACGGCGTCGGTTGCCCAAGTGAGGTGGCCCTCCGCCGATCATGAGGTCATTGGCGATGTGCGGATGACTGTTGGAGGAGAGAAAACTCTTCGATGGGGCCTTCCATTGCGTGGGTTTTGCGGGGGCACCGGGGGCCTGTGGACCGGGTGTGCGCCGCCCTTTTTGGGGGCATAAAGAACAGATGTGGCAGATGGTCCCTGATGAGCCGGTTCCAGTCATCGGGGTTGAGAGAGAACGAAACAAGGTTTGCATTGGGCTTGGGAGCGAGCGACTCGGGAATGAAGTTAACACCGCGATGATCATTTCTCGACGAGGTAGGTTTCTCGATGGGCGGAAATCAGTCGATGGAACCCTTGATCGCGGGCCCCCTGGGGAAATCATTGGAATTGGGATATATTTATAGAGTGCTGAGCCACAACGGGGGGCGACAACCGTGACTTGGGAATGTATTGGAGAGGAGGCACTGACGTTATTCGCGTACGATGTTTGCAGATGTCAGACATGGGAGGAGCTGGGTATCGAGCCGGAAAGGGGGAGGTCGGTGGGTGTGAGGCCCCCCCCGGTTCCCCGAGACGCATGTCCGACTTTGAGGATTTCGAGGATCTCAAGGAGAAGGGGGTGGGCACGGCGGCGCATTGGATCAAGCAGGGCCGTGATGCCCGGGCCCTGGGCTCCGGTCGACCACGGGACTTTGCCACGCGTTGATCTCTCGTGTTCGGCCGGAATCCCGGCGGGGGCCACTGGGACACCGGAGAATGGAAATGGGGAGGGCGGTGCGGCGAAGCAACAAGCAGAGAAAGGGGAAGGGGAGGGGGGGCCGACAAAACATTTGACGATATGGACCATGTCAGTGCTTATTGGGCGGGGTTGATATTGAAGCTTGATTCCCGGCCGGCGTCCGCTTCTGGCATTCCTGGGTAACATTCACTGGTTTTGTCTCCCACCGATGCGATGCGACCCTTCAGGTGAACCCGTCAGTTGGAATGCTGAGAGAACGGTCAGAATGCAGATCTTCCAAGATTCCCATTGCGCCGGAGACCCTGAAGTTGGCAGTTGGTGGGAGGAGCTCACGGAGCTATACGAAGAGTAGAGCCGGGGTGGTGGGTGTTTTGACCAGCTCGTCCCTCAACGACGTGAGTGCCGAATGCAGGTACGCTGTCCTTCCCCGAGGGGTGGGACGTCGTTGCATTCCTGGCAAGTTTGGTAGAAGCTATCTCGAGGGGTCCGTTAATATCGAAGGGGGAGGGGGTTTCCGGATGGGCAATATTGGGGGTTCGCCAAAAAAAAAGAAGGATTCAATTTCTTCTTACGGAACCAAGATCCCCGGGGGGGTTAGGCGATGCGAGAGAAGGGTTGCATGATGGATGGAGAAGGGGTATTGTCACCTTCTACTCCTACTCTTGTGGGCACGATGAGGGTCTGATGTAAAGATACTGGCGGTACGAAGCCAACGATGTATTTTTTTTTATTGGCGACGAGAGACGGGGGAAAGGAGATTTGACGATGGAGATGCTCACAGCCCCCCTTTCGCGCACGCGGCCCTGGATGACACCTTTTTTCCCCCATCAGAACCCTGGGGATGGCCTGACATGAGGAGTTCACGAGGGATCTGCAGCAACAGTAGCAGTCGCCGCAGCAGCTTTCCGGTGAGCCGCGAAAAGGCCTACAGACGAGGTTAGGTAATGCACGCCCCTTGGGGCGGGCAGGTGGTGCAGGTGTAAGTGCAGGTGTGTGTGTGTGTGTGTGTGTGTGTGTGTGTGTGTGTGTGCGTGTCTCGTGATGGCTTCATGCGAGGGCGAGGTCACGAGATACGAGTAAGGGGCGGTGGCGGCGGAGACTTGGATGCGGCTCTAGGGTGGGATTCCCTCGTGATCCAACGGGAAGTGGATGGACACCGGTAGGCGCCTGTTAGTCACCGTTGGGGAACGTTGCACATGGAGACGAATATGAGCGCCGAGGTTGACTGAGAGGAGTTGGCTGAGAGGATCCGGATTGCGGGTTGAAGTTTGGCTCAGTTTGGGGGCAGCGCCATCGTGCTAGCATCCTGACAAGCCCACGGCATAGCTATCAAAAGCAGATCACGTGTAGTTGAGTGGGCGGTTGCCATCATTGTTGGTTGTTGGTGCTACGTGCTCTGATATGATACATAGTACCTTGGCTAGCTAGCCGGTCCGGCTTGGAGGTTGGTTGTGATGGCTCTTGGGTAGGCCAGTCGAAGGGCTCGTAGAGTTGGAGAGAGGCTTTGGCGTCCAACGAGTGGCGGGGTGCGAACCCGCCTTTCACGAGCCTCGTTGCGTCAAAGGACGGTCTTTGTTTCCTGCCATCTCTTTGGCATAGTCTCTGCGGTCCCGGGCAAACGGCGGCAGCCTCGCAAAGAGTTCATCTCATGTACTAATGAAGGTCCAAAGCGCAGCCTTTATGTCGTTGTCTCGGAGAATTAAGGTTAAAACAACGGGACGTGGTGAGTTCTGCAGACAGGAATGTCCCAGGCCCGGTCAGGTGCCATACGCGTAACGGGTCTTCAACCCGATAACGACAAAGTTTCAACATCTCGTAGCGGGTAAAGGGGCAGACGCGGCCGCAGCCTCTCGTTTCTACCATGTGCTTCACGTTCTCACGATTCGCGATGTTGAGGGGTGAGGAGGAGGAGAAGGTGGCTCGAGTCAAGAAGGCGCTGAGGAGCTTGTGACGGCGGTCGGATTGGACATGTGCGCGGATGATTGGCCGATGTCCGGCCCTGGGCGGACGAGGCTGCCCTGCGGGCTTACCATCTGGGCTGGCACATGCTGGCGGACCGGACCCGGCCTTTCTTGCTCTTGAGGGGGGAGGTAGCGGTGGTAGTGGTCGTGGTGGCTAGGTCAATCATGGGATGATGAACAGTGGTAGAGTCTTTCAACGTAACCAGAAAACTGCAAAAGACAGACGCAATGGCGAGGTTCTTCTTGTTTGACTTACATGATCGTCTGGTCGGAGTTGGCCAGTTGCTAAAAGTCAGAGGTGCAAGGCCCTCGTTTCTGATGTCGGACCAGAACGTGCGGTATCTTATCGCAGCTCTTATCAGACCGAGAAGGTCTAGAAGTGATGGGCAGTTGGTGCCGCCCAGAGACTGCCCAGAATTCAGCGGGCTCCGGCAGCATCTGAAACCCTGTCACGTTATCAGGGACTTTGAGAGACGGTGCGGGCCCCTTATCAAGATGCATCTTTGTTGATACTGGGACCAGACAGATCTCACATCTGACACAGATCAACACTGTGCATGCAAGTACCTCCCTCGGTTGAGCTACAGCTGTGGGCTGCTTAGCGCTACCATCCCGCTCCTCACTTTGCGGGTATAGCGCTCTCTGTGCGGCGTCACTACTTCGCTTCCCGCGCCGATGCATGGAGCTTCCTCTCTGCCGCGCAGTGTGTCTGGCTGCTTTCGCCATTTTCCTGCTGTCCACTCGGGTGCCGTGCATGACATTTTTACGTACCTCCTGGGCCTGGGTTTGCGTTCAGGTGGCCGTCGCCTCTTCCTTCTTTCCCCTTCTCGCTTTTATCCCACCGCCATTTCCAGCCTCTTTTGCTTGGAACAAAAACGCAAGCATCTCCAGTTGAGTCTCTCGCGCCGTTGCTCGACACCCTGCCGCATCTCCGATAGGATATTCTCCAATCTACAAGGGGACACGGAGAGAGGTCTCAACCGTCTGTTTTCTCCGTTGTCGCACGCACGAGTCGGAACGACTGAAACGAAACGGACACGCGCTCAACGCACACACGCACCCAAACATAACCCGCTCACCGCACCACATCTTTGACCCGGCGTCGAGATAATCCACCTGGCCTACTCTCTTGCTCTCCTACCTTTAATCTCTTCTGCAACAACCTCTCGAGAAGCAAAGCTGCTGTAACGCTATTCCGCGTTACCTCACCGTGGGCTGTAGTTGCCCTTTTCCACCCCAACTCGGCATCTCAACCCCGCCAGCCCGTTCTCGGCACCCCACCTTATCGCAGCAAGCCGCTTTTTTGTGCCTGGGCACTTTCTTGGAGCGAGTAGACAAAGAGACCGTCGTCGTCGTCATCGTCCACCAAATCCCAACTGTCCGACCGTTCGAATCTTCCCCTGTCATAGAACAAATCAGTCATGGCTGCCGCAGCTACGCACGATACGCCCGAGGAGCCCCAGAGCGACGGCTCCAAGCTCAAGACCTTTATCGGTATCCTGAAGAAGTGAGTTTGCCACCCCTGTTGGTCCCCTTTGGCGGTCTGGCCTGCATGCGCCGCCCGCCGTCAGGAGCGAGAGGAAGACAGCGACACTGTGGACGAGAGGCGAAACCTCCCGCACCGTGGACGCGGTGTGATGGCTGACGAGCGACGATCCCTGGAGGGGTAAAATCGCAGCCATCGTCAGCGGAGATCGGCATCGCTAGCAAGCAGACGCAGACAGACAAGCACTCTCTCTCAACAGATGGACGCCTGGCTAACCGACTGCGTCTTCCTTCCAGGTTCATTGGCGTTGCCGACCTCGCCGCCGTGCGCTTCTCTCTCCCGTCCCAGCTCCTTGAGCCGACGCCGAACCTCGAATACTGGAACTACCTCGATGCGCCCAACGCCTTCGCCGCCATCGGCACCTCGGACGAGCCCCTCGACCGCATGCTTGAGGTCTGCCGCTTCTGGTTCACAAAGGACTTGAAGTATGTCAAGGGCAAGCCTTGCAAACCCTACAACTCGTGTCTGGGAGAGTTCTTCAGGGTGAGTGCACAACCCTATTGCTTGTGCAATATCTGGCCTCCATGACTCGCGATGCTAATGGTCGGCGACGCAATAGTGCAACTGGGAAACCGAGGACAATGCACCCAAGATCAACACCGCGGCCCTCAAGAATGCCGGAAGCGGCACGGCCAGCAGCTCGTCCAGCTTCAAGTCCGCCAAGGGCGACAAGAACGCATCTGCCGTCTCGCTGTCCGTCCCGCAGCACGGCGCCTCGACCCCGGACAGCAAGACCCTCCGCATCTCCTACCTCACTGAACAGACCTCCCACCACCCGCCCGTGAGCGCCTTCCACATCAGCTGCCCCGAGAAGGGTCTTTCTGCTCGTGGCTATGACCAGATCACGGCCAAGTTTACCGGCACCAGCGTCCGCGTCATGCCCGGCGAACACAACCTCGGCATCTTCATCACGCTCGAGAAGCGCGGCGGCGAGACGTATCGCCTGACGCACCCCGCTGCGCACCTTGGCGGTATTCTCAGAGGAAGTCTGAGCGTCAGCGTCAGTGAGATGGCGTACATTACATGCCCTCAGACCAAGCTTAAGACGATCCTGCATTACGTCGAGGCTGGCTGGCTCGGCCGCTCCACGAACCGCGTCGAGGGCATCATCTTCAAGTACGACCCCGAGAACGACGACAAGGTGAACATCAAGGATGTGCCCGAGGCCGACATTGTTGCTCGCCTCAGCGGCCCGTGGCGTGAGAAGATCGAGTTCACTCTCGGACCCAAGCCAGTCGTACGTGCCCTTTTCCCCCTTCTCCATTTACCAAAGTACTGACCAAAAGCAGAACTCACACCCCCCTGAGGCGCGGTACACCATTATTGATCTCGCCCCTCTCAGCGTCGCGCCCAAGGTCCTCCCCCCGAAAGAAAAGCAGCTCGAGAACGAGTCTCTGACGATGTGGGGCGGCGTCACCGAGGCCATCCACGCCAAGCAGTTCTCCAAGGCAACGCAGGTCAAGGTCGATCTCGAGGAGCGGCAGCGCGAGCTGGCGCGCCAGCGCGAGACCACCGGCGAGGTCTTCAAGCCCATGTTCTTCGAGCAGGTGACGGACCAGGGTGGCAAGCCCGAGCTGACGGAGAAGGGCCGCGAGGTGCTCGCGCGGGCGCAGAAGAACGAGTGGGACATGAGTGGCATCGTATGAGGACTTTCTGTCTGTCCGCAGGGATTTTAGGCTGAAGTTATTTTGGGTCCATGAATTTGGACGTGGGAGATAATGAGCTGGATAGAAGGGACATACTTACAGCGCTGGAACTGCTGCATCAGGCTTTTCTTCTGTCTTCCATCCCTGTTCCCTTTTCCTTATTGGCCTTCCTGGATTTCGGGACTTGGAGATTTACTGTCCTCATTTTTGTTTTCTTGACTTGACGGCCGACGGCATGACACCAGAATGGTTTCCAGGATTTGAAGAGGGGTGCATCGCCTTGTTTTTGTTTCATCTTGTCATCATTCCCTCGTTTGAACAACTCCTATCCCGCGCATGCAAGTCGGAGGGGGCGGAGATTCACGACGAGTCGGGGGGTTTGCTGCATCACATTGCGCTGCGGACACTGGGGGAGGCTTTGGGAGTTATCGAACGAGGAAGCATCATTCGCTTGAATGTGTTCCCCCCCCCAGGTGACGAGAGACGGAGAAGGGGCGGTCACCACACAGCTTATACATACACAACATACATGCGCGCGCACGCCTTCCATGGGAGGCTGGGCGTTGTGACATTTTAGATGGGGGTCATTTTTGGTCTATTAATCTATTATATCAGTACTGCTAGTCTCACCCGATGTCTCGATCAAACTATGCGATGAACACGCGCTGGCTGTGCTTGGCGAGGAGACTGAGGAGGAACAGGAGGGGCCCAGCAAGGTTCGGTGACGTATATGACTGTGGATGAAATGGGGCGACGAGGCGCTTGGCTGACCCCGCCAGATTGAAGGGCGGAGAATCGTTGGTTGGGCTCATGTTTTTGGGTTTGTAGTTTGAGTAGAGGGATGGAATCCCTTGGCCTACTAATGGTTTGGCCTCAACTTCTGGGCATATACGACAACGGGGGCTTGGCTTTCCAAAAGCCGGAAACTCTGCGGTGTTGGGATGGAGGGTTCGGATCCGTGCTTGTCTCTTGTCCGTGTCCCGGATCCGATGGACACCGCGGTGCCCGACTTTGGTCGGTCCGGTGGGCGACGACGGCATGGAGCGGCTACCGAAATCAACGACGTTGCATGAGATGCAGTCAGCTGGGCATAGATCCGGCCGCCAATTGATTCTTTCTTGAGTTTCGGACACGGGGATTTTTCAATAGTGTATAGGATTTCAATGATGCGGCTATGCTGAAAATGACTTGAACTCCTCCAGCAAAAAGTGCCACCGTAGGTCCCCTTTTCGTGCTGAAGATCTCCGTACCCTCTTCATTTCCCATCCTGCGCTTTTCGCAGGTGATTCAGACACCGGCATTTCGTAGCGGTTTCACAGTGAGATAAGACGCCCCAGCTCTTCGCTGACTTGCGCTGCCGAATAGGGGTGGATCTCAAAGTCAACAGGTCGCAGTTTGTCACGGGAGTGCGACGCTGTCAAATGAGCAGGGCGGTCGGTGTGATTGCTGCACACAGCTATTTACTTGGTGTTTGCATCGATTCAAGTGTCTGGATCATGGTTTCGATAATAGTGACGAGTCACTCCTGAGGGTACCGGATCCTCTGAGTATGCCTGAGGTCATCCAAGCTCCTATCTGTTGCTTTTAGACCTTCTCTTCGTCACCGTCATACCAACGAGTCGCCAGATAGAGCTCTTTTGTTCACGGTAGACCCCGATATAAAGGAGATGCTTGATCTTCCGGTCAGTGCTCGTGAATCTAGAGATTGATGAAGTAGCAGACGCGCGTAAGTCGAGCAAGACACTGGGTACTAGTTACCTAGGCCGTACTGCTAATATGGGGTACGACATGGATGAGCTGGAAGCGTCAGGTTGGGAACGTGGTACCTTTATTGGGGTTGAAAATGATGTATCTCTGGTCGATTGAGTCTTCACATCCGTCGACGATCCAATTCTCGGGTCCGGCAGCTACCTCGACGTGCGATTTGTCGATAAGTTTCTCAAAGATTTCAAGTTTGGTTTCACTCAGAAGCTCCTTGAGCAAGCCCTTCATAACTGTCTGCTGCTGTCGGTTCTTAAACAACACGTTTGCGGCTTCCTACGTGCTGACACTGAGGTTGATGTTTGCAGTTGAAAAGAGCGGCGAGCCGCTCCATCTTTTCGCGGGGTAGAGGACACAACTCAGAAGATTGTAATGGTACGAGGACAGTTCTTGTACTGTTCTAAGAAGGCTGAAGTATAGCCTTTACGTGGAAGAATGCAGGCAGCGGTGAGGATGAGCTGAGATTGAACTGCTACCAAAGCATGGGTTTTGGAAGTGACAAGGAAGAGTTCAGTGAAGTACAAGTAATATTTTTAAGGTCAGGCAGATCTAGCTATACCGCAGATTGGCTTGCCGGTGCTTGTCCATCCAACTATCTGTACTGTATCTTTGGCAGTTCACTCTTCTGTTCTTTTACCAAGCCGTCAAATGGGATGGCTTCACATCTAGCCACAATAGGTGACTTCTAGAAGCAGTGCCGTACGGCTAAATGAATTGGAATGTTATTCTTGTCTAAAAGCTCGAATTAAAATCACAGCAAGACTTAAGGCAAATCTACAGGCACATGGCCATATGGCGACCTGGAGGCGTCTGGAAGCGCTGCAAGGGTTGTATTCCTGTGTGAAGAGATTCTTGTGTCACACATC
The DNA here is from genome assembly GCF_022836535.1 of Colletotrichum spaethianum. Classification (NCBI taxonomy): domain Eukaryota; kingdom Fungi; phylum Ascomycota; class Sordariomycetes; order Glomerellales; family Glomerellaceae; genus Colletotrichum; species Colletotrichum spaethianum. The sequence goes on along the minus strand of NW_026054777.1, from coordinate 236,209 downwards.
CTCACGCCTTGTTTCCAAGAGTGTCAAAATGTTGTGATGTAAGTCTCGGCTTATAAGGTCTCATATACAGTCCTCGGTTTGTTTCGTCTGACGGTGTATCTCCTGCTCGCATGTGGAATACATCTGTCGACTGCAGAAAGCCCCAGAAATCCGAACTGCAACTATCGAAGCAGGACTCGTCGAATAACTATAGAGAAGCAAGTTCTTGGCAGTGAATATTAGCTGCTCTCGACCGATGACGGGTTTTGGTTAAGTTCGAAAACTACATTCGAAAGCCTCGGTCCCACAGTTTCCCACCTCTTCATTATGTCGTCGTCAGATCAACAAGTCAGTATTCACCAAGGGTTGCGAGAGCCGGTGCAAACAGACAAGATTAGGGGATGTTGATTCCTATCATGAAAATAAAGGAAGCCAAGAGAGTTAAGAGTGTGCCTATCATGACAGTGCTCGGATGGGTCCCAGTGTGGCTGGAAACCCCGATGCAACCGTCTCGGCTTTCATTCATTTTGTTCAAAAGAATCTTCCTCCTCGGTTCGGAGCAAGAATTGGTAATTAATTATTAACTGAATGTTATGCATCTTTATCTTACTGGGAACACCAAAGACGTCAAAAACAACAGGCTTTTGATTTACAGCCGGAGCTTGGCCGCCTGTGCAAGCTGGTGAGCTCCGCAGGTGCCGAATCCATTCGCGATAAAGTCAAAGATGACAGTGGCACCATGGTGGGGTTCGGGACATTGTTCTCAATGCCGGGCGCCATGTTGCCGGCCTTGTCGGGTATCACAAGGAAGCATCTCAGCAGCGCTAAAACCATAGTAGAGATCGACTTTCCAATGTTTAGGATGACTAGGATGAGTATAACATTGCTGAACAGAGGATGAGCAGAAACGGAGAGATGGGGGACGCGTATTTTGCCCCCACAAGCTTACTCCAGTCCGCGTAGCAGGGGGCGGGATTTAACTCGCGTCTCCTGATCAGGCTCTGCAATAACCTCAACGATTCCAGGTTAACAGTTGAGAAGTGCGAGAGGCATTCTGGGCCAAGTGGAGAAGTTTGACTTGAACAAAGCAATCCGGGAAAGCCCTACGTAGCCGAATCCTGACAGCTAAGCGTCCAGGGTTCTTTGGCAAGATATAAGCGATTGCCGCCGTCATCTTGGTAACAAGAGGGCTTTCACGATGAAGATCAGAGACATTGATCGCATTTGATTGTTCTGATCCGTGCTACTGCCAGACGATGTCTCTCTATCTGCAATGCTCGCGAGAAGCAAACGCTTACTAAAGGATTCGAGTACTGCAAGCAAAGGAGGCCATTGGTGATTCTGAGCCGGGAGACAAACTTGCCAGCTTATAGTATGGGGGCACTCAAGGGTCATAGAGTAGGGAGTCCGAAGCAACGTTTGGGTAGATGACAATTAACACACGAGCTTGGAATTTCCATGCTATTGTAGGTTTCGTGGAGCAACTTATAGCAAAGCGCTATTACAAAACCTGTGTAACTAAGGCCGACGAGATCTTGGTCAGCTTGGGTCCAGCTGGGGAAAGATGCGAAAGTGATGGAATTATGTCGGCTTGCAACAAGAAATCAAGCCGGTGCAACAGATATGGAGCTGGTTCGTAGCGCAACGAGGGCCCCAGGGAAGTGCAGGCAGCGGGATGTAACTAGGCCAAGACCAGGCATGTTGCTTTTGTAATCTCGGGGTTCCACCACGACAAGACCATAAAACGCGGCATATAGACCACAGTACACTAAAACTGGTCTAACTTGATAAGAGATTTGGCAACTTATGCTACTTAGTTCGAATTTTATGTAGTATGATCTTTGTGTGGCCGAATCAATAAGAGATTCTAGGTTGATTTGTTTATTTGTTTTCCGGGCGTAGTCTTCAGTCGCGCAGAGGTGGAAATCAAAGATCAGACGAACCACGAAAAGGTCTAAGCCTCTTTTTGCATAAGACGAACCACTCGACTATACCGACAAGCCGGGTTCGACAGCGTGGGAATGCGGGACTCTACGCTGGCCCGTGCGAGACCACCACGGCATCCTCGAAGATCAGCCTGGTTTGAACCAGAGGAATGGGACGAGAAGGAAGGAGGAAGGGAGCCTAAAGTCAGGAGGGCCTCGACCGAGATCGACTCAGATGGCGAAGAACGTACACTAGTGCCATGGTGCTGCAGTGCCAAAGCGAAACGCTCCGAGAGACTTCTGTCTTTGCCCCTGAACGAGTCAACTGAGGCTAGAGTTTGAAGTTGTTTATGAGAAACAAAGAAGCAAAGTGCACTCCTTGATTGGCCAGACCCCGCACGCGGACTCCACGCTAGAAAACGAATGAACTCGGTTCACGACGCCTTTCAGCTTCTTGTCCCGCTTGACGGGATCTGCAAAGCATAATTAATAATGTCCGTCGGCTGTAACATTGATTATTTTACGAGTGAGGATGTCAGAGAAAAGAAATGACAGGTGGGGTATTTGGGCTTAGGCGAACAAAACCAAATAGGGTTATCGGGTATCCTTCTCGGCCTTCGGAGCAGAACAGGGAAGTTGGAGAGCAGGAATATGAGTCGAGGGAGTGGATCAGGGGGAGAAGGCGTCAAGGGCTCAAGGCAACAAGTGCACGAGAGACTTGGAGACTTCGACACCCAAGAGCTGTGGGATATTATCCCTGATGGAACTTGATATGGACCGCTGCCTGGACCAAACGCTCGGCCCCACTTGTGGTCCCTTCCATTTACTGGCAGCAAGTTGATCCACTGATGTGACATAATCTGGTAGGGCTACGTCCCAGAGAAATCCTTGGAGGCCTTGAATGGTGGTGTGAGTGACAATGTTGACAGGGGAAGAAGGCAAGTAAGGGAGGCTTTTGCTTGTACCCGGTCAAATTTAAACCACGCATCTGGTGTCGTTTCCAATGTCATTGTGGTCCACAGCACGACGTCCGTTGTTCCAAGGTGTTCTCCAACTTCCGCGCTTCCGTGGTACTGGGCCAACCTGCACGCGCAATCCAAAAAATCTGGAAACTTCGCAAACGTCGTTGCCGTGTGGAGGCGCGCTAAGAGAGAGCCCATCCCTTCCAGACCTCCCCCCGCGTCCTCCGGTCCTGTTAGATTGCGAGGAGAACTGGTCATTCGTAAGTGCATCTCCGAAAGGGCGGGATGGTGAGACGCCAGCTTTCCGTTTAATATCGCTGGTGTGGAGGCTTGCATACGGGAGATCATCGCTCGTATCATGTTTAATACCGCAGCGGTAAAATCCTCCGACCTCAACAGGACTGCGGAGGCAAACAACAAACACGGAATGCGAAATATATAACTTCCAACGTGGTTGCTCTCTTTCCCTTTCAGCTCTTGTTTCTTCACCCAAGGTACAACTCTTCGCTCCTTTGCGTCCGTCACTCTTTTTACACCCTTAGCGGTTACTTTATCGACGCCTTGGCAGGTTCCATCCTCCGTTCATTCTTTCAAAATCCAAGAATCCCGGTGATTTCAGTCCCTAGACTACACTGTCAAAATGCGTTTCTCCGCTGTTGCCGTTGCCGCTCTCGCAACCCAGGCTGCCGCCTGGAGGCCCGGCCGTCCCTCTGGTTCCTGGGGCTGGGGTAACTACGGCGGCAACTGGGGCGCCGTGACCTCCACTATCACCGTTCCGGCCCCCACTGGCGTCCCTGCCGCGACCTCCGTCCCGGCCGTGACCCCGACCCCTGTCGCAGCCCCCACCGAGGAGGCTGTCACCCCCGTCTCCACAACTGCTGCCTCCAGCGGCTCGTCCGGACTGACCGCCGACCAGAAGGCCGCTCTCGATGCCCACAACGCTGCCCGCACCGACGTCGGCGTTCCGGCTCTCGAATGGGACAACTCTCTCGCTGCCGATGCTCAGGAATGGGCCACCCACTTGCTCTCCGTTGGCTCCCTGACACACTCTCAGACCGACAACCAGGGCGAGAACCTGTACATGCAGTCCAACAAGGACAGCCCCTACGTCAACGCCGCCGATGCCTGGATCTCGGAGAAGTCCCAGTACAATGGCGAGGCCATCAGCTCCACCAACTACATGGGCTTCGGTCACTACACCCAGATTGTTTGGAAGAGCACCACCAAGGTTGGCATGGCGATTGCCACCAACTCTCAGGGCACCTACGTCGTCGCCCGCTACTCTCCCCCTGGCAACTAGTAAGTCTCCAAATACAGATCAAACCAACCTGCAGAAGGCTAACCAAATTTCCAGCATCGGCGAGAAGCCTTACTAAACGTCCGCTTGGAAGGACACCACACTGGCAGGGCTTTGTGGATGACGAGCAACCATATAGCAACCACATGGCAGGGTACATGTTTTGGTCGCCTGTCTGGCTGAACACACAAATTTCTTCTTTACATTCTTGGACATTTTTTTTGCACTGGGGTTGAGATTTTCTTTCTCCGTTTTGATGTTGAGTTCAACTCGTTAGCGAATCGAAAACGGGACAAGGGGGTGGATACTGGGTCCTCTTACAAACCCACGACCTTGTACGGACTCTCTTTATGACCACTTAACGAGACATAGCGAACATGCTACTGATGCCCCATTATATGTCACCAACGATTCAATCTCAATACGTGAAGTGCGAACTCGGAGAACGTAGTTACTGAGCCACTTTATCGCCAGACTCCCGAAGGTATCCTGTTGCCTTTCAACTATAATTGACATTTGGTTGGCTCCGTTGGCCTCGCTAGATCACAGTGAATGCCAACAACACCTCATTTGTCCCAAGATTGGATTAGTAATGTTGTTTACACTGGTGTAGGAAGTGTTGGTGCCAAATCTGGACTAACCCTACGACTCTGTATGTCTTTGCATATTATGCATTTCATCTCATCCCCTGTTCCTGTGTCGGTCGACGCTTCTCCGTAAGGCAATCCCCTGTTCTTCACTTACTACGAAATGACGGTCTGTCTTTGTCATAAGGTGAGGCATATCATGATGTCTGTTATGCTTCTCCTATTGGAGGTGGCCGAGTCAGAGTATAACCCTGTTCAGCCGCTGCTTGAAAATAGTGCTCTTCTACAGCGGAGAGCCGGTCAGCCAAAGCTGTATTTTATGCTCCGTCTGATCAATCACAAGGGCTTTGAGGAAGAATGGCTAGCATCTTACAAGGCAAGCTCAACGCTTTATAGCACAAACTTCACTCAATAAGATTACAACGGTCGTGGTGAAAGATTGCAGTCTCTCATGGGGCACTACGCCTATGGATCCTATTCCGAACACATCTATTGACGACAAAGCCAATGTGGTAAGCTTTCATAAGGTCTTTGGCTCGAGTTCGTCACTGTTGTCTTCTAATAAGATTGTTCACACCAATTCTTTGTTCTACATGTCCTGCCCTTGAAGTCGTGTGGGCTAATGGAGGCTCAGACCAGGCTGTTCAGGCTCGGTGCCATTGGTAGATACTTTCTGAGCATTCCAGTGAAGGTTACGGTTTCGCGGACTATCAAGATATCTGGGTAGTAATCTATAATACACTATCTCTTGTCCTTCAAGTTGTAGCTGCTTTGCTTCTTCACAACACCCAGCTACACTTATCTGACTCTTAACTGACCTTACAGTACTACACATTAGTAAGATCGTTCCCCATACCTCGAGTCCCCTTTGCTTGCTAATCCCCAACAGTAAGGATAACTTCTCTCATCCAGTTTCGAACAAGATGCCTTCTACCCTCAACTCTCAACACACTTGACGCACCAACCATGCACAGTCAGTGCCTAACGTCCATCTTCCTCTCGAGATTTTCCTTTTAATCGTTGACGCAACCATTGCAAACGCAGAGTACGATGCCTGCACGAACGGGGAGCGATGGGGGTTAGCAGCCTCCAGTCCGATTGATGCTAATCAGCGATTAACGATTCACCTCTTCTGGTACGAGCGCCGAGCTGAGTGTCACGCCAAATGCCTCAAACGCCTCAACCCCGTTACGCTCACTCTCCCAGGTCAACTGCCAAGCATGCAGGATGATGCATCGACGCTTTCCAAGGATTGAGGAGGTGTTCCAGATAGGTACGTCAAGCACACGGTGTAGGTTTACTTGGATATGTGCCAAATCAGACACCTTTACGCTCGAAATGAGCAATGGGAACACTCCCTTAGAGGAAGCCTTACTGCAGCCACTTGTCATGGCTAGAGACATACCTCTCATCCGCGGTGTTGAGATTGCAGCATTCAATTTTATGCATTCACTGCTGGATGTAACTCCTCGACAGGTACAGGCCATCTTGACATTTCCCAACCTCAGAGTCCTGACCTCATACTCCATACGAGGTAGGCGCTCTCTTTCCACCTCGCCACCTTCTGCAGGGCAGGTCTTGCCAGTTGATGTAGGTCTCTTCCCTGTGCTTGAGAAATGGTTAGCGAATGGTCACACGCTGCATGAGTTGTGTGAGCTTTGGAAGCTGTTTTAGGACAGGGCAGTTCGTGTCATGGTGAGTGACGTTCTCCATACTGACATACACCATCCTCCTGTCGAGTTCCTTAACACACGGGCGGGTTTGTGTACGCGTTTCGAGGACCAGAGATATTTAGAACATTGGTAGGGTTGTATCTGAGCATGTTTCAATAGACTTTCTAGCAAGGTTCCTTACATTCCATGTGTAAGAGTATACCAGTCATTCGTTCGGTCGCCAAGTGGACTACGTGTTCTTAGCTCCTTTTTATTCTTTTCATTCTTGATTGCTTCTTTATTTCCCACCCTACACCACCTCGTTTTCATCTCTTGCACACAAAACTCCGGTTACCATGAGAAATCTAAGCTCTGGCATCGCCATTGCTCTTTATGCGCAGCATCCCGCAGGTCGACTGGGAAGGTTCTGCCATGACATGTCCGAAACTCGCCCTATTTCCCTAGAGGCGATATGTAACGCAAACCCAGGCTGTGGTTCGTCTCGAACTTTCTGGGCACAATGCCAAGGCACGCACAACTCCGACGAGCCTCGAAGTCACCTTGCATTCGAACATGACTTCCACCTCTGAAATAGCCTGCCCGCCATTCACATCCTTGAACGTGTCACAGATGTCGCGTGAGATATGTCCCCCAATCTCTTATTCTGCAACTGGATGGAGGCGAGAACCGCACAGCCGAGCTGTGGAAGCCCCTATGGGACAAATGAATCCAGATCGTCATAAACCCCAGTCCATCATGTCTCGAAAATCCCGTATGGCAGTCACTCCAGCGCCGCCCGAATAGAATGAAGGTTTTCGCAACTCTGCCGAACCTGAAAGCCTTGATGTCTAGCCTCGCTAAGCCCAAGATCACTTTTCCGGACGCCGGGCCTCTTCGCAGCCAAGCGTACAGCTAGCCTTCGATATAACCATCTTCCCGTGCCTGGAGTCACTGGCGGCGACGAACCCTCATGATGCTGCGGCCGCTTGGGAGCCAGTGTAGGAGTTGGGCGCCAGGGTATTCTTTTCCAAGTATTGTGATACAAATCTTCCGGTGTGAGGCCTGTTCCAGCACTAGAGGCCTTTGTACGCGATTCTTCGCCCCGGAGTGCACCTGCAGCAAGCAGCTCTAGCAGCACGACCGATTTCCGCATCCTACTGCGAAGGCTCAGTCAAGCCTATAGCAGGGAAGATGCCCAGCCATCTTGTTTGAGGCAGTAAGCCCGTCCGCCTTGAGAGAAGCAGGACGTTCTGCCAGGACCAGATCAACCTTTGGGACGTGGTCTAGACGGCCGTTGGAAACGGCCAGAATGAGATTAAGGCAGAGAGGAAGAAGAAGATTGCCAGGGTGAGGGGCAACGTCTAGGACAACGGTGGAAGTCAAGACAAAGGCCAGAACGGAACCATGGGACGAACGAGGATGAGAGGCCATGGAGAGATCCAGAAAAAACCTCATAGCAGGGACTTCGATTAGAACCAATACAGTGTACTGCAGAAAGCATCCAGAGCGAGGTCAGACGGAGACTGGTTGGGGAGCAGGGCAATAGCTGAATGAGGCAAGAAACAAAGACAAACATGATCAACTTAGTAACGGTTGCGATTACCCAAGAACGACATCAATTCCTTAAAGGTCTCAAGATAACGCATGTGCAGGGGAATTGTGTTATTATAGTTTGTTATGTCGGCAACCGGCACGCCAGCCAGGCCATGGTATGGTACATCGTAGAGTGGAAACAGCTATAAGACAAGCCAAGAAAGGTTCCTTTTCCAGGGGGGTTTCGTATCATCTTACACTTCTCGCGCACACGCGCGCGCGTCCGCCATCATACATCGTTCAAGTCTTTCCTCCCAGATTTTGATCCTAATTTTTGTGTTTCTAGTCGAGTAACTGGTCGTCCCAAGCTTAGGCGTTGACGAAGCCCTTGACGTTGTTCAACCACCGGACGTACTCGCGCTGCTCCTTGACGTCAATGTAGTCGGGCGCGAAGACGGCCAGGGCCTGGGTGATGCCGCGCTCCTCAAGGTAGCGCTCCATCAAGATCTGCAGGTCCTCATCGAGGCTGCCGAAGGGGGGACCGGGGTAGACGTCGCTGCGGGCGTGGGCGACCTCAGCGTTGGCGGCATGGGCGAGCTTGCCGTCCTCGTAGTAGAACATGTTATCGACAACAATAGCACCGTCCTGGGCCGTGGCATCGATGTTGAGCGCGCCAGGGGTCTTGCCGGGCTTCTCAACAACGATGCTCAGGCGGCAAGGGGGAGCGGCCTCGTCGAGGTCGCCCTCCTCCTCCTCAAGCTGCTCCTCGGCGTTGGCAGAGCGAGCGCCACCGGAGGCCTGAACGCCAGCTTGCTTGTTGGGGTTCTGCATGTCAGAGTCGAACTCCTCGTCCTCGAGGGCGCGGTCGTTCTCGTACATCTCGGGGTCGTAGTTGGCGAGGTCGGCGATGGAGAAGGTGATGGTGATCCTGGATGGTGTTTATTAGCCGACATTCATTCGAAATGTCCATTGAGATGAGCAAGACTCACTTTTCTTCGCCAAACTTGCGGGTCAACTTGACCTCCTCCTTGCCGGGGGTGTCGTGGATCTCAAAGGGGCTGTTGTCGATGAAGTCCTTGACGCTCGCGGGGAGCTGCTCGTTCTGCTTGACCTCCTCCTCGAACTGCAACTCGCTCTCAAGCTTGGCGACAAGCTCAGCATCGGTCTCGCCGGCGACAGCTTTCCTGAAGGCAGAGCTGGAGAAGGCGGATGCGCGCTGAGTCTGGACGGCGGCGCTCCATGAAGAGGCCTTGACGAAGGCGCTTGGGCGCGCCGCGCTCTGTCTAAGAGAGAGGCGGGTGAGGGTTCTAGGCGCGGAGCGCGCAATGGATCTGATGGAAAGCATGTTGGCGGAGTTACGAGTCGACTGTTAAGATGCTGAGAAGAGTTCGGTACGGAAAGGTGGAAAAGCTTGTTGAGAGAGGTAGTAGTGGGGAATTGGACCAGCGGCAGGAGCTTTGGAGAGATGATTCGAGAGCTCCCAAAATTTTTGGCATCAGACCAGATCCCGGCGTAACCTTTCTCCGAGGCACGCTCCACCGACCTACCACAGGGTGCACTGTTAACCGTCAGGAACGGGATGGGGCCTATCTGCAAACACTTCTGGAATTCAGGCACCAAATGTTGTCAACTCCACATGATTTTGACTGCATCCACATGTTCTAAGTGTTCAAATCCAGAGGCTAATCTCAATAGGGTATCAGATGGGCCAACAGGGTCTTGGACGACGCCGGTGCGATGAACCCGCGTACTTGCTGGCTGCCCGTCGGCAACCCAGAGCCTACACATTGAATGGCGATGGCCAGACCAGCCACATGAAATCATAATCACACCCTGCTAAATTTGAAGCTCATGACTGGGTTGCGAAGACAACGGACTGTCCCGCAGCCATTATTCCACCAACCGATGCTAGACATGTCCTTTTCCTCTGGGCTATCCCGTCAACAACGCCATGTCAGCGAAGACTAACATGCCGTAATGCTGGTGACGCGCGAGGGATGCGTCGGATTCTTTCCTTGCATTTCCAGCAATGGTTGCCTGTGCTGTTGCTATCACTGCTTATACCAGCATCGCAACTCCCAAAGCCTCCGTTCTTCTTTGCCAGCACACAGAGCCTCTCTGATATAAGAACTGTGTCCCGATGGTTGCACATTTTGCAGACGCGGACGTGATTGACGTACTTGCACATCGTTTCTATTCGGGTCAACAATTCATCGTGAACTCTTACTCGAACAAAGCTTACTTTGGTGGGTAGAACTAGGAATAGTAGCGCAAGAGTATAGGATTTGGATATCAGCGAGAGATCTGGCGGGGGCTTCCGTGGGCAACTGGTCAGAATAAGAAGACCGGCAGCAGGCTTTCGAGATAAAAAGATAAAGTCTGCCACGCTGAAGATTATCCGGCTGCGGCCTCGGTAGATGATATACTTGACAAGAGCGCAGAACAGTAAGTGCCCGAGGAAAGCTCACAACGATGCGGCCCATAAAGGACCCAGCCGAGGCTCTCATACCATCATCACAAGAGGATTCTTACATAAAGCGCTCGGCATCCCAATCCTTCAGTCTGCGACATTCTACGACGCCGGCCACAGCATCTCTCGCCACCAAGGCCCAGGATACAGGGGTCAAATATAGTAAATTTGTCCATCTCGGCCAAAAGATACTGCAAACGTGTAACTGTTTCGAGGTTCATGACAATAAGGAGTGGGAGAGATATCAGCCGTGCAATGTAACACGTCAAACCGACGAGACCTGGGTTTTAAGCATCAAGTGAGAAGAGAGGGAAACGACGCATGTTCTGCTTGACGAACAACGTGGTTCCATTCGTCTGGGCCAAAAGGCTTGGGGCAGATAGATTCAAGGGGTGCTTGACCACCCAAGAGACTGAGAGTTGTTATTTAGCTAGGCTAGAGGCTGTACCGACGGTCCCCCAAAACGGTTTCCGGCATCATCGTCACTTGCGTTGTGCAACACAGAAACTCAATGAACGATGATCGGGAGGTAGGAGATGATATAATATTGCCCTGTTAGGTTTTATGAAGCGTGGTCGAGGCTCGCCGACGACACCTGTCGTGAGTATTTCAAGCGATGCCACTACGTTGGCTCTCTACATAGTGCCGCTCATTCCTGACATTGAATGCTTCTCAGAAGGCTATTGATGTGGCGCGATCCCCATGACACCACATGCTCATCAGGTTTGGTGCTTTCTCGACCCCTGTGTGTGACGGCCAGGGACGCAACTTTGAGGTAACCAAACAACCAGTGGTATGATCAGGCGTGTTCGATGTGGACAGAGCAATCGCCCGTCATCGTCGCTCTGCCGGCATGGCTGATGTATGTAACCGGGAGAACCCGTCTGTTGGCCAAACAGGACTCTGGGTACAGCGCATGCTTGCCTAAGACATCTTCCGCGAAGACCCGTGTGCCTTCCACAACTTGTGCTGGCCCAGAGCCCGTACACAGGAACTAGAGCCGACGAAGACCCCCTTGTCGTCTCAATGAAATTGCTGTTTCTCGCCCAGGGCCTGACTTGATTACGGCCTGGTACGAACCCTCTTAACGCCGGAAACGCCTTCGTACCAAAGTCTACTGTTTCAAGAGCTACCCTTGGGAGGGAAGCTAGACTTCTTGATGGTGCCGTCACTTGTGATTTTGACCCAGGCGACGGAGGTTAGGTAAGACCATGAGCCCTCCCAGCGGTCGAGCAGGAGTGTGTTGGACTCGTTCAAGAGATCGGGAAGGTCTGTGATGAAATTAGAAGACAGAAAACAGGGTCGAAAATGAGGGTGCCATGCGATGGCTACTGACAGAAGCCGATCCTATACTCCTCTTCAAGGTTTGCAATTCTCTGCTTCAGCAAGTCCTCCTTGGGGCTCGCAGGGCGTCCTGGCCGACGGGTCTTCTTGACTTCGGCGTACTCCTCATCATACTGGTGCACAAACCTGCCTGTCTGTTAGTCGCTGGCGGGTAAGAGCTACGAGTTCAAGGGCGGACTTGTGGATAAGTTCCTGGACGGCGGCCAACTCAAAGGGTTCGGAACCCTTTTCCTGCACAGCCTTTTGGAAGTAATGGGCACGGTCAACTACCAGATGTCAGCCTTCATTGGCCCTATTCAGATAGCTAGAGGCAGTCATATCATCTTACGCAAGGGCTGCTCCTTCTTGTTCCTTGAGGCATGGAGCTTCTCCAACTTCTGATCTCTTATCGATGCTTTATGAAGGCGCTTGGAGTCTCTGGAGAACTCATGCAGGGCCAGGTCGTGGCCGTTGCGCTTCTTCGCAATATGCTTGCGGGCCTTTTGTAATGTTGAGGGCATCTTGACGGCGGGTTGGTACGGAACACCTGTGATGTGTCGGAAGTGAGGTATCGAGCGTATGAGACAGTCAAGGTTGAGATCGAGATGAAGATGGCTCTGCTTCGTGAGTGTCGGTCTGTGCCCCACCAGATGAAAATCCCATCCAGCTCCTCTAGGCTGTGAACAGCGGTGGTGGCACTCGGACGACAAAAAGAAAAGAAAAAAGGTATGCCCCACTAAATGGAGGAAGGGTCCAATGGTCTTCGGTCAGAGCGGGACTCAGTGACGTTGCTCCAACGATCTGAGGCCGGATGCGCTAAGCCTTTCTGGGGCAAAATCTCGGCCTGGGCCCTGCCAAAGCGAAAAAAAGAGACAGTCGCGATAGGTATGGACCAGACGCGATGCGGTGTGGACACTCGCGTTCCAATATAGCAAGGCCAGGTCCCCTCTTCCCACCCCGGCGATACACCGTCCCTTTACCGTGCAGGAAGCCGTGATTCACTCCACCTGCACATCTGCTCTCCTCCGACCTCAGCATCACAGTGAATTTCTATCGCCTTCAACCCCCTCACTTGTCAGCCCTTCGTCGCGTGGCCACGTCCAACGAGTCGCCCTTTGCGCATTCATCAACGGCCGCCACCATTTGCTTTGTTTACATTCGCCCCCAGATCACCTGACTTGGCGTCCCAGCTCCCGACGGTCTACGCGAGCCCTCGCTTCACGCGTCTTGCTTCTCGACGGATGGATTGAGCATTGATCACACATTTTTGTCCGGCTTGTTGGCCTCTCAATCGGATCCAAGAGTGACCCCAAGGCCCCGAAATCTCGGAAGACTTCTGGACTCTTTGAAGACCTGCGAGTCGTTCCCTTGAGATCAATAATGGGCGTCTCAGGTACGTCCTCTCTCCCTTGATTCCGGCCAAGCCGACGTTTAACTCACTATCGCCACCATAGGCCTTCTCCCGCTTCTCAAGTCCATTCACAGGCCAACCGAGTTGAAGAAGTTCGCCGGCGAGACGCTCGGTGTTGACGCCTATGGATGGCTTCACCGCGGCGCCATTGCCTGTGCCGTTGACCTGGCCAAAGGCAACCCCACCCGCAAGTAAGTGCGTTCCTGGTCATGCACTCCATCTAGCACTTTGGAGCTACGCACCTGCTCCTCCGTATGCCTCGTACCTAACACTACCAGATATGTCGACTTCGCCATGCACAGGGTGAGAATGCTCAAACACTTCGGCGTCACACCTTACCTGGTTTTCGATGGCGACTTTCTTCCTAGCAAAGCTGCCACCGAAGGATCTCGCGCCAAACGCCGCGAAGAGAGCAAGAAGTCGGCCATGGACCTCCTCCGGGCCGGCAAGGCGTCACAAGCAGCCCTAGAGTTCCAAAAGGCCATCGACGTTACACCAGAGATGGCTCGCAATCTCATCGACGAATTGAAGAAGATGGGCCTCCCGTACGTCGTTGCACCGTACGAAGCTGACGCTCAGCTCGTCTACCTCGAACGTCAGGGTCTAATTGGTGGTGTTCTCTCGGAGGACTCGGATCTCTTGGTCTTTGGCTGTAAGCGGCTGTTGACGAAGCTCGATCAGTATGGAAACTGCATTGAGATCAACCGGAGAGACTTTTGTGCTGTTCGGGAAATTTCTCTGACCGGATGGACGGACACCGACTTCCGCCGCATGGCCATTCTCAGCGGCTGCGACTACCTAGAGGGCATAAACAACATGGGCCTCAAGACGGCGTACCGGATGATGCGCAAGTACAAAACACCCGAACGACTGGTCCGGATGATTCAGTTCGAGGGGAAGCATCGCGTTTCGGAGAACTACATGTCGCGATTCGCCCAGGCGGAGCTTACCTTTATCCACCAGAGAGTTTACTGCCCGACGAAGAAGCAGTTGGTATGCCTGACGGAACCGGACGAGGGCAATGGTGTGGAGGACATGCCGTTTATCGGCGGCTATGTTGAGCCTGAGTTGGCCACAGCCATTGCAGTTGGAGATGTCAACCCGATCACCAAAGAGACCATCATCCCTGCGCCCATGCCTGGCTCAAAGACCGATGCCAAGAGGAGACACTCTCAGTCTGCAGAGGCACTCGCCGCCGCCTCTTCGGCCTCGAGTCGCACGCGGCCGCCTACCAAACCGATCGATTCTTACTTCAAGGGTCACCAGCGCATCCCGATGGGCGAGATGGATCGCAATTGCTTCTCAGTCGACCCGGAAAGAGTCGCAGCTCTCACTCACAACGGCCTTGTCCCTCGAGTCTTCCCCTTGCCTAGACCCTATGTCGAAGGCACGTCATCATCTCAGCCAACTGCCAGCTCCCGCCCTACACGAACCGCCCGTTCTATTACCTCTCCTCGCCTGATACGACGACGGACCGAGCCCATCCAGGATCTCCTGGAACGACATGCCCCCGGAAGCTCTGACGAGCCCCGCCGAGTTACAATTGGTGACGCAGCAAACACCTTGGACGACATCGATGCCCTGATGAGAAGCAGCTCTCAACGGCCGCCCAAGAAGGTTCGCCTCTGCGCGGACACCGATATTACCGAAACCAAACCTGAGGAATCCCAAAAGAGCAAGTTCTTCCCCAAGAGCGGAAGCAACACCAACAAGAGTAAGAAGGACAGCTTCTTGTTTTCCGATGACTCGATCGACGAGGCGCTACTTAACCTGCCGGACATTGACGGATGGCATGCCCCGAAGCCTAAGTCGATTGCGGTATTCGAGGAGAGCCAAAGTACAGATACGGGCACTGAAGCGACTGCCGGCACGGACAGTCAATTCAGCAAGGACGAGGAAATAGCAACGACGCCGCAGACCGATCTGTCCGAGGCAGAGGACATCGAGCCGAAAAAGCCTGCTTCATCATTTCCGGAAAAGACATCAAGACGTACGTCTTTGCAGCGATTTGCCTTCAACTCTCAGCCGAGCCCTGTCGCTTCCAGTCAACCTGACACGCCGTCGACCGCCGTTTCCCAGCATTCATCTATTTTCACACCTTCGACCGCCGCCCCCTCCACCGCAGCCTCGTCGATCGCTTTCTCCGCTGGCTCGAGTTCAGCTGGCACCTCCAAGACCACTCCGCTCCTCACTCCGCTTCAGCGTATGGGATCCCGTGCCCTCCAACGCAAGAATGTGCCTGCCCGCCGGCCCCTGTCCCCCACTAAGAGTGCGATCCAGCGGAGTCCCAAGCGCAGCCCCCGGAAGAGCCGACTTCTAAAGTCAATGCCCGTCAACCCTTCATTCGTGCCCCTGCCCAAGGTTGATCTGGCCGAGGTCGAGGCTCTGAACGCGCAGTGCGGAAGCGAAGACCAGATCATCCCCGATAGCGACGGTGAGAATGAGTACGATGTTTTCGCAGAGGGCCTCGGCTGCACGGACGAGGACCCGCGACCCAAAGCCTTGAACCTTTCTCGGTTCGTGTATAACTGAACGATTATCAACAACCACAATGTTCGATGCGATACCCACACACGTTGCGTCATTATTTTGTTCTATTCATTGCGGAAGCAGGCGTTGAAGCAGTACGCATCATTCAAGGCGCAAGCCCATGTGCCAGCCAGCAGGCAATGACTTGCTGGAGCACTCGGATATGACATTTTCGCCTGATTAGGCACAGGAGAGAGATCCACAGACGGGAATGGTGTAAGTCAAGCACCATAAAGAAGGACCGCGAGGTCATTTTGAGCACTCGCGACGTATGACTGCGGAGCATGTGTCATTTTCAAAAGATGACAGCACGGAATCAACGGAACGAGGCATGCAGAGAATAAAGGGACGGGATAGCAGGTTTCTTGTATGCATTTTAATTACCCAGGGCGTCGGAGTTTTACGTAGTGATGATAGGAATATCTCATGGTCAAGAAGCATTTTTAATGTCTTTCCGAGCAAAGCGTTCTATTCTGTCTCTTCCGTTTCTTCGCGACTTGTCAAAAACCGCTACCAGGTCATCGAATCAGCCCATCCACCTCATCTTCGGCCCGGGGCACATCAATGCCGGACTCTGCGGAGTAACAGATCAAGGTCAACATTTCGGAGGGGCATTCGGGGTGTGTTTTTTTCTTTTTCACAAGTCACACACTACCGAGCCGGCCCATCGTTGCATTTGGGACGGGGTTCCGCCGCCAGAACGCCGCCTCCCGCTGGTTTGGCCCTCCGACAAGGGAGGAAGTTGCCGATGCGCCGCCCTCCCCCCGCATCAGGGACCAGCCAGGTACGTAGGTCCTCCTAGGTTGGCAAGCACGCCGCTACCAAGGCAGGGTTCGAGGCCCAAACCCAAAAAAACTTTGATCGGACCGCTTCGTCATAGTCCAAACCGCAGTCGCGAGTCAGCCAATGGTGATGCTGCGAGCTCGATGAGAAGAAGAGAGTTCGGACCACAGATCAAGTTGGCCCATCACGAGCCACTCGTACATGTGGGAGGCACAATGTTCGAAAAACCAAGACATGGTCTCGCCAGAGAAAAAAAGAAAGGCATGATGCATAAAACCCGTTGCCGTTGTGCCTGGGACACTCGGCGTGTAACCTGAAGACCTATAACATACACAATGCTCATGATGCGCTGTTGTTCCTCGCCCTCCCATAAATGCCGTCCCTGGCAGTCTAGTGATAACTTGCGCATTCTCAAGTGAGATGCAACGCTCCTTCATCTTCCCGCATGGACAGATATTTTGCCATGTCCATCTCCGTATTCTTGGTATTCTTTTTCTGAGACCCAGCTTCGTTACAGGTACGGAGATCGTTGAACTATCTCTGATACATGTAGGCGGGACAACGTGAAAAAAAAAAGTTCGGCCAACTGGCATGCTCGTGGCCATTGCTGTCTTGAAGCTGTATACCGCCTTCATCGCTCGCAGAGTTCTCTCAACGACGGCTGCTGGTGGCGGCTGCTGGGGAGGGGCCATGAAGGTCGACGTTGAAAGTCCATCGCCCTAAGAATGTTAGCTACATCACCTTTGAAGGGGATGAGATGCCATACCATTAGCAAGGTTGTCTGCAGTGTCTTCGAGTAAGATGATGCGCCGCTTCTTGCAATACGACGTCTTGTCCATGATGTCCACCTTTAGCTTCTTGTCACAGAGCTCCGTGACAGGCTTCTCAAACATCTCCGACAACGCTTCGACAGCCATCTCAAGGTCCTTTTGGTTGTCTTCGAAAATTTCGGTCAAGTTGTTCCGCGCCAGGTAGAAGGCAAAGGCGTATGTCCATTTAAGAGTTTGTCGGCAGGTCTGAAGGGTCTGTGAAGCTTGGTTGAGGTACTGCACCTCGATCCATGACATGCCCGAGGCAGTCTGGAGCTGCACCATCTTCTTTTCCGTCTTGTGATAGATGTCCTTGTCTAACTTGGCAGACTGCTCGTGGTTGGCATAGCGGTTGTAGTAGTGCAAATACCGCTCTAGTGAGATACGCGACTTGGCTTGCGCGTCGCGAGCCTCGGTGCCGCTCCTCTCTTCGAAACGGTTGCAGTTGTACCAACTTGTTCCATGCTCAGACCAGAGACCCATACACATCCAGCAGAATTCGTGCTTGCATTTGCGGCACGTCATGTGGTTGCAGCCACCGTTCTTCTCGATTGTGGAGTTACACTTAGGGCACTCTTTGGTGTTGGCCGAGATCCAGTTGGCTGTCTCGGAATCGTCGGCACACTTCTTGAGCCATCTCTTGACGAGCTCGCATGGTGCCGGCTGGTGGTCGTTGAGGATGCAGCCGAAGCAGAAGCGATGGCCGCAGCCACAAGCAACTGTAGGAACGATCCTATCCAGATCCTTCTTCTTGATGCCGCACTCGACAGCATTGGGGCAATCGGGTGCCGGGCACCATTTGAGTGTGTCCTTGTCCTCCACGTATGTCCGGTTCAGCAGTTCGTTGTACCGTGAGTTGAGGTCCGATGCAACGAGCAGGTCCAAGGACTTTGAGTCTATGATGCGGCCGCATCCCTCGGCAGGACACTGGATACGAGCAGCCTCGCCCTCTTCACGAATCTTTTGGGTAAGGTAGTGGCGGTAGCAATCAACGCAGTATCGGTGACCGCACTTGAGGGAAAAGGTCTGAAGGCCTTCCTCGTCCTCGCAGCAAATATCGCACATGAAGCCTGGAATGGCCTCGAGTTTGGGCGGGCCAGTGACGTTGGAGCCAAGACCTGCTGCCTCCAGGACCTTGTTGGCACCGTCCATGTAATCCTCGATAAGACGTTCTTTGTTCCATCTGAAGTGCCGCAACAATATCGCGACGTCTTCCTTGCGAATGTTGAGAATCATGTTGACCTCGTCAATCATGTCATCCTGCTGGCGTTGAATGTCCTTTGGTTCGTAGACTTTGAAGGAAATGTCGTAAGCAACCTTCCTCTTCGTGTCAGAGTCTTTGATCATGCCCAGGTCTGCGTCGGGCTCGTCATCGAAGTCATCCTCGTCAAAGTCTGTACAGATGGCAAATGGGTTAGCTTGCGGTGAAAGGCTGGGATGCCGTTTGACGGGGGAGGCGTACCGTCAGGGCCAGACATGTCCTCGCCGCTGTCATCCTGCATGATCTCGTCCTCGCTCGAGAGAGCCGACATAAAGTCTTCCTCGGAATCCATACCGTTGCTCGCGGTGGTAAGGGGGGTCGGGGGAGCGTCTTGTTTGGCAGCTGAGGCGATCCTCTTCTTCGGCAAGATGTCTTGGGTATTGGAGGATATCGTCGCCTCAGCGGCCTTTCGCTTCCGCGTGGTGGGAGGAATGGTGCCGACTGCAGATGGAGGCGAGGGAAGCGTTTCCTCTAGTGGAAACGGGGAGAATTATATAACAAAGTCGGGGGTCTGGTGACGGAAACGAAGATCGAATCCAGGCACTCTGAAAGGGAGGGGTTTCGCTGGGGTCGGTCGCGGCGTGGGAGTCAACCTGGAGGGGATGGAGGGGCTGCTAAGTTACAGGCCGCGATGATCCGAGGCTGAGGCTCAGTCAGGTACAAGAAATGGGAGGAGTCGGGAAGGTCGAGATTGCTGGTGAGTAGCAGAGGAAAGGCAATAGTCGATCGTTGAGATTAGTCAGGGAGGGAATCGAAAAGACCTCGGTCGGTTGCCTGCGGTGTAGAAGGCGAATGCGGCGGTTTTGGGGTGGTTGTGGATGCAGAAGTGGGATTGAATGTGTAAGGTCAGGCAGGCAGACTACTGTCGGAGATGGAGTGCGGAAGAGTGAGTGAGAGCGGGCAGGCAGGAGTGTGGGATGTGGGATGGGTGGGCGGTTGAAATGGCGGGAGTCGGACGGTTTGGCAGTAATGACGGCAGTGTTGGTTGGACAGGTGCACTGAGTGGGAAGAGACCAGGTGACTTGTGACTCGGTGAGGATGCGTACCAAATCCAATGTACCTGAACTGGTGGCCGTTCTCTCGCGGTTGGTGTTCGGCGGGGCAAGGGAAGGAAAAGAGGCACACCACTTCGCTGCACAGGGCACAGGACTCGCTGACTGGAGGGGCTCTCCAGCATGCTATCGACGCTACGTGCCAACGGTACCAACGTGTCTACCCTGCTCTCTTGGCCTTGCCAGACGGAACGAAGGACCGGGGTTGGCGATCGCAAACTTCCAGGAGGCAGAATTGAGGTAAGGTGGGCGGCTGAAGGTCACAGGACCGCATGGGCTTCTATCCTTTCGCTTTCTGCGCTTTCTGCGGTACATAGGGGGGTGATGCCGGGCAGATATTAAGGAGATGACATGGCATGCTGAGCCATGGCACGGCACAGCACAGAGGCAGGGCACGCAGGGCAAAGCATCGCAACGAGGAACAGTCTTGGGCCAAGCTGCAACTGGTAGCCCCTTCCCCGTGCCAGTGTCATTGCAAGTGCCTGGCCAATGACCGTGTCCGACAGCCGGCAGGTGACTCCGTGGCCCTTGCGGTCTCGTTCTCTGTCCTTGCTCCGGGCTGATGTCTGTCTGTCTGCCTGCTCACCCGGACTTGGGCGAAGGGTGGGTGTCGTGAGTTGGTCGGGTGCATGACGCTGGGCGCCTCACACGCCTGCCCCGAGCGCCACTTGCTATTGCATTCCACTCGATAAGCAGGGCGGGACCTATCGGGAGTTTCTCGGTCTGGTCTCACCTTACCTTAGTCATATAGCTTATCGATAAGATGCCACCGTCGTCCTTTTCCACCACTTCGCCCCTGCATTTGTCAGGCGGGAGCGGCCCGGTACCAAGTGGCCCCGATGTCGCCGGTCTACCTTAGGTAGCGAGGTTGTCGGGTATCCACAAATATTCGGGTCGGCCAGCTGCGCCGGCAAGCTTTCGTCCCGTCCGAACCATGAGGTCGTGTCATTCTTCCTCTGAAGCTGCCATATGCTTTCGAATGCTATGTTTTCACGTCATTTCCACGGGAGAGAGAGCATAGTTCGGTTAAACCTGCAAGTGCCAATCCGTTGGGAAAACGCTCTGAAAGCCTCCATTTTGCGCCAAATAGTTCAGGTATATTTGATTCTGAACAGATCTCGGTGTACAGGCTCTGCTTCTCCATCCTACATCACAGCCAAACATTCAGGCATGGCTATCAGATCAAAAACTGGCTAGATGTCCATCCAAGCTGCTGGAAGGCGATATCCCTTCCCTTTAACCCAGGACCTTGTCGGCCAAAGAGACTGCAAAAAATCGTTAGCCCCTATCCTCAACGAACTTGTCGCGGGCCAGATCTCACCCTTGGTGCCAATGTTGTCAGGCTCGACGTGGGCCTCCTTGACCTTGCCGTTCTCGATAACAAGAGTGTAACGCTTGCTGCGGTCGTTGCCGAAGATGGCCTTGCTATCAAAGTCGACCTCGAGAGACTTGGTGAACTCGCCGGCGGGATCGCCCAGGAATCGGATCTGTCGCTGCATCAGCCATCAATTGCTTACCCAACAGTATCCACCAACGGGAACTCAACGTACGCCAGTCTGGCCAGCGGGGTCAAGTTGGTCACCCCATGCCTTCATCCTGTTAAGCCGTCAGCATCATGCGGCTCTGTTGCCTGCAATCCATCGAGAGCAACCTACACAAAGGGGTCGTTGACGGAGACGACAAACACGGCGCCCTGCTCCTTGAGCTTGGGGTGGTTGATGTACGAGGGGATATGGCTCGCCGAGCACGCGGGCGAGAAGGCGGCGGGGACACCAATAATGAGGCCGGTGTTGACCTTGGCGAACTCGTCGGCGAGATTGACCTTGTTACCAGGCGAGTTCTCGACAAGCACGTCGAGGTCAGGCACGGCGTCGCCCGCCTTGACGAAGGCGCGGGGCGTCGAGTGGAAGGCCCTAGCTGGGACAGCGGGGCGCGCGAGGGCGACTCTTCTTGCTGCGAGGCGGAAAGCCATTGTTGTCTGTGGTGATAAGTGTTAGGGGTGGAGTTGTGTGAATCAATTGGCGTTGTCGAAAGCTCGTGATGGCGATGGATGACCAGAGGGACGAAGTTGGATGAAATGGTTTGTGTTTTGGGGAGAGAGCAGCGGCTGGGGAAGCTTGGGGGAGCTCCCTCGAGCTGAAAGCTTAGGAGGGGCGCGTCCACTCGCCAATTGAGACCTTTGCCTGGCTGAGCTCGCAATTTGCTATGACATCAGACTAACGCTTCTACGCCCAACGGTAACTGAACAGCCCCTGTGTCTCCCTGTAAGACAATGCAACAATTCCCACCGTTTCCAAGCCTGCATCTCAAAGCAAACTTCCAGTTCATCATTCTTGGCACAATTCCTAGCGCGAACTAGGCTCACCTTTCTTTTTTTCCAACTCACTAGGTATCTAGCTCTCAGGGCCCTCGTTCCCCTATCCAATGCATCACGACTCAGGTGCACGCGTCGATTGGCCACTGCGGTTTTCTGTAAGCATTGGGGTATCATTAATTAGCTAGGGCGCTTCCTAAGCTCCTCCTTGGGCTTGCGGCTTCGTATCACTCTTTCTTCTTTACCATCCATTACATCCGTTGCAACGCCATCATACACCAACCCTTAATTCCTGCATCAGACTGCCATCAGCAGCTAGTTCGCCGACATGGTACCTCTTGGACGCGAGACTGCCCGTTGTTAGCATCGCCCCTAATGGAGGTAAGGTGTATATCAAGAAACAAACCTCCAAGTCAAATTACCCGTGCAGATCGTCTTGAGCGTTGCAGCTATCTGCCGTGTTCTGTCGGCGTCCGCCTGGCTCTGGTTGATCAACCTGCGCTCGCAGATATCGAAATGCCTGACCGCCTTCTCGATGTCGTCGACAACCTCTCTGATGACCGCTTCCAAGTCGCCGTCTTGGCTGTTCCAGAAGCGGACCGGCACCACGCTGAGAGCCCGCCCTTTGCGCTGCACATGTGTCAGTGGCTGCCAAGGTACATCAGGCAGAGTTCCTTACCAGCTCTTTCCTCAGGGATAGCAGGTCGTTCGTCCTATTGCACAGCTGTCAGCTTCCTGTCCATTTCAACCCGCGACTCTTGGACGACGAACAGGCCAACAATGATGGCAACCGACTGCAGCATCATCTTATACGGATGAGAGTTAAAGACGAACGGCGGCCATTGAAGGCCCGAGGCGAACCTTCTCTAGTCAGCACAAACTCAACTCGGCCCTAGACCATCTCGACACTCACTCTGCCAAAGCGCAAAGAGGGCCTGTGCCCGCCGTCTTCTTCCGAAGCATCTCATACTTGAGATCCGTCGGCACCTCTCCACTCTCGATATACCGCATCTCCTGCACCGTTGAGTCGATGTACTCAAAGAGGCTGACTCTCAGCCTCCGACGCTGATCTGGCACTACTTGTCAGCTCACAATTGCCGCACTTATCGCCCGCCCATATCTACCATTGTCGTACTGCTGGCATATCATATTCGCAACCGGCTGGAAATCCGAGATAACGGGTGTTGTCGCCGGCTCCTTGGGTCCCTCTGAGAGTCGGAGGTATTGCGCAATGTAATCTTTGGTTTTGGCGCGAAACTCTTTCGCCTTGGCTTGGCTCTCATACTCCAAGATCTCAATATAGTCATCGAGCCTACCCTGCCAGAGGACCATCAAAGTCAGGGTGCCGAGCTTTTCTCTTGAGACATTTGGCCAGAGGCTGTTGCGTTGTCGTCAACGAGTGCTGTTCAAGTGGATTTTGTGAAGACTCACCTAGCGGCAAGCAGCGTTGGGTTGGCCTCCGTGACGTTTGCTACATCTTGTGGAGAAGCATCACTGCACCATCAGCATTACCAAACATTTCGCGAAGAGCCAATGCAACTCACTACTTCTCGAGGAAGCCGTTGACAAGTACCTCGACATCGGAAGCGGAGACGTTCTTTCCTGACGGCCAGTGGCTGATCATCCGGCGCAGGTCAGGGATGACCATCACTTGGCCGTCGAGCTGACTAGCCGACTGCGCGCTCTCGGTGTGAGTGACTGCCATCTCTCACACTCAACTACCTCGTTTTGTGACTTTTCAAAGTTCAAGGAATTCTGTCTCGGGAAATGTGACTCTGGTGGTTCCTTCGAAGGGTGTGTGTGCGTCTCGTTTTGATGAGCCCGCGTAGTCGGTGTGGGGACATTGCGAGATTAAGTCAATGCTACCCAAGAACGGGTGGATAGGCGTTGATATAGGAAACTGACAGAGCACAACTCAATCACTTGCCGGTTGGCTTATGCCAGTGAATTCAGGATAGGCCCCAGAGCAGCCCCCCTGAACCGATCTTCGAATTTCGACAATCGGCCAAGTTCATTGGGCGGGGCGCGGGGTCAAGCGTGCGTGGTGGGAATCAACAAGGGTCGGAAGCTGTCAGTCAAAAAAGGTTTGAAACAAGCCTACTTGCTCGCCGGGCAATACTGGCTCGGTGAGCGTCGATGAATGATGGAGAATGCAATCAAGACGGCATTGAAACAAACAAAATGATGCTCACGAGTTGGCGGCATGGTGGACAGCGTCGTAAGAAGCCGCGATGCTGGCTCCAGTGTGGCATCCCAGGGTCCAAGAAACCAATCGCAACTATCAAAACTGGGTCGAGGACTGAAACGTTTCCACCATCCATTGGTAGCAGCCGCCGCCACGCTACCACGTGTAGCTGAACAACGGGAGAGGCCTCAACAACAGCAACTCAGTGGCTCCTACAGCAGTTCGCGAGTGAACTTAAAGGACAAGGACTAGCCGTATATACTCCTGGTGACTTGGCGGAATATGCCGCTATTCATTCATCGTGTCAAAATACGTGAATCCAAGAACGGGGATGCCACTCATCTCGTTACGAATCAACTTGTAGGGCTCTGTTCATCTGCGTTCTTCACTGCCATGGTGTGTTTGGCAACGACTCATTCACGCAACTGATCAACCGAACCTACTCCTATTAGATTTTCACACCTCTTTGTGTACTGAACTAGAACCGACGCTTGTTCAAAGGTCGTTGATAAAAGGGGTGATTCATTCAGGCTTTGAGTCTTACCCCAAGACCAGATGTTGACGCAGGTGATTCACTACCCAATCGACTCTCGCAAATCATTCCACAGTGCTTTCAAGCATTTAGATCCGAGAGTTTCTCGATATCTCCCAAACTTCTTGAGAGGCAAGAGTGGGATAATGGGAGCGCAGTGTATTGTTGGCAGCTCAACATTCTTACCGACTATGCCACTCACCACGAACTGCCTATTACAGGTTAATAGTCGTTCGAGGACATACAATCACTCACATTCGTACAAGTTTCATAGCATTATCCACCATGTCACTGACTTATAGGCAGCTCATCTAGATTGGCAGATCAGTCTTGTTCCGAGCTATAGCGAAAATCAGTTATGAGACTCCTGCCTGACTTCAGGTGCCAACATCTCGAGGAAAATATTATGTGCGTGGAATAGCTCTTGGCCGCACGCGAACAGTTGGCCTGATAGGTTGGTTTCCGGAAGAGATTAATCTAAAATTCTGCGGGAATCGCGTCTGCTCCTCGCCTAGGAAGTCCCACATCGATTGATTGCATCACGACGCCGGCGAGGCAAGCACAATCCCGTGTGAACCAGCAACCGGAAAGACCTAAGCATGATACATCTGGACATATGACCTCGTCCTCTATCGAACCCAGGTCGTAAAACTAATAGCTCGAAGTCGTCCGCCGAGGCTTGCTTATGTCCTGTTGGTAAGCAGTGCGAAATATCTTTGTGTTTTGGGTACGCCATGTTCTTTGGACGATTTCAATACCTCCGAGTATACAATCAAGGTCCATCTACAGAAGTCCTTTCTTTGAGGGGCATCTAAGGTCTTAAGGCTACGTACGGCGCCGAGAAACCTGCACTAGGCGTTTGTATGAGCCTCCCCCAGCCCTATATTCGTGCCCAGCTGCCGTCTAGACACTACATCGAACCATGTGCCTGGAATACCTTTCTTATCGCGGTTCCCCATTTTGCACTTATTCAACCCTGGATACGCCAGAGACAGAGGCTGCATCCGAAAGTCTTCGGCTTCTTGGCCCTGATGCCGCTTCCTACTGATCCGTACCAGCCAGTTCACCCATGTTCTGGCATCGAGCTCTTACCATGCTGATATTCCTATTAAGGCTGAATAATTCTCTCAGGAGCCTTGTTAAGGTCTCTCCCTCTGACACTAAGTCAAGTCAATTCTGAAAACTCCTCCTGTTTTGTGATCTTGGGCGAAGATAGTCAACTCGAGAGTCCCATGCATATTCGATCCACAGAAGACATTGCGCCTAATGGGGAGTGGGAAGTACTCACTCAACAAAGATCGCTCTCACCAGCGCGTCGTTGTTTCCATGCTCTGTCAAGCGGTCTATACCTATGATATAGCTCACACATGTTTCATTACCAAGTTTTGCCCAACCTCGCAAACTCCAATACCCTCTTCTTGGCGTAGAACCCCTATTCCAACTCACCATGATTAGGACAACGTCAACCAAGACCTCTTCGTCAATTTCCGTCCGCCCGCTTTCGCCTACCATTCGCACACCCCCTTGTTTAACAACACCATGAGGACCAGTTCCGACACCTTCGATTAGAGATAGTCGGCCAACTGGGACTTGCCTCTATCAAGATACAATGAGATTTCGCGGGAATGTTGTGCGCCAAAGAGCACGAGCGGTCCATTTCGGTGGCTGTACCTCGAGGCTTGTTCTACTCACACATCTCTTAGAACGAGGTAGTCCAGTCTCATTCCAGCGTGCTTGTAGGTTGTATTGTACCCTAAACATCGTCTAGCCCCTGCCTCATATGCGTTTGTTCCCGCCGAAGGCAAAGACGAAGACGTACCCTAGACCCAGAGATCGCCATCGAATCCGTAGTTTCGATTTCCGGGCCTCCCTGTTTGTATAACCTTGTCCGCTTCTTCCGCCCTGGAACATCGTCAGCTTCAAGCTCACAGAGAAGGGGCTGTTACTCTCTTGTTAATTCTGTGGCAATAATCAACCTCTATAACAGCCCAGTGATTAAAGCAGAAAGCAATGGGTACCTGATCAAATCACCTGGTTTTCTCCTCGCCAACATTCCTTCATCTATATCTGCGGCGTTAAACAGCTATCCTCAATCTCCAAACATGCACGCAAGCCTCTTAGGAATCTGCTCTTCATATGCCTCCAACCGCAGCTTAAAAGGAGTAAGCGAAGAGCTCTGAACAGTCAACTATACCACATACAAAGGCAGAATTAAGACCCAGCCCCGTTGGTCCTTGTTTCCGAAAGACTCCGCTCCGAGTGTTCCAGACCAGGGCAACCATCAACAATTTAAAAAGTCACAACATCTATACTTCAAGGAGTTCAAAGAGTCTTCCGCCTCAAAATTCCATAAACAGGAACTCCTAAGGTCTTCCATTGCTTCGCTGCTGTTATGTGGCTCGAGATCATAGCGGTCCAAAAACTAACAACTTTCCAACAAACCAAAGACGACCAAGCCCAAAGGCCCTCGTCCTCTCACAGGGTTAATGGCGAGAGCCCCGCAAATACCGTACAGGCAGAGTTACGTTATGGGTAGACTCGACCTCCCTTACCTATGAGCACAACCATCTCATGTACATAGGTGAACAACTGAGAAATACGGGAAGCACAGGGGTTGTAGACGGAATAGAGAAGCCACGAGACACCACAACCCCTTGGGGCTGAGTTCCACTGCCCCCTACTGTCAGTTTTGCCGATACTCGAGATCCTCGCAACGTTTGACGTAGTTTCCATCCAAACGAAGCAGGCCCGTATTGAAAAGAACAACATCCGTCAAAGGGAGAAAAGATCACGGCTTGAAGCTCCTTCCCGGCGCCCAAGGCAGAGATGATCCATGGTTGACGTTGATATCGCAGTGGGGGCCAAACAAGAGACACAAGAGCCAAGTCTGCAAATCTCAGGATTCTTCAGTGTCCCATGTTCATCTCACTCTGAACAAACACCTCAAGACTTGGCGGCAGATGAAAAAGCCACGCAGAGTAGACCCAGACAACCAGGTCCTTCACATCGTGCCACCGATGAACCGACACTACGAGACAACCCGAGCTCGACGGAAGCAGAGTTCAAGATTGGCATGAGTCTTTGCCGTCACACCAGACCAAAAGCCAACGTCTCTCTCTCGCCCCTTCTTCACTCTTCTTTCTTCTTGGCCTCACGAGTTCATCAAACCTGCACATCTCACCCTTAATCAAGTCCTCGCTCAACTCTCTCCTCTCGAGCTCTCCCGCCAAGGCGAGAAAAAAAAGAAAGAAAGAAAAAGGAACACAAGCCCAGCCTCGACAAATGCTCACAAGACCTCAAACCTCACGTTTCGAAAGCCGACGGTTACCGAAACCGCCCACGCTCTCGCCGACGCCAGGTCTCAAGACGTCACGCCCCGTTTTCGGGCTGGGTTTGACGAGCCCACTCCGGGCCTCGGTCAGGCCAGGAAAATCCACAGTCCCTATCTGGTGCCTGAGACCGACACTCACGTCCCAGACATCCGTTTGGATTTGACTCGTTTGACAGTCGCAAAACAAGCCTGTTCTTGAACAGAGATGTTCGTCTGGCAGTGTGCTCTTCCGGCTCTGTCTTCGTGCATCCTCGATCCTGTGGAACAACGTCATCTCGTCGGTGATCCCATAGAACATCGCTCCGCCGCCCCCAGTGGAAAAAACGATCGAGGCAGAAGGGAGTGCTTCGTCTGGACAATCATGGCGTGAGGGCTCCTTCAGAGGCCCTCCTCTCTCGCGCGAAGAAGTCTACCAGTATGACAAACCAAAGGGAAAAGCAAAAAACACCAGACTGACATGAAGAAGAAGAAGAAGCAAACATCTCACGGAACATCCACACAAGACCAGGTAACCAATATCCCGCTTACCTTCGCGTCGGCGTTGGGCTGTGGCTCTGACTGAACCCATGTCGCCGATCAGCCTGGGCCTCTGCCACACGTAACAAATCCCGATTATCGTCATTTCACCATCGTTATCGGTGACAGACTGCTCGGGCAGATCGCCAAGCCTGCTCTCCACCATTTCTTCGACGCCCGCTTCCCGCCTGCAGTCACCGGGGTTTGGGGCGACTAGCAGTGACCTCTCCACTACGGTAGATGGTGACCAGTCAAGGAGATGCAGCAGTACGGGCAAGATCTACAACGCCTTGGACGCCTCCTTCTCCACTAGGAGTGTTCAACACGCAGCTTTTCCCCCTTGATAGAGGCAACGAAAGGATTGCAGAAACCCTGGATTTGCCTAGGTGAGGTGGAGGGAGTCAGCCCCCAGCCACCGTGCCACCTCACGTTGTCATGATGCTCAGATCACAGTGATGATCCGCCAAAGCGAGAGATACAGCTCACTCTTCCCACGGCCTGATGAGATGTAGGCAACCATGTTCTATTTTCCAGGACGAAGCGCCCGCGTGTGAGTTGCGGCGTGGTCAACGGAAGACGATAGATCGGCCGCGGTGATTAAGGGGGGCCCCTCCTGCAGGGTCCTCGGGACGCGGGAAGTGACAGCTGTCGGCGAGAGCTTTGACGTCGGACGCCTGCAGATGTGTGCGACTTGCATAGCGTTTTTCTGTGTTTCTGGGTTACCTATCTGTCTCAAAAGAGGGGAAATGTCGTGTAGCCCTAGCAAGCATGTCTAAAACATGCCGATAGCCTCGTCCGACGTTGGAGAGAGACTTCGTTTCGCCCCATGTGCGCGGGAAGCAGGGTGATATTCGGCTCAAGCGAAGCGACAGGAGCCTCCCAAGGCAATGTTGCATGGTATCCGTTGCAGACCACCGGGAGAAGGGGGACTAGTGTTGTGCGGCCATCGAAAGCTAGCTTGGCATGGGCCACAAGGCATCCGTTGGCAATACATGAGCGCCGATAGGGAGATACGAAGTCTTGGTGCACATCGCGATGGCCTTACCTAGGAGGGCGCGCATAACGCTCTCTGGAGGTGATTCTGATAACCAAATGTGCGTTTCACTCCGGGAATTCCGCAGGGTAATCACCGATTGGATCGGTGGAACATACAGGTGGCTTCGGCTTCGTCTAACGCGGCATGTGGAATCTCGATATCGTATGGGTGGTGCTTTGATGCCGCCCATATCAGTCCTCAATCGCACAGACTGCATCGGCGGTGGGAGATCACCAAGGGCACGGCCGAATCCGCTCGGATTGGCTTATTTATGATGAGAGACTCGCCAACATAGGCATCTCCGGCTTCGTGGGCTGACATCGGATATACGGGTGCCAAGGGTGCCTGCCCATCTTGAGTGTTCCAAAGGCTAGAGCATGGGCTTTGCGGAATCTAGCGGTGCTGTAACGAGAACGGAGGCCGTTGACGATGGCGGAGTTGGGTCTGGGGAGACAACGGACCCGAACTACCGCCAATAGTTGAAATCTTATTTTCCGTCCACCGGCCTAAAAGCTCTGCTCGTGACCGAATGGCAGGTGAAGCGAGCGGGGCCAAGAAGAAGCTCTTTGGCGGCGGCGGTGGCGGGCCCATGGAAATGCTGCAGGTCCAGCAGATTCGACAGATGGTTCCTGCAGCTGGCCCACCGCTCTAGCTCACGGAGAAAATGTCGCGTATGAGATGCGCTGCGCGCCGCATACTGTATTTCTTGCACCCCTCGTCACGCGCCTGCGGAGTGAGCAGAATGGTGTTGAACGACGGTGGTGCAGTTTTGGATCCGTTGCTTGCCTTTGACTCTCTTAGGGACGAGCCAAGGTACATTTGGACAAGGCCAGGAACAACCCGAGCTAAGGCTAGGTACTGCTGCAATTGCTAGGGGGCGATCCTTATGGAATCGCATCCTGTCCTCCCACGTGTAATAGGCATGGGGAAATGAAAGAGCATGGACCAGCTCAGGGCAGTGCAGGCTCCAGTCCCGCCATACGCATCGTCGCTTTGGTTAGCTTTGTTCTCCTGCCGGGTTCTTTGGGAGCGCTGTTTGGTATGGCAAGCCTCAAGAGAAAGCCACGTTGTAATGGCGTTGTAATCGCCCCCAAAGTCATTGTCAGGACCTGTCATTTTAACCAGTGGCTGAGACCTCTTATACTGACAGCTCCGGGCCTGGCTCCCGGGATGAATCCGCGCCGAGACGACAGAAGTTGTCACCGACGCGCCACCATGACCAGAATCCCGAGGTTGAGCATCAGCTGTCTGCAGGTGGTTTATGATGTGATATTGGCAGGCCACAAACCAGACCAACGCGTTCCGTGATCTTCAGACCCAAGTCTCTCCTAGTTCAGTGAGACAGACAGGATGGAACGGGCATCAGCAGGCGAGAAGCGACTATGACGCGATATGCTTGGCGTCTGGCACTGCCCGGTTCAGTTGGGTGACGAAAGGTTCCAGGAGTTTGGCTACAGGCCACCGGCTCTGAGACCCGGACGTAGGCATCATGCTTCACGGACGATGGTCTTCTGATAACGCGTACGGGCCGCTTCAGCGGCCGCCGGGAGGGTCCTCCTTCCCACATGCCCTGCCCCGAGATAATATGTATTTGGTTTTTGGTCTTATCGGCATGCCCGGGGCCCTAGCAGGCAGCGGTATGTCTCATTGCAGAGCAAGCGCTCGGATTCGTGTTCAGCGTTCGAAACACACCAACTCACGGAAATGATCAGGTGCGATGGACGGATTGCACGGTTGGTGAAGGAGGATGACGAATTCCTGGGTGGCTTGGAGCATCGTATGATTCGAGGGTCCCGTCCCACTCCTCATCGTCCGCGCCCGAAGGCAGAAAGAAGCAGTGATCTTGGAGGCATTAGGCCAAGGATACAGTTTAGAGGGTACGGCAGTTGCTGGATAGGCCGGGGCACCCGTTACGACAAAAGGTTCTGGGTTTGTTCTCTCGGGCTTCCCCCTTTCCACCCGGTCAACCGCCCTCTGGAAGGCATGTGGGCCTGCCTCATCTGGCCAAGCGTGGCTGACTCCTGGTTTTCAGTCTATGTCCCTCTTCCAAAGTCGAACTGACCGTGACAGAGGGCACATAGAAAGGGGAGTGAGGGTGGCGCTCTCTGACATGCCGCTGTTTGTCTTTAACGAAGGCACCGAACTTTTACGAACTCACGGGCCACCGACCAGCTCACCTGTGGCTCGGTCGGTCAGCCGGTTGAATCAGGTTTGCATGAACCGTATCGATTCCTCTTGTTACAGATACTCCAAATGGTGAGTTGGGCAGATCTAAAGACGGCACACTGTTCGTATCTTGCAGTGACAAAGGCCCACGGAACTGCGAGGGTGTTGGTTGGTGCCTGACGGCGTCGTACTGCTGCACGTTTGACAACCGAGTCTGGTTTCCTTTTTTCTTTCTTTTTTTCTTCCTTCAGCGGCTTGTGCAACAGACGCTGGCTCTAGATGCAAAGCTGAAAAGCAGCCGTTTCAAGCCTTCCTGCGCCTCCTAGCTGCATGAACGATAGGGCGTCATGTCGGTTTCTCCTTCTGCCTGGCTGATATTTTTGCAACCAGGACAATAGGCAACGACGGCAGCAGAGGGCAAGTTTCGACTTCGGTCCTTGAAGTGGGCCCACGGCCCCAAGGTTGCATGTTTGGCGGTTCGTCCATCCGATCTTTTGAAAGAGAAGGAAGCTAGAAGCCCGGTGTTCTGTGCGGCGTGGCAATCCCGAATCTGTGGGCAGCGCTTCCCTGAAACTTCCAGAGTTTGCCGTGAGAGAACTTTTTTGATCTCTCGTTCATTCTCTGCCGTTGTAGATATTTCAGATTCTGGCCGGTCTCGCCAGAAAGGTAGATGCCTGGAAGCTCTTGCAGGGCGCGAGGCTGAATACCGCTGAGTTCTGTCAAAGGTCAGTTCGTTCGGCCTCCCTGCCAGGATGACTTGGTGAGAATTTGTTCCAGATGCTGCCACCGGCAATGCGACAGGTTAGAAGAAGGCCGCATGTCACCAACGACCGATGGTGATGGTCTTTCGCGGGGGTTTGTTAGTGTACCGGCTGGGTCTCGAATGGGCCTCTTTGCCAGGTCTTGGGGGTTCTTTCAGGCCGCCGGGGCGGCGGCGGCTAGGTAGGTTGATCTGCAAGGGAGATGTACTATGTACCAGGATACAAGACGGTTCCGCATGGGGACTCGGGATGTTAAGATGTCGTCCGTTGATGTTGCTGGTCGAAGTATGAACAAGTCGCAGCCATCTTCTCTGCAACAGCACACGATGCACCGCGAGGCAGCCTTTGGCTCAAATAACGGCTTAGGTCGGCGAGCTGACGCAACAGAAGGTGCGCACGGAGTTGTCCGTTCGTTTGGGAATGACGACGACAACGCACCAATACAAGAATGGAAGAGACGAGTGGGCGTTGGAGGCCGAGTGTCTCGAGTAACTAGCAAAGGAAATTGCTAGCTAGGCCGAGATGGAGGCACCGAACCCAGGCAAATGGGATTGCATTTCCTCCTGTAGTTAGCGGGTGGGATTAGCCCAGGCCACCTCCATTGTGTCACCTTGTCGATAGGTAGCTGCACGTACCAATCTCAGCAAGGCGGTGTTTGTGTGCTTCTAAAGGGGAATCCGGTGTGTAGCCGCAAGAGGCGAATGTCATTAAACGGTGCGAGCGGTCGGTGATTCGTGGCGCCAATCTCTGCACGTCCATTTCACCTATCTGGTGCTCTGGCGGTGGATTGACATGCGCAGATTGACATGTTGATAGGAGGGAGAGCAGTGGCCAACACAGAAGCAGAGGCGGGCACGGCACGTATCTGGCAGTCGCTGTGATGGTGGCTGTAGCTGGGAGTTGGGAGTTGGGTAGCAGAGCCGGCCATCAATCTTTGGCAACACCAGCATCAATATTAACAACAACAACAACAACAACAACAACAACAACAACAACAACAGCATCAAAGATGTCGTCGCTCTCCTCACCCCTGACGAACGTTCGGCTGCTGTCCTTGGCTGCTCCTGCCGACGGCGATAGCCCACTGTCAGCTCAAGGTACGTACCTCTAGATGGAGAGGTTAAGAGGTGGAGGTGGGAGGAAGGTGCGACTGTGGGGTGGGTGGATAATCCCGTCACCTAAGCGGAGTAGGTGCAGCGTGACGACCCTCTTTTCTCGGTGCAGCAGTCGCAGCAAGAGTGGCAGCGGTCAGCACCCTCCTTCATTGGCGTCAGCAGCAGGAGGAGCGATGGAACCCCTGCAGAATTCTCAAACACACTTCTGGCATTGCAGCAGGGCGGGACCAGTCATCGTCCCATCCCACACACTTGCATCTTCTTCTGTCGGCTCCTCTCTTGTGGACAAATTTCTTTCTGGTCACGACACTCGGGCAAGACGTTTTTCTGGAAGTTTGGGACAAAGCACAGACAACCGTACCAGCAAAACTGTTATCTGACCAACAAACCCCCGAGGCACGCATGCATTTTCGACGCGGCATTAGACGGGACTCTCAACATCATCGCCCTCACTCTCTGGCTCGCTCGATACGGTCCGAGGTACCCTGCTCCCGACGCAAGAAGTTCGGTTCCGACTCATCGCTTGAGAAGGCGACATGTTGGCCAGCTCTGGCGGACGTTACACGGCCTACATGTCCCTTTCCAAGACACCGCAAGAGACATGTGCGGTAGAAAGACATGTCTGTCGCCCCAATTCCGCATTTTCGAGCGACTTACGTGAAGTTGTCAAACCATTGCTCATGCTTGGAACCATGTTTCGCGTGTGACCGCCTGGGTTGCCAAAGGAACCGCCCTGCCGCCGTTATGGGCTCGACGGCTTTCTTTCCATGAGATGGGCATTTGCTATGTCTTCTCCTGCCTTGGCAAAATGGAGAGGAACGCTAGCCATCACCAGCAATTGTACGAGGCTCGCGCTGCCCACGAACGTCGTTGCCCGTTGCCTGTTGGGCAGCAGTCAGAAGGCACTCATCATCACTGCCAGTTCTCTAGGGTCGCTACGCCCGCTGGCGGCCTCAGCGATGCTCCTTCAGGCTTCATTAGCCAGCTGCCTCGTCTTTGTAGGTATCCTACGTGCCTACCCTACCTACTCTGAACAGCCATGTACACTAGGTAGGTGCACTAGGTACTACCCCGGTACGTACCAGGCGTCGTCGTTTCTGCCCACATCGCCTGAAGCCAGGAACCGCTCCGCATCGCACGCACGAGGCAAGGGGCTTCCTCCCCACCTTCCTTCTCATCCCTGTCCGGAGTGCCCTTCCACGTCCCCCCTCCATCACACACGCGCCTTCTCACTCATTCAATCATCCGTGTCGCTCACCCATCCACTCCTGCTATCACTCAACTCATTCCACGTCTCCTCTCTCCTCCTCAGCTGCTTGCTTCATTTGCCATCCGCCTCGATGTTCCCACACCCAACGCGACTTCGCGCCTGGTCGGAGTCGGGCCTGGATAGCAAACACTCACCACCTTTCTAAGATACGTACCGACCGATGTGACCTGCATAAGTTTTCCAAACCCCGGCCAGGGACTCCCGTCCTCGTCGTCCTGGATCAGGTTCATCATGCTTCCCCATTAAGCCTTCACACCCTTGGATCCCCTCCATCATCCATCCACTTTGCTCCTCCAACCTTCATACTCCAATAATGCCAATCCCACCAATTTGTGCAACATTTCCACTGTACCAGCTCGGGCCTGTCTCTGCCCACATATCTGCCTCTGTCTCTTTCTGGCTTCGCACCTACTGCACAGGAAGGCAAGGTACATGCGAGAACCCTCCCGTCGTGCCCTGAAAGTGGGTGTCTGATCGCTCGCAGCCTGTGCCTTGTGCCTGTCCATCTGCTGGTCCTAATTGATCCCATCCCTTTTATTCCCGGCCTATCCATTCGTACCTAGATTTCTGTGCGTCTGCATTACTACCGTCTGGTCGTTCGGGCTATACAGACTTGCCCCCCCCCCCCCCCCCCCCCCCCCCCCCCCCCCCCCCCCCCCCCCCCCCCCCCCCCCCAAGTCGCACTTGTTGTACTTCTTTCTTGTCCTTCCTCTCGCACGTTCTGAACCGCCGCCCTACGCAGTCCTACCTCGTTGTAGGCACCTCCCCCTCCTTTCCTTTTGAGTCGGCGGCCTATCTCTCTACTTGGGGCCCACCTTACCCCAGAAGACCCCCGTCCTCATTCCACACACAGCCAGCGCACATTCAACACTCCCTCTCTCTCTCTCGCTCTCTCGCTTTCACGCGCACGCACACACTCTCTCGCTTTCACGCGCACGCACACACTCTCTCGCTCTCCAATCGGCTCCGTTCTGCTGTTTTTAATCATATCCTCTCCCTTGTTTTTGCTTCTTGAAAACGCCAGACAGACAGACACAACTTGCCAGCCGTCAGCATCGCCCCCTCATACAGTCTCAAGGGAGTCTCCTCCTTCTGCATGCCAACCCGACCCCCGAAAGAGGGCTCTCACCACCACCCAACGGACCCCAAAGCAGCGCAAGTCCCCGGTTATCTGACTGGATCTGGAACCTCGCCGCGCTCCTAGGCTCGATTTTAATTTGATCACCACCGCCCACACATTTGCGGCCGCGCCTGTCAAAGCTAAAACAGCGCCCTTATTTCTCTTGCCGCCCTATCACATCCATCAAAAGTAATATCCTTCGGTCTGCCCCCCCCAACGAAGCTTCCGCTCGAAACACCACAAAAAACCAACCTCACATTCTCGAAGTCTGCCATCTTGGGCTCTCGCTTTTTTTTTTCTCTCTCTCTCTCTCTCTCACCCTGAGACCGACTCATCCACATCTGCAGGCTTCCTTTTGGGTGCGCATCAATCAGTGTTTCGTGGCGTTCGCTGGACGACTACCAATTGTGCCCGTACACATACAACACAACGCACTCGTAGCAGTCGTTCACACTCTAACCGAACCAGTTCCCGCACGACACCCACGACTCGCTTCGACTCGCCTCTCTCGTTCGTCGCAGTTCTTCCCCCCCCCTTCCCATTCTGCCACCCCCCCCCCCCCATTTCCCCTCGCAGCCACGCCGTGCGAACCGCTCTCCTTTCTCTCGTGTCGCAACGACTCTGTAACAACAACTCCAGTTTTTGGATCCCGATCGGATTTCCCTCCCTCAATTCACGCTGGATCCCAACGAGTCGCCTTGCCAGTCACCTCAGACACAGTTGCACCGCATCTCGACCATCCAGCCGTAGACCGATTCACCAGCTCCTATCGTCGTAACCTCGCAGGCGGCATCGAGACCCCCTTAACCATAGGGGCTCGCTTGGGCGACCTGCCTCCTTCGCAAATTCCTCCTTGCAGACGATCCTCAACATGTCCGTTATGTTGCAAACGCCTTCTCGAGCTTCGACCGCTTCGTCCTCCTCCTTCCAACCGCTTTCCCGCCAAAACACAATGTCCTCTTACGATGGATCGCGGTCCGCCCGCCAATCGAAGCGGTACTCCATGTCCGCGTTGTACATGTCCATGTCAGCGAACGAGACTGACCTTGAGATTGAGGATGACCTGGCCAAAGGTATGCAGAACAGCCCTTGCAATAATTTGGCTATCAACCGCTAACCCTTTGTTCCATAGCCCAGAAAATCCTTCGCGAGTTGAAGTCCAAGATCTCCTCGCAATCGAAAAAGAACTTCGTCCTCGAGAAAGACGTGCGATATCTCGATTCCCGAATTGCTCTTCTCATTCAGAACCGAATGGCGTTGGAGGAACAGAACGAGGTCGCTAGTCACCTTGAAGACGCCACCGATATGCAGGAGGGTGCGTTTCCTAACGACGACAAGACGCAAAAGTACGGCAATCTGATGTTCCTGCTGCAATCCGAGCCAAGACACATTGCGCACTTGTGCCGATTGGTGTCCATGTCGGAGATCGACTCTCTGCTGCAGACTGTTATGTTCACCATCTATGGAAACCAGTACGAGAGTCGCGAAGAGCATCTGCTCTTGACCATGTTCCAGGTTTGTCGCACAAGCCATCGCACAAGAACCCATGCTAATCTGTATCAATAGTCTGTTCTCACATACCAGTTCGATAACACCCCCGAATACTCGTCGCTTCTGCGCGCAAACACCCCAGTGTCGCGAATGATGACGACCTACACACGCAGAGGACCGGGTCAAAGTTTCCTCAAGTCAGTCCTGGCTGATAGAATCAACAGCCTGATTGAGTTGAAGGATCTCGATCTGGAGATTAACCCTCTTAAGGTTTACGAGCGCATGATTGAGCAGATCGAGGAGGATACCGGCACACTGCCAGCTTCGCTGCCCAAGGGCATCACCGCTGAGCAGGCGGCCGAGAACCCGCAGGTCCAGGCCATCATTGAGCCGCGCCTGACGATGCTCACCGAGATTGCTAACGGCTTCTTGACGACCATCATTGACGGCCTCGAGGAGGCTCCCTACGGCATTCGGTGGATTTGCAAACAGATCCGCAGCTTGACGAAGCGCAAGTACCCTGATGCTAATGACCAGGTTATTTGTACTCTGATCGGCGGCTTCTTCTTCCTGCGATTCATCAACCCTGCCATCGTGACACCAAAGTCGTACATGCTCATCGACGGTCAGCCGGCCGAGCGACCGAGAAGAACACTGACATTGATTGCGAAAATGCTGCAAAACTTGGCCAACAAGCCCTCGTACGCCAAGGAGCCGTACATGGCTAAGCTGCAGCCATTCATTCACCAAAACAAGGAGCGCATCAACAAGTTCATGATCGACCTGTGCGAAGTTGGAGATTTCTACGAGAGCTTAGAGATGGACAACTATGTCGCTCTCTCGAAGAAGGACTTGGAGTTGTCCATTACGTTGAACGAAATCTACGCCATGCATGCACTGATCGAGAAGCACAACGGAGAGCTTTGCAAGGACGATAACTCACACCTGGGGATCATCATGTCGGAACTCGGAGGTGCACCCGCGCAGGTTCCCCGCAAAGAGAATCGCGTTATCAATCTTCCCCTCTTCAGCAGGTGGGAGACGGCAATCGACGACCTGACTGCGGCACTCGACATCACGCAAGAGGAAGTGTACTTTATGGAAGCCAAGTCCGTCTTTGTGCAAATTATGCGGTCGATTCCCTCCAACAGCAGTGTTGCGCGACGACCTTTGCGGCTGGAGAGAGTCGCTGACGCGGCGGCTACAAGCCGAAACGACGCAGTCATGGTTCGCAAGGGTATCAGGGCCATGGAGTTGTTGTCGCAACTGCAGGAACTGAAGGTCATCGATAAGAGCGATCAGTTCGGCTTGCTGCGTGACGAGGTTGAGCAGGAACTGCAACATCTTGGATCTCTCAAGGACGGTGTCATTCAGGAGACGAGCAAGTTGGAGGAGGTCTATAAAACCATCCGCGACCATAACACATACCTCGTGGGCCAACTGGAGACGTACAAGAGCTATCTCCACAACGTGCGGTCCCAGAGTGAAGGGACGAAGCGAAAGCAGCAGAAGCAGCAGGTCCTTGGGCCATACAAGTTCACCCACCAGCAACTGGAAAAGGAGGGGGTTATCCAGAAGAGCAACGTCCCAGATAACCGGAGGGCCAACATCTACTTTAACTTCACGAGCCCCCTGCCGGGAACCTTTGTTATTTCTCTCCACTACAAGGGTAAGTCGACGCGATAATTCGCTGCAAACAAATCGTGCTGACTATGACGCAGGACGGAACCGCGGTCTCCTCGAGTTGGACCTCAAGCTTGACGACTTGCTTGAAATGCAGAAGGACGGTCAAGACGACTTGGACCTCGAATACGTCCAGTTCAACGTCACCAAGGTCCTCACTCTGTTGAACAAGCGATTCGCAAGAAAGAAGGGTTGGTAAACGCCAACAAACGGTCTCCCAACTTTCGACTGTATAACTTTTCCACCCGGAGATACCCTCGACTGGCTTTTTCATGGAATTAGGCGTTCTCGGCATCTCTTTGAAACCTGATACCACGACGTTTTCGTCTTCGTCTTCGTCGTCGCACCGCCCTCGACTTCCCGCACCAGCATTTGTACACACTGATGCTTCTTTACTCGCTCTTATGAATGTCCCCTCGCCACGGCTGCCCTTAAATTCACTTCTCAACGATCTCGCTCAGGAACCATACGCACACCGGCGTTTTACACCTGGTCTCTTTTGCATTCGCCTGGGTCTTTCTTGCGCACTTGCGTGTCAAAGCGACAAAATCTGGACTAAGTCACGTATACGATTACAACCGTGGATACGGGAGCTTGATTTTGTTTTTCCCCTTGCGTCTTTTTTCGTCTTGCACTTACAGGCGAATCAATGGCGCGGCTTGGAGGCTTTCTCGATATACCTGCTACGTTATTTTAATTGCCCTCGTGCGGCCGAAGCCGAGAGGTTCACATTGTGCTTCTAGTTGCAGGTTTTGTTTTGTTTTGCAGTCTTTTTTTGGTCCACGTCTTGATGCGCGGTGACTGCGCGGGTGTGTTCGGCTGGTCCGGCGGCTTTAGTGTGTGTCCTCATTTTCGTTTTACTTGATGTCTGAACGATACGGTAGAAAAGAGGGACGAGAAGAAATGGAATGACGTGGATGATTCTCATCTTTTGACGCTTGCCCCCTCCCCCCTTTATTTTGTGATGTCACTATCATATTCTTGGTCTTTGGCTTGCGACTATCTGCTTGTTAGCGATGAACTTCTTGGACAGAAACCATGCCTGAAATCTGGCTTCCGCCTCATTGCCAGATAAGGCGTTAAACTTTATCCGGTGGTGTGTTGATGGACATGCTATTTAGAGAAGCAAATAAGAAAAGTCTGGACTGCTCGTCAACCTGTGTCCCATCCGATATCCAGCGCAGGGGAGAGATGACGTGAGACACCCACAGCCTGCCACGTTGCTGATGGTGTGCTCCTGGTGCGTGTGTTTCAGAGTTGGTGGTTGCAAGACGACGGCGAAAGTATGTTGGTTGGCACATAGTACTTGGGTTTTTGGAGTGGGTGTGGACGGGTGGGCGGGTGCAAGTGAGGCCAGTTGTGTGTTAGTGTGTGGAGGGTTGAGGGTTGATTGCAGGAAAGAGAGATGGCAGAGGGGGGGGGGGGGGGGGGGGGGCATAAGGCAAAGAGAGGGAAGGGTTGCTGGTAGACGGGAAGTGTTGACAACAACCATAGCTGGGTGATGTCGTTATCGCCCCTCTCGTTTGCTGTGGTGCTAGGCAGTCGGTGGAAGTAATAGAGTTCGTGATTGAATTTAGCCTTAATCGGGGTTTAATGTCCTGGTGCGGCGGCGGGGGTTGGTTTGTCGGCTGATAAGACAAAGGCAATCACCCGTGGGAAACCTGACGAAATGGTTTATTACGTCGTCGTGGAGGGTTGCGTGTTGTGGATCAGGTCGAAGTTTGAGACGTCTACGGGTATAGACATCAGAGACCACAAGTAGGTTTAGGCAGGGACGATGATGCACATAGTATCTGCAGTGTTTGAACTGTACCGAGATGAACGCATGCTTACTCTCGAGGTAGTCGACCAGGAGTTGGAATAGGGTGGTAGGT
This sequence comes from Colletotrichum spaethianum, assembly GCF_022836535.1. NCBI lineage: Eukaryota > Fungi > Ascomycota > Sordariomycetes > Glomerellales > Glomerellaceae > Colletotrichum > Colletotrichum spaethianum. The sequence continues at coordinate 195,242 of NW_026054777.1, read as the reverse complement.
TGACGAAGCCCAGAAGGGAGAGATGTTGACTTGGAACGGGAAAAGTTCCTATCAGATATTTGCAAAACTATTTCAGGAGTATTCTGATAATCGTTTGACTGCGTCCGGTGCCTTTTGTACAACAACTCCTCTTTTGCCCCGGACCGCACGATAAGGCAACAGTCCTGGGTACGTTCAAACCGGATGCGCTGTCCCGAGCAAACCGAGAGAAGAGGGAAACACAACTGTCAATGGAAAGCATACCCTTCTCCACAAGGCGTTCATCCACTTGCGCCCTTCAACTTTTCGACAAACCCATCCGAGCGTACCTCTTTGCGATAGAGTTCTCTGCTTGACGAAGTAGATGAAGGTTCCGTCTATTTCTGTTGGGACTTGGGAATACAGTGTGAGCGCAAGAGCCTTATCGCGGTGATTTATCCTGATCTCCTCGAGTTTGTCTCTTGTCTCCCGCAGTGTATTCGCGCATGGGGGCAAGGTTCTCGAATATCACGGAATTGGGATCTGATCTCTGCAGATTTCATGCCCTGGCATTGGTACATGTTGATGCTTGACCGAAACAGCGTATGTTTTTCCTCGGACTGGACGTTGTGTCTGTGATCAACAAGCACGAAGGAATCGATACGGTTCATTATCTGGTCCTCCACAGGTAAGCCACTGCCTTTAGGTTCTCCGTGTACATTCAAGCAAATGCAAGCCCTTTCTTTCCAAGCATAGACAGGGTCCGATTCTGCGTTGGCTTTTGTATAAATGTAACAGCCTGGAAGGTCAAAGTGGAGAGCACCTTTGTAGTCCTGAACCAAGCCATTGAAATAGAAGACTTCACTTTGGGCCATCAGATGTCTGTTGTGGCTATACGTTATCCATTATAAGCAGACTTTGTTTGCCAAAGTAAAGACTGGGGGGTATTTCAGAAGCACAAAACGCACTATATCAAACCAGGTATTAAACATGACCAAACACCATGGTCTCACCGTCCTTGCCCATTCCTCCCCTGCCTCCCTTCGTGCTGCCTTTGCTTAGCCACCACGGTCTCCAATTAGACCACGAATCCAGTCCCAATTCCTTATTCTGCTGATATTTCTCTTCACCCGGCGGCTGCGGCTGCGGCGGTTTCCGGCTTGTAAGCCGCCTCTTCCTCCTTGGCCTTACCTCTGCCGCAGGTATAGCAACCGCCGGCGGGAGCTTGTCCCCGCTCCCGTCATTCATAAACCAGCGAAACGGCCACGTGAGGGCGGCAAAGGTGTGCCTCGCGAGCGAGTACCCCGCGCGCGTCTGCAGAAGGATGAGGGCCAGGATGAAGGGCACGCAGACGCAGACCATGGTCACTGGGAACCGCCAGTCTTGCGCAGGGATTGTGAACTCTGTCATGCCAAAGACGGACTGTGACGTTTACGTTAGATTCTGCAAAAACCAGAAAAGGGGCGAAAAGAGGTCGACTTACAGTCACAAACGTCAGGGGGAGAAACACCATGGACCCCAAAGTCAACACCTTGATGTTATCGCCCTGCTCAATCGCCCTCCTCGACTCCTTGATCGAGCTCCCGCTGAAGAGCTGGTCCCTCAGGTTCTCAATCTCCTTGCGCGTCGCGGCGTTCTTGGCATGTACAGTCTCCAGATCCCGGCACGCCCTCTCCAGGTCCGACCGCAGCGGCGCCATCTTGTCCCGGTATGCCTTCCCCTCGGGGCTATCCGGCGACGGGTGCGGCCACAGCGTCTGGTGCTTGCCCTCCCAGAAGTCGTCGGGGAAAGTGTCGCGGTACGCCGCGAGCATGGCGCGCAGGCCCTCGTTGACGACGCCCAGCGTGTTGTAGGCCCAGAAGTACCGCCGGATGTAGGTGAAGTGCTTGTCCTCGAAGAGCAGCTTGTCGCGCAGGCGAGCGTCGAACATGAAATCCGTGGGCGGCGTGATGAGCTTGGCGATGCGGGCGTGGAGGGCGAGGTTCCGCTTCGTCGCGTCGCGGTACTCCGTCACCAGGGCGTCGAGGAACGCATACGGCCCGGAAGGAAAGTTCTTGCGCGCCTCGGCGTCGCCGCCGCGGAGAGTGTGCTCGTCGTCCGGGAAGGACTGGATCGAGAGCAGGTGCCACGGCGCAAAGGTGTCGAAGAGGAATCCTTCTTGCGGGCCCTCGCGGCGGCGGGTCTGTTTTACGGATTGGCGCGGGGCCCCTGAGAGCGAGAGGGCGAGGATGGAGCTGCACTCTGAGATGTCGATGTGGTCCCGCGACCGGCGGTCTGGAGGGCGCTTGTCGTACTTCTGGTAGGGGGCGGGCTCGAGGCCGTCGCCGACGACGGTGTAGTACTTGAAGACGAAGAAGAAGCTGCGTTGGCGCAGGTGCGAGGGGGAGGGGTCGCGGGCGAAGGCGCGGTGGACGTGGGCGGTCGTCTTGCCGTTGTTCTCGTGGTCTGTGATGAAGTGGTTGAAGAGCTCCGTCATGTCGAAATAGGGGGCCATGGTCATGTGCAGGGCGCCGAGCATGAGGGCCGAAGGCTCCTGAAGGATCGTCACGAGACCGACGGCTTGGCCGTCTGCGTGGATGCCCTTGAGGGCGTTCCATACTGTCGGCGCGTCGACGATCTGGCTCGGAGATGGGACAATGTCGGACGCAGCGCCTCGGGGCTGACGGTCTAGTTGCTTGCCTACGGGACGAGGGATACCTTCCTTGCCAACATCATATAGTTCAAACGTCGAGCTGACGTATCCCTGGCTTTCATAGGCGGCAAAAGTCTCAAAGTCTGCGTTCTCGTCAATCTCGCCCTGTCGCTTGATCACATCTGCCAGGCCAATAGCGGCGCCACCAGTGAAGTCGAAGTACTTGAGATGACTGAGAAGCTGGTTGTCAGTCCAAGATACTCGTTCGATGAGCTTCGAGACGGATGGAGTGAGACTCCCGTCAGAGCTAGTCGCGCCGCGGGGACTGTGATGTCCAGCAAGGGGAGATACTCGACGTCGAGTTCCGAGTGAATCGAGGCCGGAACATGTGATGTCTCGGCATCGTTGGGTAAATGTCGCTTCTCGATCGATTCAGTGAGAGTTGAGCGACGGTCACGACGGGCGGCCGACGGGAATGTCGCCTCGGATGAGAATACCGGGCTCTGGACAGGACTCTGATAGGGACTGTGAGAGGGCCGGCGTAACGGCGATAACGTGTGGCTAGTTGCTCGGTGCTCTGATCTTTCCCTCACAGCGCTGGCTAGAGACTCGTGAAGGCTTCGTAGGCTGCGGAGGTATTGCTCGTGGCTTGCCTCGACGGCCCTGAGAAGCTCTTCGGGAGTCTGGGTTGACATGATGAGCGGTCTTCAAAAGGGTCTTCTCAGAAGGGGGTCGAGTTCGTCAATGGCAATGAGTTGAATTTGGCCGAGGAAGGTGAATGAAGAGACATGAAAGAATAGGGCAGCCCGTCTCTTGGACAGCAGGCCTTTTCTAATAATCATTTGCACAGCCTACAATACGTCCAACGAGGCGACCGGATGCAAGAGGCATCCATGCCGCTAGGCAGCTTTGATGCCTCATCCCTCCCTCCGGAAGATCAACTTTGAATGCGGCTGACCCCGCGGAATCGGAGCCCTCGATCCGGGTATGGGGGTCCTCCGTGGAAGATAGTGATGAGCGAGAATTACAAACGCCTACTGGGTTCGATAGCTAGCTGACAATGGAATGACTCCTCGGCCACATGGAGAGATGCGATGATCGGCCAACGACACCGAAATCAAGCTTTCGGTCACTGGGCCGGGGTGGCGGGCACGGGTGCATTCCCCGTACGCACATTTGCACGCCCGAATGTAGGGTGTGACGCAGGGCGGCGGAGTGGAAGCACGAACGATGCAAAAGGGGGGGGGGGGGAAGACGTGCAGATTTGTGACGCGCGGGGTTAGAACCAAGGTTGAGAGGGATGAGATGGGAGATAAGGGGGTCGGGGTCGCAGTCGGCCGGCGATCACCACCAAAGAAAAAATAAGGCTATCGCGCATGTGTCGCCGGTCACCGGGGCGGCTTTTCGCGGCTCAGGACTTGTGATGGTCGAGATGGCTGCCTCGGCAGTCGTGATGACGCTGCGCTGCGACCGAATCGCGCACTTTTGGGAGACTTCACGTTGTGCGGTTTGTCGGAGCCAAGAAAATAGAGGGGGAGGGGCATTTGGTTGCTAGTATTGGGGTACCTAGCTAGTGCAGGGAGTCCGTCAACCGTTTGTTTGAAAAATGTCTCAATCCCACGATGCAAACGAACGCGCTAGATCATGCCGCATTGCTTCGTCGCATGGAGCTTGGTGGCGCGCTTCTCCTCACCGAGCAGCGCTTTGAGTCAAGGCTCGAATCCTTGGAATATCTAGCGTGCTTGCCATCACATTTGACAGTTAAGGCGAGAGAACCCGTGTCCACAGAGGAAGTCATTTGCATCTAATTACTGTGACCGTGGCCCTCGGGGGCATTTGATCCTCTCCGGCCACTTCGTCTATACTCAATGGCTTGAATACCTTATGCAATCATCATCCAGGTCGTATTCTTCGTGTAAACCGCCATCCTGCGCATATTCTAGTGGAATAATCTCTGAGGTCGGCAAAACAATGGGGTATGGGTAAAAGCGTCAAAACAACTGTTCAAAGGCGCAACCTAGTGGGTAGCGACCTCTGTGGCCTTACTGGATGAGGCGGCAGGCTTGTCACCCGACGCGTCGACGTCCATGGCGTCGTCATCGGCAGCCTCGCCCTCGCCCTCCTCCTCCAGCTCGTCCTCGCTCTCGCCCTCGATATCGACGCTTCCGTCGTCCGACATTTCATCCTCCTCGGCCGGGGCAGCCTCGCCCTCGCCGTTCTCAACGCCAGCCATCTCGGCATCCTCGCCGGCGGGTTTCTCGCCGTTGGCACCACCATCGAGCGCGCCATCAGCCTCCTCCTCCTCGCGCTCCTCAGCGCCGTACTCGTCCTCGTCGGCGACAAGGTCAGCCTCGGGCTGCTCAGGGGGAACTCGGCGGGGCGGAAGCCTCGTTGTCCCTATCGGCATTGGTTAGCTCCACTGATGTTTCGTGTTTTCCTCCCCAGCACTGTTGACAACATACCACTTGATGGCAAAACGAGTCACACGCGGCTTCTCGGCAAGGACGTTGCGCTTGACGCGCTCGATGATGGGCTTGGAGGGAGGCTCCGCGTTGAGCTCCTCCGAGTCGTATTCGTTGTTGACATAGTAGCCGACGCGGACAAACTCGCGACCATCGTAGGCGCAGGTCAGAAGGATAACAGTGACACCGAGAATGTCGGCGTCGGGGATTCTGGAGGTGTTGGGCGCATCGGCCTCGAAAATGAACTTATTGACGCCGACGGGGACGGGTCCAACCAGAAGGCTATCAAGTTCCTGGTCATACTGATCACTGTTTCGTGGAAGTCAGCGAATGGCGGTGTATGTGAAAAATCCACTCCAACTGACCTGGTAGCCGAGCCAACGTAGGTCAACTTCCACTCGAGGTCTAAGAGAAAAAGTGTCAGTCGAAAAAAACATCGAGTCAGGCCGTTGAAAGAGAGCGTCGCATACCCTTCTCCAAGGACTCGAGGCACTCAAAGGTAATCTCGAACTCGTACTTGTCCGTGAACTTGGCGGGGTTGTTCAGAACCTGAACACCTAAGAGCGAGACGATCGACATCGTGAAGTGTAGGCGGCGGCGACCTTGATCGGATTGCGAAAGGGAATGGAAGAGTAGTAAAAAAGTCGCGTAGACCTGAACAGTGGGAGAAGTGGGATGAGAGTCGTGTGGGTAGAGTTCGGCCGAGACGGTGGATTTATGTTGTGTTTTGGGGAGGTGGAATTGTTTTGCGGCGGGCAGAGATGAAAGAAGATGGCTCCAGTGTCGGCTCGTCAGTTGCGACGGGACAACGACGTGGGACGTGGAACGCGACTGCAGCCTCCTAACCGCGAATTTCGCGTAAAGTGAAATCCACTTCTGTGCGCTAGCCTTTTCGGGCTGTCGCGCATGTCTTTCAAGGTCCCAGCCACACCTGCCCAGTCGCTGTCACTCATATCTGCCATTTATTTACCTTGAATTTTCCCACTGAACACCTTCAGGATGGAACATTGAAGCTCACAATAGGCGAGCGATCAGGCTTGAAGTTCACAGATCTGAGGTTTTGTACTCTTCTATCTGTCTTGCATGGCGATCTCCGAGCATCTCAGTAAGTAAAGGAACATTGAATACATTGACAATTGAATAGGGACCCCTTACAAGCCACAGCCTTGGCTGGGTCCCTGGTCTAGAGCTCATTTCGCAGCTGCTGATGATTGAGATGGATGCGCAGTTGATTTACACAACCAATCAATACGCTTAAGACGTCTCATGGTGGAGAGCTTCCGCAGAATATGGACAATCCAGGACCGTGTTCTTTGAATGTCCTCTGTGCCTACTGCATAAATGCTGCTTGGAGACTTTTGAAATGCCGCCCCAATTGAAGATAAGATTAGCCTATCTTATCGAGATCTCCACTTTTAAGCAGCCGGGATTTATCCAGGTGACCGCCAGACCACGCTAGCCTGATTTCGGTGCTTGCTCATCCTCCAATCTTTCACTCTGCCAACTTTCAGCCTTTTCGTTTTGCGTCCAGTTGCTCTCGTCCTCCTCAGCATCGCCAGCTTCGCTGCCCCCCCCCAGCCATCCACGCCAATCGAGCGCAGAGACTCAGCCAATCCTTCCGTCGAATACTTTCTTTGCGATCGTCCACCGTCGATTCGGGAGCCGATTTACGCTTTGTGCCCCAGAACCAACAGCGCATTTGCGCTCTGGGCGACCCGTCAGCTCATAGCTTCCTCGACTAGTGCCGCTTCACGAAGTCCATTGGAATTTGAATCGGTCGACCGAAAACACTCTTGTGCTCATTAAGCTACGTTGCGACACGCTCTTTGCCAACGCAATGGATTCCGAACTCCCGCAGAACGACCAACACTTCGAGGGTGCGTCTTGGGGAGAAGAGGGATATGAAGAAGCAGATGATATACAGCATAGCGACCAACAAAGTCAAGATCCTGCCTTCCCACTTGCCCAAGCTGCGAATGGTGACTCAGAAGATGCTGGCGAATATGACCCAGAGTCGGTCACGATAACCTCAGTTCCAGAGACCGCGGAGTCTAAGCCCCCCACCGATTCTACCCCTACCCCTACTCCCACCACGTCCGCGTCCGCGAAGCCGAAATCCGGCAAGCCCAAAACACAGGGTGGCTTCCTAGTGGGAGACTCTGACGATGAGGAGGATGCGCCCACTCCGGCTTCCGCCACCGCTGTTGCTGCAGGAGCCGCGCAACCCCCCATTACACAGAACCACCCTCCCCTCCCTGTATCTACTCCAGTTCAGAGCCAAGTGGGCGCCACTCCAGAACAGCCGAACAACGGGACTGCCGTGAGAGCGCCCAGTGCAGCATCCAGTGCAGCGCATGCGCCACCCCCTCCGACTGTGCAGCCTGTTCCTAGCAGAGACCCCAATGACACCTTCGGAATTCTTGAGGATCGTGTGAAGGAGGACCCGCGAGGCGACATGGAGGCCTGGCTAGCGCTGATTGCTGAACACCGTCGCTACGATCAGTTGGACGAGCTGCGTGTAGTGTACGAGCGCTTCGTCGAGGTCTTCCCTCAGGCCGTAAGTCCAATGTTTCTGGCGATTTGCAAGATCTACCGCTGACATACCGACAGGCAGATATTTGGGCAGATTGGGCGCAGCTTGAGCTGAGCTCCAACCGTTTCCAGGACGCCGAAGCGCTCTTTAATCGATCCCTGGTCAACGTACCGAACGTCAAGCTCTGGACCGTATACCTCAACTACATCCGCAGAAGATATGACCTCACCAATGACCCTAACGGCGAGGCTCGCCGAATCCTCAGCATGTCGTACGACTTCGTCATTGGCTCCGTCGGCATCGATCGAGACTCAGGGCAATTGTGGAAGGACTACATCCAGTTCATCAAGAGCGGCCCAGGCCAGGTTGGAGGCAGCGGTTGGCAGGATCAGCAGAAGATGGATCAGCTGCGCAAGGCTTACCACCGCGCAATCACAGTTCCCATGTCCGCACTCACAGACTTGTGGAAGGATTATGATCAGTTCGAGATGAGCCTCAATAAGACAACTGTAAGTCCCGCCTTGACGTGGCTGGAAGATGGATGCTAACTGCCAACAGGGTCGCCAGTTCATCCAGAAGCGCTCGCCAGCATACATGACAGCCAAGGCGGCGAACTCTCAGCTCGACCGCCTGATTCCTAGACTTCAGCGGACGTCTCTTCCACGACTCCCTCCTGCTCCTGGCTTTGATGGTGATCAGGAGTTCATGGAGCAAGTCGAGATCTGGAAGAAATGGATTCAATGGGAGAAGGATGACCCGTTGGTTCTTCTTGACGAAGAACCCGAGGCGTACAAAGCCCGTATTCTGTACTGCTACAGGCAGGCTTTGATGGCCCTTCGGTTCTGGCCCGAGATGTGGGTTGATGCCGCGGAGTGGTGCTTCGCTAATAATATCACCAAGGACGGCAAGGAGCTGGGCCTTTCTTTCCTGACTGAAGGCATCGAGGCCAACCCCGAGAGTGTCTTGTTGTCGTTGAAGCACGGAGATCGCGTGGAGATGACTTACCCCGCTGGAGATGACGAAGCGAGTAAGACTGCCCGCGCAAAGGCAATTCGTGAACCTTACAGCCGTGTCCTCGACACGTTGTATGCCATGTCCAAGAAGATCAAGGAGCGAGAGGAGCGAGAGGTTCGCAAGATTGAGGAGGCTGCTGCGCGTGATCCGAATGTTAAGGATTCTATCGAAAACAACGATGATGAACCCGATGGCGATAATCATAGACCAGCTGACCTTGGAAAGGAGGAGCGTATCAAGGCTGTCAAACATGGCTTTTCGGTACAGTCGGACATGCTCAAGCGCACTATCTCGTTTGTGTGGATTGCGCTTTGCCGAGCGGCGCGGAGGACACAAGGCAAGGGAAACACGAACTCGGGCCTCAGACAGGTATTTATCGAGGCTCGTGGTCGGGGTCAGCTTACTAGTGATGTTTACATTGCTGTTGCCAAGATGGAAGCCCTCATCTACAACGACCCTGCCGGTGGCAAGATCTTCGATCGTGGTGCCAAGCTATTCCCTGAGGATGCCAGCTTCATGCTGGAGTATCTTAAGTTCTTGCACTCGAAGGGTGACACTACCAGTAAGTCTCGATCTCCCGTTGTTTTCTTTGCCTGGTGCTAATTCTCCCTCAGACGCTCGCGTGGTATTTGAGACCTGCGTCAACCGTCTCACACAAAAGGACGACAAGAAGGATCAGGCTAAGCAGCTGTATTCTTACTTCCACAAGTACGAATCACAGTTTGGCGAGCTATCCTCTATTGCTGAGCTTGAGAAACGCATGTCAGAGCTTTGGCCCGCTGACCCCAAGCTCACCCATTTCGCGAACCGTTTCTCCGTGGAGACATTCGACCCGATTGCCTATCGCCTCATCATATCGCCAGCTGTCCAGCTACGACCGAAAATGCTGATTCCGGCTATTGAACAGCCGACCTCAGTGCGACAGACTCCCATGCCGCCGTTACCAGTTCGCCAGACGGCCAGCCCGGGTCCCCAGTACATGGGCATCACGAACTCGCCCAAGAGACCGTTCGCTGGCGATGACTACGAAGAGCTCAACCGGCCGCGAAAGCTTGCCAGAGGAGAGTCGCCGCTTAAAGGTGCCGCTGGTCGCCGTCTTGACCAGCAGAGACGGAATCAAGGAGCGCCTCTTTCCCGAGACATCACCTTTTTGCTGGGTATTCTGCCCCCAGCTCACACGTACGCGCACGCGCCAGGCGCATTCCGCTTCAGCGCTCCCAACCTCGTCGGCCTTATAAGAGAGACCCCTGTGCCAGACTACAGCGCCTGGAAAGCACAGCAAGAGCTTGGCTCTCGACAAAACAATGGTATGCAACCCCTTTCTCAAAGCCAGAAGGCATCTGGTGACCACGCTGGGTACGGATTTGATGGCCGAAACTCGCCGCAGAGAACTCTCAGTCCACTTGATGGTAGCGGTCGGCGCTTGGCGTCGTCCGGCTACCGGAGTTCTCCTCTGCGACCTGGTTCCAGTGGCGGAAATCCCGAAGCCGCTGCATCCCGACAGGACGCCACTCAGCAGGGACAATACCCGCCAACGGCTTCGTATGATGGGAATGCCACCTGGACACCACAACCTGCCGGCTACGGCCAAGCACCGTCACAACAGTATGGCAGATACCAGTTTTGATCTTGGAGCTGACGAATGGATATCCAGGGGCCGGTTTCCGAAGAGGTTGGGCTTAAACGTGAGGTTCGACACAAGCACTTATCGATTCGTCGCACACCATTTTCCTTCGAAGGTTTACAGAGCAGGTTACGATACGCTTTGCTTGGGCCTACACATCTCCAGCGAATTGTTTCCTATTGGGCCGCCGTTTTCTGCATTTGCAAGTTGGAAGAAAGACGCCCTTCTGGTCTCTTCGAGCGGACATGATCATCAGTGTTCTGTAAAATATAAAAGTTAGGGGTTCCGCATCGATGGGGCGTTCAGGGCGGCGGATACTTACTGGTTCTGCTGCTACGAAGACAGCAAAGGATTTGTTTTTGTCTACACAAACGACCGGCCACAGTGCTGCGTTCGGTAGCTCATTGGCGGTACGCAAAAGAGTCGATAGTGGACGGACGCACGGATGGAGACATGGCACAGAAGTCGTTGTATACTTCGGCTAGCCATAGGCTTAAGTAAAGGAAGTAGATGATGCTGAAACCAGTGCGCATTTCGTGATCATCGTCAGTCTAGTGCCAATGAGATTGCTTGACTATGGTTTGCTTGTGCTCAGGTAGCGTCTCCACTTATCAATGATGAGATGGCAAGTCTTTAATAGGCAGTTTCTTCCCCTTTTGGTCATGTAAGGAGCTTACCAGTGCCAGCGTGGAAGTTGAGCTGATAGCGCGGATGTGAGGATAGAGTTGAGGACAGAGGTGAAGAACGTTCGCTCCAAGTAAGGCGGATAACCCCACTGATCTCTCGTTCAAGAGTTATCGCGTCTGCTGTTTCGGCCGGAGTTTCCATACCCTTGAGGTTGTTCCAGCCTCACTATTAAGTGGGTTTTTGAGTGAAGAGCAGTGGACACATTTACAAGAGCGTCTCATGCGGTGTGTCGGATGGCTCATGGGCAGCCAGGTGCCGCGGCCAACACGGGTCAAATAAATTGCGAAATACCAACTTCACTTCTCATCTCACGCATTGAAACCATTTTTCAAGAAGCATTTCTTACCGGATCTGAGCTCAACGCCATACCACTTTCAGTTTCCTAATTGTGCCCTCTTGCTTTTCAGATACTATAGCCATTTGTGTTGGTTCATTCATACATTTGTAGCGCTGCTGTCCTTGGCATCCCTGCTGTCTTGGATATCAATATCGTCATAATTTCATTATGCTTCCAGCTGTCTTCATTATCAGTACCTGCTCTTACTGTATATGTTTCTTTAGTTTCACTGACGCCTCTGCTATCCCCATCATTTGGATCTGCACTATCCTATCCTAGCTAGCTAAAATCAGAGAGTTCGCCTTTTGCCGTATACCCATCAGAAACTGACATATGTGACGTCGTAATGACTTTTAAGCTGGTATATTGACGACAGCAGGCCATCTGTTTTTGGTGTGAGATATTTCGTGTCCTACCATCCATCTCGCAATTGCCTCAAGTGGCCGTTTCCTTCTCTCACAAGAGCCCCCCCCGTCTCGTTTTTCGCACTTGCCTTGACTTCGTACCTCTCTTGCTCCTTCCCTCAGGGTCGACAACTAGGCCTTCTGCCCATCACAATTCGCCCTCCTTCTCGTCTCTATATAAGGGAACCTTTTCTCTCACCCAGAGTCTTTTCGTTTCTTTTTCAACACATACACACACACAACCAACCAACCAGCTTCAGCCAAGATCAAGGTAGGTCTATCACATATTTGTTCACACTTATCATAAATCCTCCTCACACATCCTCCCCACCCATACATACCATCATCTTTCACCGGCAGCTTCCTTCTATGTCGTCTTGCCTTGCTCACCTCAACCATACATCACCACTTCCAACCTACTCACAATTCTTATTTGGCGGCCTTCATTGCTCAACCACTGGTTTGTGAGGTGAGACTGGCTCTTGCCATCTCAGTTGTGCCTTCCTGCGTTTCTGGAGCACCTCCTTCCTTCCTTCCTTCCTTCTCACCTTTCTTCCGTCTGTCTCAATCACCTTCACTCAGCCTGAAAAAAAACCATCTTTTCTCCGCTCGCAACCAAACTTCTTCTCAAACACCAACACATATTAATGTCTTCAATAGCAAAACCAGATACTTCTCAAATCCATATCCAACAATAAGAGCAGCAACCGCACAGTCTCATCACCTCCAATTCATTCACAAGATGTCTGCCAACGGTCGTACTCAGCAGATCCGTGCCTCTATCATGAACATGGACGGATCGAACGATGGTGGTTCCCCCTCTGGCGGTCGATCCCGCTCCGGTTCGCACGCCTCTCAACCCAAGGCTCAGAACCCCTTCGGTCCTTCTATGGGCTTCGATCCTGCCAAGCCTCAGGGTGGTCCTGCGAAGGAGCATCAGAATACCCGCATCGATCCGCCCGCCGAGTCGTTTCTCAACCCCGGCGCATCTCCTTTTGTTCGGAGACCTGGCTACAACACCGCCGGTAAGCCGGTCAATCTCGAGGTGAACCAGTTCCGCGTCAAACAGTGGGACGACAAGATGACAATCTATCAATATGATGTCACTATCTCCCCGCCCCCCCTGAAATACAACGTTGTCTTCAAGAAGTGCTGGGAGTCTCGCGCCGTCCAGGAGATGCTAAAGAAGTACAAGTGTCTCTGGCTGCAAGATGGCCGAAAGCTCGCTTGGTATGTATTCTTTTCACGCATTGCGTATTCTTTGAACAGCCATACTAATACATTCACAGGTCTTCGGTTCCCATCAACCGTGGTGAGGAGCGTCTTAAGGTCGATCTTGACGAGGGCAAGCCTATCCGGCATAATGCTAAGGTCCCTGATAACTCTTTTTTCTTCGTCATGAAGGAGACAAAAAGAATCAACTTGGCAGCCCTGGAGGCATACCTCACTGGCAAGATGGATTGGGACAATTCCGTCCTCGAGTGCATGAACTTCATGGATCACCTTGTGCGCCAGTATCCAAGCGAGCGTCTTCTCTCTATCAAGCGGAATTTCTACAACGAGCGCAACAAGAAGAGTATGGACCTTGGCCCCTGTTTGGAGGTCGTAAAGGGTGTTTATTCCTCGGTCCGCATGAACCAGTCTGTTATGGACAAGATTGGACGTGGACTCGGTCTGAACGTCGACGTCGCCAACACTGCTTTCTGGAAGGGCAACGTACCACTGCACATGTTTGTTCGGGAATTTCTGGGCACTTGTGACCGCAGATGGCAGAGCATGAAGCCCAACGACATCGCCGATCTGCTCAAGCCGGTTCGGCAGAAAGACCGGAACGGGGGTATTGTCTTTGCCATGTCGGATGCCTTCAAACATCTTCGCAAGCTGGTCAAGCTTCCTTTTTCCCCTAAGCACCGTGGCAAGGAGAGTTGGGACAAGACCTACCGCATCAAGGCCTTCGCTTTTGATCAGAAGTTCGGTGAGCGGGGTGCTACCGCAGACAGTATCCAGTTCGAGAACAACAACGTGCTGATGAACATTACTCAGTACTTTCAGAAGACCTACGGTTATCAGGTCATGTTCCCCAACTGGCCTGTCGTTGAGACTGCAAAGTCTGGCTTCTTCCCGATGGAGATTTGCATCGTCAAGGCTATGCAGCGCTACCAATTCAAGCTGGACCCGGATCAGACCTCCGCTATGATTAAGGCCGCCGTGACGCGACCTAACCAGCGAAAAGCTGACATCATGGATGCAAAGAATCAGCTGTCGTGGAAGGAAGACCCGTACCTCCGCCAGTACGGTGTCGTCTTCGAGGATCAGATGGCCCGAACCCAGGGTTCACTTCTCGAGCCCCCTAAGATCCAGTACGCGAACAACATCACAAGCCCCATGTTCTCTGGTCGTTGGGATCTGCGTGGCAAGAAGTTCTGGGTTCCCAACCGTCAACCCCTGCAGTCCTGGGGTATACTTATTCTCGAGAATGGATGCAACAAGGCCACCGCCCAGGCCTTTGTACAGACGTTCAAGCAGACATATACTGGTCACGGAGGCAAGATTATGAGGGATGCCGTCATCGTTGACAGCGAGGTCCGGAACCATAATGTTGCCGAGGCCGTTGCGAAGGCTTATGCTCAGATCAAGGCACAGACGAAGGCTACTCCTCAGCTGCTCTTCTGCGTGCTGAGGTTCAACAACGCTGGCTCCTACGAGCGCATCAAGAAGTCTGGTGACTGTCGCTTCGGCCTGCTCACCCAGTGCGTCCTTGCGCGTCACGTCGAGAAGAACCAGGGTCAGTACCACTCCAATGTGGCCATGAAGGTCAACGCCAAGCTCGGCGGCATTACTTGCCGTATCCCCCATCCGTCCGGTCCTGCCAGTAAAGCTCCTGCCTTTTTCAAGCAAGTTACAATGATGATTGGCGTCGACGTATCTCACTCCTCGCCGGGCATTGACGCCCCTTCGATGGCTGCAATGACAATGTCCATGGATCAGGATGCTACGTTCTACTCCGCGGCCGTCGAGACCAATGGTTACCGCGTTGAAATGTTGTCTCCTATCAACTCAAAGAACTTCCTCGCTCGCCTGATGCCCACTTGGCACAAGCGCATGAACCACCCGGCGCCACCCCCCCACATCATCTACTTCCGTGACGGTGTATCCGAGGGACAATACGCTCAGGTCCTTGAGTACGAGGTTGGGACGATGAAGAAGCTGATGGAGCAAAAGTACCAGGGACAAAAGCAGCCCAAGTGGACTGTTATCGTGGCAACCAAGCGTCATCACATCCGCTTCTTCCCGCAGCAGGGCGACAAGAACGGCAACCCGTTGCCCGGTACCCTCTTGGAGCGGGAGGTCTGCCACCCGTTCTGGTGGGACTTCTACCTCTGTTCTCACGTCGCCATCCAGGGCACTGCGCGCCCCGTTCACTACACCGTTCTCGTGGACGAGGCTAAGATGAAACCCAACGATCTTCAGCGCATGATCTACGGCCAGTGCTACTCTTACGCCCGCTCGACGACTCCGGTATCGCTCCATCCCGCAATCTACTATGCAGATCTTGCTTGTGGCCGCGCTCGTGCCCACGAGAACATCGCGACGTCCCATGGCTTCCGTTCTGGTCCAAAGGCTGCAGAGATGGCCGATGAGTACGGCGCTCGCGGCATGTCTATGTTCGATAATGATCGACCTACCGAGGCTATGCAGCTTCTACCTCTGGGCGGTGCCGGCGCCGATGCTGACCCCCAGGCGAGCGAGATGTTCAAGGGCACTATGTGGTACATCTAAGCAGAAGACGCGACGGATGACCAACAGCCAAGATGCGATGGATGAAGGGAAGGATGCATGAAGTGTGAAGGGCAGGGATGGCACAGGGAGCGAGTGAAGGAAGCGATGAGCATGATGATAGTGAGAAGATGAGAGAGGGGCGAGAAATTTCTCATGGCGAGTCAGGGATTCAAAAGGTCTACTAGTTCCGGGTCATCACTAGCATGGCCTCAATCGTTGCAATAGGGTGGCAGTGTCCTGGGTGAGCAGGTCTGCGGCCTGTTCAATTAGATAGTGAACGTTGCCTTTCCTCAACTGTGTTCCAGTTTTTCTATGCGTGATATGATGGTCTTGTGACCCCGGCAACAGAAATCGCAACGTTGGTCTCATCGAATTCGACGGAGAAAAAAAGGAGCAAAAAAGAAGGCTTACTTCTAAGCAATATGAGAGGGAACACACATTACCCATCTTAACACTTGAAGATGTATGCCACGAACTCAATCCCTGGTTAACCAAGCATCCAAGACTACGGACATGTTCGAGGGGAATGCATGTCATCTCCGATGTTTGGCAATGTAGTCAACGATGACATGTATTGTAAGCGATGTGTTGAAGCTCTGGGGTCTGATGGCCCTTAGGGCCCCAGGACTGTTCAGACACACCACGGAGGGGTTCATCAAGACGGGCTCCTTAACCATACTGAACAGAAGGGCAGCCCTTTTCATCTGGCCAGATGCAATGGATGATGCTGAGGTTTGGTTTTCACAGACCATCACATCGTGTTGGTGGCTGAATGTAAGGTCACGAAATGTTGATTTTTGGGGGTGTTTCTTCTTCTTCTTCTTCTTCTTCTTCTGATTCGATGGTGCTCAGGAAAGGGATGAGTACATTTGGCTCACTTTATGAATTTTTGCACTCGGGATCTTTTTGGTCATTTGCTGGCGGCCTCGCCGTCCCCGAGAGGCATGGAAACGACGCCGGGCACGCCGGACGCACGCGCGGTTGGGTCAGCGGGTCAGTTGTTGTGGTTCTTCTGCGTCTGTATCGCGGGCTGGTTGACGTTGGAGTCGTGGGACGAGCGCAGAAACCTCGAATCACCTGCATCCTGTGGCTCCTGTGTTCGCAGGGGACGGATAGGCAGCGCGTCTCTTCCACCTTCTGGGGTGGGAGATGAGGCCATGTTCTCATCGGCTTTCTATCTTTGGATGTGAGCACACTGCTTGTTGCACACTGCGCGGGACTTTCACTGTTTACATGGGATTGGACCAGTAATCGCTTGCAGAGTGCGCGGTCTATGGGTTTCTTGATATTTGCTGCCCTGGATGGGATCCCGCATATTGAGAAATGATGACCGCGGAAGTAGCGCTTCCCGGGGCACTCATGACCGCCAGACTCTGACGAGATCCCCAAGGGCGACAGCTCAAGCTAACGGGTATCTATGTCCATCGGGCAGGGAAATACGCATTTTGAGCCTCGCCCCATGCAAGTCGCCAGCCCGGTGATCATCACTCTCGCCTCGGGGTCATTTCGCCATTGAACACGCCCCAATAGCAAGAACCGTTTACGGATACCCATCCACGACAGATTTCCCGGCCGAGAAGACGGCGTCCCCAACCCAGAACACACCCACACGTCCGGGTCGTCGGGGTGCCGCTCGAGAGCCGGCCTCTTGTTGCTGCCGTGCACCGGCGCAGCCGACTTCTCTTCGACCGAGGAGGGTTCAGGGCCACGGCAGACCTCGGTCTGATGCCAGGGGCACATGGACATGCCACTGCCAACAACAGCGAGCGGGATGGAAAGAAGCCGAGACTACGGCTACGCGACTCTCGCAGGGGAAGGAATGTACGGACGGACAAGGGGGTCGAGGACCTCGTTGATGAACAACTCATTGCATGTTGCTAATAATTCGCGATAGACTCTTTTCAAATGCAAAGTTGAAAACACGATCGGCCCCCTCAGGTCTAACCCAGACTTCGCGCACACCACCTATATACCGGTGTGTACAGAACGCCTGCCTTCAAGCTCACCATCGGGCCGGACACACGGGAAGCTCTTTTCAATGTAATGTGTTTTCTTGGTATAGTCATACATGATCCTCGTAGACTTCAGAGTAAAAACGTTGCAACCCGATGACCGACGAAACGCTTCCCTTTTCCCAAAAAAAGCACAATGCAAACTCGACAAATGATATTCCCCTGGGACGAGCGAGTTCTGATGCGACAGGACCCCCCACACAAGCTCCCCGCTTTCCCTTGCGGGAGCACTGTCCCCATGACATCAATCCAACTCCACCCCCGCCATGGCAGCCCACCTTTCCGAGAGCTCGGCACATTATGACCCGTTAACACCCCGTCAATCACACCTCACGGAATATCTCGCCTCGTCTATTTCGCTGAGACGACGACGTTTGGGATGGAGAGGTTCTCCCCCTTGCCGGAAACGATGGGCATCTCGCGAGCCTTCTCCTCGCCGCCAAAGTTGGAGCTTGCCCGCCGGCTGAGCGTGACGCCTGCCGTGGAGCGCGCGCCAGGGCCGTAGTTGATGTTGCTCGCCTTGTCCAGCGTCTCCTTACACATGCGCAAGAAGACGGCACCCAGCTCCGGTCGGTGCAGGGGAATGAGACTGAAGAAGAGAGAAGCGGTAATGCGGAAGAGGGTCTTGCGGTGCAGGCGCACCGAGTACGTCTCCTCGAGGAAGGTGAAAAAGTGCTCCTGAAGACTCCCGAGGAGGTCTGAGTCGGCCTCGTCGAGAAGGGGCTGGTCGTTGTCGAGAGCGCCACGTAGGTCGTGGTTGTTGGCGCTCATGAAGAGGATGTGGTCGTAGCCGCATAGGGACTGCAAGACCTTGCCGAGATCGTAGTGGATATCACCCTCGGGGGTCAGTGTGTTCTCCAGCTGGCAGCGCACGTCGATGAAGCTGACGAGCTTCTCGTCCTTGGACAGGATGGCGTTGCTGAAGACGGGGTCACCGTGGATGACTTGTGCATGCACGCCCTTCTCCTCGGCCTCGTAGGTGTCGAGGAACTCGTTGATACGGGCGAAAAGGGACGCAGCCAGGGGGCCAAGCGCGTCGTACTTGTCCTGATGCTGATAGTATCGACTGCGCAGCTTCGAGCCATAGTTTGCGTAGATGTTGACGCGGTGGTTTGCCCGCGCGAGGGAGTGCTCTTCGAACTTCTTCTCCAGAGCGCTGGGGATATTGAGGGTGGCCTTGTCGGTGCTGGCCGTGGTGTGGACGGAGTGGAGAGCCTTGAGCAGGGAGATGAGGCGGCCCTTGGTAATTGAGCGACCGACCAGGAGGTGAGAGAAGGTCAAGCCGCGGCGGTTTTCCATGGTGATGTTGTAGGTGGTGGTGTCGGGGATGTAGTCGACATTGTAAACGGTAGGGAAGATGTGCGCGATATCGGCGGGCATGTGGGAGTAGAAGAAGAGCTCGCCAAGGATGTTCTCC
Organism: Colletotrichum spaethianum; assembly: GCF_022836535.1. Taxonomy (NCBI): domain Eukaryota; kingdom Fungi; phylum Ascomycota; class Sordariomycetes; order Glomerellales; family Glomerellaceae; genus Colletotrichum; species Colletotrichum spaethianum. The sequence goes on along the minus strand of NW_026054777.1, from coordinate 176,382 downwards.
GACTTGCTCGACTTGATCACCTTGTCGCCAATGATCTGGATGGTGTTGAAGTCGCGCGCGGCGATCATGCCGGCCTTCTTCGCGTCCTCTGCGGTACCAGCATCTTGCCCGATCAGCGCAGCCGGGTCGTGCTCGTCCAGAAGCCAACCAATCTCCCGCATGGTATCCAAGTTGGCGTTGACTGCCAGGTCATCGACGTAGACATCGGCGTAGGGCTTGCCGAAGTGGATATCGTGGTAGGGAATTTCGTACTTGGCCAGTTGTGCAAAGGTAACCGGGCCGACATCCGCGAGGACAGAGCCCAGGTTTCCGTGATGTGTGCGCATGCGACGCGCCGTTTGCTATTGGAAAGTTAGCCAAAGACGTTCAGAGGGACCGTCTGCTGTTTGCGCCAAGCGCCCCGACACGACTTACAATAATAATGTAGTGGCCCGCGTTATACAACTGCTGCACAAGGCGGATGTTCTTCTCGATGGGAGGGCAGGTGGAGTAGTCTCCGGCCACAGCGGGCACGCCGACCAGGGTCATGTCGAGGTCGAAGCAGAAACGGCGCTTCTTCAGCTTGATGGGGAGGTTGGAGGTGTCGGTCTTGAGAAGCTTCAAGAGGTCCTTGAGCTGCTCGGGCGTGCCGACAACGCTGAAATCCTTGGTGCTGACGGGCATGCCCAGGTAGGGAACGCCGTTCTGGATCATGAGGGCGATCATCTGCGAGGTGTAGTACTCGCCCACCTCGGAGCCGTCGGGCCTCTTCATGTCGAGGTTCTCGGCGGCCCACGACTTGAGCTGGGCGGCGGACGGGAAGACGTACGCGCCCGTGTTGGCCTTGTTGGAGATGGCCTTCTTCTCCTGGATATCGACGATGCGCTCCAAGCCGTCCCTGTAAAGGTGCTCTGTTAGACGTGCAGTTGGGGAGAGAAGCTTCCAGCACGCGCTCCCAGGGTTCACTTACTTGGTGGGTTCCGTCTTGATGTAAGAGAAGATGGGCTTGTCACCGACGTCGGGGAAGTAGAAGCAGCCGCCATGGCCCTTGGGCATGTTGCGGATGTCCTGAAGGACATCGGCCCAGTAGATGGTGTCGCAGTCGAGGGAGACGGTCTTGCGCTCGAGGTGCTTCTTGGTCATGCTTTGGGTGACGATGAAGAGCTGCAGGGGCAGGAACCCGTCAGCGATGCGCTCCCATCTTGGCTTTGCCCCTCCATGGGCGGTTTATGCGACGAGGGGAGACCGCGGGGGGTCGGGTGTAGGACTTACCGTCTCGCTGGCGCCCTTGGTCTGGTGACGCAAGCGCAGCAGTCTGAAGTCGATCTTGGAGAAGGTCTTGCTCACGAGCTGACCGATTCTGAACTCGTCGTCGACCTCCTCGTTGATGGCCATCCACAGGGTGTCGCCGGGCTGGAGGCTCAAGTTGTCAATGAGCCATAGCAGCATGGGCCGGCCAACGATGTTGATCAGCGGCTTCGGGTAGCGGTAGCCCTCCTTTGCGAAGCGGGAGCCAATGCCGCCGATAGGGATAATGACATTGATGGGCTCGCGGTTAAAGTCGCCGTTGGCGGCAGCGGCAGCAGCAGCGCCGTTGGCAGCAGCCTTTGTTAGGGGAGCCATTCTGACAAGGGGAAAGGGTCAACGGCTGTTGCGTGTCTGAAGGTGGTGTTGACCGTTTGCGAAGAGAAGCGTTGGGCTGATGTTGGGAAAGGTGTCGCAAAGCCCAAGGCGGCGCGGAAGTGGCAGAAAGTCGCGAACGATGGAATGTCTCTGGCTGGGTCTTTGGCGGAGAACCTTGGCGGTGGAACTGTAGCTACACAACCGAGGAACCACAAGTCGGCCTGCTCTCTAATTCCAGTGCGGGTTAGACGAGGAAAAGCAGAAAGCGAGTCTACCGGTTTCCAATCCAGCACCTCAAGGCAGAGAAGAGCGAGGCCAAAGGAGAGGAGCTGCGAGTCGGAAGAGCTCGAGAGAAAGGACCGGCCGACGAGGGGATAGGTGTCCCTCTTTCCCACCTTAAGACCTTGAGGTACCCAGCAAAAAGATACGTACACAGTAAGGTAAGGTATGGGAAGGCAAGGCAAGGGAAGATAATGTCAGGGTCGTGGAGTCCGTATCCCGGTAGCAACGACAAACAGTAGTAGTGAGTGGATGCGATCTCGCCCTCCAGAGCCGACTCTCAGGCAGGCAACGGGGGAAAATAGTTCGGTACCTCGTGAAGCGAATTAAAAGTCGGGGCAGCTGCTGGTTTTTTTCGTTTTTTTTCTTTTCGTTTGTCAACCCCCTCACCTGCGCCGAGTTTCTCCAACTGCTAACAGATTGCAACGCCCCAAACCCCATTAGGGGGCCGACAAGTGACCCTCCCGCCCACTCTACGCCTCGCGAGTCTCAGTCTCGGTCTCTCAGTCTTTCTCCCCTCTTCCCTCACCTGTCCTCGCACGCCCTGTATCCGTACCTCTGCCCCTCCATCCCCTTACCTTTCCGGCTTACATCGAACGGAAAGCGACAAGGATGAGGGTGCCATTTCCCTTAGCTCAAGGATCCTTTTTCTTCTTCTCCATGTCTTTACTGTCTCTCGCGCTCTCGCGAACCACAACCGTACCGCCGCCCCGTGTGTACACTAGGTTCGACGTAAGGGACGGCCGTGGCCTAGACCGGAGATCAGCTCACTCGCTTCCGCGGACAAGTCCAACAGGAGACGGGCGAGCAACCGGGAAGAAAGGTACGAAGGTGGCATATGGTTGATGGGACAAGGGGGGTCGCTTTGCCGCATAGGATAGTGGATCAACGCCCCGTGAGACGTTTAACACGGCCTAGGTACTGGTATAGACTGAAGCGTTTGATGAGCAGCGAGCCGCGGCAGCGCCCAGTGGTGTCGCCAATTGCCAAATTTCCAATTAGGCACCGACCGGGGAATGGCCTTCCAGGCCGTCAAAATGGACTACGGAAGTGGAGCCGGACGAGCGCCCCGGCCGGGGACAGTTAGCGTTGCCCCGTCTCGACACTGTGCAGTACAGAGCAGCCGCCCGGACCAGCCCAGAATGTCGCCGTGCCTGGCCTTGTGGGCTCGTCCCCGACTCCCCAAGCCTCGCCCCCCCAAGCAGGTCTAGTCTCGGCTGGATCCTCATGCTAGATCCCGTGTTGGATCATCGCTCACGACCACAACATTTCCTCGTCTCTTTTTGTTGCCCACTCCTGCCGTCTCGCTTTCTCTACTCGAGGTACTCATTAGGCGCAGCAACCGAGACGCTCTCCGTCGGAAACCCGACACCCCAATTTTTCGTTGTTGCAAAAGGCAAGACTTGGCCGCCAAGAGCCAGGGGTGTGGCTTATTCATGCCTAGCCCGGTTGGCGGCCGTTGGCCATAAACGAACGGCCATTTGTTTGGTGTTTTGTCTGGCAATCGAGCGGCGTATCCACGACGGGCAAAGATGGACACGTGTGATGGCGATCCGATTACTGACTGGATTGTGAGGAAGGGGATGTTGCGTAAGAAAAACGCTCCCCTCAAACAGGTCGAGCGCTCTGACCGAGGGCTTTTGGTGAATCGTGACATCATCAAGTCTAGACACCGGACGAAAACCTCGCTCTCTCCTTGCTGTTACTAGTGATAGTGAGCACATCCCAAATTGAGGTTTTGATGTCAAACTACGCTGTCTTGCGATGTCAAACTACGCTGTCTTACCTCTTGGTCTGGGTTCGGGAGCACGGAACTCTGAGATTTTGGGACGAAATGTGGGAAGCATGAAGCCAATCCTGCGGCGGGCGGCAACATAAACGAAGGGAGTCAAGCACCAGCCATTGGCAGAGCTAAGAGAAGAGACCTGCGGGTGAGCGCGCTACCCATCCTAGGTAGCCATCGCATGCATCCCCTGTTGCTCAGCGGCGTGTCTGGTGTAGTCGGGGCTTGCCGGGGCCAAAAAAAGATGGTCATACAGAATGGCTCATGCTGTCAGCCTTGCGTGGGATTGGCGGAGACGCAGGGGGAGGGGCAACCGACGCGGGCGACAGGGGTTCGAATGCGTGGCTTGGGGGTGTTGGCTCGAGACGAAGCGCATCCAGCGCAATCCGAATCAATCAATGCCAAATGTCTGTACCGTGCTGCAGGCGAATGGGATTGACGGATGCAGACCTCGTAATGAGCTGATGATGAGAGAGAGCGTCACGGCGCCTGCGGTTGGCTGTCAGAGTGTTGTGTGCCTGCGAGCTCAGGGGCTGCTCATTTCGACTTGCAGGCGCTCGAAATATCCAAAACGCAAACTTTGATAGAATGTTGTACCTTGGCTTGTTTGCGGGAATACGGAGGCCTCTTAAACTTTCTTCCAGTAGGAGATGAACGCAGAATGTCGCCAAGTCCTATTCGACTTGCAATCCTAAGTGGTTTGGTGAGGAGGAGTGATGCACAGCCCCGAACCCAGTTCGCCAGGGAGAGGAGGCCAAAGTCAGATAAGAAGGGCCAGGAAGGAAGGCTACTTACTGTAGCATCATTTGTCGAGCGCAACGGTGCGGAACTCTGACCGAGATGGGAGAGCGGCGGAAGATGATGGTGTACATCGGCCAGGTGGGGAGCGCATAGCTGAGGCGACCGAGAAGCTTTGGACATGGCAACGGTCTCTCTCGGTTTCCCCACGAAGAAGGAGCGTGGGAGGAGCGAATGGCCAAGGACATTGCGTAAGATGCCGTCGACACATTTCCTGAAACGGCGTGCTTGACTCGTAGGGTCGTGTTTGGCGATCATGGCCAATGCCGAATTGACAAGCGGATAAGGGCTCTGTAAAGTGGGATGGATGGGCACCATCAATTTGTGTGGTTGATCCCGCAGCTACCGAGCGATGGGTATTTTGATCGAGGGAAGATGCTGGGAAAATCCGGGGAATTTGCAGCGAGTCCTTGTTCAGATAAAGTTATCTGGTGTGTTTCATTCTTCAAGGTTCTCCTGCCTCACTTTTTTTTAATGGTATTTTAGTGCGCGGAGCAAAGGTCGTCCCGGCCACGATGCCACGGGGTGTACCAGTGGCCATCGACATTATGCCCCACCAAGACGCGCGCGCATCTCGTGTTGAATGCGTGTCGAAGGCAAGGAAGCCGAGCGGGAGATGCGTTGGCCTGTGATGGAGGGCAAGGGACGGATAAAAGGGAAGACGAACGAGGAGTCCGAGTCTCTTTTGCACTTTGCGCCCAAACAGGTTCTGGCCAGGCCACCCGATGCGATGATGTGCGTATGCTGTTAGGTAGTTGAAGGGCCGTGAGTTGTCATGTCGTAATGGTGCGCCAACATCTGCCAGCGTCTGCCAGCGTCCGCCAGCGTCCTAAGTCGCTTCTCGAAGAATGCCCAAACGTAGGCGAAAGAGCAAGAGAGAGAGAGAGAGAGAAAGGAAATAGAAGCCGGCCATTAAGGTTCGACCCGCTGGGACGCCACACTGTGCAGTCATGCCAGGGCCGTGCTGGCGACTCAACATCTTGCTGTATCCATGTCGTGAATCCCAGTGCATTGGGACGTTTTTTTCTTGGGCGGTGCCGTGACGGTTCAAGCAATTGGAACGGGAATGGTTGAACCCCCACGGAGTGCCCGCGGTAGAAAGCACGAAATACGGGGAAAGAGCCGCCCGACGTGGTCGCCGTCGGTTCCGTCTCTTCATCCCTCCTGTATTTCTATTTATTTAGTACTTCGGTTCAGTCTCTGTACAAGACGGGAACAATTCCTCTTTATTTGCCAGCGACAGAAGAAGGGTGAAGGTGTGTGTGTGTGCGCGTGTGGCAGGGTATCTTGGCGTGCCCCAGTGCCCGGATACGAGCGGATTGTATTTGGCATTCAGGCGCAGATGAGCCAAGGAGTTGCAGACTGAGAGATATGGATATAGGTATGGGACTTTGGAAAACCAAGAGAACCTGAACCTACCCATTACCCATCGGCTCGCGAATAAAAGAACGGTCGAGCTACGTGTCACTACCTTACCTTGGTTACCAGTGCAAGGCAGGTGCGTACAAGCCGTCAATTGAGATCTGCGCCGCTGCGACGCTGCATCCTCCCTTTGGGCGCAATCCTTTTTGTTGCTGCTGCCAATTGTTGATCTGCCTGTCTGCCTGCCCAGCTAAATGAGGGAACAACAAGCAATTCTGCATTCGCTCGACTGCATCGACGCCATCTGACTTGGCTTTTGTCTTACAACGGCCAGAGCACCCACAGGCAAGGGGCCAGGAGCGAGATAAGCATCCTGTGCAGTCTTAGTCTCCGCGAACCAATGCGCCGCGATTCCCGGGTCTTAGGTCCCACCATTGAGACAAGTCGCTGCCGTCGCGCCCAGAGATGATGCCATGTGCTCGAGAAGCCTCAGGTCCTCATAGCGAGCCATCACGGCCATGGCAAAGGAACATACCGCTCGATACTCCTCCCATCACGATGCCGCCCCGCCTGCCCCCCGCCTCCCCCCGGCCGATGCCAATTGACTGGATAGCACGCGCGACATGGACCTGAAGCTGAGTGAGATACCTTTGGCGGGTCGCACCGTACGAGATGCCAGATGTGGACTCCAGCACTGTACGTATATCGTGTCCTACCTTACCTCGGTGGCGGAGTCCCGGATCCGCCTCACAGTGTGTGGGAACGGGCGCGAACCTCAAGTGGAAACGGTTGCCATTTGCTACTAGATACCTTAGCCCCAGGGGGAAGAGCAGCTGGAACAACAAGGGCAGCTCCCCATAGGTTTGTGTCCATCCCGCCATACCCAAAAAGACCATACTAAAATAAAAAGAGGGTGCTACTGCATGTTGGAAGAAGACGTCGAACCCGTCGCAACGCATCGCCGTCTTTTCCAGCAATCACGGTACGCAGCCTCTTTACGAGAGAGATCAAGCCAGAATTGGTATGGGCCAGCCACACCCTTACGTCTTCCATCGTGGTTTTGTCCCCGTATGGTGGTTGCTAGTTTGGGGGGTTTTTTTTTTGTTGATGGCGATAAGATTGAGTTTCGCTTGCCCCCTTTTCCTGCAGTGGCTTGCCGGAGGCATGAATGAGAGCAATCAGACAATGAGACAACTAGGGCCACTCAAGACCAGCGATGCCTGGTTTGCAACAGCAGCTGAGAGGCTTGGTGTCTCCGACTTGAGACTGCCAGCACCGTTGCAGTGACTAGCGAAGCAGAGTTTGATCAGCTACAAGTTGAGACTGCCAGCAGCATTGTACGATGTAGTGGCGGGTGAAGCATAGTTTGATCAGCTACGGCGGCTCCATCGCAGAGCGCAGCAAAGGTGAGCCAGCCAGACTCGGCCGGCTTGCCCGATTCTTATCGAGCTTCATCGGCAGAGAGCCGGCAACCGGTTGTGTATGACTTGAGCAAACAAGTCCCTGCCTTCCAAACAGTGTCACCATCTCTTGTCGGGTTCCTAGACGGTAGGTGGTCTTGTCGAATCGTCGTGCAGCACGGCTTGTCCAACTAAGCAATGCAATGCAAGGCCTACCTGTACGCAGCCACTTGCCCCCGTATCGGTGACCAGTGCACAGAAAAGCCCAGCCCAGACGACACCGACATGGCACCGGTGTCCTGGCCTGCTCAACGTGGTGGTATTGACCCTCTCGATGTCAGAGATCAGCCACCTTAAATTCTGACACAGTGCGGCGCCTCCAGCGACCCTTTCGAAAACACAGCCAAGCTCAAGGGTAGCGTCCCTCCCCCTCCGTGGCACACCCGTGGCCCCCATTTGCCTGCACCAAGAGTCAAGAGCTCTCGCAGATGGGGACGCATTTGAAAGGGGTCCTAGCATCCCTCTTTCGACTCCTTGCTTGCTCTAGCGGCCCTTCATCCACTGGCAGACAGCACCGCGCTGCGCCGTGTCATCAACTCGACCAATGAGAGGCGGCGCTACTCTTCTTCGTGGCCCCACATGCACCCGGGCTTTTCCCTTCCCACTGGAACCGCTTGCCTGCTCGCCAGCGTTCCTCATCGAGAAGGGACAGGTGGGTTCGAGGAAGAGCGGTTCCGGGCAAAAGTACCTTTCCGGCAAGGATTGCTGGCACTGTACATCGGCCAGGACGGGAAAGTCAGTCAGCACCTCGAGTGGGCACCTGCCGGGATCCGCCTCTACCACGGTCCCCCCTTCACAGTTCCCTTCCCTTGCTTCGACTGTGGCATCTGCTTCCTGCGTTCCCCCATTCTTCCCGCTCGATGCTTGCCAATAACTATTCTTTTTCCTCTCTGGCCTGCACCTTCTCCCGAGGACTCATTTCCCCCCATCCGAATAAACCCAGCGACCCTTTTCTCAGCTTGCGATAGGTATTGGCACCATCGCAAACGAAGACGAACGACGGCCTCGAATCACTCGAAACAAACCCGGACGGATTGGTTGACGAGTGGTACCCTGAGCTCTCCTACACACACACACACATACACACACATACACACAGAGAGAGTCTCGATGCGCATGTCGAATACGACGGCCCTGCGAGCGTCATTCCCCCACCCCCAAGAAACCTAAAGGCAACCGAGACCTTTCGTTCCTGCGCTGCCGCTGCCGCACCACCAAAGCCCGCCAACAACCAATTTCCAGTCACTGCACCGCGCCAGAGCTGGTCCTTTTCTGCTTTTCATCCCGCTCGCTGCCAATCCATCGAAGCTCGGTTCGCATAATCCCCGACGCAACCTCGATCGCAATTGTCCCTCGAGCCATACCGAGCAAACCACCAGACACTGATTGAACCGCCCTCCAGCGACTGGTAGTCGTCATCATGCTACGACACGGGAGCATATTGGGGTTCTTCCTCAAGCCCCTAGGATGGATTCCCGGCGGCCCTCAACAAGCCGCCTACGCCGCTGCCCTCGGCCTGGTCGCCATCCAGGTCGGTATTGGCATCATCATGAAAATCGCCCAGACAGGCGGTTCCTACTCCTTCTCCCCCTCGGCCTCCGTCACCATCTCCGAGTTCTTCAAGATGGTTCTGTCTACCATCTTCTTCTACAACGAATGCAAGCGCAGAGTCGCTGACGGCATCCGCCCGTCGACGCGAGGAGGCGGCAACGGCTACGCCTCCCTTGCCACATCGGAACTACCGTTGAACGAGCGAAGCAGTTTGGACGAGAAACGGGAAGAGGAGGGGCTAAACGGCAACGCCAGCTCGTCGAGCAATGGCAACGTCGTCGACAAGCACACTGGCCCGCTGCCCCCCTTGGATTTCAGGACCTACTGGAGCTACGTTCGCGGGGAAGTGACCAGAGACGTGCGATACGGCTTTTGCAACTTGGCCTTGTTTTACGTGCTCATCAACAATTCGGTAGGTGGTGCCTGTTCGCCGATCCTCACATCATATCGGCCTTGGCTAACTCCCCTAGATCTTTGTCAGCTACAAGATGGCCGATCCCGGTACGATCCAGCTGACCAAGAGCGGTGTTACCTTCATCACCGCTCTGGTTATGATTGCGACCCTGAACACCAAGATCTCCAAGATCCAGTGGATCGCCATTCTGATGCAGGTGAGTGCTACCATGGTGATACTCGACGACCCGGTCTCGTCACTAACATGCCGTAGATTTGCGGCTTGATGGTGACCCAGTACAACCCCCAGACGGGCACGACATACCCGTTTAGCACGTACTTCATCCTACTCTTCCAGGTCTTCCTGAGTGCATCCTCGGGCGTGTACAACCAGGCGCTGCTCAAGACGGACGACTCGAGCTTGCACGCCGACAACATGATCCTCTATGGCGCGGGTGCTGCTATGAACCTGTTGTGCCATTTGGTCATTAAGACTCTGAAGGCCGACGAGCCGGGCTTCTTTGAGGGCTACAACAGCTTCGGAGCTATCATGGTCATTGTCAGCAACGTCTTCATTGGCCTTGCCATCACTGCTGTCTACAAGTGTAAGTTGCTACGACCGACTCCGGCTGCCGCGCACTTTGCTAACTTGGTACAGATGCCGACGCCGTCATCAAGTGTTTCGCGACCGCCGTCGCGACCGGCATCCTTCTCTACGTCTCGCCCATTCTTTTCGGCACCAAGCTCAGCTTCCTGGTTCTGCCCGGTACTGTAGTCGTATTTGTTGCCTCTTGGCTGTACATGGACAACCCGCCTCCGAAGGACCCCAACCCTCCTCCGAGCAACGAGCCCCAGAAGATGTCCTTGTTCAGCAAGATGGCAGCTGTTGCGAGGAAGTTCAACAAGATCTTTCTCGGTGTCGCCACCTTTATCACGGTTCTCATTGTGGCGTTCCTCACCATGTCGGAGGCTAAGATGCCTGACTTCGCCAAGGACGGAGGCTCGGCACCGTCGACGCCATCGGGGCCGAAGCCCGTCACCGGCAGCGAGAGCACGGTCGAGTCGCCTTTCAAGAACACCCTAGCCATGATCCGATGGAACTCTGCACGCCCTGAACGCATCCCCCTGCTGCAGAAGTACGAGCCGTTCTTCCACACCGTGCACATCTCGATGCCCAACATGTTCAAGGCAGAGGACCCCGAGTTCCACAACCTGACCCACGACCAGTTCCCCGGGACCTTTACCGTCTACAAGCAGGTGTCTCGCACTATGAAGCTCATCTTGGACACTCAGCCCGAGATCGACGGACTGATGTACTACCACTTCGATGCCTGGATCGACCCCCTCGGCTGGACCGGCATGAACCCCTACAACATCCACTTCCCCGCCATTCTTGACACTGCCCCGCCATCCCACGGTGGACCCGAGTTCATGTGCCTGACAAACACCAAGAACTACAACTGGTGGGGATGGGGACAGGACTTCCACCGCACCGCCATGGCCGCGGCTTCAGTCGTGGACAACTTCGACCTCGAGTACACGATCCGGCGTGATGAGTTTTGCGTTGGCTGGAGTGACATCTACTACATTCCCCGACGGTTCTTTGCCGACTACATCTTCCTGTCCGAGATCTTTGCCGGGTTCGGGGTCTTTCACGAGGTTGCCATCCCCACCATTGTGCACATTATCGACCAGAGTCGCCGGCGCAACCCACACCGGTCCATCATCGATCATATCAGCGACTGCTGGGGCAACTGCTGCAGCTCCAACCCCAAGATCCGCGACGTGCTCGGTGCTCGATGCGGTCATCGTCTCAACTACCTAGAGGATGGGCCCATCAACGCGTTTTACGACAAGCTCGATGCCCAGGCGGAAATTTTGGGCCAGACTCTCAACTCAACCAAATACGCCATGTCCAGCAGCGAAGCCGCTCACCTCTTCGACAGCGCAGCGCTTGCGACTATCAACAACGGCGAAGCGAAGAAGGTCGCACCTACGAACGATGACGCTCTGGAAGACGACCAGCGAGCGGACAAGCTGGCCGCGGAAAAGGCCAAGCAAGAAAAAGAAAAGCTGAAGGATGAGCATGCGCCCGTCGACAAGACAGGAAAGCCCGGTGACCCCAAGGCCGATCCCTCGAAGGTTCCTCCTCCCCCACCGAAGGACGACAAAGAGGGCGCCAAGAAGGAAGAAGGCAAGAAGGAAGGAGAGGAAAAGAAGGAGAGTGACAAGAAGGAGGCCGATAAGAAGGAGGCCGAGAAGAAGGTTGACCCCAACGACGCCCTCAGGGAAGGAGACCGGGACGCCGACGTGAAGCGAAGATTACGGCGGGAGGTCTTGGCTGCCGTCGCTGGACTCGGCTATTAAACACCCTCATATACCCTCCACCTTTCCTTCATTGTACTCTTTATTACTTTTTACTCGGCGACGCTTTTCCCTGTCTGACGCGACATATGGTCCGAGAAGGGAGGGCCGGAATCAGAAGTTGGCAAACGACTCTGGCGTGCTCGGCATTCCGCCGAGCTCGGTCGAGCGAGGGCACGGGACATACGACACATGACACCAGAAGCGGTGCCGATGGACCGGCTAGCTGGGGTAGCCGGCCAGTAGATATTTCCTTTTGATATTGAAGCGGCCCGAGGACCGGAGTGTACGTTTTTTTTCACTCGGCACACAGCATAAGTATCTGATTTTCCGGACTTGGTAGGTACGATATAGACTCGTCAAACATGGGTATGGAATGGGGCGGTTCTTGTTTTTGGCGCAAAGAGATGGGAAATGCCCCCCTCGAGGTTGACGGGGGAGCCTCGGCTGTCGAGGGTCGGACACCTCGATTGAGAATGGGTTTATTGATGTCAGATATATAAACGTGTGTAATAAAAGAAACTGTTTCATTCTCGACCACTCTTCTTTGGCGGCGTGACGAATGGCCCTAGAGAATTCCGCGACTTGGAGGATTGAAGCCATCAACATGACGGAAACCTCGACGTCCACGGACGTCAGGCCGGGCGCCAGCGCCCGGCCTTGTTCGCGACGAGGGCATGTCCTCCGTTTGGCCTTGCCTGATTGTCTGCTGCGCTGCCGATGTTCGAAGGGCGTTGGGCGTCGACAATTACGCTTTCCTTGGCATCCCAAAGCGACACGGCCAACGTTTTTGGACGGGGGAGAGAGTGTGGGCATGGCCGGCTGGCTCCACCATCCCGGGATTGAAACACTTGCCGTTTCCTTCCGCCCGGGTCCCTGTCGAGGCTCTGGGGCCACTGCGCGGCTCTGCTCTGGGGGAGGGGGAGGGCGCGCCGGCTGCTTCCATTCCCCTCCCCCCTTCCCTGTGACGATCTGGATCCCCGGGTGGGAGGAGCGCGGGGGGCTAGACTGGCTAGCTAGGCGGGGGCGGGAGCAAGCCCGGACGAGCTCAGGTGTCTGGCATCTGGGCCGGTTTCCTGGTGTTGTTATTAGGCTTTTTCTTTTTTTTGGCTCTCGTGCGATGGAGACGGGGGGGGGGAGGGTAAGGATGCGGTGTGGTGGTTGCGAGGCGGGAGGCCGTTTGCAGAATGAGAATACAGAGTAGGTTCTTCCCCCCTCCTCGCCTGCCGCCTGTTTGTGACGTCAAGTACGTCAGTACGTTGGTTTGTAATAGAAGGGAACGAGACGGGACGAAAGGCGAGGCGAAAGGTTGTCTGCGTGGAACGGCGGGCTGTTGGCAGCGGCGGCGGGGCGGCGGGGTTGGCGATATTTTTAGAGAAACGGGGGCCTTGGCGAGCGGACTTGAGACGTGGACGGAGCTGGTTTCGGCTTGGTTGGTGTAGAATCTCTTGCCTGCGTGATGTCGGCCGCTTGGGAGCGGAAATCGAGGGGGGTTGAGAGTGGAAAGGCCGGGAGCTCGTTGTGGACTCACATCGTGAACTCGTTGGACGGGGTTATTGAGGGCCTTGATGCATTCAATGGTGTTTACAAATCGAACCGTTCGGTTCTTAGTGTGAGATGGCCTCGGTCTCCCGAACCTGTGTCACTGTGGCACTTCAGGTGCTGGGGATGAATCTATACTATAAGTCTTGCTTGGATACTTGACGGTGTGGCGTGTTGAGCCTCATCTCCAAGCCAGGAGGATCCGGAGGGGAACTGTTCAATTCACCAGACAGCGTTCGCAGTGTTTCAAAGTGAATGTAATAATTCGTGATTCGTATGGATGCCCATCTGAGGTGGGAGCTATGTACTAAAAAGAAACAGCCCTATCCACGCCTGAGGGTCTTATGCGTCTCGTGCCTCAGATAGCCGGGCCTCAACCACTCAAAGATTAAACCACATAACGCTCACCCTGGAAAGCCCATCGCTCCCAGAAGGCTCTTGGAAATTACAACTAACCCCGAAACCTAAATTAAATCACACAGTTACAAAGGCGCGTCGGAGGTTCGGACCCTCCTCATAGGTCCTCCGTGATCCACTTGTCCTGTTTGGACAGCGAGACGTTGCTCTCGTCGTACGTGCCCCACGAGCTCTTGAGCGCGACGGCCTTGAAGTCAAAGGTGATGCCCTGGTCGTTGGACCCGGAACCGCGGGTGAGGACGATGCTGTCGAGCGGCTTGTCGGTGAAGTAGAGCATGGTGCCGGCCTCGACGCCGCCGTTGACGTAGACCTCGAGAATGGACCGGTCGAGGATGCCGTGCAGCGTGAACTCGACCTTGGCGTCGGCGTCCTCTTCCGCCGCGGCGTCGAGGGCCTGGACGCCCGAGACGCCAAAGGTGCCAGACCGGTCCCACGCCGTGCTGGCCCGGGCGATGTTGAGGCTTGCCGAGGGAACGCCGTTGTCTGAGCTGCCGGCGAACTCGAATCCGAGGGTGACCGACTCGTCGGCGCTGGACTGGGAGGCCTTGAAAGCCAGCTGGGCCGAAGCGGTCGATCCATCCTGGAGCAGAGACTTGGCCATGCGGACGGTCAGGGTCCACTCGACGGCGGGGTTGAAGTCCCGGATCACGGCGCTGCTGCCCTCGATGCCGGAGACGCCCTGCTCGTCAATGATGGGGCTCCAGCCGGGCTTCGTGGTCGCGAGCGCGGACAGGTCGCCCGCCGGCGCCGACACGAGCCTGTTGGTGTCGGCGTCGAGCCAGTGGCGACGCACGCCGCCCATGCAGTGACGCCAGCCCTCTTGGTCGGTCGGCGTGCAGCACCCGTAGTGGCTTGCGTCGACCGCCCAGGTGACGGAGTAGGCGTCCTGGTTGGCGTCATCGAGGTTCTGGGAGTGGAAGAAGGCCGTGGCGTAGTTGTCGGGGCCGAAGTCAAAGTCGTACAGGGCGAAGGTATCCTGGCGCGCGTGGATGTCTCTTCCCGCGGCGCGGCTGGAGGGTGCGTCGGGCGTGAAGGTGGTGCCGTCCCATTCACCGGTGAGATACCCGACTTGAGCGCTGCCGTTAGGCCCGCCGCCTCCCAAGCTGAGCGTCAGAACCCATTTGGCGCCCACGACGGCGCCCGACTTGTCCTTTCGGGGGATCTGGAGGAACTGGGGCATTCAATGAGGCCGATGTTGCGTTGCGGGTTCCAGATGAACGACTGCGTCCACTTGACCAAGTCCGTCGAGGTGTAGAAGGCAACTTCGCTCTCGCGCGACAGGACCATGACCCAGGTCTTGGTCTCATGGTGGAAGGAGATCTTGGGGTCGCGGAACCCGTGCCTGTTGAGTGAGATGATGGGGTTGCCCGCATACTGGTTGAACGTCTGGCCGCCGTCGTAGGACCATGCCATGTGCTGGGATTCCTGGTCCGGCTCCCACGAGGTGTAGTAGGCGATGATGTTGTCATTGCCGCTGGTCTGGTTGGAAGGGAAGAACCCCGAGGAGTTGTTCCGGTCCACGACGACGCTTCCTGACCAGATGGAACCGTCGCGCGCGGTGGCGGGGATGGCGACGGGGTGGTCAACCCAGTTGTAGAAGTTGGTGGCCGTCGTGTAGCCCCAGTTCTTCACGCCATCGCCGGCGACGTTGTCGGAATCTAAAACAGGTGTCAGTCAAGAGGCTTCCACGTCACGTTCGAGAACACGAGCCATGACAAGCTCGGTCTAGTCGCAAGGCGGTGGTACACGAGATGTCAGATGAGAGCGCAGCGAAGCAGGCATATGCTGATGTACGGACGGAATGTACTGTGTCTCATTGCCCGCCCAAAATTGCGGGGGAGGCTGCCACGCCCATCATCGCGCATGTGGTATTTCCGTCTTTGGCAGAGACGCAGCCCTCATGCCAAACAGGAACTAGCACGTGTGCAGACTGCAGATCCAATGAAATGGACAGAAACGCGCCGGTGACAGTGCACTCACTGGCAAACGAGTCGGCAACCGCTTGTCAGGAACCTGCACATTGTGTTGCACAACTCAAAACCGAACCTGGCTAGGTGCAGAGTTCCCGGGAGGGGGCATGGGCAGGGGATTTGGGGGAAGAGCACAGGGCGAAACACGACCAGAAAACAAACACACTCACATTGATAGTACATGTGCCATACGCCCTTGGAATCGACAAAGAGGCCGTTTGGGTCGTTGAGCCAGTCGGCGGGCGGTGAGAAATGAATCTGGGGCCGCCAGCGGCCGGATCTATCGGCTGCTTGTCTCGCCATGTGTGCTGATGCTTCTACTGAGCGTCGGAGGTCTGGTTGGTGGTGCGTCCGCGGTGCGCCGGAAAAGAAGCCTGGGAGGGCGGATGTCGGTGCTGCGAGCAATGTCGACAGGAGCGAGGTGTAGAAAAGATGCTGCCTCATGGCTGCAAGAGTCCGGCTCCCCGTTCCTTAAAGAGAAAACCAGTGTCAGACTCTCGGCCAAACGGTGCGGCGGCGGGTACCAGTGGCGCTGTACCTGATCGGCAGACTTTGGATTGGGTGAGCAGCGCAGCGTGTCAGCGCAAAGGTAAAGTGGCCTTGGGACGAAGCTTGGCTCAATAGACTTTGAAGAAAAAGGTACGGCTGCTTTTAACGGGGAGAAAACCGTGATGACGGTTTTGTATAATGACGAAGACGTTCGTCTACGGACGAGCTAGAAGAGCACGAATAGCGGGAAGACAGCCTTCGGAGCGAGAGATGACGGCGGGTATTTAATCACAAAGAACCAAACGAAGGTGAATCAACATCGGGAGGGTCTCTCCAAACAATGGAGCAGCCACGACGTCGGTCACTGGCATCGGGAAAGCAAGCATCGGGGATACCTGCAACGGCCAACTAGCCATAGTGACATCGACTAGGCTTGGCCTCCGGCGCGAGTAGTGAATGGCAGCGGTAGCACTGACGATGGTGCAGATCAATGGCAGCAGTACACCGGCGAGCCAAGGCCTCATCGTGATCTCAGCAGGGCTCCGCAAGAGGAGGGGGCAGAGAAGCAGTACTCTGTACATCGTCAGCCAAGGACGCAAAGGGGAAGGGTGAAGGCAGGCAATGGCACGCCATGCGTCCAAGACAGGTCTCATGACTCTCCGCCCGGTTGGCAGGTGGCTGGCTCTCGTGGCCTCCCTTTGAGCGCTCGCAACCACGGCGTGTGCACTCCACCCCGCGGCGAGTCGTGGTGGGCAGCAGCACTTCTCCAACTTTTGGGTGTTGGAGTAGGGAGAAGGGAGAAGAGGCGCACTGGCGGCAATTTGCAGCAGACACACCCAAACAGCTAGATGTTTGACGGTGGATACATCCCCCCGCAAAGATGAGCCGTGATAGCCCCGGGGGGGGGCGGTAAATCTTGAAATGGCCCGCTCCCGTCCCCTAAGGTACTTTCCCCGGATCTCCATTAGTCAGGTGGCCAGGATTGTCGTTGCTTGCACTGCTGACGAGCGGCGGTCTGGCGACTAGTGTGTTGTTTTTGGCCTGGATTGCAGCCCGTGTTCTGCAGTGACATTCCAGAATGGCACCGTGTTTCTGGGGAACGGGTGCGGGGTTTCGTTGTTGGCGGGGGACGGTGCCCGTATGTCGGTCGACGGGACTTGGGGAACAACAAGAGGGATGAAATAAACAATGACCATGTGAGCGAGTTGGCTTTGGCTGTGGCTTTGGCTTCGAGGGTAACGTTTTCCCTTGTCGGAAGCTACCTCATAGCAAGTGACTGAATCTTTGTATTATTTTTGGAGACGGAAGAGGGAGAGCAAGGGGGAAGGTGCAACTGTTGATGGACTTGGGCGCCTGGCTTAAAATTTTTCTTCCACCGGGCACTTTCTTCGCAAGGGCCTTTTCTTCCCTATTTTCCCGTGGGATTTCTTTTACCTTGGGGTTTCGTTTTTGCCTAGAGCCATGTTTGCCTTCCCGCCTTTGAGACGCCGCCCGACAGATCCTAAAAGTGGGTCCTTCGCAAGTGTTCTGGAAGGCGTGCCCCTTGTACCTACCTAGGTAGAAAACAAAGATGGCAAGAGAAACTGCCCCTCATCCGCTGGCACTACCTGTCTTAGCCCGCACATGTTTGACAAAAACAACAAGGTAATTTTTCCGCCCCGTCCTGCAGCAGCAGCAGCAGCAGCAGCAAACGAACGTTTCCTCGGGAGCCAAGACGGGCCAGAAAGAGGATGTTTTCCTTCAAGGGACCAGGCCGTGTTTGTCTCGGCCGTATAGCCATCCAACAAGCCAACTCCACTCCATGGCAAAATGTCAATAGCTGTTCCATGTCTCCGCACCCTCGCCCCTGTCATTCGGAGCGTTCCTCAAGACTCCAACCCAACGACCGACCGCTACCAACGAACCTCATCATCCTACTGGCCTTACTCGAGCGGTCGAGCGGTCAGACCGCCAGATGCCGGACGCTCTCTGATGCGCACCATCTCACCATTCAATCTCACACCGTAGAAGCAGCAAACCATCTCGTCTTCAACGCAGCCCTCAGTTGAAACTGTCTAGATCACCTGTAATCCAGGGTTGCAACGGCGTGCGAAATCCGGGTCAGGACACAGATCTGCGCCGAGTCAGAGACATGGCGGCCACGCGATGCCGCCCTAGCCGCAACTTTTCTCACTCCTACCTCTGTGTTCGCCTCCCATATGAGATCACCGCAGTCATGATACTCGAGTCACCAGTCATTGGCACTTGTCCTGACGTTACCTCGCCTACGTTTCGTGAGTCCGCTCCGGGCCACGAGGCAGCGATGATCTCTTATCCGCCTTCTCCCCATCCTGCCACCATGTCCGCACCTACTATCACGACCTTGAATGACGAACTTTTGTGTCCTGCATGGCATCGTGCTTTGCCACGAGACAATGGCACTTGAGTCGCCGTCGATGCAACGTCTGACCCAGCCCGGCACCGCCGTTGGAGGCCAGCGGCCACCAAAGAAACCATGCTCTTGTCGGCCCAACGTCGGTTTCCAACTTCGTTGCCTGAGTCACCGTATCGAAATGCCTACCCGAGGTTGCATTGCACTTGGCCTTATGAAACTGGCTCTTCTCTGACCGTTGGTCGCTGGGTGACAACTCAAACGCCCTCGACGGCGCACGCCATAGTGTTGCTCGTCTTGACGCATCTTCACGCCCTTGGCATAATGATCTTTTTCTTTTCATCATACCTGACTTGTCACCCTTCACAACACAATTTTTCAAGAGACTGCACACGGTTCGGTGCCTTTCTGCGGTACGCAGTGTCGACGGAAAACGACGCTTCTGCAGGCACATCGCATGCACCCTCCGACATTGGGCACAATGCACGTCCACACGAGACCAATCGCGCTCACCAGCGGCGCCGCTGCCGCAACCACTCTGTGACTTCTCATCGTCTTTCGTGAACGCTCGCCTCTGGCGCGCCTTCGGCTTTCCTCATTTGGAACGTCTCCGGCCTAGCGCTTGCAAATCATCTTTTGATGCCCATCCTCCGCCACTGCAGATACTGCGGCGGGCCTCCGATGCTTAGTCCAACAACGGGTTGTCGAGCTGTCCACTATCGATGGGCTTGCGGTCGAAGCCGCATTGCTTGTTATCCACTCGACCTGATCTGGACTTGTCTGGGCCTGGTCGCTCAAGTATAGGGCTCTAGCTCCGCGTTCGGCGCCCGTCACACTGGAGGACGTTGGGCAAGCGGCGGTGACGACGAGGTGCGGCTATCGTGTCTTGAATAAATTCGACGCTGCCACTGGCGTGAGCAAGTTTGTATTAATCGTGAGCTAAAGAAATTTCATCGCCAAGATAAGCCGACGAAAAGGCGAAGCGGACCCTTGCGCTAAGAAGCCGTCGTCGGATGGTGACCTCCCCAGATATATCAGATGAGCTTGATTCATGCCAGGCACCAGGTAAAGCGAGCGGCCAATGAGGTCCGTACCTGACAGGGCTAACAGCAATCGAGGTTGTCGCTAACAGAGCCATCTGAACGAAAGGTAGGGTGCTGTCGGGCAGCAACCAGTCGCAGTGCACGGGAGAACCGGCCAGGTGGTCGAGATGGAAACTTAGTTTCGCCGTTGATGGCCGATACTGTTGTTTTCTTCAACATCGTCGACTAGAACCTTGACCTTGCCGTCTCGTCACGTCCTTGGTCTCTCAGGCTTCCTCCATCAGCACCTGCAGATTGCCTTGCCTTCTGCGGCTCATTGAAGGTTTGGTCTCGTGCCCACCGACACGGCTTGGTCTGATGGCAACGAGGGCCGGGTTGGGCGAATAACGGAGCACGAAACCAAAAGTCGAGCGGAGCCCAACGCCTGGGTGCTGGGCATTCATGCAGGTTGCCCGAATCGATGAACCGTGAGCCCCAGTTTCGATGCCCCAATGACATCCAATTGGTCTGTCCTCGCTCCCACATCCGCCCACCATGCGTTATCAAACCAATGCTAGCGAATGCTAGCCTCTGCCTTTTGAGGCCCCCCCAATGCACCGCCCCGCCAGATCCAGCACGTCGAATCTGCGCTCGACTTTACTTAAGTAACGTAGCGGCCCGGCTCCTTGTCCGTGAGCAGAAAGGTCTCGACTCTCCGCTTTCCCCCACGCCTGCTCAATCCCTGGACCACCGAGAAACCCGGACAATCAGATCCCGCCACCCCGCGCCGAACATCAGCCTCATCGGAGAAGCTTGTCTCTTTGCAGCATCCCGGATTCAACCTCCTCAGACACCCCGACCGGTTATCTTATCTTGACTTGACTGCCGCTCCCGGACCTGTCAACTTCGATTCGCAAACGACATTTGGGATAACCATCTAAGCAGTCTGCTCCAATAGTACTCTCTCGGCCTCACATACTTGTCGGAATGGCCCGATAGCATCACTACACTTCAACCTCTAACTACCTGTTGCAAAACACCATTACCTCTTTGGTAAACTCCCCGGAGAATCATCGTCCATTCTGAGAGCCGCATGCGGGGAATTTCCCCGCCTACTCTTTGACTCGGTCAAAGCACCCTTACCGCCAGGGCTCGCTGTTGCCTCTGGAATTGTCACCGGCTTTCCGCATCCATACGTTGTGCCCTTTCAAACGGGCCTCTCCTGATCATCGGATCAGGCTACCAACCACTCCCAGGAACCCCTTCATTTTGCCAAGGTGGCGTTTTACCTAGACACCAGTATACAACCCAACCTCGTTGATTCCTGTTACTGTGTGTTACTCGGAAACACCATTTGTTACTGCGAGTACTACTCCGACAACACGACTGCGTCTCTCAAACTCGACTCTGTCGACGATCCACCTCCAATCGGCTTGCCGTCATGGAGATCACCTATGGCACTTGGTGTCATGGCGTGTCCACTCGACACCCCCTCTTATTCTTCGGAAACCATGAGTCCGACTCTAAGCCCCTTAAACCCCGGGAACGAGAATGAAAGCGACAAGGCTAGCGACAGCGGTCTCAGCAATGACGTTGCGACCCCCGCCGCCGCCGGTCTCGACATATCGCGCCTACGTTTCGAATGCCGCTGGCCCAACTGCGGCAAGGTCTTCCGCAGACCGAGTGATTTGACGTAAATCTCACTTCACTTTCCTTCTGTCTCAATCATTCTTTTCAAGAGGCTGAAATACTGCCTCGACTTCCACGCCTTCCGTACCTGGTGAGAACCGTCGACTGACTCTGAGCCACTTCAGCAAACACGAAAGGTACCATATCAAGGAGTACTTATGCGACGAGGCGGGCTGCGATAAGGCCTTCGCCACAATGAAGGACCTGAAGCGGCACAAGAAGACGCATGAGACTCTCGACGGTGACAGCTCTGGGTACCGCTGCCGTGTCCCGGGTGCCGGAAGGCAAAGACCGGGCACGTGTACAACCGCCGCGACAACTTTGTGCGCCACCTTCGGACCAAGCACGTGGGGATGGACTTTGACATTAGGGAAGAATACGACATGACGTACTGAAACGTACAGCTTTTAGTTTTCGGTTTCCAACGCGATCCTTTTAGTACTTGACGCGATGCCGCCCGACCTGAGGTTTCGTCAGCCCCTGAAAGCCCGACGCACTTGATAGTGTGTGGGGTGGGCGGGGAATGCCGAGGGCGATGGTGGATTATTTTGACCCACGTTTCTTTTACCCGGACGCACTTCACAACCAGGCAACAGACGACTTGTCTCTGGCTTTTTATTCGACTCGTGTTTATGGGACGGTTGCTCACTCCTGCACAGGTGGTCGAGCGATCTTGGTATGGGTTTGGGTTATCACCCTGGACCAATGGGGAACTTTAGACTTGGGAAGGTCATAATTGCTTTGTTTTTTTTTGTTTTTTGTCATCATCGTGTTTCCAAACGGGTTTCTCGGTTGGTCGGAGGTTTCCTTTTATGCGTCTCCGGGTCTTTTTTCTGGACATTATCAATGCCTAGTTTACGAAAGATGGACGGCTTACGAGTCGACGGCTGCTTGGATTTTGAAAGAGAGCTCGAGGGATGCGGGGCCAATACCGTGGGTGTGTCTTTGGCAGGGACCGTAATGATACAGAAAAGTCTGTTTTTTGAATTTGACTGGGTGTCTTTTGAACTTGATGGGATCTCCTGTGCTGCGAATGTAGGTACACTAGGAGCACGGCATCGACAAAGGTACATACGCTCAAGCGTATCAAGCCTATGCTTATGCTACATAGAAGAGACATTTTTTTTCTTAAGTCTTCTTAATGAACAGGGCATATAAACGTGGTCCAAGTGACTGAAACCGCATGGCGGAAAGCTGCGTTACACGAGCCCGGTATTCACGCCCTGGATTTGAAGAGCACGCCCTTTGACAACCGGCATTCCATGTCGTCATGGTGTTTTCTAATCAGAACCATAGCCGGCTATGCCGCTCAGGCTGCGGGGTGCCTTGATGGTCAGACTGATGGGAGATTCGAAGGTGTTTAGGAGCAGCAGAGAACACGTTGATGCTCGAGCAGACACAGATACGATGTAGAGTGGTATCTGAACTGCTTGATACCATGCATAGGATCTTTTCGAGCGCTGAACCCAGATCAGAACTCCCGACGAAGATGTGCCCGCATTCACGGCTAGTGTGTTCGACGTTACCCCACCACAAGATGCTCACGGGGTACCATGTACCATCATCAGATGTGTTCATGCCGGAGTACTCCTTCGAGAGCATCTTGTTCTGTCAATAACGTATAATGTCTCAAACAGTGTTGGGTATTCAGCAACCACAGTCAGTACAACGGGGATGCTTGGCGCTCGCGAGTCTTGCGCTAACCCCGTGAAACCTGGTGAAGTTTCTCGTTGATCAGGCCGTCTTCAACATTGCTAGCCAATTCTCTTGAAACACTGGTGAAGATGGTGTTATGAGGTGATGCTCTATGGTCCGGGCCCTTGAGAGGCATGTTTGAAAAATCCGGCAAACGTGTTTTGAGGATGCCCCGCAAGCCATCTTCGACGATTGGTACCAGTGACTTTGGTGTTCAGAGAACTCGGTCAGCAGTGGTGAGTCCTCACGGCGGGCCCGGGGACAGGTCAAAAGGCCACCCAGGGGCATCCACGCCAGCGATATGAACATGCGGGTCAATAATAAACCTTATTTTTGTTGGTTTCATTATGACGTCCGGAACCTCCGCAGTGAAACGAGTAGGTGAGGAGTGTTAACGAACGCCTTGGTCTTGACACTGACAGCAGCAGGGTTGACTATGGCAAGCTTTTCCATCACGGTTGCATTTCAGAAGAAACGCATTTATAACACACGACCAAGATACAGACCCTGGCTGGGCTCAAGTAGGATATGCATGTGCCGTGGAGCACGGCGAGCCCACGCCCGGTGGCCCATGCGGAAGTCTCATGGATTACCCGAAACTTTTCGGGTGGAAGAACGACATGAACAAAGATCAGTAATCCTTGGCCTCGGGACGCGAAACATAGTTTGAAGGGTCATTGAGCCTGTAGTCGGTGTCAACTTGCCGCGAGGTGTATGAGGCGGCCTGGCTTGCGAGTTGTACTACGGACTCTCTGGGCTTTTCTCCGCGAGCAAGGTGTATACCTGAGCCGTTTGCCCAAGAGGCCTCTTCTTCGAACCTTATCAAAATGGCGGCGCAGTGCCGGTCTCAGTGGACCTCGACACTGCTAAGGGATCGAGGTTGCTGCTCATCCGGGCAATGAGCTTGCCTGCGTATTTCGTGTTGTAAGAATCGCTGAGGAAGTGATCAAGAGGTCTAGGGCAGTGGTCGCGCTCTTTGTCTGGAAATGCAGGCCTCGGGCGGGCACGGGACGACGGCGAGTTGGTCGTCCCTTTGGGGGGATGAAGCTGGGATGGCGGAGGGTCAGAGCTTTAGGCTGAAGTGGATGTCGGCCTAATTGGTCGTGAAGTTGCAGACGACGGTAGATACTCTCAATAGATGTGATATGGAGTGGTGTTGTTGTTTTGGTTGCTTGATGAATGAACAGGGATATGGGTGTGGGCCTCCAATACTGAAACTGATGAGTTGCAAAACTATAAGCTGACTGTTGCGAAATGAGTTGGTTGGATGTACCATTGCGAACACCTGTGTTTTCTGGGGCCAATCAACTGGGGAACAATGGTCCGGCTTCTTTTTCCTTATCCCGAGCATGAATTAGGCGGCGAGCCGGCATTTTGTGGATAACAGGGATGCCTCGCTATGGATGATGATGCGAACCGTGGTTGAACAACAAACCATGTTCTGACGACTAGAAACGAAGACGAGGACATAGATGTTTGATTTACAGTTCTGTGATCTCGCCCGATGATGAGTGTGGCAGAAAGATGCAAGAGGGTGCCCTGTTGACAACATCTAACAACCCCATCTCCTTCACCTTTCCAGAAAGCAGGACGTGAAATTTGGTAATTCCGTCATCCGAAATTTGTGTCGTTAGCTCCAAGTTAAACTTTGTTACCGTGGCATTTCCTCCATGCTTATCAACAAAGCAGACTTCTTGTGTTGGGGAAAGGCCAGCGTAGGAAGTAAAGAGTTTGATTCCCAAAGCATACCGGTCGACATCGTCCGTGAAAAGACTTGCGACGTCCTTCGACATGATGATTCCTACGTTCCGGTCAGGGGATTGATCGTATGAGTGGCGATGGTGAAACATAGTGAAACATAGCATGAGGACGCCCATCGGCGCATCCTACAAATATGCAGAGAGGAAATGTGTCGCGCGAAACTTCCACAGGACCACGTACAGAAAGATTCAGCACGGCCGTGTACATTCGGTCTGGCATATTGTTGATGAATGTCGAATAGAATCTGTCCCACAAATGTTCTGGGCTTGGTTCAATTCGCTCAAGCTTGAAAGACTTTGGTAGATTAAAGCCCACGTGGAACGACTTGTGCCTTAATCTTTGAAGCTCCAAGTCTTCCTGTGGAGTAACATCCTTCAGAACAAATATAGACACAACGTCTTCCGCTTTCCGCAAATATTGCCCGGGGGTTTCATCTTGAGTGTAGAGTGACCAAGGTGTGCTGCGAACAAAACCGTTGGCCGTGTGCACGAGAGAGATGCGTGTGGGTTGATATGGGTTGGAAAACCCTAGATCCATAACGTAGACATCTTTCTTGCCTTTAAGAAAGCCGTGTTTTATCATCACGCCTCTGTTGGACAGCGAAAATTCGGGTTTCGAACGTTGGACGGTTGACCTCTGTATTCGAGAACACTCTCGAAACTCTGTTGGCGATCTTGCGAATATGCCTCGGAAGGATTGGAAATTCTCATCATGAACCCTATCGCTGGACAGACTCCTCCATGCAAACAACGATAGATCGTCCGACTCTCTCGCAATCTCCTCTTGAAGGCGGCGGAATGCCTTGTGCCTCTCACCGTAAAGCAAAGGCATATGGATATCGAAAATGCCGAGAAGCGAATAGGCCCGGTCCTCGATGCGCTTCGTCTCCCGTGAGGCCGCCCAGGACATCTTAACCGCAACTGGAGTGCGCCGCAGTTCCGAGGGGGAATGCAAGACTGGCGCAGCTATGTTTGTGATAGTGGAAAGCATCGAAACGCATTTGGACTTTTGGGTGAACATTTCCCAATCCGAGTTGTAAAACTCAACATGAGCCGGCGCTATAAGCTCTTGCAGAGTCCAACCTCGCGTAAACCAACGACAGCCGCCGAACGCCTCAGGACTGTAAGGACTGCCAAATGGTCCGTCGATGTGATACGGGTTTCCCAATGGCGGTAGATCAGAGAGGAAAACAAAGCAGACCGTGGATGATTTGTACCATGCGAACATGGAGTTGATGGCCTCGCTGAGCTCCGCACTGCTAGATTTGTCGATGCAGCAGGTATCAACCCAAGCATACTGTAGACCTCGTCCACGGGCAAGTTCGCATGTTTTGGCAATCTTTGTGAAGCCAGCTTTCTGTCGAGCATGGTCTAGGTCGGAGATGTCCCGGAACGTGACTTCATCCTCTTCCCAAGTGTGTGAAAGGATGGCGTACGCGACCGAAGAAGGTTCATCGATTTCTTTCAAAGCTAAGCTCTTGGTGTCAAGGAGCCACATCTTGACAGACGCTCCAGTCGCTGCACTTTAGTTGGTGAGATAGCATGCAATAGCGATGATTGAGGGCAATACCAGCTTCAACCTCGAAGCGGGGTATTGGGTGATGTTGGGAATTGCACATTCTCATGATTGGCTGCATATGCAGCGTCGCCAAGCCTTGTTTGACGGTGGAAGGTCACTTACCGAGTGCGTGAGATTTGCTGCTGCTACATTATGGAACGCGCACGGGTTTCTGGAAGGAATCTGCACACAAGCATTAGTAGTAGATCGATAGAAAAAAATGCCCGAAAAGATGCCGGAAAAGAGCAGGCGTAATTTGTAGACTAGTCTGATTGTCGTACGCATGACTCTTGTGGCATACATGAGCTGTCAAAAACCCTTCGTCGCAATGACCGGCCTCCTGCATCTAATCATGTTGGGTGGCTACGATATCCAAGTGACAGGCATGTGACGGATTCGCCGTTGGTTTGGCGTAAATGATGCTCGTCACAGCATTCCAACTCGTGAATTCAGTTGCTTGAGCTTCGATTGTAATACTGTTAGCAAGAAACCTCACCCCAGCCCACAATTGGCCGCACAGTCACAGTACCAGCCTAGCCGTCGGAGAACACTCCCAAAGCGGCAAGTTTGGAAGCCAGCGCGGCGTTGGCCGTCGTATGCCGCCTGGAATATCTTGTCTTAATTGGTGCTGACGAAAAAAATCATGACTCTGCCTCTGAAATTGTTGTTAGGCTCGCCACGCACACAAAGTGGATGTTGAAATACACGTTTCAGCAAAGGGTAACGAATGGTCCCACCCACGTGTGTAAAATCTGGGGCTCCATTGGTTAATGTGGAGGCTCCATTCTGGATCATACGCTAGAAACGACTGCACGTCCTTGGGCAATTGGACCCTTGCCTAGCCTGTCAGGTCTGGACGCGGCTTTTGGGGAATGAGACTAGCTAGGGCGCTAGTTGGGGAGACGACGGCGCGGAAGAGAGGGGGGGAAGACCTGGGACGGATTCAAGTAGCTCCTTTACTCTCAGTGTTGCGGTAGCGAGGGAGTTGGTTCGAGGGAGGTGGTCGTGATACAGACGTGGCAGCGGTGACGGAGGCTGGCCTGGATGGTCGGGTTCAGAGAACGGCCATGAGATCGGCGAGTGGTGATGCTGGCATGTTGGACGAGCGTGAAGCATGAACGGATGATCGGTCAATGACTGATCAGATGGTTGGTCGCTAACAAACTCCCTTATTTTAAATGGGACTTTACCAGAGAGCCGGATTGGGTATCCATACTGTTGACTGACGCGCAATGCGCGCATCACCCTTCAACCCTTAATCAAGACGATTTAGGTATATGGGAACCTGCCAACAGGGAACATCGGCAGGGCACGTGGGCGGCACGGCCGAATCACTACGAACGGGCCATCCGCAAGAAGATATAGAGCACGCGACAGCTGCACTCTCTGGAATATCGACATTCCCAGACGGGGCGTGGCCCCAGGCTTGGCAGCTTCTTGGCAGCGGCATCATGGCGCATTTAACGACGGGAGGTTATCGATGCCAAGTTGCCAAGCAGCGGGATTTCCAGCAGGGTTAAGAGCCGCCCGCGACAGCTCGCCAACTACATATCATCGTCTTGCACAGAACAGCTTTGGATGAGGCTACTTGGAGTTGAACGCTTCGCCTCATCTCGCCTCGAATAAAGAATCTGCATTCGACTGTCGAACTTGTTGTCGCTGGTCGTTGTTGATGGACCGAGGGCGCAGTTGCAACGTGCCCCAAAGCCGCGCTGTGATTGGTTAACCCCGAACACAGGAACATAGAGGCCTCTCTTGGGGCTGAATCCACGGATGAATCGGCAGCGCCTAGGCTGACATTGGATCGTTTGGAGAAGTACCTTGGGGGTCAGAGGACATGTCATCCAGGGAACCCGTGGTACCCGTTTTGCTGGGATTGACCGGTCTGAGTCCGGGCGTTCGGTGGATGAAATAGGCTAGAGCCTGGAGTGCCCGTACTTGCTTTCGGCCAACGTGCTGCAATGATATGCCATCAGAGAGTGTATGCCCCCCTGAGACAACACTGTATTTGGCACTATTGGCCGAGCACTCGAATCAGATCAACGGAGGGTCGTCATGCGTTTGCCTCGACGCGGGCTGCGTCTACCGTAGCGGTTGGCGTGAAGCCTATCATCGTAGATGCACCGGCCGAACGGCCAAGCTGCCAGTTGAACGTTGCAATCGCCCGCCAAGACCGGTCGGGCTGTGGCTAAGGATCCTGTTCGATGCGCCCACAAAGCTTGACCAGACGCCCGCTGGGGCCGCAATCGACTCGGTAAGTTCCTCACTCGACGTCGAGCCAGGCTGTCCTAGACATGGGCCACAAGTTAGGAAGTTGATGGAGCAATACCACCCAGATCTTCGGCCATGTGCCTTTAATATGACTAGTCCCCGGAGGCTACCTCGAGCCCATTTTGCGCGGTCAGTAACTCAATTGGTCCCCACGCAACTTTGAGACGGGTGGGTCGTTGCTGCTGGCATTGCAAGCAACCGATTTGATTGCGCCGAACTTCAGAAAGCGGTCGAATTTTCCACATCGTAAGAGTCCGAAAAAGCCGTACGTCTTGTTTGAGCCTTCCGTTGCCGGCGTTAGAGCATAAAAGTGAAAAACGGGCGGCAGCCACTCGGATGGCGATATCTGATCTTCAGCCCAAGTAGAGACGAGGAACAAAGCCTGAGAAGAAAGTGAAAACCAGGCGCCATTCCGCGTTGGTCGCCGAGCACGGCTCCACCCAGCCACACTGCGTGTTCCGCGTAGGAGACATCCCTGTTGCATACAGGACACTACATCCATCGGCCGGCGTCTCCTCCATCAGGCGTCGGCGGCGTCTCCAGCCTGTTGGTCCCTTAGTCGCATCTCGGATTGCCCTTCCTCCTTGGATCCATCCACAGTCGTGGTCTCGGTCCATGTGGATTTTTTTTTGCCGCAGAACACATGCTGCTACCTATGCGCAACCTGGTCGCAAGTCATTCGCCTTGCCCAGTACAATGGCTCCCCCGTATTGTCCTATTCAGCACGCTAGCGCCTAGTCTCCGAGGTGGAGGCTGATCTTGACCCATGTGTCTTTATTGGGTGTCTGTAGTCGTCGCATCTCTCGCCTCCCCTGTAACTGTTCGCTTCCATGCATGCAACGCTGGGAAAGCACTTTAGCTCAGATGGCATGTAGTCTCTCTCGCCTGCTCCCGCTTGGCATATAAGCCAAATCCCCTCCCTGATTCATTTGGATTGAGTTTCTCTGTCCTCGCGCTTCCCATCCTTCCCAGCAGGAACCCAAGGCGACCGATTCTGCTCCCCATCCTTCGGGTTTGAACTCTGCCATTCTTTTCTTCCCGGTCTCAGAAAAGACATCATGGCCGGCGTCATCCAGCCGTCCGAAGCCGCAGGCATGAACGGCAACACCCAGAGCGGCATCACCGCCGCCGAGGTCAAGAACAACAAGACCTCGGGTGGAAACGCTGCATTCCACAACTTCAACAACGACTTCGCCCACATCGCTGACGCCAACGAGCGCCGTCGCCTGGCTTTGGCAGAGATTGACAAGGCGCCTTTCGGCTGGTACCATGTCCGTGCCATTATCGTTGCTGGTATCGGCTTCTTCACCGATTCGGTATGTTGTCCCGGAAGCCACACGGAGTCGTAAAAGCTGACTTCTCTTCTCCCCCAGTATGACATCTTCACCATCGGTCTCGTCACCTCCATGTTGGGTATCGTGTACTTCGGCGGCACCCTTCCCGCGGACTACGACACTGCTATCAAGGTTGCTACGTCCGCCGGCACCGTTGTTGGCCAACTCGGCTTTGGAGCTCTCGCCGACATTGTCGGTCGCAAGAAGATGGTAGGCACCCGACCATATAAAAAACCCTTGTGATTGAGGACTTTGACTTACACAACGATAGTACGGTGTTGAGCTCATCATCATCATCATCGCCACCCTCGCCCAGGCCCTCTCGTCGAACTCCCCTTCTGTTTCCATCGTCGGTCTCATCGTTTTCTGGCGTGTCATCATGGTAAGTGATGGAGTGATGAGTGTCAATCATACAGTATCTAATCAGGAGCTAGGGCATTGGTATTGGCGGTGACTACCCTCTCTCTGCCATCATTACCTCCGAGTTCGCCACGACCAAGTGGAGAGGTTTCATGATGAACGCCGTATTTGCCAACCAGGGTTTCGGCCAGCTTGCTGGTGGCCTCATGCTGCTCATCGTTACCGCCGGCTTCCAGGGATCTCTCGAGACTGCCACCAAGGCTGCTACATGCTCTACTACCGCGCCTTGTCTGTTGGCTGTTGACAAGATGTGGAGAACCATGATCGGCATGGGTGCCGTTCCTGGATGCATTGCTCTGTACTTCCGTCTTACTATTCCGGAGACTCCCCGATACACCTTCGACATCGAAAACGACGTGTCAAAGGCCGAGGGCGACGTCGACTTTTACAAGCAGGGCAAGTGGGGTGAGGCCGACGTTGATGAGGCTGCCCGCGTTGTTGCCCGCCAAGAGGCCAAGGCGCAGCTTGAGGTACCCAAGGCCTCGTGGAGTGACTTCTTCCGCCACTACAGCATCTGGAAGAACGCCAAGGTTCTCATCGGTACCGCTGGTTCGTGGTTCTTCCTCGATGTCGCCTTCTATGGTCTCGGACTGAACAATGCTATTATCCTCAACGCCATCGGATGGTCTGGTGGCAGCAACATGTACCACATCTTCTACAAGACGGCTGTCGGTAACTTGATCCTCGTCCTCGCCGGTGCCGTCCCCGGATACTGGGTTTCCGCCGCCCTCGTCGACACAATCGGCCGCAAGCCCATCCAGCTCTTCGGTTTCTTCACCCTTACCCTCCTCTTCTGCGTCATCGGCTTCGACTACTGGAACCTTTCCGGATCTGCTCTGATGGCTCTGTACACCATCGCGCAGTTCTTCTTCAACGCCGGCCCCAACTCGACGACGTTCATTGTCCCTGGCGAGTGCTTCCCGACGAGGTACCGCTCCACTTCCCACGGTATTTCCGCCGCCTCGGGCAAGGTTGGTGCCATCATCGCACAGGTTGTGTTTGGTCCGCTCAGGACCATCGGAGCCAACAGTGCCCTGGCCAAGACCGACCCCAGATGGAGCACCCCGTGGCTCAACCACATCATGCAAATCTTTGCGCTTTTCATGCTTTGCGGTTTCTTCACAACCTGGTTGATTCCTGAGACGGCGAGGAAGACGCTGGAGGAGCTCTCTGGCGAGGATGACCTGTAAGTTTTTCCCATTCCGAGAGTGATCGATGTTTGGCTTCGGAATTGTGCTGACTGTCTTCACAGTGCTACCAGTGCCATCCCTGTCCACGGCCACAACGAGGAGAAGCGCGTTGAGGAGGGCAACGCCGCCGGATCCGTCTGAACGCGGCAACTTTAAGAAAATTAATTTGTGGAGCCACTGTTGTGGTTTGGAAAGCGATCGATACCCGTAGTGTAAAACCAAAGATTTAGACGTATTGTTTCATTATAGGGAGCCAGTAGACTTAATTGACAGCATTTGCTGCCTTCAATATGGTTTGATCAAGATGGCCGTGAGAAGAGTCCTGGAGCATGGAGGCAACAAACCACTTTAGTTGATCACTGATGTTGCCATTAAATAGACCCATGTCCCCTTTGATACATGGTATTTGCCCGTAACATCCATACCGGCAGATTGGGTACAGTCAACTTCGGGAGACGCCTTGTCTTGTTGAAGAGAGGACAAGACAATGCTTCGCTTGCGAAAGTGCCGTTGACTTCGGGGCATTACATAATCGGTCGTTCACGTGCAGAAAGGAGCTTGGACGGCGCACAGGCTCGGCGGTAACCTTATGACGTTGGTCTCGGTCGCGCGCTGCAGGGTCTTGGACAGTTGCCCACCGAGCGAGTGTCACCCCGCCAAGCGGACCTTCGGCCGCCCTAAAAGTTGCGGGACCACCCCAAGCTCTCGAGGCCTTCCTCCAACTACATCTCCGGATCCAACTTGCACCGCTCTCTCAACCATGGCCGCCTTTCTTCGACAAAAGCAGACAGGCCTGCAGAATGACCTGTCTGCGTCCATCCTTCCCGACCTCTTCGCTCCCGACTACCAATCCGCATATGGCATCAACTCGCAGGTTAGGTCAGTACCTAGCTACCCCACGTTGACGCGCGTCAAACTTCATGGCATTCCACGATGTGCATCGCACTCTGAGGACTCCTACTGATTGGAAACGCTGCAGCTGCTTAGCCTACGATCCGATCCAGTCGCTTCTCGCAATCGCGACCAACGAATCCAAGTTCGGCCCCGGCAAAATCTTTGTCTTCGGCCAAAGCAGAGTCCACAAGGTCATCGAGCCGCCAAGGCGCACATCCTTCCGCTCGCTCCACTTCGCCGCCAACCGACTTGTCTCTCTTGATGCCAAGAACGAGCTGGGAGTATGGGACCTTGACACCGCGAAGCGCATCGCTGGCCTCGTCTGCCCTGGTCACGTTGCCTGCCTCATTACGGACCCCATGCTTGATTGGGCCTTCCTGGGCCTGGCCACCGGAGAAGTCTTGGCGTATGATTTAGACAGGGAGAATATCACGAGGTCGTTCAGGCTACCAAACTTCTGGAAAGAGAGAGACCCCAACGCACGCATCGTTGGGCTGGTGAGCATTGCGCTGCACCCGAGGGACATTGGGCAGATGCTCATTGCGTACACGACGGGCGCTGTTATCTACTCGTTCAAGCAGAACAAACCAATCAAGTTCTTCGAGTATGTACTGCAACCCGGTGCACCCGGCGGAGGAGGCGAGGCGCCAGACACGGTCCGCCGGCCGAGACTTTCGCATGCCCTGTGGCACCCAACGGGCACCTTTATCATGACGGCCCACGATGACGGCAGTATGGTGTTCTGGGACCCCAAGGATGGCCGAATAGTCATGGCCAGAACTATCAATGAGTTGAAGGTCGACCAACCATCGCCGAATGCGGGCCACGGCGGCTATACGGAGCCATATGGACGCATCGCTTGGTGCTGCAAAGAGAATCCGGATGATACTGGGTTGCTCATCGCCGGGGGTCTCAGTCCCGATGCTCCTCAAAAGGGACTTACCTTTATCGAGCTTGGACAAACGCCCATCTATGCCACTTCGTCATGGCAAGTCCTTCAGGATCACTTGCAGGGCAAACGCCACATCACCTTGCCGACACCGCCTGGTGCCCAAGTCGCTGATTACCTGCTCATCCCTCGTTCTTCGCCCTACTTCGCCGGCGCACAGGATCCCATTGCTGTCATGACACTTCTCTCTTCCGGCGAGCTTCTGACCATGAGCTTTCCTTCGGGATACCCCATTAGCCCGACGAACCAGCTGCATCCATCCATCTCGTTTGTTCATCCATATGTCAATAGGTTTGCTGTGCAAACCCTTGACCGCGGACGTTGGCTGGGCATGGTGGAAACCAGAAACCAGGGTGAGCCGCTTTTGAAGGGCGGTGCCGAGGCCGCGAAGCCAAAGCGTAGATACGAGGGTCGTACCATCTTCCAGATAGCTCACGGCGACAGCACGGTGCGGTTGTGGGATGCCGGCCATGCCGATGAAATCGAGAACCCAACCATGCTGCAGGTCGACGTTGCACGAGCGCTCGATCGCTACGAGGATATCGATATTACTGCGATGAATCTGGCGCCCAACACGGGCGAATTCGCGGTGGGAACTCGCACCGGTGAGGTGGTCCTCTATAGATGGGCCGGCAACAGATTCTTCGGCAAAGACCACCACCAGGACCTTCCACCAAACCCAGGATCTCTGACTGACATCAGTTCGAGGGCGGAGCCTGGACTCAAGGAAGGCCTGCAGCCATGGCAGCTGTACGAGATGATGCAGGGCCCCATCTCAGCTATTTGCGTCTCGGATGTTGGTTTTGTGGGCATTGGCTCGGAAGGTGGCTTTTTCACTGTCATCGACCTGCGAGGCCCTTCGGTCATCTTCCAAATCTCCATGACGGAGTTTGCCAAGCACGAGAAGAGATCGTCCTTCTTGAAGGGATCCCACGGCAACAACCAAGGAAAAGAGTGGCCGGTGGCTATCGAATTCAGCGTCATGACACTTGAGGGCGATAACTACTCTAGCATCTGCTGTTTCGTGGGCACCAACCTTGGACGAGTTGCCACCTTCAAGCTGCTACCCTCTGGGAATAGCTACACCGTCAAGCTTGCTGGTGCCCAGCAATTCGACGGCAAGGTCGTGGCCCTTTGTCCCATTCAGGCTGACACTGGCAAGCCTGCACTTGCCACAGGACCCATTGTGGCGGGGCTTAGGAACGGACAACAGGTCCACGGTGTTCTGGTTGCTGGTAAGTTCTTTGAACTTTATGGGACTGCTTGTAGCCTTGAGACTGACAACACCCAGTGACACAAACCGAGATCCGAATCTTCAAGCCTGCAAGCGCGAAGGGCGCATCCAAGACTTTTGACGACATGCTGTGCGACGCAGCTAATGTCACGGAATTTGAGCTTCACGGCGTCGCCATAGTCGGCGTGTTTGGCGACCGGACCACCCGTGCCTTCTCCATCCCTGGACTCAAAGAGATTGGCAAGGCCCCGCTCCCCATGCTCGACAGCAGCCGTAGCATCTCGTCCGTAGTGACGCAGACCGGTGACATATTTGGCTGGACCGGCCCCAGCGAGATTGCTGTCCTCTCTGTATGGGGTACTGGCAATGACCTTCCGGTCAGCGCGGATGTTCTCATCAACCCCGAACTTGTCACGCCGCCACGCCCTACGATTTCAAATATCCAGTGGCTTTCGGGAACGCAGCATGTGTCTCCAACTGACCTCGACCTTCTCATCGACCCCAACCGTCCTCCCAGCAGGCGGATGGTCGCAGCAGCAGCAGCAGAGGCGAGGGCCGCACGGGCAGGTGGGCAAGCGGGCCCAAGCAACGCCGGCGCTAGCGGCAGCAACGAGGGTTGGGGCGACTATTTGACTAGGCAGCTCAACGAACGCACCGAGAGGCTTAACATTATGAGTGACAATATGGATAACCTGCAGAACCAGAGCCAGGGATGGGCAGATGACGTTGGCAAGTTCATCAACAAACAAAAGAGGAATGTCGTGCTCGGCGGTCTCAAGAGCAAGTTCTTCTAGATACCAATGACGAAATGATTAATGGCTGCGACGGCCGAGAGGGGTAATAGTTCTGGCGCTTAGTATGATTAGGGCGTTCAGACATGGAAAATCAATTTGATTTGGCATTACGCTCTACTATTGCAAAAGGACGCCATTGCACTTGGAAGCCGTTCCTCGCTATCCATACAAGTCCTCTTGTGTTCATCGCCCACCCTTTCTAACGGTCTCGACCTGTCCTTCACCTCAAAGCCACCAGGTTCAATCACCACCATCCCATCCTCTCTTGGGTCGCACTACCTTGACGGGCGACCCATCAAACATGGTGTGAGTATATGGACCAAGAAAGCTTCTGATAGTACAGCTAGGCATCAATTTGGTCCGCATGGTGGGGTCGGTTGGCATCTCATCGACCTTGGCCGTTCCCGTGGCGCGAGGGTTGGTTATTGTTCTGATCAACGATTCGTTTGGATTAAGTACAACGGAACTTGAAGGATCTGTCGTGTCAGCGAACAGATGAATAGTGAGAGGAACTTGCCTGGCTATGAGAGCTTTGATAGAGATGGGTCTGAGAGGGTTGGGGTACCGGAGCCAAAACGACTGGCGTTGTCTGAGTCCTAGCTTGGTTGTCAGTGATAGGGCGGGCGCACTTACCTTAGTGCGTTGTGTTTCTTTTGTGGTTCTAACATTGGAGGGCTTCGTGATTAGAGGTAGAGACCTATCAGGGAAAACTTACAGCTAGAGATGGCAGGCTTTACTAGATTCTCATGAGATTGGTATGCCAATAGTCAGCTATTAAAGAGTGCAACAGAGACAATTAGACAAGCTGTTACAAGCTTAATCATGGAAGGAGATGCATGCTACTAAAGTCAGCCATTGACATCAAATAAGGGGCACTTACAAATCAGTGTCGAGAGTCCTTTCACATGGCACCGCAGGCATTTGGTTTCCTGTTAACGTCAGTAGGGTATAGGGGAGCACTCACGATAGTTCGAATAAGGCGTTTCATATTGGAGCCGGGCAATCTATAGTCAGCGTTTTACAACAGGGGCGGAAGACATACTACTGAAATGGAATGTAGACACCGCAAGGTGTCTTCAGAGTTGAACTATCTGTCCTATCTGTCCGCAGTTAGTGAAGAGAGTGCCACTTACCTTGGCTCCGGAGACGAGTTCAATGAGGTTTTGAATGCTTGAGAAGTACTGTGGTTGGTTAATGTGGAACATCAAAGGGGGACTTACACTAGTGTCCGGAAAGGTAGCTTGAAGACATCTCCGTGTTCGAAACCCTGAAATTTGTCAATAAATTGGCGCTGGGCGGGACGTACCTTTGAGAAAATGAAGGGGTACGTAAGCCTCTATTGAAAGCATCAGATCCCGGTAAAGAGAGATGTAACAAGCTGAGACACTGGGAGTTAGCAAACTTGAGGGTGAGGAGCACTCGCCTGAAGGAAGGAAGGTGACTGATCCTCGGTGAGATGGTGCCGAGGATGAGAGAAATAGGAGCATCTGGTGAGAATCGAAGCATGGGATATATAGGCCTCGCGTTGAAGACAATCCTCGACGCCGTTTCATCTTCGGTGACTTTGTCTGTTGACTGTGGCTGAACGGGAGCTGAATCGACAGAGACTTTGTTCCGCGAAGCGAAACGGCCTTAGACGATCGAGTCGTTGGTCGCTGCTGAAAGGGGAGCCTGTCGCAGATCTCTTCGAGGCAGTGTTCTTTGTATTGCTGCTCCTTTTAACGGGTTGAATACGACAAAGACCTTCAGTGTTTCCGCTTGTTGTATCGAATCCTGAAAGCGACTGCTCGGGCCTCTTTCTTCAACGACAACCAAGATGTTTTGGCCCTGTCTTGTAAGGTTACTCCGCTGGCACTTTAAGGGCTTAAAATAAACAATAGGTTCTGACAAAGAAATGCAGAGTCTGGCACGATCCTCTACCCAAGCAAGCTCGACGTTTCCTTATACCGTTGGGCAAACCATGACGCCAGCAGCAAGAACATTCGTCTTGGACGGTTCACTTTTCATACTCGAGAAACCGAGATGCTCGGGTTATCGTGCGTGAGTATCTAGCCACTGCCTCCTGCAGTGGCTGGACAGAAACTAACGCAATAGGAACCGGTGGGGAGAATGCCAGGATCCTCACTGAGACAGGCGGCTACACCAGGAGTCAAGCGCCAAGTATTCCTGGTTTGCGGAGGAACACAACAAGCGTGTCTGTTTAAACACTTGAATTCATTCTATTGGACCTCTACGAGATACTACACACAACGTCCTTGGGGCGTTTGCCAACGGACCTGTTGTTGGGAGCTTGAGGTAGCAGCCCCTTCCTCCTGGCCAAGGCGAGGTGGAAACGCTGTATTCTGGCAGAGTGAGAGAACAGTTCTTCCACTGGGAAGAGATCCTAAAATCTCGCAAAATTCATTGACGGATCACACTCTGACTGATTATGGCAATAGCTAAACATGTTACTACCAACCTCGAAAACTGCATATGAATGTATCGTCAGTCATGGGCAGCGTTTTGATGTTATGATAGTCTCTGCAACAGGTTCACTATACGAGGGAATCTAGGCACCAACTGTCTTGATCGATATATGCTCAATGTAGAATTCCCATCTATAGTATGTCACAGTGCTATCTTAGTCCATGTCACTATCCCATCTCCAGGACCTTGCCGCCTATGCGGAGGAAACTTGAGCAGCGGTATGCATAACCCCAGTCGTCGCGACCCTCGGCGCAGCCGAGTCCGTCTCAAAGACACTAACATTCGTGACGCCCGAGTCCCGAACCCGCGTCTCGTCCTCTTCGTCTTCGTCACTCCCAACGACAAACACATCCTCGTGCCGAGGCAGCGGCCCGTCCCGTGGGAAGCTGTGCGCCGGCGCGCGCTCCTCGTCCGCCGACGCACGCTCGTTCTCTTCTGCGATCTGCTCCAGCACGCCCTGGGGGAGCCTGCCGTGCAAGAGGACGTAGCGCGCGGCGATCTTGTGCAGCCGGCGGACCTCGCCGCACTGCACGTCGCGGATCTTAATCACCTCAGCGAGCTCCTGCTTCGTCAGGTTGAGCGAGTCGAGGTCCGCCTCGCTGGCCAGGCGGGCCTTCCAGAAGCGGATGCAGTAGAGCGCAGCTAGGAAGAAGCCGATGGCGCAGAGGACGGAGACGACGGCCAACGCGACGACGATGCGCCCATGGTCCGAACAAGTGTTAGCAGAGGCGTCGCTTTCGGTGTAGCGGCGGGCGAGGTGCGCGCGGTAGGCTTCGTAGGGAGGCATTGTGTTGCTTTTCTGGTAGCTGTTAGCGAGGGGTTGGTTAGGGATGGTTACGTTACTGGTTGGGTGTTGGTCTTGAGGCTTGTTGCGCGTTTGCTGTGTTTGATGTGTTGGAGAGAAGGGGCAGAAGAGGACTGAGAAGCTGTCTGTTTTATAAGAGAGTTCCTAGGGGATC
The DNA here is from genome assembly GCF_022836535.1 of Colletotrichum spaethianum. Taxonomy (NCBI): domain Eukaryota; kingdom Fungi; phylum Ascomycota; class Sordariomycetes; order Glomerellales; family Glomerellaceae; genus Colletotrichum; species Colletotrichum spaethianum. The sequence continues at coordinate 137,766 of NW_026054777.1, read as the reverse complement.
TCGAGGATTCTGGACAATGGGGTGGCAATGCATTGTTCGCGGACCCTATTGAAAAACATTCCCGAGTCTCAATGAAAGAAACAGTCGTTGTTCACGACGAGGACTCTGAGTGAAGACGAAATGGCACACAAGGCCATGGCGTGTTCAGACTTTGGATTGTTCAGGACAAAGCCATTAGCGGGAGGAAAACGGGGTGCCAGGATCATGACCTGGCAGACAGCAGGTCGCCCGAACCCCGAAAATCTCTACGATGAGGCTCTTTGATGAATCAGTTAGACGCATTCCAAATCGGGTATTCCCTTTGGGTTCTCGATGCAGGACCTCGCAGGGATGTATCATTGTTGATTTTGCTGGGTAAGGCGTCAAGGCGGCCGGGTCTTGCAGCTTGCTACGAGAGCACATAAAGGCGGTCTGGGAGATTTGCAATAGGACATTAGTGGCCGTCGAAGGAAAAAAGCAAAAACTGAATGTACGAAGCTCAGCGCAGGATTCAAGGGGTGTGGATACTGAATGGCAGATGCAGGAGGGGTGGGCATCAACGAGCCAGTCTCCTCCCGACAGCACATCAACAGGCAATGGGATTCGTCATGGACGATATGTCACGCATCTTCCTGGGGTTGGGAGCACGAATTGGTGGCTGGGACCGCTGCCAAAGACGTTCATGCCCCGCATCTCAAGGGCTTGTTGGTCGATGACTGTGCCGCTGAGAGACGGCCGAACCATGCTCCTGGGGGTGTTTGCTCAATTGATCGCGCAGCTATCCCTCAATGACACTCGGCGCTACAGAAATTGGATGCTGGGCACTGAGGCCTAGTATGAGACATCTGCATGTGTGTTGTGCTTCTTGATGTTCAGTGTCCGTTTGGCGTCGAAAGCCCTTCTTTCGGCGGCATGGCTTCTCAGACGTGGGGTGAGTGGCAGAAGAGAGGAGCAGCGCGCCCGCATATGGTCCAAGCAGTCGGTGACGCCGGTGCTGCTGTCAAAATCTGAGGCGTCAGTGAGTCGCTGGGGTGCCGATAAAGAAGAAATACTCAATCGACATGAAGAAAATGGAAAAAAGCAAAGGGAGAGTTGCTGTCGATCTGCGATTGCAGATGATGGAGTCCGTAACAAGCCTAAGCAGGTGTCGGTCTGCAATAGAGTCCTGCATGTCTTCACCGCCACGCCGTCCTAGATACGAGGTCGTTACGGAACTTCTTGCTTAGGAGATTGGAGGGGTCAGCTGTTGGGCTCGACTGACGAGGACGACGTGTTTCAGACCATCAAATACAGCTGGTTGATAGACGTCTTACTATCCGTGAACGGCATAGCCTTGGGCCATGATGCTAGGCGGGTAAACTGGTTGACTGCCCGCAGGCCCAAATGCGGTTGGTCTTGATGGGTACTGGACCGCAGGCTTGGTGGACCTCCTCATGTTGGGGCGGTCGCATGTTGCAGACCTGCACCTAATATCCCATATGCAAGCTTGAAATCAAATTGGAGTACATGATGCACAGCTGACAGCACTTTGAGTGACTGGGACACGTGAATCAGGGCGTGATTTCCAATGCAGCGTAGGTTCTTCTCGAGGCAGCATCGACTTCGTAATCAAACCAAAGTATGATGAGGACTGCGGGCGTGAAGGACAAGCTAGAGGTGGCCCGCGACACGGGTTTGCAGCTCGACGAAGGGTTCGCCCTAGTCTCAGTGGACGCAATTCGACAGCATGCAATTTCGCATTGTTTCGATGTCTCGGGCGCTGACAGGCTCATCCAGCAATGTGTAACGGGGCGAATGATCGTGAGGCACAACGCCGGAGAATACAACTTCAAGTCCGACAGCCATGACGCGCCAGCCGTTCATAGTCCTTGGGTTAGCAAGCCCACCACCATAGGCGATCTTGGCTGTTCAATACGCACGTATGAAGCAAGATGGTGCTCTCGGACCGGGAAAGGCGATGGCAGTGCGCCAAGGGTTATGCCGGGTGGCGTGTCGAAAATTGTGATGTGAATTAGTGACCCGAAGCTTGCGGGTGTCAAGGTTGCTTGTACGTGGGTGAGACGTTTTTTGTCTTGGGGCCCATTAGCTAGCGAGTAGCTGCATGCCGTCACTTCATGTCAATCTTCACATCCATCTGATGCGCATCTGAAAAGAAGAGGCTAGAGTCTTGAACCGGATCCATCGTAGTGTTCGGGAGCGATGCAGCCGTTCATCGCATGTCCTGGCAAGAGAACGTTGCCCAACGCCAAGGCCAGACATGCCTGCCGGTGAGGACGGAGATGGGTAGGCAATGCCATGCAATGCCTTGATCTGCATTGCCAGTACAGCGGGCCATGGTTCTCGCAACAGCTGCAGGCTCTTTCCGGCTCGCGGTACGGCAGACGACGAAGCATGAAGGGGTCTCGTTGAATAGTCAGGGTAGGGGTAGATTGCCCTGATGCCTGCCGTAGACGCTTGAGCTTGCAAGACGCCGAGGGGAGGGGATGCGCAAGCGTACTGCATGATACGTTTTTCGGATGATTTGGCAGCTGCCACGACCCTCGTCTGGGGGATGCAAAACAAGGTCCCATGTCGGCCGGTACTGGTGATGTGCGGCATTGTACGCCGATGGATGTGTATGTGGATCTGAACGTGGGAGACGGATGGACACACCCTGCCCCACGATGTAGAGTCGCGGCCTTTCAGTTGAGGGCGCGAGGCAGGATAGGAGCTAAGCTGCCCTGTCGCCATCGATACTAGGCGCGGTACGTACTATCAAGTAAGTACACGGTAGCGCAACTTTTGACAGGGGCCATGCTTGCACACGAGAGGCAGGGGCCAGGAACAAGGCACCGAGGGCAGGAACGCCTGGGGGTTTCGCTCTCATATGACCGGTAATACCTACCCTCCCCATTGTCTACCTATCCGCGCTTGCTCGGAGCAGGCTTGTCACGTACCTGACTTTTTTTTTTGCCGTCAATTTCTTCTTCTCCCTTTGCCCGGGCGAGGGACAAGAGATGACAGGAAAGAGCGATCAGAGGGTACCAGGCTCGTTGTTCACCCCCTCCATGCTTGGTCGGTCTTCTTCACCGCCATCTTCCGCAACCACTTCCGCCCTTTTTCTTGCACACCCACCCTCGCAATATTTCCTCATCAGAACGCCGCCTTACGCCTTGCCCCTTCCCCAACCCCTGGCGGACAAAACATACATACTACAATGTACTTTTCTCTCGGATCAACGCCCGCCCTGGCCAGAACATCAACGCTAGCTTCTTCCCCGATTCTGCCAATCTCCAACATATAGCCCACTGTCGTTTCACGTGCGGTCGTCTGATGCTGAGCTGTCCACCCTCGTATCTTACTCCTGTTACCAAGCACCACTCGCCAGCCACGTACGTCCGCTCATCTCTGCCTATCGCCCTCACCTCCGTCCATCGCCTTTTAGCCCTCTCTGCGGCCCTCGCCAGCCTTTGCTACTCCGGCCATTGTCAGTCACAGCTCACTGTCCTTGAAACAACCAGCCAGACGCGACATTGCAATCTCCCCGTGGCAGCCATTGGCCTATGGATGCACGCCAGTCTTCCTCAATCTGAGGCCCCACAGCACGTCGACGCTGGCTGCTTGATTGAGGCCACGCCCTTTTTTCTTTCTAGAACACCTTCTCAGTCTTCCATGTCACCCGAGCGATGCGATTCCGTTTCCATCTCCGTCTCCGTCTCCGACTGTTGCCACGCCCTTCTCACCCCATGACGGGCTGCTCGCATTCTCCTTGCTCACCGCTTGAATCATCACTCGGTTTTCTTCAATGCCAGCAACGAGAGGCCGAGAAAACTCGTCGCCCTACCCATTCAGCTGCATGAGTTCGCATTTCGGGACGGGGCAACATGGCTGCGAACCCGTGGTTCATGTCTCTCCCCGCCTTGCAACACGCCGCCCTGTTCCCCTCTTTTGGCTTCGCACTCATCACCACCCACTGCCTTGGGCCATGATGCATTGAGACGCCCGCAGTGCTCAGGCCTACAGTGTTGACGAAAATTTTTCTTGGTCATCCACGGTTGCTTTAGGGGCCTTTTTCGTGCGGTGTCGTGGTCACCTACGCAAATCCGCCATTTTGGCTCCAAACCGTCCCTCTCATCCTCTCACAGCCTGCCTCTGGTCCCAATGTCCCCACCACCTTGTACTTTGGTCCGATACTGGTAACTACTTTTTTGTGTCAGACATATGCATGGCGCAGGCTTTCCATCGTAAAAATTTGCCACTGCTTCCCTTGTATCCCTGGTTCCTGGCCTATTCCTGTTCTGTCGGACTGCTAATACCACAAACAAGAGATTAGATTTCGGGGGGGGGGGGGGGTGTGATGAGGGCCGAATCATATTCGGCACCAGGACAGAAACGATGCCAGCACCAGACGCAATGCCTTGGAGGTAGCAATTGCACTTTCATCTGTACGTGTCCTTGGCTGCCGTCTGTCTCTGTTCTGTCCAAGATGGGTGCTCTTGATCCTGCAGATATCACCACGGTACTTGTTACCGTGTACCTTGGCACACTCAGTTGTTCTCTTCACCTAGTTACTTATCATCATGTTGCGCTTCTCTACATTTTGGCCGGTGCTCAGAGAAGGCGTCCAACATCTGGTTCGCATATGTTATGTACCTATCGTCCCCTTCACCGACCTCTTCTACAAAACCCGGCCTTGAGAACCACACCGGCCCATCAACCATGCCCCCATCTCTCTACTTTCTCTCCACATCTTTCTTCTGGACCTTGTTTTCTGTAGCAAAAGACTTTAATTTGTAGCATTTTTTATTTCGTTACAAAGCTGCTGCCCAGCCATTCACCACCCGTCCTTCGAAAGTCATCTTCTATTTTTCAGATACCCTCCAATCTTTACCATGCCCCCCAGCCACACCTCTTCCATGGCTAACAATACCGGGAGCCAGTAAGTCTTTTTTTTCTATGCCAGCTGCGCCTATCTGCTGCTGAGTAGCAGCTAACATTGAAAAGGAGCAGCTGGGCTGCTAGCCGGCCTACACCCAACGAGAAGCCCTCGAGAGACGCCCGCCTCGACAAGTTCAACAACGACAAGGACTACGACCTGGCTCATGGAATCCAATCCGGTCAGCGACGGCCTCAGACACTCGAGGGTAAGCTGGGTCAACATTTTGCCAACCTACCACGAGCGACTACGAACGGACATTGAAGCCCCCGACAAGGCCCCTCTTTTGCATCAGCAGCTGTGTACGACACGTCAACTCCTCTCCTGAACGACACTGTATCAACACCATCATGTTGCAACATTTATCTTGTGGACTTTTCCTTTGAGCAACTCGGTCAGGGATAGATAAAAAAAAGTTTTGCTTTGGTGTAATGGGGGTCGTGAAAGGATCATGTATGATTTTAGTCATTGGTTTCGGAAGACAGCAGGAAGCATCACATTCGATTTGATTGTTGTTTGCATTCTTCGTGCATCATGTGAACATCCACTCCTGCACCTCTACCTCGTCATTGCAGATTACTCAGGATCGCCAACAGACTCTGGATGCTGCTCAGGTCCGCGAGGCATGGCCAGACGGTGACGCATAGCGCGTGCAAGTATACGACGGACACGCGCGTCTTGGTTCGACTCCACGGAACAGGACACTCCCGAGGTAAGCCACGGGTCGTTGGTCGAGCATCCGCCATCAGTCCAGCAAGCACGCGCGGCCCAGCATCGACAACCCGGACCGGATTCTCTGTCGGCTTGGATACCTGAGGTGGGATTGCATGCTGACTGGGGACCGCCACGTACCGATCCAGTCCTTGGGCTCCCTCCCTGGTTCAAACCCCCACTGTTTTCTCCCGGGCGCGAGGAAGCTGGTGGAGGGATTGCGGCAAGGATGTCCGCTTAGCGCGTGCAAGGAACTCCCGAGGCGGCCCACTGACCCCGCGAAACGGGGGGCTGCTAGCAAGGTAGGCTGGGGGGGAGCCCCCTCGAGCCATCCCCCTGCACGCCTGGTAGGGCGATTGTGATGTGGTGAGACCCAACAAGGGCCCGATGCATCGCTAGCCACTGTGGCCCCTTCGAGGACGGGAAGCTGGGGAAGCGAACCGCATCTGGGTCTTTTGAAGCCCTCTTTTGCTCAGCTTGCATGGCTCCGAAGCCTGGCCGCCGATCAAGCTCACCGATGCAGTCTAAGTACTGCGGCACCTTACCAAGCGAGCCATGTAGTATTGTAACATTTCACTCACCGTCGCATCATCAGCCCCCGTTCGGCAGAACATGACGCGCACAAACACCACTGCAAACTCATCAGCTAGCTACGCCCCGGGGAAACAACCGCAGAGCTACGGCGTTGAGAACGCTTGGCCGATTGACAAACCGCCGAACCGTTTCGCCACCGAGTATATGCAAAAGGGAAGCAGGCAATTGGCTCGTCCGTCGTGTCCCGTCAGCGGCACTAAAACCTGGTTTCCACCTTCGGGACGCCTCGGCGCCAGGAAAGGGGGGAACCCGGCCGGCCGGTGACAGGTGGACCCACGGCCTCCCGTCTGTGGCACCGCACGGACGACGTGGACGGCGGCAGCCACACCCCTCCATCCGGTGCCGTTGGCGGGGTGGTAACGCCCTTTGACGCTGAGCCGAGCCGCCGGGTCAAAGGAACGTGGGCGGGCGCCTCGAAGCCACGAGGTTGCGAGATTGGTGGCGCCACAAGTGCGGGAGTTGAAACCATCCATAGTTCGGTCGCGATGGGGGATCAGGCAGCTGTCTTGGTGCAAAAAAGCAGTGAGGATGACCTTGACTGCAGTCGAGGCCACCTCTGGTATTTGGAGATGGTGGAACTGGGCATGTAGTCTGGTGCCCGGTTTTGTGCTCGCCATTGGGTAGTGCTGATTGATATCGAATGAAGGTACTTCCACTTTCCAACAGCGAAACAGGTTGGTACAGGTGCTCAGGCATTCAATAGCGGGGTTGCTGGGGTCCCCTCGCTGCCGGAATTACATGTGCATTATCTGTTTGAATTTTTTTATCACATCGTCACTATTTAGTTGTCAACCGGAAAATTAACCCTCAGCGGTCACAAGCCCGTCCACGCAACGGCGCCGGGACGGCGTTTTGTACATCCGCTTCCCCGGTCATCCCCAGTCCCCCGTCGTCCACCCACGGACCCCCGACGGCGCAATTCCGCTTTTTTGGACTAATGAAGGAATCCAACCATGTCGCTGTCATAATCGAGCGGAAAGCCTCGTCGGTTTAAGCTGCTGCCTGCTTTCGTGGAAATGAGCCGGAAAGCGGGTGCATGTGTGAGACGCACGGGACGGCGCAGGTGGGCGATCGTCGCCGACGGCACCGACGCCACAACTTCCTTAATCTCGACGACGCCTGTCACCCCCTTGCTGGGAGATTTTATAAAAGACGGATATTTCTCGAACGAGGAAAACAAGGAGATTTTTTCTTCATTTCGTTTTTGAGGTTCTGATTGTGTCATTCCTTCTCTTCATTCTATTGCGACCCGGCCCTGGAGGTTCATTCTATATATCTCGAATCGTCATTCCTTTCAATTCTTTGGTGTTCAGTGCCAAGTCTCATACAGGATTTTCATCGTCTTTCTTGGAATACGTCGACCTTTGCTTAGAAACAATGTGGTCCTCGCTCACCCTTGCACTTACGCTGGCCGCCGTCGCCGAGGGACACATTGCAGCGTGGGCGGATGGCATGTACTGCCGAGTGAGTTCATCCGAGTCTTTGCAAACGCTCTCCTTGCAACCCAGCACAGCTGTGATGAGGCCAGTTTTAACCCAACACAGGGCGGCAACAACTCCGCTGTGGACGAACCCAACACCAACCTCGTCGTCAACCCGCTCTTCCAGCTCCCAAAGGCAAAATGGTGGATGCAGGCCGACCGCGGGTGCAACAAGGTGCCCCCTCCCGCAGGCCAGTTCCTTGAGCTGCCGGCACGCGGTCAGTTTACCGTTGAGCTGGCCGGCAACCGGGGCTGCACGACGCTCTCCAAAGGCGGCAAGGGCGCGACGCAGTGGCCTGACTGCAGCGAGCACCCGGAGGATTGGCATTCGCCGGCACCGGGCAAGTGTCTCGTCGATAACCCCGATAGGAAGGGCGGGGAGATGCATACCCAGAACTACACCACCACGGCCGGCACGGCCTTCGCCATCAGTTACCAGTCGGACATCACGAAAGTGACGATGGAGAACCTCGTTGTATTCTCCGTTGCCGAGCAGTGGGTTGGCCCCTCCGATGCGAAGTGGGAATTTGGTGACTGACGACAGTGACTGCCGACTGCAGCACTCCTTGGAAGCGCTTGACCTCATACCAGGTCCCCGACTTGCCTGCTTGCCCTGAGGGCGGCTGTTACTGCGCCTGGCTCTGGGTTCCGGATGGATGTAAGCCTTGCTCCGCACCCCCTTAGAAACTACGACTGACTCATACCAGGTGGCCAGCCAAACGTGTAAGGTGTCGTGTTCAAAAAGGCTCGGTGCTACTTACTGACCAGATCCAGGTACATGCAGAACTTCAGGTGCAAGGTCACCAACCCGGCCCGCTCGAAAAAGCTGGGCGTCGCAAAGGCCCCGGTCGCTTGCCGAGACGATTCGAAGAAGTGCGTCGCTGGTCCGAAGCAGATGATCGCTTGGAACCGTGAGTTGCGTTGTTGGTGCAGGGGTTGACCTTGCTCAATGCTGACGGTGTTTACAGAAGCCGAAGGAAACAACGTCGCGGACATTGGTTACAGCCCGGGATACAACGCCAGGATGGGCTTCAAGCCAGGCGCTCAGACGGACATTTTTGTCTAGCGGCTTCTCTCAACTCTTGTGCCCGACCTGTCTGCATGAGTCCGGATCGGGACAGGTCAGTGTTGACCGAGAACACAGGGCCAACACACCGGTGACATGGGGTTTCTGCTCAGTGCAGGATCGGGCGGCTATCGCTTTCAACTTCCTGTACATTTTTTATATGCCTCCTTGGCGCAAGCGGCGTGATTGGTGTCGCAAAGAAAAAACGTCTTTCTCGTTTAGTCCGCGTGCGGAAAGCCACCGTGAGGCTCATCGTGATGACGCTCAGCACGCCTCGGCAAAAATTGCCGGAATGCAGCCGCAAGCAAAGGGGCAATGTTTGCTCAGAGATCGACGTGAAGCAAAACATCGAGGGGCATGCTCTGATCTGAAATCTGACATCGCAAAATGATCCCGCCGGCTTATATGCGGTTCGGGCCTTTGTAAGAGCGCATACGTACCGAATCCACCCCGTGCGAGGGAACCGACCAGACACAGAACCGTCGAGCGCGCAATCTCGTTGAACGCTCGCAGACTACAACGCGAGCAGGCTGTGCCACACCGGCGAAAAGGTGATGCTACACCGACACGCGCCCTCTCGCCGGGGCATGGTGAGATGGCAAACTGTACGAATGAGGGAGTCTGTGGTTGGTTTCGTCGTAGGGCCGAGCGTTTGTATCCCCTGTCATCTGAAGTCAACGAGGGACGACAAGGTAACCCCGCCAAAGCTACCGTACCGCTATGACGCGAGATGACCCTGGAACGGCGCGGGAACAGACAAGGCCTAAAAACGCTAAAATGGACTCCAGGTCGCCAGCCTGCATCGCCCATCAACGGCTTGCGGGGGACCAGTTCAGGGATTGGCTCACAAAAGGCCCTGCCCGGGCCGGGAGCACAAGCCGATGTCGTCGAGGCGCGCTTTGCGCGGAGACGCCATCGATGTTCCTCGGGTCGTACACGGGGAAAATGGTCGAGGTATCCGTTCGTCGCACACTGCGCCGTGTACCCCTCTACCCTGCCCAGGGAGCAAACAAGCACGCTATGCAATGGGTACGGGGAGCCCGGTCAAAAACCGAGCTCCGGCGTTGTAATTCCCATCCATCGCACTGCCTTGAGCCCAACTCAAATCCTTGGCCGACGTGTCGACAGGGGTGTGGTACAGCTCCAATGCAGTGCTCACGATGTCGTCCCTACGCACGCTGGTGACAAATAATGTGCCGCTTACTGATGGGCTTCATCACCAGCGCGAGAGGGTTTGGCTGCCGAATGACCCAATTCCACCGCACAGAGTCCCCGCCCTTCATATTTCCAGGACCGGGCTATTTTTTGGTATTTTTCTCGTCCTTTTTGACCCTGGTCCGACCTAATTACCGCTGTATGACTGCAAACCTCTGTGGTGTCGACCAGCACGTTGTTTTGTCACCCCGGTGCCACGATGTCGATCAACAGAACAGAGGTATGGCCTCATGCTCCAGATCTGCGAGTAAAGGCTTCCTGAAGCAAACGGCGGTGGACGAAGAGCCTGTCCTTGGCCCTCAGATTGCTGGCACCAATGAGAAGTGTGTCCGCCAGGAGCCAGGCGTTCCATTGGCCATGCACATGCAGGCTCTCGCCCCCAAGTCGCATTCCCGTGCAGCCAACTGATTATGCCGTTCTTCCACATGCGCAGCACAGGAAGGGTAAGTGCGGCGCGGCTACAGCGAACACCTGGCCTCAAGGGGCAGGACGTGGCCTCTCGGCATGGGCCGTTCCACTGGCGTAGGTCTTGTCTAATGCAAGACCTGGCTCGATGAGGCAACGGCCTGGGCTGTAGTCTGTGCGCATTTGTCTCGTTCTTCCAGGATGGAGTTTCGGTTAGTTTTCGAGTGCCCAACGTACTGGGTACCGGAAGCCTGTTTGAACTTCCCCGGAAGCTTGATGGAGATTGGTGGTTGCCACTGGCAAGGGCTCCTCCGCGCAGGTGAAGACCAAGGGATGGAACTCTCGCGGTTAACGTCATCGTGAGGCGTCCGCAGGCAAACCACAATCGGTCTCGTTAGGTGAACTCCGACTGGTCGATTGCTCGGAGAGAGAAGCGACCACCCCAAACCACCCTACTACGAGCCTTATCGGTCATCGTCGGTGGAACCGAAACCAAGTCTTACCTCTCACCGCAACTGAGGCCGGGGATCTTGTACGCGCTTCCCTATACATGGTCTTGGGCATGAGGCTCGTCGAATCGGCATAGACAACCAATTGGATGCGTGCCGTTGTCTCGTGAAGCTAGTTCCTCGGCAGCGTTATTTCCAGGGCCACAGCGAGATCGACGCGTCTATAATTTCTCAGATTTGAGGCCATGGGACTTCGTGTGACTGCAGGCTGCTCGTTTGGGAGCATCGGTCAGGATTGCGCTGGACGAAGAGCTGCGGTGGGCATGGTCTCAAGAGCCCCCGACACCCATAAGTAGTCTCGACACTCAGCCGGAAACTCGACTGTCGCTTTTTCTCGAACTGGCAATCAGAACCGAACCATTATTCTGGGAAATACTCCATATCTGATTCCAGCTCGGGCTACCAACATAGATTACACAGCCCTGTGTCAACATCCTGAACAATGTCAACCTCGCAAGCTTCGGTCGTAGTCAATGGCAATTCCACAGAGAGGTTGGCACATGCAGCTTCAATTAGCTTAACGTAAAATTGCGTTCTGACCTTTTTGAACAGACCCATGTCGGACCAGCAAGCTCAAGCCGCGGAGACACAGACTTGTGTTGCCAATTACCTGGCCGAGCATCGCGACCTCTACGAACGGCTGCATGCCAAAAAGAAGGAGCACGATAGAGTCAAAGGGCACAGATCCCGTGCGAGCGATGCATCCCAGAAAGCCGATGACAAGCTTCAGAATAAAAACAAACGATGATTATCGACGTTACGTAGTGCTGAGGTTCTCCGCGTCGCCTATCTAGGCCTGCATCGTCGCGAAAGCCACGGTGTTCGTACGACTGTGTTGTTCTTTGGTGCCAGATCAGAGAAGGAAACTTTTATGAGCTGTAAAGGAAAGTGGAGAAAAACATGAATGTCTGAGGAGGGTTCAAGGTTGACGACAGGAAGGAGCGACAATGGTGTTCAAGGGCAGGTGGCCAGGTCAAGAGAGTGGTTTCCTTCACTACTGAGATTAGTTTTCACGGGGGGGGGGGGCGGGGGGCGCTTCAGGGCTCAAAAAGGATGTTCTTTAAGGGCAAAAAGAGACGGGAGCTTGACTGATGAAAGCCAAGATTCGTGGAATCTTGGTGTGAAGACCATGATCAAGCAGGAAAGAATGTCCTTGGACAGAGTTTATTGCCTGTATCCAGAGAGATTCATAGTGGTTCCTTGCTCGGCAAGATCAAACAGACATGGTCAGCAATCTGAATGTCACAGGGAGGCGGCGCATTGCTACATTCTGCAGTATCTGTTCTCATTCGCGTGTTTACTACGTGTCGTAGAGCGCAATTGTCGTAGAGGATAGTTTATTGGTGGTTGTTGATTCTCTTGAGGCTGGCAAGTCCGGGCTGGCGTTAATTATGCCGCAGCAAACTGGGCCTCGTGAAGTATCAAGTTTCACTTCGGTCAATTTTGCTGGAAAACACACTCATTGGAACCAAGGACTTCAATAAAATTCACTCAGCTACTCTGCCTAAGTGACTCAATAACTCGGTGAACCCGATTGAGACCCCAAGCTGATGCGGGAAACTCGGGAACACCCCACCCCCCTCACCATACCTCGCACCCCTGCTCTCGCAGGTGCAGACGCTGGCCAGATCCTGCGGACACTTGTGCCAAGTTTTGACAAGGATAATAATGGCATTCATTCCTCGTGCTAGGTATGCAGCAGCATTTGCTGAACAGGCTGTGATCTATGCACCCCTCTGCAAAATGCCACCCCGTTCCGAATGATCGAGTTCCAACTCCAAGTGCGTATTAATAACTACTGCCCTGTCCGGCTCAGTGAAAAAAGATGGCTTCGATCGTCTCTCTAAGTTCGAGACCGGTCCCGTATCCAAAATGCGCATGCTTGGCTCTCCAGCGGCGGTCCACATACCCGTTCTGGCTGCCGACGGAATGCGACAAATCTGTTGACTCGAATGCACCGAGACTTCTAGACGTTTAACTCAACCTGAATGGTTTGAAGCGTGTTTCCACGGTTAACTTGTCGCCGACACGATGTGATGGAAGCTCCAAGTCGCGCCGAAAGGGCTGCTTCGCTTGGGATACTGCACGGGACGTTGGAAATGGAGGGGATCTGTATCTACGCACTTGCACACCAAGTGTTGGCTCGATGGAATGTCTTCGGTACGATCCTATGTTGATGAGTAAATAGGCAAAGGGGGTTTATGGCCTGCAAGTCTAGTGGCCAGTCTTGTTCTCACCTCCATTTGTTCTCGAGGTCAATCAAAAGGCACGGTTATGTCATCTATATCCATACTCTAGCCATCTCGCGACTCGGCGTATTGTTCCACTGTTAGGGTGCCGAGTTGTAGTATCTTTGAGACGGGCTGGAAGTCACATTGAATCTGTCAACGGCGCAAGAAAATATGCGCTTGTCAGTCGTAGGAATATACGCAAAACCAGACAACTGGTGAGTTCTGATACAGACTTGAGAATAAGAAACGTTGTTCTCCAACCACAAGGTTTGATAAACCAAGCCCAACGTGTTTGAGGCACTGACTAAATTTTACATGTACTCCCCTCTAACATGGATTGAACACAGTCTCCATTAACCGTTCATAGACTCCTAACAAAACCCACGGACGGTGCTTTCCTAAGAAGTTCTCACGAACCCGCCACAACACCCGGATGATAACATAGATGGCTCTGCTGCACATCCATTCGAGCGCCTGCCTCCAGTATCTCCATGAGCCCCTTAAACAAAAGTCTCAGCCAGCTGTGATTTCGGCTATTTTTATTGTTCACATATCGTTTCTGGGCTCTAACCCCTTCCGGCAACGCACTTCGAACACATGATAAGCAATCAGGGCCGTGTTGTTCACATCATAGCCACCCTAAATGCACCCGTTACTCTCTCAATGGCTTACCGATCAAGCTGGAGTCTACAGGGAAAGCTCGCAGATGGGCCATCCACTCCATCACTTGATTTCCCACAGTTTCCGCAACTCCCAAGACCGGGTGCTGTGTCACCGCATCCCGATTGTGGCTAAAAGTGAAGACCCTGTAAGCTGTTCATTCTCGCCAGCTGGCGAAGAAATCTCAATAATGTGCTTCAGTGTCGGGAAACGACGGAGAATCTTAGAGCGGTACTTTGCTGGCCAAAGCTAAAGGCCACCATTCTGACATCCGAAGTTCTGCCTCGATGGCTTCCAACTATAAAGGCTCTGAGAATTGCTTCCTCCTGCCATGTTCACAATATGTTGACTCCATAGCATATTTCACGCTCATCGACTTCTGCGCTGGTTTATTCTTAGCTGTTGCATTGGAACTATTGCCAGAGTGGCCATGACAAGAGCTAATGGATATTCACGAAGGATATTGACAGATAGTAAGCAGCTGGACTCGATGACGAGCTCAAGCCCTTTGAATCTCCTTTCAGGGCTAGGGATGGCCAGGAATGCATCAGTGCTTTGCTTGCCTTGAATTACTTATGTACGATCAACGAGTATTGCTCGGCGGCAGCGGCAATCTTAAGTGATCCGTTCATGAAGATTGGCATTTCAAGACTACTAGAGAGACAAGATAAAACTTTCACTCGCATACCCCGAGTATGCGATTCAGTGTTTGGCTTGACAGTCAAAGGCGATCGGTTAGTTTGGAGCGAATTTAAGCTCATGGTTTAGTGATTGGAAGAAATCATCGTCATTGAGGATGGAAAAATAGCCAAGCTTTTGTGCAATACGCACAATTATGAACAGGACCAGGCCATCCAGAGCCCAACAGAAGCTACGACCTTAGAAAATGAAAGTTACTGATCAAAGAAGTTGTGCTGTTAGACGTACTGTACTACTGATACAAACGGCTCTTATCACTGCCCTACAGATACAAAAACACCAAGGAAACGTACCTCGACCTTCAATCACCACTATTCAGACTCGCGGCTGGCGATTGTGCGACAGATTCCTCTTCGAGATCCATTATGCAGCCCAAGCGCCAAACCACCGAGTGGCTTGTTGAAAGGCGTTGTCCTGGGCAAGGTTCTGACGGGGATCCGTCATATCAGGTGAGACAGCAAAGCCGAACTTCGTACGCCCATAAAGTGCAGCAATGTACGGTTGGGTCGAGTTTTGCAAAAGGCCCTCGAGGCGAAGTCGAGCAGTCGGAGGCAGGAAGAAATCACTTTCGGCCAGTGCTACACTCGTCGGGGCTCCGATACCCAGAATCTCGTCATATGTGGTCTCAAGAGGGTGTGCAGCAACGGCTACATCCACGTCCCGACCGGCCGCGGCGGAGCTAATAGCGTAACGGCCGCCAAAAGAGTATCCAGCCACCTATTGAGGATGCCAAGTTAGCTTTTGAAAGACGTGCAGAAAGATCCAAGAACCGCGATTTTGTTTACATCCTGAACATCCTTCATGTACTTCTGTCGGAATAGCTCGCGCGCGCTGCTGGAGGCACACGATAGTAGGGGGTTGACCGTCAATGTATTGTTGCTGATGATGTTCTAAGTCCTAGATATCTGGCAGATCTGGCCCTTATATAGGCTGGATCCTGCTGACTAATGTACAGGTGGCATTACCCCTTGGATACGTACGAATGCGTGCAAATCTCTATTCCAACAACTTCACAGTTTTCTCAATGCGGGGATCGGTGACGCTGGGAGGGTGAGCGACCGTAAAGTTGCGGAAGTCATAAGTGGCGCTAAGCAATCCATCATTCCACGGGCGACCATCAAACTAGTCCAGCATAGCAGTGAAGTAACCAGCACTTTCAAAGTTGTCAGCGAGACTGTTAAGGATAAGTTAGCACGGGTTCGGTGAGTGAGAGAACAATACGAATATACGAACGTCTGATGATCCGAGAGATTAAGCCCCTGCACTCCCGTCAGGAAAAGAACACCCGTCTGACTCTTGGCACTAGTGATGTGAATGGACACTAAGTTGATTTATTTGTCATCAATATGTTCAAAATCGGTGAATGTACATCCATCATGGACCACCACACTGCCGGTCGATCTTCCCGAATGCCCAATGGTCGATGTCTGAACCACACCAACAAAAATACTCAGATACTAGAGGGCGGACGTTAAAGCGAATGCGCGCATGATGCGTTCACCGGGTGGTTGGGGAAAATGGTTATGTGAAGAGGTGGTTTTAAGAATTGGCTTGCGAAGATGTCTGTGAGAACTGCCTGGAATTACTCATGGGAGAACTTTGTAAGATGGAGATGCCGGTCTTTTATAGACAACGTAGAAGGTCCTCACTAAGACGGCTGGTGATAGGGATCACGAATTTTCTTGTTTGTTGTTTTACAGTTGTACGCGGTCTCGATAGTGCAATCCTGTAACTGAAACCTAAAAGGGTGTGTAGATACATGGATGTAGAAAGCCTTTTCGCAAAACATGTGATGAGCTAGAACACAGTCTACACTATGTTTCGTAAGAAAAGGCAGTGTACCTAGCCAACTAAACGTTCCTTGATTATTAAAGACATGTGGCGCGGCCGTGTCGATAGAGTGAGTTGTTGTCGGGATATGGCGATCATTGCTCTTAGGTTTTTGTGTTGAAGACTTGAGCAGAGCCTAATGTCCTTAGCCGATGAGTTGGGTGCAATACAAAACTACGATTTATCTGAAATCACCCGAAAGCTTGTTCGAAAGCTTGTAAACGACGTTTGACCGAACTAAGTCAAAGCACCCACTTTTCGGCCACCCCTGCATTTCGGCCACCAGAAATCGAAGCTATCGCAACAACACCACCCTTTTCAATTAACTATCGCCAAGGCCCAGATGCAACTATAATACAGCTTTCTGCTTCACTAGGGCAATCAGATGCGCTATATTCATCTATGTCAATCTCAACTTCGCCAGCCTTGATCTAGGCTTGCTATATATTGCTGATATTGGTGAACTTAGTATTAGGGTCGATTTTGATAGTTTTCCTTTTTTTTGCTATAGTGTTGCTGACTTAGGCCTAGAGAAGCTATATCTAATGCTAGGTAGTAGCTAGTTAAAAGGATTACTTTTAGAAGCCTTTTTTGACCTTTTTAAAGAGCTAGTGTTATATAGTAATACTTTAATTTAGTTTATTAAATAAGTCTAGTTAATTATTAAGGTCTTTTATTTTCTTAAGCATAAATTATATAATAATAAATAAAGTAAATATTTATTTTTCTATATTTTAAGTATTTTAGATACCTTAAATACTTTAAGTAGCCTTATTAAGTAGTATTACTAAGAATTAAGAAGTAAAATTCTTATAATTCTTATATATAAATCTCTTTATAACTCTATAACTAAAAGTCCTATAAATATATAGTTATTTTTTCTAGATTCTTTTTAAAAAATAACCTATAAAAGTATATATTACTATATATAACTATACTAATGTAAACTACTATAAACTAATACAGTCTACTGCATATAAACGCATATACTTCTAAGCATTACATATGCCGGCGCTTATGCTTATCTACGGGCATATACAGGCATATATATATATATACAAGAAACTATAAGTACCTCTTAGCGCTTAGATATACGCTTAGATATACACTTAGATACTATACGTATCTAAGGGACTTTCTATATAACTAAGAGATATCCCCTCTACTTAGACAGTTTTATAATAACAACAAGAAATAACGAAACCTTAACGGTTAATATATATATACCTTTTCTGTCTACCTTTATTCTTCTCTACTTTTCCTTGTGACTATTTATGAATAACCCCTTGTTATTCTTACTGTATTAATAGTATTATTATTAGTGTTATTACTTTAAGTAGTAATAAAAAGCTTATAAAAGGTTTATTTATAGTAATAAGCTATAGTTTAATATATTTTTAGTTACTTAGAATATTTTTTTTTATTAGTTTAGCTAAGTATATTAGTTAATAATAAAATAAAAAGTGTTTTTTATTTATTATAGTTAAATTATTTTATTAGCTAAAGTTAAACTAAAGCTTTTTATAATAAGTTATTTTAACTAAACTAAAGACTAACTAATTTAATAGCTAAAGGATATAAAAGGTATATAATAGTAAGAATAATAAATAAATTGTTGAATGGATTCTCTCTTCCTGAGAGAACCCGTTTGTACGATCGTACTCGGGTTAAAGTTAGGGTGAACCAAAGATGTATTTTCCGTGATTATCTTCCTAACTACAAGACTTGGCTTTCGTACACAAGATATATGATCTCGTACGTCCCTGAGTCAGTTCGGCATGAATATACTTTTGATCCCCTCAATGGATAACCGAGAGCCGAATATCCAGTCTGTGCCCTCTGCCATGATGTGTGTCCCTGAGTCGTGCGTGTCGTACAACCAGCTGGTGCTGTTATTCCAACACTCACAACTTTTTCTTTTGTGACTGCACGACTCCCTGCGGTGTCCAATCAGGTTGCGCTGATTGTGACATCAATAACCTCATCGTACAACCCTGTGGGTTAGGCCACTTGCGTTGTACGATAAATCACCAATATCAAAACTCCAGGCAACTGTCCATTCCCTTCTTGCCTGGTTGAGCAGGCAAGCCACGTGTTGGTGAAGTTCCTTCCTTCCTCGTTGACTTCACTTCTGCTCCTGCTGTTAACGTACCTTCCTTCCTTCGTACGGCAACCTTAGGTATTTAAAACCCTTCTCACTTGTTTTTCTTTTCCTCTTTTCTTTTCTTCTTCACCCTTCGCACGCGTCGTTTTCCCATACAATCGATCAACAACGATCTTCCCCTTCTTCCTCAATCAACTCCAACAACAACTACTTGTACGTAGGATTTCCTCTCGTACGTTTCCTCTTACTGATTCATCAGTAGCACCTCGCACGATCAATCCATCATGTCTCTCGCTGCCACCGGTGGTTCGATCTTCGGCAACATCGGTATGCATACCGATGCGTCCGGTGGTCGTTGGCTTCGTCTTCCGACTGGCAACGCCAACAATCGCGCTCTTCTGTTGGCTCTGGCCATCAATGTACGTTACTTTTGTCCTTACCTTGTCTTCGTACGTTAACCTTGACTGCAGGATGAGGAGCGTCTCATCATCAACATGCCGTCGCGCGATATCGAGATCCGCGTCACTAGCAACACTTCTGTCCAGCAGTTTGTTGCCAGCATCATCCGCCGCCAGGGCTACTTCCTTGCGGTCTTGGTTCAGTCTCGTGGTCGTGCGGCCATTGCCTGTGGCAATAAATGCGCGACTACTGACTCCCCGCGCTTCCGCCAGTGCACCCGCATTCCCACCTTTCAGGGTGGCGCCTGCGCCGAGTGCGTCTAGCAGTCGCACGGCGCTCGCTGCACCCACCGCGGTCGAGATGTTGATTCGTCCGACAACCCGGGCGATGATGATGACGATGATGACAACGGCGGCCCCAGCAACTACAAGGCTCCCAACGTCACCAATGCTCGTGAGCCTCGTACGCCTGGCAGCAAGCTTGGCAAGAACGTCGGCAAGGGCGGTCGCTTCCTTGGCACTTCTGCCAGCCCCATGGTTATCGACAAGGAGTAATCGCACAACTTCTCTTCCCTGAAATCTCGTACGACAATCAGATGGATTGCACGATATGGTAATTCGGGAAGGTTGTGGATATGGTGGAGGTACGATCCGACATTGAGATCGGCATTGGTAGTGGTCAGGTATATCAGATACCTTCTTGAGGTTACACTTCGTTTTCAGATAGTTGGTTACGTACGGCGGTGAGGTCGTACGAATTAATTGTCAAGTGTTTTCTCCTAATCTTTCAACGTACGCCTCGATTCGAATCCTTAATGTGTTTGTTGTAATCAATTGTCTAAGTGCTGAGTTTGGCGATTTCTTGGTGAAGGCGTCGGCAGGGTTATCTTTCCCATCAATCCATCTCACTTCTGAGATCTCTTTCTTTTCGTACGACTCACGTAGACTCATAATATCAATCATAAGCCTCTTTTCATCTGTTGTGCCTAGTCGTACGAGGCACTCATATAGAGATCGTGAGTCTGAACAGATGATAACTGGAATCCTTGGGAGTTGTAATGTATGAAGGATCTTGGTGAGTGTCGTACTAAGGGATATCCCACTATCAAATCCTGTGGTCATCCCGTACAACTCGCTTGCAAGTACGCTTCGTGTGACTCTCTTGCACTTTGTTGAACTCCAGTGTATAATGTTTCCTTTGATCTGGAAGTCTGTTGTCGTGCGAGCTGTTTCCTCAGCTAGTATAATAACAAATCCAAGTTGTGACGATAGATCTGAGTTGTTTGCAAATGATCCATCTGTAAAGATATACATCTTCGCACGATGGAGATCAAGAGGGATATATGTAAGACCTCGTGTAGAGTTATCGATTTGCCACTGAAGTCGTACATTCAAAGCTTCAATATCCTTCTTACCAGGTTCCTTAGTTTGGGCTGCAGTTGACAGGTCGTATGATGCCTCTGGTTGACAGATAGATGCGAGGTATGCTCCTCTTGCCCTTTGGGAAACATACTGCTGATGTGCATCGTGCGCATCAGGATCAACGAGTTTCAGGTGCTTTGCCTGGCCTTTTTGAGTAAAGGTAATATGGTCATTGTGCGATTGAATCCTTCCCCCATTAAAGTCAATTTCACTGTTGGGCGATAAGGTGGTCTTTGGTTTCGCACGAAGTCCTTTCCTTCTCAGCTCTTCTTCTTCTCTCTGGGAGAAGGCAGGTGTAGCAAAGCTAAGTGTATCGTCTGTCTGCATAGCTGTAATCCCGAAGGTATCCGGTCCTTCTGTTGTATACAGCAAGCATGGATCGTACGTTGACTCTGTCATCTTCAGATCTTTCTTGTGATGCTCAGAATAGGTTTTGTACCAGTATAGGCCTGACTCTGCTAGGCCGTATAGTGGTTTCAAGATATGGAGAAGTGTGTTCTTAGGGTATTTGTCTTCTAACTCCTTGGGTAGTCGTGCAATAATCGTCCTGGTTAGACGATCGTCCGATTGTGTATATGCCTGGGTTATGTCTCTGAGTTCCCCTTTGCATTTGTAGTCTCGCACGAGGGTAGGTCCAATCGCAAGTATGAGCCTTTGGCTCATCCGTTGGATAGTAGGTGCCTGGGTTAAGAGTTCTTCTTTCTCCCAGTCCCCATACCCTTGTACGACAAGTCTTGACTTCTCGTACGGCTTAGATGACAAGTTCTTGATCTCTCGTACCATCCGTGTCTTGTAGATACGGAGGTGGTCATGCTCTTTTGGATTGTACGGTACAAAGGTGAAGACTCCCTGGTTAATAAGGTTGTCTATCTCTGTTTGGTCTGACTCTTCGTATGGAGCACCTGGTGTTGTAATCACATTGTCAAGCCGTAACTTTTCTGCTAACTCCTTGTGGTCTTTTTCTTTCTGAGATAGAAATGCTTGATTGGTACGTGGTGATTGTCGTACAGCCCTTCTCTGGCCTTTCTTTGGTCTTCCTCTCTTGTTTGGCTGTTTCTGAGGAATAGGTCGTGCGATATCTGAATCTGACTGTGCTGTGTCTTGATGGTATGGTTTGACATGTGTTGCACGAAACTGTGTAGGACCATTGACCATCTTGACTGTCACCGTATGGCCTTCTATAGCCTGGACTTCGTACGGTCCAGTCCATCCCTTGTTTTCTCTCCATACTAGAACCTCACTCTGGATTGGTAGTGATAGTATGCTCTGGAGGTTAGGGCCATTTCTGGTGTTGATCGCACGATTGATCTCTACTTCTGCACGAATGCTCTGAAGCATTTTCATTGCCTTCTGGATTGCTTCTGCCCTTTGGGTGATTTCGGGCGATGGAGGTGAGTCCTTGTTAATCCTTGGATATGTACCAAAGACAAGTAGTGTAGGTACGATGCCGTGCGGACCAGCTGTGTCGTTCAATGCCTTCACAGCCATCTGGAGGATGGTTTCCTCGTCCGTGTTGTGCCTAAGCTCAGCATACAAGATATCGTACGCACGCCTCAGAGGAGCGTGAGCTCTTTCTATCTTGCCTACTGCCCAGTGGGCTTCTACTGGCATTTCTTCGCACGATATGCCCATGATGTCGGCATAGTTCCTGAATTCTGATGATGCGAAGTTTGTACCTGGGTCATGTACGATATAGTCTGGTGGACCAACGTACGTGCTGATCCAGCACTTGCAAAGTGCATTCCACGTATCTCGTGCAGATAAGGACTTCAGGAAGGTGGCTCCTTGGAAGCTTGTCTCTGTGTCGATGACGTGTAAGGCGTTCTTGTCTCTTAGTCGTACGACATCCACAACTATCTCATAGTTGAAGTAGCTTTCGTCTTTAAGTGTGAACTTAAACCTCTTCGGTGCTGAGTCGTGCGATTGACAATGATGGCAAAACTTCTGGACCTTTTCTAGAATGTTGATGTCAATGTTGTGATGCCCAGCCTTCTTCAGGAGGTGGTAAAGACGGTCCGTACGAGGATGTCCAAATCGTCTGTGAAGCCTTCGGAGTTGTCCTTCTGTGAAGAACATGCTGGCCTCTGTGCGACTAAGGTTGAAGAATGGGTGACCCCATTTCCGTACGACTGGGATAGGTTTTCCATCCTGCCGTACAATCACGTTGTCGACGTTGTTGAAATATGCACCTAACCTGTCTGCATCGTACAATGAAAACAGGAACGGAGTAGGAGCATCAAGGATGTGATACGTAACCTTTCCAAGCTGATTCTCCATTTCCATAGTGCCAACCGATGTGATTGAGTCACTTGCCCCGAATCGTACGTTTGCTGATCCTGGTCCCCAGGATATTGCCGTACGAGGGTTCTCCCGTAGGTATGCAAGGACTTGAGGTTTCCCTACGGTAGAGAACTTCGCTGCTCCTGTATCCCATAGTTCCCCTTGGTACGATGAGATATAAGGATCGTGCAACAAGAATTGACAGGCCTCTGACGTCTTTGGTAATGAAAAGATATCCTCCCCTGTCGTGCGATGGAAGAATGAAGAAGACATTAGGAAAGCTGATGTCTCTTCATCTCCTGTAAATTCTCCCTCCTCATCGCACGATTCGTCCACTGGGTTTTCTCCTTCAAAGTCAAGAAGGTACGAGGCAAAATCTCTCTGTGGTTCTTGTTCAAGTATACCGCATGCCTGAAGGTATTGGTCTTTCGCACGATTACGTTCTTCGTCCGAATGATTCGTAGACCAACAACCCTCCTTCTTGCACACAAAACATCTTTTCTTAGATATTGCACGATTAAACCTAGGTCGTGATGAAGGTTGACCTTTCCAAGGTTGTCGAGAAGATCCTCTGTTGTCTGACGGTCTATTGTACGATGGTCGTGGGTAACTCTTGTTGTTAGAGTATCTTCTATCCACAAAGTTGATGTCGTGCGACATAGACTTCCTGTCTAAAGCGACCTGTAGTGATGCTCTTAGGCTAGAAAAGAATTGCTCGCATGTGTGATGTGCTTTAAGATTGCTTAGAGCAGTTTCTAGCTCTAGTACACCTCTGCACGCTTGGGTGACTTGCGTACGAAGCATAATCTCCCCCTGAAAACCTGGGCCAAGTGCCCGCTGTACGAGGGGTATCTTGTCTAAGAGTATCTCTAATACGTCCATCAGATTCTTGTCTGGATTGTCTTGTCTGACTCGTGCGAAGGATAGACTTGTCCAATCTGTCCAATAGAGAGTGTGGTTGATGTTAGTGTTAAAGTGCATTTCTAACATGTTGTACATCTCGTCCCATCTCCTTGTTGGTCCAATGTGATGGAGATAAAACTCTTCCGCACGATCAGCCAAGATATCAGGAAATACTGCATGGTATTGATCTTCAGTGATCCTGAGGCGTCGACAAAAACTGATAAAGACCTTTGCCTTGTCGTACAGGATATCGTACGGCTTGCCCGTATAATTCCTGTCCTTTCTCCATCCCTTCTGGAAGATTGAGATTGTAGTTGGCTCGCACAATCCATTCTGGACTATTCGTCTTGGTGGTAGGTCATAGATGCTGTCTCCTTGATGTAAAGGTGTTGTACGACCCTGGATTTGTGGAAAACTCTCAACCTCCTGTGTGAATCTTGTTCCAGGAGGCATGTTTCCTGAAGCTGATTGTGACTGCTCTCGTACGATTGATGTTTGAGTTGTCTGTGTATCGTACGGGGGTTCGATTGGCTCTGTTGTCGGTTCAGCTGTGTTTTGGGGTAAAGTTGATTCAGGGTTTCGAACAGGTGTTTGAGTTGTTGTAATCGTACGACTTGGTGTAAGTGCTGTACGAGTAGAAAGCTGTTCTTCTTGCTCATCAAACTTCCTCCCAATCTCCTTGATGAATTCAACTAGCTGTTGATTCACATTTCTTATTGGCGGTAATCGGAATCCCTTTAGCTCAATAAGTCGTATGAACTCTGCCCTGAACGCACGATAGACCTTTTCCCATTGGAAGGTAGACCATTCGTTAAAATCTTCGTACAGTGATATTGTCAGGTTTTCCTTTGATTGCCTAAGATGAAGCATTTCCATGTTGATGTACGCAATGTACGTAGTCATCTCTTCTTCGGACGGTGCCTGTGTAATATCGACTGGATTTCCCCAGCGTCTAGGATTCACAGTCTTCTTCCACGTGTGCAGTGGGACTTCGCTCCTTGCACTTATTTCTTCGTACGTTGGCAGGTATCCATCAATATTGTCATATTGGCTTTGACGATTGTCTTCTGGATCCTCTTGGGAAGCCATGTTGTGTTCGGTAGTCGTTTCGTATCGTACGACGTCAAAATTGGTTTGTTTGGTGCCGTGGCGCACACTTTGTACTCTACGTACAGTACAATAAAGATTCTCGTCCGGTTCAGCTTAGCAGGCGACAACGGGAATCTGTCTTGTACGATAGTAAAGCAAAAGTCGTCTTTATCCTATCTACCCGGTTCAGCTTAGCAGGCGACAATAGGTAGGATTAAGGCTTCTTAGCACAAGAGACTTTCTAGCGTGACCCCTTAGGTATCCCTGAGGATTTCTCGCCTCGCACGAAGTGCAAGACTACCCGGTAGCCCGGCCGTAAAGCCTAAGTCTTGTCTCTTCACTCTTGCTAATCTGTGATTGCACAAAGCAATCGCACGGATTGCCAAGCAACCACTGATCAGTGTTGAATGGATTCTCTCTTCCTGAGAGAACCCGTTTGTACGATCGTACTCGGGTTAAAGTTAGGGTGAACCAAAGATGTATTTTCCGTGATTATCTTCCTAACTACAAGACTTGGCTTTCGTACACAAGATATATGATCTCGTACGTCCCTGAGTCAGTTCGGCATGAATATACTTTTGATCCCCTCAATGGATAACCGAGAGCCGAATATCCAGTCTGTGCCCTCTGCCATGATGTGTGTCCCTGAGTCGTGCGTGTCGTACAACCAGCTGGTGCTGTTATTCCAACATAAATATTATTAATATAATATTACTATATAAATTTTATTATTATATAGCTCTTATACTTATTTAAGACTAGTAGTCTAGCTTAATTAGGCTAAAAGGAAATAGTTTATAGTAAAAAGACTTTTAGTAGCTACTTAATAGTAGTTTTATTAGTTATTTATTTATTTTTTGTTATTATAAACTTTTATTTATTATAAGGGCTAAGATCTAAAAAAAACTATTATTATTAAATTATTTTACTTTTATATATTATAAGTAGATATAATACTAGGCTATTAGTTAAGATATACTTAATAATAAATACCTAGGCTTATAATCTAAGCTATTTTTTATATATAAACTTTATTTTTACTTTATTTAATATTAGCTTATTTATTTTTTAACTTTTAAGAATACAAGTTTTATTTATATTATATTTATTAGTTAGCTAAATAACTAATATTACTAAGATTATAAAATACCTAAATTAGTCCCTAATAATCTTAGTAAATACTTTATTAATATATTTAAAATTAATAAATTAACTTTTTTAGACCTTAATAAATAAGTTTCTTTATATAAAGGCATCTAATTATCTTTTTTTTAGAGGCTAAGTATTTCTTATAGTATTTAAGATACACTAAGTAAATTCCTTAACTTATTAATATATTAGCATAAGCTTAAAGTTAGCTTAGATTTATACTTAGCTAGCTAGCTTAGCCTCTTGACTAATAGAGAGCCTCTAGAGGTCTTTAAATGTTACTACTTTAAGTTAAGTACCCTTTAATCGGCTCTAAAGTATTAATCGTAGTACTCCTTATCGCTTAGAGGCATCACAAACAAATACCTTATTTAAAATATTAGCAAGCGCTTAATGGACTTTAAATTCTATGTACTAAGGCATTAAGCTATAAAGAATAGATACTAAAGAAATAAGATTATTTAGTAAAGAATAGAAAATGTTGTAATAGTTAGAAGTTAGAGGGCATCTAGAAAATGGGTGGCTAGGCGGCATTTTCTGGTGGCCGAAATGCAGGGGTGGCCGAAAAGTGGGTGCTTTGACTTATCGAGTGGACTTGAACACCTCGGAACTTTTGTCTTCTGATAACGTTTTTACCTAAGACGGCAATTGGAATAGGAATAGCGTACTGCTAGAACCATGGGGCAACTTGGGGATGCCTTGAACTGGATTTTACGACAGTATGTTCTCTAAATAAGAGACCAAGGATGAGACAGTATCTGACCGCCTTCTACGATAGAGCTAGTGTATGAACGCTGAACTAGCTACCTTCGGTTAGCCTCTGTTCGAACTCGAATTGGTCGGCAGTATCAAGGTTATGGCGCAACGACATGCAGGTGATTGACAATCCTTAACAATTTACCATCCCAGTCTTCCACACACGTCTTTGGTCGAAGATTCGGATGGTAAACTTAGTTCTTAATTAAAGGCTAGATGCCACGCGCACGAGTAGCGGTTTGTGGATCCTAAGCTGGGAATGGCAAGCTACGCACATGTGTCAATCACGTCAGGCTCAGAGCTGAGGTACTGTTAGACCTGTGTGCCATGCTCTATGCCTCTGAGCACCGAAATATCGCTCTATACATGATGCTCCGAATTATGAGGTATATGATGTCCCTTACTAGACCTGAAGACACCTAAATTTGTCACACCAATTCTCTGAGGAGGGGTTTCGAGCAAATATCCCATTTTGCTGTTCAGTTTGAATGATTCCCAGATGAGATTTGAGGCGTAGCTTGAAAATGTGTTAAGTGCTGTTTGGATTTTTCTGCCCGTCAACATCCACGATAATACAGCGGGAGTGTGACACGCCCTAGCCAATGTAGAAAAGAAACGTCCTTCTCCCACGTCTGGTAAGTGTTCGGATGAATAACGACACACACCCCTCTTAACTGTGCAGTGCAGTAGCCCGCATCAAGGCCATCCGTCGGTGTTATGGTTCATCAGACTTGCTGGGACATCGCTCGTATCTGCACAGACAACGTAACCAGCATCACTTCCATCAAACCTTTGAGCAGAAAGTGGCGAATTAATAGGTGAATACCCCTTTTTACAACGGCCGTTCTGAGTGCAGAGGTTGATGACAAATTGACTTTGGGAAACCGATCGTTGAAGAAAGGGGAGAATTGGTGTATGAAACCAAGGAAAATTTCTTTGTTTGATTGATTGGATTATCCTAGTTGTCGTCTACTTCCTAGCATTCTGACTTCTGGTATTTGATCCTGCCGTGAGGGGCCGAATGCACGTCATATTGAGAGCTGGTGAATCAATAAGTGTACTGAAATCGTGACTATGAATGTGTCCTACTTATAAAGTAAACAGACAATCTTGCATCTAGAGATAACGTAAGCAGACCTGCGCATGCTCGTGGATGAGCTCATGTTTGATAAGCAAACAGTAACCTGTTGCCA
The DNA here is from genome assembly GCF_022836535.1 of Colletotrichum spaethianum. Lineage (NCBI taxonomy): Eukaryota > Fungi > Ascomycota > Sordariomycetes > Glomerellales > Glomerellaceae > Colletotrichum > Colletotrichum spaethianum. The sequence continues at coordinate 110,178 of NW_026054777.1, read as the reverse complement.
CGATAGTCGGACTATTGCTGTAGCCTATATTCAAGCCGATGCCTTTTTTAAAGCCTCGCAATTTTTTTCACCCGACAGCTCGTGCCTAGTATTTCCAACTGTCTCATTCGGCAATTCGTACAATGTAACGCCTGAGCCATCTGCTTCGTAGCGTTGCTGGCTTCGAACAGGTATTTCATGCTTCCATTGCACTGGAACCGAGGGTCCTACGTCTTATCTTGCTTCGCCATATCCCATGGCTGCTTTTTTCTTTTGAATATGTTTCCAGGCCATCCATCCCAGGAGAGAGACGACAATCAGTGTCACTAAGGTGCCACCGATTGCGATACCTGCTACTGCTCCTTTCGATAAGCCCCTATCTGCAGATTCCGGGCCAGGTGATGATTGTGGATTCGAATCGGAAAAGGTTGTGGTCGGTGCAGTATTAAGAGCTGTTGAGGTTGGTGTTGTTGAAGCTGAAGACGTCGAAGATGATGGATCGGTAATATTGAAATAGTGGCATGTAATGATATCTGATGTGGTACCACTTCAGCGAGTAGCTTCTGTGTCAATCTACGAAGTCTTAGCGATGAACAAGACCAAGTAAAGAGAACTACAAACAAGGCCATTTGCTGTCATATATGAAGGATCAAACTGAAAACGGCTATCTCTAAACGCTTCATAGTAATCAAAGATAAACGCTTGAAGACAGTGGCACCATAATCAACTCAAAAAACTACCTCGACTCGATCTATAACTGCCAGTATATTCATTGTCTTTCCAGAAGCCAGAAACCCCCTCTGATAGATGTACGCCGCGTTATCCTAAATGCCAGTTTGCTAAAGGCTCGAACCGGAACTATCATAGCTTCATGATTGGTTCGGTAATGCTGCCATTGTAATCGGGTGCCGGGGATTGTTCGACTTCCACTTTAGCTGCCAATTCCGTCCAGTTCTCTATCGTATACTTCACAACGTCGTTGGCCCACATGTAGTCCTGCCACTCATTGTCGCACCACCGGTCCGCACGATCATCACCAACGATAGCCTTACGGATTGCATCATCCCTCTTTCTTTGCTCCTCTCCATCCGCCAAGTGAAGACTTTGACCTGTGGAGGCGGCGCTGGCAGCAATCTTCTCCGCTCGCTCCTTCCGAACGGCTTCATACGCTCTCAGCGCGAGAGGCACATTCGATGTGCAGGTCAAAGCGGCGGCGAGCACTGCGGCATCTTCGATGGCATTCGCGGCCCCTTGGGCTACGTATGGAAGCATGGGGTGACATGCATCACCGACTAGTCCAACACTACCACGAACCCAGCGGGGCATTGCCGGATATGTGTCCAAGGTCCATTCCAAAATGCCTTCCTCCGCGTGGCTCAGCCAGGCCTGTATGGCGGGGGACCAGCCCTTGTAGAAGTCTAGCATCGCTTTTCGGTTCCCCGTCGTGGACCAAACGTCTTCTGTATTTGCATCTCTTTGTGCTGCATTCTTAGCGGGATGGAGAAGAACAAGGTTATACGCTGTGTTCCTCTTCACTGGATACGCCATTACGTGACCTCCCGGTCCCATGTAGCGCACAGCTACGTTCTGATCAAGCATGTCAAGCAGTGTCTTGTCATGCTTGACCTTCTCGCGAGGGATGAGAAGTCTGTACGCTGCATCGCCCGCTGGGAGCGGCAGGTCTATATTACCGGTCACTCTAGCCAACTGTTTCCTCACTGTCGAATTGATACCGTCGGCGGCTATGACAATGTTGCCAATAACCCAGGAGAAGTCGTTTGTACGCAAATCCTTGACTTGAACCCAAGGCAGGAATAATGGATGGACGCCGACAACAACTTGTGACGTTCGAATGCGACATCCGGCCTGTAAGGCGGCTTTGAGAAGAACGCATTGCAGATCACCCCGGTGTATTACACCCATTGGAGCGCCGTATCGAAGACCGATGGATGGCATCAACGGGGTTGAGCCGAGTTCATCGTCGCTATCATATCGTCTAGCACACCAAGGATTAGCTAGCTGGCCAAGTGAACTCAAAGCAGAATGGGAAATGACTGGAATCTGATAGGGAGACTACGGGGATAGATAGAGAAGCTGCATTGGCTTTGGGTTTAAGAAATGCAGAACTGCTGGTGCACCGTGCTATGCTTACCTGATACTGACTCTAGAGAGAACAGATATGTGCTGCATCACCTCTTCCAGAACCCCCAACCTTTGCAGAATCCGAGTCGCATTTGGAGCGAGCTGTAGCCCAGCACCGGCCTCGGAAATCTTGGGCACTCTCTCGAGGATCGTTACGGAGTGGCCAGTTTGCGCAAGTGCAATACCCGCTGAGAGACCGGCAACACCTGCGCCAATGATGATGACGTTGCGGGGCTTCACGGCCCGGCGATATGTAAAGGAATATTCGTCCTGGGGAGTCTCCATCACGACCAAGGCTTCTATTCGTTGAACAACGTGGCAGTTTCGGCGGAACAATACTGAGGATGACAGATTCCCCCCCCTTATATCTCTTCGGTCAGACCATGCATTCAGAAACCACAGATACATTGGCGTTTCCACCCACCCATGTCCTCCACAAACACTTTTTTACCCGCTTTCCCGGCTGGGAGTGTCATTTTGATAGGCTTAGGACAGTGAGATCAGCCCTCCCAGACTCTTGAAAGGTCTGCAGTATCGAAGGATGAACCTTTGGAACTGGCAAAGGGGCGTAGACTAGACATGGGCTGAATCCCAAGACCCTTTCAGTATTCACTGCACGTGCTCTCGAAGCAAGGTAGCTCTCCCATTATCCTGGTCTCCGCAGGTAGCCTAGGCAGAACCATAGGGTAGGGACGATGGCAAACGACACTCGTGGCCTTTTTATTAATGGTACATGTGATAGGGGACTTCAGCCCAATCCGTGATCATGAATAGCCAGTATCATACATAATATTGATGCAGGACAACGGCGCTGAATCGCGGCCAGGCTTCCCAAAGGCTGGCTGTCAGGGGTCGCGATAAGTCAGCAGGCGAGGGTGGAGCACCCTGAATGCGCAGTAAGGGCGCAGCTCTTCAGATGGTAGTGCGTACGACATAATGTGATCACACGGGGCGCGACAAGGAAGAAAGGAGCAGTGTTTAGCTTCATCATCCCCAGATACATACCTGAGAGTTCGCATTTCACTCTAGTGACAACCATTTTGACAGTGGCTTAGCACCCATCTCATATGTCATAACCCTGGTCCAAGTAGCTTGCATATCTAAAGTCAGCCTGCTGTCATGCCTACATGAATGAAGGATACGGAGACGCCCCAGTCGCAAACGAGGCGAAGTATCGGCTAAAGACATTGGACAGGGGCATGCCTCCAGGCCTTTGACAGAAAGTAAACTTCTACAAAGTACTTGCACTTGCCTATTGATTGAGCCACCCGAGCCAATCAGACTGAAGACGAGTCGGAAACAATAAAAGATCTCTTGGGGTGGAGCCGCTGCAGCTGATCCTTCAGATCCCAAGATACAGCGTAGTAATTCGCGCATGGAAGGAAAACCCTCTTATCTCTTGCTTGTGAGTGCGTCTTTCCAAAAGAACTTTGGAAGCGAGTCAACGGCTGGCAACGCGGTCTAGAAGTGTGGTAACACTGACGTACATGCAGTGGGTGGACTCTGCGAATGGACAAGACACTAAAGTGGGGTGCCTCCTAGTTGTTTGTGGAACTGCTTACGGATAAGCCCTTTCTAAGAGAGTCCGTCCGCTAGGATGCCGGCTTGGCAAGATCCCTGTCAAAAGAATATATGGATATTATCTTCAGTTCCCATAGGCGCGTGCATCGTGGCAGAGACAGGACTCGGCTCGTGCCAGCATGTGTCCAAGTTGCCCGTCGGATGGATTGCACTTGTTTGGGTAATGTGTGGCGAAAGATACGTCTCGGGATAGCCCGAAGGTAGAAATTCTTACCTATATCGTGCTGTTTGTCGTGCAGATGAGATACTCTGCCCTCCCAAGGTTATAGGCCTCTTTAGCTCTGACACGTTGCCATGTCTGGATTTGATGTTTTCCATGAGGTGGCGAACCGCCTCGCCGGTTCACCTTCCGTGGCTCTTGCATTGTCAGTCGCAATCATCTTCCTCGTGATCAGTTGCTTCCGACCAACCTCCAATTCACCGCCGCGCCTCAAAGAGACCATCCCATTTATCACTAATACAATACAATACCTGACCAATGCTGGTGTTTTCATTGACAACGTGGCGTAAGACCACATTTCTCGGTCCCTACTCCACGCTGAATGCTGACTCTTGCTTTCCAGGGAGACTCTGAATGCCACCGGGACCAACATCGTCAAATTCTACGTGGGTTTCATGCCCGCTTACGTAGTGACTGGCACAAAGAATGTTCAATATGTTCTCAATTCGCCGGCGCTCCTGGACGGAAACTTCCTGCAGCTTATCCTAATGGATAAGCACTGGGGCTTGTCCGATCATGAGATTAGCAAGTTTGCCAATGACAAGTCTGGGAGGTCCAAGGTCCCGGCGAAAGTGTTGGACACGCCCGAAGACCAACGGTACTGGCTGGGACACGACCGTCTATACGTGGAGTATCTCAGCAATCGAAAACACTCCGATGCGCTCGCCGATTCGTTTTACACTTTGTTCGCAGAGCGATTGGACAAGCAGTTCACTACGGAATGGGCGACTGTTCAGTTGTTTGATTTGCTGAAAGTATCCATGGCAGAGAGCGCCATCATTTCGCTCTTCGGGTCGAAGATTATCGACCTGAATCCCGGTTTCGTCGATTGTTACTGGGACTTTGACGACGTTGCTGGCACTCTAGCTTGGGGGCTGCCAAAAGTCTTTCAACGCAAGTCCATCACGGCCAAGGACAAGCTCCACTCGATGACAAGGAAGCACATTGATTCTGCGTGGGAGCACTTTCGATGGGATGGTCCAGATGCAGAGTCCACCTGGGAGCCTCACTTTGGCTCAAGATTGTCTCGCGAGACAGCGAAGTGGCTCCGTGAAGGGGGGTTCTCAAACCAAGCAGCCGCTGGTCACACCCTTGCATCACTTTTCGGGTGAGTTGGACGATGGCCCCAAGTAAAAAAGAAAGAAAAAGTCTCAATTGTTCAAAATGCTAACACTAACTGACAGCCTCAACGGCAACACCGTTCCCGTGACGACGTGGGCAATGATCGAGGTGATCAAGGACGCGTCCCTCTTTCAGGCCGTTCGGGACGAATCGCTCAGCGCGTACACGACAGACCCAGTCACAGGGGAGCGTCGGATTGATGCGAAAAGGCTCATCAATCTTCCTCTCATGCAATCTCTCTACGTCGAAATCATGCGTCTCCACGTGTCCTTCAACGTAACGCGCAAAGCCACCCAGCCCTTGTGATTGACGGGTGCAACATCGAGAAAGGAGCGCTCGTGCAGACGTGCTCGCGAATTGCCCACTTCGAAGAAGACGTCTGGGGCACAGAAGGTCACCCGGCATCCGAGTTCTGGGCCTGGCGTCACGTCAAATATGTCGACGAAGTTGACGAAGCCAGTGGTAAGACAGTTCGTCAGCCGCAGTTCGCAATGAAAGGCCGACCGAGCTCATTCTTCCCCTACGGTACGTAGATTCTCCCATGGCGCTTGGTTAATTCATTTATTCCCCAGTCTGCAAATCGGCTAACAGCTCATCGTTCATTTGTTACAGGCGGTGGATACGTGATGTGCCCTGGTCGCCACTTTGCTAAGCAAGAGATAATGCTCGCGATTGCAGTACTGGTCACAAAGTTCGAAATCGAGTTCGTCGAATGGACCAACTCGGACGGGTCGAAATCTGACAAGCCACCGCAAGATGATGCACGCTTTGCCGGATTCATAGCCATGTCGCCTGACCGCGATGCCAAGATTCGGTGGAGAAGACGATGGTGAGAGCCAAGTTGATTCAACATTGAAAGTCCCACGAAGCAATTTCACAACACCCACGGTTAGATTTTAACAATAATATGGTCTTGATGTGACGATTAAAATGTGGACATTGGGATAGGTCGGTCGTCTAGTGGCCGTTTTGGGGAGTGTCTGTTATAGCTGTGCATGCTGTGGAAAAGAGAGCCGAATGAAGTAGAGCTATCGAAAGGGAAGAAATACCTTACTGACAAAGTTGAAGCTACAGAAGGAACTTCCCGCCACAAGTATATGGTCACTGTGTATCTTCATTTGTTGACTAGTTCATGGGCCATTTGCTGTTCTGGAATAGACAACGCTAGACCACGTATTATTTTCTCAAAAAATAACTGAGAAGCCGAAATGACGCAGCCTTATTTGCGCCACATACGTTTCGTTACGTTTCTCGTGCTGCCCTGTAAGCCACTCACCTGGATCCCCATTTTTCACTTTTTGCATACCTGGAATCTGATACAGGAAGCTGGCTGGGCTCAGTAGTCGCAATTATCAGCCGGAATTACGGCATCCGACACTAGTGATATCTCTCCGTTGAGCGGCAGGAACACCAGATACAGGTATGGCTACGACGCTAGCTTAGGGACCAGGCAGCAGGATAGCCAAGTATGGGCCCAAGAGGATTCAAGTTGTCAGGCAGATGTTTGTGATCCAGAAGCTGCCAATGAGGTGGAATATGATGGGGCAAGAATTCCCCAGGAATTGAATCTAGCCCCAGTCAATGGTGAGGTTACGCGGCTACGGAAGTGCTTTACAGGCGGACGAATAGAAAGATTTCTATACATGGTCAATTCATTCAAATGGAGCAAACAATGTTGTCTCAGAATGCATATGTTTGTTGTAGTATCGGTAGGCTGACAGGTGTAAGCCGCACTTAGGAGATGCTTATCAACGCTTGTGCCACTCGACCCTTGTTGGCACGGTATCTAGCCCCGTGGCCCTTCTCTATCCCACGGACTGCCACAAGAAGCTATTTTCGCCTAGAAAGGGGAGGAATGCCGGTTAGACTTACAGACAAGGATGTTTGGTCCAATAGGCAAGTCTAAAAGCGAATGTATCTGGAGAAAAATCGGAGAAATTTGAAATGGCGTCTTGCGGCTGTGGATGGGATAACCCCTGTGTAGCCTTTACTTGCACAACCCCGTACACAACTCAAAGGGTCTAAGAGACTAGCTGCAAGAACCCACTCTCCTGGTATCTTGGCCATGCTTACTATGTAGTCGAAGGAGTCGAAGGAATCGGAAGGGGTCCATACATTCTTCGTATCCCAACCATACGGATACTCCCGCTGGGGTTCACTCCACCAGTTGATCCACAGAGGCTGTAACCTTTCTCCACAAGGCTCCTTACTTGGCAGTTATAGCGCTAAAGTCCTATTTACATCCCACTATGGGAAGACGTCTTATCGCGCAGCGCGAGCAGAAATATATTGAAAGGATTACTAGGCGCTGCTGAGAAGGCAATACACGGCTCGGATAATGAACGCCCCCCACGATGACGAGCCACAACTGGTAGACGTGAACCTTTTGGCAGGGCATCTTGCCGAGATTTCAATAATTACACGAGCCTTAGTGAAGAACATGGCCTAGCGTCACAGCCCATCTGGGAGGAACTACAGGCTATGTGATGCTGTCCGAGAGTTCTGCGGGTATATATCTGCACTTCATGCAATACCGCCATCCATGTATCTCCCCTCTCTCGCCGTTGAGTGTACTGTGCTTGGTCAGTCATGAAGTCTCTTACAATTCTTGTAGCCGCCATCTGGGTGTCTGGCACCGCTGCCACGGTTGTCGGTACCGCCGCGCCAAGAGATATCAGAGCCCGCGGCAATATCACGGGCTTTGAAGACTTTGCCCGCAGCCTCGGTGTGGGCGATGACGACCTGCAGGCCATCGCGACAAAGTACGGGTCAGCAAAGCAAATTCCCAAGTCCGCGGGTGTGGCATGTCTCCTAGCACAGTACGCACTTGGCGAGTCCCAGGTGGATACCTCGTCGTTGAACCAAACTGTCGTCGACGAGAATTGGTAAGGGATTTTTGATGTTTTCCAATTCTATCCTTGTCTGTCTCTACCTCTGTTGTTTTCTTACTGAGACCGGTGCATACAGGTCACAGACTTGCCAGATTGAGCCATACTGTATCATTCAGCCAAGAAATGCAGGCGATGTGTCAACATCCCTTCGCATCATTGACTTCTTCGCAGCGAAGTTTGCTGTGCGCAGCGGCGGTCACTCTCCAAACCCGGGCTGGGCCAGTATCGGCCGTGAGGGCATCCTTGTGGACCTGCAGAGGCTAAACCAGGTCCAATTATCTGACGACCGCAGCTTTGCCAGCGTCGGCCCTGGTGGGAGGTGGGGTGACGTATACTCAACTCTAGACGCCCAGAAAGCCGTTGTGATAGGAGGGCGGCTACCATCTGTTGGTGTTGGAGGTTTGATCCTAGGCGGTGAGTGCCTGCGTCTACTGCCCAATCTTTGACAAGGCCTTCCAGAAACTGGGCTGATTTCGACTACAGGAGGTTTCTTTCACATATCAGAGCAGTTTGGCCTTGCTGCAGACAACGTCAAGAACTTTGAGGTATATCCCGTCGCATGTTTCTATCTTGCCAATGATCATAGCTAAGGCTTAATGACCGCAGATCGTTCTTGGAAACGGCACAATCTCTGAAGTCAATGCCAACAAGAATCAAGACCTGTTCTGGGCTCTTAAGGGCGGAGGTCCCAACTTCGGCATCGTTACCAGATACGATCTTTACACGGTCCCGGTGTACGAAGTATGGGGTGAGATTCTTATCTACTCTGTCGATCAAGCAGAGGACATCATCCGGGCGTTTGATGAGTGGCAGAAGAACGGGGCAACGGACTTCAAGTCGGCCATAGCCCTGACCATATCCCTCGACTCCATCACCCTCGGCCTCGTGTATTCCGAACCATCTGCACAGCGCCCAGCGGTGTTTTCACCGTTCGAGGACTTGACGCCCCTTTTAGTCGCGCTCCCTCCTGTGAACACTACATTCGCGTTTGTGGCTCAACTGCTTGGCTCTGCTTTCCCGACTCTTCCTGGACGGTATGTATCTGACCTGTACAGGAGTATAAACTGCGAGTTGTCACTAAAACTCTATGCAGACACGACTACCGAGGACACAGTTCTCGCATCGACACGGAGGTCACGATTGACGTGTACAGATTCTGGCGTGAAAAAGCACTGGACGTTCGAAACGCCACAGGGGCCAACCAGACATTCGCCATTCAGCATGTGGGGGACCACCTCATCCAGCAAGGCGTTCAGAAGGGGGGGAACCCCCTGAACATTCCAGCCGGGAAGCAGCAATGTGAGTTCGGTGCAGACGCTAGGATGCTTCCTGTCCAGCCGGTCCCTGCAGCGGCTAACAACTAAACGTAGGGTGGACGACAATCATCGACTGGGAGCACGAAGAAGACGATGCGCGTGTGCGGGCGGTATCCATTGAGACGACGGCAAAATGGGAAGAGCTAGGCGAATCACGCGGCTCCAACCTGGCGTTCGTGTACATGAACGACGCGTCGAGGGACCAGAACCCTCTCAGGTCGTACGGCGCAGCTAATCTGGACAAGCTGAAGGGCATTGCTGCCAAATACGACCCCAAGCAGGTGTTCCAGAAACAGCAGAATGGCGGGTTCCTGGTTTCGCGTGCCTAATGAGTCAATATTAAATGCTGCAGGTTTGGGGTTGTTGTCCTAAGCAAACCAGGCCCACACCAAGCCGATAGATAGATTGGGAAGATTACAGTCTTGGCCTGGGGGAGGGGGAGGGGCGGCCATTGTCCCCATTGGCGGCGCTACGCCGTGCGATGCTCTTGCAGCTGCAATGGAAATATGTAGCCTTACAGCCTACCAAAAGAGGTAAAATGGAGAAAGTCGTCCTGTTAAAGTTACGGCGGCAGAGCTCTGGCCACCATCTTCACAACACACATGCAAAGTCATATCAGACGGCATCCCCCAGCAAGGAGGGTGCCCCCCACGTGTTGGGCTGTCTTACCCACGTGCCCATAGCCCGCAATTGCCGCCAGGAGTCCGGCCCGGCCTCCGTATCTGTTAACTGCATGCCCTGTTCCACACCACCCGATAAATGTCCGTTTCCTTCGCATTTTGCTGTTGGTGCGGGTGTCGGAGGTGAATGTTGGTGGAGCATCCGACGTGGGGCCCAACAGCGCTTGTCGAACGCGGCTGGGCAGTCCCCTGCTAGGCACCCATTGAAACGGTGATGGACCCCTGGAACCGTCACAATCATCCCTGGGGGCAGTGAGTCCAGGGTGGATCAAGCTGGCTTCATCATCCCCCCTCGGCTTTGTGCTCTTGCCAAAGAATTAGCTACGAAGTCATTTCCCCCTCCCAATTCTGCTGGTCTACCTTCCTCGGCCATTGCGTTCTCTTCATTCGCCTCCTCCTCCCGAAATCAACGTCTCCATCATGGGAACAAAGCAGGAAACGACGGCGGAACCCCAGGCGAGCGTCCCTCGCTTTTTCTACCAGCAGATCACCGTCAAACCTGCTGAGATCCAAAATGTCAACCTACAGGGCAAGACGGCCATCATCACCGGCGCCAACACCGGCGTAGGCTATGAAGCCGCCAGCCAGCTCCTTGGACTCGGCCTGAGCAAGCTCGTCCTGGCCGTGCGAAACCTGGACAAGGGTAAAGCTGCGGCCGCGAAGCTCTCTGCGAGTCACAAGGTCGCAGAAGGCGCTATTGAGGTGTGGGAGCTCGACCTTTCCGTGTATGAATCCATTGTCAAATTCGTCGAACGCACCAAGACGCTTGAGCGCATCGACTTCATCGTCCTCAATGCGGGCGTCGCCCACGCAAAGCGCGTCTTTAACGAAAAGACAGGCCACGACGAGATGGTGCAGGTCAACTTTATTTCAACAGCCCTCCTCGCCATTCTGCTCCTGCCCGTCGTCCAAGCCAAGCGCGAGAGCCAGCCGCACCCCACGCGCATCACCTTTACTTCGTCGGAGGTCGCTGGGTGGACTGCTTTTGCAGAGAGGAAAGACTTTCCTCTGCTGGCTGCCCTAGACAAGGAAGGCAAGGTGGACATGTTGGATCGCATGTTCGTGTCGAAGCTGCTCGGCCAGTTTTTTATCCACAGGCTAGCGGCCATCGTGCCTCCATCCATCGCCCTCATCAACTCAACATCACCTGGCTCGGTCCACGACTCTGAGTTCAACCGCGAGCACGACAAGACGTTCTCAGGTGCCGCCGCCAAGGTGTTCATGAAGCGTGTCGCTAACAGCGCTGCGGTGGGCTCACGCTTCGTCACCGATGCGATCGTCAACCATGGCGAGGAAACGCATGGACTATTCCTATCATTCACCAAGTTGTACAAGTCAGTTCCCGTTCTTGCTCCTTCCTTGACCCATGGATTCTCTTCTAACCTCTAGAAACATGAAGGTTGGCGCCGATTATCTATACCCCCGAAGGTGAGAAGATTGAGGAGCAGCTGTGGTCGGAGTTGATGGCGGAGTTCGCGCCCTTCAAAGCTGAGGAGATTATCAAATCAGTGACAGAGAAATAGAGACTGGACAAGTGCACAGTGCGGAATATCTTTCATATTTAGAGCAAGCTACCATTCGAGAAACGGGGAAGGAGAGTGGTTACAAATCCACCACGCCAATAATCGCTAGTATGAGAAACTCTCTGCCTCTATTATATATACTTCAACTTAGTTATACTCTTGCTGTCATTGTTGTGGCCAGACATTGGTCCATGTTTTCCAATAATTGATCTCATCTGTCAAACACTTTCACATTTCACAATACCTCTTTGACCGTATAATGTTTGAATTATCGTTTTATTATGAACAATGAACATGTCTTCTAGTCAGTCTTCGTGCGGTCCGCAAATCGCCTCTGAAAGATCGTTTGCTGCATTCTCTGGCACGCAAGATCCCAGTCTGTCGTCCACTTGCGGTAAAACGGCTGATACCCAAGTAAGCCGCTGCCAATCCACCGACCCACCACCACCCCTAGTCCAAGTGACACATACTGTCCAAACGGCACCCAGCTGGGAAACGATACGTACGTTCCTCCTGCGTCAAATGTCTGGTGTGTAGGATTTGCGTAAGCAGAAGGGTTCACCGGCGCGATTGACAGGTAGGCGTTCGGCAACTTACGCAGAACAGCTGGATTAGGTCGATTTTGGCTCCTTTTACCACAACCTCATCCTGATATTTGTACCAGTTCTCGAAGAACACTGGGTTTAGTTCAAAGACATTATCTGTCTTCTCTCCCGACAGTAGGAACGCCACTTTGGTGTTGCCGTCGTCCTGTTCTGAGATTGGGAGGGGGTACGAGCGGTGGTTTACATAAGGCTTGATGGAGAACCTCCCGTCCGCTGGCGTCAGAACAATCTCTTTGCCTTCGATTTCGACGGCAAGCTTTCCCCGGACAGCCTCAATGTACTCTTCCTGGAGATGGAAGTGCAGAGGAGGCTTCTTGTCGAAGAAGCTAGCACCTTTCACAAGGTCGAGCTCGACCTGAAGGGCAAAAGATCGATCAGGATGGTGAATAAGGCGACCAACGACTGCATCCTTTAGACTGTAGAGGCCAAGGTTAAGGCGGGGTTAGCCAGGCCGCCAACATGAGACTAACATAGACAGTAAAGGAGGGGGAGCCATGTGCTTACACTCTGACGATTGTGTCCGAGTCGGAGTAATTCACTGTGTCCTGGTCTGATTGGGGCATCGTGGGCATTGTTACTTGCGTTTCAGTGATGCTGCGTTTGGTCTCCAACCTTTCTGAGGCGTAGACTGGTGATTCAGAGTACATAAAGTCGAAAAATGCGATAACTGCCGTGCACACATGCCGTTCTCGCCGGAACATTTGCGAAGGAAGCAGCTCCTTCGAGGGGCCGTGGCGAAGCTGTGCCTGCGGGCTGACGCGCCAGGGGTAACGGCATCTAGAACTTCAGCAAGTGGATCACCCTTGAGATATTGTGATATCGTTATGGCAAAGGCATAACATCGTACTGTTCTGCCTCCCACAAGACACCTTGACATTGGTCATGATCGCCAAAGGGCGTGCCTGAAATCCCTTGGTCCACAATTGACGCCGTGAAAGCGATTGAATGGGGAAGGCCCCTCGGACTCTCCAATGACCAACTGATGACTAGCTGAGGCCACTAATGCACGCTTTCTGGCGTAAGACAGGCCAAGGAACGGCGCGCTCCTCTTCGGGCTCGCCGCTCGGCAGCGCTTCTGCTGTGTGTGGGAACTATCCAGGGATACAGACCGGGAGGTGGGGGGCTAGTTTCGGTATTGCATATCTAAAGTATGCATTTAAACCCATGACTGCCAACACATTCCTTGCCAATGTCGAAATATCCATATCTAGATGTAGCTGGATCCAAGCAACCCCGGCCATCCGATGCCGAACCAAGCATGGATCTAGCAGAGTTCCCTTCTTAGAAGCGATACTCATGTCCATACAACCACGAAAAGGGATTTATTAAAACCAATAGACAGTAGCCAATAAAAAGCCGACGGCTGTGCCCCATTATTGCCGCGCTGTAGCCTAAAACCGAGCCGTGCACCTGGGAAACCCCGATAGCAAAGATATCCGATATGCATTATTGGCGAACATCACGACATGGCCCTGGTGGTGGAGGGCAACACACACTGCACGAGTGTTAGTATGCAGACCTGCATCAGCGGAGAGAGAAAGGTTTTTTGAAGGCACTGTAGCCTGCTACGGAGACTATCTTGTAGAGAAGATGAAACTGTTTGCCCAGCTCCGTTTGACCGCCGCCCCGTGCTCTCACCCGACGTTTAATTGAATGATTCCTAAACAGTTGAATGTTGCAATCAAATAAGGGGACAACGTTCCATTTCTAAAGTCTAGAGACCCAGCAAACCGCTTGATAGAACCCCATACTCCGCCAATAGACCACTCGCGATCGCAGCCCCAGTGAGCCAAAACCCTTGGGAAAACCAACGCCAACAGCTAGCGGGATCTTCGAGATCAACTTTGGCAACCATGGAGCCCACCGAGATGACACATCCAACCACAGTGAGGGAATAATAGGGGAGACCCATGCCTCCATAGTAGCCAGTCGACACGAGACAGGCAGTCATACCCAGGAAGAGAAGCCAGAGCGCTGGTTTCGCGAAACCTTGAATAAAAACTGCCGTGCTCTTCACACCAACCTTGAGATCGTCTGCAAGGTCTTGATGGGCGTAGATTGTGTCAAAGACGACGACCCAGAGTATAGAGGCCACCAGCAGGCTGACGGTCGACGCATCGGTCCAAGGACTCGGCACTCCCATGCCTGAGCTGCCGATCATGATGCCCCATGTAAGGCAGAAACCAAGGACGAGCTGGGGCAGGTGCGTGTGTCTCTTGGCCCAGGGGTAATAGATGGTTCCGATGATGGTTGGAATTGTCGCAATGCTTGCGTCGCGGGGCAGGAAGAGCAAAAAGGCGGCTGCTCCTATCGCCTGCGTGCAAGCGAAAATGACCGCAGCGCGGGGTGTGATGGCGCCTCGCGGAATAGGCCGTGTTCGCGTCCGCTCGATCTGAGCATCAATGGGGGCGTCGATGAGGTCGTTCCAGGCGTGACTGGCATTGTTGCAGAAGAAGGACCCTCCCAAGAGTACGAGACTCACACGGAGGACATCTTGAAGAGGGAAGTCATGGACACTCGCGGCATGGAGGACGCCAAAGATATGCGGGAAGTAAATGAGGAAGAGTCCGGCCGGCGGGCTCAGTCGCGATAGCTGGATGTAAGGGATCCACGACACCGGGAGGAGGTCGACCCATCCTCCGGCGTGGACGCCTCCGTACTGCTGCGAGAGACCATCTGGATTGGAACCGTCTTCGGTTTGTCCTTTGGCCTGCTTCTCGGACTGTAAGATTTGGGCCATGATGTATTGCAGCAGGGGGTATGTGAATGAGTATTAGATGATACGATGATCAGAGCAAGACGCAAAGTTATATGATGATGATCTTATTAGGACACGTACGAGTTCGGGTCCTAGAATGCTTTATTAACGTAGTTCTAAGCAGCTGAGACGCGGGCAAGCCCTTCCTGTCATCCCAAGCTGATCGGTGTTGTCGAAATACCTACACCATGTACATGGTGGTCCACCCACCTCGGAATAGGCACCCACTCTCGTCTGCAGCCACCCCGGGCATCCTGCCCCTTCCAATGCAATCATACCCAAGACGAATAATTCACATCGTCATCTCACCCTCGGGGGCGTGTCGGGGGATCCTTCTTGTGCACGCCAAGTTATAGCTTCGCGTCTTGATGCAACCGAGAGTTACATAGGCTATAGATATCTCGGCCCTATTTTGCGCTTTTGGAAGACGCAGCGTGGCAATAAGCTGTGAGGGTGACATTACCCACCCGACACATCATCCACTGCCCTTGAGGGTCTGCTTTTCAAAGTACAGCTGTACGACCCAGCTCCCATCACTTTAGACAGTTTCAAGACTCTTTACGCAATCAAAGGAAATGGCGCACGATATCTCCCCCTTACCTCTTCGAGTCCCTCCGACGGCGATTGTCGGGGTTCTGGTCCTCACTCTCTGTTTCTGGGTCGTGCGACTGGCTTATCGCCGACCGCTGCCTGGAATCCCATACAATCGTGATGCCGCAAAGCGCCTCATGGGAGACCTGGCTGAGCTAGGGGAATGGGAGAAAAATGGCAAGGGAATCCGGCCATGGTTTCTGGCACAAGCGCACAGGCACAATTCTGCCCTCACCCAAATCTTCTTGGGTCCTTTTGCGCAGCCGGCTGTCCTCGTCTCCGACTACCGAGAAGTGAACGACATCCTGAGCCACCGGGATGCGGTCGACTTCAAAAGAGGGAAGAAGGTGGACGTCTTCAGCGGGCTCCTACCGCATGCGTTTCCGGCGATGGAGACGTTCGATCCTCGGTTCAAGAGCAGCAGAGATCTAGTGAGGGATCTCATGGCTCCATCATTTTTGAACACGGTATGTGCCATTGCCGGCTCCTGAAAATATTGTGTACGAGTAGCATTAACACTCGAGTGATAGGTCAATGTACCCCACGTCTACGCCGTGGCCTGCAACCTGCTTGAGCTGTGGAGTACAAAAGCTCGTATGGCCAAGGGCCATCCGTTCAATGTATTCAATGACATTGTGGAATTCTCTTTTGATGCCATACTGAGTGCGGCAACGGGTCTTGGCCCCGAAGGCGGAGACGTCAAACGCCAGCTATCTCACTTGGCCGCTGTAGAAGACGACGGATCATACGTCGTTGACCGTGAGTTGGAGGTTGACGATCTTGTCCACCTCCCCGCTGCCGAACAGTCACTCAAGCTCTGGGCTCTTGGTGTCAATGAGGAATCGCTCTGGAAAGGATTCTACATGCCTTGGCCTCGGCTGTACCATAGAGCTAACAAACTTTTGCCGTCAGTGCGCAAGGCAGAAGGAACTCTTAAAGAGTACATGGAATCGCAGATCACCGCGGCTATTCCAAGGCTGTCTGAAGGGGGCCATCCGGAGTCGGCCCTTGACTACACGATCCAACGGGAGATGAAAGCTGCCGAGAAAGTTGGCAGGGAACCCTTCTTCCGAGACCCCCGCATTCTCGACCAGTTGTCTGGTTATCTCATCGCTGGTCACGATACTTCGACGGGTTCCCTGCTCTGGCTGATGCGGAGGCTTCTCTCCCACCCCGAAGAGCAGAAAAAGATTCGAGCCAATCTGCGCGAGACTTACAGCGCCGCGTGGGATGAGAAGAGGCTACCCACCCCGGCCGAAATCATCCACCGTTCCCCTTACCTGGATGCTTTTATTGAGGAGGTGTTGCGGTTCAACACCCCGGTCGTGACCATCATGGTAACGACCTCGATGAA
The DNA here is from genome assembly GCF_022836535.1 of Colletotrichum spaethianum. Taxonomy (NCBI): domain Eukaryota; kingdom Fungi; phylum Ascomycota; class Sordariomycetes; order Glomerellales; family Glomerellaceae; genus Colletotrichum; species Colletotrichum spaethianum. The sequence goes on along the minus strand of NW_026054777.1, from coordinate 93,416 downwards.
TACTATTGTACTCGGTCATCCAGTTCCCGCAGACACGCAAGTCTTTCTCAACCTTACAGGTGCATCGATTAACATGCCTTCGGTTCCCGTAGAGGAGCACATGCGGAGCGAGACGTCCAGGACATACAAGCCCGCGAGACAAGATTGGGACGACCTCGACCCGGGGGCGTTCCGGCCGGAACGCTGGCTCAAGAGAGGCGAAGACGGTAAACTAGTCTTTAACGCGGCCAGCGGGCCGACCTTGGCTTTTAGTGCCGGGAACAGAGGTTGCTGGGGCAAGAGGCTCGGATATTTGGAGTTGAGGGTTCTGCTGACATTGCTGTTATGGAAGTTTGATTTTGAACTTCCAGAGAAGCTAGTGTCTTGGAATACGTACGACTCTCTGGTCACGGCGCCGAAGGAATGTATTATGCGTGTTTCTGAAGTATATCAGTGAGAAGAGCTTTACTCTATGGGGGTTTGAGCCTTGATTGGGATAGGTCTTCAGATAATCAGTAACCAGTCGTAGACTCAACAGAAGATATAAAACCAAGATTCACATGTACTACTAAAGCTTAAGAGTTAAGATACACCGACGATGTCAATCATAGTGTTGACCGCTGAAGGGCTGTCTATAAAGAGCTATTGAGCCACAAGCCCAGTCCTTATCTATATACATGATGTATCAATAGTCGTTGGATTGATCCTTGAGGTGGAATTGCTCATATTTATTATGATCCATCACTTGATCCCATTACATTGTTTTTACGTCCAAAAAATCTTGTAACAAGGACCGTAGGTGGTCTGTCTCCATCTGGCTGCTTTAGCCAACTATATTCCTTGCTTGGTGCCATGTGTTATTGCACTAAGTGTGCCACGCCATGATGGATCATAGATGGATTTACAAGGTCGTTTCGGCAAAGCGAATTCCATTTTTTAACGTTACAAGCAACTCCTAATTAGTCCTTACTCAACTACGTACGGATGTAAAACTAGGTGCTTCTAGGATTGCCATTTGTTTGAGCGAATTGATAAAAGCCTGCAGCATTAAGAGCACTGTGTTTTCTAGAATGAAAAGTATCTAGTCAAAAAGGAGACCTACTCGCAACAGCCCGTAAAGTAGCATTTCGGTGAACAGCTGTAATTGCAGTGGTATCAAGTTGAAGCGTGGCAAAAGCGTGAAGAATGCTGACTTCTATTGGAGATTTGACCCCAACCCCAAGCACTAAAGGTGTTCGATACTCATGTTGACGGGATGACTTACAAATCGGCCTTGCGCTTTTACATACAGAGATGGCCATTGGTGAAAGCCTCCGCTTCATACAACCGATGCATCATTACCCAGTTCTTAGCTCGCGTTTATCTCAACAATAAACTCATATCCTTATGCGATTCTCCAGGGCTGGAACTCGGCCTTAAGCTCCCAAGACATGTGTACGTCTAGCAGCCTGAAAGAATAGCAAGAAGTCATAAGACATCACTAAATGAAGTAGCTTGTATTCATTTGAAAAGCAGGTAAAAAAATTAAGGCATATGACATTAAGTGCCTTGAACCCAATTCTGTTGAGAGGTACAAAACAAGACTTGGCTCAAGAGCTTAAAAAGAAAAGCTCTTGGTACAAGTACTTTAATTTCTTATCAATTATCGCCTTGCACAAAGGCTTTTCAAGGTTATTGTTACGATCACGAGTATGAAGCAAAGGTCATCGGGGTCGTAATGGCGGTGACAGGACACCATTGTTTCACCGTGGTCGTCTAGGGTCGGAATGAAACACTAACTGACAAAATGTACAGGCCTTGCAAGAAATGAATCTAAAAAGATGTCATCAGAATCCGCATCATCCTGGTACTTGGCGATGGAGGCGGATTCGTAATAGTAGCATATGCAACATGCAGTCACCCGTTGCCGTGTCCGACCTGGTTCGGAGCGGCCCTGCCGCACGCTAAGCCGCGGCTGCAACGGTTCCCATCCGTCTTGCATATTAAGGCGTTGGGCCTCTCAGTCCACGCCTAAATCCCCTTCGTGTTATGTCCCACAACCTGCTCTGATTTCTGTTGTTGCTTTTTCGTCCTTGTCGTCCCACACGCTTAGCTTTCGGATCGCCGGAGCTCGATCCGTTCGATCTGATTTCCGACAATGCAACCCTACATACCTACCGTCCTGTCCTGCTGTCCTTCAGCTTCACATTGATATTGCTTTTCCTACCTCAATCGAGATGAACACAGATTCATACCACAACCGCCGCCCCCGATCTTTCTCGTTCTTACCACGCTCTGTCCCTTTTTCGATTTTGGATCTGTGCTTGCCTCGTTCTAGACACGCTATAGGATGACTTTCTTAAATTCGACCTTCCTGCCCAAGTTAGATGTGATGGTTTTCACCATCCTTACATCCGCTTCATTCCATCTTATTACTTCAGAGCATAGACATTGCTGTCGTACGATTTACGCCTGGAAAAAGAGGAAGCCCACCGTCTGTAGTTCCTTGCGTCTGTTCTAAGGCCCGGCAAAGATGTCCACACTATCCGTCGTGGATTCGACGTTCGTCAACAATGGTAGCACCGCAAGGTAAGATCTTTCATCTCTACGAGCCAGCTTTCTTTCTATTATTACCTTGTCGTTTTGTGACAATAGTATCATTAGTTTGTACCACATTTGCCTTTGATAGAGTCCTTTAGTCTAGGCCAGGCTGTGATAAGTTCTATCGATGCAGTTGATCTCCTTTTGACTTGTGACTAACTCTTGGAGCAGCCAGACCGGCACATCACACAAAGATCTTAACTCTCGAGCGCATCCGAAAACCACCTCGAGTAGCGTCCACACCAATGCCACAGTTCAAGTCCCTAAGTCAGTGCTTGCCTTTGACGGTCCAGACGCTCGCCTGGTACGAGTTCACGGAGAAGTTGCAAACATCCTGCAGCGTCTTCTAAACTCCTCGAACTGTGAAGAGACGGAAGATTTGAAGGTTCCGTCAAAAACAGACATTATGCACAACCTGAAAGGAGTTGGAAAGCGGTTCGAGTAGGTTGCTTTTGCTTAGACTTTGTAGCGCTACTGGTATCAAATGTAATCCTATAGCATTCTCGATTTCAAGCTTAACGTCATTGTATCTGCAATAGTTAGTAGTGGTTATGTGGATGAAGTTTGACCCTGCCACTTCACGAAATAGTAAGAGGTGGTAGGAAAGCGCCAAAAGAGCGTCTGCAGGTGGGCGTCGGAAGAAGTTTCCAGGGCGCTATCCCACTGTAGGTAACTGACTATGTAAAAATGGTGTACTCTATGCGCTGTAAGCCAGTCAGCCAACAGTCCTGGTGCCTTTTTCTTCATCGCAATGCATGTCCATCACCCAAAATTTGAACAGCTTGAAAAGATAGACTCTAGATACTGATTTTGCTGGGGGCTCTTGGGTCTTCGCGTAAGCACACTTCTTACATGGGCCACGACAAAGGACATGACAGATGGCGGGAGAACAGAGACGCACTCTGGAACCTGTCGCGGTCATGTCTCGCTGTGCTTCTGCATACGCCACAACAGAAGAAACTTTCCTTCTCAATCCTTGCTCAGGTTTTTGTTCCAGAGAAACATCCACAGCATGTGTTTTGCCCTACTTAGGAACCTCAGACCAGACTCCAAGAGACCTGCCATCGTCACCCATCCAGGTTCCACGCATATGGCATGTGAACCATGAAATTCCCCATGCGAGTAGTGGAACCATCGTGTATCCTCCTAAGTTGAGGCCAGCACGACGACGGAAGCCCTGTTTACCGAGTGGGGCCGCCTTCACCGGTCAGCGACGGGTGTGATCCCATTCTGACCTAGCCCACGCAGGATCTGATCTCTGATGCGCGAGTATTAGTTCTCCCAGCTTCCCCGGCCAATTGCGACACCCTTCTTTGTGGCTACAAAGCTAGCGAGCGCCAGACGTGCTGGGCAAATTTGAGGCGCCAAAAGTTGTGCATCCTCCGATATAGTCTTCCCGTTGGCCGTTCCGGGGGTGGCCCCAGTGGCCAAATGCCCGTGCGTATCTATCTATTTTAGGTTCCGCCGTCAACGCGTACCGTCCGAAGCCTGCCGCCCTTTCGGTGGGAAGCTTCGTCTCATCCGCGACCAACGTCATTCAGCCCATGGTGATAATCATTATTGTTGTTGGCTGACCGGTGCTCAAGTGCCAGAGAAATACAGATACCCATAAAACACTCCACCTACAGTGTCCAACTAGCTGCAAGCCTGACCTGAGTCGCGCTGTTTTGGCCAAAAGACATCATCTAGTTTGCCCAAACCGCAATTCGGTATTTATATGCCACGGAGTAAGGAGTGATGCGGTGCATGTCTATATCCTCTCGTTGCTTGGCAAAAGGATAGCTATGCTGGGAAGTTAGTGGCCAGCCCTCTTTGTAAATGGGACCAGACACCGACAGCGTGGCATTCAACAGACACACGCGGGCGGGCGCTTGAGCTGGTGGCAAAAAAGATGACTAAATGTAGAAACCAAAACCCACAGTGAGCCTCTGCAAGTTTAGGCTGTCAGGCGTTGCGTACGCAATGAGGCTATTGGGTTGGACGCCTTCTTGCGCACCATGGTTCGCATTACTGAAGGTGCTGGTGTCTGGCAAGTTTGGATCTCATAGCAGACGTCCTAGAAGACCCGAAGCCTTTGATTTTCCCGCTCGCAACATGTAGCTTCGCAAAATATGATCCGCCTTTGGGTCTGCAAAAGCCCACCCCTCAAGGTGGCTGTGAGCTTGTTGTTCGTTTTCCTAGGGCGGTGTCACCCGCCGTAGGAAACCCCCGATCCCCGGGATTCATTGCTTCAAGGCGCCAAGGCGCAGCAACCGGTTGGGGAAAACATTAAGCTCATCCAATGGAAGCCAGCACAACACACCCTCTTTCTGTGGAAGGGGAAATTAAAGGCTCCGGAAGAAGGATGTTAAGACGGCAGCGCACTCCAGCCAGTACGTTTCAGGAAGCGTTGAGAAAGAATTCGTCCGGTCTGCATGCTGGCCTATGCCACGTCATTTGAGCACCCTTGAAGTACTCAGATGGTCTGGCCCATACTCACAACAGGCCATGCAATCTCCTGAAGTCAGCAGCCGTTCGCACTCAGCAATTACAGAGCCTTGGCGGGCTAGACTCTTGGCCGGGATGCCAAGTGCTCAAGGAAACCAGTCAGTCGTCGGAGGAAACTCGCCAAAGGGGCTTACAGTGTGACTGGGTGATGTGAGAACAACGAATTAAGCGTAGTGCTGCAGGGCCACAAGACCCCAGTGAAGCATGGTCTAGTGTAAATGTATGGCATAATTCTCCACTCCTTCTCCTCTCTCTTCATCCCCTTTCTCCTTTGTTCCTCCTCCGAGAGCTTCTCCGCATCGTCCCTCTCCTGTGCATGAGGTAGCGATTTAATAGACTATTTGCATGGTATTCGCCACACACACGCCCGCGCAAATGAGTGCGCGCGCGCGCGCGCGCAATGAGCAACCGAAATGGAAAAAGGCTTCTGAACAGTCATTCAAAAGTGGAGCTACACACCTAGGTGACCAACTATTCGATACGTGTATTCGTTCTGTTGCATCACAGAGATTAAGCTTCATAGACTGAAGGCGTCAGCTAAAATTTTCCATGTTGAGGTGTCTTTCACCCCGTGCTACCATAGGATCGCCACGGTAGTTTGGCTGGTTCCAATAACTGCTATTATCTCCTGGTATTTGCCACCGATTGTCCACTTCAATGTGATTTTTTAATGAGGTTTGAATGAGTGAGATGCCGAGCGATAAAATCATGTGTAACACAAGGTTGGTCGCGGTTGCGACTCAGAACTCTGCACGGATAGAAACATACGATGCTGAGTGCAGCCGGGAAAGGAAGACGCCTGTTTGGTCAGGGGTTGGACAAAACTCAACGCTGTCTGACTCTGAATCTCCTAGAACGAGGGGGTCCCGGTGTCCGGCAATGTGGAAGCGCTTCCCGTATGTGCTATTGGCCGTTCCTCGCGTTTACCCAGCCGATGCACAGAGTCTTGCTAGGTGCAGGGTGTAAGGTGCAGAAGCGAACGAGAGTGGATGCAGCCATGACGACTTTCTCTGTCTGTACCCAATGAGGCAAGTAGAGTTGGCTGTGAGGTCTGTCATGTGGTCTGCAGAGCCGCAATGTCGTATTTCCGAGAACCTTGGTCCTAGCACCTAGACAATTGTGTTGGCCCCAGCCAGGGAGCTGTAGTGATGTGTTGGCAAAGCGGGCCCGGGGGCTTCTCGTTTGCCACCTCTTTTCCTTGGGGTTTCGTTTGAAGTCCTCAATCCGTAACACCTGATCACTATGGTTATAACAATGGATCCACGGGGATTCTGCCGAGTGCTCTCGATCTAATTCACTGTTGTCAAATCAGATTTGGTATTCCAGCAGCATCTTGACCTATGAGTTGGTCCATCTTACGGTAATACGTGCGGGAATGCGGGCCTATGCTTATGATGGCCAACCATCGCGCTCCCTAGTCTAGAAGCAAAGGGTGGCACTGCAGAGGCTCAGCGAGGTCCATCTGCTGTGAAGACCTGGTCGGCTCCGAAGAGTAATACAAGAGGAGAAACAAGACTTTGACGCCCTATTTGCAGGGCGTGCTTGGAGCGTCAGTAGGGCGTTGAGTAGTTCAAGTTACTCGGATAATGTTTGTCTGGCGAGGGGCAGGTGAAGCGCACATCAATCTGCCACCTCAGCTGACCTTCTATGGACCCGTAATATTATCGTTCTTTTTCGGTGACAGCTTTCTCAGGAGAGCTCTGAAATTCCCTCTGTGCCAAAGGGTTTGAGGAACAGTACTTCTAAACAAGATCATTTAAGCACTTTCATTTCAGAGTGTTCGGTAAACCCATCGTCCGGCCGGGACTTTTGGTAGATCTCGCTGACACGTCAACTTTCTATGTTGTGCCGATTTTGCGGAAGAGTGAACAGACCTTAATGCTCTAAATCCTTGGCAGACTTTGCCAGCCTCGTCGCCTCCGACTCCCTTACATTAGCGACCATCTGCTTTGCCAATCTCCACACCGGGAGTCTTTCTGGCCTATCGGTGCTAAGTCTGAGCTGATATGGGGCCTATTCGAATTTCATGCTGGATGTTCTCCACATGACGATGAGTTGTGAGTTCCCACTAACCCAGCATACTGCAAGACACATGCAAGCTTGTTGCCTTTGCCTTTTCTTCCACCTTACCGCAGTAGCTGGGGGAAGACCTGCTTTGCCACCTGACCGAAAAGCATCACGAGATGCTAATATCTATGTGAAGCAAAACTTATGTTCGGTATCTTATACGACTTGTGTTCCCTCTGACTCGATCTTCATGAGCGAACATTAGGTTTCAAAACAGCGAACCACACCCATTCGTGTTGACCTGAGCCGAGCGCGATAGTGACGGCCTTGAACGGAACTGCTGTATGCGCCAGAGGCAGTGACATACAGTCTTGAGTCATAACTCTGTACACAGCAATAAGGATAACCCACTGAACAATTACAGAAGGGACCCGTTAGACCTTGCATTCAGCCTGCGGTGCAATTAGTGACCCACGGGCAGAATCTCTCCTTACGTACCGGGCAAGGAACAAGGTTGTACTCAAATGGTGGGCAGTACGCGAGGGTTCCGTATTTAGGATCTGCGCGTCAAAGTCGAATTTGCAATGGGAAACCAAACAATGAACAATAATCGCGGCCCAGTTTCGGAAGCCCCTCTTGGCGCACCAGTCGACTCCTCGAATCCGTTCTAATGGGTCCGCAGTACGCTGTAATAGCAGCGCTTTCTTATCGAGAACCAGATGAGGGTCTCTGCACCACCGTGGCCCTTTATCTAGGTTGTGATTAGTCACTAGAAAAGGGAATAGCATTTATAGAATGAAGCAATTTAAGCTGCCTGATTTCAAAGGCCACTATTGACTGGTCCTAATTGTGGCGCTGGGGAATGGCAAGACGGCAGGGTTGTGAGTCGGGCTGCCCAAGTCGCCAAAGTCTTCAAAATATGCAGGTCTCCAAAGTCGCCAAAATCTGCAGTGTAGGGTTGCTTACGTCTCGACCGTTGTGGAAATTGGTAAAGTCGTTAGTCCCCAATGTCATGTCGTCCGATACTGGTCAGATCTCATTAACCTCGCCTGGCACCCGGAACCAAAGAACGGACAAAAGCACCTTTAGACAATGAGTTGTCCATTCAGGCGCTCAGGTTGAGCGCCGTCATTCCCTATTCTTGTGATATTCGACATAATGTGACATCTGAACAAAAGCAATCACATCAACTCGATCACCCTACCATTACTGTATTGTTCCTGTCGGCGCAGGTGTGCGTGTTACAGGAATGTGACATGTGATACTAAGCCATCAATCTACCGGTACAGGCTGCTTATTTTGCACCGTTTCGTACCTTTTGGTTTTTCTTTTCCTACAATTCTTGCAGGGAGTGGGGGAGGGGGCCGGTACATCTCGGCAGGACTGGGAGGACCGAGGAGGTGCAGAAATTGGGGCGCTGGTCGCCGCTGCGTTTCATGCCGAAAGCCAACTGTCATATTCTCCATGGAAAGCGAGATGAGAGACAACCAACAGGTGTGGTGGCCGCCACCCCATCCGCCCGATTTTCTTCTGGCTAACTCCGTGCCAATGCCACCAACCTTTTTGCGAGTTGTTTCCTGACGTTGCTCCGAGCGTGTCCATCCCGCGCACGATTGCAGAAGAGTGAGATGTGATGCGTTTCCTCCGCGGTTGAGTTATGACATGGTGCAAGGCACAATAAGCCGATGCCGTCGTGATTGCAAGAGTGCCGAACGTCGTCGTGCTTCAGCTCTCGAACCCTAGCTTAGAGGCCTAACGTACGGACAGACGTGCGCTGGTGACGTGCGCGATTTGTGCAAGGTATTCAATGCGGCTTGGAGCTGTCAATTCAAGAGCATCTTGCCTCAGAAGCTTAAGGTTCATCCAGGACTTTTCGCATGGATGACACAATTCCCCTGGAAACGAGAGCGTAAAGTGGCTTTGGTGCGCCCAGATCTACACGTGTAACCATGTTGGGACGTTCTTGTGGCCCAACAGGCCCAGGGTTCAGGGACCAAGACAAGGATTGCCGACGACGTGAACGCAGTAGCAAAAGGCAAAAGCCAGAAAGGTTGGGCGTACGGATTCCGACCTGTGGTCACAAGGAGGCAGTGTGACGAAAGGACACCTTATTAGCTGGAGACGAGGTCCTGCACAGGGGTCTGGTTCCCATCTTGAGAAAACCTGGAAGGTCGTTTGGACAGGGGGAGGGCAGATCCAGGCATGTCCTGCCCCTCTCCGTGCTACCGAGTACTTCCGTACGCACGTAAGAAGAGCAGCGGGGGGCTCGGAAATGATAGCTGACGAAGACTGCCCTCGCACCCAAATACCTAAGCCGGGGGTGATAGGCCAACCGGATGCTCGAAGGTTTTCCGACGTCGGCTGTCACGATGGATGGACGCAAGCGCGAGGAGCAGCCCAACGAAGCAACGGCGACTGCACACCGAGCCGTCGTCATCCTGACACAGATTGGCCTCCGCGGTGCACGCGGCATGTTGGTCATCTTGGAAGTCTGTCTTTCCGGGCTTCTCTGGTTGGATCTAGATGCTATTGACGAGATTCTTTCGGCATGCAGACCGCAGCTAACAGCATTGACGATAGGATGAAAAGCGTGCGTTCGGAAATGGCGAAGACGCCCGAGGGACGGCTGTTTCATTCATCCCATTGGAAGCTCTGGAACACGGCGACGCTCTTTCTTTCGAGAGTACTGCACTAGTAAACCGTACACCGTAGTTGGGGGACGATCAGCTAGTCACACGCACTCCACAGAGGAACCGGCCAAGACCCCTGCACGTCCAAGACTTGTGTTATTCGGGATCTGCTGCACAGTCAATATTCTCCTCGGGCGGCGCTACTCTCAGGTTGGAGCTGCGCACACAGCAGGTTGCGCGAGGTGGTAGTCGCCCATGGCACCCTGCGCGGTACGCTTTTCCCCGTGCGTGGCAGGGACGAGCGGCGAACAACGCGGGCTTGATCGGAGTACGTACCTCCTCACTGACAGCCACCGAAGATGGTCGATCGCCGCTGGCCGGCTGCTGACCGCTGCACTAGCTAGCTGTCATTCCACCGCCTCCCACCCCCCATCCATGAAGCGACGCAACAGCGTCCGACGACATTGCTCAATCGTTGCTTTCTTTTCCTTGCGAGAAACAGACTCCTTTACGTCTCCAGTCCATCACATATCATGCCTCAAAGTTCGGTGAACAATGCTCACTCTCGTTGCCCAGAAGAAAGCGATAGTCTGTGTCCCTTATAGTCCCAAGCCAATCAACCCTTCAAAGCGTCTCCTACTCTAGGAGCTTTCTCTATATAAAATGCATCACAGTCTGTATGCGTAGCTCTCGGTTCAATTTCTCAATCAGCCTTTCTCACAATTACTTGCCACAGTACATGCTTGAATACAACCCTTTCTGCAATAGTCGGATAATCGTCCATTGACCTCCAGAGTGTTGGCTCTCTTCCAACACGCGTCGGGAATGAAATCAATTATCTCTGGTCATGGACCAGTCAGAGAGTAGGTTGCCGAACTATCTGCCAGATTGATTCCTGTCTCGTTCAGGCGCATACATAGGTTTCTTCCCGATCCTTATGATGTGCCGATCTTGTCGTGTCGCGTCGTGTCGTGTCGGGCTAATGTGGGGGTCAATAGCGATTTTCGATCACTGAGGCCCGCAAAGTCGAAAGAAGCTCGCACCCAAGAGCGTATGTTGCGATGCCAAGCCTTCATGACAGACCAAGCCATTTACAACGGTCACGTAGGCGTTGTATTATCACAGCGCCCGTCTGCGCATGCTGCCGCTGCCATAGCCAATGTCGATCGGCTCGGCCTCGGCTATAGTGGAACCGGTGCCAGCGGTGCGGTTGGGCGGCCTGTCACCGACGTTCCAGCAACACTTCGGGGAACCGGGGCCAAGTTTCCCAACTAAACTTTCAGGCTAGCAGGAAAGCAAAGCACCTGCAAAGAAGCGTAACACCTGTAGCGGCCGTTGTGGCCGAGCGGTCTCCTTTGAGACCAGGATGGGATGGCAGGGTACGTACCCACCTCGCACATCGGCTGCGTTGATTAGTGCTGGACCTGGGTTGGACCCTGCGCGTTAAAGACACGGGATGGGGTGGTTGAAGCAACGCCAAGATGCGGACACTTGCAATACGGCCTTTTCATCCCGACAAGCTGTGACTGGGGTAATCGCTAGGGATCAGATAGGTCGGACTGGGTGTTTTGGAGTCTTCACAACTGATACGGCTGGAGCCGAGGATATTGGTCTCCATTCCCTTCTGCCTTTTGAAGCGAATCCTCAAGCGCTCTCGCCAGGTCTTGTGAGGATTGTCGTGATTGCCCTAATGCTTCATGGGGGTATCAGTGTTCTGCTCGGAGAAGTTCTGCGTTCCAAAGATCTCTTCTCGGCGGCTTATTAGGCGCCTGTTCTTCTGATTCATTGTCAAAGATCAGGGTTGCCGGCGGTGCGCTTCCAAGCCTGATTAGTCTGCTTGTGCTCTGTCCATAAATTTTTGAAAGTTTATTGACTCGGGCAAAACCTGTAGTGCAGTCAAGCAATGAACATTCATTTGAGCAAACCTTTCCAAGTCGGCCAGTGTGTATGGTGTGCAGGTCTGTGTGGTGTGCGGGTTTGTGTTGCGTGCGAGTTTGTGTGCGTCTTTGGGCTGAATTGGCCAACAGTCAGTGAGTGGCTTTGATGCTGTGAGGGTCCGCGGGCCAATCGAGGCTGGTCAATTGAAGTGCAATGTCAGGTGCGACGTTCCGTCCACGCTAGCGCGCTTCTCGAAGGCTTCCCCAAACGGCTGCCTACGCTGGCCTACAGGCCTTTCGCCTCTCCCTGTTCCTCTTCCCCCTTCGCTGACTTCAACAGTCGCACGCCCCTTGTACCTTCCTCCGCCATCCCCTCACCCTTTGCGCCTGCACGCCAAAATGCCGTTCGCTACAGTTGTCACTGAGGGTTCCGACAAGTCGACTCCGTTGGCGCCGCACGAGTGCTGCACCTGCCACCAGGGCCCGTCTCCCTGCCAAGCATCTTCCGTCATGACGCAGGGTTTTTACATTCAAGTCCGCTATCGCGGACCAAGGCCTTCCACTCGAGATGCCCAGCGAAAAGAGCTGGAGTAGCAAGATGGAAACTTAGCGACTAGCTTTCTCGTGGCGTATCATGCTTCTTCGGACCCGTTTCCACGGCTCATCGAGCACAAGTGGGGATTCATCAAAGAGTGCGTTCGTCCGTCGTTGCAACATGCCCATGTCTTCGTTCAAGGCACATGTCCTTGCTGGCGCGGCGTCTGGGAAGGCGTACCGGTGGCTGCTCCTCTTGTCCCAAAACACGGAATGGCAAGTACCAAATGCGAGCATGAAGCAACGCCGAGTCTGGGTACGGAGGTACATGTGTACAAGAGGTGGTGTGGGATGATGGGACGACACCATGGGGGGGGATCTGTCGTTTAGGTGCGCGAGGGAAAACGTGCTGATGCTGGCTGGGCCCAGAGGATAGGGTACGGTACAGTAAGGTAAGGTACAGTGGATGGGCATGTGGGGCTTGAGGACCTTGCCTCATTACCTGCGGTGCCGGCGGAAGCGTATCCGTCCTGCCTCGCACACTTCCGTCTCGAGTCAGACACTCTATCTTCTCTCTGGCAGCAGATAACACACCGAGGGCTGTTGCACGGCCAGGCAAATCCAGCACAGTTGGCAATCCATGGTGCCATAGCCCGATTGCCTGCCAGGGATGTCACAAGTCGCTGGCCTTGGTCATTTTGATCCTTGTGTCTCTGGGATACGTGCCACGGGCCAAGGCCCAGCAATCAGTCTAAAGAAAAGAAACGAAGCAGGTGCAAGGGCATGGAGTAGAGTGGAAGGAACCTTGAGGCAAGGGGTGCGTTTAGAGGAGGGTCAGGAGAAGGGGGAGACGGAGAGAGAACGTGGCCATGTGCACCCGCACAGGCGACAGGGGTACGTACTGCCCTGGCTTACAGAGGGAAACACCGACACGTCCCATGGCATGACACCTCTTCCCACAGATCAAGCTAACATAACCGGGTTCCCTTTCCTCGAGCACCCTGGAGCTCTAAGGATAGTGGGTTTGGTCAAAAAGCTCACCTTCGGCTGGTGCGTTGCGCTGGTACTGGCAGTGACTGCTGTTGGAGACTTGCACCTCGTCTTTGCTCTCTGTCTATGATGTCTCGCTCGCTCACTCTTTCCGTTTCCACCTCCAGGTCCTCCTCGTCATTTCCCTCTCGCTCACCCCCAGGACTACATACCCTACCTACCTTGCTCGCAGTAAGCCTACAGAGAGGCCTTTTTTCTCACGCTCCCTTCCTGATCGCCGAGCGTATCCCCCAGCCTCACCTTCTCTAACCACGTACCCACACCGATGTTCCGTCCCGTCTGATTTCTCCATCACTTTTTTTTCTTACCCAATCTCTCCCTCACCATCTCAACTCTCTTTTTTCTTCGCCCCCCTCCCCCCCCCTCCCCCTGGTCCCTGCACTATGTATAATGCTCTACCGGGGGCCAGACGAGATGTTCTCTGGGTTTTGTGTGTTTGCAGGGATCATGTGTTTTCAACCGAGTCCCTTGTCCATGTCCCGTCGTCGCCGCCGCCGGTGCCGGGTCTTGCTCCGCTGGCTTCCGTGAATGTGCTCCCTCTTGTTCGCGTTGGTGTCGGATGAATGATCCGGATGCACCACAACGCGCACTGCCGGGGAGTTCCCAACATGCTGACGGCAATCGCTGACATTTCCATTTCGCATTTCGTGGTCTGAGCAATGCAAAGTGAACAGCCCAAACGACAGTGACGAGTCAAATGATCCCTTACCCATTTCAGATTGAAGCGTCGCGGTGCAGGACTCAAAACCTAGTGAGCCTTCTTTCCCGAAGGAATCATGCTTCATTGCCAGGCATTGAAGCATCCCTAGAGGTTGGCCGCCTCTGGTGCAAGCCTCAGCGTGAAGCGGGAAGACAAGGGGGGGGGGGGCAAAACATCTACATCTTTTGCCCCCCCCCCTTGTCACCCAAGATGTAGGAAATTAATTTTAGGACGACGACGGCTCATCATCATCCAGAGAAGTCGGACGGCAAGGATTTATTGCTATCCATTTTTTAGCTCGCGTTTGTGGAGGGTTCAGCCGTGGCACTGGCAATGACAGGTGAGACAAGCGTCGCTGTGTAATGCTGGACGAACAATCCTAGTAGAGCCGACTGTCAGGGCGGAAGGAAACGATGATGTACCTCTAGGAGGATGAGAGAGCAGGGGAATGCGTAACAAAGCTGGAGAGAAGAAACAGAAAGGGGGGCGTGTGGGAAGCTGTAAGCAGCGGCAAGCGGTGCAAAATACCAGCCCAGCGGCAGCGGTAGGGAGCGGCGATAGCAGTGTGGTGGGGATCCTCGAAAGCGATCCGGGATGCAGAAAAAGTATACGTACCGCTTCATGGACAAAGCAGCTCCAAACCGGTGCAATGCAGATTGGATTGGTCTCGGAGGAGTTAACCCCCCCTCCCCAACAGGTCGGGTAAAACGAGGCCAAAGTCTGCCCGGGCACTTTGTCCAAGGCAAGACCTGGCGAGACAGGGCAGATCCGGTAGCGCAGAAAAGACGACGGGCGGACGGAGACGAAGCGGAACGGGGGTCAGAAAGACGAGGGGGGAGGGCAGCCGACCGAGTGGCAGGGATGTACATAGATGGAGGACGGGCATGGACATGGGGGCCGCAGAAAGCAGACCCGCGGCGAGGAACGCCGCCCGTTCGGGCGCTGGAGAGGAGGCCTGAAGAGTGAATGTTCAAGGCGGCGACGACGGAGGCTTTGTTTGACATGCACTGCCATTGTCTCCGTCTCCGTCCCTCGAGGACCGACATTACTTACCATTGCGCATACTGGCCGTCGTAGGCTTTGCGGCAGCTAGTCGCGTCATGTCGTTAGCAGCGTACTTGTCGTGTTGTACCAACAACGGCAGTAAGGGCATATTGAGAACCGTGGGGAGAGTGTAGTGGACAAGGAATTTACTGGGGGGGTTCGGGTTTGTTTATGTAACGAAGGCAGGGATCGAATGGAGAGGGCGACTGGCAGCGCATCTGGGGTTATAAGATCCATTGACGACAAGAGTTGGCGCAAGAACAGGGCCCCCATTGCCGGCGGCAAAGTAGTTTCAGGGCAGCAGAGAGAGCCTCGAGGTGCCAAAACGAGGGTACGCTCCCCTCGAACAACGGGTACGTACCCCGGAAAGATGAGTCCAGGGGGTGGTGGGTGGGTTTACATACCCCGATCCACGGGCCTTCCTTCACCGCACTCGTCTACTCGTTTGTGCTACATTTGCATTCCTCCACCCTATCACTGGGGTACCTGGTTACTTAGGTACATGGGTACATGAGTATCATGAGGAGGGGGGAGAAAAAGATGGCCAACCCGAGCCTCCTTCAACATTTATAACCCACGCCGGTCCACAGAACATGATCACTTTCGTCCCCTTCTTCTCCAAGAAGACAGAGACAGCTCATGTGTGTGCACTGTGATCAAGTCATTCTTTCCCCCCAGAAAACCCATTGAAACGGACACGCACATACAAGTCGTCCATCCTCAGCCTGTCATCGCTTCGCTCCGCCTCTTCAAAGACCCGACTCCGCGAAGACCCGACTCCTCGGTTTCCTCCTTTACAACACCAAAACAACAATATTTCCCGTCTTCATAGCTAGACGCTACCTCAACACCCTTCCCTTGCCCCTTCAGCCTCCCCTCTCTTGCATACTTCTTAGACATGGCCTCTACAACTCCACAACAAGGCTCGGTCAGCACGTATGTTCTCAGCTAGGCTTTCTCTCATCTCCCTACTTGCCTCTTCGTCGCGGTGCACTGGTCGTGTCATGCTGTGCTGATGCTCAAGTACGCAGCCATTCTCCGACTGCGAGAACAGCCACCCCGCAACAAGTTCGTCTCCAAAGAGACGTGAGCATTGGAACCTTCCTTTCAGACCAAGCCTTTTGTAGTATTCATGGCACCATCGCGGTTCGGCAGGACCCGTTGTCACCTGTGACTGCAGCCATCGCCAACGTCGACCAATTGGGACTCGGTTCCAGTGGAACCGGCCCGGGCGGCGCTGTCGGGCGGCTTGTCTCCGACGTGCCTGTAAACCTACGCGGAACCGGATCGCAATTTCTGAACCCAAGCAGTGACACCATGAATAAATAAGGCATGGTCGAGGTGCAACACCTGCCGTGGTTGTGGCTTGACAGGTGGTAATAAAGCCAGGACGGTACCTGGCAGTCTGGAATGGTACGTACCCCAGTTCTTGACCCTCTGCGCACCTTTCTCAAAACAGCTAGGTCCCGTGGCCCCTGGAAGGGCATGACAGAGCACCAGCAAAACTCGACAACAGACACGCACCCCGGGGTGTTCATTTTGGCACGTTATTTTCACAAGTTTGCGTTCAACGCTGACGTTGTAAGACCCGTCACCCGAGTCGATGGATCTCCGGGTACTCTTTGATAGACTTTTCTGTTAAGCTCATTTGCGGTGCCTTCCCCCTCCGAGAACTGCCCTCCGACGCTTTTAAGCGACAACCATGGATAAGCTGGTAACTCAGAGCTCTCCTGTATGGGTACGTCGCGATTGTTCCAGAGGCGGCCGTAGGCGCATGGGTATTATGCTCAACGGTGTTCGGGTGTTCGACACGCGTGTCGTAAACCGTTCGGTCGGGGTTTTGGGCTGCTGATGCTATGAGAAACATGGAAATTAATGGTTTAATGGTGGATAATGATCGGGAGCGGATGATTTGCAGGCAGTGTCTAGCAAGCAGGGCGGGATGAGGGGTCACGGCATGAGGGGCTGCATTCCCGGAAGATTTAGACCTGGTACGGGAGCCGGCGTGACGTTTGACCAGGTCGACCCTTTCTCTCGGGCTCGGCTGCGTTTGGCTTGGTTCCTTTGTGCATCACAACATCGATGTGTTCCTCCAGATAACAATCAGATTATGTCGCTCGAGATTGCCACTGCGTCCCGTTGCACGACCCAAATTTTAAGCATCCCATCTCCATGGACCACCCTTGACGTAATCTACAATGCGGGGACCATTGTTTCCCGATTCGACGTAATGACCCGCACAGACTTTGGACTCAATGGGACCCGGACCCTGTTGTTCATCTGATTAATGGACTCTATTTCAACCGCAACCTCATCTGATGATTTCGAGCTTTTCAACGCCTCAATGACCGTCAGGTTTGCGCGTCCTCAATCATCACCACGACCATCTCCTTCGCCAAGGCCGAGTTTCCGTTCAACCTGTCCCTGAGTGGCTGCCCCCACGGACTAGGTCGCAAATGGGTTAGCGTGGCAATAAGGCATCCAGACGGACGGTAGGCAGCCTAGCGATTGCGGGGCGAACCATGCGGACACTTTGTTTGGCGTAGAATGGGACGGTGCAGGAACGGTTGGAGAAGGGCGAGGTATGCCACCCCAAACACCCACTCAAGAGTTTGAGATGATCTCAGTTCAACCGAAGCCAGCCCCACGACTCAATTGGCTCCCACAGCGGGCTTGCGACGTGAGGTGACATGATCGCTGATCCTTGCCGGTGCATCCATCTGCGCGTGCGATTTTCGCTTGGATCCAAACGCACTTGAAGACGGTCACGGGAATAGCATGCTCGCCAATTGTCGCATGGGGACATCAGTTCTCCCGAGTCAACACGCGTGCGAACCGGGCTCTGAATAACGCTGCAGATAAGCCCCGATTTCCGGTTAGGCGGGGTTTGCATCGGCGATGGATTCGTCCGGGTCGTCAGGCTCTCGGATGGCGATACAAAGGTGTGATTATTCAGGATCCGACTCAATGGAAACAGCCCAGCCACAAGTCCCCAGTGATGCATCGCAGAATTTTCAGTGACATACGTCAAGGGTGTGCCGCACAGTTGCCGGCGTGGCTAAGAAATGCATGCACGGCTGGGAGGGCGTGGAGAAGCCAAGTGGGAGATGCAGGCGAAGTGGACACATTTTGGCAAACGAGGCTGAGCGGGCATGGTGTTGCTGTGCACCGTGGGCAGTGTGGCGGAGGGGGAGTCCAAGGTCAAGCAGCAGGTGATAGAGAGTGAGGAAAAAAGGTGACGGCGCTTGGCCCGTCTGATGGAGCCAGATGCCATGAGGGGAGGGGATTTGGTGTGCCGAGTGAGTGAAGGTCAGGGCAACGGAGCAACTGGACAGCGAGCGCCGACGACGGCTAAGCTCTACACGGCGAAATTCGCTGAGACGCCCCGGCACTTGGGACAAACGACAAGAGGGAAAGCAGAAACACAAGGGTAAAGAGGGACGAGATCAGGATGGAGGGGGATAAGCCGACCAGAGGTGGATGCGACTGGACTCGACCGGGGGGGGGATGGCGACAGAAAAAGGCAGATGGAGAGTGACCCCGGGGAGTTGTGTTAGACAAGGCGGGCGGGCAGGAAGTGAGCGAGTGTCCGCTACGTACGGTCGGGACTGGGGGGAGCAGGAAAGGCATTCGCGCGCGGGGGACGCAGTGGCTGTAGGGAAACCGAAGCTGAGCTGTGGGCAAACGGACAAACCCAACCCGTATCAATCATCTCAAGCCTGCATTGCCTGTGCCTGTGTCGACGTTACCTTCCCCCCATGCCCATCCGTCGGATCGCACTATACCCATCCCCTCGTCCCCCGTCACACACCTACCACCACTCAACCGGGGCCGCTCACCTCACTCCTCCCGTCCCTCCAGCTTTTCTTTTGCTGCCCGCCCATCGTCCCATGCACATGCGCATCAGCGATGCACCCCGTTTTCGCACCCAAAAAAAAAGTCTCTCTTCCCTCTTCCAAAAACCTCCTGTTTTACCACCTCACCCGCTCGAGCGCCCCTTGGTCGTTCAAGAGAACGAGAGTCGAATTCGTTTTATTTTCCCTCCGCTCCGCATTCTACCTTGCTCCTACTCCAACACAGCTTGCCTGCCGACCTACTTTCCTCGGGCCAGAAAGACGGAGCCAGCTTCCGACTTCCTCGTCGAGGCCTCAACACCACACACCGTCCGCCTTTGGGGCGAACAGTAGACAAGCAGCACCCCCGTACAAGATCTTTCTTCCCTCCTCTTAAACCTCTGCCATCTCCTCGCCCCAAGATGGCAGCTCCTCCTCAGCAAGACGGCAATGCCGTTGCCGCCTCCACCGCCGCGGAGCAGGGTTCCGTCAACAGGTACGTGATCAGCATGGCCCACGGGGCATCTTTATCCGTCCACGCAGCAAGCCGTCGAGAAATCCCGCCCCATAGGCCGAGTCTGGATAGCTCAGGCGTCTTCCAAGAGCTGTCCAGACAGCATGGCTAACGAGGATGGCGATCTCGAGGACCGCGAGTGCGGGGTCCCCTCACCGCGGTTACCACAAGCTACGGCCTGCCTTCCTTACCCCTCTCTTCTCCCGGATCCCCTTCCCTTCATTATATTGAATCGATCGTTGTGTTTTCGGTCCGGCTGACGATGTCGACTGCTAGTGGTAACCTGCGTGTGCCCGCCTCGGCCGAGGAGAAGGCGGTCGAGAGCTACGCACGCCTCGACCCGTTTCTTGCAGACATTGATCTCGAGGGTGCCAGCAGCAACCATGCCGGCACTTCGCAGCGAGATGAGAGTCGAATTCGGCGGCTGGTCGGCCAAGTCGCTACAGTCAACCAGCTCCTCCCCAGCGGTGGAGGCGGCGGGGCCGCCCATGACGAGGCCACCGGCAACCCGCCGACCGAGCTTCTACGCATCGGTGCACATTTCGAGGAGTAGTGTCGCCATCGTCCTGGATTCAAGCAGTCAGTCTGTCGACAACCGCAATACTTATTGAGACGCAATAGCAAGCACCCTCGGCAAGCATCGGGGTGTTGGTGATTGGCTGGAGCATCATCCACCGGGAATAACTGGGATGACGTCTCCCAGTTAAACCCGAAGTCGGTGGATCCCGGCATCAGCCCACGCATTCCCCTCATATGCGGCCACGTCGACAAGGCTTCTTGAAATGGCTGGCATATGAAGTCCAGGACGAGCGCATGCGTTCCGAAGAGGTGCATTTGTAATGAAGAAATGGAGATGAAGAAATGAGGTGTTTCGTTTGCGCGGTGTCGATGAATTTCCTTTGTCAAAAACTTCCTTCATATATATGCCAAGGGCATCTCAGGCGACTGAGGAGCATGCGGTCAAAAAAGATGGGGCCGGTCGGTATCTGGCGATAGACTTGGAGTTCTCTTGTTTTTCCTAGTTACGCTCTTGTTTTTCATGGGTCGGGTTGGTTTGCACGGGAGCCTCTATGCTTGGAACGGTCGCGTCGTTTGTGCGTTTGCTGTGCGCGGCGCATATTGTCAAGACCATCGCCTTAACTTACGTACATGCGCGGTCGGATGATGGATAATGGATGATGATGACGATGATGAGCGAATATCTGGCGGGCATACAGATATTATGAGAGGGGTGATGAGGATGTTGGAGGGAGAGTTTCGTGTGCAGCCTGAAAGGTCTCCTTTCTTGTAGATTAATCATGGGGCTGGGCTTGGCCAATGGACGGACACGCGTAATTTCCATTTTTCCGCATGCGGTGTGCCTCGGACACCGGTCGTTTGCCTTTGACCATGCGTCAGGTGATGACAGCGGCAGCGAGTCCAAACCAAGCTGAATAATGGACATGCAATATTGAGGTTTTATGTACGTCGGAGTTAATGATCTGGTATTTTCTGCAGTTAAGCTGTCGGTAGCTACGCCAAGATATTGAAGAACACCTGGTGCACAAAGGCGACTGATTGTGTACACTTGCGCTTTTCTTTCGCTCAGACGCCCGATAAGCGCACTGCTCTATCTGTGTCATTCTAGCAACCGAGAACGCGACTGATATAACCGATGCGCTAGCGACTCCTTGTCACGAGACTTAGTTTAGACCAATGTCCACGTCTGCAAGGTGCACCTCAGAGCAACGAGTTCTTCTGGGAAAACACAGATTGGCTTGGTTTGAGAGCCGTGATAGGAGAGGTGCTTCCCCTGAGTCTCATACGAGACGGACGATGCATCTCTTGACCAAATGACACAGGGTCCGGCCGTTTTTGGCATTCAACTTAAAGATGATTCAAAGGACATGGTTGACTTACGTGTCTAGTGAGATGAATTTGGAAGGCCAACGGAGGAACATGTTCGAAGCAAAGTCCGGCAGTGCAATAAGAAGATCCTTGATCGGACCTTTTGTCAAGAGTTGCGCCGCACGATGCCTTACTAACAGCGCCGGTATTGTGGAGATAAGTTAGCCAGTGCTGGCTGCCGGCCAGACCCATCTGTCACGCACGTGTTCGGACCTAACCCCCAATAGACCGGCGCAACGGGCGACCATGGCTTATGTGGTCCGAATGGCGGGCGATCTGCCTCGTCAAGTGAGATAGGTGAGGGTGGCAAATGAGGAAGTGGGAGCTGGTGGCCCGATGTGGAAGCGGATTGATGCTCTCTACCAATACTGCCGCTGCGATACCGCTACACCTGCTCCAACACAGTGCAAGGCATAAACAAGGCTGTAGGGATCCCAAAGATCCGGTGTAAGTGTGAGGGGTGGGGTGTACGGCGTGCACCGTCTCGTCCCGGAGTGGAGCGAGGTCGAGGGGGCCCGGGTCACAAGACGTTGATCCCGTCGTCGTTTTGCGCAGAATCCCAGAGCGAAAGCTTGGGCAACAAGGACAATCGATGGAGGACTTTGGAGTCATCCACCACAGCAGACGCCCGCACCACCAGACCGCACCCGCCTTTACCCTCACTTCCATCACTCCCAACGGCATATCCTGACACTCGAAACAACCGACCAGGACGTTTTCTTTCCGAATCGCACACTGGCCTGCGAGGTACCCTTTATGTGGGCTTGGGCAAGTTGTTGTGTCTCCCTTTGCGCTTCACGTATCATCTGTGCAGAGCGCTGTCGAGGCCGACTCCTGCGTCGTAGCTGGCTCAGTCGCGACTGGAAAATAAGGAAGGGAAAAAATACCACCAGGCAGAAAATGGAACGAGACGATGACTTCAATGGAGGCCATGGTTCGAAGTCATCGGCCGAGATTGTGGTCAATATGCCGGCGATGTGGCACAAGGAGAGAATGAGACCAACCGCCACTTCTATCAGGGTCGCAGGATCGGGCTCTCCAGTACCAACCTTCGAACACCCCGGTTCCGCCAGTGGAAATGTTTCGGCCGCATCATTGAAGTGGGAATCTACATTACTACGGAGAGAGCTACCGAGGGGGAGGAGCGCATCGAGTTTGTGGTGCTGCCTGGATACTTTACCCAAGTGCTAACCAACCTGACGCCTATTCCAAAGTCGCCATAAATGAGAGAAAGTGTGCCTCAATGCGGCACAGATGATACCCCCTGCATACGGGGGTGCGCCGCCTGACTATATTACCCGGTAAAACATTGATGGGAGAATCTACACACCGGTAGGGTGAATGGTGCCGAGCAAAATGCTAGCCAAGCCAAACGGAATGCGCTGAAAGTGGATCGTCCGGTTCGCCAACTCCCTTCTTCTGGACAATTGGGAGTAGCTCCTCAGGTACCCACAGTGTGTACACCCAAGGGAAGGTAGATGAGTTTGGATGATGATGCAGTCTCTCATCAGATCCGACTTTGACTACTGCTGGCTTCAACCTAAGGCACTAACCCCTATTAGCCATCCACTAGGCTGCCTTCGGGAGTCAAAGTCGGATCTGATGAGAGACTACGGTAAATGTGCATTTCTCGTTAATCGTGATTCGTGCGTCGACCAAACTCAAGGAAGAAGGCATCTAGCAGGCAACCAGAGCCGCGGGGACACCCACCCACCCACCCACCATTGGTAATACCCCAATAATTGGTCAGTAGCCTCCTGTATGCACAGTTTACGCTGCGCAAACAGGAGCCATTACATGCACCAACTAGTGTATTTTAAAAAATGCCGTAGGGTAACAAGTCAGTTCACCCAATCACTCTAGGTGAAAACCCAAGGAGTGGGCCAGAAGCTTCCTTTTATGCAAGCCAGAAGTGGCGTGCATTGCACTGATTTCTATGATATTTGGACAACTTTGGCAACGAGCGCTCTCCTTACCTTCTCTTACGCGTTGATGGTTTCTTTATAAGTTTCATCGGCGCCCTCTATCAAGATGTGTGCAATGTATGTCCCACTCTCATCTCACCTCTATGCGAAGAGAGAGGTTGAAAAATGCATCCTATCTTCTACATTTCCTGCCATTGTAGCACTTGTCCACGAGGCCCGGCTGCCTCATCATCACCTTCGCCAGCAACAGACACACAAAACCGCTAAGTTGCAACAGCGTTGTGCTGTTTCTCTACCGCAAAGACAATACATAACCACCTCAGACGGCTTTGCTGCGTGTCATATGCAACAAGCACCTGTCGCCCCTCAAGCTCACAACATCAAATCGGCTTCGCAACACCGTCGTAATGTCATCCAACATTGCCAACCAAGGCTCCGTCAACTCGTAAGTTCCATGAACACTGCGTGATGAGTAGCATCCATACTCTTGAAACTTCAGTAAAGGGTGGCTTCGCACCATGCTGGCTTGGGGCCTCAGCCGTTTGGTATCAGTATACCAACGCGCTGCCCCTTGTGCCCGTAACAAACCGTCTCTATCACCATCTAGCAATCCTGGCTCAACCTGCGTGGTCTTTCCACTCTTTCAAGTCCACCTCTCCTTCCAACCATCGCAGCGCGGCAGCACACCCGCCCAAGTTTGGTCAGGCTAACGTCAAGTATTCATAGGGACGCCTTGTCCGCACCATTCTCTCTCGCGCAACCGGGTCAAGATTCTCAAGCACGCCTCCGGATTTTCAACGCCGACAACCAACTTGAAAGCGGAAGCGTTCATCGAATCGGGTCTCCTCAGGGACAAAAGAATCGTACTCAACGCGTGAGCGCCGTCATTGCAGACGTCGAACAGCTCGTCCCTTACGGGGTCGATGTCGCACCCGTTCAAGGGCAAGCCAACAACGACCAGACGCCAGACCTTCGAGGCGTCGGCGAACAATTCTCCGTAATACCCAGCAACGCATCCAGTGACTGATTGCGGCATTCACTGCAGCCATGGGCATATGCTTGCGTTCATATATCTGGCGTACATGATGATGGCTCTGCTGTATGAGCTGGTGCTGTATGGTGGGGATCTTTGGTGATCTTATCGTCGGGGTTATCCCGGATATGACGTCTCCCAGATCCTCGGTGCATTGCAGCCGAGGATACCCCTGCCTCGGGACGTTCCACTTGAGATGAACCGAGCGGGGCGCCCAATGCTGCATTTTGTACGAGGGAGCCCATAGTTCGGCTCGCGCCTGTGTTTGCACGACAAAGAGATGGGTTATGAAGTGATGGCGTTGGCAAGAAGCGAGGGAAAAGACTTTTCTTTGTGATACCTTTTTCTTATGATGGATGACTGATGATCGCATTCTGGTATCTGATATTGGTAGTCGTTGCTCGGAAAAGGGCGAAGCGGGTATTCCAGTATAGACGCATGGCTTTCCTTCCTTCCTTTCTTCTCTCTCTCTCTTTTGGTTCTCGATTTTGATTTTGCCTGCGACGGTTTGGCGGTGTCGTAGGTTTGTGCGAGTATGTCTCTTGAGAGGATGAGTGGGTGAGATTTTCGAGTCACCTGCACGTACGTCGCGACGGTGTCGGGACAGCTACGGTCTTGAATGATCGATGAAACTATTGATGGGTTTGGCTCCGTGATGACCGTTGTTGGTATGTGGAGAGAAGCTGCTGGAGTCGGATGAGGTGGAGGAAGAACGACACAGTCTTATGCCGTTGTTATGTGGCTGTGAGGGGGTTGTTATCTTTTGGCTACCTTAGTCCTTGGGAACCCGATTGGATCGGGTCAATGGTTTTCCAACACGTGCATTGAAAGCTCCCCCGCTTCGCTCATTTTCGTTTCTCAGAAGACAGATCCCTTAATAATCAATAACTTTGGCAAGGCAGATTAGGCAACCGGATTGCATTTTGGCCACTTTTCTCAAATAAGACCTGTCAGCGATCGAGCACTTTCTTTTACAAGAGAAATTTTTTCGCATACAACTATCGAAAGCACCCTCAGGGGTTCTGGAAGATGCCATCAAACCAGTTCTGAACCTCTTCCTGGCCGCCGTGGTCCAGCGAGGTGACAAGGCCGACATACCCATCCGGCCGCAAACCAACAACAGCTCCCTTAGCCCGATCAACACCGTACTTCTCGTACGCCTTCTGAGGCTCCTCGTACATCGTCTCCCCATCCGCAAAAACCTTGTCGTAATCCCATCCAAGCTTGCTATCAAACGGATGATACGTCTCATGCACGTCCCGCAACATGTCAACCTGGTCCCGCGGCGCAGTGTGCACGAGCAAGACCTCCACGATAGACGGGTCCGCTTCCGTCTTGAACTTCATTGACCCGCTGTGCGGGTCCGACCCAGGCGAGAGGCTGATTGTCGGCAGCTTGGGCAGGTACGACGACAGCCATGCGCCGAGCGCGTTGACGCCGTCGCGCTGGGACGGCTGCGAGATGTCGCCGCCAAAGACTACGAGGCGGAAGCGCCCGTTGGAGGGCAGCTTGTGGTGCAGCTCCCAGAGGCGGGCGTCGGACTGGCGGACGACCTTGTACGACGGGAAGCGCTGGCCGAGCTTGCAGTTTGTGGCGAGGGAAGGCGTGCTCTTTGCGGCACTCTTCTTGAGTCCGTAGTCCTTGTCGTTGGCTTCTTCGGGCTCTTTGGCGACGAAGACGGTAGATTGGTAGTTGACACCGACACCAGTCGTGAACTACTCGCGTGTTAGCCATCTCATCACCACCCTCCGCAGCAGATCGCACATACCATCCTGCTAGTGTGGAACGCCTTCTGCAACTCGTCATCCGACACGCCCATCTCGTTCTGGACATCCTTGGCCGGGAGACCAGTGAACAGCTTCGAGAACTTGCTGTCGAACGCGATGAGGTCCTTGGCGATCTTCTTGCGCTCGAGCTCGTACGTGGAGAGGATATGGCGCGGCAGGATGTTCTTGCACGCCAGGCCAATCTTCCAGCCGAGGTTGTAGCTGTCTTGCATCGAGACGTTCATGCCCTGGCCTGCCTTGGGGGAGTGCGTGTGCACGGCGTCTGGGGGTGGTGAGTTGCTGCTTGTGGGAATAGAGAATGAGGCTGCTTACCTCCCGCGAGGAAGACGCGGTTAAGTTTGCTGAAGCGGTCGCCTGTCCGCTGACCGATTTGGTATGCCGTCCACCTGTGAGACTGTCAATAATAGGCCTCGTGACACGGCAACGAGAGTTGAACTCACCAGTCGCAGTAGTGGTACTCGAGCTTGTACGGGCTAAAGATCTTCTGCGCGGATTTGAAGATGAAGTCCGGTGTGATCTGAGACCTATCGACGCGACCGCCGCCGGCCGAAACCTCCTTTAGCTGAATGTAGAGACGGACGATCCTGTTCTCGCGCGGGATGATCATAAGTGCGCCGGACGTGCTGTTAATCATGGTCCGGAATCTGATATCGGCTAGCCAGTCGTCAGCTTGATGCAATGCGTCGTCGTGGGGGTGTACTTACGAAAGTCTGTGATGGGGACGATATCCATCACGCCCCTGGTACATCATCGTCAACTTCAATCCTCTCAGCATCCATCTCACCGATACTCACCAAATGGCATCCGTCGTCTCTCCCTTCATCTCAAATTCCTTCCCAAGCGCCTTCCTCGTCCACGAATGTGCCCCGTCACACCCGACAACATACTTCGCCCTCACAACTTCATCCCTCGCTTCCCGCCCTTTGGAGCGGTCCAGAATCTCTCCAACATCGTCATCGGCGAGATTACTCCTGAAAATGCCGTCGTTGAGGTTACTCAGCATCTGCGTCGGCGTCGCCTCCTCCTCCGTTAGATGCCGCAGCGTTACCGTCACCGGGTGCGCGTCCGGGTCTTCGGCCTTGCTCTCGTCGATCTCGAGCGACGTCGGGATGACCATGCGCTCGACGTGCAGGGCGTCCGAGGCGGAGGCGTATGAGGCGCGGATGGCTTCGAGGAAGAACTGCTCGATTCGACCCTGGTGCAGCACGGACTCCGTGAAGCGGGAGAGGCCGGGGATGGTATTTGCTGCGTGGGCGCTGCGTATGATTTTGCCGCTCTCGTCCGGGTTCCAGAAGGAGATCTCTGCAGTGGTGTGAGTGAGGGGATGTTTGCGTGTGAGAAGTGTGATAAGTTTGACCGACCTAGCATGCGGTTTGCTTCTTTCCAGACGCGTTCTGCGATGCCGAAGCTATCCAGTATCTCAAGAGTCCTCACTTGGAAGCTGCATGCTTATGAGAAGTTGAAAGTTATGATGCATGCCAGGTTTCTTACCCGTCTGCCTGTCCTGAGTAAACTTTGGAAGTCCTCTTGTCAACAATGCGCGTCTTGACACCCAGTCTAGACAACCACAACGCAAGCATCAGCCCAGCCGGGCCGGCGCCGATGATGAGAACATCGACCTCACTTTCAGGAAGAGCTGCCATATTCGCAGTTTTCGGGCGAAGAAGAGAGTAAGATTGAGAGAAAGAATGTTTAAGCTGCCGTTAATAGCTCAGACTCAGACTAGCAAAAGCTCTAAAGACTTGTAAACGGACCCCGGCTTTCGGCTCTTATGCTCACACAGATTTATCCAACCATAGGCAAGCCCTCGGATTAAGGCTCCATTATGGAGGTCGGCATTGGCCCACAGTGAAGTGCCGTTAGAGATTTGGGGTTTGGGGGAATAAGCGATGAGAAAGCATGACAAAGAGCGCGAGGGGCTAAAAGGAGGGGCAGAATTGGGGAACTGCTCATTCCTTGGCTTCATGACGCTCGGATCATGGACGTCATGGGATGTGGGGGCTCCCGTCGGGTGGAATGGGGAAACGATGCAGGGACTCGGACAGTAAATGAGACCAGTCTGAACGGCTGCGCGTGCCAGAGCGGGTACACAATGGTAGCATAACATGCGAGCCTAGTTGATACCTGTACATGTACGATTAAAGACGCGAGAATGCAGGCGAGGGGGGGTGTGGGATCTCTGTGCGTGAGGGGTATGAATCCGACTGTATAAGCGTTGTCTAATCATTATGCACGCTGGTGTCGTGCACCTCGGCAGTCTTCCGATTTCCAAAGCCGCCCATCCCACGTCTACTTCTACCTCATCTCTCATTCAGCTCCCGGCCCGGCCCGGCCTAGATCGCGCCGTACTCTCCACACCCGCGACCCTACTGGCCGCTTCTCGTGGCCTTGCAGCACCTCGATCCACGGCGTGTCGCTGACGTCGCCGGCCAGTTCGAGGTTCTCTGGCTCCTCGTCTGACCTGTCGCTCTCCGTGTCTTCGTCCATCACCTCCACTGTGTCGTCCCTCGCGTCGCCCTCGACGGTGTTGAAGGATTGGTAGTACAAGTCTTCGGTGTACGCCCAACCTGGGGAGTCGAGCTTGCCATGGACCAGCACCAGGTGGTGGCCTGCTGCTTTGGCGGCTTCAATGCGCTCCAAGGGAATCGGGGTGAGGATTTGAAAAACACCGTTCTTAGTATCGATACCGCGGAGGAGTACCATGCCCAGGGTCTGCGAGTATCGAGGGTCCAGGGTTTGGGCGTCCGAGTTTGGGATGTAGGAGATTCCCTCCGGCGTCCTCGAAATGATCCCGTCCAGGTTCGATGCACCGCCGTCAACATCCATCACATCGGTGCCAGGTGCAGCTGCCATGAATCCCTCGCTCTCCTTAGCGAGGCGGCTGAACGCCTTGATATCCTCGGCTTCTACTAGGCATAGTATCGAACCATTGATCGTTTCCGCGAGTAGATCTGCCGGGGGTTGGTACTCATAGCTGATGATTCCTGAAATCCCACGATTCTTGCCCTTGTAGCTGACGGTCAATGGCGGTGATGACGACAACGGAGTCGGGTCCCATGTCAGCTTGTTCGAAGGATTTCGAACGGTGTGGAAATATGCGAGCGCCTGCATCGAGCGCAAATGTGCCGCCGTTCTCGATGTGAACTCCGACTGCTGGGAAGGTAGGAGGGTGAAAGTCCCCTTGCACGCCACTTGCAAGCCCTCGACAGTCTCCTTAGGACCGTCTTCGGACATATATATGACTTCGGTGGGTTTGATAATCGTCGCCAATTCGGTCAAGAGGTCGAGACCGGTGCCCAAAACCCAACCTGGCGTGTTGATGATCAAGGGCAGTCCCTTACAAGTGCTTTGGTAACGTTGGTAAAGATCCAGTGCGCATTCCAGATACAGCTCCGGGTCTGAGGCCGGAGATACTGAGGCAATTGAGTGGCATCTGACAACAGATACGTGCTGCTCGCCTGCCGCGATGTGGGTGAAGGACGGGCCCAGATTTGGTTCTCTGACCTGGACCAATGCGATCGTGCCTGCGGGAGTGTACTCTGGCTGGCCGGGATCAAGGTCCAGCACAACCACCGATAAGGGTGTTTTCCGATTTCGGGTCTGCTGGCCAACGCCCGTAAGAAGGCGGTTGCCCAATATTCGACCAAACGTGGACTTTCCAGACGACTTGGGGCCACAGAGCATCACGCTCAGTGGTGGTTGATCTGGCTGCCTTGCTTTCGTCAAGCCCGCCAGTTTCTTATTCCATGCGGGGTGAGCGCGCAGGTCCTGGATCAAAGCCCGCTTCGGCGCATCTTCGGTTGTGCATATCTACAGCTAGTTAATTTATTATACCCTAGCGTTTCGGGTGGCTCGCTTACAATCTTGTAGGTGTCTCTTTTGAGGGCTTGCTTGCTCGACCTTGCCTCCGGCTCGTGCCATAGACTTCGAAAGAGGGGCGAAAGTCGCTCAAGTTTTCGAAGGCTGGCTCCTTGCGGATGTGGGTGAAGCTCCAGTTTAGTCTCCTCCGTACAACGCAGCACAGGAATTGCATGGCAGTGAGGCGCATGAACCCATTTGATGCCATCGGGGGCCGAACGCTTGCCCCAGCGACTGTAACTTCGCCGTCGGCTACCCGAATACCATAGCTTCCGAGCACCAAAAAGCGCTTATATCTATTAGCATGGTATTGCATAATGATCTGGATGTCACTTACCTCGCTATCGTGAAGCCTTAGTTCCAGAATCCCACCAGCGATTTTGCGGGAATTGCTTTTTGTCGGTCTGAAAGTCGAAAACTGTTGAGGGCCAGACTTTACTGATATTAAATCTTCGGGGTCTGCGGTTGGGCTGCTGAGGAAAAGTCAGCAAACGGCCAGAATAGCAAGAGAGTCTTCTCACTTTGGCGCTGCGGTTGCATCTGCTGTCTGCGTTACAGATCGGCTGTCCAAGGCCTTGATCTGACTAGAGCTTGCAAAAGCTCCTACTTGAGGAGTCTCTGTTGCTTTTCCGGTGTCTGCAAGCCTTTTTGACGATCTTGTCTTCATGGGAGATCGTCCATTTGGCGTAGGTGTCGGAGTTGACGCCTGAGACTCTTGGGCGGGTTGAGTTTCAGGTTGAGGCGCCGGTGACAAAGACGGACTGCCTGAAAGCAGCTGTTGCCTCAAAGCAAAAGCGCTCATTGCTTTGCAAAACGGTTAGCGGGCACTTGGGCAAAGACTGAATAGGACAGCTCGAGGGTCCAACTCACGTCTTGAGCCTTCAGAAGTCTCGACTTTGCGCCGCTTTGGAGTTGCCATGATGGATAAAAACAACCGTCTCAAGCAACGGAATGACTTCAGGAAATGACAGCGAAATAGCCCTTTGACACTTTCTCTTCCTCGAAAAACGGTAGCAATGAGGTTGCACTGCCCGTGGCGGCAACCAAGGGGGCTCGCTTCAGAAAAGTGAGGCGCTGTGAGCAGTTCCCATTCACACTTGGGAGATTCGAATTCTGCTCCTTCTCCTTCAAGTTGCAGGCAGGCACGTTTTGAGTACTTATAACAAGCAGTCACACCCTGCCGCACCTGCTGGCGGTGGTATCTATTTCTCACACCTTGCCAACTAAAAAAGGTCAGCTACTTTTTTTTCTTCTACACCACAACTTCTGCTCGCCAAACTCACACACAGCTTCTAAAGCTCTTCCTAAGCCACGCCGAAACTCAAGTTATTCGGACTCGTCCTCAATATCGAGATGTTTGGCAAACCCGACAGCGGCCGACGTCGCGCTGCGAGTTTCCGAAGCGAAATGCACACACCGAAAAATAAAGGTGGAAAATCCTTCATGCGGGCCCGAGCCCCCACCACGCCATCGCCGAACTCACCGACTACGTCCGGCACCATGGCAGCCTGGCCCACAATGCCTGGCACTCACCGCGTCGCGGTCGCTCCTGCTGCCGCGACCCCACCAATGGTCCGTGCCAACCTGGCCGAACTTTTGCAGGACTCTCGAAAATTTCCTGTCGCGCCCAATTCTGCCATCACGACGCCCTCAATCTACTCTACGCCCGCCTCGCGCCTTGCCCCCGAACCACTCCAGGCACGATGTCGTCACGCAAACTAGATGGCGTTCACTCGCTGAGCGCCATGTTGGAGAAGCAATCCCAGGAACCGACTCTTAGCCAACCCAAAAGCAAATTTGCGCGGAGCACCCAGTCCAAGGCCAAGAACGAGAAGAAATTCGATCCTCGCGCTGACGATTCCGATGAAGACGAAGACACCAGCAGCAGCGACGGCAGTGATGACGATGTCCCGACCGTTCCCAACTTTGTGAACAAGCTCAATGGCCAGGCTTCGTCGACCAAACCCGCTGGTACTCCTCTCAAGAAGGCCAAGCGCGGCAAGGAAGATGAGGTCGCCGATAGCGATGTCGAACGCAAGACCTCGTCTGCGAAGCCCACTTCCACCAAGAAGGCTCCCGTCAAACCCGAAAGCTCCTCCGAAGAGCCCTCCTCAGAGTCCGAAGCGGAAGCGGAAGCGTCCGACTCCACCGACAGCAGCAGCGAAAGCGAGAGCGAGCCTACCAAGAAACCGGCACCGAAGGCCTCTGCAAAGGTGGCACTCACCAATGGCGCATCTACCACCTCTTCGAGCGAATCCGAATCTGAGAGTGAATCGGAGGGCGAAGCTGCAAAGCCCGCGGCCAAGCCCTCTGTCAATGGCACCAAGGCGGCCAAGCCTGCCTCGACCAGCTCCAGCGAAACAAGCTCCAGTGAGGAGGAAAGCGACGACGAGGAAGAGGAGGAGTCTGATGACGAGGCCGCCAACAAGTCCGTTGCTGTCACCACCAGACGCAACAGCAAGGACCTTAGCGTTCCTGGTTTTGTCGGCAGGGACTTTGTCCTGAGACAGGCGCAAGGCGATGAGGATGGAAAGGATATGAACGACTTTTTCGCCAAGGCCAAGCTCGACGGCAAGCAGCTCTGGTACTTCACCGCTCCGGCATCCATTCCCATCAATGTCGTTGAGAAGCTTCAAATCCCGATGGACAAGGCCCAGAACGGCGATGCCATCTTCAAGCACAACTCTGAGGACTACACTGTCGGCTTTGACGTGGGTTCAACTGCTGTGCAGCTCCTCATCCCCAACAAGAAGGGCACTCGCTACGAGCAAGGTAAGCAGAGTATCCCAGGCCCTCATTGTGCACTATGCTAATTATGCGCAGCCTCCCGAAAGGTCGACAAGGTCTTGCATGTTAAGCGTGTAACTCAGTTGGTTGGCAGCGAGCCCCGCGCACCGAGATCCAACCAGCCGAACGCTGCACGCCCCCAACCTCCGGGTTTGAGAGCCCGTTTCCACCCTATCGGTGTCTCTGATGACACCCCACTGGGCACGATTGGCTTTGATGCCTCGTCCGACAGCGAAGAGGATGTCGACATGGCGCCCGCTCCCACCTTGCCGTCTAGCTCCAAGAAGTCCAAGCGCGCGTCTACTCAACTCGCGGCTTCGCAAGATGATGCCATGGACATCGACGAGCCCACACCCAAGAGCGCAAAGAAGGACAAGAAGAAGTCCAAGACCGCCCGAGACCCCGTTCAAGACTCCCAGTCTACCGTCATTGAAGTCCCCAACTCGCAGCCTCTGCCCTCCAAGAAGGAGAAGAAGAGCAAGAAGCGGCGCGATAGCATAGAGTCGATCTCGAGTGTGGGCTCCAACCCCAAGCCGGAGCTCCTGAAGGGCCAGAAGAGTGCTGTCGCTACCCCCGACCAGTCCAAGAAGGCATCCAAGCGCAAGTTTCCTGCGGATGAGGAAGAAACCTCTGCTCAACTGGCGAAGGAGGCTGCCTCAGCCGACAAGAAGGCCAAGAAGCTCAAGCGTGACGCCGATAGCGCCGCTCAGGAAGCTGGTCAGGCTTCTGCCAAGAAGGTAACGGCTATTCCTCCACCCACCATCCCGAAGGCGGGCTTCTCTTTCTCCAACCTTCCTATTGGATCCAGCCCGGCCCCTCAAGCCTCGACCCCTCAGCCAAAGTCCAAGTCGAAGAGCTCGAAGAAGTCCAAGGATGATGAATCGGCCATCACCAGCAGCTCTCAGACCGTCTCAGCTCGCAAGGAAACACCCATCCAGCCACCCAGTGTTCGCCGCGAGTCCGCCGTGCCCATCCCCCAGGTCCCTTTCAAGTCTTCTCCCCCAGCTGAGACGCCCAAGAAGGAGAAGCGCAAGCGCAGAAAGTCGGAAAAGACCGAAGAGCCCAAGTCTTCCAAGAAGGAGACTCCGGTTCCGGCGCCAAAGGTCTAAGAAGATCAATAGTGCCGGAAACCTATACCGCGCATTTCAACCTGGCTGTTGAATGACCCAGGTGCGCTTAACATATTACTCGTACCAAACGAGTTGCCCATACACCTGTGAGAGTATATAAGAATGCGATAGCCGCACGACTTGGCTTATCCGTCATCTTGGCCCGCTCGCCAGCTGGTTGAGTTCACAACCGGCCAACCTGGTTTCTTCCCTTTTCTTTTCTTGCATGGTATCGGACGGAAAAGTACACTATGAGCTCGAGATTCATTCTCACATCTCGCATGCTCATATCCCCTTCACGCCGTGGCTCTACGCGATTCAGCTTGTCACATTTCCAACGAGAAATTTGCTCTTGCTGCAATGGCCACATTGGTCTTCGCAAGAGCCGCTTTCGCTTTTGATAAGGAAGGATCCGACGAGTTGCGGTGTGTTGAGAAACGAATCACCTTGAACTTTCTTTCTTTTTTTGAGGCGTTGGATGGATCGATACCTAATGCATATCCTTCTTGTGCGAGGTTTTCATGGGGTCGGGAAGACGGAGAGGAAGTTCGGCTCGAGATGAGCCACATGTTTGTCAGCTAGGTAGCTAGTCACAATGATGACAAAGTGACCAACAACTGCTGAAGCGTATTTGAGTACATCTTGCCCAGCACGGCCTTCATGTGTTGACAAAGACAACTCAACCATCCCGAGGATTCAGCTGTCC
Organism: Colletotrichum spaethianum; assembly: GCF_022836535.1. Taxonomy (NCBI): domain Eukaryota; kingdom Fungi; phylum Ascomycota; class Sordariomycetes; order Glomerellales; family Glomerellaceae; genus Colletotrichum; species Colletotrichum spaethianum. The sequence goes on along the minus strand of NW_026054777.1, from coordinate 59,089 downwards.
ACTGGTTTCCTGACTAAAATGAAGTAACACTTCTGTAGCTTGACATAACCAAGCAACCCATCCATGCCAGTTTATACCGATTGTTCTGTAACATAGCTTTGGGGAACATAGTTGGGTAAGAGAATAACATACGAGGGGTGGCGAGGCGCAAGTACCTAGATATATTCCTTGAGCCTGTCTTACTATGGAGCATTGCTACGGCTAAATCCCACTCATATGCCTGGTTCTTAGGTATCATCTAATGTTCAAATCGTTCCCCACCGAAAAGTTACCGGAACCAGAATGCTGGATGCCCGTGCCGTAGAAACGATGACTGGCGGCCGGCTCTTCCTTGCGATCGGATGCTGCATCTGCAGAAGGTTTCGACGCAGTAGACATGGTAGGGGCCACCGCAGGGTCGATGTAGGTAAGAAGCTCTTTCGTGCAAGCGGCAGCGGCCGCGGCAGCAAAGTAGTGCCAGTCGTCATTCTTGTGTGAATCTGCATAGTCGGAGATACCGCGGATGACAATACACGAGAACTCGCTCATGATCCCAGCCGCTTCCATCTCAAAGCAGAGAACGTCACCTAAACTGCGTGCAGCTGCGCTCCTCTTTGCTGAGCTCTTCAGCACACTGTCGCCCGACGCAATTAGTCCGTAATGAATCACGGAGCCTTCGGGCCGGCGCGATGGCCTCTCTACCGCCTTAGACCTGTCACAACCCGCACACGAAACGCTGGCGCCATCGTGCGCGTAGTCTTCGTGGAACAGAACATCGGATTCTTCGGACGGCCGTTTATAGGTGACAAGTCTCGGTCCCTTTTGGAGCATCGTCGCGACAAAATCTCCAATCTTGTTATCGCTGGCCAGATGGTCAGATCGCATCATCTCCGCGGCACTTCTTAGTATAGATGGCGGAGGCCAAAGTGAACCCTTAAGCAGGAATCCGGCATCGGTATCCTTTCCCAGATCATACTGCACGACTCCCCCAAACTGCCCCTCGGGCATGCTTACAACAACGTCACCCAGGCGGATGTCATGCTTATCGCTGGGGACACCTCCCGCGATGCCCACAAGAAATCGAAATTTGATGCAAGGGAATGTGCGGGCTAAGTTGGTAGCGACCGTTGCGGCAGCCCCCTTTCCCTGCTGACCAGGGAGCCATGCGAGTACAACATTATGACCGCTAAGCTCACCAAGCACATAAATGTTCGAGTCTCCGTCTTTGGCTCGCAGACGGGGATGTTCTCGATCTAGCATGTAGCGGACAGCGCTCATCTCGAAGCTCATGGCGCACACTACCGCAATAGTGTATTCATCGTGAGCCTTGGGGAGCCTGGCCTCATTCTGCATCGTGATACTCCAAATGTTAGTGGCGCTATGATTCAGGTAGCTAAGGAGTCTTACGATGGTCGTGCAACACTGAGTCAAAGCTTATGATGGGGTTTGAATATCACCAAGTTGTGGAACAAGGTGAATTTAGGCTTGGATTTGGGTTTGTTTTCGAGGCTGCAGGTCCGCGTTCTCAATGTCCTAGACCAGGCGATGGCTTAACTTCCAAGCCATAATCCGCAGCAGCCTGATACGGGTGGAAACTACCAGCGCTCATCTTCAAACACGACGAACCAAACTACGACTGATTATTACAGGCCTTGGCGGTTCGCGTCTATCAATAGCTCCTGCGTGCATGTTTAGCCGCCTAGACTCCGTGTTGCAACCAATTATGCATGCGCATGTGGACCAACCCCTCTTCACCCGTCAGCCGTCGTTTGCTCAGCCTGATCGTACGAATGTAAACTCAAGAACGTTGACTCGACCGGTAATTATTATGTTTTACGAAGCTTGAAAACCCATACGATGGAGCGCAAAGCCAAAAGGCCATGGGCTGAGCAAGCCTCTGACTTGTATGACAACCCCCAAAAGCGACAGGCCGTACCTCGAAACAACGATAGTATTGGCGCCTCCCATATCTCACAGGAGCCTGGCGCTCGGTCAGAGTTTGACGGTGTTGGCATTCAACACTCTGGATCCGGCAACTTCAGCGCGCGCGACGTTTACATTGGTAGGCCCTTTGTTGAGCGTCAGTAGACCTAACTGACCAATGAGGAAGGATCAACATCAAACAGTGAACGCGAGCGCGAATTTTTGAGGGACCTGCGTGTCAGCGACCCCCGCGACGACAAACATCGCATCGAGCGCACGAAGGGCGGCCTGTTGCGAGAGTCATACCGCTGGATCCTTGATCATAACGACTTCGGCCGATGGCACTACGACGGACAGAGCCGACTGCTCTGGATCAAGGGCGATCCTGGTAAGGGCAAAACAATGCTACTCTGCGGTATTATCAATGAGTTGGAAAAACAGCCTTCAAACACTTTTCTGTCCTATTTCTTCTGCCAGGCGACGGACATGCGCTTGAACAACGCAACAGCCGTATTACGCGGACTCATTTACTTACTCCTCGATCAACGACCGTCCCTAATCGAACGCTTACGAAAGAAGTATGACCATGCGGGTAAACAGCTGTTCGAAGATGTTAACAGTTGGGATGCCTTATCAAAAATGTTTATCATGATCCTGCAAGACATAGGTTCACAAGATACCTACCTGGTTATCGACGCACTTGACGAATGCGAGACTGGCCTTATCCAGCTTCTACACCTAATCGTCCAAGTATCCTCTTCATCTCAAGCGAAATGGCTAGTTTCTAGCCGCAATAGACGGGATATTGAGCAAATCGTGCGCCCTGCTGAGTCTCGGGCGAGGCTGAGTCTGGAGCTTAGAGAAAATGCAGAGCTTGTTTCTCAGGCTGTTAACGCATACATCTCTCAGTGTGTTTCAGATCTAGTTGTACTTCAAGGAAATCAATTGCTGCAAGATCAAGTCCAGCGGTTAATGCAACTGAAAGCCGACGGAACATTCTTATGGGTTGCTCTGGTGGTTCAAGAGCTCCACAACGCAGAGATTTTGGAAGTCATGGACATCATCAATGATATCCCGAGCAGCCTGGACGAGTTATACGAACGAATGATACGGCAAATCCAAGAGCAAGGGCGGCAGAGACCCGAACTTTGTCGGAAACTTCTATCAACAGTTACCGCCACGTATCGTCCACTTCACTTGAAAGAACTCCAGGCTCTTGTCGATTTGCCGTCTAACATTTCTGACACACATCAAAACATTGTGGCCATTGCAGGTTGGAGCGGTTCTTTCCTCACAATAAGAAACGATGTTGTTTACATTATCCATCAGTCAGCAAAGGACTTCTTAGCCAAGCATGGATTTCTTTTCCCATCTGGTTTAGCACAGGAGCATGACACCATCGCCTTGAGATCGATGCAGATCATGTCGAAAACACTCAGACGCAACATTTATGACATACCTTCGCCGGGATTTCCCATTAACCGAGTCAAGCCCCCCGACCCAGATCCGCTAGCGTCAGCCCGGTATTCTTGTGCCTACTGGGTCAACCATTTTACGGATGCTTCTACCAAGCAGGACCAGCGCGGCCAAGACCTCAATGACAGCAAATTGGTGTACGAATTTTTGAAAAAGCACTTCCTTCACTGGCTGGAGGCGCTTAGTCTTCTTGGGAACGTATCTGAGGGTATTCTCCAAATGTCCAAGCTGGCATATTTGGCTGAGGTGCGTCTTCAAATACAACTTGAATTCTAGAATCATGCTTACCAATAGGACAAAGCTACCAAGAAAAGACTCTAAGCTTACTAATCTGGCTCTGGATGGGTTACGATTTATTCGAGCTAATAGAGTGGGTTTTGAAAACAGCCCTCTTCAGTTGTATACTTCAGCGCTTATGTTCTGCCCTGAAAACAGCATCATTAGAAAGCTATTTTCTTGCGAGGAGCCTGAATGGGTTAATCTAAAACCTGCTATGGAAAAGAAGTGGAATTCATGTCTACAGACTCTCGAGGGCCATGAACACATCGTCTACTCAGCAGTGTTCTCGGGCAACAGTACCCAGCTAGCATCAGCATCGGGTGACGACACGATCAAGGTCTGGAACACTGCTACAGGCCATTGCATTCGGACGCTTAAGGGCCATGATGATAGGGTGTGGTCAGTAGCCTTTTCAGGTGACAGTATTCGGCTAGCATCAGCATCGTGGGACTGCACTGTTAAGATCTGGGACGTTATCACAGGCCAGTGTATCCAGACACTTGAGGGCCATATCGACAGGGTCCACTCCGTAGCCTTCTCGGGCGACAGTACCCAGTTAGTATCAGCATCCAAAGACAAAACTGTCAGGATTTGGGACAGCACTACAGGCCATTGTATTCGGACTCTTGAGGGCCATGATGATAATATCTGGTCAGTAGCCTTTTCGGGTAACAATATGCAGCTAGCGTCAGGGTCAGCAGACAAAACTGTTAAGCTCTGGGATAGTGCGACAGGCCAGTGTCTTTGGACACTTGAGCATAAAGCCGGTGTCAACTCAGTAGCCTTTTCAGGCAACAGCAAGCAGGTTGCATCGGCGTCAGTAGACAATACTGTTAAGGTATGGAGCAGCGCTACGGGCCAGTGTCTCTGGACACTTGAGCATAAAAGCATTGTCAACTCAGTAGCCTTTTCAGGCAACAGCATGCAGCTAGCATCAGCATCACAAGATTTAACCGTTAATGTCTGGGACTGCGCTACAGGCCAGTGTCTCCAGACGTTTAGGGGTCATACGTCGTCCATCTGCTCAGTAGCCTTCTCAAGTGATGGAACTCAGCTCGCATCAACATCAGAGGACAGGACCGTTAAGATCTGGGATATTGATATGAATCAGCATCTACATATACTAAATGGCCATAATGGTGCTGTTTCTTCAATCGCCTCCTCATGCAGCAGCACCCAGGTAGCATCAGCATCGTGGGACTGCACTGTTAAGATCTGGGACGTCATCACAGGCCAGTGCATTCAGACACTTGAGGGCCATAACGACGCGGTCGTGTCAGTAGCCTTCTCAGAAGATAGCAAACAACTAGTATCGACATCAAGTGACGACACTATTAAGATTTGGGACAGCACTACAGGCCAGTGTCTCCGAACGCTTGAGGGCCATGATGGTTATATCTGCTCAGCTGCCTTCTCAAAAGACAGTAAATACCTGGCATCAGCATCGTGGGACAAAACTATCAAGGTCTGGGACAACATAACAGGCCAGTGTCTCCGAACGCTTGAGGGTCATGATGATAGTATTTACTCAGTTGCCTTCTCAAAGGATAGTAAATACCTAGCATCAGCATCGTGGGACAAAACTATCAAGGTCTGGGACAACATTACAGGCCAGTGTCTCCGAACACTTGAGGGCCATGATGATTCTGTTTGGTCAGTTGCCTTCACAAGAGACAGCAAACAACTGGTCTCCTCGTCGTTGGATGGAACCGTCAAGATCTGGGACGGCACCACCGGTCAATGCCATCGAACGCTCAAAATAGGTCGAGTGCTCAATTACATTGCCTTTTCAGAAACCGGACTAGAGCTCTATACGGATATAGGCACTATTGATCTAAGGCATACATCTGCCACCGGTAGATCATCACTACTTCCCACCGGGGGATTGGAACTGCCTCGCTTTTACGGCTATGGTATTAGCGCTGACAAGGTGTGGATTGTAAGGGATTCTGTAAAATTGCTATGGTTGCCGCCTGAGTACCGAACAAGACACTCGGCCGTGGTAGGGTCTACGGTGATCCTCGGTTGCGGCGCAGGCCAGGTTTTATTTTTACAATTTCCGGAGGGCGACATATCTTTGTAGCAATTTTACCTTGTTCTCTTTGTGTTCTTTCATATCCTTTCTTTGGACCATTTATGTCCCTAAGAAGCGTGCAGTAGGAGATCTCAGGAGGAGCCGTTTACTTACATCCCACCTTTTGCCATTGGCATCTTGGACTGGTGTATATGAAAATGGCAAGTAGTAGGGTAACCCTTTTTCGGTACTAGTTGTCTGGTCGCGTGTTCTAAAAATGAGCCTTGCTTAAGAGGTTCAGCTTCGGCACAATGTCTTAACAGATAGGTGACCTATGAATATCCAAATATGTTCCTTTCCTCTCGATAGTTCCGGAGTTATGTCTCGAAGTCCTGGGAATTATGGCTTGATTTTCAGACGAATGTCGCTGCTTTTTTTATGGGGAAACAATGTCCACTTTCCTGTCCATTCATGCTGTGAACATTCGCCTGGTTCCGTAGTTGTAGATGACTCGGCGTTTGATGATGTCACGATAGGAGAAGTCATTTTACAAAGTGGGAGGAAGACTGAACGAATCAATATGTATCCATTTATCGATAAGCTGCCGAAACATGCATTCTAATCATCAACTATGACTTAAGAAATGCAACAAAAGACATATGAAGGGACTATAAATAAATCAAGAGTGATAAAAGAAGAATGGTTCATCGATCAGCTTAAAAATATTTTTGGCTTCCCACCTCGTTAAGCTTCTCGGTCAGAGCACTGTCCTCCGACACCAAATGAATGTTGCGCTGCTCATCCGCTCGCACCCTGACGACCTTGCTCCATACTTCATTCGAAGTGACACCCGCACCAGCATCCCTCAGATCCTCATCAAAAGGCGGCGGCGTCTTGAGTGCAAGTACCACCAGGTCTTGCAGATCCGACCAGGGGATGACGCTTAGCACACGGAAACGCTTCTGCCTCACTCTCGCATTGAAGAGCTCGAGCATGTGTTGGAACCCTACCGACAGGGCGTAGAGCGCGAGTATTCCGAGGTAGATGTGCATCATGGCGAGTGCGAAGTGCAGCGTCTTGCGTTGCTGCCCCGTGCCGTAACCGTACCACTCGACGTCAAAGTCGATTGGCAGCCAGTCAGCAAAAACGCCAAATTTTGTCATGTACTCGATTGTCGAGTGTACGTACTGCTCACCGCCACGCCAATTCCGCAGGGTGTGCGTCTCGTTGAACGTCGTGAAGTTGTACACACCTGATCGACTGCCGTATTGGTCGTTGAGCCAGATGTACCGCAGCTCGTCGTGGCCCTGGCTCAGTCTTAAGTTGGTCTTCCATTGCGAACCTGTACGTGCGAGGCTGTCGGTTAGGTACGTGCCAAAGACTTTGGACAGGAATATCTCCACGCCTGAGATGTTGTTACTGTCAACGGGAGCGAAGCACTGTGCTGTATTTACATTTGAGCTATTACACTTGTCCACAAACAGGTTGACTAGTGTACCGATGGTTGTCGCTGTTTTGTTCGTCCCGATGAGGACCTTGGGGGCGAGGTACTTCAGCCAGTCTTGGTAGAATCTGATGGTTCTACCGTTTTCTATATGATCACCTTTAAAGGTTCTTTGTAGGATTTCTTCTTGATTGAGAGTCGATTTCAGAGTGTCGCTGGTCTCAGGGTCGACAGTGTAGTTGGCAGCTACCCAGCTTGCTAGAAAGTTGCAGGCATAGACAAGGTTCCTGTCGTTCTTTTCCGGAAACTGCCCCGCGATAAAAATCACGGAAGTGTCGTTGTATAACGTAAAGTAACGAGTGGTGGCGATTCGACCATCGAAGTCCGAGTCGTCTAACCATGGTGCATGTCTGATTGGCAGCGGAGGCTGCTGTTGCAATCGCTGGCAATCAGGATCTCCAAAGCATTTCATGTGCTCCATAGGAAATCGGGTCGTGTTAATCTCCTTTTCGTCATATACTTTGCATTTTGACTGTACAAACGGTTGGTAAAGGTATGCGCCTCGAGTGTCCGCTGTCACACTGGCCGGCTTGGTCGTAAGTCTGTAAGGTGTTCTACTTGACACGGCGCCAACGTAATTATCATCAATGTAATCGCGAAACAACCCCAAGCTAACCATAAGGAAATGTGACGGTGTAGTTGAAAGCGTGACAGAGTTGTTCTCTGGGCCGTTTGACTGCGTAAACATCAATTCTCGACGAAGATCGGTGGACGGATGCTGGAACCTGAGACTGTCTTTCAAGTCTGTTGAGCCAAAATTTCGCACCCAGTTCCAGATATCCGTGTACCCGCCTGCCGGACACCAATATTGAGGGAGGCTTGAGATGATATTGCATTGCGTCATGTTTATGGATTCATCAGATGACTCCGTGAGCCTTGCCGGCCAAGTGAAGTTAGGCGATCCTCTATAGGTAAGAGGCATAACAACTTCTGAGAAGGCCGATTTGTGGTCCAGAGGATACCACCCAAGAGTCGGGACGAGCAACACCGCCGATGCAGGGCCGACAATTGTGGACATTATAGTTGCGAAGACCAAAAACCCAGCTAGCAACAACTCCCAAGGTCGATGAAAGTCGATCCCTTGGCGCCTGAAGGAAGGAGAAAAAAGATAGGTCAGATCGCCGACTCGGTAACCGCCAGTCAGGAACCCCAAGCGAACGCCGTCGCTTATCAATCGTCTTCGGAACATCGCGATGGAGATGGAGGCCAGCGACGCGATGATCAGGATCTCGTGGATCTTTGCCGGTAGCTGGAGAAGGTTATTGATGACATTGGCAGGTAAAATGACATCGCGACCTTTTGGTCCCCCTTTGAATCCCTCTTCGGAGTACCAAAACCGGTTCTGCTCACTGATTACGATGAGGGCGATTGTTGCTATCAATGCAGGGACGTGGATCAGCCAGCCACTGGTGAAGCGTCTCCAGTCGCTTCGAGTGACGGGCTTTGGTGTCCCCTCTATTCCGACGGGAGTGGGTTCGGATTTGCTCTCGTTTTGATCACTGCTGGTCCTGTTGGAGGGTGCAATGATGGGTGTGTATGCTCCCGCTCGAGGAGCGTGCAGTTCCCCTGGACTTTCGTCCAGCTCGCCTAGACTCTCGTACTGGCGAGAGAGTAAAGGCCGGACTGATGAAGTGTCTTCACCTTTGAGTTCCACAGTGGGCGAGCCCGCTCTAGGGCATCCAAGCGGTGACTCGTCTGGAGGACCAAGTACGAGGTCGTGGGTCGTCTGGAAGTCAGGCAGCACATCATAGTATCTCTGGCGAGGACCGCCTCTTCGGTGCATCAATTCGATCGAGTCTGTCGATGAGCTCATGGTGTGTCAAATGAGCGCTTTTGGAGACTTGGGTGATGAATGCGCAAGAGCCCGGAAGGAGAAACAGACCTGACTTTTCAGAGATTACTGACAAGGCTGGATGCCCGGTTGATCTTCTTCTATCCCTTATATAACAATCCAGCCTGCTTGGAACGGGTGGGGCGACATCGACATGCAACCCGTCATGAAATACGAAATGACGAGGCAGGCTGCAGAACTGTGAGACCCTAGGCTTTGGGGCTGCACAGCCTTCCGATTAGGTCCTTGTACTTCAAGTTGTCTAGTCAAGTCACTTACAGGGTGGTGTATACAAACCACGGTTCATTCGAAGCCCATTTTTGCGTTCCCGTTGAAATCTACATGAAAATACCGATGGGCGACCAAGTCGCACCTTCTTTGGAAGGCTGGGCCATACTTATAGGCACTCGAGCGCCGATATTCGTGGACAGGTAATAATACCAAAACTCTTGGACAGACCGGTCGCATATTCTGATCGTGGGATAGTACCCGCGCACCATTCAAATGTAAAACCAGATCGTCTCATGGCAGAGCTAACGCGAGACTCCCTGGTTACCCTGTCAATCAGCACTCGGGTTCGCCGAGGTGCGGGAGGGAATGGAAAGGACCCCAAAGGACACCATCTTTCCTCTTATCTCTTCAGCTCCCATACATTGTTCAGCTTTCGGATAAGTGAGGACGTGGTGGGGGGGTTGATCAGGCTGTAGGATTTGAGGTACGTTGTGGCGGTGGCAGCCGTAGTGAAGGAAGAGACAATACGAGCACGAGGGGCAGCAAATCACCCACGGGCTGCGGCCGGCTTCTGCTGACATGTCAAAAGAATGAGCATGTGCCACTACCTCACAGAAAGTCCGGAAATCGTTGCATTGTCATTCGCTGGACATGACGATAGGGCACCTGCGAGTTTCGGCAAGGCTGCGCTGCGATATGCAGACGGGAAGTGCGACTCACACAGACGAATCTTGGCAAGAGCAATCCTCATTATCCAGCAAGGGAGAGGGGGTATCGAAGCCACTGTCTATCAGCTGAAAAATGGTTTGGCCACAAGCGTGCAGATGTCAATGTCTTGAATCTTCATTCAGCCGTGATGGGGTCCAAGAGCCTTATGAGGCATAATAAAGCTTTTCGTTTCTCTTTTGTTGTAGCTTATAGGTCCTTAATTTTCTGGGCGCCGCCATGAAAATATCGTGTCCAGATACCGTCGGCGGTAGGCGTTCACAACGTCTTACGAGTATTGTTTTCACATACACATACACACACACTCTCTCTCTCTATCTTCAAGGCTTTGCGGGAGCCGGACGTTGCGAGCTAAGCAAGTTCGGCTGTCTTGTTTTGTTATCTGTGTCTTAGTCGAGCAGGGTCCGATCAGGACTGCAAAATACCTCCCTCCGTCATCCTGATTATCCCAGCAGCGACTGGAGCAACAGCGATTCTTCCACCGCTACTTGAGACCAGTCAGTGACCTACCTGCCGGCCCGATTCCAGCTCGCGGTATCATTTACGGTTGACAAGTATAGGAGTCTAGAAGCGCTCTGCCTCATTTTGCTGCTGTTCAGGTTGTGAGAGGAGATGGTCACGCCTGACTAGCTCTGATTAGACCCTTCTAGATAGTGTCAAGATTAGGGACCCGTGCTGGCTATGTATGGGAATTTGCGGTGTCCGTGTAATCGTTGCGCCGCCCCTTTATATCACCCTCGGACCCTATGTACACTTTCAATCATCTACTTATGCCGTGGCCGGTCCGTCCCGGGTCTGCACTCTAAGGTACTTCCGCAGGGCACGCGAATCATGACGGGTTGTCGTCCCTATATCCGTCTTCACATCGCGTCGAAACCTACCCCAGAGGGACTTTGAAGGCAACCACGACATTGTTGAAAGGCCTCTTGCCCGATACATGAAAACAGCATCTTTCGCCGTCCTCACCAAACTGCATCCCAAATCAGGCCCAAACAAAAGCCCAACAATATCAAAACCCCCAGAAAAATAGTCCATCCGACCAAACTCACCCTTTCCCCTTTCCATCCAACTATCCCCTGCCGCGTCCTCCCAACCGCGGCCCCGGGAAATTAGCAATATCTCTCCCGAACCCATGTCCAACCACCCCCGGCCACCAGCCTGACGTCGGCCTTATTTCGCCCAGCCCAACGGTCCCGCCCGGCACTCACGTTTAATCATCCCGAATACATTTCCCGTGTACGAGGGGGGGGGGGGGGGGGGGGAAACACAAGTATAACGAAATAAGTTCCAGAATCCTTGTCCGGTGGCGGACCCACATCCCTTTCGCCCCCCCGGGCGGGAGGGGCCAAGCCACGTCTAGCCCCCCCCTTCCCCGTCCCGATCGCTCGGGTCTTGGCTTAGCGTCATCGTCCCCTCGCCCAGGCGTTCTTCAACCGTCTGCGCCGCAGCATGGCCGCAGGGAAGAGGGCGGTGCGAAATGTGAGCCCACCCAATTCCTCTCCCACACCTTCCGGCGGACCGGCCGGGATCAGCTGAGCAGAGGGACGGAGGTCGCGGAACGACATTCGACGTCGGATGCTGGTTCCACTAAACACCTTGTTTAGGTTAAACTTAATCTGAACCGTCTTACGGAGCATGTCACAATGTGATGCGAGTTGGTAGGAAAATTTCATTAGGAGAAATGCTTCTCATATTCTTTCTTGATCTTCATCAACTACTTCAGTAGCGACTGCTCTACCTCTGCTCGTGGTATACTCCTTCTCGTCCTCCGCATTACATCGGGTCCGCCTTCCTCTCTGGTCGGACGCCTGAGATCAATCTCGTCCCACGCATCCGGCGCTGAGCCGGAGCGAAAGACGTGAGACCTCGACATTGAACACATTAATGTACGGGGGTCTATATCTCCGCGTTCCCATTCCATGTACCCCGACCCGGCTCCGTGGGTCCCTCTCCGCCATTGTGGTCATCCATGAGGCCGTTACTCCTAAGCCTGACGAGAATCTTTCATCTCCGGCCGGTTCTGTCGTTTGCAAAATAAAATACCACGATTGCGCCGTTGCTGTGCTGCTGATGCAAATGGTACAGGTAATCCAAAGTGGTATCCGTGTTTAGTCAAAGTGCTGATGATAAGAATCGAACAAAAAAGGTATTGGTGAGGGGTGTGTCTCTGTTTTCCGAGCGTCGTCCGAAGGCTCCGAGTGCGCTCTGCGGCGCTGTGCCAGCATTATGGCCCATCCAGCTCGCGAGTCCTCGCGTTCATTATGGCGGGTCAAGATTAACGTGCGCGTGCTACGCAAGTTAAGCATCAATCTACCGGACGGCCACTTCGGTAAGATGAGGAATTTCGTATCGTTCGTGATCGGGTCGGATCTCGATGCTGAAGATGCTGCGGCCGGATTCTTCGGAAAGCGCAGGGCTCAGGCTTCCGCTGCCCCGGCTCGATGCGCTATAGCTGGAACTGCTACCGACGGCCCACTCGTCGCTGTCGGAGCTGCCGCGTCGCTGGAGGTATCCCATGTTGTACAACCTTCCATACTCTTCGTCGAAGATCTTCGACTGCTCGCCGATCTCGACGTAGTCGTACTCCCAGCGAGTCTTCTTGTCGGCCTGCTGTTGAGGCAGGTATCGGGCCTTGGCGTAGTAGAAGATGCCGGCAGAGAGAAGGGATCCACCGACCAAGTCGACTGCGTAATGGTGGTTGAGATACATGGTTGCCCACCAGATCCATGCAACGTAGATCATGAACAGAGGGCGGAATCGGGGGAAGCAGTAGCTCAGAATAAGAGCCTCCATGACAGCGTCGGCCGCGTGTAGGGAGGGGAAGGCACCGAAAGGCACGGGGGCCGTGGTGAAGCTTGTCGTGTACATGTCGATGCCGAGAATGGCGTCGATACGGGCCAGACCAGCGGGAGATCCTTGCATGCCGTAGGCAGCGGGTGCCAGGCCATGCTCGTTCTCGTACCAAGGAGGAGTGCAGGGGAAGACGAGCTGGATGGTGACACCGAGCACGTTCAGCCATCCGAAGCACTTGGCGAAGACGGGAAGCGTCTTGGGAGCGGCAAAGAGGAACAGGAAGCCGGCGCAGATGAACGGAGCGCCAAAGTGGCCCAGACCGTACGGAATCCAGGCAAGAATGTCGAGGACAGGGTGGGTGTGAGCGGATAGGATATTAGAGAGGTTGGCACCGTAGAGGACGTTCTCGAGGGCGGGCAGAACGCGAACCCAGATGTGAGGGCGGTATTTCGCATCAATAAAGCTGGGACTCGGTCAGCTTGTAATTCTGACATCAAAATTGCAAAAGGAACTTACCGGCTACAAAAGAAATAAATGAGGTATGCCCATATACTCAGTCCCGGAAAGAAGAACTGGCTAGTGACGGGGACTGTCAGAAGCAGGAGGCCGCCAGCGACAGCGAGGGTCTTGATTAGAGGCGCCGAGGGCGTAATGCAGAGCGAGAAGATAATCAGGGCGACCAATATCGTGTACTGCAAATCGAGGAGCCGCCACTTGCGGGTTTGCAGTTTCCGTAATGTGACGAAGGGGTTCAGAGATCGCTGGAGCGAGGTGACATCCTCAGCACCGCCGGTATAGTTGTCGTGCTTCTTCTGATTTCTCTTTGCGCGGCTGGGTCGGTATCGGTGCGGGATAGGGTTGAGCTTGGCGAAGTTGATGTTGCCGGTCCAGAGCGATGGCAGCTTCGGCTTCCCTTGGAGGAAGCTGGCGAAGTCACGCATGGTTACTGATGCCCTCGGGTAGAAAGCAATATTCGAGGATTGCGACGCAAATGCGAGGGGCGGGGTGAGAGGCGATAGTAGGTGTCGGCGAAGAGGACCTCGCGGGGGTGAAGGTCTTCTTCCGGGGTGCGTCGACTTGTCCGTGTCTGACTAAAACCAAAACATCCGGTATGTTTCCTTGTATGGTCTTGGATGTGTCTCTCGATGACCAGTTACGTCACGTCCCAGTGAGCAACCTGTTGGAATTCCCCAAAACTTCCTGATCCTCTGGTTCGCGTCCTGTAAGTGGATGGTGGCCGCCGGAGGGAGGAAATAGGTGAATAATCAACGGGCGGCGGAGGGAGTCTTGAAGGCGAAGGGCTTTGGTGAGGGAGGGGAGGACGAGGTCATAAGGGAATGAGACAAGCAACAAAGTTACGGAAAGTGTGGATGACTAGACTGATATGTATGGCGAGGCAGCGGAACGGACGGGCAAAGCGGCAGGGGCAGGCAAAGTATGTAGGTTAAGGTAAGGCAGAGAAGGGATAGAGTCACAAAAGAGGACCGGAGACAGGACCAGACAAGGTCCAAGGTCCAAGACTTGCCAGAGGGGAGGCCGAGCTTTGGATTTTTGCTGGAGCCCACGGTTTGTGCTATGTAAGAGCCCATAGGTACCCAAGACACCCAAGACAGAGCGGAAAGGTACCAAGAGAGACCAAGCCGGCCTACGGAAGCGGCGGGGACCGGGGTGCTTGTCAGAGACCGAGAGATTTTGGGTGCAGCGACATGGAGTGGATGTAGGTATGTGTGTGTGTGTGTGCCCGTCCGTCCTTTCTTCGCGGGCAGACCAAAGTATCGAGTACTGTACCCTTACGCAGATTGCTTTGCGGATGGGTACAGAGTACGTATCGTGGGTACCTTCACTTCCCTTCCTTTGGTGGGTTGCAAGTCTCCCGTCCCTACACAGCTGACCAAGGCCAGGGGGCGTCGGGCGGTAAGTGATCCGTTGCAGCGCGTGGGACGCTGGGACTGGCAAACTGAGGACGCCGAATCGAATCAAGATGGAGCTATGATGCTCTGCTGCTTCATTCGGGGGTCCCTGGGGTCCCTTAACATGACTTTCTTGGCGTCTCTGCCTGCGTTCCGAATACTCATCGTCGCGCTGTTGCTAGGTGGTTCAGAGCCCACCACCGTTCAGAGTGTCGGATTCTGCTTCCTTGCGTTCTCCCGCACGGAGGAGGAGGGAAGGCGAGGCAGGCTGATGCCAATTGCAACTCTGCCCTCCTTCCCGCCCCCTCCGGATCGACTTGTCATGATTGTTGCTGAAAGCTGGCAAGCTCGGCGCCATCTCCCCGGAGGTCTCATGGCGATCTTTCTGGGGTGGTTGGATAGCGCTGGTCACGTCCATGATGATGACTGACTACGGTGAGTGAACGAGTGAGTGACTGACAACCAGTGGCCTGCCCGCTTGACAGATGCGAAGCGAATACTCGTACTGTCAACGACGTGGTAGGCTCTGTTGGGGCCATCTTAGTCTGTGGTAGCCAAAGGAAGGGGGGAAAAGTCGCACACACGACCAAATGCGAAAAACGCTCGGATGCTGCGGCTCGGGTACAGGTACATTTCAATGGAGCGGGGGACAGGGGGTACGTACTGCGTCAGAGTCACGCGTGCTTTGCTTCTTTTTGGGTGATGGAAGATGCACGGCCCTGTCCTGAGAGAAACATGAGCAGGGATCAGATACTGCACGCTCCCTGCAGTTGATCGGGCAAGTTCGATGGGAGGGTACGTACCCCTTACTGCGACTGTAGTGTAAGTCCGCTTTCCGCCGCCGCTGCGCTGTCCAGCGTGCACTGGGAGCAAGTGGGCGACGGGCCCTTCCTTACGTGATGATGCTGGCTTGCAGTAGAACCCGCCTTTGCCCGGACCCGGTAATACCTCTACTGTACGTAGTGCACTAGTAACGCCAGTATCCATTTTTGCTTCGATTTTTCTGCTTCGATTTTTTTTCCTTCCTCCTCCGTCACATTTTCGGGTCTCGCCCTTCGCATTTCTTGCGTGTGGATTACATCGCTCATGACAAAGGAGGAAAAAAATTTAAAGCTACGGAACATCTCCGTGGTGGACCTGATTAGTGATTCGATCTAGAAGCCGTGGTCTGTTCGTGGTTCCCTTCCACCATCTACAGTTAACCAACCATCAGTGGCGGTTACATTGGATTCGAGCCTAAGCCTCTTTAGACGCTCTCCTCTACCTAGGTATTTGAAAGAAGAAAAAAAAATTGGTTTTATGGTTCGTCTTTACAAATCGCGGGCGGCTTCATCTCGTCCATCCTCAAACCCGCAAAGTCCACCCCCGGTCCCCGACGAATCGGCGCATCGCACTTTGCTGGACCTGGCCCTGCAAGCGCGCGCCCATCAGCTGCACCCAAGCCAGTCACAGAAAGACAAGATGTGTGTCGCGTGAGTGCTGACATGTGTATATGGTCGGCCGGCAGGGCTGATGATGAACTACTGTACTATAGTACCCCCCGTCCCAACAATACTGTTTGAGCTCTCGCGTCGCAGCGTGTCGCAGACTAATAAGGAGAAGCAAGCAGCAACTGGCACACTGACGTACTAGGCATGTGTGCAATTGCAACCCCCTGAAATCAATCCATTTCGGTGAAACAATCAGCTGCTGTTCACACGATTTCCAGAGTATCACCGCTATCTTTTGACCCGGCTACGTTCCAAGGCCTGTCCTGTCCCAGCCGCGCGGAAGCACATTGTAAAACCGGGAGGTTGGATCTCGCTGGAAACATCCCGCTCACCTGCCGGTGCCGGTAGTAGCAGTTCATACCACTCGGGCATTGCTCGTGGGCGCGAATCTCGATTTCCGAGGCCCATCGGCGCGCGGTGGGTGCAAGCCCGGGAGAAAGAAAGCCATCGTGATCGATCTCAGACAGCCCACACAAAGAGTAGTGCTAGAGGAGTCATCATTGGGCCCGACGCAATCGGCGCCATACCGCGGAACGAAAGAGTCGCAGTGGTCGGTACATCGGCCTGACCACTGGCCCGTCCGACGTTGTCGACTGTGATTCAGATTTGTGGCCTGACGAGAGGCGTTGGGGACCGTCACTGTCAAGATGGGGCTTGCAGTCAGTGGCTTGCGATGGCTTCGAGCCTAGTGGGAAAACAACAGTGCTAGCCAAAAGAACAGAGCCCCTCCCTTTTGGACCTTCCCACTGCCGGCCGCGACTTATCTAATCCATCGTCCCGCCGTCTCCGGCACCGACGCCCAAGTGCGATGGGAACGAAGGGTATCCTGCATGCCATTAGCTCCGTCCCGCCCGGTAATCAGCGAAGAAGGGGCGCGAGAAAACCCCTCGACACTACCGTGCCAGCATCATCGAGGCTCTGCGAAAGTGGCATCACCCTTGATGGTGCCGAAATTAGCGCCAAAAGAATGCCATCTCAACTTCACCGACTCGAGAGTCGATGGCCGGGACCTCGACGAAGTACAGGCCAGATCAGGATGGATGCAAGATCTGTCCGAAAGACAAAAGTCTCAGTCGGTCTCGAGTCAACAAGCGCCGTCGCATCATCCAGGCCCTTTACCGCCATAATCACATACACACACACACACACACAAACCACAGAGGCTGGTAGGGAGCAAGGGGCCAGAGGGAGCCGACAAGGCCAGATGCGAAATGATTGGGGACCGTGGTGACGACGACTTGCCCTATGTCTTAGCGCCCAGAGGTTGGAGGAGAGGCCAAGTCCCAGTTGTGCCAGTGGAGAGCAAGCGCGCCCAAACGAGCCCGCGTGTCCGCTGGCAGTGAGATTGACCAGGCCAAATGAGAGACAGGGACACTGAACGGGAGCGTGGGATGCAGTTCCGGGGTGCTCCTCCCCATTGCTACTGGCATCGAGTAAGAGAGGGTGAGAGACGAACAGAGACTGTGATGGTTACGGTAGGAGCAGGTGAGGTTGGGCAAGGACCTCCCAGTACGCGGATTCTTCGGTGTAGGCAGGTGCCAGAAGTATCGGTACCTCCGCCCGCCTCGGACGAGGTCTTCTTGCCCCACCTTCCACCAGGGAAGCACCAGCTGCTGACTTCATTTCCTTTGCGATGCCCCACTTGGCGGGCGATGTTCCTGGACCCAGACCCTCCCATGGCTCCCTTTCCGTCCATCCACATCGCATACCTAGCTCCCCACTGTCGTCATGAATTTTTCTTGAACCAATTTTTCTTTTCTTTGTCGCCCGGCTAGCCTGCTTACGGAAGACGCGCAATTTTCCCCTTCGCTTAGTCCCGGACTCCATTTGTTTCCCGCGCGACCGTTCTCCGTCCAGCGAGCGAGAAGGACGCCGCTGTCCGCTCGACGAGCCGGCGTCGGCCAAGGACAGACCTCCGCATCCCGTTCGCTCCTTTTTCGTCCTTCCATTCGCCTCCCTTACCTGTTGGATAGCGAGCACTCCTGCTTGTGCCAGGAGCGTTTACGTGGTGTGCAGATACGCAGCAAGCAGGTAATACACCACCCCTCCCGGCCACCTTTCGCCGGTCTGTGACACCCCCGCTGCCTTGACACCGGGGCAGATACGCTGTGTACACGGACAGACACGGCCGTCACTGGATCGGACGACGCTTTACACGTGTGTGTGAATTGGCGATAGGGGAGGTCGTGGCGCATTACATATGCGACCAAGTTGGGTTCCTAACTTTGGCTACAGCGAAACGCTCCGCACCTGAGGTTCTGCGACCGAGAGGTGAGTGTGTGGAGTCTGGACCAGACACACCAACACCTACCCTCCCCGTTCATGTCGCCACTACTCACCTTCATGCCTCGCCGAAATCAAACCCCATCAAACGAAAGCCCAAAAAGTGGCATCTCGTGATCCTGCATCCTTCTCGCATGACTTTCTCGCATCTCGCATCAACAGCCCCTGCTGCTGGCTTTGGGGGTTGTTTCCGCCTGCATGCGATCCTGCCAATCGTTGCGGTTTCCCTCCGCAATACGCGGAAGACAACCGAATGCGAAATGACAGGCCATCGTTTTCTGTTGCGAGATGCAAAAGCACGCAAGCCTGGGTGGTCGCTAGACCCGACTCGGCGCAAGGGGAGGGAAACGAGATAAGCATGTGGGATGTGGTTGCGATGGTTACCCTCTCAGTCACGCGTGCGACGTGCAATAAGTCGGAGTTTGGCGGGATGAGTTGAATCGCTTGCTTACACAGCAAGAGCAAACATGCCGGTCGGCGGGAGGCTACGGTCGCTGCGGTGTCGTTGATTTGTGAGCAGAGGCCAGACTGCGAGCTTCGCGGACTTGGGTGATCCCGAGCCCGACGACTTGCCGTCCGTCATATGGGGACAAGGTGCCATAACCCCAGCCAGCCGCCCTGTCTTGGTAAGGATGGTGGTTTTAGTACAAGCCACAATGATCAAGGATCGCCTTTCTCGACTTCTTCTGCCCGTGTGCGCTACCTACCCGTCGACTGCTAGCAACCACTCAGACGGCGCCAGCGCTGAGACTCTGGCTGCTGCTCTTCCCTGCTGCACATCCCAAAAAAGTCAGCATCATGGATCACCCTTCCACCGAAACTGCGACTGCTTACAAAAATGTGCTAACGGCAATCGCATTTTCATCGAGCAGCATGCCAATTTAAAGTAAACCTTCGTAGCAGGGGCCAAAAAGGGAGTGCTCAGGACCCGAAACCGTGTCGAAGCTTGTGATCGTCGACAGGAGAAAAAGTCAATAACTACAAGTCCAGGCGCCAAACCGACTGTCTAGTGTGAAGCTCGCTCGCCGGCAGATGGCTCACCCTCTGCAGACGGCTTCCATGGTGGGCGCGTTGCTTATTCCAACCATTTCAAACCATCGCACCAAGAGTTCACGAACCAAATCCACCCTCACATGTTGCGCAGATCCTGCCCGTCACCGTGTCACTCTGTCTCACCGCAGAACCGCTAACAGCGTATTGTCTGTGCTGGCTCAGCTGAGGAGGGTGAGGGAGGCCAACCGTTACATCCATCATGACCGCGAGGCACCAGCGCACTTGGCGGCTTGGCATTTCGACACCGTTTTTTCTGGCTACATTGCTCACCCACCAACCCCCGGCAGCCAGTCATGTTCCTGCGCATTCGCGTAACCCGCTAATCACCAGCTGTGATTTGGGTCGAGAGAAGCACTCGGCCAAAGTGCCTGCAGCAGCCTCAACCAGTCCAGCGTCGTGTGTCGTGTGCCGTGTGTCGCGTGCGCCTGCGTTGCGTTAATTCCCGCTGATCTGAGCCAAAGTGCAAGCCCAGCAAGCAGAAACTGGCCGGCGAGGAAGAGTCTCCGGTTGGCATTCGCGATTTCTGGAGCCCAACGGAGACTGCCCAAACGCTCTCTCGGCCCCAATCGAGATTGTAAACCTGCAATGACTAAATTTTGATGGAGCGACTCTGACATGGTCCTCGGCGGAGTTTTTCCACTCCTCTCCCGCCCCATTTCCACCTCGGAATCTCTCAGCGGGACATGTTGAACGACGTTCCCCGAAATGAGATCTGCTCTAGTGTATAAAAACCAAACAATCCATCTTTCAACGGGGCCTCGGGTCCCAGTCAGAGGGAAGTCGATGAATTCTGGGGCCGTTTTCATCTCCGGTCCCTAGGCAAGCCCTGTCTTGGGCAGATAGGAGTCGAGAGACACGCGCAGCCGCCGGCGCGCACGGCCTCCGAGCGATCCGGGTGCCAAGACATCCCAGCACTCCGTGATACCGCAGCCGCTATAGCTGCACTGATTGGTGCCGTCGCCGGTCGAGGTTTTACCAAAACCCGTCTACTGCCTGAGGTGTCGGTGTGAATAAGCTTACAGCTTCACGAGTCAATCATCTTAGCCTAGCTCACGGTGATCCCCCGCCATACATTCCCTCCTCCTGATGCATCGATACAGGCGTCCGCCGCTGTGCGCTATTCGCTGCTGCTGTCTCACATCATCCATGCGTGCCGCACGTACCCTTCCACGAGCGTTCGGCTGGCCAACCACGAGGGACTGCCCGCTCTTGCTATCTGACATGCTCATGCATATCTAGACTCTGCCGTGCTCATTGACTTGGGTACTACGCCCTGCCTCTATCGAAAGACCAGCATGAACGCCAGAACCGCGACGTGGCTCCTGTAGCCAGGACACGGGCGGGCGGGAATGCCTCTTTGCCAGCGGCGAATCTTAATTGGTTTCCATGCGCATGAAACTGTGACAACCCCTCCCAGCATTGGGTTTTGGTGGTGGTGTGTATATGTGTGGCCCTGCAGACTAGCATCTGCCTGCTTCTCCATGAGCCCACGGCCAGACTGGCGGAGAACTATGGTTCACCGCAGGACAGGATCGCCCCCGTCGGCGGTCGGGGTTCGATGGTTTTTAGCAGCGAAAATACACTTGGGGCTCGTCCGACGTTTTCATGCGTGCGCACCTTATTTCCGGATCAGTCAACATGTTTGTCCCCCGCCCCTGAGTGATTACCGGGGCGGCCCCGGCATTCGGCGTTAAGCCGGCGCCGACAGGACCGCAACCGCCCACGCCTGTCGAAACCCGTTCCCCGCCGCCGTCGCTTGAATAGCGACCGAGAGAGGAACTGGTATCGGGGAAAACTCCTTGCAGTCGCGGGCGATACCTGTACTTTGCGTCGAGTCGGCGCGAAGGTTTTCCCAATGGCAGAGAGCGGCAGTCTCACCGGTCTTGGCACCAGTGAGGGGGAAACATGAAAGCGCCGTGTCGGGATGCCCCCATTCGCACGACATCAGACTAATGTTTCAAGGTGTGGACTTTTTCGAACGGGAGCATCCGGTCGGCTCGCCGCCAGTGGGAGTCGCGTGCATCGACCTTTGGACTGAACTCCCCGCCGTTCGCTGGATGGCCCAGGGGGGAAAGGAGGAAGAAAAGAAAAGAAAAGAAAAGGTAAAAGCGAATGAGAAACACCACGGGCCCGGGTACCAGTTGGCGAGATGGCCCCATGGCGCATAACGCTCCTGTTCCCCAATGGCGTGGAGTCTGTGCTATTAGAAGTCGGAGCCGTATGACTGATGGTCGTGGCGTGGAGGCTTGCTTTCTTTCCTGTTTTACCCGCTCTCTTGCCTCCCCCGGGTTGGGGATTATACTTTGCGTTGTTTGGAGTTCAGACCGCCTGTTTTTTTTTCTTTTGCCTTTTGTTCTTTTTTTACACGCTCGCCTTTTTTGCGAGACCAGGAGTCTGGAGAGGGATGGTTGGACAGAGAGTCTATGTCGGCCGAGTGGGCAGGGCTCTCAAGTGTTGAGAGACATGCCGACGGTTGAGGCTCTTTACATATATACGCAGCCTCAATGGGCCGCGGGAGGCACGGTCGGTGCCAAGTCCTGCGTCCCGGTCAATGTCGTGCCAGCCCAACGACTGTATGGATTGTTGTTCCATACAACCCGGCCTTGGGCATTGTGCATGCTCGAAGAACGTGGGGAGCACGGGAGCAACAGACTCGCGCGGTCCAAGGTTCCGGGCTACGTCTTCTTGGCTATTCTTGGCGCCAATGTCGGGGAATGGAGGTTGAGACGATATAAAGCCTGCTGACGTGGGGGAGATGCGTTTTTGCATGACGAGCGGCCAAAACATGTTTGCTGTTGCTCTGGATTTGGGGGAAATCCGGGGAGGGGGCAGTGGCGAGAAGCGGAGGCGGTAATAGTACCTGGGGCTCGTCTTGGTTCGGTGGGAAAGGTGAAGGAGGGAAGCTTTGGCCCTGTCGTGGCCACTGAGCTGGTTTAGGCATTGCGTGTGTGTGAGTGGGGAGGGAGGGGAGTGCAAAGCATGGGAGCATGGACGGCTATGCCTATACTGCGGCCGTCTCTCCCGGAGATATAGAAGACGGGTTGTTTTATACGCAGAGCGTTTGATCATGTTGGGGCTGATAGCTATGGCCTCTCCTTCGGCAGCTTCTCCGAGGCGTGGTGACGGGGACTGGAGGGGTAGAGGGGAGCTGGCGGGGGCTTTCGCTCACCCTCCGCGAACCGGTGCTGGATGGTTGGTTGGTTGAGGCTTTGGAGTTCAGCTTGCTTGGTTAGTGATTGTCGACTTCGGCACGCTTCCGAGGGTGGATGGTTCGCGGCGGTCGTTGATGTCATCCAGAGCTGATCCTGAGAAACAAGTATTCTCGAATAGTATTCGCTCATCAAACAGAGGGACCAAGGGAAAGCTACAAGACTTCGCAGTCTGGTGTTGACGATGCATTGCCTCTGGTAGCGGATCGTTTCTCATTCACTCCATGCCAAAGAGAGGCCAGAACCATCAGCAATCGAAAAACAGCATATGGGAAACACAGGACCTCACGAGGCTGAAAGGGGAGACTGAAAGACATCGCATTGCGAAGCAGTGGCCACCTCGCTCCTAGCAGAACACCATTCCTAGCTAGCTTTCTTATGCTGACAGGCTCGAAGCTCGAGGCTCTTGCCCCTTTCATCCTATGAACCCGGAGGCCCCTGGGGCGCACAGCTCGCAGGCGGCCTCGATGACGTCCCGTTCGGGTCAGCCACAGCGACGGGGGGGCAAAACAACCTTTGGGGAGAGCGAGCGGGAGTGGTTTCCAAAACCAAGGGTGAACGTCCGCATGAACCCCGCGGCCTGTGATACTGCTTCATGTGGGCGAGTCTGGTCAAAGTGTTCGTAACCTAAAGGGCGAGGCTCGTTTAGAGAGGGAAATCGTGTCGGAACGGGACTCTGAGTTTTGTTTGTGGGATAAGGCATTCGGGTGGATGTGCAGTTCGTGAGGTTTAGATAGACGAGAAAGAACGATTGGGAGGTGGGGAGATTATTGGGTTGTGTTCTCCCCCGGCCCTGCGTCCTGCAGGACGGGCGCGCGTGACCGGTCCCGGCCGGCCAATCACCGGCGCATGGGGGCCGTGTGGGTGGAGCTGGGGGTTGGTGCCGGTGCCGAGCGCGGTTGCAGACCATGTCGGCGGGCGGGGCCGGTGAGGGGCGGGGACGCGGGGCTGCGGCGCGGACTCGGATCGACCTATCACAGCTTTCTACACTTGGGAACCAAGAGTTGGAATTGGCGACGGGAGTCCTCGTGATGAGGCTTTTTCTGGTGGCCTTGGGGGTATTAAGGGGATGGATTGGGTTGGGTGAGCGAGCCACGTGGGAATGGATGACCGGCAGGAACTGGAAAGGAGAAATGTTGACCTGCCGTAAGGAGTTAGCGATGAGTTCGTGATGGCACGACAGGAGTGATTTATATATCTCAGTTCAGCGTAGTCGGCTCTCGCCGGGATATCCAAAGTTGATGATTTGGCACTCAAACATCAATCATTCCACAATCAACATGGCAAGTCGAAACGTAACCAACATCGCAACCATGCCCCGAAAGCCACCACAACCCCTGCCCACCATTCCCAAGGCTGATGAGATCGTCCCCATGGTCAAGCGCATCCTCGCAGCTCAGCATGCCGCCCGTGAACGTGCCGCCGCAACCATCTCCCCCTCCCAGGCTACCTTCGCTAACGTCATCGCCCCGTTCCTCGAAGCCGATGACAGCACGCAGGGCGAGACAGGGGTCTTTGGCCTGCTCCGCTTTTCTGGGCCGGACAAGGCCACGCGGGAGGCCGTCGAGGAGGGGCTGAGGCTCTGGGATGCGTCGACGGCGGAGAGGTTGCGTATGAAGGGGGTCTACGAGCTCGTGCGTGCCGTCAGAGAGAGGAATGAGGAGCTGGGGCGCGAGGAGAGGAAGATATTGGAGGATTTGTGGCTGGATTATCGCGAGACTGGGCATGGGGTTCTTGATGGGGAGGGGATTGCGGTTTATCTCAAGAGGAGGAAGATGATTGAGGAGTTGAAGGGGGAGTTTCGAAAGAATTTGTACCAGGGGGGCGGTGGGTTGTGGTTTGATGAGGCAGAGCTGGAAGGCGTTCCAGCGTCGGAGATGGAGAGATGGAAGACTGGGACGGAGAGTGTTCCCGAAGAGAAGGGGAAAAGGTTTGTGCCGTTGGAGCGGGCGGATTATGACGCTGTTTTGCGACATGCCCGCAACCCAGAGACACGGAGGCGGATGTATGTTGCGTTTGATCACAGGTTTCCCGAGAACGTACCGCTATACAAGGAGATGTTGGTGTTGAGAGACGAGAATGCCCGATTGTTAGGGTACAAGAGCCATGCGGATTTCCGGATGCAGAGAAAGATTGCGCCGTCGACGAGATGGGTCGAGAGCTTTTTGGAGCGATTGAGAGAAAATCTGATGCCCAGAGGGAAGGAGGAGATGAGGAGGCTCGAGAGGAAGAAGGCGGAGCATCTGCGGTCACTTGCTGGTGGAGGCAAAGATTGCGAGAACTGGAGGGTGATTTTGCCGTGGGATTTTGAATATTATACGCGCCTTCTCGAAGAGGAGGGCCATGTCGATCATGAGAGGGTTTCGGAGTACTTTCCCCTGAGGCACACGCTGTCTACCATGTTGGGTCTGTTTACCGACTTCTTGGGCCTCGAATTCGTCGCGGTTGCTAAAGAGGACCTGATTGGCAAGGTCTGGGATAAGGAGGTTGAGGTTTGGGGCGTCTGGGAGGGGAGAGGGGAGAGAAAGGGGGAGTTTGTGGGGTATCTCTATGCTGATATCCTCTGGAGGGAGGGCAAGTATCGTACGGCGTGCAACGTCAACTTGCAATGCGTAAGTCGGCTCAGGACGCGGCCATAAAAGCAAGTTTTGCTGACTGGATCTCAGGGGTATGTCAGGCGCGATGGGAGCAGAGTATACCCCGCCACGGTCCTAATGTGTGCATTCCAACCCCCGACGGCAGCTTCTTGCGCGTTGTTGAAGTACCGCGAGGTAGTGACCTTATTTCACGGTAAGTGCTCAACCCTTCCCACCCCTCGACCCACTGGCGGTGCTATCGGGCTATTCTCGCCAGAGACTTAGCCGAAGCCTGCTAACGTCCAATAGAACTTGGCCACGGCCTCCACGACCTCGTCAGCAGGACAAACCACACCCGCTTCCACGGCACGCGCGTCGCGCCCGATTTCGGCGAGGCGCCCAGCACAATGCTGGAGAAGTGGTGCTGGATGCCGGCAGAGTTGATCAAGATGAGCCGGCATTATACGCGGGTGGACGCGGCGTACATGTCTAAGTGGAAAAAGGAGCATCCTGCCGGGGAAGATCCGCCGCCGGAAAAGATTCCGGAGGAGCTTGTAAAGAGGTTGGTCGAGAGCTGGGAGTTGAATCGAGGATTGTGGTTTCTGCGACAATTGTGAGTTGTTTCCTGACCAGTTGAGTTTGAGGCTGGTACAATTGCTTTTGGGGGCGAATAGCAAATGCTATAGTTAGGGCTTTTTGAAGGGCCCGCTGATGATTGACAGGGTCTTCGCGACGTTTGACTTGGCCGTCAACACCCAAGAGTCCACCCAGGTACTAAGAGATCTGGACGAAGTCGAGTTGTACAATGACCTCAACGACTCTCTCACCTTGAAGCCCAACCCAGACAAACGAGGCTATGGAATTGTCCATTCGACACATCTCATTTCACTGTACGACGCGGGATACTACGCCTATCTGAGGTACGTGCTGCATTATTTTAGCACTCCACCCATGAACCCCTTCTGCGCATATTCTCCCGTCAGTCGCATGGCTCGGTACTCTCGTGTTCATATGCTTGGGAGCTAAGTCATGGTTCCCTTAGTGCTCAAGCCTTTGCGGCAGACTTCTTTGAGACGCATTTCGCTCGGGACCCCCGCAGCCCGGAAGCTTGGGATAGATATCGGCGGGAGATTCTGGAGTCCGGTGGGAGCAGGAATGCGATGGAGATGATGACCGACTTCCTCGGTCGGGAGCCTGGCCCGGAAGCTTTGCTGCGGAGTCTTGGCCTAGAAGTTGGCAGAAAACCTTCGACTGTTCAGAGTCGTGCTGGAGTTCCCTGAAATGATTTAATGGCCATTCGAGTCACTAGGTTACACGTTCGTGAGTCCATCAACGGAGATGGGGAAGAGCCTGAAGAGTTGAAATACATACAATGCGAAAGACCCTTTTCTCCTTGAGTCTTTATCAAGTTTCAGTAAATGCCTAACTGAGGAGCCTTATCATGCTCATGTATACTAAGTATACGAAATATTCTGTAGGGAGCATTCTTCAATATGTTACTGTGAGGCTCCAGTGAACTTTACTTATAATCCCCTATTCGCAGGCTCCCATATCGCAATGGCTCTTTGCTAGCGCCGGGTTGCAAACAGGGAAGCTTCACTATTAATGAAGCTTCAGATAGGCGTTAGCTAAAAGCAATGCTCGGATCTAAACTCTCAAATCTTGAGGAGTTGAAAAAAGAACCATATTTAACTAGACTCTACCTTGTATATATGACGTACTTCTGGAACGGTATTGTCTCAGCTCATACGACCTGATTGAGGCTTTCAGTGCCTATAACGACGAAGTGATCTGATATTCCTATCATGTTTGATTAAAAGGACCTCATTGTCCACTGAGAAGTTCACTTTGTGCTTCTTCTTTGCCTATTCGGCCTCTCGAAGTCCTTCTTGCTCATTTGAAACTGGTCCTTATCTTATCGACACCTAGAAACTATGTTGTGGACCGGCAGGCTTCTTTGCAGCTTTTTCCTCGTCTATAACAGGCTGGCATTACTTTTCACAGATTCTGAGTTGTTGATTAACTGTTGTCGTCTTGTAAAATGCGCAGTGCATCCATCGAGAGGTAGCGGATGCTTAAGTCGCAGCACACCTCCGAACCTAAATCGCCTTCGTGAGTGCAGTTTTCAGGCTGCCGCCCTTCAATTTAGATTAGGATGTACACAGTACAGCTTGGACACGTATTATGCTTGCAACAGCTTGTATTTTGATCATTTTGTCTCTAAATAATCAGAGAGAATGTCTGATCGGATGGCCCGTCGTGTTTCTGGTATCTGAAAAAGATACTCATAGGTTCTGAGGATGGATCTTCAACTTAGTCATGTACGTGAACCTATCACCACTATACGTAGTAAGGGCTCTCTTCTCAGTTCATACTAAAGGGGCTACATATGATAATGTATAGTTCAAAATGGAATTGAACCTCGTCAGAGTGGGTCGATATAGTTCCGCCCTACTAATATCAGCTAAGAAGAGCGGCTAGGCTGCGAAGAGTGGTGCCCCGTCGGCCGGTTGGCCTCAGGTCAAAGGACCTAATTTATGAGATTATATCTGGCTAATTATATAGTAGCAATGAATGTAGAGAGATCAGGGAAACGTGAGAATAGTTATAGAAGGGTAGAGACAAGGCATGTTGGCTCAGTCCTTATTGGTGCCTCTCAACGTAGGTAGGACGTCGCGCTGCAAGACAGATCAAACTGATACAACTGACGTAGATATGATATTTTATTATAGTTTCCCTCCCTTACACTTCATCGATAATCCTTAAAAAACTTTCACCCTCTTCTCAAAGCAAGGGCTGGCCCACGGGTGTACTTTGGCCGATAGCAAATGCTCAGATTCGAGGAACGTGTTGCCGCCGTACCAAACCAATGTCGTAAGTTGGCTCTAAATCAATGAACATGGCCATTGTCTTTCCCTAGATGCCTTCGGTTGTCTGATGTTCACTTGCTCCTTCTTCATTTCCCTTAAATCAAACGCCGGTGTTGGGTAGAGATATCCACCAGAAATCAAACACGTGCAAACCCGGGTACTTTGGTTGCCGCCGACGAAGTCAAATATGATAAGCCCCTCACTGAATCCTTCTATGAGACACTGTGACTGGATACTAAACCGTCAACTCCTACTTGTACTGGTGTAGGTAGTTGACGCCTAGCACTGCCATGTGTACGTGCACTTAGTGTTCACAGGAGTGCAGCTCGTCCTCCCGTTGGTGCCCGAGCCGGCAAATTTCCCGTTCATGTTTCCGCAAGCTACCTCCGGGCTGGCGTACTGAGTGTCGATCTCGCAGGTGAGGTCGGCGGAGCAGGTGCCCGAAATATTCCAGATGTCCCCTTCCGCGGCCAGAGCCATAGGTACCAAGCAAGCGATAAGAATTTTGAATTGCATCTTTTCTAATAGGTGAGGAGATTCCAATTGAAAGGTTGTGGAAATGGATGAGAGACAGGAATTGGAGATGCGGTGTTAAGCTAAGTGATGTAGAAAGGGTGTGTTGAGCAATCAGCGGCTTCGAAATACTATCGAGCAATTGAGCATCTTATACGCCTTTTCCCTCTATTAATAGAAAATGACGTTGAAAGCGAGAGGCTCGTATTTGAAAATGCTTGGGCTGGGCTAAGCCTGACTCGTGAATGTAGATCTTATATATGAAGGGTACTATGGTAATGCTCTGAAGCCCGCCTTTTCGGTACGTAGCTGTATGAAGATTTTGCTCCTGAATTGAACCTTGCTGTCGCTGATCCGATAGGCATCAGAGGAGCTGCTATTGATTCGCCAGTATTCTTAAAGCCCGCTACCTAACAAGCTATCTTTGTATTGCTTCTCTCTCTTGAGTACCAGGGAGCGACTCTACATAATACCGTTGGCTTTCCTCTTAAAACATCTTTTCTGCTACTCCAGACCGTCTAGTGAAATCTCGTGTTTTCTGTTTCCTATTATGGACTACTGATTGTTGTAAGATGTCTGACATGGGAGCTTAAAGATGCAACGTACGTACGTGTCATACTCGTACATGGCGTTGGGGAAATATTCAATTCCTTGTGGAACACAGCACTATCAACCAAAAGATTAAAACCCTTGTCGAATCATGGCCAAGCTTAGTGCATTGAGCCCGCTGGTTATGTGGAGAATTGATGGACTACAAAAAGTTAAATGATGCATTATATTGTGTGGCTGTGGGACGCGTAGGTATTTTCGCGTGATCAGCTCAGCATCAAGTTCTTTGTAAGATTTACTCTCTGTGAATTCTTTTGATGAGCCAGAGCCCACCGGATCTTTCTGGCCAGTAATATACAGACAAAGCTCGCTGTTATGTATGACTACTTGAGTTTGCTGGTGAAAGTAAATGGGTCGAAGTTGACATCATCAATTTGCGTGGCCCTGGGCTTTGTGGTTGCTCCTCACAATACTAGGATCTTAGCTATTCTGAAGAAGTCGCAAACAGAACTCATTCGCCTAATGCCCATAATTCTGGCATACCATTGTCTTTGTGCCGAACATCAAGCTCTGCTTTTTGATAAACTGGGGATCTAATTGCCTAGTCTCCCCGGCGGCAAATGTAATGATCTCTGGCGTGCAATTGGAAGGAAGTGAGAAGTCTCGTGTTTCCAGTGCTATGGGTATTGAGACAAAAGAAAATTATCAATAGCCTGAAGGTATAAAATCGATTTTGCCAACTTTAGGAGACATGGCTTCCCCTCATTGAAAAGCCTTTGATATTGATTAGCGCCGCTTTGCTGACAATGACCGCAGTCAGAAGTTCGGTAAGAAGCCCAGCGGAAGCCTAAAGAAAAGCCAAGATGGCCAAGTCAGGGTGATCAATATGGGGTCGGGGGATAATTGATTCAAAGACCACTGGCCCCCCTAAATCAGCGAGATCACAAGATCTACGTTCCTAAAGTATTGTACCATATACAAACGATGTGATAAGTCTTGAAACTTCTGTCCAAGCTGTATGCCTTCATTCAAGACACTTGCATAAAGACTAGTTCTAATGCGAATTAGGTATTGGTCGAAACCGACTATAAGTCTCTTTTGTGCGTAGAGGTGAACCTTACTTGCCGTATCGCCAACCTTGGGGCAGCATGCGATCAAACCGCATTCGAACAACTATGTCTTGGTATCAAAAAAAAAGTATATTTTTGTTTGCCGACTTATGAGTACCAGAGCCAAGCCGGGTCATTTTTATGCTGGGCAGGAAAATTGCTATTATGCCTGACCAGCTCCCGAACGAAAGCATCTTGACATTTGGCCAACTCGCGATTTCCTTTAGTCCTATTGTCACCGATCACCCTAAGCGAACATGTCGAAGGAGTCCCTGAACAACGTGCGTGGCTGGTTTTTTGGGGCCCGTTCGGACGAGTCATACATCGCTCTGCGTGAGGACGGAGAAAGGAACCGGTCAATGGAGCTGCCATCCAACGAAGATGAAGCGATGCCATCACCACCTCGCGCGTGGAGCTACGATTCCAGCTGGCATCCCAAAGACGCCGTGCGACGCATATGTTGGGCGGTTTTGCCGTCTTTTCTGGCCCGCGCACTGGGGCATGTTGATAAGGAAGGGGAAATCCCTATGGCCAGCCCAACATCGTATTTGAACGGCCTGCGTGGCCTGGCATCATTCATCGTCACCATCGGGCACAATACAGATGATGTGAGTGTCCCAAGTGTACCAACGTATACCCTTTGACTGACGAACGTCTGGTGCAGTACCTGTGGATATACCGTGGCTGGGGCGAAACGGCCGAGGATCGTTCCCTGATACAACTTCCCTTCATCCGGCTCGCGTACTGCGGAATCTACATGGTCACCATATTCTTCGTCATCAGCGGCTTTGCGCTCACGTATAGCCCCTGAAGAAATCCCACGCCGGGCAGAGCGCCGACGCCATCGGATCTCTCCCGTCCAGCGTGGTCCGCCGCCCGTTCCGGCTCTACATGCCCGTCATCCCAATCCTCGCCGTCACAACCATTGTGATCAACAAGGGGGCATACTACTCGGCCCCTATGAGAGACCCCAGCGGACCCGTGTCCGACGATATTTGGTCCTCGATAACATTCGTCTGGCGCACACTGTTCACGCTCATCACCCAGAGCACTACCGGTACAGTCATGCCCCAGGGCTGGACGCTATATGTCGAGTACCAAGGATCGCTACTCGTGTTTACGTGTTGTTTGGCCTTTGCGCGGGTATCGGCTCTGGTGCGAAGCCCCTGCGTCTTGGGGCTTCTTTTCGCTTTCCTCAACCTCAGCCAGTGGCAGCCGTGCCTGTTTCTTGCGGGCATGATCCTTGCCGACATCCGGCATGTGCGGCAGAAACTACCGCCTCTTACGGGGGCATGGCGCAAAGTTGCTGATGTCGCCTCGTGGCTGCTGTTTGTGCTCGCTCTCTTCTTGGGCGGCTGGCCACAGAAAGGCAACGCCTATGCAGCCACTGGGTATTCGTGGTTCTATTGGGTACCCACTGCCGGCATAGACCACACGTACTTCTTTCCATCTATTTCGGCTATAGCGCTAGTAGCGGCGCTCGACAACCTGCCTGTCCTACAACGCGCGCTTAGTTCGCGATTGATGTTGTACCTGGGTGAGATTAGTTTTGCCCTATATCTAGTGCACATAAGCGTTGGCAGAAGTTCCATCACCTGGGGCCTGAGGTATCAGATGGTGGACGCTGGGTATACCATGGGCGTCGCCTGGACTGTTACCTTTGTTATCATGTTGTTTCTGTCTATTTGGCTTGCTGATATACACTGGAGGCTTTGTGATAAAAAGTCAGTGCAATTCGCGCATTGGCTAAGTAAGAGGCTGGGTGTATAAAAATTACAACCTTGAATAGTTGAGACTAGTTCAGTTGCTTCTCATCAGTGTACTTCTTGTCAGATTTAGAAAGACGTCTCAAAGCCAATATTCAAGTGGTCATTCAATCTACTTAATCAATTCTCTGAGGCATTCGTGAAGAGTGCCACGTATATTGAGGCAGCTGCTCAAAATATTCGCCGAGAAAGCCTATAGCCATAATAGGGTACTTCTGGGTATCCGCGCATGTAATAGTATGTTAAGAATCTTTCACAGATCCATGTCTCTGTAGTCAGGCTACAAACCGTCTTGCCGTCCATGTGGACGTAAGCTTCGTTGTTCAGGGGATCTGAGAGGCTGTGCGAAGTGGGTTTCTCGACCAGAGCAGCATGAACGAGCTGTTACTATGCTGGGCGTCTTCTCGAAGAAAGGACCAGGGTGGTCCGAAAGCCGAGGGCACGACAAGCGACAGAGAGGCGATTCTCGTCGCCTCATATGTCGAAACGGCTATACTGCTCCCCTGCCAGATATGCCTAAAGTTACCGTCGAACTCTGTGATAGTGCATAATCATATATCCGTTATGAACGTACAAAGCCGCACAACCAAGTAGATGGAGAGCCCAGACAAAAGAACTGGAGCGAGCCAGAGATATAAGTCGGCAATGAGGTTTCGGGGTGCAAGTGAGAAGCACCCACCGCGCCGGAGTTTTCGCTTCTAGTTCAACTCCGCTGGAGATTATCACCAAACCCCCCTCCCCAGCAGAAGCCTTTGAACAATACAGTTGTAATATAACTAGGTTCTAACGCTTGTAAGAATACCCACACTGGCTGCTCTCTCAATTGAGTTCTCACAGGAGTAAGGTTGTCTAGTATTGAAAAGCCGCCGTCGGGGGTGACAAACCTTCCTGCTATGTAGTATCAGTTCAAAGCCAGCAACACCCGTTCATCCGATGGACCTTACAACAACTATAAATTCTCTCTGGCTGCCTTAAGCATTGTCATATGTGCAGTCTGTTCTCTCACCATCCAAGACTTCAGACGGACTTTTCACACCCAGGTAAGACCTCGAACACAACACCTGCAACCACGCCTCCTACTACCCACCGCACATGCTGACGAAAAACAGCCAGCAACTCTCACATCAAAACCTCGACAACCCACTCCCCAAAAGCAGAAAAGCATACCACCTCCCCACCGCCCGCCATGAAGTTCGTCGTCTTCATCTCCGCAGCCGCCCTCCTCGTCTCCGGCGCGTCCGCGGCCTGGTGCCGCGACTGCAACTATTACAACATTGTCCAGGGCCGCTGCGACGCCTGCAGCAAGTCCGAGATCTACTTTGGGTCCGTCCAGCGCTGCGTGAACTGCGGGTCCTCGTGCCCCGTTGCGCAGCCGGCGAGCGACTTTTCCGGGTCGACCGTGTATGAATGCTGAGGCCCTGCGCAAAGATGTAGGTTTTTCGGGAGGGAAGTAGCAAATTGCTCCCGCTTTACCAGTTTGGCTTCCTCTACGGATCAAGATAGTCAAGACTTTTGCTATGTACTGCATAAGAATACCCAATGCTCTTTGACTCAACCACTCGCTTTCTGACTTCGCTCTTTTCATTGTGCAATGCTCAAGTCCCGGGTGCAGAGAGTTTATAAATGCAGGACTAGAGTTGCTGGTGGTGGTTGAGCAGCAATACTTGTGGCGGCTGCGCGGTTGACTTCCATTCAGTTAAGATGAAGTTGACGCCTTAGAATCTTCTTTCGAACACCAGAGTCCATGCCTGCTCAAGATAGAGCTCAAGTAAGGACAGATAGCGATTCACCAGGCACTCGACCAGATACTCTGGGCGGCTTGCAGCGACTCACCTATCTGTGGGACACTGGGCGCAAGTGTTTCCCATTCAACTAATGCGTCAAAAGGGGACTGACACTCACAGGACGTGCATGCTTCCAATAACATCACTTAAGAGTGGGTGCCTGTATCTCTTTGTATCGTGCCATTAAACGGGCTACGTATCGAAGGCCTCTCAAAATATGCCTATAGGAATCTTGCCCGAACATCAAAAACGTAAAGAAAAGGGAATGGTGCCGCGAATCAGCCCAGCCCGTTGTTTGTGTGTGTATCGTGTCGTCCAATAACGGAGCCAGTCCGCGGACATCAACCCGAGGTATCTTGTTTTCCTGCCACTTCTATCACGTCAAAATAGTCCATCCCCTTATTCACGCTCTCTACAGGTAATTCTGTAACACCAGAGCCAACGATGCCGTGTGGCAGTGTAAAAGTTGTCGCCGCTGTTTTCACCTCTCCAGATCTCCTTACTGCACGACCCCCTCGCATGTACGCGAAGATGCCCTTTGAACTCTCCTTCACCAGACAGTCGAGTCTGATAGATTCAACACCCCCAGCTGGCTTCAGCAGCTCACAAGGGAGACCTTTGCCTGCGCCGTACATATCATCCTGGAAAATCGTAACCTTCACGCTCGGCACATCACTTTGACGAGACTATCGTCGCAATGCAGGGCCACTCCACAACCCCTTGCTCGTCTCAACCACCTTGTTCTGCTCGCTGCCTGGCCGCAGGCTGGCTGGCACACTGCTCGTCACCGGCCCGGCGTCTGTCATTACAACATCATTCTGGCTGTCAGCCTCGGGTTGGGTGCCATAGCCCGAGTCCTTGTCGCGCTGGCTACCCATGCTGATGGCACTGTCGTCTTTCCTCACGTCCGGCTGGTTCTTCAGAGCCGCAGCGCCTCGTGCAGGCTCGCGCGATTTGGCGCCATCCATCAGATGGGCCTGGCCCTCGCGAAGCTTGTTGATGGCGCGAACGGTATCAATTGCGGCATGTAACGTCCTACGCGCGTTGAAGTTCTTCTTGACGGTTGGCAGCAGGTTCTGGCCTTCGCCCTCGCCGCTGTTGAGGTAGCCGGCGACGAAGGGGTGTTGCAGGGCGTCATGCGCCGTCATGCGCTTATTCGGGTCGATGGTGAGGCAGCGACGGATGAAGTCTTTGGCATGGTCGGAGACGCCGCGCCAGTAGTCGAAGGGCGTGAAGCTGTAGTCGGCGTTCAGGATGGCCTGCATCTCCTCGAAATCGCTATCGCGGTCGAATGGCGTGTAACCGCACAGAAGGAAGTAGGTGATGACGCCGAGGGCCCAGATATCGACGGGCTTGCCGTGGCCAATCTTTTTGAAGATTTCGGGAGCCATATAGCCAGGAGTGCCGCATGTCGTGGTCAGGACGTGGAACTGCTCCTCATCCATGATGCGGCTCAGTCCGAAGTCGGCAATCAGGAGGTCTGCATTGTCTTCTGGTGTGCGGAAGAGGAGGTTCTCGGGCTTCAGGTCGCGGTGGACGATGCCGTGGTCGTGTAGGTAAGCTACGGCGGAGAGCGTCGCGCGGATCAGGTCGGCGGCGTCGGACTCGTAGTAGCTGCCTTTGCGGCAGATTCGGTCGAAGAGCTCACCGCCAAGAGCCAAGTCGGTAACGAGGTAGAGGTTGTTCATAGTCTCGAAGTAGTCGACGAGTGTCAGGATGTTCTGGTGGCCCATCGAGACCTTTTTCAGCACTGCGATCTCATTGCGAACCTGCGACAGAAAGGGTATGTCAGCTTGGGTTGTCGATTGGTCTACGAATATAGGTGGAGAAAGCGCGCACCATGTGTTCTCGGCCGGCCATCAATCGCTTGTTGATGACCTTTGCGGCGTAGTAGCGACCGGTATCGATGTGGACGCATTCCTTGACGACGGAGTACGAGCCGGCGCCCAGCGTCTTGCCGACCTTGTACCTGCAGGGCTGAACCTGAGGTTGCTGGGAAGCCCCGTTGGAGCCCGTGGAAGCCATCACTGCGGCTCAAGGGGACAGTGAGGACGGGTTTATAGACGCGGGGGGATCGAGGCCGCGAACGTCACCCACCGGTCGAGGGCTAGGCGATTGTCCGGGGAGCGAAAATCGGTCGGGTCGTTGGTGGTTGCGAGTTCAAAAGGGTTGACGTTGGCGGGGTAAAGCCGATGGCGAAAGTCGGTCGGTCTTTTTTGGGGGTCGTCTCGAAGGTAGGTACGGATACAGGGGGCCGATGTCGTTGGTAGAGTTGACAGCTCCTTCGTTGAGCGGAAGCTAGGCGCAACTGCTGCGGGAGAAGTCGCAAAAATGGAGGAAGAGTCGGTCAAAAAAGAAAAGAACACGGGTGAGGCTAGAAGTCGAGGACTGGGGGTATTCTGGAAAAGATGGCTTCAGAGGAGCGAGCAGCTGACAAACTGGGCACGGCAGGTGTTTGGATAGATTGTTGGGCTGATTTGATGATCGACGGTCCCTGTCCGAGTCGACTTTCCCCTTTGGAGGTGGAGGTGGTCGAGGGTCGAGGTTCGAGGGGTCCCGCGGGGCCAATGCGAGCAGGGATTAAAAATCGGCACACCAGTCCCAGCAGATAGATGAAGGATGTGATGCGCTGTCACTATGACGCTGGATCGCAGATCAATCTGATCAGGCCTCGAGCACGCGATGGTAGGCGTACACTACTGTAGGCGCGGAGAGGATGCTGGGCAATGATGGGAAAATGAGCAAGGCAGAGGATGAGGACGGGGAAATGTAAAGAAGGGGAAATTCGAGGATTGAGCAAGACTGGATGGGATGGACTGGACGGGAGAGAGACGAACAAAGTGGGTTCGGCGGGAGGCACTACCTTACTGCGCTAGCACATAGCACCGACTGATGGCTGCTCCTGCTGGATCCAGGCCTTTCAGCTGGAGACATCAGGGAATCGAGGTCCCGCAACTCGGAGACGTGTCGCTATCACGCCGAGAGAGGACGAGACCCAGCCAAAGCAGGTCGAGCTCGTGTTCCGCCTACTGCTTTGTCTAGGGGTCGTCCCCCACTCCATCTTCGAGATACCGGCCCCTTCTACGCCTTCATCTACCTGCTTTATTCATTCGACGATGGCAGGCCAGGACAACGAAGCGAGCAAGCGGTACTGGAGTTTCGAGAATGGGATAGAAGACGGGGACAGGCTGATGATGGCGCGACCCGGGCCAAGCCAGGAGTCTCAGATGGGATTTCCGCAGCGACGCAGTCTTCCCCGAGACAGGGGTAGCCGATTTCCCCACTCCAGCTGGCAATCGGTCCATGCACACTCGCTCAAAGGCGGCCCCCATCCAGTCCTTCTACCGTCCGTTCCTCTGACATCTGGCAGTCAGCAGCAAGCCTCGTCCCATCAGCAGAATAAGCAGAACGCCAGGCTGCCTCTTGTTGTCTAGAAATAGGCACGTGTCAGGCTAACAATCGCAAAGGAGTCGCGGGATTCCTCCCATAGTGACAGCCCTGACTGCTTTTTGGACATGCTTGGCTGCAGTGAGCATCTCCGTCTAGGTATGAGAGTTGTCTATACACATGTCTTACACCCAACAGATACCATCTTCCTCCACTCGCCGTATTCGGCACCCAGCCCCTATCTGTCGTTGTCGTCTGAGGCCTTCTCTTCTTCTTTCATAAGTGAGTGCCGTGCATCATTTTAATACCCAGTAACCCGATTATCTTTGCATGTCCTTGCCGACTCCTAGTACATCTCAGAGCCGGACCTCGTAGCTAGGTTAGGAATTCCAGTCCTGCAGTTTTTTGTTACATATCCATCATTTCTTGGAATCAAAGTTCAGGGTCCAAGGGTCCCTGCAATTGCCGGCCGGCCGCACCTTGGCTCAAGCCTGAAGTCTGGAGTCTAGACCTTACCCCACCTCTTCCTTTTGCTTCTCGATGTCCACAACGGACAGGTGTGTGGATGTCTCAGTCAACTTTGCTGGGCTAAGCTAGGCGAACCAAAAAAAACAGAGCTCGGGCAAGCATACCGCGATTCAGCGTCACGCTCATTGGGTCGAAAGGCTCATTACTCGCGTCCTAGGATGGGATTTCGACCGCACATGCAACGCATACAGCCATCCCGATAACCTCTGAGCTCGATCGCTCAGTCGAACGATGGCCTTCGACTCTGCTTCTTGGAGCTCAGCTGCTTCTTCTGCTTGAGTCGTCCCTCATTGAATGACTTTGCGCTGTGCAAAGCTTGTCAGCCTCTCATTTCTTACAGCATAACTCGGACACGCCAACTCACATCTCGGCGTGCTTCTTCTTCTTGTCCGGACTCGTCTCACCAGGGACGGTTTCCTGAAAGATTCTCTTGACTTCGTCAACGAGCTTTTGTTGATTCTCCTCCGTATTGGCATCCCTCTGCCGGTGCGTCTGGGCCTGCAACGTCAGAGAATCCGACCTGGCCGTATAGTATTTTGATTCTCTAATGCCCCGATGCAACAGTTTCGGCAGAACCGGCAAAAGGTCTTTCACAGGCCACACAGTGACGGCTTTGCTTTCAGTTCTGGAGAGAAGTTAGAACTAGTCTCAGTTGATAGCTGACGAAACCCTACTTGTTGACGTGCTGCCCACCCGGACCGCTTGAACGCGCGTACGTTGTCTGGCCCTTGGGAAGCTGGCTGCCATCGAAAGCCTTGTGCCACGATCTCGCCCTTTCGAGCTCTTCGGAGTCGAATTCCGCCTCGAACGCTTGGTACCTGGCCCAGCGGATAGGTTGCAGGGGTCGTACGAGAGGGTTTCCCAAGGCTGGGCGTACAGAACGAAGGAAGCTTGCGGCCAGCTTCATCGTACGTAGAGGGCCGAGGGATCAAACAGACGTTGCCAATAGCAAGGTTCAAACTAAGAGAATTTTGACAGAGGTGAAACTCGGGTAAACAGTATTATACAATCATTGGAAGTGTTTCGTGTCTGGACGGATACAATGAGCTCTGGTGTTCAGACCTGTGGCCTCTTTCACCTCGCTACCGTGCTCAGACGCATTGCTTGCTCATTGATGACGGGAGTCAACGAAGCTAAGGTGGAGAGCTTTTCCTGAGCAAAGGGTTGTACGTGCCGATTGACAGTGTCTAGTGGTCGATTGGCACAGTTTCCCCGATTGGTTTAACGCCGCCCACTTGACTTACCATATGAGGTTAGCTTGCTATGCGCAGCTTCCGACCGTTTTTTTCCTTTCAAGACCACATTGGCCACAACTCCCAATCTCCAGCAATCAGCCTCCCCTGTCAATGGAAGGCCCCAGCCTTGCGGAGCTTGTGGGCGAGGTAAATGCCACCTTCTTCGCTCTGCCCGTTTGGAATTTTTCGTTTCCCCCCCCCCCCCCCACGCGACTTCCCTCAATACCTCACCTCACTCTTGGTACCTCGGGCTCCCACAGCTTTTAGTCTTTTCCCTCCCGCACACACACTTTGACGCGACACACCGACACTCCGCCCGCAACGACACCTCGGCGCCCATGGCTCCTAGGCCCGACAGTGCTCCCACTTCCTGTCCAATCGACCTCTTTCGCAGCTCGAGAGGATAAGCTCTGAGAAATTTCCGGCCTGCCTTTACTTTTGAGCCAGAGTTTTTCTTGCAGCTTCCCTAGAGCTCCTTGCGCGCCCGCTCGCCATCCATCTCATCGGCTAACCCTCCCGTGCCTGCGACCTATTTTTTTTTAACCCTCTCGCGCCTGCTGCTTCCCACCCCGCCTTGCTACCACTTCCCTCCCACGTTTGGATCCTAACCCAATCACAACCAATCGTGCCTGCCCTTTTTCCGCCTTCGCCTTGCACCCCCTCGCATGGCGACTCTTCCACGGCTCAACTGAACTTGCAGAGAACAAGGCGTCCGGTTGCCTCGTTCACCTATATCCCAGCTTGACATAAAGCCCATCCTCCACCTCGCAGCTCTCTCTTCTCGACAGCACCTCCGCCTCCCCAGCCTGCTTCTCTTTCTCTCTCTGTCGCTCTGTTTGCGCCAGCCTCGTCGTCGGCACCAGCAAAGCTCCAAACTGTCGCCGCACCGCCCGTCGTCACCACCAAACGCGCGCGCCCTCTTCCAGCAATTTGATGCCCGAGCTAGAAGCCACCCCGGAGTTCGAGGCTACTGCTGCCGACCTCTCGCCCTACTGCCCGTCCCCCCTCCACTCCGCCGCTCCAACCGTTGTGCCTGCCCTCCAGGATACTGCTGATATCCTTGATGCAATGTCGACGTCCGCCCAAACTAATGGAGTCGCCTACGGTGGCGTAGACGCTCCCGCCCCCGCAGTTGCATCCGTCCCGGCCGACTCGTATGCCATGGCCGACAACAGCGGCGCAAATGGCGACGACGACGACGTCGACAGTCTGGATGATGCCTACGGAGAGGAGGACGAGACACACGCGGACAAGGTGCAGGAACAACAGGTGGAGCCAGACGCCGGCGAGGATGACTATCTCAAGATCTTCGACTCCCCTCCTCGGGATGCGGATGAGGATGGCGCTGATCAGGATGATGTATCAAAGGCACCAGAATCCATGCACAATTCCGCCGCTTCTGATTCTTTGACCAGCCCTTCTCATGGGGCCCCTCCGCCTGTCGCTGATTCCTCGTCGGCCCGCCCTGCTGCTGCAGACCAATCCTCCTCCACCAATCCCGCGCCTCCCACGACAGCTACCGCCCACCCAGGAGCTGATTCGAGCGCGCCCAACTCGACTGCCAACGTCGCCTCGTCCAACGCACGCAATGACAATGCCCCCGAGGATGATCACGCCGCTGATATTTCTCGCCTCGTCGCCGAGATGACTGGCCAGACGAGCGAGTCCAACGCAGGCCAAAGCCCTGCCGGCTCTACCCAGAACCATGATGCCCTGTCATCCTCCAACTTGACCCCCTCCGCGTCTGCTACTCTTCCTCCCAGACCTCCAGTGCCCCAGCAGACGGCTCCCACCTTCCCTTCTGAAGACTATCGAGGCTTTCATCAGCATAATGGCGCCGCCCCCCAGGGCCCTTCCAACATGATCGCGCCGCCCACGCCAGGACAGCCATCCACCTATGTGTCTGCGGGTGCCCCAGGTGCCCCCGGCACCACGTCCGACGCCTTTGGCGGCCTCCCTCCCCCTCCCGCAACCGGTCTGAACGCGGCTGTCCCGATCACATCCATGACTGCGCCTCCGTATCCCAACCCTGCCGGCCATGCAGCTAACCAGCCGGATGAGTCTACTGACCGCCAGAAGCATTGGGACACCTTTGTGAACGACGAGCGCCGGTACATGGCGGACGCTAAGTGGGATAGATTCCCCGATGGCTCACGCATCTTTATTGGTTCGCGCTCTCTCTCATCAGGCAGACCCGACGGCGCCATTGACTTCTTTTCAGGCAACTTGTCGAGCGAACGCGTCTCGAAACGGGATGTCTTTGACATCTTCCACAAGTACGGCCGCCTCGCCCAGATCTCGCTCAAGTCGGCCTACGGTTTCGTCCAGTACCACAACCTGGAGGACGCCCAGGCTGCCATGGACAATCTGCAGGGCATCGAGATCAAGGGCCGCAAGATTCGTAAGTGACCTGGCATCAGGAACAGCGGACCAAAGGGTGCTAACTTTGACCAGATCTTGAGATCTCGCGCGCTCAGAAGAAGAAGGACGGCAGCGAACGCAATCGTTCCCCGGACCGCGGGGGCCGCGGGGGCCGACAGGCAGGGCGTCAAGATCGTCAGGACGCAGGCAGCTCGCACCACGACAACCGTCGCAACCGCGACGACTACAGGCCGGGTCGTAACTCCCCTCCGAGGCGGAACGGCGGTCACGCCCGAGAGGACAGCCACGGCCGGGAGCGCTATCACTACGACGCCCACGACCGATCGCGTGGCCGATCCCGTTCTCCTTCGGGTTACGGCCGTCAGAAGGACGGTTACCGCAGACGCAGTCCCAGCCCGCCCGCTTTCAACCGAGCTTCTGCCGCT
Organism: Colletotrichum spaethianum; assembly: GCF_022836535.1. NCBI lineage: Eukaryota > Fungi > Ascomycota > Sordariomycetes > Glomerellales > Glomerellaceae > Colletotrichum > Colletotrichum spaethianum. Next base: position 17,264 of record NW_026054777.1, on the reverse strand, counting down.
GATGACCGCCTTGACATCCCGCGTCGGTATGGTAACCAGGTCCCCGATGTCCAATTCCTGCTCCTCCAGGAGCTCAGCCGCGACTTCATTGCTTGGGTTGAGCGTGGCTTCACTGACCGAGGCTTGAAGGTGGATGTTATGTTCCTTCACCCCAGCTTTCCCCGTGAGGCAATCATTCAGAGACAGGTGATTGAGGGCGTCCACGCCATTGTGGACCTCGACGTGCACGCGCAAAATATGGGCAAGATCCCGGTCCGAGTTTTTGACCGCTCTGGCGGTGTCAGTGCTCGGTATGACGACTACCGTGACATCGATCCCCCTATCGCGGCAGAACTGGTCCTCCGGGCCAAGTCGCAGGCAATCCCGGCAGCTACCCCATATCAAAGTGCGCCGCCTCCCCAACCGCAGTATCCAGGATACGGTCAGCCGTACGGACAGCCTGTACCACCTCACACACCTACCTACCCCGGAAACCAAGGTCCTCCTCGTGGCCCGCCTCCTGCTCAGCAGCCCCCGGTCACCCCAGCGGATCTTGCTAGCATGATGAGCGGTATCGACAATGCGACCCTCCAGCGGCTGTTAGCCAGCATGAGCTCCCAAGGCGCTGGCCCGGCTGCTCCGAACAGCGCCGCCGGGGCTGCAAACGCTCAGTTTCAAGCCCTCATGGGAGGCATGCAGACGGCACCGCCTGCGGCACCGACCCAGCCTGCCTCGTACGGCGGACAGGCGTATGCTCCCAATGGCCCGCCGCCAACCAACGGCCACCCTGTGCCAGCCGGCACCGGTGATTCAGCCGCGCAGGTTGAGAACATCATGGCACAGCTTGCCAGATATCGACAGTGAGGTTTGTCGTACGAGTTGTCTATCCAAGGGGGCGCTTGACGAAGACACGACGACGCGGGGACGGCTTTGTGTATTTACTACCCGGCGTTACGTGGGTTGTGGAGCTATCGCATCGGCTGCACAAGGGAGAAGGTGGGCAAAATATGGTTTTCTAGACTTTCGCAAGTGCTTTTGGCCCACATGAGGCGGGACTTTTGACTCCCATGTACTCTACTGCGGGCCGATTACATCAATACAGGCGTATATACCATTCTCCTCAGTCTCCTTGCGCAAAACAAGCAATTCAGTGACCCCCCCCCCCCCCCCCCCCCCCCCCTCATTCGCCCAGCGAGAGCTCTACAGCTTCTCAGCAGGCTTGTTGAGGAACGCCGTGCACTCGATCTCGACGTCAGTGCCCAGCGGGAGCTGGTACACTGCGACGCATGTCCGGGCCTGCATCTAGGTCAGTTTTTTGGCTTCTCGGAGAGGGGGGGGAGCCTGCGAAGGTCAAAGCTGCTGGCGCGCGCGCGCGCGCGGCCTGGCTGCGTGAGACTTACGGGCTTGGGGTCCCAGGTGAAGAACTCGTCGTAGGCCTCGTTCATGGTGGCGAAGTCGGCCATCTTTGTGATGTAGATGTTGACCTTGACGACGTTGCGGAGGCTGCTCCCCGAGGCCTCGAGGACGGCGGTGAGGTTCTTGAGGGCCTGGCGCTGCAGGGGGGTGTAATTGTGTCAGTATGACTTGTCAGGGTGTCCAAGGGGTGGAACAGTCATGGGGAGTGAACAAGGCGAGACAGTGGATAAAAGGGGACGGAACGGGATAGGAGACGCACAGTCCGGTCCTTGACGGTGCCCTCGGCCTGCACCATGCCCGGCTTGTCGGGGAGAATGCCGATGTTGCCAGAGCAGTAGACCATACCGTTGTACTTGATGGCCTGGGAGAACTGCGGGAGGGGCGCCGGGGCGGCGGTGGTGAGGACCTTTTCGATTTCGGGCATGATTGCGGTGTTTTGTTCCCAAGGAGTGTGATTTGGCCGATTGATTGGCGTATCTGGACGACACTGGGTGTGAATGGTGTCAATCGGCTAGAAACAGAATGAGAGATGTATGAGAAGAGAGGTGTTACGGGTTGATATAACAGAGCGTGTGAAATTGAGGATGATAAATCAACATCAAGTAAACAGCGCGATAGGCACCGGCGCGGGGTCGGAGGGGATGTGGGACCTGTGCCGGCGGCGGGGTGTGGGGATTTAGCTATCGGGGCATGTCAGTGAAGGGCGTCAAAGGGCGAAGGGCGGAGTTGGAGGTGTTTACTTGGACGGCCGGAGACTCTTACGGGACGGGCTTTCGCTCTGGAGATTCTGTTTGCAGTTAACGAGACAGTGTCCTCCCGGAAAGCAATTATAGAGGGAGGAGAATCGGGTTCGTGAACATAACGCTTATCTAGGAAATTCTCAGAGTTTGAAGTTCACACAGCGATGCTCTCTGGTGGTCAATGCACGTGTGCTGCCATGGGATGGAGAGTATCTTTGCAGACACTGGTACTAAGCTGCGAGGCTCACTCACAAATCGCACCTCGTAGCCATTAGTATTTGCTCGAAATTAGCCTACGTGCAACTTACAACGATGGCTACGGCCTCCAAAACTAACGGAGGGTCGCTGTGGTATCGATGGAAAGCGTTTTCTCCACTTCAGCGGGTGGGGTCACCTTCGCCGCGGGACGGAGATCACGGTGTAAATTGACCGGCCGAAGCCGGCGTCTACGCCGACTTCTGCAACACTGACCTTCACAAAGTCACTATGTTTTCTTTTCCGGATAATTTGAACGCAAAACTCAAGCCCTTCGATTAGAGAGATGACTCGAGTAGAAACGCGCTCAAGCTTCCAGATGTAACAAAGATAACCGTTCCCAACCGTCAAACATCCGCCACATCCTCTCAGGCCAAATCTAACTAAGTTGATAGATGCTCTTAAACTTCAAGCTATGCATGACATGTCCCTACTCCAAATTCAGCCAATGCTTGAGCTTCTCCAGCACACCGTCTCTGCACTAGCTTAAACCCAAATTTACCAGACTACCACCTCCGGAACCTGGCTTTATGGCATCAAGACAACTTGAACTGCTTCGAGAACCTTTTTTGGAGTAAAGCTGTTGATCCGGTACAGCTTCATATAAAGGTGCCTGATCTTCCGCATCATTTGCGTTAGGCTTGGCTTTGCTCGAAGAAGAAATACAATGCCATCAACGTTGTTTGACTTTGACGTACGAGATAAGACAGGATGAACACCACTGCTAAGACCCCATCGCTAAACGCCTATTTCGGACCCGCCATCCTAGATTTTCTCTTGGAGGAATTCCAAGTAGTTGTAGTGAACTAGAGGCTGAAGAACTGCCACACAGCGGGACATTTACTCTGATTCGTCCTTGTGTCCTAGTTCCATACCCGCTTGCTATTGTTCCAGTTTCGCATTTCGGCAACCCAAGTATTGCGATTCGACCAAAACCACTCATAGCCCTCGTGTCTGAGTTTCTTTCCGGTAGAGAAGGAAGCTCTGTTGGCGTGTTAAGTTGCATAACTTAGAAAAATAAAAATAAAAAGTGTCTTTGCCCGCTTTCGACTTATGTATATTTGCACCGGGTCCACGCAAGGTCTACAACCAATCTGCTTAGAATCTGCAGCGGCATCAAGCACACAATTCTTGCCATCTTCATCATAGTACGAATTTTAGCGCCAGTCTTGATCAATGCCCCAGTAGTTGCTGGATATCATCACTCATAGGGGGGGACGAAGGGGTACTTTTCCCTTGTTGTCGACTGCATTAATATCGGCGCCAGCTTTAATCAACACCCCTGCTGTTTTAACTGAAAAGCTGAGCCTTGATGCGTGGTGAAGAGGTGTTTGTCCCTCCTTATCGACTGTATGAACATTGGCGCCAGCTTTGATTAACACCTCTGCTGTAACTGAAGAGCTGAGCCTTGATGCGTAGTGAAGAGGTGTTTGTCCCTCCTTATCGACTGCATGAACATTGGCGCTAGCTTTGATTAACACCTCTACTATAACTGAAGAGCTAAGCCTTGATGCGTAGTAAAGAGGTGTTTGTCCCTCGTTGTCGAGGGCATGAACATTAGCGCCAGCTTTAATTAACACCTCTACTGCGACTAAAGAGCTAAATCTTGATGCGTGGTAAAGAGGTGTTTGTCCCTCCTTATCGACTGCATGAACATTGGCGCCAGCTTTGATTAACGCCTCTGCTGTTTTGACTAAAGAGCCGGATCTTGATGCGTAGTAAAGAGGTGTTTGTCCCTCATTGTCGACTGCATGAACATTGGCGCCAGCTTTGATTAACACCTCTGCTGTAACTGAAGAGCTGAGCCTTGATGCGTAGTGAAGAGGTGTTTGTCCCTCCTTATCGACTGCATGAACATTGGCGCTAGCTTTGATTAATACCTCTGCTATGACTGAAGATCTGAGCCTTGATGCGTGGTGAAGTGATGTTCTGCCTGAGTTGCCACTTTTGTTGATATCAGCTCCCATACCAAGTAAGAAGTATACAATAGCTTCGTTATCCCCCTCAGCGGCGCGTTCCAACGGGCTGTACCCGTGTTGGTCAATTCCGTTAACTTCTGCTCCATATTCAAATAGAAGCTTCGCGAGGCCTACTTGACCAAGCCTTGAGGCGACACTTAGAGCCTCAATGAGATCTTGATTGCCCCTGATGGGATCAGGTATGGTGGTGAGACATTCGGTCTCAGTTAATAGCCCATTCTGGGTTCCCAAGTCTGGGATCTGCCTATTGCCAACAGAAGCTGTGGTATTAAAGCGTTCGTCCAGAATGAGCTTTACAGCACCTTCTTGTTTCTTCTCGGCGGCACCCACAAGGGGACTACAAAACTTCTCCAAGGCGAGAGACTCAGATCTCGCACCCAAACCAAACAACTTCTTCATGATATTTACTAGCCCGTGTTGTGCTGCAAAGTAAAGTGGTGTCCGGCCCTCCTTGTCTTGACAGTTGACGCTTAAGGCAACATTACTGCTGCCATCCGATTTTGGCGCATCATGAGAGTTCTTTCCATTTAGCTCTGTTTTTTTGCTGATGCAGCGTAATAGTATATCAGCTGTCGTTTCATGGCCTTCCTTCAATGCTACGAGGAGAGGGTACTGGTAGCGTCCTCCTTGAATCTCGGGATCAAGATCTCGACTCAGCGCCGTCTGAACCAGTATCGACTGGCCTCTTTCGGCAACAATGTACAGAATATTAGTTGAGACAGGCTCATGCCTTCGAACTCTGTGTTGCTCCAATACGTTATTCAGCTTGATCCATTTTTTGACCGGAAACCCCTGAAGTAAGAAATCATCTTGTGGGATTGTCTGTGCCGCTGCATCGGCATGAAAGAGGACCATAATTGTTGCGTAATCCAGGAATGGGAAGCCGTCGGTAACGCTTTGCTTAATGCGCTTGGAAGCCGCTTTAGGTGTTTTCAGAAGAAATTCATCCTCAGGGAGCTGAGCTGATATGTCTACATTGTTGACGTACACAAAACAGCAATTTTTTAGTCGGTCGTGACTTTGATTTTCGAAATCGGTGCCCAATTCTGGCCAAAGCTTCCGTAAACCGTTGTCCTTGAGCAGAAAATCTCTCACTGATTCGTGGATGAATTGAACCGTCTTTTTCTTTGCCTTCGTTGTTTCTGCAAGCCCTTTGGACGAACTTACAACGAAACGCTCCATGGAGTCCACGGTGATTTCTTCCGAATCCCATTTTCCTAGGGTTTCGGGAGAATGTAATCCGGATAGCAAAGCGAAGTAGTACTCCTCGCTCTTCAAAGGTCGTTTGGAGAAGAGGATCCACTGGATAGACAGGAGCAGATCTTCCATGTTCTCGTTATCTCTCGTCAGGATGTCTTCGAAAAGGTCGCTCAGTCCTGCTGGTAGCGCCTCCAACCTCGATTTGACTGCAAACATCCGACCTCTTTGGATCTCCTTGTTGAGGATGTCGATAACTAAGACGACCCACATGAAAACCCCTGAAGCTTTGCGAAGTATTTGATCCGTTAGGTCTTCAGTTTGCTTTTTGGTCTCAGTTTCCAGCTTGTTTCGAATGTACTCTTCCAAGTCTTTCTCGTGGCCGTCTTGGGACTCCAAGGTAAGTCGCAAACCGTTCCGAATAGATATATGCGGATAGTGGCGACTAGAGAAACAAGTGTAAAGCTTGAATCCTTTCTTGACAGCGAGCTGACCAAGCTCTTCAAAGAACTTGACCATCTCTCTGACTTCTTCCTCGGCACACTCGTCGAGTGCGTCAATGAAGCAACTGATCTGGCGTTGTCCGAGTTTTCGGATTGCCCTTTTGAAAAGCTTTTGTAGGAGGCGCAACTCCCAAGGAAAATAAAGTTCCTCTGTCAAGAGGCTGGATTCTGCTGTGTCAAGCACTTCTTGCAGATCCGGCAATGTCTGCAACAGCTGGTGGAGAAGGGACCGGTACATTCCAATGGTTGTTTTTTCGATTTCCTCGCCTCTTGCATTGAAGAAGAAGTGGATGACAGTAGCATTGGCCGCGAATTTTTTTACTTTTCCTCTTTTCGTACGGTCCATGGCAAACTTCATGATTGTCGATTTTCCTGCACCAGGTTTTCCACTGATCCAGAGAAAACCGTGATGTTCTGAGATCTTCTCGGGATCTAGCCAGTCTTTGTAGCTCCGGTGATTGGTTAACCACCGGCATGTTTTCCCAAGGGCGGATTTGATATTTGATTGGCGATTATCGATCTGTTCGAATTTCAGAGACTCCAAAAGCTCTTTCCGACGTGATACTTTATCTGTGAGGATGTAAGCAACACTCTGCCTGTATCGCGAGTAACGCACTCACCGACAGGGGACAAATTGGGATGTGCCAAAGGGTTCTGGGTCACTTGTGTGGGTATAGCACAGAGGAGCTCTCTTGCATATGCAGCCGCAGTTGCAGCCGCATACTCTTGCCATTTCTTAGCCTTGTGAGAATCCGAGTAGTCGCAGATTCCGCGAATGGCCAGACAAGGGAAAGAATCCATCAAACCAGCCGCTTCCATTTCAAAACAAAGAGGGTTATGGTCATCCGCTAGCTGACGTCGCGTAAGGCCGTGCTTCATGACTTGATCTGCAGAGGCAATGACACCATAATGGATCTTTGGATGATTATCGGGCCTTCTCGGTCGATCCAGAAGTTTTGACACCTCGCATTTGGCGCAGGTATCTTCTCCTTGGGTATGATCATATGCAGCATCGAAAAGTCGGTCCAGTTCATCTGGTAGTTTCGTGAACGGGGCAGACGAGGGGTCGCGTTCCTGGATATTGGCAAGGGTTGCAGAAATGCGGCTCGGAAGTGAACTGTCTTCGGATCGCAGCTTAGCGACAACCGCGAGAAGCTCCCGCGGAGGCTTGTTTATGAAACCTGTTTGCTGAAACCGGCCGGCTTGCACAGTCTTGCCAAAGTTATACGGTACTATACCCGAAGAAGTCGTTGTTGGGTGGCTGACCACAACATCCCCAAGCCGTACGTCGTGCTTGTCCGGAGCACCGCCTCCTATGCCCACCATAAGTCGAACCTTGATCGAGGGAAAGCTCCTACGCATGTTTTCCGCCACAATCGCGGCTGAAGTTGTACCGTATTGACCGGAAGGTAAACAAGCGATTACAATGTTGTGGCCTCCGATGTTTCCAAAAGTATAGCTGTTTTCATCGCCCGGTGTTCTTGCAAGTGACTCATGGAGACCGTCCAGCATTAATCTCGCAGCCGTCATCTCCTTGGGAAGCGCGCATACCCAGCCAACTGTGTAGTCCTCGCTCTGGAAATTCCTCTGCACCTTCAGTCGTTTCGTGTCGGGCGCCTTGCTGTCGTTACTGCTGTCGCTGCTTTCACTACTGTCGCTGTCGTCGCTACTGTCCTCGTCCGTGGAGGAAACCTCCCGAGGTCTTTTCGACAATTTGGGTCGCCATTCCTCCTCAGATTCGTGAGACTCCTCGGTTTGCGCTCGCTCGGCCATGGCCGTCGCCGTCTCAAACGCAGTCTTGGTCAGTGTGGACGATGATCCTTTAAGTTGGTTGCCAGTCGTGAGAGGTTCCGTAGGATCGTGGGATAACTCGGGTGATTATTGCTGCCACCCGGCTGACTCTGCCAGGGGGTCTCCGATTGAGAGCTAGCGAAGGCAAAGAAAGGTTTGAGATCTGAAGCTCCGGTTGTCGCCTGTTGCTCGCGCAATATAGCCTGACGAAAGCAAAACGCGCTCTAATGGTCGATGTTTTTGATAGACGGTTTGCTCCAGATCAGGCTGGGCTAGGCAACATGTTCCGCGGCCCATCTGCCTGTAAGGATGCAGCCCTCTTGTTCTCTGCACCGTCGCTCAGCAAATTTCGCGGCCCGACTGGGCATACTTGGACGATGGTGCATGACAAAAACGGCGCCTAATTGGCTTGAAAGAGGGCATAGCGGATTTGGCTACCAAAGTGTACCAGCCAGGATGGTTGGCGGATACGAAGGTGCAAAGCAGTGCGGCACAGCGTGCAGGTGATCATCCTTGCAGGGTCCTATTCCTTGCTTGACTCCGTAAGTCAGCAATGACTTGACCGCCTCTGCCTCGATGTCGCCTCGTTCGATTGATCTGGAAGAATTGCCTCACCTAAGAAAGGGCAATATTTGTCGGAACCCCCGCATCAGAGCTGTCGCCGTCGTCAAGGAAACAGCGACAATCTTGATTACACAAAACTGATCATTTCCTCATGAACTCCAACAACTATCAACAACACAGGAATCTTGGTCTCCACAGATCATTCATTTTCTGCAAGATTCTGTGCGCTGCATTATGAGCCCTCCGACAGGACTCAGAGACACATTCCCTGTTCTGGTGACTGTATGGGAACCTAATAGCTGTGCAGTCTAGGCGGCTGTCATCAGAAATAGAAGCTGAAAACAAGGCGAGCTATTGTCACTTATGAATTGTTCCATATCCTAGTTTACGCACTGAAGCTTTTACTACGTGCTACTAGGTAAACCTATCTCCAGGGAAGTGTAGCACTCTGTACAACTCGGTTTGAAATAGGAGTCGGTTTAATCGTCTGAACAATCTAAGCACATACAATACACCCTGAAAACATCCGCATGTCGGATTGTTGTCGCAGATGCAAAACTTTGTGCTTTTACAAAGTGCATGTTTCACTATATTCTTGGAAGATTTGATCGCGTCCCTGGACTTGTCTTTGACACATTGGTCAAGTGCGCTGATGAGGTAGTTAAACATTTTTGGCCTAGCTTCTGGACTGTCCTTCGGAATAAGCATTTAATAGTATGTATTTACATGGACGAGGATTCGTGTTGGCTAAGGCGTTCCAGCCTGGCTTAACAAGAACCTCTTCAGGGTCGGGCAGACTTTGGAAGAGTTCATATAGCAGAGAGCGGTGTGTCCCCAAGGTCGATTTGTAAGGTTCTTCGCCTCTGGTGCTGGAGCAAAATAGCAGAATTTTCGTGTTTGTAGCCTATTTCAGAGATATATTGGAACGGGGCAGGGTTTCCTGCTCCTATTGTGGTGGTCTTTGCGTTTGGTTTCTTTGACGTCTTAGCTAAGCAGGGTCTGATCAGGGGTATAAAAATCTCTATGACGTGGAGGGACTGAGATCAGACAAGCACAATCAACACACACTCATAAGACTTTTCTGCGCCCAAGGGAGCATTCCTCTGTCTTCTGTGATGACCACCACCCTGATCGTTTCTACACAAGAACTTTAGAAGTCTCTACTTTATCCATGGCGTTGAGGCTAAGCCTGATCAGGGCAGATTTGATCTGATCGGGACAGCTGATTTGTGACGGCTTGAAGGCATCTTGCGTAGCTATAGGGGAGGTTGTGGTTGTTCACCGCACCGCACCGCTCTCTATAGACCTGATCACCCTGAACGCTTTCAATATCTAGCATGACCAAAAAGAGTCTTCATGACTGTTGGTTTTCTGGCTTCAAGTTTGCTAATGGCCCATTTCTAAACACAATGTTCTGTCTCTTTTCGAGGGTTCTGCTAGTCTTCAATAGTAAGGGTGAACAGAGAGTTGGCGCTAAGCGTTTCATGGAGCAGACTGTATAGTAAAAAGTCCAGTACTAATCTGGTAGAATCCATGGACTCTGCTAGCTCTTTTCAACGTTTGACTATTTTTCATCCATTCTTTTCCAGCAGTAACAATAGCCCGGTGCGCGCCAAAGGAATGAAAGATCAAAGTTTGTTCTCCATGTGGGAGCTTTAACTGTCAAAAGCTCAAACAGCTCAGATTCAACCGAGACTTGTGCTCCACCAGGAGTTCGCTTCTGCCTAGTCTTATAGCCAGGTCTACCAGACTCTCGCGTCTTGGCCCTGTCTTCGTGGCATCGGTCCGCTGTCAAGAGAACTTGAATCGTTTGCTCCTGAGAGCCTTTGTCGTATGCAGCCTCTTCGGCTACTATGGCTTCGTAAAGGGCCATGCGATCTTCCCCAAGGGTTTTGTTATGGTCTGCTTTGTTCTCAATATTAATACATTCAGCTTTGCATATCTTTGCGGCGACTAGTATCGATGTCCAGCCATCTTTGTCATGAGCGCAAATGCCGGCGCCAGCCGTGATCAACGCCTTAACAATTGCTGAAGGACGGTGCTGACATGTCTCGTGGAGGGGCGTATTGCCCTCATTTTTGATGGCTTGAATATTGGCCCCCTCTTCGACCAATATCTGTGATATTGACGAATTAGAATAATTGAAGGCCTCGCGTAGCGGCGTATCGCTTCCGATGTCGGCCGCTCCGATGTAAGCACCTCTCCTAATCATTTGTTATACTATTGCTGGACGGCCACATCAACAGACACAGTAGAGTGGTGTGCTTTGGTAGTTTCCAGCTTGATTGGTGCCCGCTCCAAAAATCAAGCAGTAGTTCTACAGCAGCTTCTTTTCCTGCTCTGACAGTGCTTTCAAGTGGCGTTTCACCAAAGGAATTGACTCTTTGGATGTCTGCGCCGCAATCAAGCAGGAGAGGTGCGATGCCTTTATGCACCGTCTTAATGACGACACTTATTGCGTTCTTTATGTCTTCCTGGGCTGTGGTATTGTTAAGTCTTGAAGAAAGACCGTCAAACTCCCTGGGTTGTCTGTTTGGGATAGTCCTGATTACTAGTTATTCCCCGCCACCATATTGGGCTTCGAAAGTCGATATAGCCGAGACACGGCGAAGATGCTCGTTCTCCAAGCACCTATAGATTAAGAGCCTTACCACTGCTCCCTGTTTCTTCTCAACGGCTTGAAAAATTGATGTGTGACCAGTTTACCTTGACCGAGAGTAAGCATTCGTGCCTACGTCAAGCAGCTTTTTTCAGCTTCATCACCTCGCCTCGTTATCGCCTCGTTTGGTTGCTCCGCATCAATTACTGTTGGTATCACAGGATACTGTACAAGTACGGATTTGGGTATCGCAGTCACTTGCTGTGAAGATTGTCTGCGAAGGTAGTTGTATTAGAAGGAAGCGAAAGGTGAAGCTGAAGGTGGCCGTCGAGAAGATATTGCTGGGTGGGCAATCAGATCCGTAATATCTGATTGGTCGACGAAGGAGGTCACCTGACCCCTGCCACCCTTCAGCCACTTAAGGTTGAGGATATTCCAACAATTACATCATCTAAGAAAATGTTATATTGTGTTTGTAATAATAACAGACCACACCCGTCGCCATCATGGAATAATTTACGGCAGCCTTGATAATCCATGGTTGATTCAAAATACTTTCCACGAGCCAAAACGCCAACGGTTATCCACGACGTAAGAAATCGGGTTTCCATATGTCCTTCGTTTTCCCCAAGATCCTTTGAACGGAGGTTTGCGCCCTCCGACGGTGTCCAAAGACAACGACCCCTGTTTTGGTAATTGCGTGCTGAGGCACCGCAGCTGTGCTGTCCCGTCGCTTGTCGTCAGATATATGCTGGAAAAAAGGTGACGTCTTTCCCCAGACTGAGTGGTGATTCTTTTTGTTGCATGTCGTCCACAGATCACTCTCCGCATTCCAAAATGTGCTGTCTCCCAAGGTACAAGTGCCAGTACTGAGCGCATCCACGCTGCTGGCGGCCTTTTGTGAAAGCGCCTCCAGACATTGCATATGTGCTGCTAGGTAGAACCTATCTTCCGGGAGAGTGCAGCACTCTATACAAACAGGTTTTGCAAGAGGCACTGGCTTAATCGCCTGGCCAATTCCCGCACAGACACCAACAACATCCACGTGCTGGATAATATTCGTCCACGAACCAGCCAAGCACTCTGATCCGGAGATGTCGATTTCTTTGAGCTGACTGCCCCTATCCGGTGGAGAGATGATATCCATCAGCTCTGAAGCGAATATGAGGCCTCTTTCTGGTCCTAGACTAACTTCACGCGTTTTAACGATGTCGGTATTGATACGGAGGACAAGCTGGCCTAAAGTCTCAGCCCCATCTTCTCCGGATTTGCCAAGGACAATCAACGCATACTTTTCTTCTATGGCGTCTACAACAGCCTGATGCCCATCCGGGCCTGGTATTGCAAAGGGTATAGGGCTTTGAGTGATGTCCTTTTGCATAGTGTCTATGAAGTATTGGTGGCACATATGGAGAAGCAAACTTAACTTTGGTACTAACCACGCTTGCTTTGTTTGCGAATCGATAACAAGCGCTACTAGTCGTCGGCTAGTTCGAATAGCTTTTCGGTAAATTTGGGGAGCATCAAATCTAAGACGATTTGTAGTATACTCCAAGACATTCATGCCTTGAATTGCGAGGCTGATGGGCCCAGCAGAGCCGTTGACTTGGCCGCCAAATTCACGACCTTTTAGTTGAAGGGTCTTTTCCCGTCCTCTGCTACCGCTCCAACCCATTGGCTTCGAAGAACCAAGAAGCTCGCGCGTCCCTAAAAGCACATGTGCGACCTCGAACCAGCCAACGAAGCATCTTGACTGCTGTAGAATAGACGGTGTATCAAGCTTTGCCCAGATTTTCTTTGTTGATTCTAGCTTATCAGGCCGAATCCAATCCTCTTCTTCGTTGCTTACAGTTTCAAGATGCCATTGGATGCCGCGGCTTCTTTCGTCATAAGCAACTGGAACAAGGGCAGTAAGGAACCCGAGCATGATTAGGCCGCCGTCCATTCTATGGTAATTCTCAACAGCTGCCATGTGTACCATTTGTTCAAAGGATAGTTCGAGACCATTTCCCCAACGACGCTGAAGGTGATGCCAAACTATCATGCCGGTGCTGAAGAGTTTTGTCCAGCATATTGACGCACCCTCTGGCGACCAGTCTTCCAATGGCTGCAGAGCATACGCAAGAAGATGAGGCTGATTCCCGGAGAATTGTGCCGTTATGCTGCTTCTTGATAACATGAAGCCTTCGTTCTGGCCTTTCATCTTTTTCGGAAATGGTCTCAATGCTGAGCAGATCCAATTGATTGCATCAATAAAATCCTGTTGGTTATGTTCGATATCTTGCATACGAATAATAAAATATTTCTTTGCAGAATGGAAGATAGTAGCGCTTGTCCTTTTGAGAGATTCAGACGCAGCAGCTTCGTCCTCGGTAAAGTCGGTGGCAACAGCCTCTGGCGAGACGACTAACACAACACCCTGACTAACCAACCGCAGGGCATCTAAGCCTAAGCTTCCCCAATGTTTCTCTAGAAACTCACCACAAGTTGTGTGTTCAAAAATATCTGTGCTGCCAGAAATAACATCGCATTTAGAAAACAAAGAGATAGCATGCTCTGTGGATTCCAATGGTGTTGCACATTGGATTTCTTCCATAACATAGGGTGCTTCCCACTGGCAATATAGGTAACCCGTCCAAGGTTTCTTATTCATGGCAGTGTTGGGCTTGAAGCACAACCCCAGCTTGGAGAGAAGACATAAAGCTCCAGTCCGACTTTTCTTACTGAAAGTAGACCAACTGGACCTAAGAAACAAGAGCAGATCGTCTGCCGACTCTTGAACCCACGAAGGTTCAAACGCCGCACCATAGTATGCCAGTATTGTAGCAAGCTCAAGCTTGTTCTGCTCTAGGGCTAAACTCAATGCTGTTTTGCCGGCCCAATCGCTGAGTTCGATATCAGTTCCAGAAAGTAGAAGAGCCTCGGCGTCTTCATCACACTTCTCGTGTATCGCAACGTGGAGAGGACAAGTCAGGTCGAAGGACGTAAGCTTCGTAGCCAAAGCAAGTAGGGGCTCCCTTCTGAAGAGGATATCGCGATCCCCTGTATCACTAGCGAAGCTTATTTGATTCTTTGCGGTGCCGTCCAGGGTAGACGTTGAAAAAAAGTTAGCGAGCAGCCGTCGGGATAGTTTCTCGCTGTTTCCCATGAGAAAGTTGATCATCCATCTTTGGGTACTATTGGTAGCCAGAACCTTAAGGGATGTTGCGTAAGACTTCATCAACAGGCCGATAGATACCACAACCTTATCCGCAGAGTCTGCCTCTTCAAGAGACTTGTTCCAGGATGGGTCTAAGTTGGCATCTTTCTTCATTTCTTTGATTAGTTGGATCATCACGTCCATTAAATCATCCATAATTGGAGCTGGACTTAGAAGGAGCTGGACAATTTGTTGATGATCTCGTGATCTAGCCCAAGAAAGTGGACTTCTTTTGGCATTGTCGGATCTTTGCCAATCCACTCGGTCATCAGAAACCAGTGACAGAACAATATTGTAATGTCCATGTTCAGCAGCTAATGATAGCGGTGTACGGCCTTCGTTGTCTCGAGAGTTCGGGTCAACACCATCGGCACCGAGAAGCAGATTGACAACCGCAGCGTGACCGTGCTTGGCCGCCCAAGAAAGAGGCGTCCGGCCCATCAAGTCATCTCTCAGGTCAATTCGGGGGCTTTTGTGACTCGACTGCAGCATGATCAGGACGATAGCGCTGTGTCCTTTGTCTGCTGCCCAGGATAAAGGGGTTCGTCCTGTCTTCGCAGGTTTCGAGTCGATCTTGGCCCCAAGCTCGAGAAGTTTTGCTGCTATCGTTTCATGACCATTCTCAGATGCCTTTGAAAGTGGTGTACGGCCAGTGTTGTCTTTCAGGTCATAAGGTACTGAGCTCCCAAGAAGATCTAGTGCTATTTTGGTAGCACCTCTTTCAGCTGCCCAGTACAAAGGGGTTCTCCCACTCCCGTCTTTGGATCTCAGGTCTGATTTCCCGCTTTCAATTAAAAGCTTTGCAAGACTGAGATGTCCATTCTCGATAGCCCAGGATAAGGGTGGTTGGCCTGGCCGAGATTTGTGAGCTGATCCATAGTTCAAGTGGTCCAAAATCTCATCTAAGATCTCCATTTGGAAAGTTGCCTCGCCAGCTTCGGCCCGCTTCGGCGATAGAGTGAATGAACCGCTTTCCTGTTTCCTTTAACCAAGGCCGCAAACAATGGATAGCCATGGCGCCCGCCTTTGACGTCTATCTTTGAAGTTTGCTGAAGTTTCGTGTCAATGAGCCTCCATAAGTTCTGATCGGCTAGAACATAGAGGAGGCTTGAAGATGGTCTATAATGATACGATTCGTCCGGTGCAAACAGATTATGTAGGTCAACCCAAAGTTTGGCGTCGAATTGACGAACAAGGTCTTCTTGCGGTACAGTGGAAGCAGCAGCCTCAGAGTGATAGAGAACATTATCTGTTGCGTACTGCAAGAATGGAAATGCGGATTCTACTTGCGACCGTACGATCTTCGAAGTTGAATCGAGGTTCTTTGCAGATGACCCACCACGATTTTCAATGCCCATGATATCGAGTACATCGACGTTCATGTATTGATAGCAAAATTTGCTCAATCGGTCGTGACTTCTGTTGGTGAATTCGTCAAGATTTCCAAATTCCGGCCAGATGTCGAGTATGCCATTCTCTCCAAGGAGAAAATCCCTCACAGATCGGCTGATGAATTGTACTTCTCCGTCAGTTTTAGATATCTCGGCAAGTCCTTTCGAAGAGGAGATGACGAATTTCTCCATGTAATCCTTGCTGGTTTCCTGGGTAGTCACATTGCCTACGCCATCGGGTCGCAGACCAGACTGAAGCGCAAAGAAGTACTCATCAACCTTGAGTGGTCGCCGAGCAAACAGTATAAACTGCAGACCAAATAGTAACTCGTTCCGGTTGTCGTTGTCGCGCGTTAACATGTTTTTGAACATGTCGCCTAGGCTATCTGGCCAAGCTTCAAGTATATTCCCTACTGCAGGTAGACGACCGCGAAGCAGCTCTTTGTTAAGAACATTAACGATCAATACGGCCAAAATGAAAACCCCAGATGTCTTTCGAACAATATCGGATACAGTTTCATTGTCGTACTTTGACGATGGGAGGAGTCTGGTTTGCACGTATTCTTCCAAATCTCTCTTGTGTCCGCTATCGTCGTCTAAAGAGAGTCCCAGACAATTTTGGTAGTTAATCTGAAGATAGTTTCGACTTGAAAAGCAGGTGTAGAACTCAAGGTCTCGCGAAACAGCACTTTGTCCTAGATCTTCAAAAAATCTAACGATTTCGTAGGCTTCACTCTCGAAACACTCATCAATGGCATCGATAAAGCAAATTACTTTCCGCTCGCGGCCAAGTCTTGCTACTGCATCAGAGAAAAGTGATCTTAGCGTTTGCAAATTCCACGACAAAGAGCCGCTCTGAGGTTGGTCATCGATGATCCTGTTGAGCACGTCTTGAAGGTCCTCGAATCTCTGCAATAACTGGAGCAGAAGCGACCGATACATGCCTTCGGCTGTCTTTTCAAGAGCGACTCCTCTGGCATTGAAGAAAAAGGATATTACCACTGTGCCCGAGCGAATATTCTGTCTCGCACTTTCAAATGCAAATTTGATAATAGTGGATTTTCCCGAGCCAGGGTTTCCGCTGATCCACAAGATTCCATGATGCTCAGGAAACTTTCCAGGATCCAACCAACCCACATAGCTGGGATGGGTATGCAACCATCGACAACTATTGAGAGTGGCTGACTTGATGTGGGCGCCATGGTGACCAGGGTGATGGAACATCAAGGACTCAATTACTCTTGCTTGGTACTGCAATTGTTGTGATTTGTCTGTCAAACGTTAGTACGGTCAGGTCAGAAAAGTATTGCACATGGGTGACCACTACCAGACGACTTGAGATTTCCAAACGTCGTATGGATCTCTTGTGCAGGAATCGCCAAAAGTAGCTCCTTCGCGTATGCTGCCGCGGTTGCAGCAGCATAACGTTGCCATTGCTTTGCTTTGTGGGAATCTGCGTAATCGCAAATTCCCCGAATCAACAAGCATGGAAAATGATCCATAAGCCCGGCCGCTCCTATCTCAAAGCAAAGCACATCAAGTTCTCGCGCTATGCGGTCTCTAATTTGGCCATTCTTCATCGTCTGGTTTGACGAAGCAACAAGACCGTGGTGAATCCTCGGGTAATTATCTGGCCGCATGTCTCTTTCGA